>NC_138770.1:457780738-459137505 GCF_965119305.1 Pelophylax lessonae
GCCAATGAGCACAAGATGCCCAGATAAAATGGACGATAGAATTAATAACTATAGTATAAAGAATAAAACTTTCAAAGTCCTAGATATGTCCATATATTTCAAGCCAAGGACAAGAGGTTGTATAGGGGTCCAATGGGGGATTGCAATAGCTTTAATGCATGCAAATGTTATTTTATAAGGATATATCTGTCTTGCAGCGATCAACAGGGCCTAAACTCTATAGAGCGAGAAAAAGGGTAGCCCAATCAGAAGCAAACATCCTGGCTAAACTCAAATGTGTAAGAAAGAAAAGCTTGTAAGTATAGTACAGCTGGACCATCTTCGCAGGGTGTAACACCACCACTGTGTGGAAGGAGTTATATGTAGAATGCCCAGGGCCGGCGCTACCTAGCAGGGGTCACCCCAGCATCCTGCACCCGGAATCGGTAATGAGCTGGCCGGTGTGGCACTCCTCATGCTGTGCCGTCTGATCGCTACAGCAAGCCACCCTATGTGAGGACCTCCAGCGTCGCCGAAATCCCCATTGAATAATGCTTTCCTATGGGGAGGTCAAATGCGCGTGCGCGGCCAATGCCACGCATGCGTGTTACATCTTCCCCGCCGGCTGACGTAGACGGGGGAGGAGAGTAGGCAGAGCCTGACCCAGCACCGAGGTAAATCACTGAAGGGGTTCTAACCCCTTCAGCAACTTGGGATGGGGCTGGGGGGGGGGGCAGCAATTTTTATTTTGCCTAGGGCAGCAAAAATCCCTGCACCGGCCCTCAGAATGCCCTAGGTGGTGCTTGAAAAAAATGTTCCCCCATTTGTTGAACAGGAAGGACATAAGTGTTGTCCATTCTTGCTCACTGTGCACAGAGCCAATCTCAAAGATGGCCTTTGGGCCACTTCTGACAGGGAGGTATGTAGCAGACATCACTCCCGGCGTGATGATGGTATATGCCAGATGGCTGCCGACGCACCAATCTGCCCCATCCATTGCAAAAACAGTTGGAAGAGAAGACGCAACAGGCAACCACCCCAAGGGCATCAGATCCCATCTGTACCAGGGTTCCTAGCAACAGGGGGCCACATGTGCCAGGGGACGAGACACACCCGAAAATGTCCACAAGGCACCCTCCAGTGGTGGCCAAGCCGAACATCAATAATTCAAAACTGAAATATAGACCATAAACATGCAGGAATATGAGACGTATATATGGCATGTGACGGTATCAGATTTCCATGCTGCGATTAAGGTTTTGCCATGGTATGTGGTATTAAAAAATGCAGTGGTCTTGAAATCCATCTTGCTTTTGCACCATGCAACTTACCTGCAGTTCCTGCAATGGCAAGCTTTCTGCAATTTTTATATACGTAGGCCCAGCATTTAAAAACACAGTCTGTGTGTGCAGGAACTGCAGGTAAGTCACATGATGCAAAAGCAGGATGGATTTCACGGCTACTTCATTTTTTTAAATTCTGCACCTTTTTTCAGCCGAAAACGCAGGCATAGCAGCCCATTCGAATCAATGGGCTGCTATGCCTGTGCAAATGTGGGTCGCCAACCCGCATTCATGTGAACCAGGCCTAAAATAAGCCATCAAGCAGTGTCTGGCCTACCTGGTGACTGTCGCTCGGCTCCGATCCGATGGCCTGGTCAATAAGTTGGCATCATGCCATGCCTCCTTTTTCATGCCTCGTCTCCTTCTTCATGTCATGCCTCCTCCTTCATGCCTTGTCTCCTTCTTCATGCCATGCTGCATGGCATTAAGAAGGAGGCCATGGCATGGAGACAAGGCATGATGGAAACGGTATGGCATGAACAGGAGGTGGCTTGGCTACATAGGTAGAGTGTTGAAGGCTACAGGTTGACCCATCTTCGGTTACCTGTGTGTGTTCTTCACATGCTGGTCCCATCCATCCCCACCTCTCATCAGCATGTGGAAGGATTGATTCCAGGCAGGGGACTGTGACTGACAGGATAGCTGCAGGTGTCAGAGTGCAGTGGCGTGCTGTTCAGCCAATCGTGTCATGGCTCCTCCTGTCATAGGCGGAGTGCAATATTACTGACTCCGCCTGTGACGGAAGGAGCCGAACTTTACAGGATGGAAGCAGCGGCGCCGCTCAGTTCTTGTCTGACAGAGCTCACTGACTGACAAGTGCAGCCGGGATATCGGGCTGCGCTTGCAGGTGTCAGTGAGCCGCAGGCCCGCTGGCGACCCACTGAAATGCAGCTTGCGTTTGTGAACTCCTGTTTTAGATACTTTTATCCAGTTGAACAAACGTGGTACTTTAAACTGCCCACGATAAGATAACAATACTGTGCTTATGCTTATTCATTACCGCGATTTATCGCATTACTGAAAACCGGCACATCTCGTGTGTGTGTGTGTGTATGTATGTGTATATGTATGTAATTAGTACAGACCAAAAGTTTGGACACACCTTCTCATTCAAAGAGTTTTCTTTATTTTCATGACTATGAAAATTGTCACACTTCAAGAGGTAGTCACCTGAAATGGTTTTCCAACAGTCTTGGAGTTCCCAGAGATGCTTAGCACTTGTTGGCCCTTTTGCCTTCACTCTGCGGTCCAGCCCACCCCAAACTATCTCGATTAGGGCTGCACGATATTGGGGAAAAAGAGTACATTGCGATATTTGTTTTTCAACTATATATATATCCCGATATTTAACTGGGTGGAATGCAGAAGACACTGACAGTGTGGATTAGGCAGAGTCGGGACTCCCAGTGGTGGTAGGAGGTAGAAGAATCCCCCCCCCCCCCCCCCAGTCCCAACTTCTCCCTGCCTAATGCTGTAGAGCGGCTGCTAAAAGAGTTCTATGCAAGGGGGGGATTGCTGAACAAGGTGAGAGAGTTGCAGTCTGCTGTGGATCTGTGTCCCCCTGTGCAGCCAAGATGGAGATCGGCACAGCTTGCTGAGGGATATGAGTACACTGGGGTCCTTTTTGTGAAGATTAGGAGGTCAGTGTATGGCTTTGGGGGCACCCGGGGGATGGAGGCAAGTCCCGAATGAGTGCGGAGTAAGTAGGCCTTATCGGGAACCACGAGTGCGTGATCACGCTCCGATCTAGGCAAGGCCGCGGCTTCTGTGCCTGTGTAGGCCTCAACTCTGCACTCCTCAGAACGGAGTCTTTCCTCCGCAATACCCGGAAGTATTGGTCTCTGGTGCCTCGATGGGTCTCCCCAAACTGTTTTTTCTCCCTGAATAGGGGAGATTTAGGAGGATTGCTGAGGATTCTGTATAGCGGTATCGGAGCTCTCACAAGCTGCGTCCGTCCCACACGTCTTCCGGCCACGCCCCTTGCCTAATGCTAAATATCGTGTCTTCGTCGATATGAATATCGCCCACGCCCGCAGAACGATAGTCGATATCATATCGACTATCGTTCAGCCCTAATCTCGATTGGGTTCAGGTCCGGTGACTGTGGAGGCCAGGTCATTTGGCGCAGCACCCCATCACTCTCCTTCCTGGTCAAATAGCCCTTACACAGCCTGGAGGTGTGTTTGGGGTCATTGTCCTGTTGAAAAATAAATGATGGTCCAACTAAAGGCAAACCGGGTGGAATAGCATGCCGCTGCAAGATGCTGTGGTAGCCATGCTGGTTCAGTATGCCTTCAATTTTGAATAAATCCCTGACAGTGTCACCAGCAAAGCACCCCCACACCATCACACCTCCTCCTCCATGCTTCACGGTGGGAACCAGGCATGTAGAGTCCATACGTTCATCTTTTCTGCGTCGCACAAAGACACCGTGGTTAGAACCAAAGATCTCAAATTTGGACTCATCAGAACAAAGCACAGATTTCCACTGGTCTAATGTCCATTCCTTGTGTTCTTTAGCCCAAACAAGTCTCTTCTGCTTGTTGCCTTTCTTTAGCAGTGGTTTCCTAGCAGATATTCTACCATGAAGACCTGATTCACACAGTCTCCTCTTAACAGTTGTTCTAGAGATGTGTCTGCTGCTAGAACTCCGTGTGCCATTGACTTGGTCTCTAATCTGAGCTGCTGTTAACCTGCGATTTCTGAGGCTGGTGACTCGGATGAACTTATCCTCCGCAGCAAATGTGACTCTTGGTCTTCCTTTCCTGGGGCGGTCCGCATGTGAGCCAGTTTCTTTCTAGCGCTTGATGGTTTTTGTGACTGCACTTGGGGACACTTTCAAAGTTTTCCCAATTTTTCGGACTGACTGACCTTCATTTCTTAAAGTAATGATGGCCACTCGTTTTCCTGTACTTAGCTGCTTTTTTCTTGCCATAATACAAATTCTAACAGTCTATTCAGTAGGACTATCAGCTGTGTATCCACCTGACTTCTGCACAACACAACTGATGGTCCCAACCCAATTTATAAGGCAAGAAATCACACCTCTTAAACCTGACAGGGCACACCTGTGAAGTGAAAACCATTTCAGGTGACTACCTCTTGAAGTGTGACTATACAATTTTAATAGTCATGAAAATAAAGAAAACTCTTTGAATGAGAAGGTGTGTCCAAACTTTTGGTCTGTACTGTGTGTGTGTGTATGTATGTATGTATATGTATGTGTGTGTGTGTGTGTGTGTGTGTATATATATATATATATATATATATATATATATATTATACATCACTCTGATGTCCACGGCGATAACTCGGTTGCCATGTTTTTTTTCTACATTTGCTTGAGATGGGGCACTTGAATGTTATATTTTTTTTTTCTTTATTACATTTTTTTTTTTATTTATTTTATTTTATTGTTTTTCCAAGGGATGAACAACATGGGTCATGACAGGTCCTCCTTAGCCTCGATTCACACTGAGGCCGTTTTGAAATCATGTGAGTTCAGCTGAACTTGCACGATTTCAAACCATGACTTCAGTCCGACTTCAGGGGTGATTTTTCACAGACATCTGTGTGGGTTCCTGTACAGAAACGACTTTTGGTAATCTGTGCGGCCTCGCACTGACTCGAACGGTGCAGTTGCCGGCAATTGGCTTCGATTTGACATGTCAAATAGGGCCAATATGAACGTGGGCTCATTGAGAGATCTGAGGTCTATTATGCCTCGTTTCCACTGAGTGGTACGGTTCGGTTCGGAATGGTACACCTTGCGTTTCCACTGCCAATAGTACTAGGGATGCACCGAAATTTCGGCCAATAATGGGTTAACATTGCCGAAAATAATGGCCGCCGTGAGGAAGGAGGAGGGCGCAGGGCAGGTTTTAAAAGTCCCGCCTCTGGCCGGCCGCCCGCCTCTCAATGACGTCCCTACTACTAGATGTCTGCATGAATGGACATACCAGGTGGGGGGGCGGGGCGAGCAGCCGCTATAGATACTAGAACTATGTGATCCTTCCCTGTCAGCTCAGCGCACTGTGTGTGAATGAGAACTAACCTGACACCGGGCGGGGGGAGCGGCCGCTAATAACTGTAACTATGTGAGCCTTCATCTCCGCTGACAGTGAAGTGAAGGCTCACATAGTTATAGTTATTAGCAGCCGCTCCCCCCGCCCGGTGTCAGGTCAGTTCTCATTCACACACAGTGCGCTGAGCTGACAGGGAAGGATCACATAGTTCTATCTATAGCGGCCGCTCGCCCCGCCCTCCCGCCCGGTGTGTCACTTCATTCATACAAAGATCGTAGTAGTGACATCACCAGGAGGCGGGCCGCCGGCCAGAGGCGGGACTTTTGAATGAAGGACACCCGAGGAGGTACGCTGAGCCAGAGGGGGGGGAGGGTGTACTGCCGAGGGGGACGCTGAGGCAGTGGGGGGGGGGGAGATGGGGGGGGGAGCTGAGGCAGCTTACCAATGGTATTTGTATTAATTAGCATGAGGGGTTAATGTATTGTCACTGCTGGTCACTGATGCATTAGTGACCGACCAGTGGCAGTTAATTAACCCCTTTGTGCTGCATTAGTGCAACCAGTATCAGTGTTAATTAACACTGGTTGCACTGATACTGGTTGCACTAATGCAGCACAAAGGGGTTAATTAACTGTCACTGGTCAGTCACTAATAGATGAGTGACCAGCGGTGACAATACATTAACCCCCTCATGCTGCATAATACAAATACCATTGGTAATTAAATTAACCTCTTGCCAACCCATCACAGTACATATACTGTGACAGGGTGGCAGCGACAGGTGTACGTCGCTGCCTGTTTTTGGTGTATGCCCCCCTTCTATCTATTTTAAATTATTTTGGGGGGAAAAGTCATTTTCGGTTTCGGTTTTCGGCCAAGGGCATCCTGCATTTTCGGTTTCGGCCCAAAATTTTCATTTCGGTGCATCCCTAAATAGTACCCATTCATGATAGGCGTGGTGTAGCAGGAAAGCTGTGATAGACGATTCTCTGTCAACCAATCAAAGTTCTACAGAGTGTAGCTCCACCCTGTTGTTACGGTACTAATGTGCTTGGTACCCCAACAAAAGGGTCCCAAAAAAGTGGTACGGTTCGGAAATAGGGTACCATTCACAATGGAAACAGCATAAATAGCGCACCGTACCGAACCGTACCAGAAAGCTCAGTGGAAACGAGCCATTAGACTTTACACTGAAAGGAATTGAATTGCTGGTTGAAAACAAATCTCGATCATCACTGCAGCCGCATCAACAACCAAGATAACAGCCTTCCTATCCAGTGACAAACCGGTATGTTGCTTGATGGGAAGTGGTCAACATTTATAAATTTATTGTTAGATCTGTGTATATTTTGTTATATCTTCAATTTACTGATCATTCTAAAGTGGTTCATAGATGAGTTCGCGAAAAAGGAAAAATGAACAGATTCCTCCATCCACACAAGTAACGTCGGTGAAGAAAGCTCCCCTGCCAGGATGTTTATATCCCGACAGTGGGACTCTCTACAGTCAGAATGCACTGCTGATCAACAAGTTTTCCAATGTTCCTGATCTACTTCTGTCGAACAGGGACACCCACTCAGGGATAGAAATTTGGCCCGTCCCTGCTGAACCACCTGAATTTCGACCCATCTATGGCCAGCTTTATGTTCTCTGAGCTGTAGATCAAAAATAACTTTAGGGGTTTCCCAAAGTCTAGAGCTAGAATTATTGCTCTCACTCTGATGTCCACGGCGATACATCGGTTGCCATGTTTTTTTTTTCTACATTTGCTCGAGACGGGGCACTTTAAAAAAAAAAAAAAAAAAAAAAAAACAAACATTAAACCATTTTGTGTTTTCAGGACGGTTAGTTATGGGATTGTGATCTAAGCGCCCATTCACACTGGCGCGACACGACTTGCTGACGCGACCTGTGAAGTCGCGTTGCACACCGTGCACTGCGACCTCGGCGCGACTTGCACGGACTTCATATCTTTTGAAGTCAATGCAGGTCGCCCAAAGTATTATAGGACCCTTTTTCTAAGTCGGAGCGACTTGTGTCACTCCTATTAGAACGATTACATGTACTATTCAATGGCGGGCGACCCACCGTGACTTGTCAGGCGACCAAGTCGCCTGACAAGTCGCGCTAGTGTGAATGGGGTCTAAGTGTAGTAGAGCTAAGCAATATGATACTTTAATCACAGTGGGCTTATTTGGTAAAACTGGGGCAAATGTAGCAAAGGTTTCCCATTGTAAGTGCATGTTCCATCTTTCAGATAATTGCAACCTTTTTTGTGTAGCTGCTCCACTTTTTTTTTTTTTTTCTTTGCTCCAGTTTTTGTAAATCTGCCTCTTGTTAATAGTGTGACAGATTTGAAAACAAATGTGATTAAACACATTGATGCCCATGGTCAGTTAGATCAATACAATTTTGATTTCATTGCTCCACAGGGAATTTTTGTAATGTCTGTCCACAAAGTAATGTTTATTTCCAGGAAATGACTTGAAAAATATTTCAGTGGAATAACACTGATCTATCCCTGCACTATTGTGGCTTACATTCAGTACAAGCAGACACGCTTTGCTGCAGTTTTATCTCTATTGCTGATCATGGAAATACTGCATAAACACCCTACACAGCAATTAAATTCATGTATAATTCCTACAGGGCGCATTGTCCATGCTTGTTAACTATTTCCTTTCTGTAGGACATCATATGACCGCCTCAGATTGAAGTGTTTATACCGAGAGCTCCCCGCCTGCTCATGCGCATTAGTAAACGCATATGTTGGTCACACCCACATATGTAAACATGTGGGATGGGGATATCGCTGCAAACTTCTGAGTGAGAGCAATTATTCTAGCCCTAGATCTCTTCTGTAACTCTAAACTGTAGACATTTTTTAAAACGTTGCCTATGGAGATTTTTAAGTACCGTAGTTTGGCGCCTTTCCACTCGGCATAACATAATTTTCATTTTATACAAAAAAATTGGGGTATATAATGTTTTTTTAATAAGTAAAAAAAAAAAAGTTTATTCCTTCCCAAAAAATTTGTTTGGAAAACCGCTGCACAAAAACCGTGTGACAAAAAATTGCCATTTTATTCTCTAGGGTCTCTGCAAAAAAAAAAAATATATATATTTTTGGGGGTTCTAAGTCATTTTCTAGCAAAAAATACAGATTTTTACTTGTAAACTGCAAGTGTCAGGAAAAAAGGCCTGGTCCTAAAGTGGGTAAATTGAAGAGAAAAAAAGTCAGTTTTCAGGCTAATTGCATCCTGAATGTATGGTTTTGGCAACGGAATTTTCATATTGTTGTACCACTAAAAGGTACGGTGTTAAAGTAAATTTAAGCAGTTATAAAAATAAAAAAATAAAAAGAATGTAAGTGCCCCGTCCTTCTTCATAAATGCCCACATAGAGGTCCTGCACGCATATGTAAACGGCAATTGCCTCACACATGTGAGGTATCGCCATGAACATCAGAATGAGAGCAGTAATTCTAGTGCCAGACCTCCTATGTAACTCTAAACTGATAACCTGCAAAACCTTTTAAATCTTCGTCTATAGATAATTTAATATTCTGTCCTTTCTAGAGGCATGAACAATTTTAACCACTTTCAGACCGGAGGATTTACCCCTTAATGACCAGGCCCTATTTTGCGATTTGGCACTGCGTTATTTTAAGGGACCATTGCACGGTCGTGCGACGCTGTAGCTAAATTACATTGATCTCCTTTTCTCCCACAAATAGAGCTTTCTTTTGGTGGTATTTGATCACCTGTGCGATTTATTTATTTATTTTTTTTTTTTTGTGACAATTTTTTGATTTTCTTAACATTGTAGGCCAATTTTATTTCTGCTACATATTTTTGGTAAAAAAAAATGGCAATAAGTGTATTTTGATTGGTTTGCGCAAAAGTTATTGGGTTTACTAACTACGGGAAAGATATTTTGTCTTTTTTTTTTTTACTAGTAATGGCGGCGATCTGCGATTTTTAGCAGGATTGGGGCAGACAGATCGGACCCCTAACTGACATTTTTGACACTTTTGGGGGGACCAGTGACATTACTACAGTAATCAGTGCTACTAATATGCATTGTTACTGTAATAATGACACTGGCAGGAAAGGGGTTAACAGTATAGGTGATCAAAGGGTTAAATGTAAGCCTAGGAGAGTGATTCTAACTGTGGGGGGGGGGTGGGCTTGTGAGACCATTAGAGACAAGTGATCCTATATAGCAGGATCGCATGGCCTCTGTGATCCTGCGAGGGAGAAGGACGGACGGCTGTGTTTACATCAACCGTCTGTCAGCGGGGGGAGATCGCCAGTGTCAGGTGGCAATCGGAGCCGCCTGACCCTCGCTCCAGCTTCCCCGCTGACTATTGAGGGCGAGAGCACGCCGCTGGCGGAGCACGCTCGCCCCCTAGCTCCTCCCAGGCAGATGGCGTTTATTAACGTGATTCTGCCTGGGACTGCCACTTTGCCGAAGTAAATGTACAGTACATAGTCGGCAGGTGGTTAAAGTGTGACATATTTGGTCCACACTTGTGTGGGTTCATGCCTGGGGTCCGATGCATCCCTGTTCACCGTTTCAGGTGTGAATCAGGTCTGTATTTTTCCATAAATTTGCACCTGAATAGAGCCCAAAGACGCACAGGACCCTTTTGAATGCGGACCATGGCCGCCCCCGGACCTGTGTCCTCCATTGAGAGCCGGTCACACTCACCTGTCAAGCAAATTGGATGGGGGGGGAAACTCATCCAATTCGCATATATGTGAACCCAGCCTTACTCAGCGTGACCTCATCTCTTTTTGTTAAAAAAAAAAAATAAAATGGGTTTGTGGGCACTAAAATTCATTAAAGTGTATTTGATAAGTTTTAGGGCTACTTAGGTGTAAGCTGGAATTCCACTTAAAAAACTGTAATTGAAATGATTTTGCATTTCCTCTAGGAGTGATTTCATGTTCAGTTGCTTAAAATAAGAATACACCTGAAACCAATGCAACTGGATCTTATAACTTAGCTGACTTAAAGCTTAATGACAGAATCCTCTTTTTTTGTTTTAAATGATGTATTGTTTTTAGCTTATCAATGTACATTCTTGTGACAATTCTGTATAAGAACCAAATTCTCAGTATAGTGGTAAGAAGGGCCTTCTTTTCAATGTGTTAGTTTTGTAATATCATGCTTATGAAGTGTTCTTACAGCTACCTTTTTTTATGGAATTAGTCGCTTCCTAATTTTACTGCATGATATCTTGTCAGAACACGTTTGCACTGTGGTATGCTTCTAACACCCTGAGTTTTGCAGGCAGTGCAAATTCTCCTTTGAGGAGATCATTTGACCTTAATTTGGTCTGAAGGAAACCACCTTTAATGCTGTCGGTAGCACCATGTGTTAAACCTGTTGGAACAGAGACTTTGGCAAGTGAAGGACATACATTTCTTCTCTCTGACACTGAATTCTAAATATGCACCGTTAAAATGTCATTTGCTAGGGCCATTCTAATCCTGCTGTTTGTTAGAGAGTAGTAGTGCAAATGTGGCTAAGCTAATCAGCATGGTTACTGTTTCTTTTTTTTTTTTCTTCCAGAATTTGAAAATTCAGTTTAAAGTGGAACTCTTGTCAGAAAAGTCCTGCTAGATCACTTCATGCTGGCCCCATTTGCATGTGTAGCAATGTAGATGTAGGATATAAAACTTTAAGAGCCGGTTCACACCTGAGGCGATCCAACTTCGGGGGGCGACCTGTGAAGTCGCGTGTACCGCTGTGCACCGCGACTTCAGCGCGACTTGCAGGGACTTCACATAATGGAAGTCTATGCAAGTCGCTCCCAGGTCGCCCCAAAGTAGTACAGGACCCTTTATTCTTAGTCGGAGCGAATTGTGTCGCTCCTATTAGAACGGGTCCTGTACTATGCAATGGACCGCTACTTGTCAGGCTGACAAGTCGCCTGACAAGTCGCGCTAGTCTGAATGGGCTCTTAAATGAAGGGCCTATTCTGTTTTAAAATCCAGTAAAAATAGACTGTTACACAATCTCAGTTACTCTCTATTTTTTTGGCACTATGCTGAAAATGTACAGGCCGATCTGTTGCTCAGGGGCTCTGGGCTTCAGAAGTATGCACCCTTCAGCCAGAAAAAACAGCAACAATGTTGGAGGTAATTTACAACACACCCTAATGTTGTTAGTATAATTATTAGGCCCCTTTCACACAGGCGGACTGTTCAGATCCGCCTGCCAGTTTTTCAGGCAGATCTGAACGGTCACCACATGCATCCCTATGGGGCATTGGATGTAATCAGATCATGTCAAATCTGGACGGATGGAAAATCCCTATTTTTCATCTGTCCAGCGGATTGGAAAAGAACAGACAGACGTTCCGTTCCCATCCGATTCCCCCATAGAGATGCATGGGGACCTGAGAGCTCTGTCTCCGCACACAACACAGAGACACAGCTGTCATCCTCCTGCTCAGCGAAAAATGTGTGAAAGGGCCCTAAATGTGGAATGAATGTTCCTTGCTAAATTTTCTATCAAGTTTTCATAGGTAAAGTTCCGCTTTAAAGGAAGGTCCATTGAGATCCAGCCTAACTTTATTTTTTATGTATTTTATAGAGAAGGATTGGAACCTCCCAGTCATGCTTAGCTGCTATCTGGGGCAAAAGTTTTACTGGGCAGGAAAAGAAAACAGAAATCTGCAACAGGGACAATTGGCAATGCAGTTCTGATGGAGGTTTTAGCTTTCCACTTACTCTACTGGGAAAAAGCATTTTTTTCCTAGGTTGCTGGAAATTTTGCCTTATTCCTGTCTGGTAAAACTGCTGTCACTTAGGCAGATTTCCTCTTACATAAGTTCATTTGAACGCAAATAGCAGTAAAGATTCTAATCTTTACCTGCGCATTCCAGAAAAAAAAAGTGTTTTTAGAAGTCTTACAGTGTTTGTTTTTGTTTTTTTGTTTTTTTAATAGTGTGGAAATTCCTCCTTTTTAAGGGCATTTCCACTATTGCAGACCAATTTGAGAAAACCCTGTTGTGTTTTTTTTTTTTTTTTTTTTTTTTGTATTCTGCAGCCAGAAGCCTGAGAACAAAAACTGTACTGATTTTCCCCATCCACACAATCAAAGTGGATAGAGTAATCCTCCCTTTTGTGTCATTGGACTCCTGCACTTATCAGTGTATTCAACTGCTGATCGAACTAAAGTTTTCCAGCATGCCCACATGGGAGCAATCGATGAGTAGATCAGGTGCTCTTAAACGGGACTGCTCATAGATTAATCAAAATTTGGCCGGTCCCTGCTGAACCAGACAAATTTAGATCCATCTCTGATCAGCTTTAGGCCCCTTTCACACTATCCGTCCGTCGTACGGATTCGGTTTTTCTCAGCGGGGGATCGAGCCGCCGATCCCCCGCTGAGCAGCAGGAGGACAGCTGTGTCTCCATGCTGTGTGCGGAGACACAGCTGTCGGTTCCCCATACATCTCTATGGGGGAAATCGGATGGGAACGGACAGTCTGTCCGTTCTCATCCGATCCGATCCGCTGGACGGATGGAAAATAGGGTTTCCATCCGTGCAGATTTGATGGATCGGGTCGGATGTCAGCGGACATGTCTCCGCTGACATCCGATGCCCCATAGGAATGCATGGGGAGACCGTTAAGATCCGCCAAAAAAACGAACAGGCGGATCTGAACAGTCCACCTGTGTGAAAGGGGCCTTAAACCCCTGGTTAGGACAGACAATTTTGAGAGTTTGCTACAGATAATGTTATCTGGGATCACTGCACACCCAGAGTTAAAATGAATCTGAGCATCACAAACTAAAAACACTATTTAATTCATTTTAATTTTCAATGCAAACTTCCCCATACTTCCCCATACATCCATGTCTCCATGCTTCAATTTGAAAAACCACTTTTAGCATTTCTGGCTGTGGCCATCCTGAGTAAGGCCAGATGATTCATGTAGCATTTAATTCTTGGAATCCTTTTGCCCTTAACTCGGGCATGGAGGCAGGAGAGTATGCTTTGCTTAAAAAAAAATTAAAATAAACCCTCCTGAAAACTTTTTTTTTTTCCCTATTTGTTTTTTTTTTTTTTAAATCAAAACAACTTTATTTGTGTACCGAAAAATCTAACCGTGTGTTTGTCTAAATCCTCATCTGAAAAAAGTCCCAAGAGGCACATTCTGGGGTCGAGAGACACAGGAGCACCCATCCGATCGTGGAGGAACTGAACCACTTGTACCCAGTATCCACGCACGCTCGGACAATGCCATAGGAGGTGATCGAATGTGCCGATCGACTGCAGACATTTAGGACACTGAGATGTCCGGGTAGGGCAAAATCGGGCCAGACGTTTCCCTATTTATTTACTAATGCTAGCTGCATATGGTCGATTAAAAAATAGTCCATGTTGATTCAGAGCGTAAAGTTCCGCTTTAAATTACATTAAGCATTGAAAAAAAAACTGGAAGCTGATTTGGTTTTTGTAGAGCTGCACAAGAATTTTCACTCTCCAGTTTTAGTTATTTAACCCCATGGTGTACTCTTTTTAATAGCTTTTATTTTACGTTTGTGAACACTAGAGCTAATTTAACTCCCCAAAAAGTTCCATCTGTCCAAATGACCCTCTCCCAGAAGCATTTGTGATTTGTCAGTATGCAATTAAGTTACAGTCTAACTTTTTATTTATTTTTTTTTTATCTTCGTTTCTTGTTTTGCAGTACAGATGTACCAAAAATGTAAAACACAAAATTGCACACGTACTGGAAGCACAAGCCCCCCATACGGGGCAGTTCCTATTTCCCTCCACACAGATCAACACTTCTCCCATCTCAGCTTGTGTTAAATATTTGCACCATAATCCTATGAATATGTAAACAAGTGGGTGAGAGTAGAAGGGGAAAAAATCTTTTGAATGACTTTTTAATGTTTTTCTTTCAACAGTGGAAGCCTCCTGTGTCGTCTTCCGTTGAACCCACTGTTACTCAAAAAGCAACAGATGGTGGGACCAGACACTGATGTACCTTGACCTTGGAGTTAATCTTGTATCTCTTTGGTAGTTTTCACTAGCTGTTTGTTTACCATTTGCACTATCCTTCTATTCAGTTTGGGCTAGATTTTTTTCTCTTCTGGCCATATCCATGGAAGTTGGCTACACTCCCATGGACCTTAAACTTTTTAATATATGTAACCGTAGGCACAGGAACATCAAGCTGCTTGGTGAGGGTCTTTATACCCTTTACCTTTTGACATTATGGTCTATAAATTCCTTTTATAATCTCCTCAGGCTACTTTTTCTCTATTTAAAGCTTATCTTTGTGCACAGAAATTGTAATTTTAAATATATTCATCAATAGCTACAAAGGATATAAGTGGCTTTGAGGGGGGTTGATGGCTCTGATGGGGACACAAATGTGTGGGGAGACTCTTCTTGGTGATGGGGACACTGGAGTGGGGGGCTGTGAAAGGGAAACCAATTTGGAAAGGAGGCTCTGATGAGTGGTGGGGAGACAAATGTGCATGGAGACTCTGAGTGATGAAAACACAGATGTAAGGCCTCATGCATGCTGAAAGTTTAGCCCCAATGCATGAGGCTTCAGCGTTTTAGGTGTGGGCGTAGGAAATGGGTACACAATCCTGCCCTGCAGTCATTAGCCTGTCAAATTTTATTCTGTTCCACTTCTGCAGAATTATAAATTATTTTTTTCGGCCCATGAATATGTGTAAAATATAGGATGTGACCCGGCTCTATAACATTCTAAAGCGGGGGTCTTCAAACTATGGCCCTCTAGTTGTTCAGGAACTACAATTCCCATCATGCCTAGTCATGTCTGTGAATGTCAGAGTTTTACAATGCTTCATGGGACATGTAGTTCTGGAACAGCTGGAGGGCCGTAGTTTGAAGATCCCTGTTCTAAAGTCATGTAGGTATAGATGAGAAAATTGCTATTTTGCTACTCAAGTTTAGACGGGATGAAGCAGTTTCAATGAGTTGTTAAGGTACGATGAAGTTGTCGACAACTGTATATGGTGGTGGTAAGTCACTTGGGGACAGTAAAGACTTTGCAAGAGTAGGGCTGTAGGTAAGACTAACCCATTATGAATGCACTGAGTGCGGGAAGGGGATGCTAAAATGACATATGTTTAGGTTTTTGCATAGTTGTCTAGAATCATTTTAATATTACATTTTGTGTAGCTTTTCTACGGTTAAAGTGGAACTTCACCAAAAAGGGGTGTTATGTGTGGAAGTTCGGCCGGAAGGCTTCACTTCCGGTTTCTCTTACCTAAAGTGCCAGCGCTTGCATCCGAAGCCATTTAAATAATTGGCTCGAGTAAGTGTCCTTTTAATAAAAGTCAACAGCTACAGTATTTGTTGATGATGGCTTTTAATTTTTGTTGGGGAGACTGGAGCTCCTCTTTAAAGTAATTGTAAAGTGATTTATTTAATATGTTTTTAAATCACAAACATGTCATACTTACCTGCTCTGCGCAATGGTTTTGCACAGATCAGCTCCAATCTTGCTCTTATGGGGTCCCCAGCCAATGCTCTAGGCTCCTCTACTTCTCTGTGTGCAACCATTTGAAGCAGCTTCCTATGGTGGCACTTGTGCGGGCTTAATTCCCAGCTGTGCACTGTGTGTCCATTTAAACACACAGTGCAGCGTGGCCCTGCACCCTGCTCCCTTGTCACTGGATTTTATTGCGAGCAGCAGGAGCCAGTGGCTGCAGGTCCTAGAAAAGTGATAATGCTGGCTTGGCATGTGGTACATTCTCTACAGAGTTGTGTGCATCTAGCCTAAAACCGGCCATGCATAAAAATTAAAAATAAGAATTTGCCTGGTTCAGCAGGGATCAGCCAAATCTCTTTCCATGTATGGGCAACTTGGTTGTACAGAGACCAATCTACCATTCTAATTCTGTAGAACCAGCCTGTTTGGATAAATGTTTCTGACCTCATATTATATGGTTTTGGTAAGTCTAAAGGAAAAAATCTAAAGACAATTGTATAGTGTGTATCCATCTTTAGTCTGTTGTCTTTCAACAGAACAAGATGTCCTGCAGATGTAGCAGTTAAAGGATTGAGACAAACATTATACCACTGGCTTGGTAGACTAGTGAACTTATCCTTCAAAAAGTATGAGCTGTAGTTTGTCTTCAATTTTTTAAAAGCACTAGCAGATTTAGATAAAAGAATGCCCCTAGGTTACTACTTCATGTAGGCGCACCATAAGGGAGTATGTTACTGGCCAGACCACTGGGATAATGTCTTAAAAAGAAAACTAATGCAGCCACCACATTAGGGATGAACGATAGTCGATGTGATATCGACTATCGTTCTGCGGGCGTGGGCGATATTCATATCGCTGAAGACACAATATTGTGCAGGCAGACGACACAAACGAGTTTCCCCTTGCTTTCGGTTTTGATCGGAACTCTGCCCCTCCAGCCCGATGCAATCCAGCCCTCCCAGCTCTGCCTCTAGTCTCCAGCCGACCATTGCTCCTCCCATTGTCTCTCCTGGCTGCTCTTTAGGGGGCGCGCACGGGGGCGGGATCAGGCTGTAATGTGTTGTAAATAGTCAATGGAGAGACAATGGGCGGAGCAGGGCGGAGTAATGGTCGGCTGGAGACTAGAGGTAGAGCTGGGATCACAGCCGAAAGCGAGGGGGAGCGCTGTGTCAGGTGTAGTACCGGTGATGAGAGGACGATGACGGGGATCCTCCGGTGTCCGCTATGGAGTTCGCAGAGCTGATCAAAACCCCCCGGGTGGACAAGGTGGTCCTGTACCGACCCTTCCACCCGCCAGTGGGCGGGACCCTGTGCCTGACGGGTCACCATCTGATTCTGAGCTCCAGACAGGACAACAGGGAGGAGCTGTGGCTCCACTCATGTTGGGCTGTGTTCTAACTTCTTCTACCTCCTACCACCACTGGGAGTCCCGACTCTGCCTAATCCACACTGTCAGTGTCTTCTGCATTCCACCCAGAGAAATATTGCAATATATATAGTTGAAAACCAAATATCGCAATGTAATTTTCTCCCCAATATCGTGCAGCCCTACACCACATCAAATTATTAGTAAGCTGCAAAATGTTAATGCTTTGGTTTTTAGCTTCATACCGCTTTAAGATTCAGTTTGTGGGCTCTGGTAGAAAAAGAAAAACAATAATGCATTGGACTGTTTTCTGAACCCTGATGTTTTCCCCGCATCTTTATTTGTACTTTATGAAAGCTTGTATGATGCTACAGATTATTGTTGACCTCATATTCTAGACAAGGTTTTAAGTAATCAGGGTGGAGTGTAGAGTGACTCAGATGTAGGATGTTTCCTACAGAGTTATTCAGATGCAGCAATCATTTCTTCAGTATTCATAACTTTGAATATCCAGGGATTGGTTTCTGGAATCTGCAGCCTTTAAAAACTTTGCTTTTAAACTAATTTATTTATTTATTTATTTTTTTAAATGGAGCCTACAGACAGTAGATGTATTTTCAATAGAAATTTGTGTGGTGAGTATCTGCTGTCAGATGTATTTGAAATGGTGTGCTGTATTGTATCAGTTTGAAATCCTAAATGTGCATGGGATCATGTGTGTTATTATTGTGAATCCTCTTTTTGTCCCTGCACAGGGTTTAGGCAGGCCTTTATTAAGTAGATGTCACACTGAGATTGATGGGCAATCAAACAAGCGGCCATCCTCTACCACAATGCAGCACTGCCAGAACCTGCTGCAAGTTTCTTTCCAGTTTAGCTGATGGCTTTGGAATTTGATGTACTCTCCATACAAAAGGAAACAATGGTGCCAGGTAGCAGAGATTTTCCAGTAAGTCTGATACTATTTGTGCATTAACAAGCACTTTTGATGAGTTGACTCTGCATGTCACCTTTTTCGCCTGACAAAGATGCTCTTTTAACATTTCTTGCAGAGGTTGAGCTGTGTTTTGTCGGTATTGACTGTGTTCTATTTTCAGATGTACCTTGTGAGAAGGATCTTCGTTAGAAATGTAACCTTTTTATTATGGGGTAAAATATTTTTGCAAAAAAATAATTCTATCCTAATGACAGTCACAGAAATAACTATACAATTAGTTAAAGGAGGTCAAGGATCCTTCAGAAAAAATGAAAGTCAGCAGCTATAAATACCGTAGCTGCTGACTTTTAATATTAGGACACTTACCTGTCCATGGATTCTGTGGTTTCTTTACCCCAGCTGACTGTTCAATGGGCTCTCAGGTGCTGCCGCTGCCATTGCTTGTATGGGACTGCGCATGCGCCGGCACTTCATGAATGGCCTGGCGGCGGGGATGGGGGGGCCAAACTTCCAGGTGATCCCGCCACAGTGAGATCAACCCAGAAACCATGGTTGCCACCACATGGCAATTGTTTGGAGAATAGCTAAATGCAGATTTTTTTTTTTTTTTTTTTTTGCTAATAAAATGAGTTAAAACCTTTTTATTACAGATCCTCCATTAAGGAATGCACTTCTTACATTATTTCCCAGTTCTAGAACGTTTTTTTTGTGTGTATTACATGGCAAGACTACTATTAAATGAGAATCATGATCTCTGATCTTTACATGGTTATCCCTCTGACTCTGATATGCCTGAGTGGCTGGGTGTGAACCTCTGTTCATTATTTTAGTAAAAGCTGTTTTCTTCAGGCTGCAGCATATAAAAGCTCTGATCTGCACATTGGTGGTACAAAAACCTGAAAAAAAAAAAAATAGCTGAAGTTAAAGGATAGATAGAGAGATATGTACTGTATTTTCTGGCGTATAAGACTACTTTTGAACCTCAAAAAAATCCCCCAAAAATGGGGGGTCGTCTTATACGCAGAGTATAATATCTCCAAGGTAACCTAAGTATAAGTATTACCGGTAGATCATGTAATAGGGGGGTCATCTTATACGGCCAGTCTTATACGCCGGAAAATACCGTATGTATGTATGTGATTTAGCAATCTTGTAGTGTGGAGCAATGGCAATGAATCAATTATGATTTAAATCATCATTTTTAAAGAGCAACTGTCATCTCTGTCCTGCAGCGGCTCCTCCTCTGACCCACTGTTGACTCACCACTGGTGATGCGGCAGTGACACAACAAGATGAGGGACGTGGCGGCAGCAGGTGAGTGGATGCCCGCTAACAGGCGCTGCCATGATGGATCTGAAATGACAGGTGCTCTTAAAATGTAGGTAAGAAAGATCTGCTGTTCCAGGTTAGATGAGTGAATCTAATGGAACCTCCACATGAGTGCTAGCCCTCACTCTCCTCCGTGAACAATGTAAAAGATAAGAAGAAACAGCAGCATTTCAGTGGTTAAGCACAGTTGCACTGTGTGAAACGCGTCTACCTGGACTGCTTGGTGTTTTGTTGTGCCACTTTGGAAATCACAATAAAGGCATTTGCTCTTTCAATATAAAGACATATTCTTTCTGGTAGTTAGAATCTTTAATATTTGCAAACAAAATAAAGGTTTACTATTTAGAATATTAAGCTGTCAGATTAAAAAAAAAGTGATATCCGAACCGATTCAATCATACAGTTTGCAGTGTACATAGATTTGCAAAACCATGGGATAAAGGAATATTCCTGAACTTTGTTTTATCCCATGGTTATTGTAAACTTGTGTGAATGAATCAATGCAGTGCATGTTATCTTAGCTTGCACAGCTTGATTCATTAAATTAATTTGCCAAAAATGTAAATATTGCAGAATATACAGCCTTATGCTACATAACTAAGCTCCATTTCATGCTGAATAAACTAAATTATTAATGTTTGTAAAATAGATTTTTTTTTTTACTCCAAAAGAGCATTTTATTAAAATAAACTTGATACAATTCAAAAAAATATGATTTAAATTTAAAAAAATCCGGTGTTTTTTTTTTTATTTTTATTTTTTTATCTATCCACCCTGACTAGGACAAACTCTTTAAATTTTATTTGTACCTAAATGGGTTTTCAAGGTTGTATCAAGCGGTCCTAACCAGTTTATTTTATGTATGGTGAGTCCAGGAATCTGTAGGTGCACGTTCCAAAGGTTTTCAAGCAACTAGTCCACCCAGTGTTTATATTTTGGTTATAGATAAAATATTCCGGGGTTGAATCACCCACTTGCTTCTCATATTATTTGGGATCTCCTGTGACTCCAGGCTACCTGCTATAGTCTAAGGCCGGTCATACAGTGTTCGAATCCTGGGCAGTTCAGCAGGAACTGGCTGAGATTCGAACAATAGGGGGCAGGCTGAATGTACCAAGCTGATTGATCAACTTGGGTACAACCAGCCTGCCAGGTCTGATTGCGATTATTGCAAGCAGCTGCTATAGCCTCTAGCGATTAATTACAGGCCTCTACGCCCGCCCACCCCCCCCGCCAGGAGAAGACAATTGCTTTGCAGCACGGTCTGTGTTGATTGGGGAATAGAAATTTGCACCGTCTATGGACGACCGAAGGTTGGCCATACACTAGTAGATTTTTGAATGAACATTAGATGTCTACATGGACTTATATAATGAATATCATTGCATTGCTTTTAACATCCGATCTTATAATGAACAGACTTTCCCTGCTGCATGGGAAAATGGGGGAGGGGAGTATGCTTGGAAGTTTTAGTAAAATTAATGAATTTTAGTTTTGGGCAGATATAAAATGGCAGCATTTTAAATGATTGTGTATGTTTTTGTGTGGTAATTGACTTTAAAATTGTGTCCTGAACAGAGGCATACTCCACCCATTCTATGGTAAATAAAGCTGCACTGCCTTGTAATTATTTTAATACAATGTTATAGCCAAGCCAGTGATTGGCTATACTATTTCTTTATTTGTATGTTGCTTAAACACATAATTATGCAAGCTCACTTTCGCATTTCTTTCCTCACTCGCCTCTATAAGATTGTATTGCTTAATTCTGGTTCTGCATTACTGAGTATGTGGTTAGCCTAAAGAGTTTATTATTATTATTATTTTTTAGGAACCCCTGTCAGGTTTTTTTTTTTTTTTTTTCTCGCTTCAAATGGTACACTTTTCCATTTTTGGCATACCCCAATGGACTTTTGTAAACCGTCTGTGCTGTGTGGTGTGCTGAAGTGGGGGGAAAAAGGCACATTTGTTAAAACCTACATAGTGGCATTTGGTCAATCCATTCTTACAGTAGTGCATGGTTTTGGGCATGCTGCAATGCACCACAAATGTCTAAATGCAGATTTCATCTGCACATGCTGGGGCAATTTTATCTGCAGAAAAGTTACACAACATTTCTTTGCCAAAAATAAGCTTGCGTATAGGCTGGTGCCTACTTCTGATTAGTTATCAATTCAGATATAATTTAGCAAGGGCAGAAGATAGTCATGTTCTAGTCACATGGACTATAACATGACTATGTATATTACTATTGCGTAAGGGCTCATGCACACAGTTGATTAGGGCTGTACACTGCCAAGATCAGCGTATTACTGCAGTAGGTGTATACAGGTGTTTCTAATCTGCCACAGACAGGCTGACACTGTCTGGGGCTGTTCACATATGATCACACATGGAATGATTCCCTGTGGTTAAGGACAGATGTACATTCCTGGAAGCAGACAGCCCCCTATACTCACCTGAGCCCAATCTTGATCCAGTAATGTGTATGAGAGCAGAGACCTCGGCTCTTTCCCTCCTCATCGGCTCAGTTGAGCATGCACAAATGTCCTGATAAAATCTTTCCCCTTATAACAGAACTTTCAATGTACAAAGCCTTATCTACTGCTATACTCATTGTGTATTTCCACCTCCACTCTATACTGACAGGTCCAGCAAGCAGGCATGAACAATCACTGCTCATTACAACTCTTTACTGTGTATTTTCATCTCCACTCTATACTTGAATGATGAGTGCACACTGACTGTCAGCACCGGCAGTATATAAAGCTGAGTTGTAATGTGCAGTGATTGTTCATGCCTGCTTGCCGGATCTGCCCTAGTGGAGGTGGAAATACATGATCACTATAGCAGTAAATAAGGCTGTGTACACTGAATGTTCTCTTCGAAGGACAGAAAGTTTACTATATATTGACCCTTTACTGCTTTGCACTTGTTTGCTTGGCTACTTTTTAGGCAAGCCATACATTATGCAATTTTATGTCCTCCAACCACAGGTTGAAAGAGAGGATAACTTGGTTCCCCCATCAACAGATTCAGTGCTGATAGGGAAATGCCTCCCGTAGAGTTAATGTATTCTGACAGCGGGAGTTTTCCCAGCAGTCAGAATACAATGATCACTGCTTGAGGCTATAGCTGCTGGCAGTAATTGTATGGAAATAAAAAAAATAAACAGGCTTGTAGTACTGAAATCGATCAATAGATTGACTTCAGTACAACCAGGCTGCCCATGCATGGATCAAAATGAGGCTGGTTTCCGCTGAACCTGCCAAATTTGAAACCGTCTATGGCTGGCTTTAGTAGTGTCCTCTTCATTTTATTTTTCATTCAAGAGGGGCTCTTGGGACCCTGATGTAAAAGGGGGACTCTAGGGCACCTGATGTAACTAGGAAAACTCTGGGGACTCTCATTTAAGGGAGTGATTCTAGGGACCCTAATTTTATGGGGGTGTGGTTCCGGGGACCTTGATGTTAGGGGGGATCTCTTGGGACACTGATGTAAGGGGGGGAGAGGCTCTGGGTATCCTGAGGTAAGGCTGAGGAACCCAAGGGAACCTGATGTTAGGGGGATGACTCTGGGTACCCAGATATAAGGGGGATTACTCTTGGGACCCTGATGTAAGGGGAGGACTCTAAAGGGGGGAATTCTAATGGGGATTCTTGGTGTAAGGGAAGAGTCTGCACTCTGTGTTTTGTATTTTACTCCTGACACCTGCATTCTATACATTATGTTTTACATTTTATAGTCCTGACCAAAGTGTTCATTGTCCCAACTGTTGCTGGCTCTAAGGTCGGCTCAGACAGACAAAGTGATCACTTTATGTGCAGAACAGAATATGAGACGGAGATTGAAACCTTTACACTTTCAAAAATGATCCTTCTTTCTGAGGTTTATATGGATCTGTGAGATTTGTCACTTGTGAAGTAGTATGCAGGGGTTATGTGTGGGTTCAAGGACTGTGGTAAATGTTTGCAGTGTATACAGCGACCAGGCACAGACTCAGTTTAATCTACCCCTCTAAGCCCCTCCCACTGTTAGGCAAAAATTTGTCCTCCATGCCACTTACTACTGACCCCTGAACTCTGCTTCTCTTACTACAGACCCCCTGCCCTACAAACTACTAACCCTATCCCCTGCCCTGCTTACCCTCTGTACATGTCCCCCCCCCCCCCCCCCCCCGTGCCCTGCTTGACATTGTGAATCCAGCGTTGTGCGTCCATAATGGAATTAACCTCCCTTTTCCATTTGGTCACCATTGGGCAAACTGCCTGCATCCAGTACTGAATCAGACTTTTTGCTGTGTTTATAGCAGATGGGGAATTACACTGTTCCTGTACAATTTAAACAGAAGCTGGCATATCGTGAAATAGAAACTGTAAAGGAGTACGTTTGATGGGCCTGAGAGTCATTTTCTGTATCCAAATTGCAATTGTGCCCCAGAAACCTTTTAATCTTGGGGCAGAACCACCAAAGATGGAGAAGGGGGCCCTTCTGATGACACCCTCTCCAACAATTAGAATTGGTTTCCAGGAAACATCTGAGCCAAGCGAGCGAAAGTCCTGTACCACCTGGTCAGAAACGAGTACTGATGGTGGACACATGGGACAGTCTGATTTTTTTAAACTGAAGGAGTCAAGGCTGAGTTTGTACATTAGAGAGGAGGTGCCAAGAGTCTGGCAATTTCACACACGGATTCAAACAGAGATAAGGGTAACGCTATGGGAAAGTAGGCAGGATTTCTTATTCTACTTTCTTAACTAAAATTAAACGGCAGACACCTGTAAGTTTGGAAAATAATTGGCCGCGGCCATTTATTATTGGTTTTAAAACTTTATTAAATAAAAACATACAACACTCTGAACAACTCAGCCACCACGGCTCAGGCTGCATAGATAAATATTTCAGATAAAATCATCACTACCAACCAATAGAGTAAAAACCATCCCCCTCTGCTTACGCAAAGGTGACCCACCACATAAACAGCTGTGGCAAGGGAGGGAGGAATGGGGAACACCACCAGTATGCCTTCAGAGGCGAATGAGCCCAGCTGAGGCGATCTCCTCCTTATATAGAGCCCCCAGAGAGCTCTAGAAGCTTCTACAGCTGACACTTGCCCCTATAGGTGCCCTGTCCCCTGCAGACATACGTGAGATACATGAGGAAAAAAGGAAGGAAATACTGAATATCCTAAACCTGACCTCCTTCCCGCCGCTCTCCCATGAGGAAAAGGGGGCCTATACAGCCTTCCATTTTCCTCTCATTCCATTACCTAGGTGTTAATTTAACCAAAAAGTCTGACAGTTCGTAAGCAGGACATTTGTCAGTCAAGGGTAAAAGCTGTACGTTAGGGGCACAGGATGTGTTATGCCCCCCCCCCCCCATTCAAAAGAAATGTACACCTTCACCTGGTAAAAACCATGGGAAGCCACCCAATGGCTCTTAGCTGCAAAGGAGAGAAACCATTTAACACTGGCAGGGGTGCTTACAATGATCAGCATTTATTCATGTATAGTTAGTCTGGCTGGAAAAAAGACACAAGTCCATCTAGTTCAACCAATAAAAATCATACAATCCTATACCCACAGTTGATCCAGAGGAAGGCAAAAAACCCCAGCAAAGCATGATCTAATTTGCTACAGCGGGGGAAAAAATTCTTCTTGATTCCCTGAGAGGCAATTGGATATTCCCTGGATCAACTTTACATATTAAAGCTAAATAAATGTTAGTATCTAGTTATATTATGTACAGTTAGGAAAGAATCCATGCTTTTTTTTTTTTTTTTTTAAAGCAATCTACTGAACTGGCCAGAACCAGCTCCTTGAGAGAGTCTATTTACATTTTCAAAGCTCTTACTTACTGTGAAGAAACCATTCCATTTGGCGATTAAATCACATTTCCTCCATATAAAATATTTATTTCAAAAGGAACAAAACAGTTGCTGTAACTGCTTATAAAATGTGAGCTGGAGTTTGGCTTAAATTTGGTAGTGTAACTAAATCTGCTAGTACCTCTAATGTTCCCCTCCCCCCCATATTAACAATGCTGCTGTCCAAAGGTGCCCGCCATGCTCATTAATCCAGAGTGGGGGCACTCTAATACAGGAGGTGTTACAGGCCATACAACCAAGTGAAAAAAGCCTAAAGAGAACTAATGCAGTCGCCACATCTAATGATTGTTAAGCTGCAATATATTCCATTTTTGGTTTTGGGTTTAACACTGCTTTTAAGGATTAAAGGCAATGTTATTGCAAAAAGTATTTCAAATCCCAAACAGCCATGTTTGCTAGCAGTGCCCATGAAAGTGCTAGTTTATCACTTTCATGGGCAGTTAGGACCACCCATTGTGTAAATTAACTTGTCTATTGCAGACTGTGTCTCGTGCTGCCCGAAACAATCTCTTACTGATCTGCAGAGAGCTTGATAGCTTTACCCTCGCATATAGTTATTGCATAACTTGTAATCTGCTTTCAGCTTGTTCAGGATTGTTTGAGATATAAGTGGGCTAAAGGCAAAGATCACTTTCCTGAGCCCCCTGCTCCTTTTCTTAAACAAAATGTACAAACTTATCCAATGAAACCATGGAATGGTTTGTAAAGCCCCGTACACGCGGGCTGAATGTCGGGAGACGACAGCCCGTTTAAAGAAAAAAAATTGTTGATGTCACTCCTCACTACCTGTCACTGTTTAGGAGGCCATGAAATGCCAAGATAGCACAAACCCTCCCCCCAAATGACCCCTTTTCAGAAAATACATAAATATTTGGACATCGGCACAATTCTAATCTTTTTGGCTCTTTACACCGCCACAATGGAATTGAAATGAAACAAACAAGATGTGCTTTAACTTCAGACTTTCATCTTTAATTTGAGGGGATCCAAATAAGATGAAAGGTGTACGAATTATAACAGTTTGTATATGTGCCTTCCACTTTTTAAGGGACCAAAAGTAATAGGACAGATTAACAATCATAAATCAAGCTTTCACTTTTTAATACTTGGTTGCAAATCCTTTGCAGTCAATTACAGCCTGAAGTCTGGAACGCATAGACATCACCAGACGCTGGGTTTCATCCCTGGTGATGCTCTGCCAGGCCTCTACTGCAACTGTCTTCAGTTCCTGCTTGTTCTTGGGACATTTTCCCTTCAGTTTTGTCTTCAGCAAGTGAAATGCATGCTCAATTGGATTCAGGTCAGGTGATTGACACCCTAAGCTATTTGCTGAGAGGCGTTTTGAGTATTTTGCAGATCTCGCTTTTTGTCACAAAGTTTTGAAAATTGAAAAAAAATATATACATTTTCCTTTTTCTTCATTTTCCAAAATAAATGAGAGCTGCAAAATACTCATCATGCCTCTTAGCAAATACCTTGGGGTGTCTACTTTCCGAAAATGGGTAATTTGGGGGGGGGGGTTGTGCTAGTTTGGCATTTCATGGCCTCTGAAACTGATGGATATTGAGGAGTAAAATCAACAGTTTACTCCCTTAGAAAGCCGAAGGCAGTGATTGGTTTTCGGGGTCCTGTACGCGGTCGGTCTGCCGAAAAATCTCACGTGGGGTATCCTCGTATTGTTTAGGCAATATATTATTTAATTGAGGACTTTGTGTAAAAAAAAAAAAAAAAAAAAAAAAAAATGTTATTTTCGCAAAACTTGTGGCAATGTATAAAATATTGCATGGACTCAACATGCCTCTCAGCAAAGAGCTTGGAGTGTCTACTTTCCAAAAAGGGATAATTTTGGGGGGGTGTTTGAACTGTCCTGGCATGTCCTGGCATTTGATGCCCGATATTAGAAGCTTATGCCACACATTACCCACTCTTCCTAACCACTTGATGACAAAGCCATTTCTGACACTTTTTTTTTTGTTTTACATGAACATTTTTTTTTATCTTTACTAGAAAATTACTTTGAACCCCCCAAATATTGTATTTTTTTTTTTTAAGCAGAGGCCCTACAGAACAAAATGTCACGGTATTTGCGTAGAGATTTTCCAAACCCAGTTTTTTGGTGAAAAAAAAACACTTTTTTAAAATTTTAATGCACAAATATTTGGTTGGTAAAATAGAAACGATGTTCTTAGGCTGAGTACATAGATACCAGACATAACATGCTTTAAAATTGCGCACGCAGCCCCTGCAGCGGCAACAAACTATGTCCATTTTAAAAATATATATACAGGTTACCACTTTAGATTTACAGAGGAGATCTACTGCAAGAATTACTGCCCTCGATCTGACGGCATACCTAACATGCATGCTACAAATGACACCAGACCGATGCTTGCCTTTGTGCGCAAACGCGGGTGGACAAGGGTGCTTGAATTTTTTTTTAAATTTTATTATTTATTTTGCTTTTTTAAATTTTATTTTGACACTTTCCCTTTTTCATTTTTTTTATCATTTTTATTGTTCTCTGAGTATTAAATATCCCCTATGATGGCAATAAGTAGTGACAGGCACTCCTTTTTTTAAAAAAAAATTGGGGTCTATTAGAATCTAGATCTCTTCTCTGCCCTAAAGTATCTGACCACAGCAAGATTAGTGTGATAAGATGCTTTCCCAATTTCCCATTGGCACCCTTTATATCTGGCGAAACCGAAGTCATGAAATGCTCTTGGCTTCCGGTAACTTAGGCCATAGAGATGATTGGAGCCATTCTGGTCTCCAATCAGCTCTATGGTCAGCTGACGGAACCACCGGCTGCAGTCTCGGGTTACCTGGTGGGACAGGCGAGCCAGAGAAAACCATGGAAGGCGGGGGGGGGGGATTGGGTCCCCTCCTACTGCTTGTAAAAGCAGTCTAGCAGCTAATTATCTGCTAGGATTACTTTTACATGAAAGGCGACCCCCCCCCCCCCCCCCAGAAAGTGTGTGGTATGCCCACCATTAGACCTTCCAGCATCCACCTACTTCTACTTCTAATGATGGGCATACATGTAATGTTCTTTTTTTTTTTTTTTTTTTTTTTTTTCATTCAGCCTATGGGCAGATTCCTCAATTAGCATCAATCGCTGTGGATGAAGAAATCTCTGCCTAGAAAAGTGTTAAAAAATATATGGCGAAGCATAGGGGAGATCTGCCCTCTGTGTCCACTCCATCCCCTATGCTTCGCCATATATGCTCTTTTTTAACTGCGGTGGTAAAAACACCTCCTACAGCGCTGCAATGATTGATTATGTATATGGTGAGAACAAACACTGTTGCTGTCAGAAAAAACAAATCAGTGCTACAGCTAATGGGCGTACCTGCAAAGCAAACAATGGTTAACAATAAAACATTACAGTATAATCTAAAGTCCAGTAAAAGTAGAAAAGTAGAGTAAGAACAGAAAATTAACTATTGGCTTTTTTATTTATTTATTATTTAGCTTTTTTACACTTTTTTTATAACTGCTAAACTTCCAGGCTAGGGTCTCTCAAAATGCGATAGCCAACATCTTTCGAAACCCTGTTTGAAAAAGTGTGCCCTAGACTGTGCCATGCTGTACCCTATACTAATACTATGGTAGCAACGGAAACCATCCCCGATGCAGAGACCAGGTTGGCCAGGACAGGAGGGACGAAAATAGTGGGTGTCACGCCTAAGTCCGTGTTTCCTACAGACACAACCTCTTCTTTGGTGTGCTCTTTGAGTAGTAGTACCAGGGAGGACATAGGGAAAATGCCTCTCATGCAGCCGGCTCACTGCATCTGGATTGTGAATTTGGGCCACAGCACCTTCTGGATACAGAAGGGCTGTGATGATCTCTTCCTGGAATTTTAGGAAGGATCCACTTCTTCCTGATGCTATGTATAGTACAGAAGTATTGAAAAGAGCCAATTGGAAAAAGTATACAGACACTTTTTTGTACCAGCATCTGGCCTTACAGGCAATTTGGTACGGTGCCATCATCAGGTCGTTGAAGTCCGCTCTTCCCATGTTAAGGTTGTATTCGTGGACACAGAGAGGCTTCTTAACAACTCCAGTCGCTATTATTGCAATTTGGAATTTTGAATTTTGGTCGTATCTGTGTGAATGGAGGACAGAACGAAAACATTCCATGTATCCCTCCACTTCACTTTAAGCTATTTATCACACTTTAAGCAGGCTCTATCCCCCCCGTTTAAGTCGGGAATCTACAAGCCGTTGGGTGAAGCCCCAGCGATTAGGTAGCACAGTGCCATATGCGCCAATTTCAAAATCAAAAAGTGGCATGCTTGTGTAATAATTGTCCACGTATAAATGGTACCCCTTTCCGAATAAGGGTGACACCAAGTCCCCAAACAATCTTGCCACTGCTCCCCTTATAGTCTGGGCGGTTGGGGGGGGGCTCCACATTGCTATCTTTTACCTCGTAAACCTGGAAACCACATGTATAGCCTGTTGCCCGATCACAGAGCTTATACATCTTGACCCCATAGCTGGGGAGAAACTGTTTAAAAGCAAGGTGGCCAGAAAATTTAATCAGGGACTCATCAATGCAGACAGCTTGTTGGGGCGAAAAGGCTGAAAACTTCAGCTTAAAGTGATTTACGAGGGGCCGAATTTTGTAGAGTCGGCCATAATCCAGGGTCACCACCTTTAATTCTGGGTTGATCAGTGGGGCGGGGGGGGGGGGGGGATACGGCCAGCTCTAGGAAGGGTTCTGGTCGTCCCAAACGTCTTCCATTTGAGGATTATGGAGGCCACTGTGCTCTTAGGAACCTTAAGTGCAGCAGAAATCTTTTTGTAACCTTGGCCAGATCTGTGCCTTGCCACAATTCTGTCTCTGAGCTCTTCAGGCAGTTCCTTTGACCTCATGATTCTCATTTGCTCTGACATGCATTGTGATCTGGAAGGTCTTATATAGACAGGTGTGTGGCTTTCCTAATCAAGTCCAATCAGTATAATCAAACACAGCTGGACTCAAATTAAGGTGTAGAACCATCTCAAGGATGATCAGAAGAAATGGAAAGCACATGAGTTAAATATATGAGTGTCACAGCAAAGGGTCTGAATACTTAGGACCATGTGATATTTCAGTTTTTCTTTTTTAATAAATCTGCAACAATGTCAACAATTCTGTGTTTTTCTGTCAGTATAGGGTGCTATGTGTACATTCATGAGGAAGAAGAATGAACTTAAATGATTTTAGCAAATGGCTGCAATATAACAAAGAGTGAAAAATGTAAGGGGGTCTGAATACTTTCCGTACCCACTGTGTGGACACTCTGGCTGGTTCGGCACTGAGGCCAGTATTCACCATTGCCCTGGTGTCGCAAACTCTGACTGAGTGGGCTAAGATTTTACTCCGTGACCTTTGGGGAGAACCACCCCCCCCCCTGCCTTTGCTGAGCTGGTCCAGGGGCTGCAGTTTATCTGTGATGCCCCTTTGGGTGAGGCTCCCCTTGTGGCTCGGCTCTCCGTTTCAGCAGTGGTCCTTTCGGCGTGTCTTTTGGCCTAAGTACTGGTCTGCGGACCAGACTTCTAAAAAGGCCTTGACTGATCTACCCTTTAAAGGAGATCGCCTGTTTGCAGCTACCCTGGATGACATCATTAAAGGTCTTATGGTGGGGGGTACCTTTCTTCCGCATTCTACTAAGAGCAAGGAACCTCATCCTAGACGTGGGCCCTCCTTCTTGGCTTATAGTACGTTGTTTTTTTTCGTCTCGCAGGGTCGACTGAAAAAGGGCTCCAAAGTCTTTCACGGCCTCCTCTGGAGGATCCAAACAAACTAGGTCTGGTAAGCCGAGAGTGGATTTCTCCAGACCTGCAGACAAGGCTCCTTCAGCATGAAGGTGCGCCCTCATCCGTATTGAGGGTGGGGGGATATCTTCACTAGTTTCCAAAACCCGTTTACTTCCCTGGTACAAGACAAGTGGGTCTACAAAGTCATTCTATCCGGCTGCAAGATCGAGTTTCGCTCTTGTCCCCCCCGGCAAGGTTCTATTCCTTCCAAGCTGCGCCTGTCCCCGGACCGCTTACAGGGTCTGTATGGGGAGGTACAAGACCTGTTACTTCAAGGGGTGATTGTCTTGGTTTCCGACTTCGGAATGTTTTTCAGGGTTTTTACTCTAAACCGGTTTACAGTTCCCTGGAAGGAAGGCAGGGTGCGTCCAATCTCTGGCCTCAAGGCACTGAACTGCTTTGCGTGGGTGCAGAAGTTAAGAATGGAGTCTATTCGCACGGTGGTGGCTTCCCTGCTGCATGGAATTTTTTTTGTCTCTACCAACATTAGGGATGCTCACCTTCACATTCCCATATGTGCAGGTCACCAGCGCTTCCTCCGCTTTGCCGTGGGAGAGGAGCATTATCAGTTTGTGGAGTTACCCTTTGGTCTCGCCTCTGCTCCTCGGGTCTTCACAAAAGTGTTAGCCCCGGTGCTAGCTTTGTTATGCCAACTGGGGATCGTGGTACTGGGCTACTTGGACGACCTTCTGCGAGCAGAGGCTCCTAGTGCTCTGGTGGAAAACTGAGGGAGTTCGGCTGGTTTCTGAATTTTCAGAAGTCTGCTCTGATTCCGTCCACAAAGTTTGACTATCTGGGTCTGACTCTGGACTCGCCCTTAGCCAGAGTGCTCCTTCCTCTGGACAAACTACAGAAATTTCAGGCTGCAATTCGTCTTCTGCTGTCCAGCAGTCATCCCTTCGGCCTTGCATGCGGGTGCTGGGCCTTATGGTGTCTACCTTTTTTTGAAGCAGTCCCGTTTGCACAGTTCCAAATGAGGTCCCTGCAAAGGGGGATTCTGGCCAAATGAGGCAAGACTCCACAGTCTCTGGACAATCGGATCCGGCAGAGTAGTGGAACAAAAGAGTCCCTGATATGGTGACTTCATTCTCCGGCGCTTTGTGTGGGAAATCCTTCCTCCTCTTGTATTGGACAGTGGTCACCACGGATGCCAGCTGGGGAGGCTTCCTTGGTAACCATTTTGCTCAGGGAATCTGGACGCTTGAAGAGTCCAGACTACTGAACAATGTCTTGGAACTCCGAGCGATCAGACTGTGACTGGACCATTGGATGAATCGTCTTCAGGGGTGCCCAGTGCACATTCAATTGGACAACGCCATGTCCCTGGCTCATGTCAATCACCAGGGAAGCACAAGAAGTGTCCTGGCGGCTCTGGAGGTAGCAGGCATTCTAAGGTGGGTAGAACAGTTTGTTCCAGCCCTTTCCACTGTACACATTCCCGGGGTGGAAATTTGGCAGGCTGATTACCTCAGTCGGCAGGCGTTAGACCAAGGGAGTGGTCCCTTCATCCGGAGGGGTTTCATCAGTTGTGTCTCCAGTGGGGCATCCCCAAGGTGGATCTGTTGGCATCTCGGCTCAACAGAAAGGTGCAGAGGTTTGTGGCTCGGTCACGGGATCCTCTGGTGGATGCCACAGATGCGCTGGTGGCCCCATGGGGTCGGTATCGTATCGTTTGTGCCTTTCCTCTTCTTAAACTTCTCCAAGACTTGTATGCCGGGTCGAGAGAAGAAGGGATTTCGGTCATCTTAGTGGCTCTGGACTGGCCTTGCCGGGCTTGGTATGCCGACCTGGCATGGCTGGTCGCCAACGTTCCTTAGAAGCTTCCTCTCAGGCTCTCAGGGAGAATCTGCTGTCCAATGGACCAATCTTCCATCCTGCTTTAGTCGCTCACTTTGACGGTTTGGCTGTTGAACACCAGGTGCTGATGGATAGAGGTTTATCTGAGTCGGTGATTCCTATGCTGTTAAAAGCTAGGAAATCTACTTCTAGGAAGATCTACCATCGTACATGGAAGTACACTGCGTGGTGTGAGTCTCTTGAGGTTCATCCTTGCTCCTTGTTGGTGGCTCGGATCTTGACCTTCCTTCAGCGGGGGTTGAGTGTCGACTTTGGCAGTCCTCTTCCAATGACCCTTTGCCATACACTCCCTGGTGCATACCTTCTTCAGGGTGTCCAACATTTGATTCCTCCAGTGCGGTCTCCGTTGCTGCCTTGGGACCTCAAGCCTTTGGTGCTTTCGGTCCTCCAGAAGCCTCCCTTTGAGAATCTTCAGGAGATTACTTTGCTTACATTGTCTCAGAAGGTGGCTATTACCTCTGCACGCAGGGTGTCGAAACTGGTGGCGTTATCCTGTAGTTGAATTGGATTCACAGAGATAAGGTGTTTTTTTTTTCTTTTTTGTCACTGTCCGTCGTTCCTCCCAAAGGTTGTTAATGATTTTCATTTAAATGAAGATATTGTGATGTCTTCCCTCTGTCCCTGGCCTAAACATCCAGAGGAAATTGCCTTGCATGCCTTGGATGTGGTCTGGGCAATTAGGGTGTACCTGACAGCTACGGGGTCTTTCAGGAAGTCACTATTCTTATAATATTTCTGATGTTTAATTTATTTATGTATTAGTACACAACTTGGTCACTATTTCTTATCTAATACTGTGCTTCATTATTTTGCTTGCAAATGTATTTAACCACTGGGATCCCTTTTTAGTTATCCTCCCCTTAAGTGGGACATCCATCATTATCGTTAGATGTATGAATATAGCGCCGATTCATCTTAACTTTTATATTCAGACTCACTATTTGTGCTCACGAATGGGCCTCAGAAAGGGTTGTCCGCTTCCTCTGTGACCATTTCCAGATAGATCAGACAGAAGGTGATTCAGGCCTTTTCCATCAAGGGTCAGGTTCTTCCTTTCCCTGTTAGGGCGCACTCTACTTGGGCGCTTAGTGCATCATCCTCATCAGGCGTCAGTGACGCAGGTTTGCAAGGCGTCCACCTGGTCGTCGGTGCACACTTTCACAAAGTTTTATAAAGTGGATGCATTGGCATCTGTGAATGTTCTTTTGGCCGCAAGGTTTTGCAGGCCGCTGTTTAGAGGACCTGATCCTCTGAGGGTGTATTTTTATTTATTTTTTTGGCTGAGCTCCTGTTGCCTGGTTGGCTATTGTTTAGCCCTGGGAATTTTTTTGCTGTTCCCACCCCTCATGTTTAACACTGCTTTGAGACGTCCCAATGGTTATGATGATCAGGAGCTGTGTCTGTCAATGAACAAAAGAGAAAATGTGATTTTTGACTTACTTTAAAATCCATTTTTCTGATGATCATCGATGGATACAGCACAGACCCCTCTGTGAAGTTGTAATTCTGCTGATTCGGCTTGTAACAAAACTGAGTACCTATAGCAGAGAGAGGGAGTATACCCCCTGGGACTGCCCATAGGCGTAGCCAGATTCTTCTTCTGCCTAGTGTCCTACTCCTGTAGGGAGCAGTATAACCCAATGGTTATGAAGAGCAGGAGCTGTGTCCGTCAATGAACATCAGAGAAATGGATTTTACAGTAAGTCAAAAATCACGTTATTTATTTTTTTTTCCATTTGGGATAACAGTTTAACCACTTCCGCTCTGGAAGATTTACCGCCCCCCCCCCCCCTCTTCAGGACCAGGCCATTTTTTTTTTTTTGCGATACGGCACTGCGTTACTTTAACTGACAATTGTGTGGTCATGCAACACTGTACCCAAATAAAATGTATGTAATGGAGCTTTCTTTTGGTGATGTTTGATCACCTCTGCGGTTTTTATTTTTTGCGCTATGAACGAAAAAAAGACCGACAATTTTGAAAAAATAATTATATTTTTTACTTTCTGCTATAAAACGCATAGACTAAAAAAAAAAAAATGTTAAAAAATTAATTTCTTCATAAATTTAGGCCAATATGTATTTTGCTACTTTTTTTGGTTAAAAAAAAAAAAAAATCCCTGCAAGTGTATATTGATTGGTTTGTGCAAAAGCTTTATAGTGTCTACAAACTATGTGATATTTCTATGGAATGTTTGTTGTGTTTTTTTTTTTTTTTTACTAATAATGGTGGCAATTAGCGACTTATAGCGGGACTGCAAGATTGCGGCGGACATGTAGTAATACTTTTGACACTTTTTTTACAATACAGCGATTAGTGCTAAAAAAAGATGCACTGTCACTGTACTAATGGCACTGGCAGGGACGTGGTCAACATCAGGGATGACTAAAGGGTTAAATGTATTCCTAGGGAGTGCTTTCCAACTGTGGGGGGGGGGGGTGCTTTAACTGTGGCAAGACAGAGATCCGTGTTCCTGCTTAGCGGAAACAAAGGATTTCGGTCTTCCCTTGTCACAGAATGGCAACTTACCTTGTTTACATCGGCAGACCGCTGTTCTGCTTATCTCGGGAATGATCAGCGGGTTCAGGTGGACATCGGATCAGCCGGACCTGCTGATTGGCTCACGCTGTGTCCAATCACAGTGGGAGTGGGCTGTTGCAGGCAGCGTGCGCTCCAGACCCGGAAGTGCAGAATCATGTACATGTATGCGATTCTGCACACAGGAGCAGCTGCCCCCGGCAGTAAATGTACCTAGGGCGGTCAGCATAAACAAAAGCCGACCATTACATTTACCCCCATCTGTAGGGTAGCTTGTTCTTTTGAAAACAACCGACTTACTAGCCAGATCACCAGGTGAAGTTAAAATAAAATGAATGCAGCCACCACATCTAAGAATTGGCTGAAATCTAATAGATGTTTGCTGTTGGATTTAATACCCCTTTAAAACAGTTCCCATATATTTCAATAGGCTACTTAGCTGCTTACTTTTGACCTTCACTTAACCATGCAAACCTTCTTTTTTTTTAAATTTCAAGTCCAATTTCAATAATTGTTGTGTTGATATTTCCCTCAAGCTGCCCAAAGTAAAAAGATATTGCTTGCATGTTGCTGCTACAATATTGAATGGTAAAGGATTGCTTATTTTAGTTTTCTGCTCAGGGCATAGTTTTTAACTTGCAAAACAAGTTCTTTTGCAGCATCTTCTACAACACTTGGCCATTTGCATTTTAAATTGTGTTTTACCTTGCATGCATCCTCTGTGGGGGTGAACATGTCATTTTATGTTGCTTTAAAGTCTACAAAGTATTGAGGCACTAACTGCTGGCTTCACTGGTGTCTTGTTTGTGCAAAGTTGACCCTCTCTGGGAGGAGCAGAATAAGCACCTCTTAACCTGTTTTAGTAGGACAGCAGATGTTGGCATATGTTTTTAAGCAGGTATGAAAGTCATCATTGTTTAGAGTTAAGAGAGCTGGTATTTGTACCCATAAATATGCTGCCATGTTATTGACATGTTAAAGTATTTATATCTAAAACCGTTTTTTCTTTAGTTTAATGTAATTTTGGATGGGGTGGGGAAAGGTTAGAATCCCTGCCAGGTTCCTGCTGTCTGGGGCCCAGTTAGTGAGAGTTCACCTCCAATTTTGTTCTGGGGACATAGTTTTACCAGACAACAAGTGAAGGAAATTTTGCTACAGGGAAACAAACTATAAAAAGCCGACCGAGATTCCAGAATTCCCCATTCCCCTACCTAACGGAAAAGTTAAGGATTACTAAAAAACATACTACCCTCCATGCTGCAGAATTAGGGGGACACTGCAACTGTCCCTCGCTGGCTCAAAGACTGAGAGCTGATTGATAGCACGACTACTGATCAGTCATCTCTGTGTCTCTTTGGAGTGGAGAATAGTGATGGTCAGCCACTGCTCACTGGGGCACCTGGCTAAAGAGGGGGCGGACATAGTTACACTCATCTGACCGCTGTCAGTCAGGCAGCTGGTTGGATACGCAGCCTATGAAACTTATGAACGAGCACTCCTGACTTCTCCCCTACCCACGCATACACAGTGTGCTCTCTCTTGTCTCCATGTTCTGCAAGACTTTAAGAGCAGACTGTGCATGCGTAGGTAGGGAAGGAGTGCTCATTCTGGAGATTGTGCATCTAACACTTGTTAACCTTGTGCAAAACTGCAATATAGTAAATCTGATCACATATGCATGTCCACAAATTACACATTTTACAGTCTGATTGTATAATTTTCTTGATGTTTACTTAAGCATCCCATAGAATATGCAACTCTTTCCTTTCACCAAGGATGGATGGAAAGAAAATGGCTTGATTCCCCCATCAACACAGTCCGTGTTAAAGGAGGAATGCCTCTTGCAGCGCTATGGTGTTCTGCCAGCGGGGAGTCTTCCCTGCTGGCAGAAGACAATGATCACTGCTAGCAGCTATAGTTGACGGCAGTGATCACATGGAGAAAAAAAAATCCCACAGGCTGGTTGTAATGAGGTTGATCGATGGACTGACTTCAGTACAACCAGCCTGCCCATTAATGGATCCAATCTTAAGCCCTTTACACATGCGTCGATAATTGGGCGTGAATTTTCGACCAACGTCCGATCGGCCGATTTTCGGCTTGTTAGTATGATGCTTCCGACAACCGACTCCCGACTTTTCGGCCGAAAAAAATCTGGTGTGCAGGCTATAAAATTTTTGTTGGCTGTCAACACAACGGCCGATTTTCAGTCAATCAGTACAGATTTCGGCAGACAAAAATCTGATGAGCAAGACTGGGCAGAAAAAACACACGGAAAGTAAACCAGCACATGACATCACTTCAGAAGTAGATTTTTGTTGGCCGAGAAAATTTGTGTGCAGTCTAGGCACATTCCAACCACTCTGGACAAAAGTCGGACTATCGGTCGGCCGATAATCGTTGCGTGTGTACGAGGCATTAGACAGTCCCTGTGTAACCGGCTGTATAAACTGTATAATAAACTTTCCAAAACGTCTCCTGTCGTTATTTACATACACTATCTTTTATGTGGTGAATGAGTAGGGGTACAGTGTACCCCATACCCATTCACATAGGGAGGGGGTCCGGGATCTGGGGGGCCTTGTTAAAGGGGGCTTCCAGATTCCGATGAGCCCCCTGCCCGCAGACCCCTACAACCACCGGCCAGGGTTGTGGGGATGAGGCCCTTGTCCTCATCAACATGGGGGCAAGGTGCTTTGAGGTGGGGGGTGCAGAGCCCCCCCTGCCCCAAAGCACACACACCCACCCCCATGTTGAGGGCGTGTGGCCTGGTATGATCCAGGGGGGGTGGGGCCGCTCGCTCGTTCCCTCCCCTTTCCTGGTATGCCAGGCTGCATGCTTGGATAAGGGTCTGTTATGGATTTTGGGGGGGGGCCCCGTGCCGTTTTTTCGGCGTTGGGCTACCCTCAAATTCCATACCAGACCTGAAGGGCCTGGTTTGGAACCTGGGGGGGAACCCCACGCCGTTTTTTTCCCCATTTTGGCGTGGAGTTCCCCCTCAAGATTCTCACAGCGCAAGTCGCGCCGCAAGTCGGATCACCCTGATCCGACCTGCGGTGCGACTTCCATTCAAATCAATAGGCTCCCATAGGGAACCATTGATTTTGAATGGAGGCAGAAAAAACGCTGCTAACAGCTGCTGTGGCCAAACGTGCAATAGCGCTAATTGAAAAAGCTACTGAAAGCACGTTTTTACAGCTGCTGTTTCCCGGCGTTAAGTAAACAGCTTTTGAGCTCGTTTTTATGACGCCCTGTGTGCATGGAGCCTGAAAATTGGAACTATCACTGAACGTTTTACTCCAGCCAGAACTCCTTTTTTTTGTCTGGAGTGGGGAAAGGTTAGAGCCTTGATTGTGTTTTTATAGCTACCTTTCTTCCCCTTGAGGATATTTTTCTTGCCTTTTTTGTTAGTGATGCAAAGACAATTTATGAAAATGTCAGCCAGTTAGGAAGGCACAGAGAGCAAAAAAAGAAGGTTCTAACCCTATCCTACTCTTTTTTTATATTTCAAGAAAATTAAGTTGGGCTTCAATATTGTGACATACAGTATATATGTACAAATATAGAAAAATATATATTTATATTCCTTTATAAGACAAGTGACCAAGGGTATCTGTTTGAATCCATTGGCATAACTATTGTCTTATTTGTGGGACTGATTTCATTCAAACATCACATGGAAAGACTTGACTTGTAAGGCTGGCCATACATTATACAATTTTCCTTTTCGATTTACCAAAACCATATAATCTGAGGTCAGACCTAAATGCTTTCAATTTGTATGCAACCAGGCAGGCCCTGATTGCACTAAATCATTGAAGGTAAATCTAAAGGAAATTGAATAGAAAAATTGTATAATGTAGGAATCCATCTATATATCGTCCACCAAAAATTAGCGCCCGAAAATAGGATATTGGTGTTTTGCCAATAGAAAAAGTGCCGATAATGGCTGAAAAATAATATATATTCCTTTTTAAATTCATGATTAAAAAAATATTTATATATAAAATATCCATTTTTTTTATAAGTGTCTGTTTTGGGTTTCAGCTTTCGTCCTAGTGCAACCTGAAGTTTTGGTGCACCACTAGTATATTGTATGGCCAGCCTTCTTTGTGGGACTGATTTCATTCAGACTTCAATTGGTAAGACATTTTAGGCTAGCCATACGTTTTATATAATTTTCTTGTACAGTTTTTCTTTTAGATTTACCATAGGTCAAAACTAAACGCCTTCAATTTGTATGCAATCAGGCAGACCCTTGCACTACATAGAAAAGCTAAATCTAAAGTAAATTAAATAAAATTGTACAATGTATAGCCAGGCTTAATAAAATGGGAAATAAAATTTTTCTTGTATATTTTAAATGTACCAATTCCTAAATGCAGTTATATACATAGTTTCTATAAGATAATCGAAATGCTGTCCAGCCACTGTGTACCTACACAATACTGTAGTGTGTTTACATCAGCACCTATAATGGTATGCATTTCCCAGGGAGTGGTTAGTTGTTGTTGTAATTGTGTTTTTGTGCTTTTGTCTTTACCTGTTTATCATCAAGCCAGCCAATGCCTGTGTAGCTGTGCTGAGTGGTGTTGGTAGTTTACATATGTGGTGGGGGGAAGATGTTTGAATGCAGAGATTCTGACCCTTGCTAATTTAGTCTTGTTTTGTTGCAGAAAGGTTGATGAGAACTTTAGCAACTTTTGCTTTCTTAACCAAAAAATCCAGCATTTTGTTTTACTTATATACTTTTGGGAAGAAGAAATCCTGTTTTGTAAAGCTTTCCTCCTGCAGTGGGAATTGGAGCTTTTCTCAGACAATGTGCTGCTTCTGAGGATTCTGGAAAACTTGGTCACTATTTAGACCATTCATCACTGATCCCATCTACCATGCCATTTGATTAACGGACGTTCTTCTGCACTGACGTTAAGGGATTTACTACATTCATTGCATGGATTGTTTCATCTGACAGACCAAGTGCAAGCCTGATATTATGTAATATTCCTACTACTTTTTTTCCCCCGGAAGCCTTCCCTGAAGAGAGAATTTAAAATATTTAAGTTGAGCTTGGAATGTTATAGTGCCTGTTGTTCTGGCCTTACTCTTTGTCATATTTAGTCATCGTTGCTATTGTTTCATACAGGCCTAATAAATAAATAAAAAAAATATATAGAAAGATAATATTTACATTGCTCCAACCATGAATATATATTTACATCGCTCGAACCATGATGGGCTTTTTTCTTTGTTCTGACAAATTGTCTGCCTTTCAATTTGTTTCTGTACTCTTAAATAGTTAATTTTGTTTTTTCAAAGTTTGGGAAGAAAACATGTTTTAGCACAATCTGCTAGACTATTTTCTGTTGTTTTCCAGGCACATGCGCAAAACCGAAAATGCTGGTGGAGACAGTTTGGGCTGTGAAGCTGATGAGTTTTCAGATGAAGCCAATGCAGAAACCTTCTATGGCACCTCTCCTCCCAGCACTCCCCGACAGATGAAACGCATGTCAAGCAAACATCAACGGAACAGCTCTGGGAGGCCGGTTAGCCGTTCCTTATGCAAAGGTCAGTTATCGGTTTACACTTGTAAACGTATAGAAAGAGTCCAGTATATTATTTCACACTTGTAGTACATCTCTGTATATTTTTTAACCACTTTTTAAAGGAACCGTACATAAACTACTTATTTCAAAGGGGAATATATAGGGTTTATGTACATGGTTTCCTTAGTATGTTCTGTAAAAATAAAAATTAAAATGATTCGGTAAATTAATGAAATATTGCCATTTTGAAATAATATTTTAGATTTACTACAGGCCATGAGTGTAAAGCGATTATTTGATTCCCTGCTGCCCATCTTTTTTAGGAACACACACAGCTGCATAAGGCGGGGGAGGACACCCTCCTATTGTCTTTAGTTCATACAGCTGCAAGTAGCATCTGGGAGAGATGATCTGAAATAAGCAGCTACTGTTCGGCCAACTACGAACTTAGAGGCTTCTCCCAGTAAATGTTTTTTTTTCCCCTAATTAACATGTTACTTTAAGATCATATAAAAATTAAAAATGACAGAAAAAAGAGTATATAAAAATGTAAGCATTCAATTTTTAAAAAAAATGAAATCAAGGTTTTAGTTACATTGATAGATAGATGATAAATGTAAACAGGGATCATTGGAAGATAAATAATTTTAGAGCAAGAGCTCTTAGTCTCCATTCACACTAGTACGACTTGTAAGGCGACTTGGTCAGCCTGACAAGTCATGCACCCACGCAGTCTTTAGTGTAGTACAGGAACGGTTCTAATAGGAGCGACACAAGTCGCTCCGACTTAGAAAAAGGGTCCTGTACTACTTCGGGGTGACCTGGAGCGACTTGCATAGACATTCATTCTGTGAAGTTCGTGCAAGTCGTGCCGAAGTCGCGCTGCACGCGACTTCACAGGTCGCCCCCCGAAGTCGTGCCGCTTCAGTGTGAATGCGGTCTTAAAGTACAGGACAATATGTGCATTGAATATATATTCATGCTGCTGGGGCAGGGTGAGCAGTTTGTGATGGTACTAGCTTTAAGGCACAGAGAGGCTTAGGGTGCCTGTAAATGCCAGCTGTCTGTGTGCATCTCTGTTGGGGCCCCTGTGTGACTGCATCTAAAGTCTGTTTTTAGGTACAACGAATAAAACGTATTTATTAATATTATTACATTTATTATTAACTACTAAAATGCTTTGGTTATGATGTGGATTGACTTTTCCAACTTTGTTAGCCATGGAAAGAATTTTATGAAGTTTTGTGCTGTCAGAAATCCTGAGCGATAAATAACTCTGACCTTTGTTCTTCATCTACTTTTCTGATCTGCTCAAAGTGGGCCTTTTTATTTTCATGGAAGGTCTGCTTTGCTATCTGCCTTTTAAAAAGAACTGTTAAAAAAAAATGTACTTACCACAGCCCCATTTACCTATGTTTTCATAAGGTGTGGGTGACATAACCGCTGCCCCTGGTTAAGCTGGGAGCTAAAAATCCCACAAGAATGTGCTCTAGTCCTTTGCATTCTCACAGTATTCAAGTTCCCAGCTCTCCTTGATGGTAGCAGCAGGGTATGCAAAGTGATGGATGCATGTATTTTCTTTTATAGAATAACCTGTGCTTTACAATGTTTACATGTCTGAGCAAGGGGTGGAGTGACACTGTACAGGCAGTGCACTTACTACAAGTTCTCCAGGGGTGCCTCAGGTCTTTCACAATTCTATTGTAACGACGCTCAGAAGCTATGCCTCACTGCTACTATCCAGGCTAGGACAGGAGTACATTCTTGGGGGACTTCTTTTATGAAGTATATTAAATGTCTTCTTAGCAATATTTTCGCTTTTCATTTTACAGCTTTACAAGAGGGGAAAAAAAAAGTTATGCTAAAATTGAAACGCATAAAATTTAGTGTTTTTTTTTTTTTTTTTTCTTTTTATTGTTTCACCACTGTTACTAGTCTTTGTTTTGCTGACATTTTGGTTAGAATATCCTTCTGGGGTCGCCCTTCTTCTTCTTCTTCTTTTTTTTTTTGTTTTAATTTGGGTCTTTAAATTAAAACATTTTTAGAAACCCCTGCTTTGACACATTCTATTGCATTCAGTGTGACGCTAACTAAACACTTCAGTAAAATCACCTACAGTTCATAGAAAAAAAAATAGAAACTTAATAATTCCAGTCCAGTGTTGTCCACTGTTTCAGACCTCATTTACATGGTTAAAGAAGGCCATACAGCATAAAGAAGGTCTTTTTTTGCTTCCAGGAGGCACCTAGGAGTGACAGGTGTTTTAAGTACAGCTTCCTGTACAAATTCATGACAAACTGCAGCTGTAGGCATGTTAATGCACCTTCGAGGGTTTGCATGGGCAGAGGGGACAATTGATTGGCCCTGGATGCAAACAGGGTGACTCATCTGTCCCTATACAAAAAGCAAACGTTTGGATGTGCATTGCCATGCGTACAGCTGCAACCTATCATTGATTTGTACAGTGGCTGTACAAAAACATTGATGCTTCCAGGCGCCTCCTGGCCTTATAAGCACATGCTTTCTTCGCCCTGTACAACCTTCTGTGCTGGTGTGAGTGAGACCTTAAAGATAACAGCCACCAGATAAGGAGTTCTATGTATGTTTATTGGACTTTAACTACTGTATTGTTAAAGTGGTTGTAAAGGCTAAAGGTTTCTTACCTTAACGCATTCAGCTAAAAAAACGTTTTGTGTACAGAGCCAGATCTCGATTCAATACTGCGCCCGAGAGCAGTGGCTCTGCTCTCTCTCTCTCCCTCCTCACTGGACTCAATGAAAGCAGCAGGAGCCATTGCCTTCTGCTGCCATCAATCAAATTCAGTGATGAGGGAATGGGGGCATTGCCGAGAAGAACGAGTGCCCCCACAGCAAGCGGCTTGTACTCAGGAGGAGCCAAGCATGCCAGCGGGAACCCCAGAAAAGGAGGATTGGAGTTGTGCAATAGTTTTGTATGCATACAGGTATATAACATTTTAAAAGAAAAAAACAAAACATTACCATCACTTTAAACTTGCAGTGAATTGTAGATGGTGAAAGATTACCATATTGAAAGTTTTGGCCAGGGTGCACTTTACTCATTTTTACTAATCTCTGTTTATTGTACCCGTGAAGCTGGTAATATGCAGGAAGTGTTGCTTGTTCATTAGCATACAGTTCAATACACGGGAAGTGTTACTTGTTCATTAGCAAGCAATCCAACCATCACAGGTGTTTTTACAATGTTTTTGTATATTGTGTGTGATCAGTTTAGTGTACACAGTGCATTAAATGAGGAACTGGAAGAACATTGCAAGTCTGCTCAGTTAAGCTAAGAATAGATTTCATATAAATAAATACAGGTACACCCCACTTTAAGTACCCTCACTTTACGTACATTCACACGTAGATATACATTGGTGTCCTATGGGGAATCTTGGCCAGCTTGATCTGGTACTGCACCCATATCAAGTGACAGGGACACCAAACTTGGGGAGCACTGAGAGGGGACCCAGGACTACAACATACATGATTTTATTGATCAACCAGCTTGCCTAGGTAATCTACCATGTCGTAGTCCTGGGTCCCCTTTTACCGTGCTCTCCAAGTTTGGTGTCCCTGTAATTTTTGGTTCGGGAGCAGTGCTGTATCAATTTAACCAAGATTTCCCATAGATGCCAATGTTAAATTGTAAAAACCGGAAGCAGTGCCATGTCAAGCTGACCAAGATTTCCCAGAGCTAGTGTATTTACAGTATCTCACAAAAGTGAGTACACCTCTCCCATTTTTGTAAATATTTTATTATCTTTTCATGTGACACTGAAGAAGTGACACTTTGCTACAATGTAAAGTAGTGAGTGTACAGCTTGTACAACAGTATAAATTTGCTGTCCCCTCAAAATAACTCCACACACAGCCATTAATGTCTAAACTGCTGGCAACAAAAGTGAGTACACCCCTAAGTGAAATTGTCCAAATTGGGCCCAGATTGTCAATATTTTGTGTGGCCACCATTTATTTTTCAGCACTGCCTTAACCCCCTTGGGCATGGAGTTCACCAGAGTTTCACTGGAGTCCTCTTCCACTCCTCCATGACGACATCACAGGGCTGGTGGATGTTAGAGACCTTGCGCTCCTCCACCTTCCGTTTGAGGATGCTCCACAAATGCTCAATAGGATTTAGGTCTGGAAACATGCTTAGCCAGTCCATCACCTTTACCCTCAGCTTCTTTAGCAAGACAGTGGTCATCTTGAAGGTGTGTTTGGGGTCATTATCATGTTGGAATACTGCCCTTCGGCCCAGTCTCCGAAGAGAGGGGATCATGCTCTGCTTCAGTATGTCACAGTGCATGTTGGCATTCATGGTTCCCTCAGTCAACTGTAGCTCCCCAATGCCCGCAGCACTCATGCAGCCCCAGACCATGACACTCCCACCACCATGCTTGACTGTAGGCAAGACACACTTGTCTTTGTACTCCTCACCTGGTTGCCGCCACACACGCTTGACATCATCTGAACCAAATAGGTTTATCTTGGTCTCCTCAGACCACAGGACATGGTTCCAGTAATCCATGGCCTTAGTCTGCTTGTCTTCAGCAAACTGTTTGCGGGTTTTCTTGTGCTTCATCTTTAGAAGAGGCTTCCTTCTGGGGCGACAGCCATGCAGACCAATTTGATGCAGTGTGCAGCGTATGGGCTGAACACTGACAGGCTGACCCCCCACCCCTTCAACCTCTGCAGCAATGCTGGCAGCACTCATACCTCTATCTCCCAAAGGCATCCTCCTGAATATAACACTGAGCATGTGCACTCAGCTTCTTTGGTCGACCATGGCGAGGCCTGTTAAACTGCTGTATGGTCTTGGCCACCGTGCTGCATCTCAGTTTTAGGGTCATGGCAATCTTCTTATAGCCTAGGCCAGGGGTGTCCAAACTACAGCACTTCAGCCGTTGCGGAACTACACATCCCATGAAGGTTTGTAAATCTCTTACATTTACAGACATAAGTAGGCATGATGGGAATTGTAGTTCCTGAACAGCTAGAGGGCCATAGTTTGGACACCCCTGGCCTAGGCTATCTTTATGTAGAGCAACAATTCTTTTTTTCAGATCCTCCGAGGGGTCTTTGCCATGAGGTGCCATGTTGAACTTCCAGTGACCAGTATGAGAGAATGCAAGTGATAACGCCACATTTAACACACCTGCTCCCCATTCTCACCTGAGATCTTGTAACACTGAGTCACATGACTTCGGGGAGGGAAAATGTCTAATTGGGCCTAATTTGGACATTTCACTAAGGGGTTTACTCACTTTTGTTGTCAGTGGCTAAGACCTTAATGGCTGTGTGTTGAGTTATTTTGAGGGGACAGCAAATTTACACTGTTACACAAGCTGTACACTCCCTACTTTATATTGTAGCAAAGTGTAATTTCATCAGTGTTATCACATGAAAAGATAATAAAATATTTACAAAAGTGTGAGGGATGTACTTTTGTGAGAAACTGTATCTCTCTCCAAAACTCTAAGTGCCGTGTCTTTCTGCTGCTTCATTCCTCTATTATCGGCATGATAACTTCTGACAAGTTCACCGACACACCAGATAACAGCAGCTGAAAATTTGTGTCGGGGAGGGAGCTTAGCGTGAGTCTATTCAGACTGCAGCTCTGCATTTTTCTTTTTTCCTCTGCCTATGTGGAGTGGGGGTGTGTGCCTTTCCTCCAATCAGCTCACACACAGTGTAAGCCCAGACGCCCACTGCTGGAAGAGGAAAAAAGATTTGTGGATCAACTGCGGGTATCGGATTGTGCATACTGGATTGTATGGTTGGGTTTTCTTTTACTGTTTTTTTTTTATTGGTTGAGCCTGATGGACTTGTGTCTTTTTTTTTCAACCTGACTAACTATGTAACACAATCTGCACTTTAGAAAGTGTGAAGAAATCTAAAGACAACAGATGTACAAGTAAAGCCTATGTAAGGAGATTTGTATCATCTGAGGCTGTTCACTGGGTATAGGAGAGGGTTTACATCCACTTTATTTTGCCTTATTTATTTATTTTTTTGACTTTCCACATTACTATCCAAATGGATGAGGAAACAGTAATCCCAGCACCTAGTACCCAGTGCTAGTGGCCATCATCCCAATCAATGTGTATACAAGAAAGATTCCCCAATGGTGTGGGACTATAAATGCCACTAGACACTGTATATCAAGGTTAAAATAGTCAATTTTATTAAACAAATAAAAAAACAAAAATTATTGTACAAATTAGATACAAAAATGATGACATAAACATGGGGGGGGGGGGGCACATAAAAATTGCATGCAATGACAGATCATATACCAGTCCACACTGAAGACACTCCGGTACACATTGTGGATTGAACCGGAAAAGAGACCCTACGCGTTTCGGGTATTAAAAACCCTTCCTCAGGGGTCAACCAAAGTTCCAAAACACTTAATGTGCCCTTGAAGTCTTCAGAGGATTCGGAATGATCTGTCGTTTAAAAAGCGGTGTCGAAAATCAACATGTTTTCAACATAGTGGAACCCTTGAAATATGTTTTCATCTCGGGGAAACCCCTGCTAAAAATTACTATATCTACAATTCATACATTAGTGTGATGTCAATGGCAAGAATGTTCCTTACTCTTGTCATTAGGAAGAATTACCCCCCTTTTTACAGATGGCTAAAAAGATCAATGGTGCCAGTGGGAACTTATCTGAGGGCAGAAGTTTCTCAAGGAACGCCTAGCAACCTCTGGAGAAACCCTGAGCTATGGGGCCAAGTCTAACCACAGAGTAATTAGACACTCCTAGGAGAGGAGGGCTTTGATGTGCAAGGGAAGAAGGGGCTGTGCTAAAGGAATTTATCTTTCCTGGAGTAGCAAGTAAAGGCCCCGTACACATGATCAGAAAATCATACAAAAAAAAAAATACCGCTTTCGAAGAGATTGTACGATATTCTGATCGTTGGTACACCGCTTTTGCCTGAAATCTTCCAAAGAGACAAACACAAATTTTTTATTTTTTTGTTATGATTATCAGATTGGAAGATTTTTGTTTATTCAGTACAGTTTTCATCCAAAAATAGAATACACATACAATATATTACATTACATCACTTCCAAATTTTTATTCTGTCGTACGAGATTTTTCGTACTTTTTAGTAACCTCTTTATTTTCGATATGGAGACTAGCATGCAAGAAGACAGACGACCATTCGTCCAATAATCTCATCGTGCGTAATTTAGCTTTTTTTTTTTTTTTTTTTTTACTTTGTTTTTATTGTTTTCAACAGAAGAGTACATATACAATGTAAATAAAATGACAAGTGTACCTACAGTTAGAGAATGGTTACATGAAGCATGAGGAGTATTCCTTAAGGCCCCGTTCACACTGGGGCGATCCGACTTCCCGGGGCGACCTCACAGGTCGCGGCGCGCTGCTCGCACCGCGACCTCAGAGCGGCCGGCACGGACTTCATAACATTGAAGTCAATGTAGGTCGCTCCAGGTCGCCCCAAAGAAGCTCTGGACCCTTTTTCTAAGTCGGAGCGACTTGTGTCGCTCCTATTAGAACGGTTCCACAGCTTCTCTATGCCAGGCGACCTGTCAGGCGACCAGGTCGCCTGACAGGTCGCCCCAGTGTGAACGGGGTCTTAAGGCTATAGCTTGGTAGACAAATAGTAAACAAACAATTGGGTCTATTGTACACAAGGAGTATCGTAAAATGGTTTGTGTTTTATATTATCATAAGGCTTTGACATAGTATTTACTGTCTGTCCATGGTTTCCACAATTTGTTAGACTTCACACTTTGCAAAACTGTATAAGAGTGCATTTTTTCATAGAACTGTGTATTTGAGGGTTATTACTTCTGAATGATTAGGTGTTGAAGCATTAGTCCAGTGTCTTGCTGCTACTAGAATGTCTATCATTACTGTTCGCATGCTAGGATGTATGTTGTCCATGCCCAGGTGTAATATTGCGAGAGCTGGGTCGGAGTTAATTAATATGCCTGTAGTCTCCGATAAAATTTCAAAGACTTCCTGCCAAAAGTTTGTTAAGCCCTTGCATGCCCAAAAGGTGTGTAAGAGATTTCCAACTTGTCCGCATTTCCTCCAACATTGGGGGCTTTGCTGTAAAATTTTGAGTACAATTTTGATAAACAGTATTGTCAGGTACCATCTTTTAATCAGTTTTTGCACTTGTTTCCAGTGATTCACACAATGGGATACCGAATAAATGCATCTGATAGCAGTTAACTATTGCTTTTCAGAGAAGGAGGTCTGAAGGTCTTCCCATTTAAGCATAGGGGGTGTTTTTGAAAAGTGTATTTTGTGCTGGAGAGAGTTGTAAAAGAAGGTTATACCCTTTGTTATTAGATTTCATGGCCGACAGAAATTGCCATATTTTACTAGGTATTTATAATTGGGGAAGGGGATTTTTGGAGATAAAGCTGGAGATTCTGGTATACAAGTATACGGCTGTTTTGTTTTAGGTCAAATTCAGAATGTAGAGTTTGGAAACTCTTCAGTCAATCATTGTGGTATAATTTGTCTACATTCCTAATGCCCATTTCTGTCCATCTTTGGAGGGATATTCAGGGAATTAGAAATTCTAAGGTCTTTAGGGGGATTGAAACTTGTTGCGAAGGAAGGGATGTGGGGTTTTGATTTATCAGTTTTCTCCACGCCAGTGTGCTCGGGTAGGGAGGGGGAGGGATGATGGGTTTAAAGGTCTCCAAGAGTCTGCTAGTAAGATGTGATCTAGTTCCTCCAATTTCGTAAGAGTTAATTTGATGTTTGTTCATGGGATATGCCTGGATTCGTGGAACCAATGTTGTAGGAATGGGAGTTGCGAGGCGTGATAGTAGTCTGTTAGGTCTGGGAGGCCGAAACCTCCTGTTCTCCTATGTTTGATAAGATGTTGATCTGAGCATCTAGTGCGTTTCTTGTTCCAAATAAAGGATTTTAATATGGTTTGCAGAGCATTGCGATATTGTAGCCGTATTGGAATGGGGGGTGCGAAATACGTATAATATTTTGGGAAGGCTTCTTTTAAATGCTGCGAGTCTACCGGCCCAGGATAGTTTAGTTTTGGAGAATCTGCATTTATCCTCTTTTTTTTTTTTTTTTATAGAGTTGATTAAGGGTTTCATATTGATTTCTAGCATATTAAATGTTGGGGATATCAGTTTGATTCCCAAATACGGTATGTCCTGTTCAGTCCAGGAGTATGGTAACTGGAATAAAAGGTGCTTGCGGGTTTCTGCATGGGTTCCTAGATCATGTATCAGGGATTTAGAGAAGTTCACTTTGTAGTTTGAGATAGTTGGGGAGTGAGATGATCGGATTAGTTAAGGTTAAGACAGCATCGTCCACAAAGAGATTCATTTTGTGCATGTCTCTTTTTAAAATTAAATCCTGATATTAGGGGGTGTGATCGAATGGATTCTGCCAGAGGTTCTATCATTAGGTTGAAGATTGTTGGAGAGAGGGGACAGCCTTGACATGTGCCATTAGTTATTGGAAAGAGCTTAGAGAGAGGGCCTGTTGTAAGAACTTTGGCAGATGGGGTGGAGTAAAGGGCCATAATTGCGGATAAGATTGGGCCTTTGAAGCCGATTTTAGTCAATGCCACACCCATGTACCCCCAGTGGACCCGATCAAACGCCTTCTCCGCGTCAATAGAGAGAAGCAGAGAAGGCGTTCAAGTTTGCTTTGTGTGGTGCATGAGGTTGATCAGCCGTCTGGTAGTGTCAGGAGCCTGTCTCCCCTTAATGAATCCCATTTGGTTTGGTCCAATTTAAGTGGGAACTATGGTCGAAAAGTCTATTTGCTAGTGTTTTTGCATAAATCTTCACATCGGTATTTAGGAGAGAGATGGGTCTAAAGTTGGCTGGTGTGTTTGGAGGTTTCCCTGGTTTGGGTAGGGTAATTACATGGGCTTGTAGCATTTCTTGGGGGAATGAGAATGTGGTAAAAGTTTTAGAAAACATTGACAGGAGGGAGGGGGTAAGAATGTCCTTGAAGGAACAAAAGTATTCATCTGGGCCTGGGGATTTATTCAATGGGAGGGAGTCAATTGTCCTCTTGAGTTCCATTTCTGTAAAAGGGGCATTAAGCGTTTCTAGTTGGGATTCGCTCAAAAATGTTATTGCTGTATATTTGCATTCTATGGTTGTGTTGTATCGGGGTCGCTAGTTAGGTTGTATGATTGGTAGTAGTCCGCAAAGGCGTTTGCTACTTCTTGGGGATTTATGAGTTTGTTAGTGTGTGGGTGAAACAAGGCTTCGATTTTTGGTTTTAGATCTTTTGGCTTTCAGTCTATTTGCTAGAAACTTGCCTGCTTTGTTGTTAAGAGCATAGTATTTCATTTTCAAGCGGGACATGAGCGTGTCCTGTTCACACAACAATCTTCTCAGATCATTCCTTAGTCTACACAATGTAGATGCATTAGCTTGTGAGGGGGATGTTTTATTGAGGGCATCAAGAGACTGGATTTCTGCTATAAGTGCATCAGGTTTGGCTGTATAAAGTTTTTTTGCTCTGACACTCAATTGTTAGAGGTATACTCAAACAACCGCATTTCACAAAGTAAATGGGTCTGTTTCTGGAAGATCGTTGTGTGAAAGGAATTCTTGTAGATGTTCAGTAACAATTTTATGGTATTCAGGGTTTAAAACTATAGAATTATTACATCTCCATATATATGTGGATAAATGTGATCTGGTATATGTTATGGACATACAGCTGCAAGAAAAAGTATGTGAACCCTTTTGGAATAACGATTTCTGCACAAATTGGTCATAAAATGTGATCTGATCATCATCATTTAAGTCACAACAATAGGCAATCACAGTCTGCTTAAACTAAAAACACGCAAGAATAAAATGTTGCCATGTTTTTATTGAACACACCATGTAAACATTCACAGTGCAGGTGGAAAAAGTTTGTGAACCCCTAGACTAATGACATCTCCAAGAGCTAATTGCAGTGAGATGTCAGCCAACTGGAGTCCAATCAATGAGATGAGATTGGAGGTGCTGGTTACAGCTGCCCTGCCCTATAAAAAACACACACCAGTTCTGGGTTTGCTTTTCACAAGAAGCATTGCCTGATGTGAATGATGCCTCGCCCAAAAGAGCTCTCAGAAGACCTACGATTAAGAATTGTTGACTTGCATAAAGCTTGACAGGGTTATAAAAGTATCTCCAAAAGCCTTGCTGTTCATCAGTCCATGGTAAGACAAATTGTCTATAAATGGAGAAAGTTCAGCACTGCTGCTACTCTCCCTAGGAGTGGCCGTCCTGTAACGACGACTGCAAGAGCACAGCGCACACTGCTCAATGAGGTGAAGAACAATCCTAGAGTGTCAGCTGAAGACTTACAAAAGTCACTGGCAAATGCTAACAACCCTGTTAGCAAATCTTCAATACGTAAAACACTAAACAAGAATGGATTTCATGGGAGGATACCACAGAGGAAGCCACTGCTGTCCAAATAAAACATTGCTGCACGTTTACAGTTTGCACAAGAGCACCTGGATGTTCCACAGCAGTACTGGCAAAATATTCTGTGGACAGATGAAACCAAATTTGAGTTGTTTGGAAGACAAAAAAAGAGGCACAGCACACCAACATCAAAACCTCATCCCAACTGTGAAGTATGGTGGTGGGGGCATCATGGTTTGGGGCTGCTTTGCTGCGTCAGGGCCTGGACGGATTGCTATCATCGAAGGAAAAATGAATTCCCAAGTTTATCAAGACATTTTGCAGGAGAACTTAAGGTCACCTGTCTACCAGCTGAAGCTCAACAGAAGATGGGTGTTGCAACAGGACAATGGCCCAAAGCATAGAAGTAAATCAACAACAGAATGGCTTAAACAGAAGAAAATACGTCTTCTGAAGTGGCCCAGTCAGAGTCCTGACCTCAAACCGATTGAGATGCTGTGGCATGACCTCAAGAAAGCAATTCACACCAGACATCCCAAGAATATTGCTGAACTGAAACCGTTCTGTAAAGAGGAATGAAGAATTACTCCTGACCCTTGTGCACCTCTGATCTGCAACTACAGGAAATGTTTGGTTGAAGTTATTGCTGCCAAAGGAGGTTCAACCAGTTATTAAATCCAAGGGTTCACATACTTTTTCCACCTGCACTGTGAATGTTTACATGGTGTGTTCTGGTGTGTTCAATAAAACATGCCAACATTTCATTCTTTGTGTGTTATTAGTTTAAGCAGACTGTGATTGTCTATTGTTGTGACTTAGATGATGATCAGATCACATTTTATGACCAATTTGTGCAGAAATCCATATCATTCCAAAGGGTTCACATACTTTTTCTCGCAGCTGTATAAATGGCTACATGGTCTGACCATGTGATATCAGATATGGTGGAAGTTGATACTTTTTGTAGCAAGTATTTGTCCACCAGGAACATGTCTATGGGGGTGTATGTGTTGTGTCTTCAGAAGTACGTGAAGTCACGTTCGTCTGTGTGTTGGCAGCGCCACACGTCATGTACATCCTCTGTACGGATAATGTAGCCCAAAGAGAGTAGTTGGGATTTCTCCCTGGAGGATGTGTCCATGACATGGTCCGACACCAAATTGAAGTCTCCACACCCAACTAGATGACCTTCCCGGATTTTAGAAAGTTCAGTAAACCGATTGCGTATAAACTAAACTGATGTGAGTTTGGAATATATACATTAACTATGGTATACGTGCAGTCATTCATTTTTACAAACAAGTAGAATATATCTACCCTCCGCCTCTAGGATCTCTTTGGAGAGGGAAAAGGTTACGGAGTCTCTCACTGCTACCAGTACTCCTTTTTACTTGGCTCGTGTTGATGCCATGAAGACATGTGGGTAGTTCTTGTGGGCGCAGTAAGGTGTATGGTCCTTATGGAAGTGGGTCTCTTGAATGACAACTATATCCACGTTGTTGGCATTTGCTTCATTACAGAGAGTGTCTTTTCGCAGGGTGATTCGGTTCCCGAACGTTTAGAGACATAAATGTAAGGTTCATTTAAGGTTCATTTATGTACTATGTATTGCTATGAGATATGATATTCCGGATCAGGTGTGAAAAAAAGTTTGAGTTGGGTTCATTAGTTGGAGTAAGGACAGTCGTTTTAGAAGTTGTTGGAAGAAAAGTTCAGGATGTGTATATAGCCCGACAGGTAATATTGTGCATGTGTAGTAGCTGGCATCTGAAATATGTGACAATAGATAGTAAATCAACTCTTAGCATGTATCCATTGAGAAGTAGTTTCTCCAAGGGGTTGGTAATTTGGTATTGAGCAAGAAGTGTATCCAAAAGTGTGGTGATAGGGCAGAGGAAGTCTCAGTAGGGGTTGAAAAAAGTAAGTTGCCCAATGTATCAACGAAAACAAGAAAAAAGTAACGAGTTAAAAAAAAATAGGTTCATAATGAACCTTGCATGCAGTAACTACTGCCTATTTTGTGGGCTAAAGAGTACGATGTAAGGTACTCTTAATTGGTTACAGTGCCCTGGTGATTCCGGAATAGATATTTTGGTATGCCGCTTATGCCTTGCGTGGTGGTGGCTTGGATTTCCTGGCTACAACCTGCCATTCTGGCTGAACGTGTTTGGGTTGTTGGCGTATGGGATTGGGTATTGCTGATTGAGGTTCAGAAATAATTCCCCATTGTCGGAGGAGGCACATTCCTTACTCTAGGGTGGAGATTGTAGTGGATGTTCCTTGATATGTCACGCATAGCTTGGATGGGTATTTCCATTTCTAGATTATTTTGTTGTTTCATAGGGCTTTGGTGATGGTGTTAAGGTTGCGTTGGAGCTGCAGTGTGTGTTGAGAGAAATCAGGGAGGACTTGAACTTTGGTTGCTTGCTCTGGAAGTTGGTTGTTACGTCGGAAGGCTTCCAGTATTCTTTCTTTCTTGATAAGAGTGAATTCTCATCCGGACATTGCGGGTTATTTTCTGTGGTAGGAAAGAGGGCTTCGGGATATGGTGGATTCTGTCTATGGTGAGATCTGCCAGGGTGAGGTTGGGAAGTACCACTTTAAATAGGTCTCGAACAATGTGTGGCAGTTGATTCGTTTGGATGGTTTCTGGAATGCCCCGTATCTTAAGGTTGTTGCGGCGTGACCTGTCTTCGAAATCTGCTAACTTGTTTTTCATGAACGCCAATTCTTCCTGGTGAGAGGTATGGGAATCAACAAGTGTATTGTAAGATTAGGTGAATTTGCTCATTTTGTTTTCCACTCGATCTACTTTCTCCAAAATCTTGTATTTCTCTTTGGCAGTGGGAAAGTGAGGATAGTATATCGGCCTTTGTAGGGGTATGGAGCGATATTAGCATTTCTTTTAGAGTGGTATCTGACACCGGTTATCCAGTAGTAGAAAATGCTGTAAAGGGGTCTGGATTGGATGTGTAGGGGTGGGTTTTTATAAAGTTAGAGCTCACCTCCATTAGTGGTTCATCTTTTGGATCTGCCTCCTGTTCTCTCCTGGGCTTTGATTTTGCTGGGCTCTGGGTAGATGGTGTGGAGTGCCCTGATTGCCCTGTGGGGTGTGATCTTACCAGTACATAACGTGGATTATCTCCCTGGGTTTCATGGAAATATGCTGCTAGAGGGCTGGAATCGGCGCTGGAGTCTTCGTCCCCCGCCACCATTTTGTTGGAGACCAGCTCCGGCGAAGGGGAAGAACTCGGACAGTTTTTTAACTGGCATGGCCTCTGTTCGTCGTCTTCTCATTGCCTGTCGGTGGATCGGGTGTTCCGCTGCATGTGGAGTCCTGTGTGAAGTCGCTAGCAGGGCGGGTAAGTGGCGTAGATGTTGATCCTGGGCACACGCAGGAGCTGCTAAACTACGTGGCCATCTGACTCTGCTGTCGCCACGCCCCCCCCCCCCCCCCCATTAGCTTTTAAAATACTAGATGTTTCTTCTTCCTGCAATTTTGAGAAATAGTCCCTTTAACCCTAATCAGCCCTAGTTAAAGCTGAATCCCCCATTTGCCCCAGGCCCTCTGAGCTGAAAAAGCCACCCCCTCATCCCAAAGCTCTATATTTACCGTGTTCTCACTGTCGAGGCCTGCTGCAGTGTTTTATAGCTTTTGTTGTGTCAGGTTGTTGACTCGGGATTCACACCAGTGCTGTACTGCCCTGTAGACTTATAAGGGGCTGTGAAATGGATTGGGTCCTATCAGTTTACCCTGTAAACTTTTTTTTTTTTTTTCATTTGTAATAATTGTACAATGCTCTGTACTAGAAACTATCATTGTAAGCAAAATCATTTTTATAAAAATAGTATTTATCCTAATGCTCTAAGTAGGCAAAAAGCTCATTGTTTTATACAAGTCATATGTATTTTTGTTCTCTCGGGTAAATACAATAGGTCAGTACAGTGGGGATTGAACGTTTGGGCACCCCAGGTAAAAATTCGTATTAATGTGCATAAAGAAGCCAAGGAAAGATGGAAAAATCTCCAAAAGGCATCAAATTACAGATTAGACATTCTTAGAATATGTCAACAAAAGTTAGATTTTATTTCCATCATTTACACTTTCAAAATAACAGAAAACAAAAAAATGGCGTCTGCAAAAGTCCATTCTTCCTTACAAAAGTCTTCCAGTTTTTTGAGATTTCTGTGCTGTCTGTCACGCACTGCTCTTTTAAGGTCTATCCATAGATTTTTCAATTAGGTCAGGAGATTGTGAAGGCCATGGCAAAACCTTCAGTTTACGCCTCTTGATGTAATCCCCGGTGGATTTTGAGGTGTGTTTAGGATTATTATCCATTTGTAGAAGCCATCCTCTCTTTAACTTCAGCTTTTTCACAGATGGCATCAAGTTACCATCCAAGATTTGCTGAAATTTTATTGAATCCATTTTTCCTTCTACTCGTGAGATGTTCCCTGTGCCACTGGCTGCAATACAACCCCAAAGCATGATTGATCCACCCTCATGCTTAACAGTTGGACAGAGGTTCTTTTCATTAAATTCTGTGCCCCTTCTTCTCCAAACGTACTTTGCTCATTCCGGCCAAAACGTTCAATTTAACCTTATCGGTCCACAGAACTTGTTTTCAAAATGCATCAGGCTTGTCTATATGTTTATTTGCAAAGTTCAAACGCTGATTTTTGTGGTGAGGACATAGAAGATTTTTTCTTCTGATGACTCTTCCATGAAGACCATATTTGTACAAGCATCTCTTTATAGTGGAATAGTGTACCACAACTCCAGTGTCTGCCACATCTTTCTGGAGGGATCGTGCAGTCAAACGTGGGTTTTGAATTGTTTTTCTCACAATCCTGAGAGCTGTTCTGTCTGATATTTTTCTTGGTCTTCCAGATCTTGCTTTAACTTCCACTGTTCCTGATGACTGCCATTTCTTAATTACATTCCGAACAGAGGATATTGACATCTGAAAACGCTTTGCTATCTTCTTATAGCCTTCTCCAGCTTTGTGTGCTTCAACTATTTTCAGTTTCAGTTTTCTAGACAACTGCTTAGAACAGGCATGTCCAACCTGCGGCCCGGAACCACAGGCAATGCGGCCCACTGCCCCTGACAATTATTCTTTTTTTGCTGGGGAGGAAGGAAGTCGAGTCGGGGGCACGGCCACAGTGGCTTCCAACTAACTGTAGGCAGAGGCTGCCTCGGAGGGGAGGGGGGGGGAGCGCTGCCGGATTACAAGCAGATTGGGGATCTCCTGCTTACCCAGCGGTCGCTGTCATAGGAAGCCCCGCCTCCTGGACCGGCTCCTATGATAGACAGCACATTAGTGACTTCTATCATAGGAGCTGGTCCAGGAGGCAGGACTTCGTATGACAGCGGTCGCCGGGTAAGCGGGAGATCCCCGCTCTATGTAATTCAGCGGCTCTCCTCTCCCTTAATTGCAGACTGTATTGGATAGGCACGCACTGGTGAGGGGTGCATTGGATGGGCACTGATCAGGCTGCATTGGATGGGCATGCACTGGTGAGGCTGCATTGGATGGGCACTGATCAGGCTGCATTGGATAGGCATGCACTTGTGAGGCTGCAATGGATGGGCACTGATCAGGCTGCATTGGATGGGCATGCACTGGTGAAGCTGCATTGGATGGGCATGCACTAGTGAGGCTGCATTGGATAGGCATGCACTGGTAAAGCTGCATTGGATGGGCACTGGTGAGGCTGCATTGGATGGGCACTGATTAGACTTCATTGGATGGGCATGCAATGGTCAGGCTGCATTGGATGAGCACTGATCAGGCTGCATTGGATGGGCATGCACTGGTGAGGCTGCATTGATGGGCACTGATCAGGCTGCATTTGATGGGCATGCACTGGTGAGGCTGCATTGGATGGGCACTGATTAGGCTGCATTGGATGGGCACGCACTGGTGAAGCTGCATTGGATGGGCACGCACTAGGCTGCAAGTGCCGTGCGATCCCCCGGCTCCCGCGGGAGACTTAGGATGTCTGCAGTCAGTGATAGAGCCGCTGCTTCCTGTATAGTTCCAGCTCTGTTACAGGCGGTGTGATATGAAACGCAGTCTGCCTGTGACAGGAGCCATACAGGAAGCAGCGGCTCTGCTCTCTACTGCTTCCTCCTGCAGTTGCGATATGTTTTTTAATAACCAGTTGTGTTTTGTCGTCATATGTCATGTCCTTGTTTATACATGTATGAATAAGGACATGACCGTTTCTGGCTGCCTAAGTCATATGTGCTAGGGGTGCAACTATCCCCCAGCACTGTAGTGGTCATGGTGGTTAGAGTGTTTCTTTTAAAATCTCCCAGGAGACGTAAACCTCTGTATACTGATTGCATTTCATTTGATCATCCTCTAGTTGTGTTAAATTAGTGCAGGGGAGGGGGCGTGGCATGGCACGGCGCTGGAAGGTCGTGGCAGCGTTTTATTGCTTATATACCTTAACTATAGTATAATGTTATATGCGGCCCGAGAAAATTTCTCTACACTCAATGTGGCCCAGAGAAGCCGAAAGGTTGAACACCCATGGCTTAGAAGATCCCATGGTACTGATTGTTGGGGCAAGGTCAGATGAGTGTGGGCATTTAAAACCTTTGAGATTGACATCACCTGGTCTTTCCAGATGATGATTGAGAACAATCCATGGCACTGGCAGGTCTCAGCCTTGCAAAGGGGGCAGTGCATGCTATAAATTCTGCAGGGTGCCCAAACTTTTGCAGACGCCATTTTTTTGTTTTCTGTAATTTTGAAAGTTTCAATGATGGAAATAAAATCTAACTTTTGTCGACATATTATAAGAATGTCTAATCTGTAATTTGATGCCTTTTGGAGATTTTTCCATCTTTCCTTGGCTTCTTTATGTATATTAATACAAATTTTTACCTGGGGTGCCCAAACTTTCGATCCCCACTGTAGGCCCATTGCAGAAATCTAAAAATTGCTCTATTCATGAGGGATATACAGATGTAAATGCTGAACTGGCAAATCATATTCAATGAAAACACACAAAATCATTAATTGCATGTGTATACATCCCCTTTTATATAATTATTTAATGGATTAAACCTTTTAGCAGCAGTTAGTCTTTGGATATAGATTTGTAACAGCTTTGCACATCTGGACACTAAAATATTAAAGCATTTTCACTCTGGTTTGACCTGAAGAGCATAGTAACAACTTCAATCATATTTTGTTTCTTTACATTACAGAAAAGATGAGCACACCAAATCAGACAACACCACAGAAGGAAGCAAGTAAAAACCTTGAGAACGTAGATGATCATAGCTACCGTCAAGAGAAAAAGAATCGGGCAACACTCAGGACAACCGAGAGAGATCAGAAGAAAAATGTGCAATGCTCATTTATGCTGGATCCTACCTGTAGCTCCTTGCCAAAAAAATCAATACCCGATGTTGATCTTAATAAGCCTTACCTCAGCCTTGGTTGCAGCAGCAACACCAAGCTACCAGTGTCTGTGCCTGTTCCAATTGCTAGAACTGCGCGACAGACCTCTAGAACAGACTGTCCAGCTGACCGCTTGAAGTTTTTTGAGACGCTTCGTCTTTTGCTTAAGCTTACTTCGGTCTCAAAGAAAAAAGAAAGGGAACAGAGAGGCCAAGACAATAACTCTTCTATGTGGTTTAATCAGTCTAATGAACTCTTTTGGCTAGAGCTACAAGCCTGGCATGCTGGTCGCAGTATTAATGAACAAGATTTGTACTTGTATACAGCTCGACAGGCAATACCTGAAATCATTAGTGAAATTCTAACTTTTAAGGTAAACTATGGGAGGTTGTCTGCTGTCAGCAATGGTGGCAATCTCAATGGACCTGTTGCAGAGGGACGGTATCCATGCCCTCATGAAGCTAATTATTTTGGTTATTCAAGCTATCATGACCATATTCAGAAACAGAGAATTTCTTTTGAGCAAGTAAAACAGATTATGGAACTCTTGGAGTACATTGAGGCACTTTACCCATCTTTACAGGCTCTTCAGAGAGATTATGAAAAATATGCAGCAAAAGACTTTCAAGCACGAGTGCAGGCACTCTGCTTATGGCTCAACATAACTAAGGACCTTAACCACAAGCTGAGGATTATGGGAACTGTTTTAGGTATAAAAAACCTTTCTAACATTGGCTGGCCAGTGTTTGAAATTTCTTCACCACGTCCATCAAATGGTCCAGAGGAAGACAATGACATGGAACAAGAGGGGGAAATGAGCACAGATGGTTCCGGAACTTGTACAGAAGAAAGTGAAGAGGAGAATTGTGACATAGACAATATGCTACAAGCTAGGCATGAAACTGACAGTAACCAAAACAGCAAATTAAAGGTTCAGTTTATGAAGGAGGACCACTGCCCACAAAAACTGGATAGATTTGTGTCTGAGGAAGACTCTTGCTGGGGGAATCCAGAGTGCAGCCATGAGACTGGCTGTAACAGACACTGTTTGACATCAATATACAGGCCCTTTGTAGATAAAGCATTAAAGCAGATGGGTCTTCGGAAGCTAATTTTGAGGCTTCATAAATTAATGCATGGCTCGCTTCAAAGGGCCCGAATAGGATTGATTAAGGCTGATCATAAATTGGAGGTAAGGATTTTCTAGATATTTTTGTTGTACTGGCAAAAAAATCCACATTCAGATAACTTCAACCTTTCTTACTAGATGCCATTTGTAAAAAAAAAATTCAGCAGTATTGTTATAGAAAATGTGTTTCCTAGTCCAGTTAAAAACCTTTTTCAGCTATTAGCACTGCAACAACTAAAAAAAAAAAAAAAAAAAAACGTACAGCCAACAAGAATTCCATTATGCAAGTAGTTGTCCTCAGTCTTCCTGTCTGAATGATGCCTAGCAATCATTCAGCCTGGAAGACCGAGAACTTGCATTCAAGAGTATATGCCCTGCATTCACATACAGCTATGCAGAGAGCAGCACTGGCGTTATCATGGCCCTTTTGCTTTCTGCAGTACTAAGGACCACTCAGAGCTGGATAAGAGGAAGTAAACTTCTGAAAAAGGCAAGAATACAAAAAAAGAATGTATCAATGACATGATAGGGGAACCTATGGGGGTAAAAGTATGAATGAGAGGCAAAGGGCAAAGCCAGAAATTGGACTTTATAATGGACCTGCGAGGATAGGTTTATGAGAGTTGTCATTAATGAGCTATTAGCATAGGGGTAGACGCTAAGATTTAACACTGATCCTGGTTTATCTGCTTTAACCATTTACTGGGCACTTTTACCCCCTATCTGCCCAGGCCAATTTTCAGCTTTTAGTGCTGTCACTGACAATTTCACGGTCACGCAACACTGTACCCATATGACATTTTTTATTATATTTTTCACACAAATTAAGCCTTTAGTGGTATTTAATTACCACTGTGTTTTTTATTTTTTGCTAAACAAAGGAAAAAGACAAAAAATTTGAAAAAACAAAACCTTTTTCATAGTTTGTTATAAAATTTTGCAAACAGGTAATTTTTTTTCTTTCACTGATGTGCACTGGTAGGCACTGATAGGTGGCACTGGTGGAACTGCACTGATTATTATGTAGATTTCCCTTTAACACAACTGGTTATCGGCTCTCTGCAGCATGAGGAACGGAAAGCCTATAACCGACTTGTGTTTACATCATAATCAGCTGTCATTGGACATAGCTGATCACGTGGTAAAGGGCCACTGTGATTGGCCCTTTACCCTCATCTGTGATCAGCTGAGTCTGAAGGACTCATCGATCACAACGCGCGCCGCAGGGGTCTCGCCGGCATCGTGATCATGGATGTCCATGGACCCCCCCCCCCCCCCGGGAAAGTAAGCCCGTGCTGTAGCCGTCCTTTGGCTATAGCAAGGGCGGGAAAGGGTTAAAACAATTATTTCTGCAGTATAATGTGGCCATAATTGATAAAGTTCATAAAACACATAATCAGATTTCAGAGTATGGCAGTTTTCAAAATAGATTCTGATTGGTTACTTTGCACTACATCACACTTTTCTCTTTGTCTTAATACAAAAACAAAGAGTAAAGCCCCGTACACACGTACCGATGGTCGGCTTACAAATGTTCCTCTTTTCTCCCCGGGATGTCGGTGTCTGCTGAAAAGTGCAAAGACAGCACAAGGACAGCACAAGAATTTTGTCCGCCGACTGCAGAAGTGATGTCATGTAATGGTTAACTTTCCCTGTGTTTTCTATTTTCTGAGCATGCCCAGTCTTGCAAATCTGCGGTCTGTCGGCCGAATTGTGTACTGACAGGCGAACAATCGTCCGTTCTGGTGTCGGCATACAAATATTTTCATGTTTGCACGAAAGACTTTTGTCCGCGGATTGTGCGCAGACATCTGTCGGAGGCACCATACTAACACGCGTACAATCGGCAGATCCTTCGTCCACCGACGTTTGTATGCCGACGATCGGTACGTGTGTACGGGCCTTTAGGCTCCATGTACACGGGACGTTGTTAAAAGTCCCTTTGAATGCTGGAATTTTTAGGACGTTTGAAACGTCCGTTCGGTCGCGTTTGTACCCGCCTTTAGCAGCGTTTGCGGGCGTTTGCGTTTAGAAGCGTTCCTAGAGGTCAAAAAAATTATTCCCCTTTAAAATGGAAAAACGCGAACGCTAAACGCGGGTCATCGCGTTCGGACGCGTTTGTGCGTTTGAAACGCCTGGAAACACACGTTCGAACGCAAATAATTGCGTTCTAAAAAAAGTCCCTGAACGCAACTGCCTGCAAATGACTGTAAACGACCTGGTGTACATGGGCAGATAAGATAAAATGTAGATGGGTTCAGGGGCTTCTGAAAAAAACGCCCAACTGCTCCTAAACGGCCATTTCCAGCGTCCCGTGTACATGGAGCCTTACTGTTTACAACATCTAAAAAATACACAGCTTAACACTTGTGAGATAGCACTAAGGCTCTAAGCCACAGGTCACACCGGTGCGATTTGTAATGTGATTTGACATTTCCAAATCCCATGACAAGTTGCACACTCTTGTTGGCAATGGAACTGTGCCATTCAGCGCAATGGCGACTTTGCGGTGCCCCACCGATTTGAAAAAAAAGTTCCTGCACAATCTTTGCAGATTTCAGGTGCAACTTGCATAGACATCTCTGCATGAAATTGCACAGATGTCAGCCAAGTTGCATCTGAGGTCACGCTTGACATGCGGCTTTAAAATTGTGCGATTGCAAATGAAGTCGCACAATTTCAAAGTCTGATTGGGTATGACCGGGAGCTTAAACCCAAAAAGATTGACTACTATTATGAATTTGTCGGTACTTTATAAATTCAAAACCAACAAAAATATATACCTCTTTATCAGATTACCAGAGATGTATACATTATCATTTTATTAAAACAAAAACTCATATATGAAGTCTGCATTCCTGAAGGTCTTGAAGGTCTTTCATTATTGTTTTTTTGCGGACACAGTCTCTAATAAAGTTAAAAAAAACAGGTGTGTATTATCTCGCGCTCCATAACCTGATGTGTCCCTCACTTCTACCCTGTGTCTGATGGCTGCAACCAAATAATTGTGTTCCCAAAACCGTAAACAAAATAAAATCAAAAATGTTGGCTGCACCTATCCGTGTGCAATCCAGTTAATGTTTTTAAATCAAACCATAAAACTGCTGTCATTATTCAGGTGACAAACTTTCTCGGGTACAATAAAATTAAACAAATGTGACCGTCCCAGATGACTATAATTCAATTAGTAGTGCTTTTTCTTCTTTCAAATCTTTTTCCCTTTATTTACTTATTACATTTCTTTACTTATTTACATTTATACTGCGAAAGGCTGGCTCGGCTGCGCAAATCACCGTACCTGTACGGCGATCCACCAGAGAAGCTGATTCACGGGGTGGGCAGCTGCATTTGTCGCCGGGCACCCACGATCGCTCCCCATCAAGAGAGAACAATGGTCTGCTGTCGTAAGCACAGCAGATCTTTGTTCTCTCAGGAATCCATACAGAGTGCCAGTGTTCCTCTTATTTAGGATCACAGGTCTCTGTGTGATTCCACAAGCCCCCCCCCTCAGAGTTAGAAAACACCGCCTAGGCATACATTTAACCCTTTGATCGCCCCTGGGTTAACCCCTTCCCTGCCAGTATCATTTTTACAGTACAGTACATATTTTTAGCACTGGTTACTGTAGTAATTTTACTGGTCCCCCCCCCCCCCCAAAAAAAAATGTCATTTAGGGAATCTGTCCGCCGCAATCTGCAGTTAGATTCAGATTCAGTTAGGGAATCTGCAGTCCCACTAAAAATCGCTGATCGCCACCATTTCTAGTAAAAAAATAAATAAAAATGACATAAATCTTTCCCCTAGTTTGTAGATGCGATAACTTTTGCGTAAACCAATCAAAATACGCTTATTGGGGTTTCTTTTTTTTTTTTTTTTTTTTTTTAACCAAACATATGTAGCAGAATACAAATTGGCCTAAAAGATGAAAAATATAGATTTTTACTTTTTTTTTTTTTTTTTTTTTTTTTTTTAATAATTTTTTTTTTTGGGACTGTTATATAGCAGAAAGTAAAAAATATTGTGTTTTTTTTTTTTTTCAAACTTGTCGCTCTTTTTGTTTTTAGTGCAAAAAATTTAAATCGCACAGGTGATCAGCTACCACCAAAAAGCTTTATTTGTGGGGAAAAAGGGCATCAATTTTATTTGGGTACAGTGTCGCAGGACCGCGCAATTGTCAAAGTAATGCAATGCCGAATGGCAAAAAAAGGCCTGGTCATTAGGGGGGAAAATCTTCCGGTCCAGAAGTGGTTAAATGTGCTTCTGCAGTTTTTCCACCCTCACCCTTGTGGATTTCAGTTAATAGAATTGTGCGGTGACTCCCACCACCTTTCACCACTGCGCTCCCCTCCTGTTTAGACCTGTTTCGCCTTCCCCTGCTGGGGTTAATTCCAGCTGTTGAATCTCTTTCCACTCTCCTCACTGAGCTGGCTTTGTCTGGCCTTCCTTTCCTCCTCGATCCCTCAGTATAAAAGATACACTCCAATTGTGTAGTATATAAAGATTTCACATTTTATTGCATAATATCCACTTAGAATAAGACTTGAGACAGTGCGCTTTAAACAATCCTCAGACAGGGCAGCAGCTCCCCCGTATGCAATTCATATGTTCCACAAACACAGTCCTCTGTCACCTGACTCCTCCCTTTATTTTATTTTATTGTACACGAGAACGTTTGCCACTGAATAATAATAGCAATTTTGTGGTATGAAAGTAAGGTTTTGGTTTAAAAACATTTAAATGGATTGCACACGGATAGGCGCAGCCAACATTTTTGATTTTATTCTGATACAAGAGTGTTAACTGTTGCCTACCAGAGATTGGATTCCGGCAGATAAGCTTTTAGTCAGTCAGATATATTCCCGAACCCTCCCATCAAGATTCAGGGGTTTTTTTTTTGGCTAGTGTTTTAAAATAATGGATTTCTTCTTTATCGGAGAGAAGCAAAACCCTTTCTACAAGACTTCTACTATCAAGATTTTTGTTCTGCAGTCAAGATAATTATTTTACTGCAGAGAGATCTTTTTTGCAATTTTCCAAGGCTCAGCATAATCTTGGAGGTATTCCCTAGACCCCACCATGCTGAAGACGCCTAGCCGGCCTGTTCTGTGACCCCCCCATAGCACTGGGCTCTGCTATGGGTGCTCTCCAGGACATCTAGTGTACGGTGTGAGTTGGATGCAGAGCGCTTTACAGGTCCAGAGCCACAATACACCTGCTGGTAGGATCTTGTCCCTGAAGTATTCCCACCAGAGAGAGTGAAGACTGTCTCGATGGGGCATGTTTCCCTGGATCCTGTCTGGCACTCATCAGCTTGTCCCCATTGTGTGGGCTGCAGGGCAGCTTCCCAGGGCAAGGTTACCGTAAGTTAAGGGTCTTGACATTTAAGGGAGCTTGGTGCGTTCTTTGTACTATTGAACTCTGTAAAGACTAGCATATCAACATGCTGGTTTGACAAAACTCTTCTCTCAGGGAGGTATTGCCATTGTTCCAAAAACAGAAAATCCTTCAGGGTATTTATTGAAACCTCTTCACTGTTCCCAAATCAAAAAGGGTTATTTGTCTCATTCTAAGCCTAAAGGCTCTCAATCTTCGTTCAAGCTCAATCTCCTATTCATTAAGCTGTTAGGTCAATTATTGCTTCCCTCCATTCAGCGGACCTTCTGGCCTCTATGGATATCAGTGATGCCTACTTGTTTGTTCCTAACTTTCCAGGAGGGTTTTGGGCTTGATGGTTGCCTTATGCCCAGTTCCACTCCAGATTGTTGCATCTCAACATTCTGACTGTGAGAAGAAGGTGTAATTGGCTAACAGCTATTTTTTCTAGTGTACAATCTCCTGTAGGTCACAGTATAATGCCTCCTGCATCAGAATAAACCAGGCGTTCCATAACAGGCACTAAAAAAATGATTGTACAGTTGGGAAAAAAAAAATCCTGTTTTTATTTTCTGACAAATCTTAAAACCCCATATTCCCCATCAAAACTTAATAATGGAAAATGTGCTTATCCTCTGCAGGGTACCTTGTTACCCCTAATGGTGGTTAAACAAAGTCCTTGTGTGCTGAAGGCTATTTGACATTGGATACCGCCTATTTGTTTCATCCAACAAAGGAAACTTAGTCCTTCTCCACAGATTAATGTGTATATATATATATACCCTTCTCAAAAAAAAATTAAAGGAACACGTTTTAATCAGAGTATAGCATCAAGTCAATTAAACTCCTGGGATATTGATCTGGTCACGTTAGTAGCAGAGGGGGTTGTCAATCAGTATCAGCTGCTTTGGTGTTAATTAAATGAACTGGTGCACTAGATGGGCAACAATGAGACAACCCCAAAACGGGAATGGTTTTACAGGTGAAGGCCACTGACCTTTTTTTACCTACTCCTCCTTTCTGACTGTTTTTCACTAGTTTTGCATTTGGCTAGGGTCATTGTCACTACTGGTAGCATGAGGCAATACCTGGACCCTATAGAGGTTGCACAGGCAGTCCAACTCCTCCAGGATGGCACATCAATACGTGCCATTTCTGGAAGGTTTGCTGTGTCTTCCAGCACAGTCTCAAGAGCACGGAGGAGATTGCAGGAGACAGACAGTTACTCTAGGATGGACAGGGCTGTAGAAGGTCCTTAACCCATCAGCAGGACCAGTATCTGCTGCTTTGTGCAAAGAGGAACCGGATGAGCACTGCCAGAGCCCTATAAAATGACCTCCACTGGCCACTGGTGTGAATGTCTCTGACCAAACAATCAGAAACAGACTTCATGATGGTGGCCTGAGGGTAGGGCTGGGCGATTTTGCCTAAAAAAAAAAAATCTTTGATTTTTAAAGAAAAATTTGAGTTTCGATTCGATTTTTTTTTTTTTTTTCAATGCACTTAAAAAATTACTGCAGACATCAGATATAGTGTCAAAAGTGCAACTTTATTGCTATGATTGTCCTCAAGAGTTAAAATGCGTAATCCCAAAACAAAAAGTAAATGAGGCTCTGTCATTCAAAAATTTCAAGCTTTAACCCAGGCTTAAGCAAAAGTGCAACAACTTCACAGTAGCTTAAATTTTCTGTTCAAGAAATCAGATAATTACAAATTTTGTAACATATAACATTACAATTAAAAAAAATTAACTCTTCTCAGTATAGTGTGAACTGTGAATTTAAAAAATGAAACATGCCTGTGGCAGACATATAGCCAGCTCAAAGAGTGAACAAATGTAAACTTGTATCTATAGCAACAAAACACGTGCTTGTTAGATCTCTGAAACATTGTGCATGCTCATTCTAAACATTTTTTGCAAGAAAGATGAGCCTGTCCACAACCTCTGGCTTAAGTCAGGCCCGGTTGCAGGTAACTATTCCCCCCCACCCGCACTAGTGGCTGGAATAGAAAGATATTTTTTAGCCAGCAAGCTTAGCCTTGGAAAGTTGGGCTGATGCAGCTTCCACCATTTAAGAGGATCTGTGTCTGGCTCTATGTCTGGAATAAGGAAATACGTTGCAAGCTCAGTCTCAATTTTTGTTTTCTCAGATTGTGGTTGTGGCGTGGTGGATGGTGCACTGTTTTTAAAGAAGGCGCCCAGAGTCATTTTCTTTTTTGGTGGCAATGATGGGGTGTTCTTCTCTTGAACAGCTGAGGGACCAGCTTCCTCTGTGGTAGAGTTGCAGAGAGCAGAGATCTCAGACACCGCTCTTTTTTTGAGAACTTCTAGTTTGCTAGCATCAATGTAGGTTGTACGGAACCTCGGGTCTAAAAGTGTGGCCATGTCCAAAAGTTCCTCTTTCTCCAAATCACAGTACTGTATTTACTTTCGAGGTAACGCATGATGTCAGCTTTGATTGTTTTTGTTAGCTCCAAATCTTCCTCCTCTGGCAGGAGGAGACTTGTTTTAAACAAATGCAGCACTGGTTTGATGCATGACACACTGACATATGATTCCCCTGACAGTGCATCAGTGAAGTCCTGGAGAGGTTTCACTGCTTTGTTGGTGGCTTCTAATACTTCCAAATCTTGCCACGTGGGAACAAGATGATGCGTTTTCTTGTCCGCACCCAGGACACGAGTTATTGCCTTCTCTTGCTCAAGAAAGCGCTCAATCATCTTTTGACGAGACCCCCAACGTGTTGGGGATTCTGAGATCAAAAGATGCTGGGGAAGTCCAAGCTCAGCCTGCAACTCTGTCATGTCTCGCCTTTTTTTCCAGCTGTAGGAGAAGGCTGATACAGCTTTTTTGCCGATCCCTATGGCCCGATCGATCCTTGGATCCTTTACACTATTCTCTGTAATAAATGTGAAAAGATATTAAGTATATTTTATGTTCTGGCTATTAAATTATGAGCAAACAGTACTTTACAATGTGCAAGTATGTGCACCTATTTATTCTTACACCAACTCTTACCTATAGCGTTGTGGAGTCTGTGGCCAAAACACTGCAAGCTGGGCCAGTTGTTGTCTTTAAGGGCTTTTATGATGTTGGTGCCACTATCAGTTGTCATGCAGACGAGTCGTTCCTCCGAAAGTCCCCAGGAGCTGAGAGCGTCTTTTAAGCCATGGGCAATTATGTCACCAGTGTAGTTGTCGGGGAAATATGCTGTCTGAAGGCAGATGCTGCGCAGAGTCAAACCAGTGTTGATGTAGTGAACCGTCAGACTCAGATATGGCTGCATCGTCCGGCTGGACCACAGGTCCGTTGTGGCTGAGAAAAACTGCATCTCCTCCAGCTCACTGCGGATCTTTTCCCGAGTTGTATTGTACAGGTGAGGCAGCGCTACATAGGCAAAATACTTACGACTGGGGACAACATACCTCGCATCTAATACTTTCAGCATGTGATTAAAGCCTCACTTTTCTACAGAATAAATTGGCAGCATGTCTGTGGCAATATAAAATGTGATCGCCTCTGTAATCGCTTTCCATCGCGCTCCGTTCTTATCATAAGGCACACAGTTTGTAAAGCTCTCAGGAAGTGTATTTTGCTTTTTAGCAGGTGTGCTAGAGGAGCCGTTTTCGCTACGGAGCTGGCTGCGCTTCTCCCATTCTTCGCAATGTTTATTCCTCAGGTGCTGGAAAAGATTTGTTGTACTGCTGCTTCCAGTAGCAACAGCCTTGAAACATATTTTGCAGCAAGGCTTCGTCTGTGTTTTGTCTGCTGCATCAAAACCAAACCAGTTCAAAATTATGGAATTACCTGTGCCTTTCTTTGGAAGTAGTTCTTCTTTGCTAGTACTACACGCTGCCATGTTGTTTTGACTGTGTTACGCGCTTTTAATAGACAGTAAAAGAAGACAGGGTTACGCGGACGGGGGCTGGCTCATATCGCGCTGAGCGGGGAGGTAAGGCTCACAGGAGGAGAGCTCACACCTGTGTGGAGGACTGAGGAGAAGCGCTGTACATGTGTGGCATATGTGTACATATTCTCTGTACCTATCACAGCCCCTGTACAGGTATAACCCCGCCTCCCCTCAGACGCACCGCCCGCTTCCTCTCCCGGCAGCTGACGTCACATCCAGGCCTGGCGGTGGCCGCTGATTGGCTCGTTCCTCGTAGACTGAGCAGAGATGGCAGCGGCGGTGGTCCGGTTACTGGGGAGTTCTCGGTGTGTTGAGGCCTGTTCCCGGGCCTGGCTGTGCGGTGTGCAGCAGACTCGGAGCTGGCTGGAGCCCAGGGTGTGTGTGTACTGTCGGTTACGCGGGGCGGGGGCTGGCTGCACAAGGACGAAACGCGGAAAAGTCAGAAAAAACTATTGTGGCAAAAAACTCGAGTTTGCGAAATAAAAATCGTTTTACACTAAAAAATCGATAAATCGATTAAATCGATTTTTTGCCCAGCCCTACCTGAGGGCCTAACGTCCTTTTAGAGGGCCCGGTGCTCACTGCCCAGCACTTTGGAGCTCAATTGGCATTTTCCAGTGCATGCCAGATTTGGCAGGTCCGCCACTGGTGTCCTGTGCTTTTCTCAGATGAGCAGGTTCCCCCTGAGCACGTGACGGACATGAAAGGGTCTGGAGCAGCCAGCAAGAACATTATGCTGCCTGTAACATCATTCAGCTTGACCGGTTTAGTGGTGGGTCAGTGGATGGTCTGGGGAGGGATATTCATGGAGGGACGCACAGACCTCTACGGACTAGACAATGGCACCCTGACTGCCATTAGGTATCGTGATTAACTCCTTTGACCCATTGTCAGACCCTATGCTGGTGCAGTGGGTCCTGGGTTCCTCCTGGTTCATGACAATGCCCAGCCTCATGTGGCGAGAGTATGCAGCCAATTCCTGGAGGATGAAGGAATTTTATGCCATTGAATGGCCCCCACACTCGCCTGATCTAAATCCAATAGGAAATTCTGTATCGATCCATCCAATGCCGCCAGGTTGCACCTCAGTCTGTTCAGGAGCTCAGTGATGCCCTGGTCCAGATCTGGCAGGAAATACCCCTGTACACGATCTGTCATCTCATAAGAAGCATGCCCTGACCATGTCAGGCATGCATACAAGCACGTGGCGGCCAAACAAACTACTGCGTACCATTTTGAGTTGCTGCAATGAAATTTCAGCAAAATGAACTAGCCTGCTGCATAATTTTTTTCACTTTGATTTTGGGGCTGTCTTTGAATTCAGCCCTCTGTATGTTGATCATTTTAATTTCCATCAAACGATGTGGCACCCTTTCGTTCTTAACACATTACCCAGTCCATATCTGTATAGATATCCAGCATGCTAATTTTCCCCATTTTTTTGAGCAGTGTAGTTCCACCTGTGTGGATAGTAATTGTTGAGGCAAAAGTCCTGTTACATATCCATTTTGACCATACATTCAAGTGTAATTCATGTATCCCAGCTGGATTGTATCGTGCTTAGATCCTCAACTCCACTTTTGACACAGCCCTTTCAATTCAATAAACTTTAGCTGATCATGTCAAATACGTAAGTAGATGTATCCGTTAATCCAGGGCTTGATAAACCCCGGGCGCCAGGTCGCATTGGCTACTAGATTTAGCGACCTGGAGCCTGGGGTGCACTGTGGGGGTGTCCTGTTCCTTTTGCGCCCCCCCACCCACTCTCCGAGTGCACGGACTACCGCGCCATCCGATAATTGAGGCCGCAGCTTTTCGGCCTTCTTCAGTGAGAGAACGGGAACTGGCACCCTCTTGTGGTGGCCGGGAGTTTGACAAGCAGTCACTAATGACTAATGTTTCCCCTGCCTGTCCTCAATGCTTGTCCATCTCCTTCCCAAGAGGAGCAGAGAGGGAAGTTTTTGCAGGCTACATCTCCCTGTCCAATTACCTTTGCTTAAAGGTAATTGGACAGGGAGTGTGGTTATTATTATTATTATTATTATTTTTTTTTTAATTATTAAAAAAAAAACATTTTTTTTCTTTTTTTTTTTTCAATTATTATTAAAAAAAAATTATAAATAAATATATTATGTTTTTTTTTTTTTTTCCTCGTCATGCCACAGCCACACAGCCGAAGGCCCCTTTCACACGGGCTGTCTGATCAGGTCCGCCTGTCATTTTTTCATCTGATCCTGTCTGCCAAAAACAGACGAATGGTGGTTCTATTTTCTATCCATCCCGTGGATCGCGTTAGATGGCATCGGATGGAAACAGACAGACAGTCTGTTTCCATCCGATTGCGCTATAGAGGAGAGTGGGGTTCTAGTCGTCTTCATGTGTAAATTTAGTATGTTATTTTTTGGGAAATAAAGCTTGGTTGTATGTTTAAAAAAAGAAAAACTGGCTCCTAACTTTTGTAGCTGGCTCCTAGATTTCAGGCAAATTTTGTTATGCCCTGCGTTAATCCGCCACACTACATGTGTATACAGCAGATGTTTTGGTCCACAAGCAATGTGCCCAGTAATGTATCGCACATTCAACTATGCAGATAATCTGGCCTTAGAGCATATAAAAATAGATGACCGTAAGTCACTCTCTGGATACAGGACTTTCCATGTAAGCACAATTCCAAAAAGTTGTGGGATATTATACATCCTAAGTGCCTTCTGTGGAAGGTAATTCTGCGTTATGCAGTCTCCAACATGATGATGAGTGCACCAAATCGCTGCATTGTGCTTGCCAGTGTCATTGTGCCAATGTAAACCTTCAATGCATTTTGCAAAATTTCACAACAATGCAGAGTCAAATCATATACCTAATGTATTAATAGTTCGTAGACCAGTGGTAATCCGTAGTGCATCTGACCAATTTTGCTGAATTTTTTGTTTTTTTTGTTTTTAGAAGTTTGTAATGCAGAAAACAAATGTATTGGTTTGTGGTAGTCTGAAAAATGGATATGTCTTTTTGTTGTTTTTGGGCCTACCGCTTGTATAAGTACTGTTGAGGCTCTGCTGAAGTTTTACTATAGGTGGTTGCCAAGCTATTATATACTGAACAAAATTTTAAACGCAACACTTTTGTTTTTGCCCCCATTTTTCATGAGCTGAACTCAAAGATCTAAGATTTTTTCTATGTACACAAAAGGCCTATTTCTCGCAAATATTGTTCACAAATCTGTCTAATTCTGTGTTGGTGAGCACTTCTCCTTTGCCAAGATAATCCATCCACCTCACAGGTGTGGCATATCAAGATGCTGATTAAACAGCATGATTATTGCACCGGTGTGCCTTAGGCTGGCCACAATAAAAGGCAACTCTAAAATGGGCAGTTTTACTGTATTGGGGGGGGTTCTGAGGGGTCAGAAAACAAGTCAGTATCTGGCGTTACCATCATTTGCCTCATGAAGTGCAACACCTCTCCATCACATAGTTAATCAGGTTTTTTATTGTGGCCTGTGGAATGTTGGTCTATTCCTCTTGAATGGCTGTGCGAAGTTGCTGGATACTGGCAGGACCTAGAAAACACTGTCGTATACGCAGATCCAGAGCATCCCAAACATGCTCAGTGGGTGACATGTCCGGTGAATATGCTAGCCATGCCAGAACTGGGATGTTTTCAGCTTCCAGGAATTGCGTACAGATCCTTGCAGCATGAGGCTAAGCATTATCATGCTGCAACATGAGGTGTTGGTTGTGGATGAATGGGCACAACAATGGGCCTCAGGAGCTCGTCACGGTATCTCTGTGCATTCAAAATGCCATCAATAAAATGCACCTGTGTTCATTGTCCATAACCTACGCCTGCCCATACCATAACCCCACCGCCACCATGGGCCACTCAATCCACAACGTTGATATCAGCAAACCGCTCACCCACATGACGCCATACACACTGTCTGCCATCTGCCCTGTACAGTAAAAACTGGGATTCATCTGTGCAGACAACACCGCTCCAAAGTGCCAGACTCCATCGAATGTGAGCATTTGCCCACTCAAGTTGCAACGACAAACTGCAGTCAGGTCGAGACCCCGATGAGGACGAGGAGCATGCAGATGAGCTTCCCTGAAGACGGTTTCTGACAGTTTGTGCAGAAATTCTTTGGTTATGCAAACCGATTGTTGCAGCAGCTGTCTGGGTGGCTGGTCTCAGATGATCTTGGAGGTGAAGATGCTGGATGTGGAGATCCTGGGCTGGTGAGGTTACACGTGGTTTGAGGTTGTGAGGCCAGTTGGATATACTGCCAAATTCTCTAAAACGTCTTTGGAGATGGCTCATGGTATAGAAATGTACATTCAATTCACGGGCAACAGCTCTAGTGGGCATTCCTGCAGTCAGCATGCCAATTGCACGCTCCCTCAAAACTTGCGACATCTGGGGCATTGTGCTGTGTGGTAAAACTGCACCAATGGACTTTTATTGTGGCAAGCCTAAGGCACACCTGTGCAATAACCATGCTGCCTAATCCAGCATCTTGATATGCCACACCTGTGAGGTGGATGGATTATCTTGGTAAAGGAAAAGTATTAGCTCAGCAAAGGAGAAGTGCTCACTAACACAGAATTAGACAGATTTGTGAACAAAATTCTTAGATTGTAAGCTCTAACGAGTAGGGCCCTCTGATTCATACTGTAGTAAAGTGTATTGTATTTGTACTGTCTACCCTCAAGTTGTAAAGCGCTGCGTAAACTGTCGGCGCTATATAAATCCTATATAATAACAATAATAATATTTGAGAGAAATAGGTCTTTTGTGTACAAAGAAAAAGTCTTAGATCTTTGATTTCAGCTCATGAAAAATGGGGGCAAAAACAAAAGTGTTGCATTTATAATTTTGTTCAGTGTAATTTACCGGCTAAAGGGGTTGTAAAGTCAGAAGGTTTTTTTCTATCTTGATGCATTCTATGCATTAAGATATAAAAAACCTTCTGTGTGCCTATCTGAGCCCCCTTGCGATCCAGCGATGTGCATGACTGTCTCAGCCGTCTGAGACTCCGTCCCCATTGGCTAAGAGACAGCAGCAGCTCCGTTGGCTCCCACTGCTGTCAATCAAAGTCAGTTAGCCAATGAGGAGCGAGAGGGGGGTGGGGCTGAACTGCAGCTATGTGTCTTAATGGATACACAGAGCTGTGCCTCAGCGCGGGTGCCCCCATCGCAAGCTCCTTGCTGTGGGGCACTCAACAGGAGGGAGGGGCCAGGAGAGTCGACGAGGGACCCAAGAAGAGGAGGATCTGAGCTGCTGTGAACAAAACAAACTGCACAGAGCAGGGAAGTATAAAATGTTTATTTTTATTGAAAAAAAAAAAAATAGACTTCACAATCACTTGTTTTTATAACAAGTGTTAAAATTATATTTTTTGCGTTTTCTTTATTTTCCAATAATTCTCCTTAAAATTAGACTTAAGTCAAATATTTAGTAAATTGCAATTTCACTTACATGTTCAATACATTCATTGTTGCATGCTATAAGCATATGTACTAGAATCTGTATCAATAGCAACTTGCTGTAATTTCTTGCACAGCAGCACGGGACAGAGCGAGGAAGAGTCAGAATTAGGAGCCAGCCTCTGTTCTATTTTCTTGCATAATGCTCCTCAGCCTAACATTGTACTTGACTACAGGTAGTAAGATAACTTCTTCAATGTGCTGGGTTTTTTTTTTTCAGCCTGAAAATGCACCTGTTATTCTGTGTGGCCATGCACATATAGGCGTTTACAGGTGTATTAGAAGAGGAGCGTTTAGAGCAGGGATCTTCCAGCTGTTGCGGAACTACACGTCCCATGAGGCATTGTAAAACCCTGACATTCACTGACATGACTAGGCATGATGGGAATTGTAGTTCTTGAAAAACTCGAGGGCCATAGTTTGGAGACCCTTGGTTTGAAGACTGGGAAAAAATCCCATCACTTGTGCTCAGGAGAAGAGCTTTTCAGTAGAGAAGACACTAAACATGCATAAATCCTAGACGTGTTTAGCGCTTGAGCTGAATGAATTCATTCTGGACAAGACATACTAAAAAGAGGACCACGCTATCTAAACTTTCCCATAATGTTTAAAAATGTAAACAAATAAACATAACTTTCAGTCCCTGTTCACACTGGGGCGACCTGTGAGGCGACCTGGTCGCCTCACAGGTCGCCGTAGGTCGCCTTCCATAGGGAAGCTGCGGACCCGTTCTAATAGGAGCGACATAAGTCGCTCCGACTTAGAAAAAGGGTCCGGAGCTTCTTTGGGGCGACCCGGAGTGACCGTCATAGACTTCAATGTCGCCTGGGGAAGTCGGATCGCCCCAGTGTGAATGGGGCCTCATAAACCTATCTTCAAACAATTATAATTATTGTAAATAAAATCCATAATTCATGTGCTCTGTGTCTTTAAGTGCCGGTTCACATTGGTGCGATGCGGGAACCCTGCAAATCCACTGCGAGTTCCCACATCGCATCCGACTTGCAGGAAATTCACACTGCCATATGCAAACTTCTGGGAGTGTCAATGCAAAGTTAATGACACCTCCAGATTATTTCGCATCTCGCAGTGCAAACTGTCAATTTGGACAGAAATCAGATCGCATAAGTGTGAACACCCATGTTATCAGATTCTGGTGCGGACCAAAAAAAAGGCTCCTGCACGACTTTGGTCCAAATGCGATGCGAATTGCCATACAGTCTGTATGGCTGAATTTGCATCGCACAGACAATAGTGTGAACCGACACTAAATACATAAAGTGAAAAAAAAAAAAAGTGCCACAAAAGAAGAATATTGTTTCTTCTCCAACACCAGAATCACACCGCACTCACCTGAAAAATGTAACCCCCCCCCCCCCCCCTCAAATTAGGGTCAAAAATCGCCCAGGTAAAAGTCTCCTGGTGTATCCACTGTCTGCTCATTCCAGGATAATGTACCTCCTCTGTGTGAATACCGATGCTCCTGCACCTTTAGGGCTTTCTGTAACAAACTCCCTCTCCAGGGATGAAGATAAAAGGACCTCTCATAGTGTAGTATGTCAATTAATGTAGATTTAATAAAACATTTAAAATGCATTTCCATTTTCCACATTAAAAAAGCAAGCACCTCAGTAAATCGGGGAAATATGGAAACCGAAATTGCTGCTGATACCGTGCACTTCACCTGCGCCTCGAAAGCCAGAAGTAACGTGTCTCAGAAGCTCCGCCCTACGCATTGACGTCAGACGCAAAGAAAGGAGACACGATCCGTGAATAGGGGAGAGAAGCCTGTACCTGATCAGACTCTCCCTCATTCACAGGTGTTCACAGTGTAATCTGTAAATCGCACCGATTGACCAGAGGGGGAGCGGGTCCGGCGTCCACGATGTCCGCCGGGCACCCGCGATCGGTCCCCATGGAGAAAGAACGGCAGTCTGCCGATGAAAACACGACAGACAGCTGTTTTGTCAGTGATGAATACAGGGATCCTGTTTTCCTCCTATTTAGGAACACAGGTCTCTGTGTTCATCCAGTGAGCCCCCCCCACAAAGTTAGAAAGCATCCCCAAGGCACACATTTAACCCTTTAATTGCCCCTGGTGATGACCCTTTCTCTGCCAGTGTCAGTACAGTAACGGTGCATATTTTTAGCACTGATTACTGTAGTAATGTCACTGGTCCCCCCAAAAGTGTCAGGTGTGCGATTTGTCTGCCGCAATGTCCGAGTACCGCTAAAAATCGCTGATCGCCGACATTAATTGTTGAAAAAAAAAAAATGAAACTGACATAAATCTTTCTCCTAGTTGTAGACGTGATAACTTTTGCACAAACCAATCAATATACACTTATTGGGATTTTTTTTTTTTACCAGAAATATGTAGCAGAGTACATATTGGCCTAAAATGATGAAAAAATTAGATTTTTTTCATTGGGAATGTTTTATAGCAGAAAGTAAAAAATATAATTTTTTTTTTTTTTTTTCAGAATTGTCACTTTTTTTTTCATAACACAAAAAATAAAAGTAGCAGAGGTGATCAAATACCACCAAAAAAGCTCTATTTGTGGGGAAGAAAAGGAAATCCAATTATTATTATTATTATTTTTTTTTTTCTAGGTACAGCGTCACACGACCACGCAATTTTCAGTTAAAGTACTGCAGTGCCGTATCGCAAAAAAAATGGCATGGTCATTAGGGGGATAAAACCTTCCAGTCCTTAAGTGGGTAAAGTCGCAGTGATTTAAAAAGAAGTTCCTGCACTACTTTGATGCGGCTTTCAATGCAACAGTTGTGAAATGGTCAATGCCAAAGTTGCATCAGTCACAATGTAAAGTCGCAGTGAAGATTGCATAACTTTGGAGTTGCACAAGTGGGAATGGAAGCTAAAATAACTTAGTGATGAAGAGGGAAGGAGGGGCATATCTTTGTCAGGTCGTCTTTAGCGCAAGCTGATCCCAGAGACTCGAAGCTGGTAATCCCCACCATGTCAGAAGGTCAGCAGCAGGAAAAGGAAAAGGCATCCCTGCAGTCATGTAGAGATTTTTTTAATCTAAACTACATCTTTAATTATCCACCTGTTTGTAAAAATGAAAGGAGGGAGTTATTGTTGGCTTTAGAATATTTTGTGTTTTTGATCATTTATGTGTATATATCATTCATTATGCCTAATGCAGTTCTTTTGGCTGCACATGCAAGATCTGATGCACTGGGTCCTATTTACTGAACCACTTCTGGGAGCGATAGGCAGAAAGTGGAAAATCACTTAGGGTTTGTACTGAAATAAAACTGATCATATTTTCCAATCTTATGAATACAGTTATTGAAAGGTTTAGAATGTAACCTAATTTTTGTCTCCATATGGGTTTAGTCTTCAGAATTTCCCGACCTCATGTTGTGTTCAGATTACTTGCCTGATTTGCTGAAGCAATCTTCTACTTCGCTGCAAAACTCGGAACCCTCATGCGACCCTGTGTCACTAGAAGAGCTGAGGGCCATGGACTTACCGTCATTTGAACCAGCCTTCTTGGTCCTGTGCCGTGTCCTTTTAAATGTAATTCATGAGTGTCTCAAATTGAGACTGGAACAAAGGCCTGCAGGGGAACCATCACTTCTAAGCATTAAACAGGTTGGTATTAAGTGAACATATAGTAAATAAACTTTTTAAATGTTTTATGTAGTTTAAAAACTTTTCAGGATCTGTAGATTGTGCCAAGAATCCCACCGCAATTAACAGAAATTTACAGACCATCAAAGTGTTTATGTGTTTGATGTTTGCACCTTCCTTAGTTTTGTGTAGAAATACAGATTTAGCCTGGATTCACACTGGTTTGTGGGAAAACAGCACATGTGATTCGTACAAGAATCGCACCGCCTTCCTGTGTACATCACATACGATGTCTGTGCGGTGCGATTACATTTTGTATGTTTGTTGACACCCGCAGCAGATCACATGGTCACCATGCAATGTGGTTAAACAGAGTACCATGTGCGTTTCCCACAAAGCATTAGTGTGAACCAGAGCTCAAGGTAATATTAATATAAGATAAATATTATGTTAGTTTGTTAGGGACACATGTAAGTATAGATTTCAAAAATGTACTTGAAAAGTATAATTTATACATATAGTTTCAGGCTCTCACAGTAACCTATTTATGTTGCTTCCTATATTGCTCCTTAGTCCTCACACATGGGCAGTAGCTGGTGCTGTACTGAAAGCAAAATGGCAGCGAGAACACGTACATGCACAGTAGTGCCAGTACAGATGTTCCCCTACTGTGCATGTTCGAGATCTTGCCGCCATATGGCCACCATATTTCTGACATCACAGTGTGACCATGGTATATAGTCAGTGGTGGGATTCAAACATTTTAGTAACCAGTTCCGACTTTCCCAGCAGAATGACCAGCGTGCCCCCTTTTAATGCAGAATGACCAGCGTGCCCCCTTTCAATGCACAGTGACCAGCGTGCCCCTCTTTCAATGCACAGTGACCAGCGTGCCCCCCTTTCAATGCAGCGAGACCAGCGTGCCCCCTTTCAATGCACAGTGACCACAGCATCGCCCCAATAATTGTAGAGTGCGACAGCATTGCCCGCAATCATTACAGAGTGCCCACAGCATTGCCCCCAATGATTGCAGAGTGCCCACAGCATTGCCCCCAATGATTGCAGAGTGCCCACAGCATTGCCCCCGATGATTGCAGAGTGCCCACAGCATTGCCCCCGATGATTGCAGAGTGCCCACAGCATTGCCCCCGATGATTGCAGAGTGCCCACAGCATTGCCCCCGATGATTGCAGAGTGCCCACAGCATGCCCCTGATGATTGCAGAGTGCCCACAGCATGCCCCTGATGATTGCAGAGTGCCCACAGCATGCCCCCGATGATTGCAGAGTGCCCACAGCATGCCCCCAATGATTGCAGAATACCCACAGCATGCCCACAATAATTGCAGAGTACCACAGCAATGCCCACAATGATTGCAGAGCGCCACCGCATTGCCCCCAATGATTGCAGAGTGCCACCGCATTGCCCCCAATAATTGCAGAGCGCCACCGCATTGCCCCCAATAATTGCAGAGCGCCACAGCATTGCCCCCAATAATTGCAGAGCGCCACAGCATTGCCCCCAATGATTGCAGAGTGCCAGCGATTCCCCCCGCGAGACCCATGCACTTACCTCACGGATGGCTTCTCTTCAGTCCCCGGCTCCCCGTGTCTCCGAGTCCGGGTTTGCCTTTCGGCCAATCAGGAAGCGCGAGGACCCGCTCCCTGATTGGCCAGGAGGAGGATCCGTGTGACAATAGTGAATTTTCATTCGCTATTGTCACAGAATGGGCGGGTCGGGGCGCACTTCTCTGCTCCCCAGCCGTCACGTCTCGTCTCATTCAATTGTACTGCGCGTCCATAGATGCGCAGAGGGATCAGCCGGTTCTGCGAACTTGCAGAAAGTTAGTAACCGGTTCTATGGAACCGGTGCGAACCGGCTGAATCTCACCACTGTATATAGTGCATTTGCAGTAGTGTGATATTTCTAGGGTCGCTACTGCACACAAGACAACACTTTATATTGTAGTGCTTAAAGCGGTAGTATACTCCGCTTTTTAACTTTTACCTACAAGTAAGCCTATAATAAGGCTTACCTGTAGGCAAAATTAATATCTCCTAAACTTGCACGGTTTAGGAGATATTCACCCTGCATGCAGCCGCTAACACCAGCGGCGCATGCGCCCTGAAGGTCCGGCGTATCTTGCCTGACCTTCAGAGCTCCTTGCCGGAAAGTGAACTCCCGCACGTATGTGCTGAAATGACATCATTGCAGCTACGGCCACTCACAGCGCCGGAGATGCCGAACCCGGAAGAGACGCCGAGGGAACATGTCAGCTGCCTCAGCGGTGTCCGGGCAACCGTGTCGGGGCTTGGTTCTAAGGTAAGTATTTCATAATGTGCTAGTATGCGATGCAATAACTGACCCCAATCCCCATTCCAAACTTCTATGCTCCCCTGGCCTGCTCTCGCTATAATGCCTGCACCCATTCTGTTACCAACGCTACTCATACCCACCACACTTCCACCTATCTCCTCCCCCCACACACACAAACAGGTTTCTTAGTCTTAAGTGTTATAAACAAGGGAATTTAATCTGACTGGATAACAGTTTTATATGTGATGGCTTTAGAGTTGAAATACTGTGTCCATATTATGCTGAATAATAATGCAAAATTGTGTTTCTGAAAATAGTTAGTAAGAGAGTGCAAAGAAGTGCTGAAAGGGGGACTGCTAATGAAGCAATACTACCAGTTCATGTTGAGAGAAGTGCTGGATGACTTTCAAAAGCCAGATTGTAACATTGATGCTTTTGAGGAAGATCTGCATAAAATGTTAATGGTAAGTGTTTTTGCGCAGTTTATTTTATGTGTTTTTAAAATTGAAACGAACCAGTCACTTTTGAGACTGTGACAGTGTTGTCGGTTTTCCTTTTTTTAATTTCATCCACCCACTTAATGAGTAGAAATGAAAAGCACTGAGGCCAACACCCCTGGTAGTTATCAGTGATACTCCTAAATGCAGAGCTTAGTACTCTTTGGCAGCCATAACGATTTGTCATAGAACAGTTTATGTTTCATTATTTATAATGAAACATAACCTATCTGCAGAAATGTTAGGCAATGCTGGCACATAAGATAAACCAATAATCTTCCTAGGAACAGAAAGTGCGGTAGATATTTGATTATTGTTGAATGTGTTTTAGAGGTCACACTTCCACACAATTTGGTCACAGGGAGATATTTCATCCATATCCATTGAGCTGCATTTTTTCTACTCACCACTGCAAATATATATGAACAGAAAACAATCATTGTCTATGTGCCCTGTTATCACCATACATGTGTGGTGGTGTGTAGAAAAATGCAGCTTGATGGACATGGTGTTAACCTGCCCTCAGTCTTGCAGATTTTACACTGTTATCTTGGACTCTTAAACAATTTCACTGTATTTTGTCTCCCACTGCTGAAGCTTGTGTCACGATTTCATTTCAGATAATCTTGTTTAGCTTGTTCGACAGCAACCCTGATATAACATGCATTAGCTTTGCACATTAGAACATGATGAAATGAATTGGACGCCTAAAAATCATTTTGGCTTAATTCATAAAGTAAAGCAAAGTGCAGATACCCAAAGCTGCCAGATTAAAATGTAGCGTTCATTCATTTTTAAAAAGTAAATCCAGCCAAAGCTTTGTTTTCTTTCTCTGCATTTTGGAAGGTGTGGGGAAGACTCGGAACTTCTGTTGGGGGTTTAATGCCATCCTGGAGACCGTTAGGGAGATTTCTCATTGCTTATTGTTACGGCACCTGTTTTTTTTTTTTTTTCCAGACAAGCTATGAAGGGAGATCTCCAACAGAAACACAGACCGAAAAAGTTAAAGTTGACAGGGGGTTTAAACTTTCCAATTTTAGTTCTGTCAGTAATTCTATTCCCTCATTTCCTGACCAGTAAAACCATTGTCACTGTAAAAGCAAGTGAGGAGAAATCCCTGGATAGCAGTAAAAACCCAACAAACTTTCTATGCTCTATACAAAGCAAAATTTATTCTGAACATACACTTAAGTGTTCACTTGAACGAGGACATTGTATTACCGTTTCGGTGTCCTAAGCGCAAACATCCTAAGTATTATTGCATTGCAAACTCTGGCTGTTCGGGCCCTCAAGATGTACTTGGCAACTACTGAGTCTTTTTGTGAGTCAGGTTCGCTCTCTGTACTCACGGATGGCCCTGGAACAGGGCTGCCTGTTTCTGCTGCGACTGTTTTCAGATGATCAGACAGACGGTGGTGCAGGCTTATTCATTTGAGAGTCAGGTCCTACCTTTCCTTATTTTGGGCATTGTACTCAGGTGCCTAGTGCTTCCTGGGCTTTTTTCCATACGGGCATCTGTGCTTCAGGTTGCAAGACGGCTACCTGGTTGTCTGTTCACACCTTTATCAATTTTATAAGGTGGATGTGCTGGCATCAGCAGATGCCTCTTGTAGACGCAAATTTTTTTGCTGACTGCTGTCTGGAGGGCTTTTGGCCTTCCCTGAGGGTGTTTACTGTTTTTTTCAGCTGGGCCTCATCTTTGTTCTGCTGAGTCCTATGTTGCCTGGTTGGCTATGTTTAGCCTTGGGAACTTTTTCTTTTCTGCTCTTCCCACCCCTCATTTTATGGCACTGCTTTGGGACATCCCTACTGATATGGTTTAGAGAGAACTGCGTCCGTCAATGAACGATAGAGAAAACTGGATTTTTGAATTACCGTAAAATCCTTTTTCTCTTAAGTTCATTGACAGAAGCAGTACCCACCCTTCTATTTTGAGTTGGGTTACTTTCTGACACTGCTTTGATACAAAACTGACATCCTATGCAGGAAGCGAGAGGGTGTACCCTCCGGGACTGCCCATAGGCGTAGCCAGAACTTTTTTCTGCCTAGTGTCCTACTCCTGAAGGGGGTAGTATAACCCTACTGATATGGATCAGAGAGAACTGCGTCTGTCAATGAACTTAAGAGAAAAGGATTTTACGGTAAGTCAAAAATCCAGTTTTCTCTGATGTTCATTGACGGACACAGCACCCACCCCTCTGAGGAGTTATTATTCTCCTGACACTGCTTGTTACAAAACAGAGCACCTATAGCAGAGAGAGGGAGTATACCCCCTGGGACTGCCCATGGGTATTGCCAGAATTTTTTTCTGCCTAGTGTCCTACTCCTGTATGAGGCAGCATAACCCAATGGTTATGAATATTAGGAGCTGTGTCTGTCAATGAACATCAGAGAAATGGATTTTACGTTAAGGCAAAAATCCTATCTGTCCTAGCAAAGAGTTAAAGAACTAGAATGCAGCCTCCTGCATTATGTGTTGATGAGGATAGCTCAGGGGGTTCCCAATCTGCGTGGGGCCAAACACAGATTGCCCTGCTATGATGGCCATCTCCTCAGAAACATCTAAAAAGTAAGAAATTATTTTATTTTTTTTTAGGTATTCTGTGTGAACATGAACATTTAACAAACATAAAATGTAATGGGGTTTTTTTGCAAATATGACTGCAAACATGGAAGTACACTTTTAAGGCTGTAATTTGAGCTGTTTGTATTGTCTTGTACATTGTATTGTGAATTTTACTAAGGCTACGTTCACATGTAGGCGTTTTGGGGGCGTTTTTCTGCTCTAGTATCAGCTCTCAAAACGCCCAACAAGACCAATCCTATTCATTTCAATGGCCCCTGTTCACATCTGAGCGTTTTGACGCCGTGAGCAAAATGCCCAACACTCAAAGTACATGAGCTTCTTTTTGGGCAGATTACAGGCGTTTTCCATTGGTCTCTAGTCAATCTAAAAATGCCTGCACAAAAAACGCCTGAAAAAACGCCCATAAAAATGCCTGTAATAGCAACGCCAAGATGTGAACGTAGCCTAAACGTGTATGCAATGTTTGTTTTTGTTGAAAAGCATGTGAAGATACAGTATAGATTACTAGGTAATTACTATTGATAGGTCAGTAAGGTATTTTAGTGATTGTTTGTTTTACATTAAATTTTTGTACCTGCACATTTTTACTAAACCGTTATGTCCTTTTTCAATTAGGTGTACTTTGACTACATGCGTAGTTGGATCCAGATGTTGCAGCAGTTACCTCAAGCTTCCCATAGCCTGAAAAACCTTCTAGAAGAAGAATGGAATTTCACCAAAGAAATTACTCCTTACATAAGAGGGGGAGAAGCTCAGGCTGGAAAACTTTTCTGGTATTACCATGTTTTATGTAGCATTTTTTTTAAACTGACCTCCCTAGCATGCAGATGTGGTTCTGTATTTTCTTTGTTTATTAGGAACAGGAGAAGAATAAACATTTTATCGTTTCCATGTAAATGTGAAATATTGTATCTGAATATATTGGACTTTCATACATAGCCAGCAGGTGAAGCTTTCGACTTAATTTCAAATTTTTTTAGTTTCTACTTGTCACCTGTGATAATAAAGCCTAGTGTTTGCAGAGCACAGTAGCTTAACCACATGCCAACCAGCCTCCGTAGTTTTACTGCGGCAAGTCTGCTCTATTACGTGAAACAACATACCTGTATGTCGCTTAGTGTAATAGACAGTGGGGGCTTGCGTGCACACGTGCCGATTTGCCAGAGGGGGAGCCAATCGGCGGGTCCGGCGGATGCGATGTCTGCCGGCCACCCACGATTGCTCCCCATGGAGACAGAACAGCGGTCTGCTTGTGTAAACAAGGCTGACCACCGTTCTGACAGAGATGAACACACGAATCCCATGTTCCTACTATTTAGGAACACAGGTCTCTATGTTCATCTATTGAGTACATCCCCCACACAGTTGGAAAGCACTCCCTAGGAGCACACTTAACACTTGATCGCCCCTGGCTTTAACCCCTTCCCTGCCAGTGTCGTTAGTACATTAACAGTGCATAGCACTGATTACTGTAGTAATGTCACTGGTCCCCTCAAAAGTGTCAGGTGTCCAATCTGTCCGCCGCAATGTAGTAGTCCCGCTAAAAATCGTTGATCGCCGCCTATAGTAGTAAATTAAAATAAAAATTCCACAAATCTATCCCCTAGTTTGTAGACGTGAATACTTTTGTGCAAACCAATCAATATACACTTATTGGGATTTTTTTTTTACCAAAAATATGTGGCGGAATACATATTGTCCTAAATTGATGAAAAACATTTGATTTTTAAATTTTTTTTTAATTGGATATGTTTTATTGCAGAAAGTTAAAAAAAAAAATATATATATATATATATATATATAATATTTTTTTTTTCTTCAGAAGTGTCGCTCTCCTTTTTAATAGCACAAAAAATAAAAACTACAACGGTGATCGTTTGTGAACTCTTAGGCTATAGCTACCTTTTTATATGAATTGAATTTTAAATGTAAAAATAAAATTTTTCTCAACAGACCACACGCTACATTTGCACTACCATTATTTAACTGAACAAGCGGTTTAAGATGGTAATAAACTCAAAAACAAAAATGTATTCTATTGCAGCTTACCAACCTTTAGATGTGGTGGCTGCATTCGTTTTCTTTTTTTAGGCTTTTTTTCTTTATTTTACCTAGTGATCCAGCCATTAACACACTTCCTGTTTAGGGTGTCTGCATTCTGGGTAATAAAGCACATCATAGACCAGGGATTCCCAAACTACGACCCTGCAGTTGTTGTAGAACTACATATCCCACGAGGCATTGTAAAACTCTGACATTCACATACATGACTAGACATGATGGGACTTGTAGTTCCTGAACAACTGTAGGGGCGTAGTTTGGGAATCCCTGTCATAGACAAACAAAAGATTTCCCATCACACTTACCAGCCAGTCTGCAAAACAACCAAATTGACTCGAAGTGCTGGTTCACACATTTGCGATGCACAGACATCGCATCTGATTTGCAGAGCAGTGCTTAAGTGTAGTGTGGTTATTTTGAGGAGCCCTCTGCGGAGAAACATGCATTCAAAGAACTTAGAGCATCTTCTAAATAGAGCATCTTAATTAATATTTTAATAATTCCATACAGCATTTGCAGATTTAAAAGGTTTTTTTTTATAGTTAAGATATGATAATCTTGCATGAGCAGACTGTAATTTAAACATTTCTGTTCTAGCGATATTGCAGGAATGCTGCTGAAATCAACTGGGAAGTTTCTGGACTCTGGCCTACAGGACAGCTGTGACGAATTCTGGGCCAGCACAGACGATAGCAGCGTCTCTGATGAAATAAGGTAATCCTGGCCTGAAGAGTGTTCCTTATGTAACACATTACGTTATTGCCCTAATAAGGCAGCAAAGCATTTGTTTCTATGGTAATGACAGCCTTTGCTTTTGTTTGTATGAATGTGGATATTTTTCAAAGGATTTAATTCATTTGTTTGTTGACCTGCTTATTTGTATTCTGCAGTTTTAGGGATACTTACCAACACATTTTATTTTGGAGTGTTTAGAAAGAACACTGAAGATTTGATTATTATTATATGTAGGTTTTTCTCACATGGGTGTGCTCCTCTGGTAAAAAGGTCCTGTGGTTTAAAAACCCAAAGCTGAACAGGGAAAGTAAGCTCCAGAGAAAGAAAAATGCTCCCCTCTCTACAAGGGTTTAAATGCTTGTTTAGGTCTAAAGGGGGGGGGGCAAAAATCCTTTTCAGTTACCCTATCCCCTGCTCCTGCATTTTCCCTCTAGGTTGTAAGACTGTTGTCTGCAACCTCTTTTCACCTGTTCTCTGGTGGTCGTGGGGCCTCTAATGTCATCAGTACAATGCAGACCAATAGCCCTGCATTGTGAGGATGCCAAGAAACAGTCCACTGCCAGATCTTTGGGGAGTACAAGCACCAGCTGCCAGGGTAGTGGAGGGTCAGGTAAGTAAAACTGCCTTTTGCAGTGCCCTAGACCTAAACAAGCATTTAACCCTTGAAGGAAGGATCTTTCCTTTCCCTGGAGAAAGGCTTTAAACCAAGTATGTTTACTGATGTTTCTGCACAGTCAGAATGACCTTTTAGGTCGAGTCATATTTACACCTCATGCACACTGGACATTTACCCAGCTCTTCTGAGCGCATTTTCTCCTAGTGGGAGAAAAGCAGTATTTTGCAAACGCGTTTAGGCTTGTTGATGTTCATTTATTCCATTGGTCAGAAAATGAATTTATTCTGGCCATTAAAATGAATGAACACGCAATCGCTAAATGCACCTAGTGTTTAGGCGCGTCTGCCGAGGTTTTTTTTTTTTTTTTTGTCTGCCAAAATGCTTCTCTCCTGAACACACAGTTAATGAGATTTTTTTTTTTTTTTTTCCAGCCTCTAAACTCTCTTCTTCTAATGCCTGTAGATGCCTATTTGTGCATGGACACATAGGCTAACATTGAGGTGTGTTTAGAAGTGGCGTTTTTGACACCCAGTGTGCGTGAGGTCTTAAAATGTGTAAAAGCAGATGAACTCAAAAGTAAATCTTTTAAAATACCTGTAGAAGGGTGGCAAAAGTTAGATGTGTTTTTTAATATGAATCTAATGGCTCCCTATATAGAACTGATGCCAATTTTCTCTTTGACACTTAATAGTTTTAAAGTTGCTTAGTTACATACATACATACATACATACATACATACATACATACATACATTTTATAGGGGGAAGAACTGCTAATACACTATATAACAATTGGAACAATCTTTTTTGTCAACCTTTTACTTAGACGTGCTTGATTTTATCCCATCATGCACTAAACGACACCTCCAATGGAAAACTTTTTAAGAACCAAAGAACAAGAAAGAGCCAATCTGGTCCATCAACATCTACCCAACTTTGGGGGTAGAGGGGAAGGAGGGTGTTGGCTAGGATTTGAAGGTGCCCATAAAGAAAGCAGTCCTAGAAAGCAGAGAGGGGCTCCGGGCAGCAGGAAAATTTAACCTTGGATGGAGAGAGTTATTGGTGTTGCGGGGGGGCGGCAATTACAGGAACTGATCCCCTGTGTGTGTCTCTGCAGCAACTAAAAGCTGGAGGGAGGGAGAAGAGGAGATGCCAGCTTTCCACTTCTGCAGGTAGATGCACTCAGTGGATAGGATTCTGTAATTGCCCCCCTGCCACACTGATTACCCCCTCTCCTACCCATATCTGGTCCCCCTGCTGCCCAGTACAGGGGGACAGTGCTACCCCCTTACCGGCAGCCCTGTCTGTAGTTAACAGTGGTTAACAGGGAAGGGCTAGTAACACTGCTTGAAATTTCAGTGCAGCAGAGGGTACAGGACTTCTGGGGCTCACTGACTTTCTAGCAGGAGCAAAAAGTATTTTTCTGTACATGTAGCTAGAGACAAAATGTGGGGAAATGCAGATATGTGCTGCCATACATATTTTGCACTTTTAAAACAAAAATTTTAATTAGCATATATATACATTTTGCCCTTTCGGTTCCCTTCCCTCTTTAAAGCAAATTAAAAATGTAAATCTTTTTAATACATACTTTATTTTAGACCCAATAATGGTATCACTGGGTCTCAGTGCTAGAAGGGACCAGCTGCCTGAAAACATCACAGCACCCTATTTCAGTACTTTTCTCAAAAGCTCTCAACCCTGATGCAAGCAACAAGCTGGCTCTTTGAATGAGTTTTGCAAATATCAAAATGCCTTCATAAATGAATCTCAGTCTGGATAAGTGGGCTTTCCTTGGTTGACTGCAGTTGCATGAAGACTGCCCTAGGTAACACCAACATGTGATGCGGAGTATGTGACTCAATGACTGAAAGGGGTGTATAAGTTACTGTAAGGCTTATGGAGGAAAGGACTAAATGGTGCTGAGGAGGACACTATCTGATTGCTGCAACTACACTTAGAAAACCTCACAATATGCAGTGAAATTAAACTGGGCCTGTTCAGTACAGGGGAGGAGTCTGTACAACTATGAAAGACGCAGGCCCCTTTTTCACACAGGAGATCTGATCAGGTCCATCTGTCAATTTTTCAGGTGGACCTGATCCAATGGTCCATTCACCCCTATGCACAGGCAGGTATAATTTGATTTGTATCTGTTTACACCCACCTACCTTTTAGGTCTGATCCAGCCAAACAAAAAAGGAAAGGGATTCCTCCCCTTCGGATAGGTGGATCAGAGGGTAGCCATCATTGTCCATTTACACCCAGCAGCCCATAGAGCATAGCAGGCAGATGACAGGTCCGTGAATGCCCAGTTTCTGTTGAGCGAACTCTGATTTGCCATCTGTCTGTAAGCACATCCCCTGCTGATTAGAACAGTCTGCCCCATGTGAAAGGGGCCTAAAGGAAGTACAGGAGATGAGTTTTAATGCAAGAGCTCTAATTTTTTGGCGTTACTTCCACAGGAGATCAGTTATAGAAACCAGCAGAGCATTGAAGGAACTTTTCCATGAAGCTAGAGAAAGAGCATCGAAAGCACTTGGTTTTGCGAAGATGTTAAGAAAGGTATTTGAATTTCAAATGTTGTGGTTTTTTTTTTTTTTTGTGCTGTTACTACTTATACCGAATTGTGCTCAACGGGAACTACAAATGGTGCCAGTATCATTTCAATTTCTAGACAACCTATAAGATAAACACCATATCTAGATCTTAATTACATCATGAGCCCTATTTTTATATTGTTAAGTAATTACAGAATTGGGGATCCTATGGGCTAATACCTGCCTTCGTTCCTCTAGTTGAGCAGAAGAAAAAAGTGGCTTTCTTGCTTTGAGTTTAGGAATATATCAACAATGAGCACTTTCAACATCAGAAGAATTTATCGCAACAAGGGTGGTCTTAAATAGACTGAGGGTTTCATTTGTGCATTTGAATTGGGGGCGGAATTGGTTTGTATATTGCCACCCTTTTAAAGGATAAGTTCACCTTTGGGAACATGGTACAATACGTGTTCTACACGTTTTTAAGGTGGAACAGGTAACCGGTTCCACTCTCTCTGTATGTGGAGAAGTTCCCTGTAAAATCTGTCACTTTTTGAAAAAAGTGCGGCTGTGAAGGTTTTCACCCACACAACCACATCATTAATTCACTAATTTTTTTGAATCGGCTAACTACAAGTACCGACCTTCTTTGCGGATGTCGGCTTGTAGTTTTCAATAAGCTACCACGGCACTGTTAAGCGCTCTGGTAGTTCATTGAGTCTTCCTGTCAGTGTGATGTGATGTGTTCAATGTATGGGCAGACATCTTACACTCAGTCTGCAGGAGTCCTGCATGGTACCCCCGATCTGCTGATTGTGGGTGCAATGATTCCCAGGCTCCTTCAAAAAATATTATAAATGCACATTTTTTTTTTTTTACCTGCAAAAAAAAAAAAAATGTGCATGTGTTTATTTTTTTTAAAGGTTAACTTAACGTAAGTAAGTTGGTTGCCTACATTAAGTAACTAGGATCCATTTTATATGCGTGTACAAAGGGTAAGGTTCTTTAAAGGAATAGAAACATTTTTTCTAACTAGAAAAGGTAATATTCACTAAGGTTAGTAAAAAAAAAAAAAAAAATGGTGTCCACCTAAATTTTCTAATCATGCCCTATCCTGTTTATTTTCCTTGCACATGATTGGGTATTCAAAGTAAACACAGATTTGCCTTAGTTATTGTGATTCACTTTTCAAAGTGAATATTTGCTTTGCTAAGTGATCACTTTCTACTCCTTTATATTTCAATCTGTTTATTTCTGCTCCATGCACACTGGGCTTAAAAAAAAAAAGACAGTTCTCCTGGTAGAAAAAACACTCATATAGAGCATTTTTTGTACAGAGTTTAAACCAGTATAGGAGAGTTTTTTTTTTTTTTTTTTTGGCAGTAAACTCCAATCAGAAACGCAAACCAGAAGGGTCTTTCTCCTGCCTCAAAACGTTGAGCTCAAAATATACCTGTAATCATGCATGGACACATAGGATAACATTGAGCTTCTTCTACAGGCAGAGCAGAAAAATCCTGTTGTAGCAGCGATTTTTAAACCACTGTGCATGGAACCTAAAGTTTTAAATTTTCTAGCAGTACAAAAGAGAAATATTGCACCATATCAGAGGCATCCAACAATAAGAAAAATATATCTTCCACATAAGAGAACAAAAGTGGCCATTACAAATACAAAATAAGTAGGCTTTATAATAATCCTAAAACCCTGATCTGTGATCAGCTGTGTCCAAAGGTCAATAGAACTGGAAGACCGCGCTGTAGCCATCATTCGGCTATAGTGTGTTCGGCAAGTGGTTAAAATCATCCCCAATACAGCAGTACTCTAAAAGGTTTGAAGAGTGCTCCAAATTAAAAGTCATACACTAACCAGATTTTTAACTCCTTTCTTGCAGTTCTGCATTAACTGTATTTAGCGTAGGTTTCAGAATTTGATTATTTAGACATTAATCCATCTAAATTGGTTGTTTTGCCTAATATTCTACAATTTTATAGTTTGCTGGTTTTGTATTGATTCATCCTTTCTAAATGCTATTCCTTTTCAGGACTTGGAGATTTCTGCAGAGTTTACTTTTTCTGCACCTGTACGAGACCTGTTAACATACCTAAATGCAAAAAAGTATGCAAAGGTAATACAGTTTCACTTTGTCACTTATGTTTGTTTTATTTAGATTTGGTTCTTATTTCTAGCAGTAGCATGTATTATATAGAAAATGTAGGCAACCAAATGCCCGACAAAAATACCTTAGAGTTCTTAGCAGTTTGATTTTTAGATGAGCACAGGCTGTAAGACACATTTCATTAGGCACATACAAAAATGATTATGTCTGCTGAAATACTAAGCAATAATGACCCATGCTGTATGTACAGTTTGGTGTGTGAATGAGGATTTTAGGCTTCTTGAAGCATGTTGCTTTGCATTGCGCATCAAGCTGAATATTCGATTAGCTGCAGAGGCCACGAATCTATGTGATCGGGTGAAATGCAATGCAAAAGATAGAACATTCTGCTGCAATTAACACGTTTTTTTCAGCATTTAGAATCCATTTAGAAGTCATCTACAGCACCTAAATCTCTTTGAGTTTTTTTGCAAGCAGGTGCATATGCCATTCATCGTAAAAATATTCTGACAATCTGTCATGAACACTTAGTGTACACCTGCTAAATGAGTCACATTTTTTTAAACATGCAATGTTTGTTATATACTATATTTAATGTGCAGAGTAATTCTGGAGTGTTTTACATCAGCTATTGGCTTTTCTACAATCTCCTAGGTTAACCACATAGATAATGAGTGCATGTACAAAACCAAGTTGAATAAACGTACAGAAACATTAAGGGAACGTTGTATTGGGTTAAACATAAACTATACATGAGACTTAACAGTTTGTGTATAGAAGTGCAGCAAGGTGGTAGGTTACAAATGTGGTCTTATAGAAGAGAAAGGTAGGTCCATAGGTATTTTGGGAGGGGGCATCCTAGTGGAAAAATCAAGGGGGAAGGGAGGTCCTGAAGCTTTTTTTACAGTCTATATCCATGGGGCCATTATAAGGAGGCATCCAAAGTCTGTGCTAGGTAATCTGTGGTCTTTGTCAAATTGTATCTTTATAGCACCATGTTTAAAAGAAGTACTTAACGAATTTCAGCACTATGTGCTGGCTTGAATTGATTTATATTTAACACTATCGCTGTACTTCTAAGGCCCCTTTCACACTTGTGCGACCTAAACGTCGCGTAATTTTACTGAAATTTTTTTACCACAATTTTGACTGGACTTGAAGCAATGCCTATTTCTATGGACCTCAAAATGCAACAAAGTTGGACCAAAGTAGTGCAGGGACTACTTTTGGAGTAATTGCGACTTGAAGTCACAAAGATATGAACGGAACTTATTGGAAATCATGGAGTACGACTTGTCATGGGACTTTGCAGTCCCAAGTCGCAGGACAAGACGCACAGGTGTGAAAGGGGCGTAAAGCTCTGACGGGAGATGCGACTGCTGCACTGCCCCTCCTTTTTACCTGTCAATTCCCACAAGCTTTGTATTTTGAAACCTTTTCTGATTTTGCCTTTTTACATAGACTGTGAGATTCTCAAATGTAATAATGACACTTTCCCTTAATCCCCCATCCTATAGATGTTGGGGGGGAGGTTTATTTCCACATTCTCAAAGTGTAAACCTTTGCTGCGTGGTGTATACAGTGGGTGTAGGAAAGAATCACCCCCTTTAAAATAAACATGTTTTGTTGCTTTGAAGCCTGAAATTAAGACACACGCTTTTGTTTTATCCAGCTGTGTTTACTCAGTACAACTTAGAACATCCAAGTGAAAGATAGAACACCGACATTTCAAAAATAAATAAATAAAAAATTAAAAACAGAATCACTGAGTTGGAAAAAGGATCACCCCCCTATGTCAATATTTTGTTGGATTACATTTTGCTTTAATTACAGCCTTTAGTCTGTTGGGAGATGTATCTACTAACTTTGCACATCCACAGACTTTCAATGGGGTTTGAGTATGGGCTCTGACTAGGCCATGCAAAGACATTCAACTTTTTCTCCTTTAACCACTGTGTTGTCATTTTTGTTGTGTGCTTTGATTCATTGTCATGTTGGAGGGTAAACCTTCTTCCCATTGATAACTTTCTGGCAGAGGGCAGCAGATTTTCCTCAAGAATTTGATGGCATTTTGTCCCATCCATTTTTCCATTCTTCTTCTATCCTGAAAAGTGATCAAGTGCCTGCTGCAGACATACACCCCAATAACAGTATATTACCACCTCCATGCTTTACTGTGGTAATAGTGTTTTTTGGATGGGGAGCTGTATTGTATTTCCAACAGACATTGTTTGGTTTTGAGGCCAAATAATTCAATTTTAGTCTCATCTGACCACCTTAAACACACCGTGAAGATTCCGAGGCCACATGAAACAAAGTGTTTCTAGGCAAATGAGACTAAAACCCCATTGAAAATCTGTGGAATGACTTGAAGACTGCATTCCACAAATGGTCACCATCTAATTTAACTAAACTTGAGCAGTTCTGCAAAGAAGAGTGGGCAAATTTTAAACAGACCACTGGCCTAAAGGCTGTAATTAAAGCAAAAGGTGGTTCAACAAAATACAGTACTAATATAAGGGTGATTCTGTTTTTTGAATTTTTGTTTTTTTCTGGCAGGTTGGTCTTATATCTTTCACTTGTATGTTATAAGTTTCACTGAGTAAATACAGCTAGATAAAACAAAAACTGTGTCCGTGTATCACCAGTGACTTCCTGTATCTACCCCTTACAAATATGTAAGGTGCGATAGTGGTGCTTTTGGCTTCCCAGAGATAAAGATGATTTTGAGCTGGTGATATCAGAGAATTGCATAATTGCATCCAGAACAAGGCCGGTAGGGGCATTCTCAGAAAATATGTAGGAGAGTCCATCTGTCATCATTGAGGCTCCAACATCTGTTTGGGGAAATATTTTGGAGACTCTTGAAGGAGTCCTTTAGTACCTTTTTGTTGGGTTAAAGTGTATGTAAAGCCTAACAATGAACTTCTCCTGTTTGCTCCCTTTTGGTCTGTTTAATAAACAATTAGAAGCATTTTGTTATATCTGTTTGATAAGTGCCCTGTTGAAAATTTTGAGCTGTCCTGTGTCCTCCACATACTTGTGTTCTTGGGTAAGGTAGGCCATAGATGATGCATTTTTCTCTCCTGCAACCACAGGTTGAAGGAAAGAAAATCGCTCGCTTCCCCCATCAACATAGTCAGTGTTGATGGGGAAATTCCTCTAGCAGACCTATTATGTTCTCCCGGCAGGGGGATGATTATTACTGTAAAGTCGGGATTAATCCAGAGCCTGGACTGTCTCAGTGACATTCAGCCAACAACTGGCTTGATCCCGCTGTCGGCTGAAAACAGGTTACAGGAGTGCAGAACAAATTGCACTCCTTTGATCCATAGGAGAAGTGTGGTCAAAAAAACTTTGGCTATACTTCTTTCCTAAGAGTGAAGTGCATTTCTGATAGATCAACAGGTATTTTTTCTGTGCTCATAGATCTTACATGGATAAAACATGGCGAAATGTGTGCGTGTGGTTTAATTTTTGCATTGCATAACCAAGATATAGTTTACTGTAATAGACAAATGTAAGTACATATTAAATGAATGTAGACTTATAAATTTCACCTTTACACTCTTAATTGTGTTATTCTGTTAATTTTTATTTTTTATTATTATTATTATAGCTAAAACAGTTTGCTGGAATATTTATCTGACTTGGTTACCGTATTTTCCGGCGTATAAGACGACCCCACTAATTTTCATCTACCGGTAATACTTATACTTAGGTTACCTTGGAGATATTATACTCGGCGTATAAGACAACCTCCCATTTTTGGGGGATTTTTTTGAGGTTCAAAAGTAGTCTTATACGCCAGAAAATACAGTATTTTCTTTTTAGCGAATGGTTTGAACTGCAATCTTTTTTTTTTTTTTTTTTTTTTTTTTTTTTTCCCCCCCGGTCTGTGTCCTTAATAGCCCTTCACTTCTACCCTTAGGACACATCAGTAAGTGATTAGAAATCTCTTCAACAAGGGGAAATACTGTGCCTCGTAGCCCCATGGCATGGGCTGTAGCAGATTCCCATAAACCCCCTAAATATTTTACAGCCTGTGGGGCTGCAGGGTGCATGTATCACCTTGAAGAGGATGTTTCAATACTTGTATGTATAGAAAACTGATCACAAACTTGCTGGGCAGTGTACAGTAACATCTGCATTGGAAGGTTTCTTTTTTTATTCATAAAAGATAGACTTCCGGAGGGAGCATACTTATTATTTATGAGTAGACATGAAAATATTTTTAAGCATAGAGCCACTTAACTCGCATTATTCACAAAGGCAATAAAATGAGATTCTGACCCTGCCCAAAAGCTTTCTAAATGACAAAGCCAGGCAGCTCAAATCATGTCCTGTTAGGTAGGGTCTATAGGTCTACTTGTTAAATCCAAAATAAATAAACTACAGGGAAAAAATAAATAAATAGATATGCAGTCCCCGTGTTAAAACCTCCGACTTGCATACCACTCATACTTAACAAACAGAGGGAGACAACAGAAAGTGAGAGGAAATCTACCCCTAGGAAGGGAAATTCAGTCCTGTAAGAGTTCTCATGGAAGAAAGGTTTCTCCACTGTAGCTTTATCACCAATCCTTGTATCCACAAATCAAAATTTTCTAAGTCCAATTGTCACAGGGACAGAATGTAAGGGTGAAATTTTCTGAACAGGGGCACGGACAGAAAAACAAACATTACAAGGGTGTTAACCCTTCCATATACTATCCAAAAAAACTTAAAATTATTTTTTTTTGCCTGGAGTTGCACTTAAATGTACCTGTTTCAACTAACATACAAATTTAACTTCTGTAGGTAGGTTCTTATCTTGCTTGTAACCTGGGGACTGCCTGTATATGTACTGTATACACACACTCATATATTGTACTCTGTAAACTCTTAAATGAGCCAAACATTAGTACTTAAAGTGGGTCTAAAGGGCTGAAGGCCTTCTGAGTGCAGCTCCCTAGCCTCCTCTTATACTTACCTGAGCCCAATCTCGATCCAGTGCTGTGCACAAGAGCAGCAGCTTTCTCCATTCGCTCCTGCTGCTGTCAATCACAGCCAGTGAGGAAGGAGCAGAGTGGGGCCATGCCACACTGTGTGTTAGTGGACATAGACCAGGGTTCAGGAGCAAACCCCCACCAGTGCTCCCTTAGCAAGTGGCTTGATATGATGGGCACATGGCAGAGGGGAGGAGCCAGGAGTGCTGGCGTGGACCCGATAAGAGTAGGTTTGGGGTTGCTCTGTGCAAATCTACTGCCCAGCGCAGGTAAGTATGTCATGTTTGTTTAAAAAAAAAAAACAATGGGTTTACAATCACTTTTAAAACTTCCTCCTTACCCCCGAACACCTGATGCAATTCAGCAATATCCCTGCCAGTAGCCCCTCTCTGCTCTGCTCTTGTAAAATCCTGTAAGGAGGGAGCAGAGGGCAAGGCCAAGCTACGAAGTGTATCAGTGGACACACACAGCCAGGCTCGGGAGATTACCTGCATGAGTGCCCTCAGTGCAAGCTGGCTTGCTATGAGGGCAAGCATACTTAGATCACTTTAAGTAAATAAGTTTTGGTAATGAGTACAACAGTTGGAAGTGATCATGTGGAAACTTTGCATTACCTTTTTACACACTGAGATTTTCCTAGTATAGCGTTTCTCTTGCCAACTAAAAATGGTCTGTTGGGACAGAGGGGGATTCGGGGGGAAAAAGTTTGCTGCTAATTTTTGTTGGTTTGTTGTGGCATGAGCAGGAACTACTTAAACTGATTCTTAACCTGTTCACTACCAGCGCATTGTAAAATGACGCCGGCAGGAACACTCCGTCGATCCGGGCGGGTGTCATATTACGTCCCCTCTTTCCCGCTGCTCTCCCGCCCTCCTGGGGGCGTGCAGTGCAGTGATCGGGGATTCGGCGTGTCCGTCGGGACACAGCCCATCCCCGAACGGTGTAAAGAGCCATTAAAAAAAAAATGTCTCTTTACCATGTGACCGGCTGTGTCCAATCACAGCCGGCCACATGCACTTTCCTCATACACGCCACTCGTGCACGCCCCCAAGGGTGCGCAGAGTGGCGATCGGGGATGGAGAGTGTCACTCTGACACAGTCCTTTCCTGAAATTGGCTCTTTACCATGTGACAAGCTATGTCCAATCACAGCCGGTTACAGAATGTCAACAGAGACCATGGTAACTAGCTGTTACTGTGTTCTCCTCCTCACACACTGATCCTGTGTGAGGAGGAGATTGCAGTAACAGCTAGTTACCGAGTACAGTGCACAGTGTTACATTTTTATGTTTGGTTCTAATATACATTTATATCCCCTGTTTGTATAGCAATGTTGTATGCAAACTTATGCGAAAGCTCACCTCTGCTAAGGTTAATTAGGCTGCAATACTGCTGCGGTCCTGAAGTTTTTTTAAATGCCAAAACATATCCGTAACGTTATTTATGTCCTTTTGCTTTAGGTCATAATTCCTACTCTTGAGAATCTGCATGTATTTGTACTAGATAACCTATCTAAAGGAAAAGCGGTTATTTTGCAATTGCTGAATGCTGCTGCTGGTATAGACTGCTCTAAAGACTGCGACGACGTGGCATACGATGCTTTCCTCCTGATGACCAAACACTCTGAGAGGGGCCAGGATGAGGAAGATATTTGGAGTTCTTGGGAAGGACAGACCATAAAAATAGTGCCACCAGTGGAAACTGCAGATACTTTGAGGAGTATGCAGGTATGTTTCTGCATGAAATCATTTTCTTAATTCCTACTTGACCAGGAGAAATGTATACTTTTATGACCAGACTAAACTTTGCAGTTTGGTATATGTTATTTTAATTAAAATTTTAACTGCTTTTATGCCAAAATGGATTTTGTGTTAGTTTATAGTCCCCTGTGGACCAAGCTGCACACCTGTTCTCAACTGCTCTGAATGCACTCAACCTTATCAAAACAGAGTAGTTCATCTTTGTAAATTTTTGTAATCAATTTACCTTGTTAACTGAGCTGTTCCCAATACAGTAGTTGCTGGATATAACTGCAGCTAGGCCCACAAACTCCTAATGTTCTCCTGGCATGGGTTACTTTTGGCCATTCTTTGCTCTATGATTTCTTTTTTTTACCATACAATGCTTGTTCCATTTCCCTGAATTTGGAACTCTTTTACAATGCACCTTGTGCACTCATTAAAGGATACATTTACTTTTTGGACCATGATACATGTTCCACTAGTATTTGGGAAGTTTAGGGCACTGACAAACAGGGAAAAAATGTAAGCCAGCCTTTCTCGTGTCCTAGGAGGTCAGGCACCTTTTTCTTCAGCTCTGTTGAATAGATGTCTGGTCCATTTCCTCTGCCCCCTTGTAGTTGGCTGGTTACTTCTGACTTCTACCTGCGTTTTTGAGCATCTGAGGCCTTGCATGATGTTGGGCATAGTTGCATTACCATTACGCTTAAGCAAAATGGAACAGTCCTATGACCTTATCCCATTCTCTCTTAAGGGAATTTACTTTGTATCCCCAAATGGACCGGTTACCTGTAGTCCCTGAACTTGGTATTTTATAGGATCATTGTCAACCGAGTCTTCCTACCCACAGAGGTCCTAAGCATGGTTGCCATCCCTTGCAGAGTCTGTACCTGACCCTCCTGATCCCATAAATCAAATGGGCCTGCATGCCCTGTCACCATCTCTGACTCATATTCAGAATCCCAACAGTCTTTCTCCTGAGGCACTGCAGTCTTCTGATGTTTGCAAAGGGTTGGTTGCTCTTCCAGGCCTTTGACATTGCACTTACAAAAGCAGCAAGAAAGGCATGCCTATCACAATGAGAAACATCATTCATCTTGTACCACATCTGGGGCAAGGTCAGACCAAGAGAAACCTTTGGGTGTTTAAGATGAGGATTCTTTTGCTCATCCTCCTGTTCTTCTGATGTTCTTCAGTACCAGTCTGGGGTTGTAGTAAACCTTCACCCCTGCCTACCCTCTCAAACACCCTACCCCCTTTATTTTTCATTCAAGCTAAATCCCTAAGGGTTGGGAGTTTAAGGCCAACCATAGACGAGTTGAAATTGGAAAGAAATTTGCGCCGTATATGGCCAGGTTAAGGCTTGGGTCTTTACAGGTAGACTGGCTCGTCAACACCCGTGGATCTGTTGGGTTTTTTTTTTTTTCCTCCCCAGATTCCTCTCTGGGGATCTGTTCTTTTAGGAACTTGCTCTATTGTTCTTCCTGTTGATCACATCCAGTTGTTGGTGTGTTTCTTCTTATCAGGAAGGTACAGTCGGGTCCATAAATATTAAGACATCGACACAATTCTAGTCTTTTTGGCTCTATACACCACCACAATGGATTTGAAATGAAACAAACAAGATGTGCTTTAACTGCAGACTGTCAGCTTTAATTTGAGGGTATTTACATCCAAATCAGGTGAAAGGTGTAAGAATTACAACAGTTTGTATATGCGCCTCCCACTTTTTAAGGGACTAAAAGTAATGGGACAGATTAACAATCCTAAATCAAACTTTCACTTTTTAATACTTGGTTGCAAATCCTTTGCAGTCAATTACAGCTTGAAGTCTGGAATGCATAGACATCACCAGACGCTGGGTTTCATCCCTGGTGATGCTCTGCCAGGCCTCTACTGCAACTGTCTTCAGTTCCTGCGTGTTCTTGGGGCATTTTCCCTTCAGTTTTGTCTTCAGCAAGTGAAATGCATGCTCGATCGGATTCAGGTCAGGTTATTGACTTGGCCATTGCATAACATTCCACTTCTTTCCCTTAAACTCTTTGGTTGCTTTCGCAGAATGCTTCGGGTCATTGTCCATCTGCACTGTGAAGCGCCGTCCAATGAGTTCTGAAGCATTTGGCTGAATATGAGCAGATATTGGCCGAAACATTTCAGAATTCATCCTGCTGCTTTTGTCAGCAGTCACATCATCAATAAATACAAGAGAACCAGTTCCATTGGCAGCCATACATGCCAATGCCATGGCACTACCACCACCATGCTTCACTGATGAGGTGGTATGCTTTGGATCATGAGCAGTTCCTTTCCTTCTCCTTACTCCTCTTCCCATCACTCTGGTACAAGTTAATCTTGGTCTCATCTGTCCATAGGATGTTCCAGAACTGTGAAGGCTTTTTTAGATGTTGTTTGGCAAACTCTAATCTGGCCTTCCTGTTTTGAGGCTTACCAATGGTTTACATCTTGTGTTGAACCCTCTGTATTCACTCTGGTGATGTCTTCTCTTTATTGTTGACTTTGACACACATACACCTACCTCCTGGAGAGTGTTCTTGATCTGGCCAACTGTTGTGAAGGGTGTTTTCTTCACCAGGGAAAGAATTCTTCGGTCATCCACCACAGTTGTTTTCCGTGGTCTTCCGGGTCTTTTGGTGTTGCTGAGCTCACCGGTGAGTTCTTTCTTTTTAAGGATGTTCCAAACAGTTGATTTGGCCTCGCCTAATGTTTTTGCTATCTCTCTGATGGGTTTGTTTTGTTTTTTTAAACCTAATGGTTGCTTACTTTACTGATTGTGACAGCTCTTTGGATCTCATATTGAGAGTTGACAGCAACCAATTCCAAATGCAAATAGCACACTTGAAATTAACTCTGGACCTTTTATCTGCTTCGTGTAAATGGGATAATGAGGCAATAACACACACCTGCCCATGGAACAGCTGAGCAGCCAATTGGCCCAATACGTTTGGTCCCTTAAAAAGTGGGAAGCACATTTACAAACTGTTGTAATTCCTACACCGTTCACCTGATTTGGATGTAAATACCCTCAAATTAAAGCTGAAAGTCTGCAGTTAAAGCACATCTTGTTTGTTTCATTTCAAATCCATTGTGGTGGTGTATAGAGCCAAAACGATTAGAATTGTGTTGATGTCCCAATATTTATGGATATGACTGTATGTTCCCACCGCTTCACAGCTTCTTGCTTCAGGATCTGTGTTCCTTCAAGTGGAATCATTCACTTTTAGTGGTGATGTCTTCTGGTCTTGAGCATCAATTGATCCTATGTACCCTTCCTTTTGGAAGCTTTCCCTGTCTTGCAGGGTACTTCACCTCATCTGGTTGAGATTTTGGGTGTTGGTACTTCAGGTAGTCCGGAGTGACATGGTTTCCTATAGGATACATTCACATCTATGCTTTTTTTTTTCAGTCGCCTCATTTGTAGAAAGGAGCAAGGACTTTTTTTTTAAAGCAAAACGGTGCGTTTTTGGTTCAATAGACTTCAATGGAGACACTGCAGAAAAGCATGTAGTGCGTTTTTGACGCTTTTCACATTTTGCATTTTTTCATCTGCCCAACAACAAACTGGCCAAAAAAGCATAAAAAACCAAAACGCATCAAAAAGTGCTTTTGATCAGTTTCTGCAGTGCTTTCTGCACACGTGTTTTGGATGCAAACTGCATAGGTGTGATCCAGGCCTAAAATCTATTTTTTGGAGTCTATTAAAGGGACACAAATTCCACTCATCTGTGATTTTGCTTGTCCTGATGCTGCTTTTTTGTTTTGTTTTTTTTTTTTTTGTAAATTTTTTATTTTTATTTTTGTTTTACAAAATTTAAGATGTGCTGGGCAGAGGAGGAGTTATACAGGGGCTGTGTTACAAATTTCCTGTTTGCCAGTATGGAGCAGAATAACCTATTTCTGAATGATGTCTCTCAAAGACTCCCAGAAATACATTTTATGGAAAGTACCAACATTGTATGATAGTGCACTTGTATAACAATGTTCCTTTAAAAAAAACACACAAGTGGTGAATAGCCACTTTTAAAACTCATTCAGTGACTCGCAATTCAAAACTTCTCAATATGCTACCCGTAATCACCAGACTTGTAAGAGAGAACCACAGACTATTTGTTTGCTTTGCATAGAATGGGAAAGTATTGGATCCTCTGTCAAGTTTTTATTTAGTTGTAGATACTGGGAAAGATTTCCCCTAATATTCTGTCCCCATAATGAAAGTCACCAAGACAAGAATCTTTAATTGGGACACAAATTGCAGTAAAAATACCCCACTTGTAGATTACCGCCATCATTTTTTACCGTGCTTCCTTTCTAACCTGAAAGATCAGTAGAATTTTAGCACAATTGGCTGAAAATTTGTGGCATAACCTTGTCATCAAGTTATACATCCTGCCAAAACTTTAATTTTATATACAGATTTTATGTAAATAATTTTATCTTCCTTCTCTTACCCACAAGGTTGACAATCTGTTGCTTGTGGTGATGCAGTCTTCCATCTTAACAAACCATAGAAAGGCCTTCCAGCAGTCTGTTGAGGATATCTTATCTCTAAGGCTTGAACAGACCTCAAGTCACCCTGTGATTGCAGAAGCTTTGCATCAACTCAAGGTAAAAAAAAATGACATAACATTTTGTGTAATGGGACAATACTCTGTTTACTACAAATACATATGGGCTCATAAAACACCTCTCTTACAGGCATTTGACTTTTTTGTTCCTTCAGCCTGTAAAAGCACCTCTGTTAGTCTGTGTCCTTGCCTATTAGAGTTACATTTAGAGGCTGATTAAAAAAAAATCACGAAAGTGTTCAGTGTTTAAAATAAAAAAATAAAAAAATTGACATGTGTAAATTCATCTAGGCACACTTAAATGCTAGACACATTAAGCGCTTGATCATTCATTCATTCAATGGCCAGAATAAATTAATACTTAGGCCAATGGAATTTATTATTGCTCAAGCTCTTGCTGCTCCTGAACACATCTAAACGTGCCTGAATGCATGTGCAATATGCAGCTTTAGGCACTTTTTTTTGAGTCTTATGACTGGTTCAGATCTTAGTCCAAACTCACCTGAGTGAGCCTGCCAGAAAGCTGGCACTGTACTGGGCCAATAATAACCGACCGAAGCATTCTCTGCCCCACAGCCACATGTATACATACCCATTGTATACGCTCTGTTACAGGGAAGGGAATGCCATGACCTCAGACGATCGGCTAAATATAGGTGATCGCTTCCTGGTGAGCTTGCTCATCCCTATATATACCCATCAGAATTGGTGTACATGGACTTTTAAAACTCTTTTATGATTTTTTTTTTTTTTCCAACAAATACTAGGGATTCCAAATTTACCATATGATGTTTATGTTGTTGGGGGAGGTTGTGCCATTATGCTTGGAGATTAATGAAAGTGTAGAATTTACCATAGCTGGCATACATGTGGCTTACTGGAATATCTGGAAGGCATCATTAACTTGAATTGCCAAAGGAGAAAGAGGCAGCGCTATCCAGACGTTGGTGTTATAAGAGTACTGTGAAAGCAGCCCATGGATATGAAATTTTTATTGAGAAAAAATAATGGTATAAAGTATATAAAATACAATCAATACAATCAACAAACTGGTGTAGTTTCAGGCTGTTCATGCAGGTGGTGGTGGATGATGACCTGCGGGACCACTGGGTGCGGAAATCCGATCCCTGGGGTGAGCTGGAATGGTCCCAATCCAGAATCCCGGTCCCAATCCAGATTTGACCCCTCCCCCACAGTGATTGGGACCATTCCAGCTCACCCCAGGGATCAGATCTCCCCACCCAGTGGTCCCGCAGGTCATCATCCACCACCACCACCTGCATGAACAGCCTGGAACTACACCGGTTTGATTACCCTTTTATTGATTGTGTTTTTATATACTTTATACCATTATTTTTTCTCAATAGATGTCATATCCATGGGCTGCTTTCACAGTACTCTTATAACACCAACATCTGGATAGCGCTGCCTCTTTCTCCTTTGGCAATTTTTGGGCTGGCAACAGCAATCCTTTGGTAGCGGCACCGAATGTTGGTTTGGGACCGTCTGCAGTTTATTTGCTGCAGTGATAGCGTTGGAACTTTGTTGTTGCTAATCAGTAACTTTATTGCCTAAAGTTACTGATGCCTTTAAAAAATAGGAGACATTTTAGAGAACTGTAAATTGTAAATACCAGAACTTTAAAGGACAAGTGGGGCGTGTTGCACATTATACTTGTATTTAGGCTGTAAATTACTCCATGCCTCCTCTCCTTGTGACAAAAGGGGGAGTTCCTCTCCCTGCACCCGCTATACATTTCAAAATCGGTGCAGCTATGTGGGGCTGATGAGTGCCTTATATGCAGGAGCCGGACATTGTACCTGCGACCCACTGATTGCAAGAGCAGTGCTTTACAGTCTCCTTGGGGAAAAAAATAATAAAACAATAAATAATGCACATTTTTTTTTCTGCAAAAATATGTGCATTTATTATTTTTCCCCTAAGGTGAACTTGGTCTTTAAATATGTTTACTACAGTGCCATTTTGTATTTTTATATTTTGTTACATTATTTTGCATTGTGTCGAACAACTCTTAAGTTCCTTTGCTGAATCTGCAGTTTTTGTTTTTGAAATGTAAAATTTTAGTGAAATGTTTTTTTATGTTGTATATTCAAAATTCATAAATGGCAATGCTCTTTGGTTACAAAGTAGGCTTGCAAAAAAAATAATGCTCAAATTGATTTCATATTAGAGTGATGCATTGCAACTCTGCAACAAGATTAGCAGTGCCATAGATCGAGTGGATCAAATGTACACCTCCGAGTTTGAAGCTGAGGTGGATGAATCTGAATCCTCCACATTACAGCAGTACTACCGAGAAGCAATGATTCAAGGCTACAACTTTGGTTTTGAGGTAAAGTTTGATATCAGTGATCATTATTTGGTGTATTGTGCTTTTGATACAACATTCAGTATTTGAACTTTCTGAATGTCTATGATTGGGAATACAAGTGACTATTTTATTTACATTTGTTGACCTTTTTAGCATGTTTGAACAGGCAAGCATTAGATCTTGACTCAGATAGTTCCTGCAGAGGATGGTGCTTTACAAATGACATGGCGTATTCATTGCCATGATGTAAATGGACATTTGTTATAGGGAAAAAAAAGGGTGTACACACCTACTTTTACCACCACATCAGATCTGTGTAAGTAGAATTAGGCATACTAGATTAGGTGTTAATGATTAGAACTACCTTAAAGCAGACCTTCGCCCAAAAGGGTAAGCTCCGCATTATGTCCTTTGGGGGAGCTGCTGCCTAGTTTGGATAGGTATCTGTTCCCACTTAAGCACGGATCGGCTAGGCAAAGTTCGGCTTCCTCTCGCCTTTGACGTGTTAAAGTGGCTGTAGGACCATTCACAAAGCATAGCATAGCTCAAGCATGCACAATGAATCACTGCTGGGTTCCCACACTAAAAATGCCTGCGCTGAGGATCTGAAAACTGGCGCAGAACCCGCCTGGTTGAGGATGGCGCTGGATCCTTGAATAGGTAAGTTTCCTTTTTTTTTTAGAAGTCAGCAGCATCAGTTTTTGTAGCTGCTGACTTCTTTAATTTTTTCTTTCGAGGGTGAAGATCCTCTTTAAGGAGTATGTAGGTGGAACATGTCTTATTTAAACTTGAGATATATCTAGGGTCTGGTATTCTAATCACTATTGATGTGCGTGGTGTCATCATGCTACTTTCAAGAGAACTCACTAAGGCCCTTAAAAAGGAAAATGCCCATGAGGCCAGCAAGATATTTAAGTAGATTGCCAAGTAAGATGAAATCAGTCATTCCACTAACAGGAAACTAATCTGCAAGTGACATAGATTTCAAAAGACTAATTTGTCCAGGTCTGACCAACCCAGGATATTTAGCACAAGAGTTGATCATTTGATGCTAAAAGAAGTCGTCGTACCCCCCCCCCCCCCCCAAAACGCCAGGCAAAATTTCATTGTGGGGTATTCCAATAACTTTTGCAACTATTGGGGTCAAAGCACATGCATCTACAATCAGAACGAGGTTACACTTTGCATAAATTTGCATTGGATGTGTGTTAAGAAAAAGCATTTGCGGTCCAAAAGAAATAAAACATTATTTATGGGTTGCCATAAATTCACTTAAATATCAAATATTTCTTGACTGGAATTTTTAAAATAAAATGCAGATTTCTTTTTAAATAAAATGTTAACCATTTCTGCTCTGGAGCATATGTTTTCACCTTTCACACACATACATTAAAATCCACATTTTTGGCTACAACATTACTACAACATTACTTAAAACTCTAAAAACATTATATATTTTCTGAATGCAGAGGGCTTGGATATTAAATAAAAAAGATGCTAGTTGCAGTTTTTATGTTACCCAATTTTTTTTGCAGTTTAACAATTCAACTTATTTCTTTTCAGGAACAAATACACTAAAATGAATTTTAGTGCACACAAACACTGTTTAACCATACATTTTTTCGGGCAGAATAAAAGATGAGGTATTGTCAATTCATGGACACAGTAAGGCCTCATGCACACAAGGCTTTTGCCCATCTCTACTAGACGCCTTTCTTCCTAGCCGCAGTAAAAACACTTGATGCTTGTAAACTCATCTAGACTCATTTGGGCATGTCAAGTGCTTGGGCGTTCATTCCTTTCATTGAACAGAATAATATTGAAATTAATATTAATTATTAATGAATATTATGAATTTAAGTGCTTGACATGCCTAGTATTACTGCGTGTTTAGACAGGTTTACATGCCTCAAGCATTTTTCTGCCAAAACACTACTGCTCCTGGATGCACTGGCAAAGGGGGTTTTCTCTTTCATTCATTGACGGACACAGCTCCATATCTTCTTTGACCCTTGGGTTATGCTGCTCTCCATTGGAGTAGGACTAGGCGGAAAAGGATTTGGCTACGCCTATAGGGCAGTCCCAGGGGGTTTTCTCCCACTTGCTGCTATAGGACTTCAGTTTTTTTCTGCCTAGTCAGGAGTAGGAACCTGGTTCCTTGCTGGGATCTCTGGTCCTGGCATTTTTTTCCTTTTTTAAACTGAATTTTTTTCTTTTATTTTTTCTGTTCCTGAGAAAATTACAATAAACAGCAGGACTGCGCGACGCACATGATATTCTAGATCCTTGCGGTCTTCCCAGTCTGACCAGCGACGTAGCCCCAGTGGACGGGGACTAGCCAACGAGGTAAACGTCCCGCGAGGACGCATAGCCCTGGTCCCGACCTGAGTCGCAGCGTACCTCTGGCCCGCAGCACCCCCATTCCTAGATGGTGCGGTGGACTGCCCAGAGTAGTGCCCACTCGGTTCCAAGGTGCATTGAGTAGTGCCCCCCTCTCCTCTGAGGAATTATTGGGGAGGGCGTGGGCCCCTCCCATGGGTTGTAGACCCCCTATGTGCCCTTCTTTCCTGATTGTGCCCCCTCCCCTTCACTAGTGGGGTCTGCCATCTCCAATACCCCCGGGTGGCCAGGCTATCCTGCATTGTGGGGTGTTATGTGGTGAGGGGGTGGGAGTGCGCTGCCGGTGGCTCACATTGACTTTTTTTCTGAGGAAAAATGTCCTGGGGGGATCCCTGTTAGGGCCCCCCTGGCTGGCTATGTGTACCCGAGGGGCCGTTGGGAGTCGCATGGCCGCCACGTGGCACTGCCATTTTCTTGTGGGTGACTGCTATTAAGCTTAGCGGCCATGTTTGTGTAGTCCGGCGATCATGTTTTTCTAGTATTTCTAAATTCAATGCGATGGCCATTTTCATGTAGATCTGTGGAGCGGTGTTGGCCGGTGGGACTCTAGTGACGGTGCCTGTACTTCTTTTTCCTATTCTGATCGCCACACAGCATGCAGTTTGGCGCTCTCTGTCCCTCCTGAGTCATGGGGAGGAGTCCCTGGGGGTGTGAAATCTCCCTTTCTCTGCTATAGCAGCACTTGGTGCGCTGGGACCTGTGGCGCCACTGCTGCAGTGGTGGGTGGTATTTTACAACTATTTTGTTCAGAATTTGCTGGTGGTCCCTAAGTTAACTATGGAGTCCCTGGAACATGTCACCACCTGACCCACTCTCAGAAGCTGCGGGACCCTCTGGGTCTCAGTCCACCCTGGCGGTCATGACGGCGGTTCTACAGTCACTGGTGTCCAAAGTTGATATGGCTCGTCAAAAGAGGTCTAGCAAAAAGCGACCCCGCCTTCACCTGTATCCTCTGCCTCCTCAGATTCTGAGGTTGATTTGGCCGCTGCGGATGCGAGTCAACCAGCTGGGTCTGCGCCTGCGCACCCTGAGTGCTCTGAAAGTGAAGATGAGTCCTCTTCCACTACAACCGCGCATGAAATGGCGCTCGTGGAGACACTGCATGTATCAGTGTGGGAAACTTAAGAATTGAGGACATAGCAAATGTTTTGTCTCCTGCTCCAATGCAATTTGGTTCACGCAAACCATCCAAGGTGACTAAGGTGTTCTCTTTCCTGCCCATTTTGACAATATTGTCGCAAGTCCGTGGGGTTCCCCCGAAACGCAGGTATCTTTATTGAGTTCCTTTTGAAAAAACTGACAGTTCCTCCGGTGCTGGGTTCTCAGGTTTCCAGATTGAATAAAGCAACACTGCTACCGGTGGAGGACTCCCCATCCTTTAAAGACCCGGTGGACAACAGAGCAGAGTCCTTTTTACAGTGGCAGGTTCAATTTTGAGGCCGGTGTTTGCCATAACCTTGGTCTACGAGACCCTTAACAGAATGGGCAAAGCTTCTGCACCAGGATTTGGAAGGGGGGTCAGCATCCTCCTGAGCTGTCGGAGCAGGCGGATCAGTTGGTACAGGGGTTACAATATATCTGTGATGCCTCTCTGAATGCGACCCCTTTAGCTTACAGAGTGTCTGTGACAGCTGTGACCCTTCGCTGCATGATTTGAATGCAATACTGGTCTGTGGACCAGACTTCAAAAAAGGTGCTGACTGATCTACCTTTTGTAGGAGACCGTCTGTTCGGAGCTTCTGTGGAAGAGAGCATAAAAGATCTTACAGGAGGTAAATACTCTGTTTCCACAGGTATGTCACCAAGAGCAAAGTGCCTCGTTGTAAACATGGTCCTTTCTTTTGGGCCCACAAACGGCCCTTTCGTCCTGCGGGGTCGCAGGACAAGGGATCAAAATCCGCACGTAATTTTGCGGGAAGTTCCAAGAGACCCTTGTCTGGTAAGTCAAAAGCGGGTCCTGCAGACAAGTCCTCTTCCACAAGTTGATTCGAACTGGTTGCAAGATCGCGCTTCGGTCCTTGCCTCCGGCAAGGTTCTTTCCTTCTAACTTGCGCCTGTCCCCGGATTGGCTGCAGGGCCTTTTCGGGGCGGTACAGGATCTACTCTCGCAAGGAGTAATTGTACCTGTTACCGAATCAGAGCATTTTCAGAAGTTTTATTCAAACTGGTTTACTGTTCCCAGGAAGGAAGGAAGGCAAAGTCCGGCCAATCTTGGACCTCAAGGCCCTGAACCGCTTTGTGTATGGTAGTGGCATCCCTTCATCAAGGGGATTTTCTGGCCTCTATCAATTTTAAGGACGTTTACCTCCATATCCCAATATATGTCGGGTAACAGCGTTTTCTTTGCTTTGCCGTGGGCGAGGAGCATTCTCAATTTGTGGCGTTATCCTTTGGTCTTGCCTCAGCTCCTGAGGTGTTCACAAAGGTGTTGGCCCTGATGTCGGCCTTGCTCAGGCTGAAGGGAATCACGATACTGGGGTACCTGGATGATCTCCTTCTGCAAGCAGTCTCTGTCTATCTTACAAGACGATTTGGACTTCACTTTGCGAACTCTGCAAGAATTTTTCTGGAAACTGAATTTTCAGATATCTGTTGGACAGAATCAGAGCTGACTGGATTACCTAGGCTTGTCTCTGGATTCAGCCTCAGCCTGAGTGTTTTTTCTAGAGACGAAACTTCAGAAGTTGCAGGATGTGTTTCGGCTCCTTTTATCGACCCGTCGGTCATCTCTCAGAACTTGCATGCAAGTGCTGGGCTTGATGGTCTCAACCTTCGCACACCCCCCAGTATCGTCTGATTCACGCTTTTCCTCCACTACAGCTTCTTCCGAGGCTTCTGCGCAGAATCGAGGCAGAAGGGATTCCAGTCATTCTGGTGGCTCCAGACTGGCCTCCCTTGGTACACAGGCCTTGTGAGGCTGGTAGCCGATGTTCCTTGGAGACTCCCTCTCAGATAGGATCTTTTGTCTCGAGGACAGATCTTCTCTCCTGCTTTACGGTTGCTGGCTTTAACGGCCTGGCTATTGAAAGCCAGGTACTGAAGGATAGAGAGTTGTCAGATTTGGCGATTCCTACACTGTTAAAAGCTAGAAAATCTACTTCTAGGAAGATTTATCATAGAGTTCGGAGGGCATACATTTCTTGGTTTAGTGGGGTTCTCCCCGTTCCTTTTTGGTGTCCCGTCTGCTGGAGTTTCTACAACAAGGTGTAGATAAACGTTTTACTCTGGGTATCATCAAGGGCCAGTTTTCTGCCTTGGCAATTTTTTTCCAACGGCCGTTGGCTGCAAATTCTTTGGTTCACACTTTCCTCCAGGGGATTCATAATTTACTACAGGAGGTTCGCCACTTGGCTCCTCCGGTGAGGTCGCTGGTACCTCCGTGGGACCTCTGTTTGGAGGTATCGGTTCTTCAAAGACCGCCCTTAGAAAATATTTGTGAACTTCCTCTGCTTATTCTTTCACCGAAGGAAGCTTTTTTGGTGGCTATTACTTCTGCACGCAGGGTGTCGGAACTGGCTGTGTTGTCCTGTCGGTCACCTTACCTGGTGGTTCACAGGGACAGAGTGGTGCTACCAGTGGTGCTACGTCCCTGTCAGTTGTTCCTTCCTAAGGTCGCCTCGGGTTTTCATTTGAATGAAGACATTGTGTTACCTTCCTTGTGCCCTAAGCCAACACACCCTAAAGAATTTGCTTTGCATTCCCTGGATGTGGTTCGGGCCATCAGGGTGTACCTGGGGGTGACTGAGTCGATTCGAAAATCAGATTCTTTGTTTGTCCTTTACAGATGGATCTCGTAAGGGTCAGGCTGCATCTGCTGCAACCATTTCCAGATGGATCAGGCAGACGGTGGTGAAGGCCTATTCTATTATGGTCAGGCTCCTCCTTTCCCTGCTAAGCTGCATTCTACAAGGGCGCTTAGTGCCTCCTGGGCCTTCAGTCATCAGGCATCAGTGGTTCAGGTGTGCAAGGCGGCCTTTGCACACATTCACCAAGTTTTACTAGGTGGATGTACTCGCATCTGCAGATGCTGCGTTCGGCCGCAAAGTTTTGCAGGCTGCTGTTGCAGAGGTTCGTGCCTCTTGAGGGTGTATTCTTGTTGGTGAGTTCCAGTTGTTCCTGGTTGAGCTCCCGGTTTACCTGGTTGGCTATGTTTTGGGAATTATGTGCATTGCTGTGTTTTTTTCTGACCCCCCTCATGTTGACACTGCTTTGGGACATCAATGAACGAAAGGGAAAACTAGATTTTTTTTTCTTCTTGTAAAATCTTTTTCTCTGATGTTCATTGACGGACACAGCACCCATCCCTCTGAGTAAGGATATGTATTCTTCTGACACTGCTTGTTACAAACTGAGGTCCTATAGCAGGAAGTGGGAGGTATACCCCCTAGGACTGCCCTAAGGGCGTTGTCAAATTTGTTTCCACCTAGTCTTATTCCTATGAAGAGCAGCATAACCCAAGGGTCAGTAAAGATATGAAGCGGTGTCTGTCAATGAACATCAGAGTAAAGGATTTTTGGTAAGACAAAAATACTTTTTTTTTTGTATGCCTCTCAATTCCCCTAAACACTTGTGTGCATGGACACATCGGATAACATTCAGGGGCGTTTGAAGGTAGGGAAAAAAAAAAACTCAATCTAGACGCTCCTTACAGCATTGTTAAAAATGTCCAGAGTGCATTAGGCCTTAAATTACTACAGCCGCCCAAAACCAATTTTTGGCTAGATATTCACTTTAAAGCCCAACTCTAGGCACAGTTATCTGTACTTTTATGTAAACTCTCAATATTTAATTCATGTTAAAACGTAATTTCTCATGGTGCATTGAGAGAAATAGACAGGAGGGAAACACTGAAGGTCAGTCACCTTGAGTCTGTAACTGTTGTTGATTCTTAACTTTCGTTATTCTGCAGAAGAAATAGCTGTTTGTGCCTATGTGCCAAGTGAATCTCTTTTGGAGTGATTTCATAACTGCTAATCAGCTGCTGCACCTGCAGGGCTCTAATGAAGAAAACTGCAGGCTCTGTATCCCTTTAGGGCCTGTTCACACCACTATTCTGCATTCTGGATGTGTTTCTGCCTGTGCAGTTTTGATGTGTTCAAGTGCATTCTTGATGCATTCCAATGCATTTTTTCCTCCTATTTTTTTTTTCTTGATCTCAACAGAAGATGTGCATTTTTGCGTTTTGCCGTTTTTCAACTGCGTTCCATAAACTGAGAAAACCTGTGCTCTTTAGCTAACTGCAAAGAGTTCCAGGATTTCCATTATCCAGCAATCTACTTGTAAATGTTGCTAACAGAAAATATTTCAGATGAAGTGAAAAATATTGCAGAAAGAAAGGAAATATCCGTCATTTCTTCAGCAGAATAACGAAAGTTAAGAATCAACAACGAAATTTGTTAAAATCCTTCCAATGTACAATATTCACCAGAGGGGAATGTGTTTTTGTCAACAAAAGTGGAATTACTTTTTAACCACTTCCTTACCGGTGGACGTCCTATGATGTCCAGGGCTTTAAATGGAGATATCTGAATGATGCCTGGCAGGCATCATTCAGATATCATTTTTTTTCAGCCAGCGATTACCTTCAGCAGCTTGATTGTTCTTACAGGTGGCGGGAGGGGACACCCCCCTGCCGCCCTCTGATCGGTGAGTCGGAGAAGGAATCGGCTGTGACGGAAGAACACCATAGAGACTGCTGAGGACCAGATGGTCCCCGGCAGTCTGACTCTCAGAGTCAAAGTTGTCAATACTGCCATCCGAGATCGTTTTTTTTTTTTTTTTTTTTCCCAGGCTTTCCAGCCTGTAGGAGAGATTTGAGGTCCTATTGACCCCAGATCTCTCCATAAAGAGGACCTGCCATGTACTTTTCCTATTACAAGGGATGTTTACATTCCTTGTAATAGGAAAAAAAGCGATTAAAGAAAAAAATGTAAAAATTAACAATAAAGAAAGAAATAGTAATTTTAAAGTGTCCCGTCCCCGCGTGCTCAACCAATGTGGAAAACATATTTTTTACTACTGTGAGTCTTTGAGGATTTTTCCCTACATACTTTTTTATTTTTTTGCGGGCCTTTCATCAGTTAGAGGTGGAAGGGCTTGGATCTTCCCACCCTCATATAACGGGACCAAAATTTGCAACTGGCGATGTGCTCTCCTGTAGAAGTGATCCGAGGGGCTCTACAGCCACCTGATCACTGCACCGCCTTATCTGTACCTGCCCCTCCTCTCTGATGAATGAAACCAGAAGCAACAAGGATTTTGTCACGTCCGTTTTGGTTTGCTGTTTACAAGCCTGTACTGCCTTGTAAAGCATCTGATCAAAACAATCTCTGTCTCAGTCGCCATTCCATAGGCATGCTCATCTGTCGATGTAACATCATCTTTAGCAAAAAATTTGGAATTATATTGTGTTTGTGTGCACTAAAATTCTTTAAATTATTTTTTTTCCTCTGAAAATGTGCGTTTTAAAAATGGCTGCGCAAATATTTAGGAATAATTTGGATGTTAATGAATGCTGCATTGTGCATTCTAATTCATGCACATGGGCAAACACGGTGCATGTGTTGGAGTAGCCATATTACCTGCTAATCCCAACATGGGGGCTGCATTTGACCTGAATTTCTTTCTCTATCTAGAAAGCAACTAACTTGGGAGGAGCACATAGGGAAGTCTGAAAATGAATTCTCATCCTTCAAAATTTCTGAAGTAACTTTTTATTTATTTTTTATCTTCAAGTATCATAAAGAAGTAGTCCGTCTGATGTCTGGAGAATTCAGGCAAAAAATTGGTGACAAATACATAAGTTTTGCCAGGAAATGGATGAACTATGTTTTGACAAAATGTGAAAGCGGTCGTGGTACCAGACCAAGGTAAACTATTAACTGGTTGATCCACCGTGATCAAGGTGTTTGTTATAGACTCTTAGGGTTTATGCACATGAAGAATTATAGTCCTCCTAAATGTATACCATACATTTTGCACACCTGGGGAGCTGCAGGAGCCTCATATGCTTCTTTGCATAGGTGTTTACTAACACATGCTCGTCCAACATATTTCTCAAACACGTTGGACATGCATGCGCAAGTAAACACCAATTCAAAGAAGCATCAGCATTTCTAAGAATCTGGCCGCATACAGCCATGCCCTGGTATGACAGGCTGTATGTACACCCTGTGGCCCTCCCTTATTGCATGTTTACTTTGATGACGAAGGTGAAACAAACCTTAACGCCCAGATGAAATTTTGCAATTTTGACGTGTTAATAAAACTGTACATTTGACTGCAACTACATTGTGTATCCAAGTAAATTATACCTTGTTTTATTTTTCAGGACAAATTGGGCTTTCATTTGATGGTAAATGGTAACCGCTATCTCGTAATATATTTTTTCTATATTCTCAAAGAAATAATGGCCCAACATAGTAAATAAATTATATATTTTTTTTAAATGTAGCTGTATATTTCTTGCGATTACCATAACTTTCCATCAAAAAAACTACCCAAAATAAATTCTCTTGCTCCTGACAATCGCATGTACTGTATATTATTTGTTGCATGTACCTGTAGTAGGGTCCAGAAACAATTTTGCGCATTTTGCATTTTTTATCCTACCTTAGTCTTGGTGCTGGGAGCGTGTGGTGAAGCACACTCCCAGCACAAATACAAGAACACATATATGGAGCTCCCAGGTTTAAAGCCTACCTCCTAGATGCTGCATGTATGGTACCGTGTCGTGAAGGGGTTAACCGCTTCCGGACCGCATTGTAGCAAATTTACTGCTACAGCGCGGCCCTTCCGGTGCAGGATCAATTGTGTGTGTGTATGTGTGTATATATATATATATATATATAAAATATGTAATTCTCCATTTCCGCCTGCAGAGGGTGCGTGCTCATGGGCTGCTTCTGCTTTGATTAATTACAGCAGAAGCAGATCTGCGGATGCCGGGTATTTGAGGTCTGCCAGCACCCACCGATCACTGGTGAAACACACAGAATGGAGATCTGCCTATGTAAACAATGCATATCTCCCTTCTGACAGGGGTAAAGAATGTATTTTGTGTCCCTTCAAAGCATGGGATAAAATATATCTCTTTCCCTAGTAAAAGCAGCACACATGTCACAAAAACACTGGCTAGACACACAGTTAACCCTTTGATCGCCCTTGATGTTTAACCCCTTCCTAGCCAGTGTCATTAGTACAATGCAGCGCATATTAGTCATTTAGTGTCCGATTGACCGCTGCAATATCGTAGTCCCACTATAGTTTGCTGGTCGCCGCCATTACTAGTGTATAAAAAAAAATATATACCATAGTTTGTAGATGCTAGATCGTTCACGTTAAGCAATCCAAATACGCTTACTGGGATTTTTTTTTAAACAAAAATATGTGGCAGAAGACATATTGGGCTAAATATATAAAGAAATTTAGATTGATTTCATTTTTAATGGATATGTTTAATAGCAGAAAGTAAAAAAGTATTTATTTTTTTTTTTTGAAAATGGTCGGTCTTTTTTTGTTTATAGTGCAAAAAAATAAAAACCACAGTGGTGATCAAATACCACCAAAAGAAAGCTCTATTTATGGGTAGAAAATGAAATACATTTTATTTGGGTACAGTGTTACATGACCGCACAATTGCCAGTTAAATTAACACAGTGCCATATCGCAAGAAAATGGCCCGGTCATGAAGGGGGGTAAATCTTCCAGAGGTCAAGGGGTAAAGTATACGTAAACCTTAATACTGAAGTGGATTAAATGATCATTTGTTACATGTTTACCACTTTGAAGTGACAAAAAAAAAACACGCAATCCAGTGGGAGCCCAGACACCAATAAAAACCCTACAGGGGTTCTTTCCCTTTCTCATTCTATCAAAACAAAAACAAAAAAAGTGTTGTCTGAAACTAGGTTTTATGCTGAGACTATCAATTGCAGTTATATTGTAAGGCTTCTCAGATAGTTTGTGGGTGTGGCTGTTTTTTGTCATCTGTACGCTGCATTCTTTTAATGTATGGGCAGCCAGATGCACAGGATTAACACATGAAAGAAGTTGTAAACCCTTACATATACACAGTGAAGTAACTGGCCTCAGGTGATACACAAGGATGAAACAAATCTTCCTACTTCCGTTATACATGTTTATCTGCAGCCCTCTAGTCTACATCCATTCAAAGTGCAGAAATTCTAAAACTTTTGTGGGTGAGAGAGAGAGAGCTGAAATTACACTCTGCAGAGCAATGTGAAGAGAGCTCTGAGAGCGGATTGGAGGGAAAGGACACACCTGCTTCACACAGGATCAGAGCTGAGGCTGTCAGCTAGTGATCCCTCCCCTGTCACCTTTTTCTCTTGGTGTCAGGAAAACATGGCAGAAGTGATTCATGCTGATAGCAGTGGAATGAAGCAGCAGACAGAAACTACACTTAGTGCTCTTAATTGAGAGAAGTACACACTATAGGGCGATATGCTTTGTTCATATTTCATGTCTGAAGCTCACAACCACTTTAAGGTTGTGTTTTTTTTTGTTTTTTTTAAACCTTAATGTATTCTGTGCCCCTGAGCACCATCGTAGTGGCGCTCCCAGCTCTGTCCTTCCTCACTGGGTAGATCGATTGCAGTGGGAGCCATTGGCTCCTGCTACCTGTCACTCAAACTGTGATAAGGGGGGCAGGGTTGTACCCAACTGTTTGTGCCTATCGACTCAGGCAGGGGGGCTCAGGAGCGCGCTCAACACAAGTGCCCCCAAAGGAAGCCGCTTCCTATGGGGGCACTTGATGAAGAGGGGGAGCCAAGAGCGCCGGTGGTGAGAAGAGGAGGATCAGGGCTGTGCTGTGCAAAACCATTACACAGAGCAAATAAGTATAACCTGTTTATTTTAGTAACTAGATCACATGCCCTCTATTCTCAGCTGCATAAGGAGCTTGGAGAGCTAGGGGTGGAGAAACAGCAGTAGAGTGATCTTGCCAGTGAATGGCTGTGTGTTGCGGCCTGTCAGCACAGGTCTATTCATTGGAGGACAGGCAGGCTGTGCTCCCAGCACAAACAGAAAACTGACTACACTGGGATGGATGTGCTCTCATGTCTAGCGTTGTCAGTTTGAAACAGGAAAGCAGGGGGACTGACAGGAACACCAGGGATTTCACACAAAGGAAAGGAAACAAAACAATGAAAACAGGATACTTTTTTAACACAAGTACATGGTACAATAGCCATATCAAGAATATGAAATGTTGGGGTAACATATTGTTTACGGTAACTGCAAAAATTCTGATGTTTGAGTGAAATTGCATTTTTATTACATTGGTCACATGTGAGCCAAACGACTAACTTTGTACACAATTTTGTTACCAATGGGGAGAGGCATTCAGCTGTTTGGCACACAGAATATCTTCGAGGATAAGTGATAGCCAGTGATTGTCATGTAAGGGGGATTATTAGTTTTAACCACAGGCGTAGGCAGATTTAAAATGGAGAGAGTCATACAGGTCCAGCATTCAGTTGCTGGATCCATATGCATATAAATGTATTTAAATCAACAATATGAATTTATGTTGTATATTCATGTTTAGCAGCACTGAATACGTTTATAGACATCCTTCTTCTTCCCTGCAGGTGGGCAACTCAAGGTTTTGACTATCTTCAAGCTATTGAGCCAGCATTCATTTCAGCCCTTCCAGAGGATGATTTTTTGGTATGGCTATATTTACAGTGACACTACAGAAATAATAAAAATGTTAATAGAATATTAATATCAATCCATTAATGAAGCTGTAATGGCTCCTATAACAGAGCTGTCCAGCAGTTACTGATTTGAAAGATGCACACATTTTCTCCTTCCTCATGCTGTTCGCTTAATGTAACACGATTGGGAATTTTAATTATTTTCTTGAAATACAGGGTGAACTATATGTCCAATTTTTTATTTTACCGTGGTAATTTAAAGTAATTAGAGGTGAGGTATGGACGGTCATATATGGCACAGTTCATTATTTCATTACGCCTTCTGACATGTATGGCAGCACTTTCCCATGTGAATCAATAATGGCCTCCAGCAGTCTGTCAGTGTAAGATCGTGCTTGAATTGCTGCGTGAATGGAGGTGTAGCAATCCCCAGTTCTTGTGCAGAGATGGTGGAGGATACTGAAAGATAAATATGAGACGTTAGATTACAATACCATAAAGAGGCTGCACAGCAACCTGATGGCTAGTGGTTCAGTCAATCAGCAGAGGGGTGCCAGGCGACCAAAGACGGCTGCCACAGAGGAAAGAACAGCAGCCCTTTTGGCAATACCAGTGTGAATCCAGTATGTGGTATGGGTCATTGCAGGATTTAATGAAGGAAATTAACTGGCAATTATGGAAACCACACTGTGTTTAATCTCTGTTGTGTGAGAACTGTTATGTCCAAATGGAGTTCTTGGAGTTCATGCTGGAATAGATTGAGCAGGAACAAAACATTTTTCAACAAATTCTTTTGACAGACAAGGCCATGTTCCATGTTAGTGGTTTTGTGAACCATAACAACTACCATTACTGGACTCCTAGTACACAGCATTTAGACTGGACCATTTTAAAACTGCAGTCAAGACCATCAGTAACTGGTGTGGCAATTTTGATGGTACGATTGTCAGCCCTTACATTTTGCAGACATCAAAGAATGCTGATCGAGACCTGAATATGATCAAGGAATTTGTCTATCCCATTGTATCTGCTTGGGAGGATGCCGACAATGTGCGCTTCATGCAGAGCGGTGCACCAGCCCATTTTGCACAGACGACATGGGCATGGCTAGCTGATGCTTTCCCTGGACGAGTCATTGGGTATCATGAGAATGTTAAGTGGCCACCAAGGGGTCCAAACTTGGCACCCCTAGACTTTTTCCTTTGGGGGTACCTAATAGAGAAACGTGAATGCCAGGAAGCCTCGGAATGTAACCAGTTTAGGAGAAGTAATTCAAGAGTGTGGGAAAGTGCCAAGTAAAATGTTGCGAAGGGCTGTGCAGAACATTCAGGTCCGCCTGGAGAAATAGGTTTCTAATGCTGGTGCATATTTTGAATTTTTAACGATGAAAGCCCGTGACTGGACCACCTTGTTTATAGCCCTTGCATCCTCTCAGTAAATGTCATTGACCTTGTAAAAGGGAAAAAAAAATGTTGAACATAATTATGGACCTTGTACATGAGTTTAAAGTGGTTGTTACCACAGAAATTACGTTTACTGCCAGCCCCTCTATTATCATGAAGCATAACACAAAGGGTAAATGTTTTTCTAAAATTAAGCTTGTAAATACCGTTTTCCAGTGATCTTCAGGCCGGTTATGTGACTCTCGGCTAGTTTCCTACTTCGATCCAGGGCTACCGCGGGAGTAGCCGAAATCTCCCTCTGACGTCAGCCAGGGAGGTCACGTGACTGCTCAACCCCTCCCGCAGTAACCCTGAATCGGAGTAGGAGACCGGCAGGAGATGTCAGGTGACCAGCCTGAAGATCACTGGTAAACTATATTTACAAGCTTTGTTTTAGAAAAACATTTACTTAATTACTGAATTACGCCTCATTATAATCGAGGGGATGGCAGTGACCCTTGCTAATATTTTATTTCTACTAATAGTGGCAGGAGAAGGGGGTGGAGACAGAGACACAGACACGGAGCTGACAAACAGGGAGGGAGGGGGACAGAGGAAAGCTGCGGATTACGTAACCTTACAACCGTAGTTGGGACTCAGCCATGATTATTGTGGTCAGCTCACGGGGAGGGACAGGCCCGGCCAGGTTCTTGAAGGGTTTACCAAGAATAGAATGAAATTAAATATAGCTTATAGATGTTTTATCATGGTACAGATTTCAGCATGGTTGGACCATTTGTATGGCGATGGTATGAACTGTGCACCTAACTGTAGATAGGATCTGTACCTCTTTACCAGCAGCATGTTTGCGGTTCGTTATGAACCCTTGAACTCCCTGTGGGAGGAAACCAGCGTTTCCAAAGAAAACCCACACGACTACAGGGAGAAAATTTAACCGCCATGCAGATAGTGTCCTGCCCTAGTGCTGCAAGGCCACAGTGATGACCATTATACCACTGTGCTGTGCATGTGTTAATGAATACATACCTGCATTCGCTTTTTCTTTTATTTCTGCCTGAGGTTCAACTGTAGCTGAACACGTAATTTCCCTTGTTTCTAATCCTTTTATTTGCATGTAATTAATACATAATATATGAATATATTTTTAATTTTCTTGCTTCTGTTTTTGTTCTCTTTTCTTTAGAGCTTGCAAGCTCTCATGAATGAATGTATTGGCCATGTTATTGGAAAACCCCATAGTCCAGTTACAGGTTTGTACCTTGGTAAGAACAATGATTATACTTCTTTTATTATTAAATGCTTATAGTTCCTTTTAGAACGTGTCTGTCAGTTATACATGACATTACTTCAAAATCCTCTACGTTAATCCACCAACTAGCACTGCGTGCAGATGATTCTGTGTGTTATGTATGCAAATTAAATTAACTTTTGTTTTCTAATTTGCTAAATAAATAGGCTTAAAGCTTAACCACTTCTATACTGGGCCTGTTCTGGCACTCCTCTCCTACATGAAAAAAATCATTATTTTGCTAGAAAATTATTCAGAACAAACAAACATATATGTTTGACCCTAGGAAATAAAATGGCGGTCGTTGCAACTTTTTATGTCACAGTATTTGCGCAGCAATTTTTTGCAAAAAAGGTGTTTCATGATTTAAAAAAACAAAACACCAAAGTTAGCCCAATTTTTTTGTATAATGTGAAAGATGATGTTACACCAAGTAAATAGATACCTAACCTGTCACGCTTAAAAATTGCGCACACTTGCAGAATAGCCCCAAACTTCGGTAATTAAAAAAATCTAGGTGACATTTTAAAATTTTTTTACAAGTTTAGAGTTGCAGAGGAGGTCTTGGGCTAGAATTATTGCTCTTGCTCTTAACGTTTGTGGCGATACCTCACGTGTGGTTTGAATGCTGTTAACATATGTGGGCGTGCGACGTACGTATGGATTTGCTTCTGTGAGCGATCACACAGGGACGGGCTCTTTAATTTTTTTTTTTTTTTTTTTTTTTACATTTTTTCACCTTCCTTTTACATATTTAAATGTTTTTTTTTTTTTATCACTTTAATTCTTATTACAAGGAATGTAAACATCCCTTGGAATAGAAATAGTGCATGACAGGTCCTCTTTATGGAGAGATGTGTTGTAAGACCCCACATCTCTCCTCCTAGGCAGGAAAGACTGATATAAAAAAAAAAAAATACGATCTTGGCCTTTTCTGCCAAGTCAAGGGCAATGTTTACAAATGCTGGGTCGGGGCGTGACGTCATAACATTGCACCCGGGTCGCCAAAGGTCAGAGACTACCGGGGACCATCTGGTCCTTGGTATTCCTTCCTCAGCTTGCCGATCGCACGGGCAAACTGGTAGAACCCCTGGAGGGCAGTGGGAGGGGGGGGGGCACGGCATCCCCTCCCGCCGCCTGTAAAAGCGATTCATCATAGTTCTTACAGTGCAGTGACTCGCCAACAGAAAAAAATGATAGGCTGTAGGGATCATTCAGATATCTCCACTCAAAGTCCAGGATGGGCTAGAAGTGGTTAAAAAAGCTAAACTAGTAATATTTTAAAAGAGTAGTATGGTCTTAAAAAACAAAAAGATAATTTATGCTCACCTAGGTGGATGCAGCATCGATCTGATGCTGCATCTTTTCCCCCCTGGCTGTGCAGTGAAAACTGAGTGATAAAACATTGTCTCCATTCTCCCCTCCACTCTGAGCAGAGAATTGTGACTGTTAGTAGCCAGCTCTCTGCTCTGCCCCTCCAGTGCTCACTGGAGCACTGGGCTGTGGAGGGGGTGGGGGGTGTTAGCTCAGCCCCTCAGCAGATCACTGAGAGGCTGAACCAGCTGCTGGTCCAGGCACCTGGGTGGATCAGATTGGCTGAAATCTGATCACAGGAGTGCAGAACTAAGTGCAGTCCTGTGACCTATAGGCGAAGTACAGCCAAAATAGCTTTGGCTGTTGTTCTCCTTTTTAGGAGCATGTGTTTGAGGTGGTTACTTTGATATGTTTGCATGATAAAGATAGACAGAAATAGTTTTACAATGTCGTATCAATAGTTCATGTTTTTAGTCCTACCCTGATGGTGCTTTTTGTGAAATGTAAATTTTGGCTTCCTTTTGCCTTAATACTTGTAGTATTGATCAAACGTTAAAAAAATACTGTTACTATATCAATAAAGGGCAATATGCTCTTTGCCTTTGTTATAACAAATGCTTGTTTCTAGAATGTTTTTTTACTCTTTACATGAATTTATTAAAGTTTAATGTTGCTGTTTGAGCCATCTCCTTTCATGGTTGCAAAAACTGAGTAAAACAAGAACTTTTGGTGGGGGGGGGAAAAAAAGCCCTATTTTTGCAGCTGCACGGAAGAACGGCTCAGACGTGTATTTTAGGGAGATGAATAGAAGATGATTGTAGTCTCTGTGTGTTTCCATGGCAGTGATGCAAAAAAGGTTTTATTGGCAACAAGAGCTTCTTTCATCCTTGCCTTTTAAAACCCTTTTTAATATGTTCATCACAGCTGTACACTTGTCAAAAAGATATTCTAAACACGCTATATAGATATAAACCGGCTATAAGATATTATAAACTGACATACTGGTATAAAGTTAATTTGTTGTCACACTTACTTACTGACGGATGTACAAGTAGGAATAAACACAGCTTAAAAAAGACTACCCTGTAAGTGCCGGTTCACACTAGGTCGCTGTGACTTAGGGGGCGACCTGTGAAGTCGCGTGCAGCGCAACTTCGACGCGACTTGCACGTACTTCATAAAATGAATGTCTATGCAAGTCGCCTCCAGGTCGCCCCGAAGTAGTACAGGACCCTTTTTCTAAGTCGGAGCGACTTGTGTCGCTCCTATTAGAACCGGTCCTGTACTACTCAATGACCGCGGCGGTGCACGACTTGGCAGGCTGACCAAGTTGCCTGACAAGTCGTATTAGTGTGAACCGGCACTTATACAATCGTGTCATGTTAATATTGTGTATGCACGTTCTTTTCTTCTTTTTGTATTATAACACCGTATTTTTGCATATTAGCTACACATCGCAATAGTCCCAGACCTGTGAAGGTGCCTCGATGTCACAGTGACCCACCAAACCCTCACCTCAATACTCCTACACCAGAAGGTTTCAGGTATTATTTTTTTTTGTAATAAATGTGAAATGACATTTGGCCCAGTACTTTTGTCACAAAATAGAACTGAAATTGTTATTTTGTTCAAGAATAGTTGAATTACTCAGTATCGCACTTTATGAAGCAGTTGGCTGACTTCTACAGTATACCTTTTTAAAACTGGGTAGAATCATTGCGGAGTTATAAGTTCAAATCAATGTCCTTTACAGGGGTTTTCCTATAAGAAAATGTGTTAAGTTTCTTTACCATGGGAGCAGTGTGCATCTGCATGTTCTCCCAGGCCCAGTCTTTTTGCTTATCACAACTTTCCTCAGAGCTTCGTTAGTGTGGTGAAAATTCACATTGCAAAAAATACCCAATCATGTGCAAGGAAAAAAAAAACTACATTTTTAATTGCACATGATTGAATGACAGAAGTCAGAAAAGTTTCACCTCATTCACTAAACTCTGGGAAAATTTCCCTTGCAAAGTAAACAACTACTTGCCTTTATCATATCAGCCACACTGCCTTTCTTTGACTTGCATCTTCCCTTTAAAGTATTTTTTTACCTAGATAATTAACATATTTTTTTTTTTAAATTGCCTGTTTATTAGATTGTATTTTGTGTCTGTCAGTGGGCAAATTGGTAAATTTATACCCAGTTTTTTCCTCATTCGTTATATTTTTTATTTTAGATCGATGCACTATATACAGTATATCCTAGTTAACCTTATATGTAGTTCAAAAAATAAAGTAGACTAGCAAAGTTTTATAGCTGAGGAAAAGCATGGTGCTTGTATTTCACTACCACCGTTAAGGAAAGATCGCACTTTGCTTATGCGGCTTATTATGTTGTTCCTGTGGCTTCAATACCTTTTGTGTCACTGACTTGGAGCAAATGTGTAAGCTGAGTGTTCTGAATAATGGGATTGATTTAATAAAACAAGAGTGCAAAATCTGGTGCAGCTCTGAATAGAAACCAGTTAGTTTCCAGTTTTTATTCCAAAGCTCAACTGAACAAGCTGAAGTTAGAAGTTGATTGGTTTCAGTGCAGAGCTAATGCAGATTTTGCACTCTCTAGTTTTAGTAAATCAACCACAATGTATTGCATTTTTGTTCCAGGTCGGTGACTTAGCATCAGAATTAAAGACAGCTGGGTAGTTAGCAGTTTTAGGTTGTACAAAGAGGTCAGTAATGAAAGCCTCTGTATTTCTCTCAGTTGAAGTTTCCTTTAAGGATATATATTTTTTAAACCTTTATTTCAAAAGTAGCCTTTCATGCTTTTTATGGGGCTTTTTGTTTTGACTGAATCCTCTTCACATAAATCTCTGTTGTTCTGTGCAGCTCTGCTCAACGCAGGTTGAGACTGTAAAGGGATCTGCGAAAGGGCAATGCTTGAATCACTGAACATGTCGGGTTACATTTAGTAGCTGAAATTATCTGAATCAAAGATACAGAAAAGATACAAAAAACTTTAGGGTTTGTTAGGTAAAGTAGTGTCTGCAAGTTTGTTTGTTTTTTTCTTTTATAGCCTAAATAAGTCATATATGTCTTCACAGTTTGCAGTTTTTCTGTCTTTGAGAATGAATTTCAGGAAACATATGAAAATGATAACATTTATGTTTAGGAACAACATTTTTTTTCGCCTCATAACATTGGATAATGTTTTAATATTTTTTATTAAGGGCTCCTAGTGTTTTTAAGTTGAAGATATTTAAGGATGGACAGTCTTCCAAAATGAATCAGCCAATCAGTTCATTCTAGGTACCAGGAAACACTTAGGGGACAAGTCGTTTGTGCTTTCTATACAAAAGTCATTAGGAGCATTTGCTCTAGACTCTGCAGAGCACATAAAGATTGAACTGAAAAATGCTTATTCACTTATATATATCATTTATATCTAGATATGTTAAAATTAAACTGTACTGAGCCTGCAAAGTGCCTATCCATCTCTGTCTTTGCATCTAAACAGACGATTCATATATTGGAAACAAAGCGGATTCATCCATCTTGTTATAAATGTCAAGGGTTTTTATTCATAGATCTCTAGAGATACTTCTTGATGTTTTTCTTCTTATCACAGCAATCGAATTGTCACTTGTGATGTGAAGAACCAACCCAGCACAGCTGCCGGTCGCCCAACTGCATTTAGTAGCGACTCGGTTCAACAAAAATCCTTCAGCATTGTAAATGATAACAGGTAGTGCCACCCTGTCAGGTCATCTGCTATTGCAATGTCTACAGGTGTTTTCTGCTGGGCGCTTACTGACTTTCCTTATTAGCTTTCTTATTCACCTTCGTTCTAAACCAGTGTTCTAAAACTTGAATGTTTCTTTTGTGTTTAATCGGCTATTAATGCTTTTTATTTTCATATGTTACTTTAAAACATTAATAGCCTATAATTTTGCTCTATGCATGTGCTGTTTTTAATATGCTGTTGGATTAAATATATTTATGAAACAATGTAGGGGCAAAACTGGAAATTCAGCTATTTCCCTGTCAGAGTTCTTCAAAAATAGAAAGAAAATAGGGAACTGTTTAAAAAGCCGAGTTTAAGAAAAAGAAAAGGCCTGCTATAGCTGACCTCTTTTCAAAATGCAAACTAGTAAAGTTATACGATCTGCTTTCTATCAGCCTTGCTTGGCAACAAGTCATAATTTAATAAGTAGGATTTATGTGCATTCAGAATGCTGATTCATTGCTGATGATGTAATATAACGGGGCTAGGAAAGATCCTGTGAAACTCCAGTTTTGTTGAAAAAAGAAAATCCTCCCTGTCATGTCAAATGCTTATGCTGTGCAAACAAAACTTTTTAATTTGAAAGCGAACTGGATGTTCTGCCTTTCAGTTTAAATCCTAATGTTTTAATAGAAAATATTTCATTCATCTTGACCGATCCTGACTTTTGTCATGCAGTATAGTTTATGGCAACACCTTGCAATGCAAAAACAAAAAAGCACAGCCTACTTATTTTTAGTGCACACCACCACAGCACAGATTGCCTTGTCTATGCTATGGGAATGCATTGGACAAGGCTGTCCAGCACAGTTCAGCGCATATGGTATGTATGAGACCTTCGATATGAAACTGCTAAGTGAGCCTATCAACTTTATTAGGAATACAATATTCCAAACATCAGACTTCTTGAAACTGAAAGTTGCACACTCTCTGTAGAGTTCTGACAGAAACAAAGAACCTTTTATTAGTTGCAGTGTGTGTGGATTCTGGAAAATCAGATCTACAAACTGAGCATTCTTTCCATGGTTAATTCTCAAGAAAAAGAATGAAGGGAAAGAGCATTTTAAATGAATAAGAATGCTGACATGGAAAGGTAATTTAAAAACCTTTTGTTAAAAAAATGCTTGTGTAGAATTTATGTATGTTCTACCTCATTATTAAATTAAGTTGCGTTTTCCTTCAGCCCTACTATGTATGCTTTATTTTCCTATGCTCTATGCTGTTTCTGTCATGGCATTTGTTTTTCAAGACCATCAGCACTTGTTTTTCAAGACCATCAGCACTTGTGAGCGTTCTGCTGTCTTTGCTCCTGTAATATAATGAAAATGAACAGTGCAACATGATGTAAGCGTCGTAAGACCATTTTTCACGCACAGAGCGTCTACTTTATTCTTCGGTCTTAAAGAGTGTAAATTACATATCAGACCTTGGATGTAGACATCGATGGTAAATATGCTTGTTTTTAGAGCACCAGGCAGACTTTTTTCATCTCTCCTCCTTGCAGCCTGTGTTCAGTGTGGCATGCATGTGCAATGTCAGCCTCAAGGATAATAACTGGGCTCTTACCGAGAAGAGCTGTGTGACATGCCTGTTGGTGCTGCATTGACTTATATTTCTGCATCTGAGGTCTAATATTTCCATTTCGCATTTAGCCCTGTTGACTGCATCAGGCAGTGAACAGGGCTCAATGCGAGTCATGATTTTAGTTATATTTTAACAGCTGCTGTATCTAAACTCTTTCCACAGGCGTGCACTTATAACAACTTCATGCTTTGTATGGTGCAGGGAAGCGATTTTCTGATTCGCCCCTATGGATAACTGCATGCTAGACAGCTCTTTGCAGCGTTCTCAATTAAAGTGGTAGCAAACCAACTTTTTCATCTTTTACCTGTAGGTACTGTGAATATCTCCTAAACTTGCACTGTTTAGGAGATTTTCTCAGTGCATGCAGCCGATGATGTCACCAGCGCATGCACTCTGAAGATCCAGCATACCGTGCCACACCTTCAGAGCCCATGCAGTAAACGGTGGCTCCCGCACGCATGCGCGAGAGTGATGTCATCTCACCCCCAAGCACTCATGTGGCTGGAGGCTGCGAACCAGGAAGCAAGACCCCAGGTGAAGGTGGAAGCCCTCTCAGCGGTGATAGTGCAATGCTGGAGGGCTTCATTTTAAGGCAAGTTTCTCATAATGTGGTGGTTTGTGGTGCTTACTAGCATATTTGGCCATTGCATTGCAGGGAATTTTTTTCTCCCTTCTTTTACCATGGTTTACTACCGCTTTAAAACCAGTAGGAAAAAAATAAAAAATAAAAATCTTGAAAAGAGGTAGCGCATCTGAGAGAGAATATTATCCACCCATAAAGCATAGAAGCAGAATATTACATTTGTGATTCCTTCATAGATTCCATTCTATATCAGGTATTTGTTGGGATATGAAAGAAGGAAGTAAAAATGGTGAACGCAAACATGCCAGGAGATATATCAAGTGTCATAATGGAGAATAATATGGACATTGTTACTAGTAATTATTAATAATCTTACAGTATAATCCATTGCAGTATGTTTAGCACACCTGGAGATTAACCAAATACTGTATATATGTTTTAAGTCAGAAATGATAAAGGAATTGTCTGCTACAATTTTTGTCTGTCTTCCTATCTGTAATAATATTAAAAAAGAATAGCGCAACCATGCAAAAGAAATGACTATTAAATATGGAGACAATCCATAAATAAAAATGGGGGTTTAGTCCCACCATATGGCCATATCGTGCTCAAGCCCACCACTGCGTCAAAGTACCCCATTATCAGTGGGTCCTACACTATCCATAGAAAAGGGGTGAATCCAGCCTCTCCAACCCTTGGAGACAACACTCCTTGCTGGGATGGATGTGCTAATGCACTACAAAGGACTCCTCCTGTATCTACTTGATGGTGGACTCTGACCATCAAGTAGATACAGGAGGAGTCCTTTGTAGTGCATTAGCACATCCATCCCAGCAAGGAGTGTTGTCTCCAAGGGTTGGAGAGGCTGGATTCACCCCTTTTCTATGGATAGTGTAGGACCCACTGATAATGGGGTACTTTGACGCAGTGGTGGGCTTGAGCACGATATGGCCATATGGTGGGACTAAACCCCCATTTTTATTTATGGATTGTCTCCATATTTAATAGTCATTTCTTTTGCATGGTTGCGCTATTCTTTTTTAATATACATGTTGCTTGGTCCATAGCTGCACCGGCTTTAGATATACATGTTCAGGGTTTGCTCCCCCAATTTTTTGCTTGTTTATCTGTAATAATAATTAGCCACCTGAAATCTATGTTTTTATTATTATTATTATACAGGATTTATGTAGCACCAACAGTTTGTGCAGCGCTTTACAATATGAGGGAAGACAATACAGTTACAATACAATTCAATACAGGAGGAATTGGAGGGCCCTGCTCGTTAGAGCTTACAGTCTAGAAGGGAGGGTCAAGTGAAGCAAAAGGCAATAACTGGGGGGGATGAGCTGATGGTGAAAATGGAAGTACAGTTGTTAGGTGTGGGTAGGATAGGCTTCTCTGAAGAGGGTTTTCAGGGATCGTCTAGAACGAAAAGAAAAATCTTTTTCTGCTGCCTGTTTGAGGATATTTTCCAATGGGATTTCTAATTCTGGTGACAACCAGGGTTTCCCTCACTCTAGAATACGTGTCAAACACAAGACCTGTGGGCCGAATTCAGCCCTCCAGGCCATTTCATGTGGCGCTTGCACCTCTCCTGCAGCTGCGACACCCCCTTCGTCTCTGCCCCCGCCTTGCAGTTGGCAGCAGAGCGGGGGGAAGAACTCCTCCTCCAGATCCTGCTCTTCTCTGTGCAACTGCAGAGAGAATAGTCTCTGTTCCCCCTGTCTCGGCAGTCAGAAGCAGAGAGGAGGACATAACTCCTACAGATCCTACACCTCTCTGTGCAGCTTCAGCACCCGCTCGTCTCCGCCTTCCTTGGTCTCAGCATCCAGCAGACTACAGCTGCTGACTCCAGACCCTGCACTTTCTGCCTCAGTTTTGCCCCAGTCTTTTTCAGCAGCACAAGGTGTAAGGGGGCTATACTGTAAGGGCGGTGGTGGATTCTTGACTTCTGATACTGGGGGGCTGTTGACATCTGATGTAAGGGTGAGGTGCTCTGGACATATAGTCGTAAAGATTCAATTGGCCCTTTGATGGCAACCATAGAGCTGATGCGGCCCCCAATGAAATTGAGTTTGATACCCCTGCTCTAGAGGGATTTTCTCTAACTTAACCACTTCCGGACCGCCCACCGCAGATTTATGCCGGTACTTTGACATTAAATACCCGGGTTATGGCTGCAGATAGCTGTCATAACCTGGTATTTTTTTAAACTGTGGGAGGTCCTCTTTCACATAAGGGTGATCCCAGCAGCGGATTTGCCGCGGGATCACCCTTATGGTGCGGCGGGAGAGGTCCCCCCCGTACCCCCCTCCCATCGCTTCCTGGTTGTTTTCCCCGCTTACCGGACCCGCTGACAGTGGGGAAAACAATCCGGTCCACGCTCCTCACAGGCAGGAAGTCGAGTGAGGGCAAGACGGCCCCCACTCGACTGTATGGTCTTGGAGGACCGTAGCAATGTCAAACGTCATCTCCTAGCAACGAATTTAAAGAGCCAATTTTTTTTCATCATGGGCATCCGCCTTCCCCTCCGCTGCCCCTGGGTGGTTGGCTCCGCTGGGGCTCGTGTCCTAGCGGCTGCATCCATGCAATTACGGCTGGGCCTCCACAAAAATTTAGGCCTGCTAGGCCATGTGGTCAGCTTGGCATCTCCCTTGAAAGGGGTAGTGCTGTGGAGGTGCTTCATTTTTTTAATGACAGCCTTGCTGCCATTATTGTGTGGGACATCTGCCCTGTTTTAGGGGGATACCCTGCCTGTTCTATTATGTCCTCTATGGAGTGCTCGGAGGGGACCTCTTGTATATTCTGCGGGGTCCAATGTGGGCCCTTGGCTGGCATCCCCTTTGCAGGATCTCAGTCGGCGGCCTACCCGGATTATGTTTTTCAGGGTGAGCTTTGTATATAGCGACCCTACTAGGTCTGCATCCACGTACCCTGAGTGCTCAGATAATGAGGATGATTCCTCTGCTCCTCTAGCCGTGCTTAAATAGGTGCTGGTGGATGCACCGTTTGTGCCAGTGCGTGAAACTTTAAAAATGGAGGTTGCGACTGATGCTGCTTTGCAGGGACCCATTCCTTTTGGCACTTACAGACCCTCCAAAGCGACAAGGGTGTTCTTTTTTCCGCTTACCTTGACAACGTTGTCACAGAACAGTGCGCTTGTCCAAAACGCCGTGGTTGCTAAGCATCTTTGCTTGCGGTATCCTTATGAGGATTCCCTGCGTTACAGGGGACGGTTCCATTTGTAGTCCTGCGGCGCATTATCTGGCTGAAATGCTGGTCTGTGGACCAGCCTTCTAAGAAGACCTTGTCTGTTCTTCCATTCATGGGGGATCGCCTGTTTGGAGCTTTTTTTGATGACCTCATCAAGGGCCTCACAGGGGTAAAGGTTACTCTTCTTCCTTTAGGGGTAAAGAGTCTCGTCACAGACGGGGACCCTCCTTTTCAGCGCACAAGAGACTTTTTCGTCCCTCAGGGTCTCAAGACAAGGGATCCAAGCCCTTTCAGGCCTCCGCTGGGGGTTCCAAAAAGTCTGGTCGCGCAAACCACGAGCAGGTGCTGCCAGACCTGCGGACAAAAATTCCTTCGCAAGAGGGGGGCGCCCTCACCTGTATCTGTGGTGGGGGGGGACATCTTCGCTGCGGGTCGACTCCAGGGGTGTCCGGTGCAGATTCAATCGGACAATGCCAACAGGGGGGGACAAGAAGTGTCCTGGCGGCTCGGGAAGTACCCAGCTTTCTAAGCTGGGCAGAAAGTTTTGTTCCTGCCCTCTCTGTTGTGCACATTCCAGGGGTGGTAAATTGGCAGGCGGATTACTTCACTCGACAGGCGTAGGACCAGGGGGAATGGTCACTTCATCCGGAGGGGTTTCATCAGTTGTGTCTCCGGTGGTATACTCCTGAGGTGGATCTGTTGGCCTCTCTCCTCAACTGGAAAGTGCAGAGGTTTGTGGCACCATCCCGGGATCCTCTGGCTGACGCCACAGGCGCATTAGTGGCTCCTTGGAGTTGGTATCGTCTGATTTACGCTTTTCCTCCCTCTCAAGCTTCTGCCGAGACTACTGCGCCGAAACAAGGCAGAAGGGATTCCGGTCTTCCTAGTGGCTCCAGACTGGCCTCGGCGATCTTGGAACACCAATCTGGTAAGGCTGGTCGCCGATGCTCCTTGGAGACTTCCTCTCAGGGAAGATCTGTTGTCGCAAGGGTCAATCTTCCATCCTGCTTTACAGTCGCTGGCTTTGATGGCTTGGCTGTTGAAAGCCAGGTGCTGAAGGATAGAGGGTTGTCTGGACCTGGTGATTCAGATGTTGTTAGAAGCTAGAAAATCTACTTCTAGTAAGATTTACCATAGTGGAAGATGTACATTGCGTGGTGTTAATCCCTCAGGGTTCACCCTCGGTCCTTTTCGGTGACTCGGATCTTGGCTTTCCTCCAACGAGGGGTTGAGCAGTGCCTGACCTTGAGAACCATCAAGAGCCAGGTTTTGGCTTTGGTGGTTTTCTTTCAACGTCTGTTGGACACACACTCTTTGGTGCGTACCTTTCTCAAGAGAGCGAGACACTTGGTTCCTCCAGTGTGGTCTCTATTGCCGCCATGCGACCTCAATTTGGTGTTTTCAGTTCTCCAGAAGCCTCCCTTTGAAAACATTCAGGAGGTTCCCCTGCTTACTTTGTCCCAGAAAGTGGCATTTTTTGTGGCTATTACTACTTTGCGCAGGGTGTTGGAGCTGGCGGCGCTGTGTTGACGTTTGCCTTACCTGGTGGCTCTTCGTCCATGTCCGTCGTTCCTTCCAAAGGTCATCTCTGATTTTCATTTGAATGAAAACATTGTGTTGCCCTCCCTGTATCCCAGGCCTAAGCATCCTAAGGACATTTCCTTGCATTCCCTGGATGTGGTCCGGGCAATAAGAGTGTACCTGGCAGCTACAGAGTTTTTTTTAGAAAGTCAGTCTCCCTATTTGTCCTCACGGATGGACCACACAAAGGGTTGGCTGCTTCTGCTGTGACCATTTCCAGATGGTTCAGACACTGTGGTTCAGGCTTATCCCATTAGCCCCGGTTCACACTTATGCGAGTGCGGGGTTCGCATGTAATGTCGGAGCGCACTGCTCCTTCATTACATGCGATCGGCTGTGCGGTGCGAGTTTAGCCATACACTTTGTATGGCTAAATTTGCACCGCAGCCGCAGCAAACACGCACAGGACCCTTTTTGGAAGCCGCATCAGGATCGGATCGCACAGCGGTTCACACTTGTCCAATCCGATCCTGTGCGAACTGCACGATCGCACTGCGATATGCGATCAAACTGGGGGTGTCGTTAAGATTACATTGACACCCCCAACGTATCATACGCATATGGCAGTGTGAACTGCCGGGGGTGCGTGTGCGATGCGGGAACAGGCTGCGGATTCGCAGCCTTCCCGCATCGCATAATATAAGTGTGAACTGGACCTTAAAGGTCAGGTTCCTCCTTTGCCTGTTAAGGCGCACTCTACTCGGGCGCTTAGTGCCTCCTGGGCCTTCTGTCAGTGATGCAGGTTTGCAGGCGGCTACCTGGTCGTCTGTGCATACATTCACAAAGTTTTATAAGGTGGATGTGTTGGCATCTGCGGATGCTTCCTTTGGCTGCAAGGTTTTTCAGGCTGCTGTTTAGAGGGCTCCACCTATCAACTTCTATACAACCAGCCTGTCCTTTTTTTTTTTTTTTTTTTTTTTTCATTCAGTCGCTGCCATCAGCTTTAGCTGCCAGCATTGATCATTGTGTTTTGTCGGCAGGGAAAGCCTCCCGCTGGCAGAATACAATAACCCTGCTGTAGGGAACCGTGGTCGAAATAAAGAAAATTGCATAAACTATGGGTTGATTTACACACCTAGATATAGATATAGATATAGATATAGATATATATATATATAGAGAGATATATATATATATATATATATATATATATTGTGAGGGATTAGCTCGGTGGCGGGTGTGGATGACCCCTTGGGGGGTGCGTTTTCCCAGAGAGGTAGCCGACAAGTGCTTGCAAACAAACAGTGTGGTTTATTAAATGGTGTTTTCTTCACCAGGCTGTATGCAGCAAAACATCCTTAATAAAATAAAACAGAAAATAAATCCTTGCCTCTGTGGGCGGCTACCTTCTCACAACTGGAACCTGCCTAAGTGTCTGTCTCCAACCTACCGTCGGGCAGACTTCCTTGTCACATAGCGGACACTCAATAGTCCTTTTGTAATAGCTTCACAGGGCAACACAGTCCTTTTGTTTCTTTCACATCAACAGTTCGTCTTCTCACCTTTGAGACGTATTCACCCTTGGTTACCGTCCCGGGCACACATCACTCCGGGGGGTCTTCTCCCAGGCCCACACATCCTGTCGGGAGGCACACGCTGACTGTCCTCCTGCTCCCAGCCCACATGGCTTCAGGACACAGCTTCTGGAGGCAGCAAACAATAGGAATTTCTCTGAACAAATTATAGAGCCTTAACTCCCTCATTCTGAACAGGTGAAGGCCTTTCAACTTCCTGCTGGCTAGCTCTGTAGCCAACACCCTAAATTAATTAATGGACTTTCTAAATCAGGTAGAAATGTATCTCCTTCCTGTGACTACATTCCCAGATTTAGCAGACTTCCTGTTACATACCCCCCCCTCTTGTTTCAACCCTAGGGTTGGGACACAGATTTCCAGGCACGCATGTGTCAAGCACTGCTGACTCACTGATAAGCCTCCTATTATCCTCAAGCTTCCGGATGAAACTGTTTTGTCATCTTCATTGACGGATTTCTCATAAATGCCACACAGTTTGTCTCTCATCTCATATACACATTCTTCAACTGCATTTTTGGCATCATTTCGCTCCTTCTCGTTTCTGTCATCTTCATTGACAGCTTTCTCATAAATGTCAGACAGCTTGTCCCTCATAACCGTCTGTCCAATCCACCATGGAGGACCGTGATCCATAGGCAACTCAATTGGGCTAGTCTTAATGTCTTCAACATTCTTAAGACGCCTCTCTCTGCAATCCATAAATGTTTTCCACAAAACTTTGAGAACCTTTGCTTCACTAAGCTTTGCTCCAAGTAGGGACTCTTGACATCCCTCTGTGACTTGAGTTGCCTCTCCATACAGCTGTACACAATCATTGACTTTTTGTTGTAAAAGGGAATGATCTTCCTTCTTGAGCTTTGCTTGCTCTAAGATGCTGTGCAGAGGATTTTCCAATTGAGACAACAGGCTGTCACACATTTCTTCAAAGTGACCCCTGTTCCTTTTCCCAGAGATATCAATATCATTCAAACATTTCATATTCATAGGCAGATCTGAAGCATTTGCACTCATCAACTTCTTAAACTTTTCGCCCTCCTGAGCGAGTCGCAGTAAAGGCCTACTATTTGATTTGATATTCAGTTTATATTTCTTGCCAAACTCTTCACAGAAGTAGCCAACCAGAACATCATCAACTTTCCTTCCACCAACATAGGGGTCAAAGGCAACAACACAGTTGAACCCAGCGATCTGGGTGGTATCCATTATAGACCTCCTCTCTGCATCAGTGAAGAAGCATGGAACTGCAACACATTCTTTTACAGGTTTCTTCAATGCACTTTCTGCTGAACTATTTGACCGCTCAAGGTCACCTAGTTCTTTTTCTCTATCTGAAATCCACATGGAATGCATCTCAAGATCACGATCAAACTTCTGCCACCCGTCTTTCACCAGTTCCATTTTGGAAACACTCCCTGAAAGGCACTTATTCATTTGCTTCACGTTTTCACCAACAGCCTTAGTTTTCTCCACTAGGTTTTCAGCCTGAACTGAGAAATCACCACATTTCTTACTCAGCTCCTTTGTTTGCTGAAGCTCTAATGATACATTTTCCAATGCTTGAAGTTTTTGAAGGAACGGTTTATTCCAAAGGGGTGATTCAAGCCACGTGTCATCACATTTCTGAGGCTCACTCAGGACAGACCCCAAAACACTGATCCTTTTAAAAACTGCATCAGGCACACTATCCCCTCTTTGGGACAGATCCTCTGTTGCCTGGAATTCCTCTTCCAGTTCCTGCAACGGAATCTTCATCTCTTCTACTTGCTGTTCTAAGGCTCGCTTAGACTTTTCTAGCTCCTGAACGCTTTTCTCAACCTCATCCTTGTAGCTGACCACATGTTCCATCTCTGTACATAGCTGCTTGTTAACTCTTTCTAGTTCAGCCTTGGACTCTAGAGCTTCCTCTAAAGAGCGAGCCAAGAACAGGGCTTTGCTCTCGTTATCACGCGCCTCCGCTTCTGCGCGGTCGCGTTCTTCTGCATATTTTGCAGACACAGTCTTCTCTTCACCAAGCATCTGATCAAACTTCTTTTTCACATCTTCAACACACTGTAATGAAGCAACGCTTTCTTCCATGCGTTTTTTCATATCCGCTATCTGAGCTTGCAATGTTGCGACTTGCTCTGATAGGTTTTTCTTTGCTTCCGCCTCCTCTTTTAATTGTTCCAGGAAGCCATTTTTCTCATCTTCCATTTGTTTGAGCTTTGTGCTAAAACTCAGCCTTTGACACCTCTCTTCCTGTAAGAGTTCCTGCGTGTCTTGCAGCTGCGATTCCAAGATAGAAAAATCTTCCGCAATTTCTCTAGATTTGCTGTCTGCTTGAGAAAGCTGATTTGTAACATTGTCCAACTCAACCTGCAGTCGGTTTGCCTTCTCTGACAGCTTAGCACACAATCGGTCACCTTCTGACACCTTGACTTGCGATTCCAGAAGCTGTGCCTCTACTTTTTCCCTCTTATGTTCACAATCTCCTTTTCCCTGCATAAGAGCCTTCACCTCATTGGCTAGCATCTGGGAATAAGAATGTAATTCTGCCACACAGGCTTCTTTCTCCTTTAACTGCTGCTGGACACGTTGGGCTTCCCCTTTCCAACTTTCACAGTCCGCACGCCATTCATTTACCACATTGCTCAAAGTAGTGAGCTCATACACAGTACTCAGTAATTTAGCCTCTCTTTCACTTTTCTCGTTGTCGCTGAGAGACAATGTCGTTTTCAGAGCGACATTCTGTTCCTGCGACTCCTGCAGGTCTATTTTTGTAGCTCCCAAAGACTGAAGACTTTTTTCCAGCTGATTACGCAACTCCAACATATCAGCCATACTTTGCTTCTGCAAAGTCTGAATTTCACTTTCCTTTTCCATGAGGATGGTATCTTTCTCCATTATAGTCTCTCTGCGTTTTTGCAACTCGACCAAAAGAAGAGCAGTGGATTCTTCCCACTGTAACACATGAGACTTGAGTAGTTCATTCATTTCCTGCAAGTTTCTATGCTCCATTTTAAGCAATTCCAAGGCTTGTTCCTTTTCTTCCATTTTCCGTTGCAAGGCATCCAACTCAGCCCTGCACACATACTCGGTTTCCTCCAAACCGATGGCCTCCATTGGCTGCTGGCGTCTCTGTTTCCAGCCTGCCATGCTCTCTTGATGAGCCTTTTGTTGAGCTGCAAAGCTCTGCTGAAAATCCGCATTTGCCTGCTGTTGAGCTGCATTTGCTTGCTGTTGAGCTGCATTTGATATAATCAGATGTTTCAACATCTCCTCCATTTTGAGTTTACTTTTCATCTGAGCACACTGCGTCTCCATAGCAGTTTCATCAGTGTTGCTAGGGACAACAACCTTCCTCTTTAGTAGACTCTCTTTAGGCATGGATGGGGCTGGTTCAGACGGCAACATCCCCTCCATCCATAGAATCCGGTCTCTCATTTCATCTATCTTTGCATTCTTCAGGCGTTTTGAACGCCCCATCTTCAATAACTCCACAAACAAATTTTTCACAGTCCAGCAAAAAATTTCAGACCACTGTCTCTTTAACACATGTAGTTTTTCTCTCTCTTGCAGGATCTCTTTTCCTGCACACACAGTTTGTGCAGTCACTTGCACCAGACACAACAAAGTTCATCAAATAATTTTGAGACCGCTGTCTCTTTAAAACACTTTTTTTTTTTCTGTCAGGATCTTCTCTCCTGCACACATAGATTGTGCAATCTCATGCACCAGATAAAGTTCATCAAACATTTGCACTTCCTTGCAGGGATCTCTGCTTATGCCCACTGCATACCTCCACCATATGTGAGGGATTAGCTCGGTGGCGGGTGTGGATGACCCCTTGGGGGGTGCGTTTTCCCAGAGAGGTAGCCGACAAGTGCTTGCAAACAAACAGTGTGGTTTATTAAATGGTGTTTTCTTCACCAGGCTGTATGCAGCAAAACATCCTTAATAAAATAAAACAGAAAATAAATCCTTGCCTCTGTGGGCGGCTACCTTCTCACAACTGGAACCTGCCTAAGTGTCTGTCTCCAACCTACCGTCGGGCAGACTTCCTTGTCACATAGCGGACACTCAATAGTCCTTTTGTAATAGCTTCACAGGGCAACACAGTCCTTTTGTTTCTTTCACATCAACAGTTCGTCTTCTCACCTTTGAGACGTATTCACCCTTGGTTACCGTCCCGGGCACACATCACTCCGGGGGGTCTTCTCCCAGGCCCACACATCCTGTCGGGAGGCACACGCTGACTGTCCTCCTGCTCCCAGCCCACATGGCTTCAGGACACAGCTTCTGGAGGCAGCAAACAATAGGAATTTCTCTGAACAAATTATAAAGCCTTAACTCCCTCATTCTGAACAGGTGAAGGCCTTTCAACTTCCTGCTGGCTAGCTCTGTAGCCAACACCCTAAATTAATTAATGGACTTTCTAAATCAGGTAGAAATGTATCTCCTTCCTGTGACTACATTCCCAGATTTAGCTGACTTCCTGTTACAATATATAATATATATATATATTATAAAATATACTAGCAAGTGTAGTATCGGCATAAAGACTGTAATATGCTATAGGTTTAAGGTGTGTTTGTTTTTTTTTTTGTTTTTTTTGTTTTTTTTAAACTATTTTCTTCAAGAAAACCGCTTCACCCCTGCTCCACCCTGAAATATTTCTGGTACACATATATATTCACTGGGCAGTGTTCGGTGCCTCAGCAACTGATTTTCAGGCCTTAGCACTGTCACGTGGCAGAGGAATGCCTTGTCTAAATGTAAATACAAATTTTACGAAAGTTAGTATTTGCATAGGAACTTTAGGAGGTTCTTGGCAGAGCAAGTAGGATTGCCAATGGTAAATAATGGCATGGGAGAGTACCTGTTATGCTGCTTTTGTGGTACTTTTTGCTATACAGTATATCAGATTCACTTGATATTTGAGTAGATGAATGATGACCGTTTCTGCAGTTAGTATGTATGCACTTATTTTAATTATGATAGGTTTCATCTGACTGACTATTCTTGTATTTGAGAATATTCGTGTATAATAATTGGTTATGGGTGGTGTGTACTTTGTAAATATCTCCATGTATATATGCTGGGGTTATGGAATAGTAAAAACATTTTTTTTTTTTTTTTTTAAATCCGTTACGTTTGTAAATGCAGCAATACATTTTCCTTTCCCTAAGAATTTATTTACAATCTGTAGATGAATGCTTGTGTAAATGATCCTTGTTTTCTCTTTCGTTCATTGACGGACACAGCTCCTGATGATCATGACTATTGAGTTATACTGCCCCCTACAGGAGTAGGACACTAGGCAGAAAGAATCTGGCTATGCCTATGGGCGGTCCCAGGGGATTCCCTGTCTCTGCTATAGTTACTCACTCTGCCTAGTCAGGAGTAAGGACCTAGTTCCTTGCTGGAATCTCTGGTCCTGGCAATTTTTTCCTTTTAGATTTAAATTTTTCTCCTGTTCTTTTCCTGTGAGATGTGCAATCAACTGCCGGATTGGGGGACGAGCTGGATTATCTAGATCCAGTGGTCAGCCCAGTCTGGCCAGCGAACGCGCAGACCTCAGCTCTGCGCTAGGCTGGCCGCGGCATACACCCACCGGATGGGGGATGGCCTGCGAGTTAAACGCCTTGCGAGGTCGCATACGGCCGGGTCTCGGCCCGAGTCGCAGCGTTCCTCCTGGCTGACAGCCCCTCCATTTTGATAGTTACATAGTTACATAGTTACATAGTAGGTGAGGTTGAATAAAGACAATAGTCCATCCAGTTCAACCTGTGTAGGTGTGTGTGACTGTAATCATCTAACATAGCCCTCAATCTCCTGATCCTTGAGATGTAAGTCTAAGAGTCTTTTGAAAGTCACCATACTACCCGCAGAAACCACCTCTTGTGGTAGACAATTCCACAATCTTGTAGCCCTAACAGTAAAGAACCCCCCACGTTGCCTGAGGTTAAAACGCTTCTCCTCTAATCGCATTGTATGTCCTCGAGTCCTCATGCAATTCCTTCGAATGAACAGCTTTTCTTCTAAGCTGAGATCCCCATTAAGATATTTATAAATTGCTATCATGTCCCCTCTCAGACGTCTTTTCTCCAGGGAAAATAAATCGAGCGATTGCAGCCGCTCTTCATAGGTAAGGTCCTCCAACCCCCTAATCAGTTTAGTTGCCCTTCTCTGGACTTTCTCCAGCTCCAACACATCCCTCCTGAGGACTGGCGACCAGAACTGGACAGAATACTCCAGATGCGGTCGGACCAGAGTTTTATAAAGTGGAAGGATTATAGTCTTATCTCTGGAATACATCCCTTTCTTTATGCATGCTAATATTCTGTTGGCTTTGGAAGCTGCCGCTTGGCATTGCATGCTGTTGCCTAATCTATCATCAACTAAGACTCCCAGATCCTTCTCCATTTTTGATTCCCCCAAGGGTTCCCCTCCTAACGTGTATTGTGTTTTTATGTTTTTGGTCCCCAAGTGCAAAACCTTACACTTCTCCACATTAAACCTCATTTGCCATGTCGTTGCCCACTCGGTAATTTTGTCCAGGTCATTCTGTAGGATATCTGCTTCATGCTGTGCAGTTATTGCCCTGGCCAATTTTGTGTCATCTGCAAAAACTGATAACGAACTACTGATCCCGTCCTCAATGCTGTTTATGAATAAATTGAACAAGGTTGGTCCCAGGACTGAGCCCTGGGGCACCCCGCTTACTACCTCAGACCAGTCTGAGTATGCGCTGTTTATTACTACCCTTTGGACACGGCCTTTTAGCCAATTCCGTATCCAAGAGCAAACCCTGCTGTCGATACCTGCAGACCTTATTTTATAAATTAAGCGCTTGTGGGGAACTGTATCAAACGCCTTAGCGAAATCCAAGTACACCACATCCACTGGTCTCCCCCTATCTAGCTCACAGCTTACCTCCTCGTAGAATGCTAAGAGATTGGTTTGACAAGATCGCCCATTTGTAAACCCGTGCTGGTTACTACTGATGATGTTTTTGTCTTTAGCATACTCTACGATATAGTCCCTTATCATCCCCTCCAAAAGTTTACATATTATTGATGTCAGACTGACAGGCCTATAATTTCCCGGGATATGTCTCTGGCCCTTTTTGAATATCGGAATCACGTTAGCCTTGATGGAGAGGAGGTTCTGTCTGTAGCAGTGCCCGGCTGGTTCCTGGTATGGTGAGTAGCTGTCCCTCCCTCTCCCCCCTGGAGGGTTTTGGGGTGGACGTGGGCCCCTCCTTGGGATGGTTGGACTCCCGGGTTCCCCTTCTTCCCATCAGGCACTCCCTTCATCTGGCCCTCCATCCTACCCCTCCTTCCCCTCCACTTATGCTGGGGCTGTGTGGGTGGTCCGGTCCACCTTCTGGGGTGAAGGCGGGGTGCTATGCTGGCGATGGGGGCCAGGGGGGGTGCGATTGGCTGTGCGGGGGTGGGGGGATTGTACCTGGTGGGGGCTGCTGTCTGGGTCTTTCCTTGAGGCCTGGGGATCCCTCCTGGGTCCCTAGGAGCCTTGTGGGGCATCAGTTTTGCTGTAGCCTGTGTTTTTCTATGCACATCGGCCATGTTTGTATGATCCGGCAGCCATTTTGCAGTGATTTGCCATTGAAAATAGCCGCGGCCATGACAGTGAAGCCCTGTGGGCGGCTATTTCGGCTCATCCCCTGGTGCTGACTCCTGAATCTTTTCACCTCTTGATCGCCGAACGTAGAGTGCACATTATCCTGGTGGCTGCAGGTGCCTGTTTCTGCTGGGTGGTGCTGCCAGCATGGTGGAGGCTGTCCCTTTACAGTGTTTAACACTTTTGTGGGGTCCCCCTGGTGACTCATGAAGTCTTTGGAGCACATCTCTTTACCTGATCCCCTCTCTGAGGCTGCGGGGCCCTCCGGGTCCTAACCATCCATCGATGCACTGACTGCAGTCCTGGAGTCCTTCGTGTCCCGGGTGGAGGTGGCTTTTGGGCGACGGGCTAGCAAAAAGTGCCCCCTGCCTTCACCTGCCTCAACTGTCTCATCAGATCCTGAATCTGATTTGGCAGCCACAGATGTGGGTCACCCTGAGACTACGCACCCGGAATCCTCAGATAGTGAGGATGATTCTTCTACATCTGCAACCGCGCACGAAAAGGCGCTGGTGGAAGCACTGTTTGTATCTGTGCGTGAGACCTTGAAGATGGAGAATGCAGCTGTGACAGAGGCGCAGGTTCCCTTTTAGCACTCACAAGCCATCTAGAGCGGCTAAGGTATTTCCTTTCCCCGTCTAATTTGACAGAATTGTCGCTAAAGAGTGGGGATAACCAAAGCGTCCCCTTGGGTTCCCTAAGCGATTTACTAGGCTTTACTCCTATGAGGAGTCCCTTATTAATAAGTAGATTGTTCCACCGGTGGTGGACCCTCCCAGTTTCCCGATTGAACAAGGCAACCATGATTCCGGTTGAAGAGTCCCCGGCCTTTAAGGATCTGGCTGACAGAAAGGCGGAGGCTGTAGCCTGCAATATGTACACTCTGGCTGGTTCGGCACTGAGGCCGGTATTCACCATTGCCCTGGTGTCGCAAACTCTGACTGAGTGGGCTAAGTTTTTACGCTGTGACCTGGAGGCAGAAAACCTCCCCCCTGCCTTTGCTGAGCCGGTGGGCCAACTGGTCCAGGAGCTACAGTTTATCTGTGATGCCTCTTTGGATGCCGCTTCCCTAGTGGCTAGGCTCTCTATTTTGGCAGTGGACCTTCGGCATGTCTTTTGGCTTAAATGCTGGTCTGTGGACCAGACTTCTAAAAAGGCCTTGACTGATCTCCTCTTTCAATGGGATCGCCTGTTTAGGGCTACTCTAGATGATGACATTAAAGGTCTCACAGGGAGAAAGAGTACTTTTCCTTCCGCAGGCTACTTAGGACAAGGAACCTTGTCATAGACGTGGGCCCTCCTTCTCGGCTCATACATTTTTTTCATCCCTCAGGGTCGACTAACAAAAGCTTGAAGCCATTCAGGGCCCCCTCTGGAGAATCCAAACAAACCTGATCTGGCAACCTGAGAGTGGGCTTCTCCAGACCCGCAGACAAGGCTCTTTCAGCATGAAGGTGCGCCCTAACCCGCACCGGGGGTGGGGGGACGTCTTCGCTGGTTTCCAGGCCCGTGGACTTCTCTGGTACAAGACAAGTGGGTCCACAAAGCCATTGGGTCTGGCTACAAGACCAGATTGAGTTTCGCTCTTATCCCCCTGGCAAGGTTCTTTCCTTCCAACTTGTGCCTGTTCCCAAACCGCCTACAGGGCCTGTTCTGGGGCGGTACAAGTCCTGTTACTTCAAGGGGTGATTGTCCCTGTTCCGACTTCGAAACGTTTTCAGGGTTTTTACTCAAGCCTGTTCACAGTTCCCAGGAAGGAAGGCAAGGTGCGTCCAATCCTGGACCTCAAGGCGCTGAACTGCTTTGTGCGGGTGCAGAAGTTTAGGATGGAGTCAATTCCCACGGTGGTGGCATCCCTGTATCAGGGGAATTTTCTTGCCTCGATCGACATCAAGGATGTTTACCTTCACATTCCAATATGTGCCGGTCGCCAGCGCTTCCTACGCTTTGCAGTGGGTGAGGAGCATTATCAGTTTGTGGCATTTCCCTTTGGTCTCGCCTCTTCTCCTCGGGTCTTCACAAAAGTGTTAGCCCTAGTGTTAGCATTGTTGCTCCAACGGGGGATCACGGTACTGGGCTACTTGGATGACCACCTTCTGCGAACGGAATCTCCTACTGCTCTGGTGGAAAACCTGGAAATCACCATACGAACTCTGAGGGAGTTTGGCTGTATTCTGAATTTTCAGAAGTCTGCTCTGGTTCTGTCCACAAAACTGGACTATCTGGGTCTGACTGTGAACTCTGCCTTAGCCAGAGTGCTCCTTCCTTGACAAAATCCAGAAATTGCAGGCTGCAATTCGTCTCCTGCTGTCCAGCAGATAATCATCTCTCTGGACTTGCATGCGGGTCCTGGGCCTGATGGTGTCTACCTTATTGAGGTGGTTCCGTTTGCACATTTCAGCACGAGGTCCCTACAAAGGGAGATTCTGGCCAAATGGGACAAGATTCTGCAATCTCTGGACAATAAGACCTGGCTGAGCCGGGGAACAAAGGAGTCCCTGATATGGTAGCTTCACTCTCCGGCGCTTCGTCTGGGCAAATCCTTCCTCCCCTTGTATTGGACATTTGTCACTACGGATGCCAGCCTGTTTGGCTGGAGAGGTGTCCTCTGCAAAAAATCTGCTCAGGGGATGTGGACACTGGAAGAGTCCAGACTACCGATCAATGTCTTGGAACTCCCAGCGATCAGACTGTGCCTGGACCATTGGACGGATCCTCTTCAGGGATATCCAGTGAGCATTCAATCGGACAATGCCACGGCCGTGGCTTATGTCAATTACCAAGGGGGCACAAAATGTGTCCTGGAGGTAGCTGGCATTCTAAAGGTGGGCAGAACAGTTCATTCAGCCCTCTCCGCCATACACTTTCCCGGGGTGGAAAACTGGCAGGCGGATTACCTCAGGTCGGCAGAGCGTTGGACCAAGGGGAGTGGTCCCTTCACCCGGAGGAGTTTCATCAGTTGTGTCTCCGGTGGGGCATCCCCGAGATGGATCTGTTGGCGTCTCGGCTCAACAGAAAGGTCAAGAGGTTTGTGGCCCCATGGGGTCAGTATCGCTTTGCGCTTTCCCTTCTCTCAAGCTTCTGCCAAGACTTCTACGCAGGATCGAGGCAGAAGGGATTCCAGTCATCCTAGTGGCTCCGGACTGGCCTCGCCGAGCTTGGTACGCCGATCTAGTGCGGCTTGTCGCCGACGTTCCTTGGAATCTTCCTCTCAGGGATGATCTGCTGTCCCAAGGACCAATCTTCAACCCTACTTCACAGTTGCTGGCCTTGAGGGTTTGGCTGTTGAACGCCAGGTGTTGATGGATAGAGGTTTATCGGAGTTGGTGATTCTAATGCTGTTAAAAGCTAGGAAATCTACTTCTAGGAAGATCTACCATCGTACGTGGAAGACGTACATTGCATGGTGTGAGTCTCTTGAGGTTCATCCTCACTACTTCTCGTTGGCTCGGATCTTGACCTTCCTTTTAACGGGGGGTTGAACAGAAATTGACCTTGAGTACCATTAAGGGCCAGGGGTCGGCTTTGGAGGTCGTCTTACAATGACCCTTGGCCAAATACTCCCTGGTGCGTACCTTTCTTCAGGGGGTCTTGCCACCTTGGAACCTCAATTTGGTGCTTTCGGTCCTCCAGAAGCCTCCCTTCTGAGAATCTTCAGGAGATTCCCTTGCTTACGGTGTCTCAGAAGGTGTTTTATTTGGTGGCTATCACCTCTGCACGCAGGGTGCAGGAACTGACGGCATTATCCTGTCGTTCTCCTTACTTGGTGATTCAGAGATAAGGTGGTTTTTCGCCCCTGTCCTTCGTTCCTCCCAAAGGTTGTCTCGGATTTTCATTTGAATGAAGACGTGTTGCCTTCCCTGTGTCCCAGGCCAAAACATGCAAAGGAAATCGCCTTGCAGGCCTTGAATGTTGGGGCAATTAGAGTGTACCTGGCAGCTATGAAGTCTTTTAGAAAGTCAGACTCACTATTTGTGCTCAAGGATGGGCCTCGGAAAGGGTTGTCTTCTTCCTCTGCGACCATTTCCAGATGGATCACACGGTTATTCAGGTTCCTCCTTTCCCTGTCAAGGTACACTCTACTCGGGCACTTAGTGCCTCCTGGGCCTTTCCGTCATCGGGCATCAGGTTTGCAAGACGGCCACCTGGTCGTCTGTGCACTTTCACAAAGTTCTATAAAGTAGATGTTTTGGCATCTGCGGATGCTTATTTTGGCTGCAAGGTTTTGCAGTCTGCTGTTTAGATTACCTGATCCTCTTTTAGGGGATATTGTTTTTTTCAGGTGGGCTCCAGTTGTTTTGGTTGAGCTCCTGTTGCCTGGTTGACTACTGTTTAGCCTTGGGAATTTTTTTGCTGTTCCTACCCCTCATGTTTAACACTGCTTTGGAATGTCCCAATGGTCATGAAGATCAGGAGCTGTGTCTGTCAATGAACAAAAGAGAAAATGGGATTTTTGACTTACCTTAAAATCCATTTCTCTGGTGTTCATTGACGGACACAGCACCCACCCTCTGTGGAGTTGTAATTCTTCTGACACTGCTTGTAACAAAACTGAGAAACTATAGCAGAGAGAGGGAGTATACCCCCTAGGACTGCCCATAGGCGTAACCAGATTATTTTTCTGCCTAGTGTCCTGCTCCTGTAGGGAGGCAGTATAACCCAATGGTCATGAAGATCAGGAGCTGTGTCTGTCAATGAACATCAAATGGATTTTATGGTAAATCAAAAATCCTATTTTTTTATTTGTGTTTTTTTTTTTTTTCATTACGGTTTTCCATTTGCAGACTACTAAACAGATTTTGTATATCAGGAGTATTTGAATTAAAACAGTAGTGTTTTTGGAAATGTATTTCTGAGGTTTTTTTTGGAGACCCGTTTTATTTTTGTTTTAATTCTTGCTGTAATTTAGGTTAAGTTGTTTTTGTAACTGCCATAAAATAACTATAGGGCTTGGTAATCATTCATAATATCGTAAATGCCTGACATGTTCTAGAGATCTTTTGTAGGATTCAAAGTCAGAGTAGTGTTTTTTAGGTTTTTATCAGCTTTGAATGCCAACAGTCTGTTGCTTTGCTGTTTATCAAACTAATTGCAGCAATCTTGAATCTTGTCTGTAAAGCTGGAAAAGCTTATCTCCAGTGATTTGTCTAAAATATCACAGAAAAGCAATGATCATTTTCATGCTACCTAAACATGTATACCAGTTGAAAGTTTTTCCAGTACAAACATGTATCTTTTTCTAGGGTAAACTCGACAATCTTAAATAAATAAAATGATGTTTAACCATGACATGAGGCTTGAATATTTAAAAAGATTAACATTGTGTTTAAATGTAATATTTTTCAACTTTTACATAGGGGCTCGAGTGTTCCGGAAAATGACCGACTGGCCTCTATAGCATCAGAGCTTCAGTTTAGATCCCTCAGTCGTCACTCAAGCCCTACAGAAGAAAGAGAAGGTAAAGCCTACTTTACCAATTAATGCAAGTTAAATGTTTATTTTTTTAGATGAAAAAAAGATTATGAATTTCTGCCTAACATCTGTATACGTAGTATAATCTGAACTCTAACCTTACTTTCTCTTTGTTCATTGACGGACACAGCGCTCCATAAATCCTAACTACTCGGTTATATTGCCGCCTCCAGGAGTAGGACTAGGCAGAACGAGAAACACCGGGCTATGCCCATGGGTTGTCCTCAGCCAGTACATAACCTCCCTCTCTGCCCTAGGTCATCAGTTTTAATTTTTCTAGTCAGGAGTAAGGACCTAGGCTCCCTGCTGGGATCTCTTGGTCCTAGCAATTTTTTCTCCTTCCTTGCATCCTTTTTGTTTTTTCTCTTGGGAAATCTACAGTCAACTGCCGGGCTGGGCGACGGGCTGGATGATCTAGATCCAGTGGTCCCCCCCCAGCCAGCGAGCGTGTGCAGACTGCAGCTACGCGCTAGGTTGGCCGCGACAAAGCCTCATGGACAGAGGCTGGCCCGTGAGTTAGAACGTCTTGCTGGGTCGCATATGACCGGGCATGGGTCTGAGTCGCAGTGTTCCCTTGGCAGATGGCTCCCCTACTTTGGTGGCGAGGAGTTCTGTCTGGAGTGTTACCCACACCATGAAAGGGTAAGTACAGTCCCCCCCTTCTCCCTTTTTTTTTCGGGTTTTTGTGGTGGACGGGGGTAACCTCCAGGGACGGTCGGACCTGCCTGCAGGTTCCCTCCCATCCTGAAAACCCCCATTGAGCTGGGCTTCCCCCTATTCCCCCCCTGTCCAGACCTGGAGTCTGATGGGGGTCCCAGGGCAGAGGATGCAGCAGAGACCCCTGGGGTCTCCTCCGACATCCCCCCTCTGTAGGAGTCCTGGGATGATGTGTGTCCTGCCCTGGTAGTGTGGAGGAGACCCCTAGCTGCATTCTCTTCTGGTTGCAGTGTGGGTGCACTGCAGGGGGGGTCCCGGTGTAGAGTGCTCTGGCGCAGCGGTGTCTCCCCTAATGTATGACCTGTCTGTGAAAGTACAGGACCTTTGGGGGGGGGGGGGGGGAGACCAAAGCCTCAGGGGATGCCAGAGCTCCTCTTCTTCCTCTTCCTCCTCCTCCCTTCCCTCTTCCTGTGCTCGGGACATATGAAAAAGGATGGCGTTCATGGTGTTGCTGGGTCCGAATTTTCGGCGCTCCTCTGGTCGGTCGGGTGAGTCATTGGGGGTCCGTTATAGCTCTCTCTGCTGATAGGTACCCTGAGCTTTGGGGGGATCCTTTAGTGGTGCCAAAAGATCGTTTTTGTACTGCAATGTCTTCCTTTCCTTATGGAGCCTCAGAGTCAAATCTCCCCCAGTGATGCCCTCATGGAAGTGGCAGGACCTTTGGAACCCCAGCTTCCTATGGTTGCATAGACAGTGGTCCTGCTGTCCTTGGTGTCCATGGTGGAAGTCGTGTGTGGGCAAAGGCTAAGGAGGAAGCGCCCCCCGCCTTTCCCTGCTCTGTCTGTTTCCTTTGATTCTGAGCCTAATGCTGCTGTGGATGCGGCCTGTCCCAGGGGGCTTAAAATGACACCCCCAGATCCATCCGATGATAAGCATGATTCCTCCATGGCCACTGCCGCAAATAAAATAAAAAAATGCTGATAGGCACACTTATCACTACAGTGTGTGAGACTTTAAAAATTGAGGATGCGGCTGATGTAGCTACGGACATGGCTGTGTCATTTGGTACGCGTCAGTGACCACGTACTCCAAAGGTGTTTCTTTATGTGCCTTATTTTGACAGGTTTTCCTGTAAAGAATGGGAACAACCAAAATGACTCTGTGGTCCCCAAACATTTTGCTGTACGTTACCCTTTTGAGGAGTCCCTTTTAAAAAAGTGGACTAGTCCACCAGTGGTGGACCCTCCCATTTCCAGGTTGAATAAAAGCAACTATGATCCCAGTAGAGGAATCCCCCGTCCTTTAAAGACCCGGCTGACAGGAAAGTGGAGGCTGCGGCACACAGCATGTTTACTATGGCTGGTTCAGCATTGCAGCCAGTCTTTGCCTCAGCCCTGGTGTCTCAGACCCTAACTGAATGGGCCAAGCATTTGCGCCAGGGTCTGGGGGAATGAGCAGGTTTCTGCTGTTTATGTTGATTTAGCGGACCAGTTGGTCCATGGGCCGCAGTTTATTTGTGATGCAGGTTTGGCTACAGCTCCTGTGCTGTCCAAACTTTCTGTTTCAGTGCTGGTGATTAGGCGTGTGCTGTGGCTGAAGAATGGCCTGCAGACCAAGCCTCTAAAAAAAGCTCTCACTGATCTGCCCTTTCAAGGCGATCACCTGTTTGGGGCTACTCTGGATGACATCATTCAGGGTATCACAGGGGGGAAGAGTACCTTCCTGCCACAATCCAGGAAAGGGAAGGAGCCTCATTGCAGACCTGGGCCCTCCTTCTCAGCCCATAGAAAATTATTTTGTGCTCAAGGGACGGAGAATAAGGGAAATAGATTTTTCAAAAGGTTCCACCGGAGAGGCTCCAAGCAACCTTGGTCTGGTAAGCCTAGAGCTAGCTTCTCCAGACCCGCAGATAAGATCCCTTCAGCATGAAGGTCCGCCCTCACCCATTATTGGGGTAGGGGGACATCTTCGCTGGTTTCTTGCCCAGTGGACCTCTTTTTGCAAAATGTTTATTTTGGGGGTACCCAGAAAAGGGGGGCAAGGTTTGTCCTTTTTCAGGTTTTTTAGGTCCTGAGTCTCCTTGTGCAGATTTAATTCCTGCAAAGGTTTAGGTGATGTCCGAACTACCCTATCCCTGTCCAGGGAATTGAATTACCTAGGTCTGATTTTAATTCTGACCGGGGTGGTCCTTTCTTTGGACAAACTTCAGGAACCACAGGCTGTGATTCACCAGCTGCTGTATACAGACAGTTCTCTCTACCGATTTGCATACAGGTTCTGAGTCTGGTGGTATTCACCTTCAAGACAGTTCTGTTTGCACAGTCCTACATGCAGCTCCTTTGGCAGGTTTGGCTCCATAGGAGGGATTCTAGGACAATATCCCCCCGGACAATATCCTCCCCCGGACAATATCCTCCCCCGGACAATATCCTCCCCCGGACAATATCCTCCCCGGGACAATATCCTCCCCGGGACAATATCCTCCCCGGACCATATCCCCCTAGACCATATCCTCCCCGGACCATATCCTCCCCGGACCATATCCCCCTAGACCATATCCCCCTAGACCATATCCCCCTCTAACCCTATGTCCCGGGGGGATTATCTTCAGGGGGATGTTTTCCGGGGGGATATTGTCTGGGGGGATATTGCCCTGATACCACAGGAGGATACCGAAGTTCGTGGCGAGGTCACTGGTTCCTCACACCGCAGTCACACCGCAGTCCAAGGGCCATGGTAAGGCCAAGATTATCCTTGGCTCAAGCTTTTTCCGCAGTTCCTCTGAGGAATCAAGGGCGAAGATATTACAATCATTCTGGTGTCCGTATACGTCCCTTGGGGGCTTCCTCTCAGACCAGTTGTCCCAAGGGCTAATTTATTATCCTGATTTACAGTTGCTGGTTTTAATGGCTTGGCTATTGAAAGCCAGGTACTGAGGGATAGCGGTTTGTCTGGATCAGTGATTCCCTACTACGGTGAAGGCGAGGAAGTCGTCTTCCAGCAAGATATACCATTGTATACATTTCTTGGCGTGAGTCGATTGGCGCTCATCCTTGATCCTTTTCTGTAGCTCGGTTCTTAACCTTTCTTCAACGGGGCGTTGATTAGAAGTTAGCCTTGAATACCATAAAGGGCCAGGTGTCTGCCATGGCAATCTTTATTCAGCGACCACAATCCATGCACTCTTTAGTTCGTACCTTTATTCAGGGGGTTCGACATGTGGCTCCACCCGTGCGGTCTCTTTAACCGCCAGGAGATCAAAACTTTGTGCTCTCGGTTCTCCAGAAACCTCCATTTGAGAATATCTGGAAGATTTCCTTGCCTACGTTATCCCACAAGGTGGCATTCTTGGTGGTTATTACCTCAGTCCAGTCCCCAGGGTTTCGGAGTTGGCGGCATTATCCTGTCGTAGTCCCGATTTAGTGGTCCATAGGGATAAAGTTCTTCTTCGTCCCTGTCCATCATTCCTGCCCAAAGTGCTCTCTGACTTCCATTTGAATGAGGACATTCTGTTGCCTTTCTTGAGTCCCAAACCAGCTCTTCCCAAGGAATTTGCTTTGCATACCTTGGATGTGGTTCATACGATTCGGGTGTATCTGGCAGTTATGGAGTCCTTTAGGAGGTCAGACTAGATTTTTGTGGTTACAGGCGGACCAAGGAAAGGACAGGCAGCTTTTGCGGCTACAATCTCCAGATGGATCAGACAGACGGTAACTCGGGCCTACTCTATTAAAGGTCAGGTTCCACTTTTACCTGTTAAGTTGAGTACTTCTTCCATCATCAGGCATCAATAATGCAAGTTTGCAAGATGGTCGTCGGTGCATATGTTCACAAAATTCTACAAAGTCGATACTTTGGCATCTGCTGATGCTGCTTTTGGCCACAAATCTTTGCAGGCTGCTGTTGAGGGGCGTTTTTTCTTTACATTTTTATTTTTCAGACGGGGCTCCTGTGACCCGGTTAAGGCTCCTGTGTGCTGGTTAGGGCTCTTATGTTTAGCCTTGGGTTATTTTACCCACTCCTCGTTTTCCCTTTGGCACTGCTTTTGGATGTCCCAGTAGTTATGATTTATGGAATGCGGTGTCCGTCGAACGAAAGAAAAAATAGGATTTTTGTGCTTATTGTAAAATCCATTTCTCAGAGTTCAACTGACACAGCACCCACCCTTCTATGGAGTTCTTATACTTCTAATACTGCTTGCTACTAAACTGATTACCTATAGCGGAGAGGGGGGGTTATTTACTAGCTGATGATCGCCCATGGGCTTAGCTAGGTGTTTTTTGTTCTCCCTAGTCCTACTCCTGGAGGAGGCAATATAACCCAGTAGTTGGGATTTATGGAGCGCTGTGTCTGTCGATAAACTCAGAGAAATGGATTTTACGTAAAATAAAAAAATCCCATTTTTAGTCTTGCAGAGTTAAACCATACTCTGATATACTGAAATTGCTTATTTTGATAAAACTGCACACTGTGAGCTTCTCAGTGTGCATTAGAGACCTCAGCAAGTCAGATACAACCTGCCTTATTTCCAGCTAGAGGTCTTCGGCATTAACTAGCCTTTTCCTCCCCTAGCCTTAATGTGGCCCATTCACTTTTCTTCAATACATTTCAGTTATTTTAATCATGAAATTTCAGCATAACATGTGGGCATTACATAGGGCAGTCTGCATGCAAATGCAGCCTGCCTAGTTGCACCCACTTCACAGCACTGAATGAATGGGAAAAACCCTAAAGGCTGGATGTACAGATGTACAGACTTCTGTACAACCAGGCTGCCCATACATGGATCGAAATTCTGCCATCCCTGCTGAACTGACCGAATTTAGAACCATGTGTGGCTGACTTTTAGTATATATGTAAATGTCCGTATAATAAAAAGAAATAAATATGCTGAATATTTTTGCATGTTTTAATGGCATACAGTTTAAGCAGTTCATTTTCACAGTAGTGCATCTTTATTAAAGGTGCTACATTATTCTGTGGCTTTAGTGCACAAACAATTTATAATGATAATAACATTGCGAATCAACCTCTCCTACTTTTTAGAACCAACTTACCCTAAGGGAGATCAAGGAGGATCTACACGACGAAGTTGGGAACTTCAGACTCTGATAAGTCAGACTAGAGGTAATGGAACAAATCCGCTTTTTAAAAAGAATGTCACCCCCACAGTGGGGTTTTTTTTTTATATCTTTTCTGTTTTGTTGGGTTATCCTTTGAAATACATACTCATAGGTTCAGGGGATCCAGCGTTGTCTTGTTTGCAATCTGCTAATAATGCATTGCAAGTTGGGGTCCTGCATCACCATCCTTTTGAGCTAAGTCAACAGGGGCCACCATCTCTTCCAGGTTCTTGCTGATGACGCACATGCACTGCAGCCAGCATCAGGGGGCTGGCTGGAGGAACCAGGATGAGACACCTAAAACCCTAATCAGTACAGTGATCTGAGACATTTGGTATCCAAGGAGGCTGCAGGCAGGAGAATGAGAGTGGCACTGCTCCACAATAGTGTCTTAACCTGAAGATTGGCCACTTAGGCCTTGAAACGACGTCATGGGAAGGTGGTCACATGCTCCCCATATGCAGATTGACCAGATGTTTCCAAGGGTTCTGATAAATGGAGTTGTTGGAGAGTGCAGTGATGGTAGCAGAACCTGTCATTTTTTCCTTCAAAGGGCAAAATGGCAGATTCTCTTTAAGGGTAGTAGGCCACTCACTCCAAATATACAAAACACACACGGCATTTATACCTGCATCCCTCAGATATGCCCTATACCGTAGAAGACAAACTAGAAGCTTAATACAGCTACAATACAATTTTTATTTTCATTCAGTTGCTTAACATGCATAACTTTTTTGGAAGCACATTTGTACTTTGTTTTACTTAACTAAATAGATTTTGGTGTAGAACTGTAAACTAAAATGAAACTGCCTATTTTATACGACATATGACAGTGATGTAGGTATAAATGTTGTAGGTGTTTGTGTGTAATCGTGCCTATGTCTCTTTCTCAGGTACAGTACTGTATACATCAATGTGTTATCACCTGCATAACACTTGTTTGATTTTTTTTTAATTCTTTTTATTGCAATATTTTAGTTTTGAATATTTTTAAAATTAACTGGTAATACAATAAAAAAAAACGTAAGAACAGTACTCAATTGTGTTACATATTTGTAGATACAGCAGCCCGACAACGCCCAATTGAGGCTGTTCAGAAATCTGTGAAGATATTTGAAGAAGAACGATACAAAGAGATGCGAAGGAAAAACATAATTGGCCAAGTCTGCGACACACCCAAGTCCTATGACAATGTTATGCACGTTGGGCTTAGGAAGGTGACTTTTAAATGGCAGAGAGGCAATAAAATCGGTATGTTTTTGTGTTAATGTTTACACATTTATAAATGTCATTTTTAATTTCCATATTTTTATTAAATGTTATTTAAACATATAGAACACGATCTTATGTTTGCAGTGCATGCTTTGTATTATAGCCGTGTGTTGGCTGTTCACTTTTTGACTGCCTTTGTCTGATTTAAAGTCATTAAGACTCTGCATGAGCTACAAGGGGTAGGGAATTTTGACCTGCCTCTGACCAGTGTGTGCAAAATATTAGGAGATCAAGTTATACAAGCTGTTCAAGTCATTCACAGCACAGTAATAAGTGACTCAACAAAAATTATACTCATGGTATGCTGGCTGCAAGTAGTAAATGTGAAATATTTATGTGTAATAAATAATAAAAATATTTTTGCCTTGAAAATGATCACAAAAAACATTTCATCTGAAGTTTACCTGTTCTAGGAGAAATATGAGGGTTGCAATTGTTGGCCTATTTCTGAATTTGCTAGATGCTATGCTGACCTACTGGCTTTGGATCTTTATAGACACTGTCTTGGATCAAGTGTGATCTGGAGTCAAAAGAAAAATCAAAAGTCCTTAACTGCTTAATAATAATTTTAATCACTGACCCAAAGCATGAATTTGTCGAGCAGACAGATCCATATCTCTGTAAACCAAAACTCATGCGCTAAAAATATGTGTAGCTGCATAAAAGAAATATCATGGTGTTGCCTGTGTCATCCATTTATGTATTACAAGCTAAAACATTTATGTGCTGCCAACACACTGTAAACAGAAGAAAGACTGACCCTTTTTATTGCAATGCAGGTCACCACAATGCAGGGTATGTGCATTGCGCTGTGCTGCAGTGCACTGTACTGTGCAATGGGTTAGGTGTCATTCACAATGAATGGCATCACACCACGCATGAAGCAGATTTGTTGCCATGTGTTCAAATAATTGGCACGACACTACATTGGGAATACACTACAATTTTGCAATCCGTACTAAAAAATGACATCTTGGATTGATTGACTGCTATTGTAAAAACTTCATAGATCAGTTAGCATTAGGAGTGGTATCCATTTTAAGCCCATCAACTCTTGTTTAAATTTTCCACTGGTTTTGGTTTGTGTTAATCAATATGTTGTGCTGTTTTTTTTTTTCTACAGGTGAAGGCCAGTATGGGAAGGTCTACACCTGCATTAGTGTTGACACTGGAGAGTTGATGGCTATGAAAGAAGTAAGTAGATTTGATTTCAGGTATTTGCATTAAATGTTTTTACTGAAATATGTTTGTATTTATTAAACTTAAGTAATTTTTATTTCAAATACCTGCAGCAAACTGTTTTTAAAGCTCTATTACAGCCAAAACAAAATACCCTTTGGTGGGGTTAAGCTTTTAAAGAGTTCTAATGATTTTTATTTTATACTAACATTGGTTACCTTAGGTGGGTTAGTTGCTTAACTAGTGTGGTAGCAGAGTCCTGGTACTAACATTAAATAAACCATGCAGTTTTATGATAATAATATAATAATAATAATAAGTGACCCTAAATCATATGCAAAAATTATACAACTTATAAACTGTTCAAAAGATTTAGTGTCACTTGTTTTGATCACTTTACATAATATGTGATCTTGTTTTAATGACTAGGGTCGCTTTATCTTGTGTACAATGGAAAATCTTCCGCGACCATCATAAGAAAAATTAACTGTCCATTTAATGCATCTCTGCGAAATTTGCATGTTTTATTGCCACAGAACTTTGACATGAGAGAGTCTCTTGATGATGATCAAAAAGAAAAAGTCCACTGAGATTTAAAGTGAAAACAGATCTCCTTATAAATGATTTTGCAAATAAGTGTTTTGAAAGCATTTGAGCATATGTGTATACAAGCTCCTGGGTGCTAAGAGAGGAAGGTGAGAGCAGAGGACAACCTTCGTTCTGATACAAAAACATGTGAAAGTGGTTGTATCACACATATTTAAGAACTTTTACTGAAGTCTATGGCTCCAAAAAAGCTCATGTACTTTTAAAGTGTTGAGCTTCAAGCAACTGAACATAGAGATGCTAACAGACAGTATTTAAAAGAATGGGATTCCTATTGCTGAGCGTTATGCTTAGGTACAATAATGTGCAAAAATACTCAAGTGTAAATGGGGCCTATAGTAAAATGGAGATCACCTGTGTGTAGTCATGAAGGTTTAAAGTGACGGTGCTATAAATGCATCCGCCAGTATTGTGGCATAATTTACATCATGGGGACAAAAGAACACCCCAAGCAACTTCAAGAAAAGTTTTTTTTAAAAGCACAAAGAAAGTACAAAGACAATTTCTAGTCCCTGAATACAGTGCACCCATAAAGTATTCACAGTGCTTCACTATTTCCACATGAGGTTACAGCCTTATTCCAAAATGGATTAAATTCATTATTCTCCTCAAAATTCTGCAAACAATACCCCATAGTGACAATGTGAAAAGCGTTTGTTTTAAATCTTTGCAAATTTATTACAAATAAAATGAAAAAATCACATATGCATAAGTATTCACAGCCTTTTCTATGACACTCAAAACTGAGCTCAGGTGCATCCTGTTTCCACGGATCATCCTTGAGATGTTTCTACAACTTGATTGGAGTTTACCTGTGGTAAATTCAGTTGATTGGACATGATTTAGAAAAGGCACAAACCTGTCTATATAAGGTCCCACAGTTAACAGTGGAAGTCAGGGCACTAACCTAGTCCTAGGAATTGTCTTCAGACCTTTGAGACAGGATTGTATCTAGGCACAAACCTGGGGAAGGGTACAGAAAAATGTCTGCAGCATTGAAGGTCCCAATGAGCACAGTGGCCTCCATCATTCATAAATTGAAGAAGTTTGGAATCACCGGGACTCTTCCTAGAGCGGGCCGCCTGGGCAAACTGAGCGATCAGGGGAGAAGAGTCTTAGTCAGGGAGTTGACCAAGAACCCAATGGTCACTGACAGAGCTCCAGCGTTTCTCTGTGGAGAGAAGAGAACCTTCCAGAAGAACAACCACACTTCTCTGCAGCTTTCCACCAATCAAGCCTGTATGGTAGAATGGCCAGACAGAAGCCACTTCTCATTGAAAGGCACATGACAGCCTGCCTGGAGTTTGCCAAAAGGCACCTGAAGGACGCTCAGACCATGAGAAACAAAATTCTCTGGTCTGATGAAACAAAGATTGAACTCTTTGGCCTGAATGGCAAGTATTAAAACCGGAGGAAACCAGGCACCACTCATCACCTGGCCAATACTATCCCTACAGTGATGCATGGTGGTGGCAGCATCTTGCTGTGGGGATGTTTTTCAGCGGCAGGAACTGGGAGACTTATTAAGACTGTGGGAATGTGAATGCAGCAATGTACAGACCCATCCTTGATGAAAACCTGCTCCATATCGCTCTGAACCTCATACTAGGGCGAAGGTTCATCTTCCTAAGAGGAGTGGCTTCGGGACAACTCTTTGAATGTCCTTGAGTGGCCCAGCCAGAGCCCAGACTTAAACATCTCTGGAGAGATCTGAATACAGCTGTGCACTAACACTCCCCATCCAACCTGATGGAGCTTGAGGGATCCTGCAAAGAAGAATGGGAGAAACTGCCCAAAAATAGGTGTGCCAAGCTTTGTAGCAGCATATTCAAAAAGACTTGAGGCTGTAATTGGTGCCAAAGGTGCTTCAACAAAGTATTTAGCAAAAGCTGTGAATGCTTGTATACATGTGATTTTCTTTGAAATCTTTTTTATTAAAAAAAAGAAGAAAAAAAACTACTTTCATGTTGTCATTATGGGGTATTGTTTATAGAATTTTGCAGAAAATAATTCATTTAATCCATTTTGGAAAATAGCTGTAAAATAACAAAATGTATAAAAAGTGAAGCGCTGTGAATACTTTCCAGATGCACTGTATGCCTGAACAGCCAGTGGAATCAATCAACAGGTAATGGAAAGAGTATAGCACAGCTGTAAATCTGCCAAGAACAGGCCATACAGGGAAAGTAAGTGACCGTGCAAGAGGGAGATAAATGAGATTCCACCAGGATACCTTAAAACCACTCTGAATGATCAGTGACTAAGACGGGAGATTCTCCTCCAGTAGGCATAGTCTTTTTATATAGTTGCCACAGTTTAATAGGAGAGTGAGGAAAAATGTTCCTGTTAACTAATGCTCATTTTATCATTCTTATTTAGGATTTATATAGCGCCGACAGTTTACGCAGCGCTTTACAACTTGAGGGTAGACAGTACAAATGCAATACACTAATACAGTAGGAATCAGAGGGCCCTGCTCGTTAGAGCTTAGAATCTAAGGAGGAGGGTTAAGAAAGGAGGTTGCCAGATAGGATTCTCTGAAGAGATGTGTTTTCAGGGATCGTCTGAAAGTGGACAGAGTAGAAGATAGACAGATTAGGGTCGAGCATTCCAGAGGATGGGAGAGGCTCGGGAGAAGTCCTGGAGGCGAGCATGGGAAGAAGTGACAAGGGCGCTAGAGAGCAGGAATTCCTGGGAGGAACGAATAGCACAATTTGGTTAGTATTTTAAGACCAGGTTAGTGATGCTAATCTAATACTCCATTTTATATCTTGGAGTTTGCCAGAAGGCACCTGGGAGATTTACTGAAACCAAAATTAAGTTGTTTTTTTGTTGTCTAGGAGTCTGTTTCTGTTGATAAGTACAAATAAAAAAATCCACTGTGATTCAATATTCTATCGCAATAAAACATTTTATTTCCAAGGTGGTAAATACTTTTTAGTGGAACTGTATATTTAGTTAGTATCAAGTAATTGCACAATGAAAGTGTGAGACTTTTCATGTAAGGCTGTAGAACACATCTATTAATGAAATACATTTGTGTTGTTATCCTTCATTTAGGTATTGTTGCCTAGATACAAAGCAGCTCATTCTGACCTACATTAAGGAGTATGAGTCAGTCATGACAGCATTCCATGTATTTTACTAAACAGCAACTATGTGAAAGCATTGGATAAATCTCCACTACAAACTAGTTCTAGAAGTGTGTTAAACTTTTAGCAACCAGTTGCTGGTGTGCACTCGTTGGGTAGCTGAATAATTAAAACATGTTCAGTTTTTTTAACAATGTATAACAACACTGTAAGGCTGGGTGCACTCTGGTGAGCTGCAGTTTGGCTGCAGCGTGGGTGTATGTGCATTTTTAGCCGTGGTTTTATTCAATTCTAATAAGTTGCTTTTTTTGCCGTGTTTTCTGAAAGCGCACCAAATATGCAGCATGTGGGACTTTTTGATGTGCTTTTAGAAAACGTGGCAAAAACATGCGACCTAATAGAAATTGTACCGCAGCTAAAAGTGTGTTAAATGCACCTGAAACATACATACACCCGAGCTGTGGCCATACTGAGCGCACCAGTGTGAATTCGGCCTAATATAGGAAGGTTTCCTGGACCACATAAGTAAAAAAGTTGGAGAAGTTACGTTCTTTAGTGTAGAAGAATGTTTAGATTTCTAAAATGTGGTGTGTGTCAGTCTGAGTGTGATCTATTGTTTTAGTAAAAGCTTCTTCAGATTTAAAATTATTGAAAATGTATTTTAAAATTACATTCATATCAGTAAAGTTATAATAAGATGTAGGTAATCAGGTTTACGTATACTTTACTATTTTGGACGAACTTGCTACTTCTAATGGGATACTTTTGTGTACAAACCAAATCCTTGAATGCTTTTTTTTACTCCCTCGTAGATCCGCTTTCAGCCAAATGACCATAAGACAATCAAAGAAACGGCAGATGAATTGAAAATCTTTGAAGGCATCAAACACCCAAATCTTGTCCGATATTTCGGTGTAGAACTTCACAGAGTAAGCATTTGTGCCTAATGTGAAGCTGTTTGCCTTCGACTTTCTTTAAAAGTACATTAAAATGGATTTGTTTGCAGTAGAATCACTTGTTTTTCCTGCCTGTAACATTCTCTACATTCTGAAAATAGTTTGCAGCATGTAATACATTGTCATATGGGAAAATATGGTGTGTTTCCAGTGAGTATTTTGAATTCTTCAATGTAAAGAATCACCCCTTTAAAATAATCACATTTTGTTGCTTTGCAGCCTAAAATAAAGACAGTTTTTGTTTTATTCAGCTTTATTTTATATTTTTAAAAACTCTTTTTATTGTAAACATTTAAGTAAAAATTACAAAGCGAATAACCCTTTTAGTGTCCAGTACATGAGGAGTAAGCATAAGGCTACATTCACACCTGAGCGTAGCGTTTTCGCGCGTTTTTTTCCGCGATTTTTACCACGATTTTACCGCAATTTTTACCGCGATTTACAGGCGTTTTTTGTGCAGGCGTTTTTAGATTGAATAGAAACCAATGGAAAACGCCTGTAATCTGCCCAAAAAGAAGCTCATGTACTTTTTTGAGCGTTGGGCGTTTTGCTTACAGCGTCAAAACGCTCAGATATGAACAGGGGCTATTGAAATGAATAGGATTTGTCTTGTTGGGCGTTTTGAGAGCTGATCCATGAGCAGAAAAACTCCCCAAAAACGCCCCAAAACGCCTAGATGTGAACGGAGCCTTACAGAAAAAGTGTATAATAAAACAAAAGGGAAAAAAAAAACATTGACTCAAAACCTCAGGGTTTCAACTAAGGTAACTGATTTAGGTGTACCTGTTCCTAGGACAACAGTTGTAACATGTCTCAATGTATAGAGGTGGATTGCAGATTGCTCTAATTTCTCCCGGTCATATCTAGTTGGTATAAAAGGTGAAGGTGGAAGAACCCCAGATATCCCATATTTTATTGTATTTGTTTGGGCAACCCCTATATTCCTACAATATTTTCTCGTAAGGCAGAAGCTGGTTGAAAGAGTCCAGCTCTGCACAGTGGGAGGAGTTGATTGACTCCACTTGAGTGATGGATTTCCTTGCCATAAAAAGTGCTTCTCTGAGCATAATCCTTCTATATCTAGGCTAGAGTTCTTCATCCAGGATGCCCAGGAGGCAGACCTCTGGGGTCAAAGGCACCGGTGCAGACAGTACTGAGGATAATGCGTCTGTTAACTTTTGTCAGAACTTTATTATTACCGGGCATTGCCAGATAATATGGGCAAAGTCCGCTTTAGGAGCAGCGTATTGCATACAGTTGGAAGAGGACACACGGTGCATGCCAAACAGCCTGATTGGGGTGAGATAAGACTGGTGTATCATATATAGCTGAATCAATTTCTTGTTAACCGCCACTGTTGCAGGTGGGAAGAACATGCTTCCTCCCAGATCTCATCTGACATATTGGGGATAATTGTTTGCCATTTAGTGCGAATCTCCAACGGGTTAGTAGTCAAAGTAGTGTAGGTATCTGTAAAATGATGTATGTGCCAAATCATATTAACGTTGTAGTTCTGCAAATGAGCATATGACTGTTAATAAATGCGTCATCTAGGGTGCGAGTGCCCTTGTGTTCTCAAAATCTATAGTCTTCATATTGCATCAGGTGGGGGAACATAGGATTTCTTCACAATGGAAGGTCTAGGTTAATGTCTGTGTAACCATCTATACGTTGGGATTCCCTACACACCTTTCGGGCCAGTGCCAATATGGGGATATTGAGGAGCCTCCAAAGCGATTAACAGACTGACTAATCTCAGTGTTTGTGTCAAATAAGATCACCACCAGGGGTATAGTGGGCACAGTCAGATGTTTAAGTTGACCCACAAGATAGTACAGGTACATATTGGGAAGTGCCATGCCAGCATCTGCCCTTGGTCTCTGCAGGGCAGACAGTCTGAGTCTGTGTCTACCTTTACCCCATATAAAGGTGGTAATTAGGGTGTCTAGGGTTTGTAAAGTAGACTTGGGAATGGGGACAGGCATATGAGACATAATGTATAGACATTTATGTAGGAGAATCCTCTTAATTAAGTTAATTCTACCAGCCTCTGACAACAGTAATTTAGCCCATATGTTAAGTTTGGTTCTGATAGTATGCATGAGTGGATCTATGTGAGCATGCAGAGCTTCTTAAAATTTTTACGCCGTACCCAAACGAAATTTACGTACTTTTTTTCCCACAAACAGAGCTTTCTTTTGGCGGTATTTGATCACCTGTACGATTTTTACTTTTTGCGCTATAAACAAAAAAAGAGCGTTTATTTTGAAAAAAATAACAATATTTTTAACATTTTTTTATATGAAATCCCCCCCCCCCCCCCAAAAAAATGTAAAAATCAAATTTTTAAAAAAAATTTTGGCCAATTTGTTTTCTGCTACCTATGTTTGGTAAAAAAAAATCACAATAAGCGTATTTTGATTGGTTTGCGCAAAAGTTATTGCGTTTACTAACTAAGGGAAAGATTTCTGTCATTTTTGGTGTTTTTTTTTTTTTTAACGAGTAATTAATGGCGGCGATCTGCATTTTTTTTTTTTTTTTTTGCGGGACTGCGACATTGCGGTGGACAGATCGGACCCTTGACTGACACTTTTGACACTTTTGGGGGTACCAGTGACATTACTGCAGTAATCAGTGCTATATATATATGCACTGTTACTGTAAAAATGACACTGGCAGGGAAGGGGTTAATTTTATTGGAGAGGGAGGGGTTAATGTATGCCTGGTGCTTACTAACGTGTGTGGGGGGAGGTGACTGAGTGAGTCAGGGACAGATCGCATGTTCAGCTATGCCGAACCATGCTATCTGTCCCTGCCTGTCACTTAGGAGATCCGCCCGCTCTGTTTACACACTCGATGGCCGGACTCCCGCTGTGACTGAAAACAGCGGGAGCGCGCCTCTGGCGGCGCGCGGGCACAGCCTACAGGGGCAGGAGTCCAGCGACGTAGTACTACGTCGCTGGACAATAGCGAGCCACATTGCCGCAGTAGCAGCAATGTGAGCAGATCTAAAGTGGTTAAAGGACATGACCACTCTAAGTGGACCCGGAAGTTCCCCAGAGGAGGGTGTGCGCGGCCGAGGAGGCATAAAGGCTGATTTTTGCCAGTTGATCTTAAAGGCCTGAATAGGAACAAAGGTTTCTATTATACGCATAGATGTTTGCAAAGAGGTTTGGATGTCATTAAGAAATACAATTAGGTCATCTGCGTATAGGCCGACAACATCTGTTCTATCAGCTAGGTTAATACCAGTGAGAGAGGAGGACTGCCGCAGTCACAGAACCAGGGCCTCAATAGCCACCGCAAACAGAAGCGGGGATAAAGGGCAGCCCTGATGTGTGCCTCTATGGAGTTGTATGAAGTTGGACAGTAGTCCATTAACTAGAAGGTGAGATGTGGGATTAGCATATAATATATTGATCCATGTTTGAAATTTCTCCCCAAAGCCAAGCGCTCGCAGGTCTGCTTGTAGAAATGGCTAGACTTGGCAATATTTGCCCACTCTTCCTTGTAGAACTGCTCAAGTGAAGTTAAATTTGATGGTGACCATTTGTAGACTGCAGTCTTTAAGTCATTTCACAGATTTTCAATGGGGTTTAGGTCTGGGCTCCGAATAAGCCATGCAAAGACATTCACCCTTTTCTCCTTCAACCATTGTGTGGTCATTTTTGTTCTGTGCTTTGGGTCATTGTCATGTTGGAAGGTAAACCATCTTCCCATTGACAACTTTCTGGCAGAGGGCAACAGATTTTCCTCAAGAGTTTGATATTTTGCCCCATCCATTTTTCCTTCTATTCTGACAAGTGCTCCAGTCCCTGCTGCAGAGAAACACCCCAATAACAGGATATTACCACCTCCATGCTTTACTGTATGAATGGTGTTATTTGAATGGTGGGCTGTATTGGATTTTTGCCAAAGATATAGTTTGGTTTTGAGGCCAAATAATTCAATTTTAGTCTCCTCTATGGTGTGTCCATTCACATCAATACAACATGGTACAGTGCGATTTTTGAAAGGATGCAGGCGCTTCTTTTAGTGCAGCATAGTGCCTTTAATGGGACCACATGAAAAACACATTAATGTTTTGGTGTGTTTTTGGCAGGGTTTTGTATGTAACAACCTCTCCTCATACAAAAAAAAAAAAAAAAAAAAAAAGCATGAAGCAAGAAAATGCATCAATATTACACAGAAAAATGTACTAACAAATGTATGATTAGAAGCAGCACTAGTGAGAACCTAGTTTTAAAAGGGAATTTGTAAATTTTCTTTACATCACAAAATAAAGTCCTAAATTATAGTGTAGTAAAAGCAAATAGGAAAATTGTCTAATCCAGAAGGCGCAAGCAACCTAAGAAGTCCCAAGCAACCTAAGAAGTCCCCTTGTATGGCATTACATTATTTACAGCGCATCAGCAAACTGTTAAAGCCAATTCATTTTTTAAATTTTTTACATTTGATTTATTTTCAATATAGTTTCTTGCATTATTTGTTAGCTGCTTCAAAGTAGCAGCAGAGATTCTTTTTTATTATGTCATTCTACCGATTTGTGGCAGTGTTTTTCAGGCATGGGTTTCTTTCAGGAGAATTCTTGTTAAAACGCATTTTTCAAAAAAATGTATTGTACGTTTTCCCTATTGTCAAAGTAATATATTTCTTTCTCCAAACGCAGGAAGAAATGTACATTTTCATGGAATACTGTGATGAGGGTACTTTGGAAGAAGTTTCTAGGCTTGGCCTTCAGGAGCATGTCATACGACTTTATACTAAGCAAATCACCATTGCAATAAATGTACTTCATGAACATGGTATTGTTCACCGGGATATAAAAGGTAAATGAGGGTCATCAGGTTGTGTAGCATTTTGTTGTTTTTTTCTTTTTTATACTGTTTTGTTGCTGTCTATCCATTTTTGCAAAAAATATTAAGCTGTGACTTCTTTTGTGTACAGAAAAAACAAATTATCATGAATTATGCTTTCTAGCAATCAAAATATTTCATACAATTCTGTTCTTTAGTTTAATACACTGCATGGAGTTGGAGTGAATACTTGACCTGAGCATGTATATGTTTTTGAAATGTGAGAAAATGCTATGCCTTTTATACATGAACAAAATCCTGAGTAATGTGAATAAAATGTCCAAAAACCTGGATGGGTTTGGAAACAATAATTAGAAAGTCTGTGACCGAGGCTTAAGAACTTTAAAAGTATTGCTTCTTTTAGAGAATTCTTTTTAGCCCTTTTTAAAGATGAGTTTCAGACATGGTATATTTTTACATAGCTAAATTGGTTCAGTTTGTAAAACTATGTGTATGCCATACCTACCCAATGCCCCTGGAAGCTTCTGGGCCCCGTGCTGGCAGCCAGTCTGATGCATGGGGAACACAGGGGATTTGCAGAGAATGCTTTAAATTTTCTGCTTGAATGCAAAATGTTGGACGCAGTGAAGAGGCTATATGATGACAGCACGCTCTCCACCTCGTCCAATCAGAAAACACTTTGCATTCATTGAGAGGATGCAACACATTCTTTGAACAGCACCCATGCTGAGCAGCTTACCCCCTGTGTTGGCTGCTCAGCACAAGACCTGGAAGAAAGTGGAGATGTCTAGTAGCAAGAGTTCGTGTCTACTTCAGTGATTTTCAGCTTCCAGGGGCATTACCTAGGAATAGGGTATATACATAGGTACTATGGTCTAAGCTGCATGGGCAGCAGCTACAGGCTCAGCAACGTGAATAATGTTGCCAGCTTGCTTCCAGGTTTGGGGCGCATGCCTCACATTGACTCACGCTGTGGTCGGACGCAGCACGATTTTGTCTGCAGATGTCTGCTAATTGGCTGTGTCCAATCAATATGTTTACAAGTGATAACCCCCCCCCCCCCCCCCGCACGTTTGTGATTGGCCATCACAGCAAACACAAGGCATCCATGTGCGCCAGTTGGCTGTGTGCCTTCAGCTGATGCTTTCCTGTCTAATGGCGTGTGCGCCAATGTTACCAACAAGGACATACAGGTATGTTCACTCAGAGCAATAAGTAACGACCATCTATTTACAAAGGCCAGGCCAAAAGTGGTTAAGAGATCAAGTTCTGTATTGCCTTCTATAACGCTAGCCAAACACTATGCAAATTTTGCCCAGTCCCAAAGTGGAAAAAAAAAATCTAATAATTTGTTAAGTTTGCATTTTTGAACAACACGGATGTGTGTGTGTATGTGTGTGTGTGTATATATATATATATATATATATATATATATATATATATATACACACACACACACACACACATACAGTGCCTTGAAAAAGTATTCACGCCCCTTAACTTTTTACCTATTTTGTTACATTACAGCCTTAACAGCCTTAAAGTGGAGTTCCACCCTAAACTTAAACTTAACTCTATCTTCTCGCTCCGGATCACCTGAAAAACAAATGGATATTCGCAATTTTTTTTTTTACTTACCTGGTTTAGAAGAAAATATACTTACCTTACTTCCTCTTCCTCCCCTCGGCGGCCACAGCGATTCGTCACTTCTTGGCTTTGTAATGATTTTGTAATGAATCAATGCACCGGCTACGACGTCAGTTCCTGTGCTAGCGCCGTCATACCTTGCTAAACAGCTTCTGGGCACCGGAAGTGACGGCGGGCCGGTGCAGTGCATCGTGGGACCGAAGAAGACGGAAGAGGACACAGAAGAGGATCGCGCTGGCTTCAAGCTGCCCACACCGGATATGGCAGCGCTGGACAATACATTTTCAAGGTAAGTATTTCTTCTTGCAGGTAAGTGCGACCCGGGACAGATCAGAGGCTAGCCATTGTGGAATGCACTAGTCCTGACTGTCCCGGGGATATTTTATTAAAAAAAAATGTCCCAGGGTGGAACTCCGCTTTAAGTTCAATGTTTTGTTAATCTAAATGATAAAAATATATACATAAAACTATTTTTTTTAGAAAACAGAAAATTGGCATGTGCGTATGTATTCACACCTTTGTTATGAAGCCCATAAAAAGCTCTGGTGCAACCAATTACCTTTACATAATGAGTGAAATGATGTCCACCTGTGTGCAATCTTAAGTGTCCCATGATCTGTCATTACGTATACACACCTTTTTTTGAAAGGCCCCAGAGGCTGCAACACCTAAGCAAGAGGCACCACTAACCAAACACTGCCATGAAGACCAAGGAACTCTCCAAATAAGTAAGGGACAATGTTGTTGAGAAGTACAAGTTAGGGTTAGGTTATAAAAAAATATCCAAATCTTTGATGATCCCCAGGAGCACCATCAAATCTATTATAACCAAATGGAAAGAACATGGCCCAACAGCAAACCTGCCAAGAGACGGCCGCCCACCAAAACTCACAGACCGGGCAAGGAGGGCATTAATCAGAGAGGCAGCACAGAAATCTAAGGTGACCCTGGAGGAGCTGCAGAGTTCCACAGCAGAGACTGGAGTATCTGTACATAGGACAACAATAAGCCATACGCTCCATAGAGTTGAGCTTTATGGCAGGGTGGCCAGAAGAAATCCATTCCTTTCAGCAAAAAACAAAATGGCACATTTTGAGTTTGCGAAAAGGCATGTGGGAGATTCCCAAAATGTATGGAGGAAGATGTTCTGGTCTGATGAGACTAAAATTGAACTTTTCAGCCATCAAAGAAAACGCTATGTCTAGCGCAAACCCAACACATCACATCACCCAAAGAACACCATCTCTACAGTGAAACATGGGGGTGGCAGCATCATGCTGTAGGGATGTTTTTCAGCAGCCGAGACTGGGAAACTGGTCAGAGTTGAGATAAAGATGAATGGTGCTAAATACAGGGATATTCTTGAGCAAAACCTAATTTGAGACTAGGATGGAGGTTCACCTTCCAACAGGACAATGACCCCAAACATTTACGGGAAATATGTAATTGTGTTGGAATGGCCTAGTAAAAGCCCAGACCTCAATCCAATAGAAAATCTGGTCAGACTTGGATTGCGGTTCACAAGCACAAACCATCCAACTTGAAGGAGCTGGAGCAGTTTTGCAAGGAGGAGTGGGCAAAAATCCCAGTGGTAAGATGTGGCAAGCTCATAGAGACTTATCCAAAGCGACTTGGAGCTGTGATTGCGGCAAAAGGTGGCTCTACAAATTATTGCCTTTAGGGGGGTGAATAGTTATACGAATTGACTTTTTCTGTTATTTTGTCCTATTTGTTGTTCACACACGTGTGTGTGTGTTTATATATATATATATATATATATATATATATATATATATATATATATATATATATTTTTTTTTTTGTGTGTGTGTATGTATATATATATATATACACACACACAGTGCTTTATGAAAGTATTCGGCCCCCTTGAACTTTTTGACCCTTTGCCACATTTCAGGCTTCAAACATAAAGATATAAAACTGTAATTTTTTGTGAAGAATCAACAGCAAGTGGGACACAATCATGAAGTGGAATGAAATTTATTGGATATTTCAAACGTTTTTAACAAATAAAAAACTGAAAAATTGGACAAGCAAAATTATTCAGCCCCATTAAGTTAATACTTGTAGCGCCACCTTTTGCTGCGATTACAGCTGTAAGTCGCTTGGGGCGTGTCTCTATCAGTTTTGCACATCGAGAGACTGACATTCCTCCTTGCAAAACAGCTCGAGCTCAGTGAGGTTGGAGAGCGTTTGTGAGCAGCAGTTTTCAGTTCTTTCCACAGATTCTCAATTGGATTCAGGTCTGGACTTAGACTTGGCCATTCTAACACCTGGATATGTTTATTTGTGAACCATTCCATTGTAGATTTTGCTTTGTTTTGGATCATTGTCTTGTTGGAAGACAAATCTCCGTCCCAGTCTCAGGTCTTTTGCAGACTCCATCAGGTTTTCTTCCAGAATGGTCCTGTATTTGGCTCCATCCATCTTCCCATCAATTTTAACCATCTTCCCTGTCCCTGCTGAGGAAAAGCAGGCCCAAACCATGATGCTGCCACCACCATGTTTGACAGTGGGGATGGTGTGTTCAGGGTGATGAGCTGTGTTGCTTTTACGCCAAACATAACGTTTTGCATTGTTGCCAAAAAGTTCGATTTTGGTTTCATCTGACCAGAGCACCTTCTTCCACATGTTTGGTGTGTCTCCCAGGTGGCTTGTGGCAAACTTTAAACTACACTTTTTATGGATATCTTTAAGAAATGGCTTTCTTCTTGCCACTCTTCCATAAAGGCCAGATTTGTGCAGTATATGACTGATTGTTGTCCTATGGACAGAGTCTCCCACCTCAGCTGTAGATCTCTGCAGCTCATCCAGAGTGATCATGGTCCTCTTGGCTGCATCTCTGATCAGTCTTCTCCTTGTATGAGCTGAAAGTTTAGAGGGACGGCCAGGTCTTCATAGATTTGCAGTGGTCTGATACTCCTTCCATTTCAATATTATCGCTTGCACAGTGCTCCTTGGGATGTTTAAAGCTTGGGAAATCTTTTTGTATCCAAATCCAGCTTTAAACTTCTCCACAACAGTATCTCGGAGCTGCCTGGTGTGTTCCTTGTTCTTCATGATGCTCTTTGCGCTTTAAACGGACCTCTGAGACTATCACAGTGCAGGTGCATTTTATACGGAGACTTGATTACACACAGGTGGATTCTATTTATCATCATTAGTCATTTAGGTCAACATTGGATCATTCAGAGATCCTCACTGAACTTCTGGAGAGAGTTTGCTGCACTGAAAGTAAAGGGGCTGAATAATTTTGCACGCCCCATTTTTCAGTTTTTTATTTGTTAACAAAGTTTGAAATATCCAATAAATTTCGTTCCACTTCATGATTGTGTCCCACTTGTTGATTCTTCACAAAAAATTAGTTTTACATCTTTATGTTTGAAGCCTGAAATATGGCAAAAGGTCGCAAAGTTCAAAGGGGCCCCGAATATATATATATATATATATATATATATATATATATATATTACACATTTTTTTATATTGAAAAGTACATTCTATGTATTCTTTTTTTTTTTTTTTCTTTTTTTTTTTTTTTTTCATTTGAAAGAACTGTATGGTAATACTGCATTTTATAATCATTCAAATTGTGTATACAATTTTTTGGGGCACCCTATGTGTGTGTTTGACGTGTGTATTGAAGCATGTTAACTTCTATACATCGTTTACTTATGTATATTGCTTTCGATCTAATGTTCCTAGGTGCAAACATATTTCTTACATCTTGCGGACTAATCAAACTGGGAGACTTTGGGTGCTCTGTGAAATTGAAAAACAATGCACAAACTATGCCGGGAGAAGTCAACAGTACACTGGGAACAGCAGGTAGATATGAAACTTTCCACTGCCAAAAAGCAGATTTTACACTTAAGCTTTTACATTAATGTAGATAGATATTTATAGTTGATGCTGTACATTTTTTTATGTATACATTAACTGAAGAAATCTCACACACATTTGTCTTTGTGACCATATTACCTATGATAGGATTACTGTAAATTCTTATGACAACTTTTGTATTTTTAAAAAAAAAATAACCTGTATTTACCCATATTTCTGCAGCATACATGGCCCCAGAAGTTATCACCAGAGCAAAAGGAGAAGGGCATGGACGGGCAGCAGATATCTGGAGTTTGGGTTGTGTGCTGATTGAAATGGTTACAGGCAAGGTGAGATGATGCCATATCCTGGAGCATGTATAGTAATTACAGGACCTTTTAAAAAGGGAGAACTTTTATGAAAAGGTGAACTAACACCCTACACTCGCCCTGCTGCACTCACCTCTGTAGGAGATGCTGTTTCACCGTCCACGCATATCAAGTACAGTGGTCCTGGGGTTTTAAGACCACACAGTGGAGACCGAGTGCAGTCTGGAGGGTGTAGGGCAGTGGTTCTTAACTCCCGTCCTCAGGACCCACTAACAGGCCAGGTTTGCAGGATAACTGAAATACATCACAGGGGATATCATTTGCTGCTCAGTGATTGCAGTATTCTAATCTGCATCTCCCCAAGGTAATAAAGTCTGGCCTGTTAGTGGGTCCTGAGGACAGGAGTTGAGAACCACTAGTAAAGGGTGTTCACCTTTTTTACTTATTTTGAAAAGGTGAACTAACCTTTTAAATATCCAATCTATGCTCTATCGGTTCTAAACAAATGATATGATGTGTAATGTTGCACAACTGCCTTCTATGAGCCCTGAAGAAAGTGAAACAAAGAGACAATTTTATATAGCACACAGAAGTGTTTTTTATAAATGTGCCAGAAGATTTTTTTTTATTTTTCTTTGAAAAGCAGCCTTACTGCAGCCATATTATCACAGTTTTAAAAATTGACCTTTCAGACTACTTAATTTTCTATAATGTCTTAACATGACCAAGTCTTTGATAAGAGTTCTATAAAAAGCAGCATTTCTCTTTAAGCTGAAGCAGCTGTATTAATAATCATTTTTTTGTTATAGCGACCATGGCATGAATATGAACACAACTTTCAGATTATGTACAAAGTAGGGATGGGACACAAGCCTCCAATTCCAGATAGAATAAGCCCAGAAGGAAAAGATTTTCTTTCTCACTGCATGGAAAGTGATCCAAAGAAACGATGGACGGCTAGTCAGCTCTTGGACCATCCATTTGTTAAGGTTTGTGAAACGTTATTCATTTAAATGCTTTACTACATATTTAAATGCTACGACTAAGTTTGTACAGTTGCCAATCAGAAAGATGCAATATATTTGACAGCAGTCTATTAGTGTAATCTTAGGCTCTCTGCGTTGAAAAAATGTATTGTACTGAAAGTGTTGAAAATGTATGATAGATATAGTCTTGCTGATATATATTTTTTTTTTTAAGCAGGTGCATAGTCATGTTATTCTATTGCACCTAACCTGACATGCATGGTTAACACCCTCCTTTCCTTTTCTTTTGTGGGAAAAGGACAGGGTAAGCCAGGGAAATTGGAAAAATCTCCTAGCAAGTTGAACAATGCCCTATGCAATAAATAGAGCTTCAGGAGCACTCCTTATTGCTTACTAGAGGCACCCCTAAATGGCCAGATCATTGCCCAAGTGTTACTCCAAAATTACAGATCAGGGTAAGATCAGGCTGTTTATGGCTAGACATAGACATTTACTAGACTACTTCATTTTCATTCACAACACTGAGACATTGATTATACATGTGTGCTCATAAGTTTACATACCTTGGCAGAATTTGATTTCTTAGCCATTTTTCAGAGAATATGAATGATAACAACCTTTCCTTCACTCATGATCAGTGTTTGGCTGAAGCCATATCAATCAACTGTGTTTACTCTTTTTAAATCATAATGACAACAGAAACTACCCAAATGACCCTGATGGAAAGTTTACATACTCCAGTTCTTAATACCATGTATTGCACCCTTCAACATCAATGACAGCTTGAAGTCTTTTGTGGTATTTGTGGATGAGGTCTTTGCTTCTCAGATGGTAAAGCTGCCCATTCTCCCTGGCAAAAAGCCTCCAGTTCCTGTAAATTCTTGGGCTGTCTTGCATGAACTGTACGTTTGAGATCTCCCAAGACTGGCTCAATGATATTGAGGTCAGGGAACTGAGATGGCCACTCCAGAACCTTCATTTTATTCTGTTGCAACTAATGACAGGTCGACTTGGCCTTGTGTTTAGGATCATTTTCATGTTGCAATGGGCAAAAGTAGAACACCCGGCAACGTCAATCAAGTTGTATGTTTAATTGATTGGGACTATGGAGCAAGGAATGTATTGCCCCACTTTTAAAAATCAGACCTAAAAAATAAAAATCTTCTACTCAATACCAACACTTGATGTTAGATTTACAACTCACAGCAAGCAGGAACCTGCGACAGTTACTAATATTCACGCTTTGTAGTCAGTCTTTTGAGGTGCAGGGAACTTTGGAAGATACGGATGCAGATCATAGACTGCTTTTATGAACTGGGAAAATGGGGGTGAAGTAAACCTAACCTTAACCACTTCCCGTGAATCGACGTAGCTCTATGTCGACTCGGAGAAGTGGTTGTACTGGGTCGATGCCTGCAAGCTAGGCATCATCCCAGTACCATTTTTTAGAGCCGGGAGTCAGCTTTCTGGGGGTTATGGCTGATTTGGCTCAGGAGCTGCTCGGTCGTTACCCTCCCGGCACCTTCCACAGCTCTGCCTAGGCCTCCCATCCCACCGGGAGACTCGAGCAACCAGCCAGCACATCCGCCAGCTGTTTGGAGTCCCGTTAAAAAAGCCAAATTCGACTTTGATCGGGTCTTCTATGTAGTAACCCGGGAAGCGGCATGATGTCACGTCCGGGTTACTCTGCGGCTAAAGGTGCCGAATTTAAAAAACTGTCAGTATTCAAAAATGCATTTATTTAGCATTTTGAATACATTGAAGTGCAGTGGAGGGGTCTGGGGTCACTGCCTATTACTCTCACAATGGATGTTTACATTGCTTGTGACAGCAACAAAAGTGATCTGATTTTTTATTTTTAAACTGTGCTAAAATTAAAAAATGAAATAAAAGAAATAGGGAATAAACATTTTTTAAAGCGCCCCCATCACCGTGAGCTCGCGCATGAAAGAAAACTCCTACGGAAGTCACGCCTGAAAATAAAAGCTCTGTTCAAACCACACATGTGAGGTATCGCCACGATCGCCAGAGCGAGAGCAATAATTCTACAAAAAGAGCTACACTAACTCTAAACTGGTAACCGTTAAAAAATTTGAAAGCGTCGCCTATGGAAATCTTTATTGACCGTAGCTTGTCGCCATTCCGCGGGTCTGCGCAATTTTAAACCGTAACATGTTGGGTATCTATTTACTTGGCGTAACGACACCTTTCACAATATACAAAAAAATGGGCTAACTTTACTGTTTAGTTTTTTAACCACTTTAGCCCCGCCTAACGTAGATTTACTGCAGCACTCTGCCGCCTACAGGCAAAGCGACGTAGACCTACGTCGCTCGCCCAGGAGACTGAAGGGGGCGAGCACGCACCGCCGGTGGCGCGCTCCCACCCCCGCTCGCTCCCTGGGAAGCCAGCTCCGATGGCCGCCGGCCACTCGCAATCTCCCGCAGGAGAGGGAGAAAGACAGACGTCTGATGTAAACACAGCCGTCTGTCATTCTCCCTGAAGTAAGCACAGACGCTATGCGATCCTGCTATATAGGATCGCATGTCTCTGTGGTTACTTCACTAGCCACGCCCCCTGACAGAATCACGCCTAGGGACACACTTAACCCCTTGATCACCAATAAAGTTGTCAGCGTCATTTTTACAGTAACAGTGCATATTTATAGCACTGATTACTGTAGTAATGTCACTGGTACCCCCAAAAGTGTCAAAAATGTCCGTTAGGGGTTTCAATCTGTCCGTCGCAATGTCGCAGTCCCGCAAAAAAAAAAAATTTTTTTCAAAATTGTCAATTTTTTTGTTTATAGCGCATAAAATAAAAATCGCACAGGTGATCAAATGCCACCAAAATAAAAGCTCTGTTTGTGGGAAAAAAAGGACGTCAATTTCATTTGGGTACAGCGTCGCACGACCGCGCAATTGTCCATTAAAGTCACACAGTGCCGAATCGCAAAATAGGGCCTGGTCATTGAGCAGCCAAATCCTCCGGGGCTAAAGTGGTTAAATACAGTGAAATTTATTTTCTCTTGTATCCTCTGACAGTCGCATCCCGTTCAGTATTCCTTCACCATTGGGTAATGGCTTCCTCTGCAGGAGCAGGCTAGGCAGTGAAAAGACTTGGCAAAAAGCTTTACACATAGACACACCTCTAGGGGGCTGTCCCTCAGACATTACCCTTAGCCACTCAATGCTGCTCTTCAGTTTCTTGCTGCCTAGCTTAGGAGTAGGTCTAGGTTTCCCAGCTGGGACTCCTGTCTCAGTTTTTCTTTTTCTTTGAAAACTTTTTTGGTTTTATTTTCCTCACTCACTATCGCTAGTTAGTCAGGGGGATCCTCCTGGAAAACTACAAGAGACAGGCGGGCTGGGCTTCGCACTGGATAATATAGATCCTTATGGTGTCCCAGCCTGAGCAGCGAGCGTGTGCAGGTTGTGGTCCGCCCAGGCATCACCACGACGGTGCCCCTGTGGATGGGGACGAGCCTGTGGAGAGCCTTCGCTGGGACGTCTCAACTCTTGAACGCCCTTTGTTGCAGCATCCCCCCTTTGGCTGACGACCGGGTGGGAGGTGGTCCGTATCGGAGCAGAGCCAGCGGTCCATGGTATGGTGAGTAATGCTATCCCCGTGTCCCTGGGACAGTTATCTGAGGGGGGGTTATGTTGGCCCACTCCATGGGGATGGCAGAACATGCGGTCCCTGCCCCCTTTGGGGGGCGCTCTGCGGTAAACTCTACATGGGGAGGGGTGTGGGGGCTTTTTACCTTGTCCTGGAGGTCCACCTGGTGGATTCCCGTGGTGGCCAGGTCCTGGTTTCCTGACAAATTGGCGCTGTTTGTTTTGGGTGCCATTTTGGGTGAGGGCAGCCTAGCTGACTCCCTGTAATGGCAGCAGCCATTTTTTGTTGTTTGGCACCGGTTCCGGCGCCGTCTTAGATGTGGGCGGCTGCCTAGTAGGGGCAGCGGCCAATTTGCTGGTGCCTTTTCCCCATTGACTTCTATGGCATCCATTTTTCAGTGGCTCAGGCGCTGTATCGGTCTCTATTGGATGAGGTCACTTCCTTTTTGGTGTCTTCCTTTTTCCTGCAGCAGAACGTGAGGTGGTCTGGTAACATTACACTGTGACACTGTGGGGGCTGTTTTCTTCCAGTTTTTTTAGGCGTTTCTCCTCAAAACTGTGTTTTTCCTGTTTCTATATCTTTCTAAAGGGGGATTCTCGACGGCGGTGCAGGTTTGCGGTGTGGACCACGGAAATTGCAGATTTAAAGGGCCAGTGTCCAAAATTTTTATTTCACAAAAATGGAGTCCCAGGATACCAAATTCCCTACAGACCTGGTTGGTGCTTCAGGAACTCCTGAAGCAACTTCCATAGCCTCTTTTTCTGCTGCTCTTGCGACTTTGACGTCAAAGGTTGATCTGTTGATGTCTCAAAGTACTGAGGGGTCCCAGTCCTCAGACTCAGGAGAGGAGGAGGAGTCCCGCTGCGGCGGGGGAACACGCTCTGGTTGAAGCACTTATTCACTCCGTCAGGGAGACCTTACATATTGATGATGAGCCCGCCCAGTCAGGTAAGCGGGTTTCCCGCAAAGCCCAGAAGTCGGGTCAGGTTTTCCCATGTCCCGAGGAGTTTCACGAAATCGTGAACGAACAGTGGCATTGCATTAAGCACATGCTGGCAGTGCCTAAGTAGTTTCACCGCCGCTATCCCTTTGCAGACCCTGTCAAAAATCGCTGGACGGTGTCACCTAAGGTGGACCACACTGTTTCCAGGTTGAATAAATGCACAGTGATGCCCGTGGAGGATTCCCCAGTGTTCAGAGACCCGATGGACAGGCGCGTGGAGCCGCTTTCCCGCCACATATATATTTGGTGACAGGCTCACTGCTCAAGCCGGTGTGCACCTCTGTGATTCACAGACTGTTACTGAATGGTTCAAGGTGCTTAGGCGCAACTTGGTGGTGGAGTCGGTCCCTCCGACTGTTCTTGACCTGGTGGACCAAATTGCCCAGGCCTTGGTATACATGTGTAATGCGGCTCTGGAGGAGGCTCCTCTGGTCGCAAGGTTATCTGCGGTTGGGGTCACACTCCACCGTATGGTTTGGTTGAAGAGCTGGTCGGCTGACTATGCCTCCAAAAAGACTGTGTCTAATGTCCCTTAGTTGGGGGAAGGGCTTTTTGGGGATCCCAAGGATGAAATGGTCAAGGGTCTCATGGGGGGTAAGAGTACTCTCCCCAAACCGCAAAAGGCAAATCACCCCGTGCTCGGCAGGGTCCTTCTTTCAAGACTCATCGGGGGTCCTTTCGTGCCTCAGGGGCACAGGAAAAAAGGTAAATCCTTCAAGACCTCCAAGAAGTTGTGGTCCATGAAGCCCAAGGCCGGTCAGTCTGGTGCGGAGGCCCAGTCTTCCTCAGCCTGAAGGGACGCCCTCACCCGTTTCAGGGGTGGGGGGACGTCTGCTTTGCTTTTGGAAACCCTGGTTGTCCCAAATCCAGGACAGGTGGGTTCACGAATTGATTCGCTCAGGGTACAAGATCGATTTTCGATCTCGCCCCGCAGACAGGTTCTTTCCATCAAATCTCCGCCTGCCTCCCGATCGTTTTAAGAGATCTCAAGGGGGCTGTGCAAGATCTTCTTGCCCAAGGAGTTGTTATACCAGTCCCTCAGCGGGACAGGTTTCGCGGTTCTATTCCAGCCTGTTCACGGTGCCCAGAAAAGAGGGCAAGGTGCGTCCGGTTCTGCACCTCAAGTCCCTGAACCGCTTTGTGCGGGTGCAGAGGTTCCGGATGGAATCCATCCGGTTGGTGGTGGTGTCTTTAAATCAAGGCGATTTTCTGGCCTCCATCGAACTAAAGGATGCATATCTGCACATCCCTATCTACGAGGGTCATCAGCGGTTCCTCCGTTTCACGGGGGCAGAGGACCATTTTCAATTTGTGGCATTACCCTTCGGTCTAGCTTCGGCTCCCAGGGTATTCACCAAGGTTTTGGCCCCGGTGCTGGCTTTGTTGCGCAATAGGGGGATTGCGGTCCTAGGTTATCTGGACAACCTCCTATTAAGGGCGAGCTTGTGTGCCACTCTGTCAAGCGACCTGGCGGTCACGGTTCAGACACTCCAGGAGTTTGGGTGGACCATCAATTTCCAGAAGTCAGCACTGACCCCGTCAGTCCGCCTGTGTTACCTGGGAATGGTCTTGGACTCCGCTCAGGCAAAAGTGTTTCTCCCGGAGGACAATCTTCGGACTTTACAGGGCGAGATCAGGTCCCTCAGGAACAGCGATCTTTCCTCTCTACGGGCCTGCATGAGGTCCCTGGGGCTGATGGTCTCGGCCTTCAAAGCCATCCCGTTTGCTCAGTTCCACACGGGGACTCTGCAAGCAGAGATTCTTGCCAAGTGGAACAAGGATCCTCAGTCGTTGGACAGGAGGATATGTTTGAGCCGCCTCACAAGGACGGAACTTTAGTGCTGGCTCCTGTCACCCACTCTGAACCAAGGCAAGTCCTTTCTGCCTCTGTTGTGGATGGTAATCACCATGGATGCCAGCCTGTAGGGCTGGGGTGGTGTTCTGGACACCCTGTGTGCCTAGGGGACATGGTCGGCGGAGGAATCCTTCTTACCGATAAATATATTGGAGCTCCGAGGAATCAAGCTATGCTTGTTACATTGGTCGACTCAGCTGCACGGTCACCCGGTTCGTGTCCAAACGGACAACTCCACGGCGGTGGCTTACATCAATCGCCGGGGGGGCACCAAGAGTGGAGCGTGCGGCTCGGCCCAAGATTCTGTCTTGGGCCGAGCCGCACGTTCCAGCGATTTCGGCTGTTTACATTCCGGGAGTGGAAAACTGGCAGGTGGACTATCAGTCATCAGTCCTTGGATCAGGGGGAATGGTCCCTGCATCCGGAGGTGTTTCAACTCCTGTGTACCCAGTGGGGGACTCCGGATGGGGATCTGTTCGCATCCCATCTCAACAAGGTGGGAAGATTCGTGGCCAGGGCCCGTGATCCTCTGGCAGACGCCACGGACGCGTTGGTGGTGCCCTGGCACCGGTATCGGCTGTTTTATGCCTTCCCTCCGATTCAGCTGTTGTCCAGGTTCCTCCGCAGGTTGGCGTCGGAACAGGTGCAGGTAATTCTGGTGGCTCCAGACTGGCCTTGTCGGTCTTGGTACACAGACTTCATGCAGATGGTCGTCGAGCCTCCCTGGCAGCTTCCTCTGAGAAAAGATCTACTGTCTCAAGCGCCGAACTTCCATCCTGCTTTACAGTCTTTGGCTTTAACGGCGTGGCTGTTGAAAGCCAGGAGTTGAGAGACAGAGGTCTCTTGGATTCTGTCATTCCTACCGTTTTGAGGGCTCGGAAGACTACCTCCAGGAAGATTTACCATTGTACCTGGAAGGCGTATATTGCCTGGTGTGAGTCGCAATGGTGTCATCCTCGCTCCTTTTTGGTGGCGAGGGTTTTGGCCTTCCTGCAGGAAGGTGTGAATCAGCATTTGGCACTGGGCATGATTAAAGGTCAGTTATCAGCCTTGGCTGTTTTCTTCCAGCGTCCCTTGGCGACTAACTCCCTGATTCTCACCTTTATGCAAGGGGTGCATCATCTGGCTCCACTGCGGAGGGCTCCTTTGCCTCCGTGGGACCTAAATTTGGTCTTGTCCATTTTGCAACGGCCTCCTTTTGAGAACATCAGAGAAATCGCTCTGCCTGTGTTGTCTCAGAAAGTGGCCTTTCTGGTGGCTATCACTTCTACTCACAGAGTGTCTGAACTGGTGGCTCTATCTTGCCGTTCGCCTTATCTGGTGGTTCATCGGGATAAGGTGGTCCTGCAACTTAATCAGTCTTTTCTCCCCAAAGTGGTGTCGGATTTCCATCTCAACGAGGATATTGTGTTGCCTTCACTTTGTGCGAAGCCCAAGCATCCCAAGGAATTTGCCTTGCATTCTTTGGGTGTGGTCCGGGCGATCAGGGTTTACCTGTCGGCCACAGAGTCTTTTGGGAAGTCTTATTTGGCTGCGTCCGCTGCAACCCTTTCCAAATGGATCAGACAGACTATTGTTCAGGCCTATTCACTAAAGGGTCAAGTGCCTCCTTTCCCTGTGAGGGCACATTCTGCTAGAGCTGTGAGTGCCTCTTGGGCTCTTCGCCATCAGGCTTCTGTGGCTCAGGTGTGCAAAGCGATGACCTGGTCGTCTGTGCACACTTTCACAAAATTCTACAAGATTGACGTGATGGCATCCTCGGATGCTTCCTTTTGGCTGCAAAGTTTAGAGCGCGGCGGTTTGTTGAAGAGACGTGTTGTTGACACGTTCCCGTTTTTCTTTGGTTGCGTCTTTCCCACCCCTCACACCTGCACTGATTTGGGATATCACAATAATGAAGGAATACTGAACGGGCTGTGACTATCTGAGGACGTAAGAGAAAATTTAATTTTTGTAAGAACTTACCGTAAAATTCTTTTCTCTGAGTCCTCTGACAGTCGCAGCCCCCACCCCTCTATTTTGCGGTTGATTGTCTTCCTGTACTGCTTGCTATGAAACTGAAGAGCAGCACTGAGTGGCTAAGGGTAATGTCTGAGGGACAGCCCCCTAGAGGTGTGTCTATGTGTAAAACATTTTGCTAAGTCTTTTCACTGCCTAGCCTGCTCCTGCAGAGGGCACCATTACCCAATGGTGAAGGAATACTGAACGGGCTGCGACTGTCAGAGGACTTTTACGAAAATTAAAATTTTCCCCCCAAAAAATGGCGTTTTAAAGACCACTGCACAAATACAGCGTGACAAAAAATATTGCAACGACCGCCATTTTATTCTCCAGGGTCTTTGTCTAAAAATATATATAATGTTTGGGGGGTTCTAAGTAATTTTCAAGCTAAATATACAGATTTTCGGGGGGGGGGGGTTCGGGCCCGGACCACCTGCCCTTTTGTGAGATATAGAGGGGGCGCTGTCTCTATGTTTTCGCTTCATTTGCTGGATGCTCAACCTGAGCTTACAATTCCTTGTACTGATTTGTTGGTTTCTCATTTTTGCTATTGTGATTTCCTGAATTGGCACCGTTGTATTTCATGTATTCTGTGAAATGTAATGCCTTCAAAGAATATGGTTAAGCCATGTTGGCTCCTTGTGCGCTGTAAATTCTTTTTCTTACAAAATTCAATAAAAAACATTGAAACATAAATATACAGATTTTAACTTGTAAACAACGTGTCAGAAATGGGCTCGGTCCAGAAGTGGTTAAATAACATCATATTATGTCTTCTGGTTGACAGGTTTGCACAGATGAAGAATGAAGCTGTCGAGGAGATATGGCCTAATGTATTTCAGCAAGTCATCTCTTAATCACTACTGTATGTAATATTTACATAAAGACTAAGCTGGGGCACGCAGTGCAACATTGTGTATTACCTTGACTTAAGACTGCTCAGATGATGGGCTTCACTTGTCCTTCTGCTGCTGCTCTTGTATGTGTTATATGGCACATGTTCTCCATGTGACAGCCTCCCTGCACATGTGTTTGTTTTTATAAAAGCTGCATGTGAAGTGCCATTACTACTGTACATGGACCATTGTGTGTTAATTTGTTCTTCAGCTTTTTATTTCTCATATGAATGAGACCTGTAATAAAATGTACTGTTTTGACATTTTCAGACTCTGACGCAAGTTAGTATTACCGCTGAGCATTCTAGACCTTGTAAATGTTTTAATGTTTATTGTGTACACTGTGAATGTGTCATTTTATGGCCAGCTTCAGATTTGTTATCCCAGAAAGTTAACTGATAAAATTGGAAGAACATTTTCTTAATAAATGGTTTATTTTAGGACGTTTAATGGTGTGTTATTTCCAGTTATATAATTAAACATGGGAACTGAAGGAAGGAAAATAAAAGGAGTTAGTTATGGAATTTGTTAATGAAAACTGTAAGTGATATTCATTTTTTTCTGGCCTGTAGGTCAGCCCAGCATAATGCCTCTTGCCACCAACATGCCTCAGCTAGTGTCCTTAGGAGATTGGACTTCTTCACTTCAGCTTTGGTATCAAGCAACTGTTTCCAAGATTTACAAGTCTGCCTTGTTCTGTTCACACGTTTTTTAAGTTCTACCAGGTGGACAAAGTGGCCTCATATGATGCAGTTTAGGGCTAAGGTTCTTTAGGTGGCTCTTTGAGCTGCAAGCAGTAGCCAGATTTCAGTTTTCTTCCTTGGACCTGTTCGCATTTATTTTTTCCTAGTAAAATCCTTATCTTGGTGTCCATTAAATGACACCGGTTTATGATTATGTACTTGGTACTGCAGTGAAACAAAACTAAGGTAAGCTTGTAGTAGGGATATTATCTTAAGGGTTTTTTGTTTGCTAGTGCCCAATCCTCTTGTAGATGGCAGTATAACAAGAAGGGAAAAGACTTTAGTCCCTCAATGGAGAATCTAATAAATGCAATTTTCCCTATCCAGGAAAATCCACCAAAACATGAGAGAATAGGGTAACAGAAAATACTGGACAACAAAGATTTTTCTTCCTGAACATTTTGGGATATATCTTATGGATTTTTAGCTGCTATATACAAAAATAACCAGTCATTTAAAATGTAAACATAAACAAAACGGCGCTCCCTGTGTTCAATTTTACCAATGAATAACAATCAGCTGCTGCCATCAGTTTTATTTTTTTTGGTCATCCCAAAAATATTAAGTATTCTATGTTGAAGCGCTAGCTCTAATACAAATGTGTAGGTACAGATAATCTGTTATCAATAAGTGTATAGACAAAAGGCAGAAGGTTTTTTTACCTTACGGCATAGAGAAAAAAAATAAATAAAATTCTGCATACAGCCAACAACCTTGTCAGGGACTTGAGTTTGTCAAAATCAGAAGCAGAACTATTGGGTTCAGGACTGCAAAGATGGTGTTTGCAATCACCAGGTACAAAAATTTCTGTCTTTTGAAGTGACCAAGAGGATTTAACTAATTTTTCTTTGCACAGGTTGACAACCTTGTTTTCTGTACTGGAATTGATGGTTTGTTCACAGCTTTGAGTCTTGTTACACAATGATCATGTTACGTAGGTTGAAACAAGACACAGGTTCATCTGGCTCAACCAATAAAAAACAGAAAACACCACCATACAATCCTATACCCGCAGTTGATCCAGAAGAAGGCGAAAAACCCCAGGGTGAATGGGGCTGTACTGCAACTACCCTGCAACTGTGTGCATTGTACGGTTGCGGGTAGTGATGCTGCATTTACAGGCCTAAAACAGGTGGTGAGGCAACCTATAATGCCTGTTTATCGCCTGTCAAATGCCTCAGAAAAGCGACCTGAGAATGGATTGCTTTTCAGAGGAGCATCAGTCCTTGCTGCTATCACAAACAAGCCCTAAAAAAGCATTTCTGATGGTACAGGATAAAGGGAGGGGGGGGAGGGGGGTCAGGATTAAAAGTAACATACATACACCACACACACACACACATACAGACATGTATATATGCACACAGACAAAATTGCAGCAGACATGCAAGTAGAATACAAAAAATAAAATAGAAAATCTGTAAGCAGAATATAAAAAAAAAAAGTACTGTTATCATGATCAGTATAAAATAGTAATACAGTAGTTAAAACAAACTTCTTTATCTTTTTTTTTTTATAAACCCACATATATTTAAATTACATATATATTAATGTTTATTAAGTAGGTAAAATATTAAAAGAGGTTATGCCACATAATCCTGTGTACCTCACAGAGCTGACATGCAGGCACAGAAGATCCTGGTTTCTCTCTCCCGCCAGCTAGCGTCTCCCGGCTCGAATGTCCAGCAAGCCCTTGCTTGTGTGCCCGCCCCTCCCATAGCTACCGATGACGTCATCAGTTGGCAGGACGCGTGTCGGGAGGCCCACACAGCTTCCAGAGTGCCTGTGGCAGCGGGAAGCGAGTATTAGACAGCGGACCGGCACCGCTGTTTCAACTGACCAGCCAGCAATCAATAAAGAGCAGATTAGTTAATGCATAGGTTGGGGGTCATTTTGCCACGGCACACTAGTGTGCCGCGGCACACTGGTTGAGAAACCCTGCTCTAGACGTAAGGAGTGCCTCCTTGTCATCTGTGATGGCCTTTAAAGTGAATAACTTCACACCAAGTTCACTATATGGACCCCTTATGTATTTATACATGTTGATCATATCTCCCCTTGATCTCCTCTTCTCGAGATAATAAATTCACTTCCTCTAACTCTAATCTTTCCTCCATAGCTGAGTTCCTCCATGCCTCTTATCAGTTTGGTTGCCCTTCTCTGCACTTTCTCCAGTTCACTGATATCCTTTTTGAGAACTGGTGCCCAAACTGAACTGCAAATTGCAGATGTAGTCTTACTAATGATTTGTACAGGGGCAAAATGATATCTCTTTCCATGCCTCTGTTAAAGCGGAGTTCCGGGCACAGAATCGTTTTTTTTATTTTAATGTCCCCCAAACAGTGACCCTTACACCACTATATATCCGCTAATCCTGTTTCTTAGACTGGAATAATCTTTTTGCAAGTATGAAATCTTACTTTCTCTAGCGCTCATTGACAGACGTAGTCCTCGGTGATACACCACCTTCGGGTTATGTTGCCTCCACAGGAGCAGGACTAGACAGGAAATTAAAAAGCTCTGGCCACACCCTAGGGGCAGTCCCAGAGGGTATATCCTCTCTCTCTCTGCCTCAGCAAATCAGTTATTTTCTGTCTAGTTAGGAGTAAGGACCTAGATACCTTGCTGGGATCTTAGGTCCTGGCAAGAATTTTTTTCTTAAAGGATTTTTTAGACAGCTTTTTTTCTCCAGTGTTCCTGTGAGATCTTCAAGCAAGAAAGCTGAACTGGGCGACGGGCTGGATGTTGAGATCCGGTGGTCACCCCAGTTCAGCCTACGAGCGCGTGCAGGCCATAGCTCCGCGCTTGGTCGGCCGCGACAAAGTCCCATTAAAAGGACTGAACCCGCGAGTTAAACGTCTCGCTGAAACGCCAAAGACCATGAGTCACGGCGTCCGTATCGGTCGACAGCCCTCCCGCCCCGGTGGAGAGGGGTACTGTCAGGAGTTGGTGCCCGCCTGGTTCCGGTATGGTGAGTAGTATGTTCCCCCTTTTTCCCTGACGGGTTTTGTGGTGAACGCGGGCCCCTCTCTGTATGGTAAGATAGAGTCCCTCTCTATCCTATAACATGTCACAGATCCTCCTACTTTGAGTGTGATTTATGTGTGCAAAAAGCCAGGAGGCTTGGTTTGGGAGCTAACAATCTATTGTATACATGTTTAAAAGATGTAATCTGTGGCATTCTGGGAATCTTATGGGTTAAGTATAAGCTACCTACCAGTCAGAAGCCACGGACATGTAGACTGCCTTTCCAAATCAGATCTCCAGCTATTAGCAGGCCTCCCGAACGGCCATGCGGTCCGCCAGGGCCGGTACCGCCAACCACGCCATATCCCCATGCAGAGAGAGTGTTGTGTGCCCTGCAGCACACCGCTATTCAGTACAGGCCGCCGCCATTTTTTTTGCTGGATCGCACGAGCCGCCATTTTGGCGTAGCCTCGTGTCTCCAGCATGGGGGCGGCCATGTTTGAAGTGATCCTACACCTCGTGGAGCTTGGGGGAGGCGCCGGAAGGCGTGCAGAGGGGCGGAGCCGCCTCCTTTCTTCCTGGGCAGCCAGCCAAAAGACTTCCTGTTTGTCAAGACAGCGCTGTAACCTGTTGCAGTTTATCTCTGAGCATCAAGTGGTGAGCCTGGGGGTCTATCTCTCTCTCTCTCTCTCGATCGATAGGGATCCCTAGCAGGTAACACTAAGGGGCTTTTTGTGGCACTGGGGGTCAGAAAAGAAAAAAAAAAAAAAAAAGTTTTTTTCTTTATTTTTGAATTATATTATCCAGGAAGTAACTGGAGTTATCATGGACCCTGCCACACATATTCCCCCACCTGTTTCCCTCGAGGGGGCCTCGGGACCCGCCGGTGCACAGAGTATAGAGTCATTTACAGCAATTTTTGAGTCTATGGTGGCTCGGGTGGAGGCGGCCTGTCAGGGACGGGGGTCAAGGAAGCGACCCCCGCCTACCCCTATACCATCTGACACCTCTGACTCAGATTCAGAGATGGTCACGGCAGTTGCAGGTTCCTCTGCAAGGGCTGTTATCCCAGGTAAAGCCCCCTCAGACAGTGAGGAGGACGCTTCTTCTCTTGCTATAATTCAGGAAGAAGCATTGGTGGACGCACTAGTTGTGGCAGTGCAGGAAACCTTAAAACTTGAGGCTTTACCGGCAGAGGCAACTGAAACAGAGATGCTCTTTGGTACTAATAAGCCCATCAAGACGGCGAAGGCTTTTCCTGTACCTAAATGTTTTGGTAATCAGATTAAAGGAGAATGGGAGCATTCTAAACGTACCTTTACTATTTCCAAGCGTATTGCTAGACGCTATCCGTTTGAGGAATCCATCATTAAGAAATGGACGGTACCACCAGTCGTGGATCCGCCTATTTCCAGGCTGAATAAAGCCACGGTTATTCCAGTGGAGGACACTTCGTCCTTTAAGGATCCGGTGGATCGAAAGATAGAAGCAGAGTCCCGCACTATCTTCTCTCTGATAGGGTCAGCATTTAGACCAGTAATTGTTATTGGTCTAGTTTCCCAGACACTTACGGAATGGGCGAAAATGGTACGCCAAGATCTTAGGGGAAAAGATATTCCCCAGGAGACATCTGATTTGATGGAACAGATCATACAAGGGCTACGGTTTATCTGTGACGCAGCCTTGGACACTACTCCCTTATTAGGGCATGCATCTAAGTTAGCAGTGTTCCTCAGACGTGTGCTGTGGTTAAAATGCTGGTCAGCTGACCTAGGTTCCAAAAAGACCTTGACCAATCTCCCTTTTCAGGGGAATCGTCTATTTGGGGCCAACCTAGATGAAATCATCAAGGATGCCGCTGGGGGCAAGAGCACTTTTTTGCCACAGGCTGCAAAAGCTAAGGGACCTCGCAACAAGCGAGGACCTTTCTTTACCGCCCATAAAGGGCGCCCGGCTGGTACTAGCGGGAAAGGCAAGACTCCTCCAGGAGGGTTCAAGAAGGGCTGGTCGGACAAGCAGAGGACCAACCCAGCCAAACCCGAAGTAAAGGAGTACACAGCCTGAAGGTGCGCCCCCACCCGGTTTCAGGGTGGGGGGACGTTTTCACCGGTATTCAGGACATTAGATCGAGCATCAACCACTACTACCGGTGCGATTCTTCCCTTCCAACATTTAAGTACCTCAGGAAGCGGTAGTTACCGTTCCCTGAATAGATCTTTTCCTTTACCTTTTCCTAAGATTAGTCCCGATACCTCACAGGAATCGGATCTGGTTGACCAGATAGGCCAAGTAGCCTCTAGTCGGGTGACTTCGGTCCCTGAGGTTCAACCAGAAAAGATCACCTTTCCTGATAACTATCAGGTATCTGATAAATGTGTGGGAACAGAAAACGACCAGACTTTCTCGGATGGTCGGGGCCAGATAGCTCTAGGGACGCCTGGTTCAGATCCAATCAGCGCCAGTGGTCCTAGAAATTCTAGGCTGGCCTCCTCAAGCCGGCCTGGCCGACTTGGACATGTTAGTCGCAGACGTTCCGTGGGAACTTCGTCTCAGGGAGTGTCTGTGGTCTCAAGGACCAATTTACCTTCGTGCTTTACAGTCGCTGGTTTTAATGGCCTGGCCATTGAGACCCAAGTACTGAAGGACAGAGGTTTGTCTACTTCAGTCATTCCTACCCTTATTAAAGCAAGGAAAGCGACTTCCAGCAAAGTCTATTATCACACATGGAAGACTTATATTGCGTGGTGCGAATCTTTAGGATTTCCTCCACGTACCTATTCGGTGTCTCGAATATTGGCCTTTTTGCAACAAGGGGTTGAGCAGAAGCTAGCCTTGAGCACCATCAAGGGTCAAGTTTCAGCATTAGCAATCTTCTTTCAGAAGCCTTTAGCTACCAAATCCTTGGTGCGGAATTTCATCCAGGGGGTGCGGCACCTGGCTCCTCCAGTCCGCGCGCCCTTACCGCCCTGGGATCTTAATTTGGTTTTGTCGGTTCTACAGAAACCTCCCTTTGAAAACATCAGGGAGATTCCCTTGCTTACTTTATCCCAGAAGGTGGCCTTCTTGGTGGCTATTACTTCTGCTCGCAGGGTGTCAGAACTGGCTGCATTATCATGCCAGTCCCCATACCTAGTGATTCATAGGGATAAGGTAGTACTTCATCCTAAGCCATCTTTTCTTCCTAAGGTGGTTTCAGATTTTCATCTGAATGAAGATATTGTACTACCTTCCTTGTGTCCTCAGCCCAAGCATCATCGGGAACATGCGTTGCATTCCTTAGATGTGGTTCGGGCAATCAGGGTATACCTGAAAGCTACGGAATCATTCCGTAAGACGGATTCACTTTTTGTGATCACGGATGGCCCCAGAAAGGGTTTGCCTGCATCTGCCGCGACCATTGCCAAATGGATTAGACAAACGGTGGTACAGGCTTATTCTATTAAGGGTCAGAGTCCTCCGTTCCCTGTTAGGGCGCACTCCACTCGAGCGCTCAGTACTTCCTGGGCCTTTCGCCATCAGGCGTCAGTGGTCCAGGTATGTAAGGCGGCCACTTGGTCGTCGGTACATACCTTTACAAAATTCTATAAAATTGATGTGACGGCATCGGCGGATGCCTCATTTGGCCGCAAGGTTTTGCAGGCTGCAATTTGAGGAGACCGGTGGTCTACCTCGAGGGTTTTTTTCTGTTTGAAAAAAAAAAAGAAAAATTTTTTTCTCTCTTTTGTTGAGTCTCATCATTAAGGATGAGCATTGTAAACTTCTAGTTGGCACCGGTTGGGCCTTCTATATTGGGATTTGATTTCATTTTCCCACCCCTCAGTTGTGATACTGCTCTGGGACGTCCCGAAGGTGGTGTATCACCGAGGACTACGTCTGTCAATGAGCGCTAGATAAAAATGGATTTTTGTAAAATCTTACCGTAAAATCCTTTTCTCTTAGCTCATTGACAGACGTAGTCCCCGCCCCTCTGTTTTTTGAGTTGGGTTAAAATCTCTAAAGACCGCTTTTTCACATAACTGATTTGCTGAGGCAGAGAGAGAGAGGATATACCCTCTGGGACTGCCCCTAGGGTGTGGCCAGAGCTTTTTAATTTCCTGTCTAGTCCTGCTCCTGTGGAGGCAACATAACCCGAAGGTGGTGTATCACCGAGGACTACGTCTGTCAATGAGCTAAGAGAAAAGGATTTTACGGTAAGATTTTACAAAAATCCATTTTTATAAAATTTTGGACGAGCGCCGCCATCTTTCTTGTGGATCGCCGAGTCCGTTGTGGGGAAAGGTCTTCCCTTCTTCCTCATTCGAGTGGGCGTAGGCCTGTGAGTCGAGCGCGAAATCTCGCGCATGCCCAGTACTATGCGATCGGCATAGTACTGGTTTCCGTAGGGACGGCAATGTTAGAGGAAATAGCGCGATGATAAGAACCGCCTACGTCACTGCACAGTGCATCTTGGGAGCGCCGAGTAAGAGCTCCCAGGACGCATTGCGGGACCGGAAGTGACAGGGAGAGCCGCGGCTCTGGAGGGAGGAAGTCGATGGAAAGGTGAGTATATAATGCTCTCTAAACAGGTAAGGGAAAAAAAAAAAACGGGAATATCCAATTAAGGCTCAGCAAAGGGTAAGGAAGACCATGCAGTGAATTATACAAAAACGATTCTGTGCCCGGAACTCCGCTTTAATACAAGAAAGGACTTTGCTTGCTTTGGAAACCACAGCTTGGCATTGCATGCTATTACAGTAAACCCCCCTCCATCGCGGGGGTTACGTTCCGGACCCACCCGCGAAAAGTAGACCCTATTTAAATACACTTTAGGGATGTTTTTATAACTTTCACTGTACTTTTAAAAGCATTTTAAGGTCTTTAAACACACTTTTAAAACAATAGAAACACATTTAAAAACATAAGATACTGAGAGACAGAGCAAAAGCAATGGAAAGCACAAAAATATTTAATTAACAATGCAAACCGCGATATAACGGGGGTTTACTGTATTAAGCTTTTGATCTACCAGAACACCCAGATCCTCCGCTATGGATTCCTCCAGTTCTACTCCCCCTAGTATGTATGATGCATGCATATTTTGAGCTCCCAAGTGCATAACTTTACATTTATCAACATTAAACCTCATTTGTCACATAGTTGCCCAATGAAACAGTGCATTGAGGTAGGCTTGTAAGTTGGAGGCATCCTGTAAGGAAGTTATTCCACTGCAAAGCTTGGTGTCTAAGACTGAAATGGTACTTTTATTCCCAGACCCTATATCATTTATAAAGATATTTCAAAGAAAGGGTCCCAACACTGAACCTTGGGGTACACCACTGATAACCTTAGACCATTCAGAGTAAGCATCATTAACCACTACTCTCTGAATTCTATCTATTAGCCAATTTTCTATCCATTTACAAACTGATCTTTACAAGCCTGTAGACTTTACCTTACACATTAGCCGTGTGTGGGGAACTGTGTCAAACGCTTTTGCAAAATCCAAGTATACTACATCAGGTTTTACTTGCCTCCTCATAAAAAGAAATTGGGTGTGTTTTGATAACTTCTGTCTTTCATGTATCCATGCTATCTGTTGCTTAAAATGTTTTTTCTCTTTCGTTCATTGATGGACACAGCTCCATATCATCTTTGACCTTTGAATTATGCTGCTCTTCCTAGGAGTAGGACACTAGGCGAAGACAAGTTTGATTACGCCTATTGGGCAGTCCTAGGGGGTATACTCCCACTTCCTGCTATAGGACTTGAGTTTTTTTCTGCCTTGTCAGGAGTAAGGACCTAGCTCCTTGCCGGGATTTCTGGTCTTGGCATTTTTCCTTTTTAAACTGAACTTTTTTCCTTTTTGTTTTCTTCTACAATCAAGTCGGTTCCACTGAAAACTACAATCAACTGCTGAACTGTGTAACGCACTGGATATCCTAGATCCTTACGGTCGCCCCAGTCTGGCCAGCGTGCGGGTGCAGACCGCAGCTCTGCGCTAGGTCGGCCGCGACATAGCCCCACAGGACGGGGGGCTGGCCTGCCAGTGTAACACCTCCCGAGGACGCAAACGACCTGATCGCAGCCTGAGTCTCAGCGTACCTCTGGCCCGCAGCACCCACCACGCCCGGAGTGGTGCCTGCCCGGTTCGAAAGGTGTGGTAAGTAGTGTCCCTCCTCTCTCTTGCCTTGGAAATATTTGGGGTGGACGTGGGCCCTCATGTGTCCTTCCTACCCAGATGCAAACCCTCCTCACAAGCGGGCTTCCCCCTGCACTAGCACCCCCCAATTCCCATTCTGGAATGCCTGAGAAGTGTTACTGTTTAAACTGTTGTTTCTCTCTGTGGATGTGAGGTGAGCTTGGAGGGGGGCATGCTGACGCCGGCTCCGCTTGCATTTTTGTGAAGGGTCTCGGGAATTGCGCCATTTTCCTGTAGCCGAATGCATGGGAGTTCGGCAGCCATGTTACTGTAGTCTGGCAGCCATGCTTTTGGTGGTTTTACTTTACAGTAAATGCAGCGGCCATTTTCGTGAAGCTGAATGGAGTGGTGCTTGACGGGGGGCCTCTAGTGACAGCACAGTCATTTCCTCTTACTTTCTGAACGGCGTGCAGCAGGCAGTTTGGCGCTTCTGTCTCCTCCTAAGTTGGTGGTGGTGAGTTCCTGGGGCCATATATACCCCATTTCTCTGTTATAGCAGCGCTAATGGTGCGCTGGGACCTGTAGTGCCATCGGAGCAGCAGTGGGGGGGGGGGGGTTTCACAGCATTTTTACAGTCTTTGTATTACTTTTGCTGGCGGTCCCCAGGGTACCATGGAGCCCCTAGAGCACGTGTCACCACCTGACCCACTCTCAGAAGCTGTGGGATCCTCTGGGTCTCAGTCTGCCCTGGTGACCATGAAGGCAGTCCTGCAGTCATTGGTGTCAAAAGTGGACATGGCTCTCCAAAAGAAACCTAGTTAAAAGTTCCTGCCTCCTTCACCTGCTTCCTCTGCATCCTCAAACTCTAAGGCTGATTTGTCCACCGAGGACGCAAGTCAACCTATGGGGTCTGCGTCCACGCACTTCGAGTGCTCTGATAGTGAGGATGATTCCTATTCCACTACATCTGCGCAAGAAAAGGCGCTTGTGAAGGCACTGATTGTATCGGAGGACACAGCTAATGCTGCGTTGGCCGCGTTGGTGCAATTTGGCACCCGCAGACCATCCAAGGTGACTATGGTGTTCCCCCTTTCCTGCCTATTTCGAAGAGATTGTTGCTAGTCAGTGGGTTTCGCGAAACATATGGTTGGAATACCTAAGCATTTCGCTAGGAGGTATCCATTTGAGGAGTCCCTCTTAAAGAAACTGGCAGTTCCACCGGTAGTTTTCTAGGCTAAATAAAGTTGCGTTGCTACCAGTGAAGGATGCTCAGTCTTTTAAAGACCCTGTAGACAGGAAGGCTGAATCTCTGGTATGCTACCTTTTTACCGTGACAGGTTCAATTTTGAGGCCGGTGTTTGCCATAACCTTGGTCAGTCAGACGTTAACTGAATGGGCAAAGCTTTTGCGTCAGGATTTGGAAGGGGGTCAGCATCCTCCTGAGCTGGCGGACCAGGTGATACAGGGGTTACAGTATATTTGTGATGTCTCCCTGGATACGGCCCTTTAGCCTGCAGGGTGTCTGTCACAGCGCCGCATGATCTGGTTAAAATGCTGGTCTGTCGACCAGACCTCCAAAAAAGTGCTGACGGAACCCCCCTTCGTGGGGGACCGCTTGTTTGGAGTTTCTATGGAAGAGATCATTAAATGTCTCATGGGAGGTGAGAGCACCCTGCTTCTGCAGGTTACTAAAAGCAGAGAGCTTCACCGCAAACGTGGTCCTGTCTTTGCGGCCCTTTCATTCCGCAAGGTTCCCAGGACAAGGGTTCAAAATCCTCCCGTGCCTTCTCAGGAGGTTCCAAGAGACCCTGGGTTGGTAAATCAAAAGCAGGCTCAGCTGGCGCCACAGGCAAGTCGTCTTCTGCCCGAAGGGGCGCCCTCACCCATATATGGGGTGGGAGGACGTCTTCGCTTCTTTCCGGATCCCTGGACCTCTATCATTCAAGACAGATGGGTCCGCAAGTTGATCCAGTCTGGTTACAAGATCGAGTTTCTGTCCTGGCAAGGTTCTTTCCTTTCAACCTGCTCCTGTCCTTGGGCCGGCTTCAGGGCCTTCTCGGGGCGATTCAGGATCTGCTCTTACAAGGAGTCATTGTATCAGTCCCAGAGGTGGAAAGTTTTCAGTTGTTTTATTCTAACCTATTTACTGTTCCCAGGAAGAATGGCAAGGTCCACCCAATCTTGGACCTCAAAGCCCTAAACCGCTTTGTGGTAGTGGCTTCCCTTCATCAAGGGGATTTTCTGGCCTTTATTGATATCAAGGACGGCTACCTTCATATCCCAATATATGTGGGGCATCAGCGTTTTCTTTGCTTTACCGTAGGCGAAGAGCACTATGTTACCCTTTGGTCTCGCCTCAGCTCCTTAGGTGTTCACAAGTGTCAGCCCTAGTGTTGGCCTTAATCAGGCAGAGGGGGATCGCGGTACTGGGTTACCTGGATGATCTTCTTCTGCGAGCAGAGTCTCCGTCTGTCCTAAAGGAAGATCTGGACATCACAGTGCGAACTCTGCAGGAGTTTGGCTGGACTCTGAATTTTCAGAAATCAGCGCTAACTCTGTCCAACAAGTTGGACTACCTGGGTCTGACTCTGGATTCTGCCTTTGCCCGGGTGTTTCTTCTAGAAACAAAACTGCTAAAATTGCAGCATGTGATTCGGCTCCGGTTTTACAACTGCCGGTCATCTCTCAGGACTTGCATGCAAGTACTGGACGGTGGTCTCCACGGACGCCAGCCTGTCTGGATAGGGAGGTGTTCTGGGCATGGAATCTGCCGAGGGAGTCCGGTCTCGGGAGGAGTCTAGTCTACCGATCAACAGCCTGGAAATTCACGCAATCAGGCTTTGCCCGTCCCAGTGGATGGATCGTCTGTAGGGGTGTCAGGTAGGGATTCAATCGGAAAATGCCATGGCTGTGGCATATGTCCATCATCGAAGGGGGCACCAAAAGTGCCCTGGCAGCCAAAGAAGTGGCTGGCATTTTAAGGTAGGCAGAATGCTTTGTTCCAGCCCTCTCTGCTGTGCATATTGCAGGGGTGGAAAATTGTCAGGCGGACTACCTCAGTCGGCAGGCCCTGAGTCCGGGCGAATGGTCTCTTCACCCGGAGGTGTTTCAACAACTGTGTCTCTGGTGGGGGACCCCCTATGTGGACCTGTTAGCCTCCCACATTAACCAGATTCCAAGGTTTGTGGCAAGGTCTCAAGACCCTCTGGCAGACGACGCAGGCGCTCTTGTGGCCCCTTGAGGACAGTATCGCCTAATGTATGCCTTTCCTCCGCTACAGCTTCTGCCGAGACTTCTGCACAGAATCGAGGCAGAAGGGATTCCAGTCATTCTGGTAGCCCCAGACTGGCCTCGAAGGTCTTAGTACGTGTGGGCCTGGTAAGACTGGTAGCCAATGCCCCTTGGTGGCTTCTTCTGAGGAAAGACCTTTTGTCTCAAGGACCGATCTTTCATCCTGCTTTACAGTCACTGGCTTTAATGGCCTGGCTATTGAAAACCAGGTACTGAAGGATAGGGGGTTGTCGGATTTGGTGATCCCTACTCTGTTAAAGCTAGGAAATCTACTTCTCTGAAGATTTACCATCGAGTTTGGAAGGCGTACATTATTTGGTGTGAGTCTCGGTATCACGTCTGCTGGAGTTTCTACAAAGAGGTGTAGATCAGTGTTTGGCCCTGAGCACCATCAAAGGCCAGATTTCAGCCTTGGCAATTTTCTTCCAACGGCCACAAATTCTTTAGTTCACATCTTCGTGCAGGGGGTTCGCCACCTGGCTCCTCCGGTAAAGTCCCCGGTGCCCCCGTGGGATCCTTATCTGGTACTGTCGGTTCTTCAAACACTGCCTTTTGAGAACATTTATGAACTTACTCTGTCACAGAAGGTGGCCTTCTTGGTGGCTATTACTTCTGCACACATATTGTCGGAGTTGACTGCGTTGTCCTGTTGGTCAACTTACCTGGTGGTTAACAGGGACTAAGTGGTACTATGTCCCTGTCAGTGGTTCCTTCCTAAGGTCGTCTCGGGGTTCCACCTAAATGAAGACATTGTGTTGCCTTCATTGTGTCCAAAGCCTAAACATCCTAAAGAAATTGCATTACATTCCCTGGATGTGGTTCGGGCTATCAGAGTGTATTTGGCGCGACTGAGTCGATCCGAAAATCGGATTCCTTATTTGTTCTTACGGATGGTTCATGGGGCAGGCTGCATCTGCTGCAACCATTTCCAGACGGGTCAGGCAGATGGTGGTGCAGGCCTACAACATCAAGGATCAGGCTCCTCCTTTCCCTGTTAAGGCGCATTCTACGAGAGCGCTTAGTGCCTCCTGGGCCTTCCGTCATCAGGCGTCAGTGGTCCAGATTTGCAAGGCGGCCACCTGGTCGTCTGTGCACACATTCACAAAGTTTTACAAGGTGGATGTGTTGGCATCTGCGGATGCTGCTTTTTGCCGCAAAGGTTTGCAGGCTGCTGTTGCAGAGGCTCCTGCCTCTTGAGGGTGTATTTTTTCCTGGTAGGTGAGCTCCAGTTGTTCCTGGTTGAGCTCTTTGGTTACCTGGTTAACTACGTTTAGCCATTTTGGGAATTCTGTTTATTGCTGTGCTTTTCCCACCCCTTATGCTGACACTGTTTTGGGACGTCCCAAGGGTCAAAAAAGATATGGAGATGTATCCATCAATGAATGAAAGCGAAAACTGGATTTTTGTCTTACCATAAGATCCTTTTCTCCAGTGTTAATTGACGGACACAGCACCCACCCTTCTGTGATGTTGGGTTGTATTCTTCTGACACTGCTTGTTACAAAACTAAAGTCCTATTGCAGGAAGTGGGAGTATACCCCCTAGGACTGCCCAATAGGCATAGTCATACTTGTTTCCACCTAGTGTCCTACTCCTAGGAAGAGCAGCATAACCCAAGGTTCAAAGAAGATATGGAGCTGTGTCCATCAATGAACATAAGAGAAAAGGATTTTACGGTAAGACAAAAATCCAGTTTTTCCAGCAACAACATATCTATGTTGTCTTTTATTAAACTCTCCAGTATCTTCCCGACTATAGAAGTTAAACTAACAGGTTTACTTATAGTTACTTGGCAAAGACTTTGATACATTTTTAAATATGGCACCAGATTGGCCCTGCGCCAATCCAGTGGTACTATTCCAGTCCCTAATGAAATGAGTCCCTAAAAATTAGAAACAAAGGCTTTGAAATGACAGAGCTCAATTCTTTGAGGATGCCTGGGTGGATGCCTTCTGTCTAAATATTTCTGGACCATATCACTTTTGAGCCATTGGGGATCATTTGGGTCTGTGTATATACCATCCTCATTATGGTCATGAGCTCCCCCATGCTCCTTTGTATACATAGAGCTGAAGAAAGTATTTTTATTAAATTTGCCTCTTCCTTGTCCCCAGTCACCCACTCCAGATTATTTTGTAAAGGGCCTACATGCTCAGACCTGACATTTTTACTATTATTATATTTGAAGAATTTTTTCGGGGTTGTCCTACTATCTTTTTCAATTTGTTGTTTATTTTGAATTTTTGCATCCTTGATTTCCTTTTTACATATTCTGTTATATTCTTTGTAACAATTCACCCTTTAATACCTGTTGGCTGTACTGCACGCATAAAATAAATAAAAAAATGAAATGGTTGTTGAAACATTCAGTATACGCATTACATTAAAAAAAAAAAATGGCCACTCCGAAAGTATTTTTGGTTTCCAGAACAGAAAAACATTGCACATAAACTTTTTGACCCGATAGATATTTTTGCCTCTGCTTCACATTTGTTTTTAATTCTTTATTTAGTACATTGTGCATTTACAATATAAGAACCCACAACAATACTCCAAATCTAAAATCCAATATTCTATCACCGTAATTAGGAAGAGCCTAAAGGCCCGTACACACGATAAGAAAATCTGAAGGGAAATTTCGTCCGACAACCGATCTGCCGATTTTCGGATTGTTAGTATGGTGCTTTGGACAGCCAGCTCCGACTTTTCGGCCAACAAAATCCTGATGTGCAGGCTATATAATTTTTGTCGTCCGTCAAAACAACGTCCGATTTTCGTCTCGTTAGTACAGATTTCGACGGAAAAAATCTTAAGAGCAAGACTAGGCATGCTCAGAGATGAAAGAACACATACAAAACAATCCAGCACATGACATCACTTCTGAAGTAGAATTCTGTCGTACGGGAAAATTCGTATGAAAATAACCTCTTCACTTTCCACATCCGACTAGCATGCCACAAAAAACGGACGACAGATCGTTCGATAATCTGATCGTGTGTACGGGGCTTTACATTCCAAAACAAAAAAAAAAAAGAAATTGATTTCTGCGGAATAGCTAACAAAACCATTTTAGTTAGACCTGGCTACTTGTTCAAAGTTGGTAGTAGAAAACATCAAATCAGAAAAGAAAACCAAAGGAAGGGTGAAAAGAAATAAGGGACAAAGAATAGAAGGGAGAGAAAAATAAACTGAAAAAAGCAGGATATTGGGGGAGTATTAGAACCCAGAAGAGGGTTCTAAGAATTAGAGGGATAGACTTGGCAGGAAACTTCGCTCCCTCTGTACCCATCCCCCCTCCCCCAAGGAAAACAGCGAGAAGTCATGGCACATCATCATACGTTGGGTTCTATTGGACTGGAAGAGCCATCAGTGTATTGAGACGTGCAACTAAAGGCCGTTCATGCTGACCAGTATCCCTGAATTGATCCTCTCTTCCAGAGAGACGTTGTTAGGTTTTCCATTGCCCTAATTTCCTCTATTCTGTAAAAACAGTGTTTTAGGGCTGGCAAGGTTGTACGCTTCCATAGGCTGGGGATACACGCCCAGTCCACATTCAACAAATACGCTGTTAGACTTTTTATTCGGGGCACCGAATTTAGATGTAGAAGATATCCCAAGGGGGTCCATGGCAAGATAAACAGATGTCAATTGTTTATTAACACTACCCACCTTCGTCCAAAACTGGGGAGGCAAAGGGCACCGCTAGAAAATACATTGGAGCATACCAGGCTCTTTGTTATGTGCCAGCAAAGCTTAGAAATTTGGGGGTAAAATTTTTATGTAGAGCGAGGACCCTGTACCACCTAGATAGAAGCTTAAAACCCTGTTCCTGAAAATGGTTGGCTATGGATGATTTATAGGCAAGAGAGATAATCCTGTTTTATTTGCTGTCTTGTAAACGAGGTATGTAAATCCAACTCCCATCAGAGAATATATTGAGCAATATGCCCTTCTGGTGGCGCAATGAGTTTATAGAAGACTGACAGCAAATGTGATACGTAATTGCCATCCGTGCAAAAAATGCTCAAAAGCAGTCAATGGCCTAGTGCAGTGTTTCTAAACCTTTTTCAGTCAAGGCACCCTTTAAAATTATAGACAACCTCAAGGCACCCTTTGAAATTATGGACAGTCTTGAGGCATCCTATTCTAAAATGTAAAAAATTAAACCATTCTAAGTTTTACATAATGCAGCAACATCCACTTGTAGGACACCCAACATTAGAGGTGATGTATTCTCCCAAACCAAATACACTTTTGCACACTGGTACTGACTAGTATTCCAATGTTTCTCTTCTCCCTCAATTTCCCTCCATCTGTCAAATAACGTCACCCCAGTGCTGAGGGAGAGGGGCACAGGAGGGTCAAACAAGGATGCTGTAGAGGCAACAGACATCTTCCTTATTCACTGATGTCATTGGTTGTTAGGATGCCAGTGTCTAGAAAGGCTTTTTGTAACTAAAAGGCAAGCTTGATCCACCTGCAGGCTTGTATACAATTTTTGATACATTTTTAGGCAATTTTCCAAGGCACCCTGGTTGAAAAAGGCTGGCCTAGTGTATAGTTCTGCATCTGGAATGGACTGCAGACAATGAGACAATTGGAAGGCTGATGAAGAACTCGAAGGGGGCTGTGTAAGAGCAGAAATATCTTGGGTGAACAGCCTTCCTTGAGGGGTGGCAAAATGAATACACCTGGTCCTACCCAATTCTGCCTGTCTGTTTATTATCTAAACCAGCTGAGAAATAGGAATTATGAATCACTGGTGTCATTGAAGATGGATAAGATAAAATGCTTTTCAGAGGAAATGTATGGGTACAGCAATCGTAGCACCAATGGTGGGATGAGACTTAAGCCTATGATAGTCTTTAGGTGCAACCCAGGGGAGAGCGGATAAGGCGATCAGTGAGGCATTTTGTTCAATTTGCGCCCATAGTTTGGTCTGGGGGGATGCACACCACGTTACCACCCTGGACAGATGTAGAGGTCTGTAGTATGATAGCAGGTCAGGTTAGCCAATTCCACCCTGCTGCTTATGTAGAACAAGCAGAGTGGGGAATTCTAACCATTTTATTGCTCCAAATGAATTTGGTTAGCATAGCCCGAAGTGAAAGAAAAAAGGATTGAGGAAGTTTGATAGGTATAGCCTGAATGAGGTATAAGATCTGGGAAAGTGTTGCCATCTTAAATGCATTGCATCTACCGAACCATGTGAGAGTCTGCCAAAATTGCAAATGTAAACGTATTTTTGACAGTACCGGGCGAAAATTGGTCTTGTATAATGAGGCAGTGTCCAGACTAAGTTTGACACCCAGATACTTCATAAAGGACTGAACCAATTTGAATAAGTAAAGGCGTTGTACTCACTCAAGGTTGTAAATTTGCAGAATAGAATTGCACTGATCTCTCTCTGCATTGATAGGGGGCACACTGATCTCTCTCTGCATTGAAAGGGGGCACACTGATCTCTCTCGGCATTGAAGGGGGCACACTGATCTCTCTGCATTGAAAGGGGGCACACTGATCTCTCTGCATTGAAAGGGGGCACGCTGGTCATTCTGCATTGAAAGAGGGCACGCTGGTCATTCTGCATTGAATGGGGGTACGCTGGTCATTCTGTATTGAAAGGGGGCACGCTGGTCTGTCTGCATTGAAAGGGGGCACGCTGGTCATTCTGCATTGAATGGGGGCACGCTGGTCCTTCTCCATTGAATGGGGGCACGCTGGTCATTCTCCATTAAATGGGGGCACGCTGGTCATTCTGCATTGAAGGGGCACACTATACCTTGTTTACTGAAGGGACCCCAAAGTCACGCAATATTTTACAGCGTTTTTTGCCGCAAAGCAATGCCTATTACATTTTTCTGTTTGCGCGCCCCCCCCCCCCCAAAAAAAAAAAATTTTGAGCACCAGCCGCCACTGCTTTCAATTAAAATCAATGTTATCAGATAGTGATACTTTTATTTTACTTAAAGATCCAACTATAGGCGGGATCTGAATGACCTAGTTGCATATGGATATTACACTAGAGTATTAACTAAGAAAGAAAAAAGATTTCTAGTACCCTGTTTAGTCGCATCCCAACAATATATACATCGCTGAAACTATACAAAGACCATTTACGTAAATCCACCAGCTAGACCTATAGTGAATAGTATAGGCTCAATATCATCTAGAGTCAGCCAATACCTTGACAAATTCTTACAAATGAGCGTAGTTAACGAAAGAGCTTACCTAAAGAATGCAAATAATTTCCTTAAACTCCTAAAAGATATAAGGATACCCGATCAAGCAGAGATGTTTCTAGTAACAGTTGATGTATCATCCCTGTATACAGTGATACACCATGACAATGCATTACTGGCACCTAATTGGGCCTTCAGCCAAAGGGATGACCTACCCCATGTGCAGAAGAAGTTTTTGGAAATGACACTAGAATTTTGTTTATCCCATAACTACTTCTGGTATTATGGAAGTTTCTTTACCCAGTAGACAGGTGTGGCAATGGGTGCTAAATTTGCACAGAGCCTCGCCAACCTCTTCATGAGTGAATGGGAGGACCAGGTATATATTTGGCATGAAAAGGGATGAACTTCTGTTCTATAAAAGATATATAGATGACCCGTTCTTTATTTGGGTTGGAACCAAATTGTCTTTGATGGAGTATGTTGACGGCTTAAACAGCAATATCATATACATTAAATTGGATCGCCATTGGAGTAAAGAACACGTCAACTATCTTGATGTCTCTGTAATGTTGAAAAATAATCTCCTGATTACTAAGATATACTTTAAGCCAACTGACAGGAACAGTTACCTTCCTATACATAGTGGACATCACCCATTATGGCTAAAGAACATTCCAAAGTGCCCCTCTGACGCTGATTTTGAGTCACAAACACAAGTAATAAAGAAAAAACGTATGGAAAAAGGCTATAAAGCCCCACATTTGGATAGAGTCGTTGAGGAAGTAGATCAAATAACGCAGGAAATATACTTAATAGATAAAGATAAACAAGATGATGGAAAGCGTGAATAGGGGTTTATCAGTAACTACCACACAGTTTAAAGTCGAAACAATTTTTTAGAAAAATTGGAACATTTTAAGCATGGATAAGAGCTTAAATAAAGTACTCCCAAAGGAACCTACCTTTATTTATAGAAAAGCCCCCTCCTTTGCTGATAGGGTTGTCAAAAAAGTATTGGATCCCCCTGTACGATGCCAGATGTTTTGGGATAAAGCTGTTTTTTTTTTTGCCTGCAGGAAATGCAGAGCTTGCTAATGGCGAATACACACATTAGAGGGCCAACGATCTTCAAATCAACTGCAAATGGAAGGGAATTTGAAATAAAAGATAAAATGTACATAAGCAGGACCAAAAACACCGGATAAATGCATTTCAGAGCTTATTAACATTATCAGCATTGGGTTTAAGGACCACAGTGTGTCGTTATACTTTAGACACAAGCATAATAGAGATCCCTCAGGATTAAAGTTTTGGGGTATCGAGAGGACCTATCCCCGGCATGGAGAGGAACCAATAGAGTAAGAAAACTGTCTAGATGTGAAACGAAGTGGTTTTAACTAACCAATTAAGTTCTAATGCCTTGAATTTGGAATTTGTTTTCTAAGTAATTATTGAGATTTTATTGCTTTTTCATTGATTTTATTGTTTTCTGTATCAAGTTTTTACAATAGAATCCTCACAGTGCAATGTATGATTCAAAAGCTTTTTACCAATATGAATGATGTGAATTTATTGATGCTTCAGGTTTAAAAATTACTTCATATATATGTGAAATTTGAGTTTAATGTATTATATTAGAGTATATATGGGGTTTTGGTGTGTGATGCACAACTGCACTATAGTAAACCATATAAATGGAAACTCCCCTTCTGCCTTTTTGCGGGCTCTAGGGGTCGCACTGCCTCACTTAGGCATCCGGAAGACACAGAAGCTTTTTGTCATGCCCTGGATCTCCCCCTAATTGAGATTCCTTTTTGGTCACACATCCGACAGACCTTCCCCTAACCAACATAGTGATGACCTTCAGGAGACGCCGTCTCTCTCCTCACCTTTCCCCCCCTCCAGCAAATAGGCGCTCTCCAAGAAGAGACAGTGTCCCAGCTTCGTCAGCGCTCAGAAAAGAATGCAAAGACTGAGACCCTGTTTTTCTAAAGGATCCTCAGACAGGATGACCAAGATTGCAGCCACTTCAGTGTTGATAACATGCGTTTCCTAACCATTCTCTTTTCAGTTATGTTATGTCTTTATGCTTTCATCCCTTGCTTATCAGACTTACTACCTATTCAGATGAGATACCTGGATCTCCAAACTTCTCGCCCGTCGGTTTCAGGTACCCGGCGACTGCAAATACTTCAAAAGCATTGTGAATTAACAACAGGATCGTCAAGTCGTATGTCTGATAAAACCTAACCTCATATGCCTATTTTGTCTGACTCAAACTCTTCTTTCTCCCCTCTATCTCATTCACCCTATGGGTTTCTCATGATCTTCTTATTCCTTCTCTTTCTACTTGAGCTTTTTTTTTAGAACTTTTCTTATGTCTTCTCTGCTTCTCAATGCTATACTTTGCTCTACATGATAAATGATTTATTCGTGGGTGTTAAACAGTCAAACAGTTAATATAGTTAACCTCATCCTGCAGGAACAACACGACCTTTTCACAATATAATTGCATATATAAGACATTGATCATATCGTTACAGAGAGAGGAACGTGCCGTTACCTGGGAGAGAGAATTATACTAATCACTCCCATATTGAAAATCAAGATGACCTCTTTAACTTCCCCACCTTATATGCCACTATATAGACTTAATGGAAACCTCTATCTCACTTATATCATATATCTTTTGTATTGGTTGTTTTTTTATGTTTGCCATACAACTCCCTGTAATGCTGTTACAAATCAAGGGAAGCCTTCTTCACGAAGCACCTTTATCTTGATTTATTGCAGGATTTGTGTAAGTACATTGTTTATATTTGTTTACAATTTCGCTAGCTTTATGGCTGCATTCACACTTGAGCGTAGCGTTTTTTACCGCGATTTTTACCGCGATTTTACCGCAATTTTTTCAGGCGTTTTTCATTGACATCTATCAAAAACGTTGGTAATCAGCCCAAAAAGAAGCTCATGTACTTTTTTCAGCTACAGGCGTTTTGCAAAACGCTCAGATGTGAACAGGGGCCATTTAAATGAATGGGGTTTTACTTGTTGGGCGTTTCGGAAGCGTTTCTTTTGAGTGTTTTTGGAGCTGAAAACGCCCAGGTGTGAATGGAGCCTATAGGGTTTTCCCAAAATAAGGTGAGATTAAGTACAACCATGACCATATCACACTTTTGACTGATCCATTTAGTACTGGTCCAAGGACTATATGCTACATCCGACCTTGGTATTTTCACTTTGATTACAACTGCTTGACATCTTAACAAGCATTGGCCTAGATTACATCCTGATAGCTTATGCCCTATTCCATTATACATTTACCCTCAGTCTTTGCTCAAAAAGAAGGTTGCCTTTGATGCTAGTTTCCCTATTTTATCTTCTAGAGCTATAGTTTTTATTGCTCATATTCCCTCAATCTAAGCAATATGTATAACTCTTTAGAAAGGTTTGGCGGGTGTTGGGTTTTAGTTACATAGTCACACCCTTTGTTTACTCATTCCATCTCAGCCCTTTAGTTAGTTCCTACCACCTCCCAACACAGCCCAGGATTCCTGGTGCTGACACATACCAACAAACCCGTATTTCAAAAGCAGAAAAGCAGGTCTTTATCTGCAGTTGGTTTCTCCCTTGATCCTTCCTTAATCCCCCCCTTTTTTTTTTCTTCTTCTCTCTTCAACATGATGGCAAATTCTCACTCTGACCACACTGCTACCCCTATCAAGATAGTCTCATTAAATGCTAAGGGATTGAACATACTGGAAAAAAGATCTCAATTATTACTATACATGCAAACCCTCAAAGCAGATGTGATCTTCATACAAGAAACGCACTTCAAAACAGGTCATATTCCAAAGATTGTATCCTGAGAATACCCTTTAGTTTTCCATACCACCAATGCACTTGCTAAAACTAAGGGAGCTTCAATTCTCATCTCAAAACGTATACCCTTTGAAATGTCAGATTCTCTTCTAGATGAAGGGGGAAGATATGCGATAGTGAAGGGCACTCTCTGGAACACTCTTATTACCCTTGCTAACATCTATAGCCCTAATTCGGCTCAAGTCAGCTTTTTCAGAAATGTTATATATACCTTAGCCGCATTTCAGGAAGGTTGCTTACTATGTGGTTGCGACTTCAACATTGCCCTTAACCCTCTAGAAGATACCTCTACAGGTTCCTCTTCTATAACATACAAAGCACTGAAGCAAATAAAAATACAACTAAACAGGCAAAAAATTTGGGGGAGCATACCCATGTATTTCCAAAGCTGCTGCAGCTATGAACCAAAAGACATGTATATTAAAAAAGAATAGCGCGCAAATGCAAAAGAAATTACTACCAAATCTGAAGAGAGTCCATAAATAAAAATGGGGGTTTGGTCCCACCATATGGCCATATCGTGCTCAAGCCCACTACTGCGTCAAAGTACCCCATTATCAGTGGGTCCTACACTATCCATGAAAAAGAGATGAAACTACAAGACCTTACATTACATTATGGCGTCTACTACATCCGACCACCAAAGATTACACATTCTTCTCCTCTCCACACAATCGATATTCCAGAATAGATTATCTATTCATTTCAAAAAAAGGACATACCTCTACTTACTGGCGACATACCTCTACTTACTAGTACTACGTCGCTTTGCCCAGGAGGGGCTGACTGCCGCAGTAAATATACTGTGGGCGGTCGGCAAGTGGTTAATTCAAACTCTTAAACATGCATAAGTAAAAGTAAGTGTATGATACAGAAGTTTTTAATACAGAAGTTTTTATGCAAATGCTCCCATTTAAAGGAGCTTGATTGCATAGACGGACCACTGGAGGTAGCTGTGACGGACCCTGTTACTCAATAGGAGTATGTCCATCATATAAGCTTCCCTTGCCCGGTAACAGAACGATCCAAAATCCCACAGCCCATCCAGTCACTAGTCAGGACACAGTGTAGGGTGGTGAAAAACATAACATGTTTATTGAAACACAGGCACAAGGAGATATACACTCTACAACAACCCCCCCTTCTCTGCATAATGACATAGGGTGGGATAAACTGTACATCCCATAACATGAGACACAGGTACATTCAAACTTTTCAACAAATAAGTAATTCAGTAACTGGGCATGTAGTCAGCCTTATAAGCCGAAAGGATCATTGGAAAAATTCCCCCACCCTGCCCCTAGTCTACGTGCTTAGAAAACACACAGTGCAAACAGTAAAGATTAGATAATTACCTAGGTATTTAAACCAGCTTAGGTGACCAGACCATTCGGCACCTACAACCCTGAATACAAAGTACTGTACAATATACATTAATACAAGTATAAACACATAGAGGAGAAGACAGGCAAAAGCAATAGGAGATCCAATTAACAATGGGAGGAAGAAACTTAGGAGGCACACTATGGGAGTCCTACTTACAATAAACACATTATGGCAGGTGACCCCAGTGGTTTGAGCTAATTACGTTAACATCTACAGTCATTGCTGGTTTGAGGCATAAAGGCTCTAAATATGTTTATGGAACCTCCAGTTCCCAGAGTCTGTGTTTTGGGGAGATCTGAACTTGAATCCAAACAAGATCACTCCAAGGTTCCCCCAGGCACACACCTCCCAAAGAGTAGTGCTCCCTTAAAAGTCAGGGCCCATAGTCACTAGGCAAGAGGCCCTCCAAAAGCCTCTGTCCCGGGCAACTCTGTCACAATGGTATTGCCAGCAATTATTAATATTTTACAGAATTTATATAACGTCAACAGTTTGCGAAGCGCTTTAACAAGCATGGCCCTCCGATTCCCCCTGTATTGAATTATATTGTAACTGTACTGTCTATTCTCATGTTGTAGAGTTTACAATCTAGGAAGATAGACTGGAATGGTTTTGTCCCCGGTTTAATTCATCCCTGCTGATATAGTAGAAATTATTAACAATAACCTAATCCTCCTAATTAATGGCTATTAGAATTAGGAGATCTGCTGCCATGGAATTAACAGTAGATGTGCATGTCAGCTGAGAATAAACTCATTCATAGTACTTAATTGCCAAATATTTAATGTTGCTTCCAATTACACTGTATAGCCAGGTTTGTTTGGAGCACAAAACAGAAAATGAAAGTGATTGTAAACTCTTAGATACAGTATACCCAATGAAGTGACTAGCCTCAGCTGATGAAGCATTCTTCTGCATAAGTTGTACATGTTTATCTGAAGCCCTCTCGTCTCTACAGCTGGGCTTCCAGAGTCAGGGATCTGATGTCACACACTGTCCAGGTCAGAGAGGAGACCTGAGTGTACTCTGAGACATGAGTGGAGGGAAGAGACACACCCTCCTCTACACAATCCAATAGGCAAACATGCGTAGCGGAGGTTGTCAGTTATAGGCAATATGCTGGAGGCCCCCTACCCAGTCATTGCTTGGAGTCAGATATCATCAGCATGCAGATAGCAGACAGAAATGATACTATGTGCTTTGGATTGAAGCAAGTAAACATTATAAAAAGATATGCATTGTTCTTTTTTCATGTTAGAAGTTTATAACCGCTTTAAAGTAAAAGGAGAAGAACATTGGGATTGGTCAATGCTAGTTGCAGAAAATGCTTTCATATGATTTTAGCATGAGGTTAAGGTAACTGAGTAACGTAACTGAGCATTAGGTGTTCGTCTTTTTTTTTTTTTTTTTTTTTTGTTTTTTCAGAAATAAGACAAGGAAAAGTGACAATAGGGTGGGAGAGAGGAGAGAATTCAACATCATGAATATGGTCTGGCCCTTAATCTTTTATGTACAATTAAATCTTTTATGTACAATTAAATCTGTAAAGCAATCTGGTTGAAGGAATTCATTAAAATTAACAGAATATAATCTTTTCCTATAACATGATACAACCTTATTGAGACAGCAAGTTTTCATTCTAATATTTCCCATGGGAAAGAAACCCATCTAAAAATACCTTTTCCTTGGATAAACATGGGTCTTGCAGGATGCAAATAGCCACAGTATTTTATTCAGGAAAGTGAAAAACCAGAGCTAGCCACCTATAATCTGTGACAATATTATTTTGCTTTTTGTCTGTCCTACAAACCACATCCTTCCACAGCAAGAATTTATTTCAAGCTGAAAACCAAGCAAGGTTTCTTCTGAAGCCTGTTTTGCTGTTGAGTTCAGCTGCTGTAAAAAAATTAAAAAGGCTACATAATGTTTAAAATGCACCAGGTCCCTAGGGGTCATCAAAACTAGACCTGGATTAGAACTGCATATGGGCTGAAATTTGAAATCCTTGTTGGGTTGTGCTTTCTCAAAACATTGCTCACAATGGACAGTGATAGCCTTGGTAAAACTAGACATAATGGGAGAGATTTACTAAAACTGGTGCACCTGTACATGCTAGCCATTCAGCTTGCTAAATGCAGCTTGTTCAATCAAGCTTTGGCAATAAAACCTGGAAACTGATTGGTTTCTATGCAGAGTTGCACCATCTTTTTTACTTCCCAGTTTTAGGAAAAAAAACCCAAAGGGTAAACCACTCACCCAAAACTGATGTTTCTATAGCTCTTGTAGACATCATTGATGAGTTATCTGTGCTTTTGCTTCTCGATCTACGCACCTGATTTGACCTAGTCTCCATAGGTGTGCACAGCCTATTGCATTAGGGTGTGCACCTCAAAGCTCAAACACATACATGTGTATATATATAGTGATGGTGTCAGTAGAGCAGTGGACGCTGTCAGTAGGGCAGAGAGTGGTGTCAGGGCAGTGGATGGTGTCAGTAGTTTTATTTTTTTATTATATCTTACAATTTTAGTATTTTTATAAAATTGTAGGGGGCTTTGCTGAAATATCAGGGGCTCAAACAGGGAAAATCTGCTCCACACAGGGTTATTAGGGTGTGCCCAGGCACACCTGACACACCCTGTGCGCACGCCTATGCTAGTCTCCCTAATCTATTTTTAATTTTCTTTTCAATTGAGGGACACAAGAATTTAGAAACTGTTAGGTTATACTGCCACCAACAGGAGGTTGAGACACTGGCAAACAGAAAAGATTTAAGCCAGCCCATGTTAAACCCCTTCCCTTCCCAGCATCTCTCAGTGTCCTGGGAGGTTGGATGCTGTTTTTACAGCTCTGCTCAAAGTATTTTGCCAGCTTTTTACTTTCTTGGAATTGTTTCCTTGGTGACTTCAGTTAAGTTTCCTCACTGATGTCATTCCTTAAACTGATCTCTATATAGCAACTATCCAAAATGGCATTTCTTTAGCCAAGCTTTGGAGAATGCACCTAAACCCTGTTGTACTGGGCATGCGGGACTAGCTAGAAGTGTAACCTTCGGGCACTGGGCTCTTCATTCTGGCTCTTTCCAGACCAGAGTGTACTGTTTTGTCCTAAGACACTGTACAACCCCAGGTGTAAGCTTTTCCCTGAATACTTTATGATTAGGGCCTTTTGGGCTGAAGCATGCTAGCTATGTTAATGTTTTCTATTAATGGGTGCCTTTTCAAAATTCACATCACTGCCAGTTTTTCCTGCAGTAAGCCCCCCCCCCCCTCCTGAACTATACCAGGTCATATGCCCTCAACATGGGGGAGAGGTGCTTTGGGGTACCCCATAAAGCACCTTGTCCCCATGTCAATGGGGACAAGGGCCTCTTCCTCACAACCCTAGCCAGTAGTTGTGATCTGCAGGCAGGAGGCTTATTGCAATTTGGAAGCCCAGATTTCTCCCCCCATGTGAATGAGTATTGGGGTGTATTGTACCCCTACTCATTCACCAAAAAAAGTGTCACAAAGAAATAAAAATAGGCAGTTTTTGACAAAAAAAAAAGAACAATGTCCTCTGAAGTAAATCCAGTGCCATTCACAATAAATGCAACCACTGTCCAGGAAAAAAAAAGCTCTGTACCTGTCGCTGTTCCCGCCTCTAAATAAACAAAGGGGCAAGGGCACTCGCTGATGTCAGCAGATGACACCCCCCGATGACGCCATCGACTTCACGTCTCGGTTGATGATGTCACAAGGGGCGGGGCCACATGGTGACATCACTCAGTACCCTCGCCCCTAAGCGGAAGGTGTCAGAGCTGTCAGATGGCAGTAGCCAGTGTTGGGTTCAGACCTTTTTTTTTTTTGGAGTTGGTGGCAATCATCACGATTGACACTGAATTTACTTTAAGAGACATTGTTTTTGTTCTTTTTTTTTTAATATGACTTTTCAAAAAGTCTGTTTTTATAGATTTTTGACACTTTTTTTGGTAAATACTCATTCACATGGGGGGGGGGGGGGGTTGGTGCTTCTGGATTCTGAAAAGCCCCCACCCGCAGACCCCCACAACCACTGACCAGGGTTGTGGGGAAGATGCCCTTGTCTCCATTAACATGCCCCAAAGCACTCCCCTATGTTGGGGCTCTGTGGTACAGGCCACATGGTTCAGGAGTGTAGGGGGGGTGTTCACTTGCCCTCACCCTTTCCTGGCCTGCCTGGTGTGGGGTTCCCCACAAAATCCATACCAAAGACCAAAGGGTTTGGTATTGATTTGGGGAGAACCCCACTTTTTTGCTAAATTTTGTTGTGGGTTTCCCCTTAAATTGTGGGTTTCCCCTTAAATTCACCACCAGGCCTGAATGCCCAGAGGAGACATGCAGGGTCTTTTAGACCCTGCATGTCTCAATAAATTCTGTCCCCTAAATAAACATCACATAATGGACTTTAAAAAAAAACAAAAAAAACTTAATTTTTTTGCACAAAATTATACCACATATACACACACGTACAAACGTAAACGCATTCATCGTGGCCATCTACAAGTGAAAACGTTGATTGCGATACACATTACATATCATCGCACATGCTGGAGAGCAATAATTCTAGCACAAGACCTCTTCCGTAACAATGAACTGAAACCTATAGGGGGTTTTTGAAGCGTTGCCTATAGAAAATTTAAAGGTACTGAAGTTTGTTGCCATTTCACAGGCACACACAAATTTAAGGTTTGGCATGTTGGGTATCTAATTACTTGGCCCAACCTCATCTTTTATATTTTATCATAAATGTGGGTCATTTATTGTGTTTGTTTGCCCTAAAATTCACTTTAGTGTGTTTTTTACAGAAATTTTGTTTTTTTAGACCGTTGCAGTAATATTGTGTGACATAAAAAATTGGATATACCACTATTTTATTCTCTAGGGTGCCTGCTTTTAGAAAATATAATGTTTTGGGATTTTACATTATCTTCTGGATTAAAATGTTTTTTAAATTGAAAAGGTTAAATTGTGTTCAAAACGGGTGACGTGCGATTTTAGAAGCATTGCCATACAAGTCAGTGGGCTTGTAATTCGCATCTGAATCACACTGCAGTGCTCAGAAAACGTGCAGGACTTTTTCAATTCGCACTGCAGATGCACCGCATATATGTGAGCAGCTACAATAGAAACCAAGGTTTTTTCACGTTTTGCAAATTGGATGCGGTTTAAAGCTCATCTAATTCGCATATATATGTGAACCAGGCTAAGTGTTTATTAACCACTTGCTGACCATGTAACATGCCTTTACTGCGGTAGGTCAGCTCTACTGTGCAAAATCACGTCCTTGTATGTCATTCGCGCAATAGCCTCTAGGGAGCGTGTGTGCGCTGCTACCGAGACCGTGCGCTGATAGGACAGAGGGGGAGCCAACCAGCTGGTCCACTGGACCCAATGTCCCCTGGCCACCCGTGACTGTTCCAATTGACCATGTGGTTGAGGGGAGAAGTGCAACCACGTGTTGCTGCCCTCACTCACAAATGACATGTGAGTGGTCAAGAGGAATGATTACATCCTGTGTGTGGTCTCAGGTATACAGGACTATAAAGAGTCCATAGCATGAGGAATAGTCTATTTTTTGGAGCTGTGGAAAGAGCAAGCATGAAGCCAGGATTTTTTTTATTGTCCTGTTCCTCCAGCTATCCAGTGTAAGCTGTGGACATTTAACTACCAGAGTATCAAAGTATTATTTGATATTTTGGGATATTGGGAATAGGAGTGTATGTTTAACCACTTGTCGACCAGCCGCCGTAGTTTTACTGCGGCAGGTCGGCTCTGTCCCGCCAAATGACGTACCTTCGTGGCTCCACTAGTGGGGGGCGCGTGCACCCATTGACCACAAGGGGAGCCAATCAGTGGGTCCGGCAGCCACGATTGCCCCTGGGAACCCGCGATTGGGGTCCGGCAGCCTCGATTGCCCCTGGGAACCCGCGATTGCTCCCCATGGAGACAGAACGGCAATCTGCCATTGTAAACACAGTTCTGTCATTTATGAACACAAGGATCCTGTGTTCCTCTTATTTAGGAATACAGGTCTCTGTGTTCATGCAGCAAGCCCACCCCCCCAGTTAGAAAGCACCCCCTAGGGACACATTTGACCCTTTGATCGCCCCGATGTTAACCCCTTCCCTGCCAGTGTCATTAGTACAGTAACAGTGCATGTTTTTAGCACTGATTACTGTAGTAATGTCACTGGTCCCTCAAAAAGTGTCAAAAATGTCAGTTAGGTGTCCGATCTGTCCGCCACAATGTCGCAGCCCTGCTACAAAATTGCTGATCGCCGCTATTACTAGTAAAAAAAAAAATAAATAAAAATCTCCTCTAGTTTGTAGATGTGATAACTTTTGAGCAAACCAATCAATATACACTTATTAGGATTTTTTTTTTACCAAAAACATGTAGCAAAATGCTAAAATGATGAAAAAAATTTTAATCTGATTTTTACATTTTCTTTTATTGGGAATGTTATATAGCAGAAAGTAAAAAAAAAATGGATTTTTGACTTACCATAAAATCCTGTTCTCTGAATTTCATTGACAGACGCAGCTTCATATCTTCTTAGCCATTGGGTTGTGCCTACGGGGCTGTCCCTGCAGGCATAACCCAATCACACTCTGCTACAGCCCTCAGTTTCGTTGCAAGCTTCGTTTTGAAGACAACAACTCCATTCCACTCATAAATAGAGGGGGCGGGTGCTGCGTGTGTCAATGAACTTCAGAGAAAAGGATTTTACGATAAGTCAAAAATCCATTTTCTCCATCGTTTATTGACAGATGCAGCTTCATATCTTCTTAGCCATTGGGACGTCCCAAAGCAGTATTTTCATGAGGGGTGGGAAAAAAAACGCAAAGAAGAAAGTAATTCCCCAAAGGCTAAATGTAGCCAACCAGCTAACAAGGAGCTCAACCAGGAACAACTGGAGTTCACCTATAAAAAACATACACCCTCAAAGAGAAAAAAGTCCTCTTTTAGACAGCAGCCTGCAAAACCTTGCAGCTAAAAGAGGCATCCGAAGATTCCAACACATCTACCTGATAGAATTTTGTAAACCTGTGCACTGATGACCAAATTGCTGCCTTGCAAACTTGCATCACTGACGCCTAATAGCAAAAAGCCCAAGAGGCATTCAACGCTCTAGTAGAATGCGCCTCCATTGGGAAAGGAGGAACCTGACCCTTCATTGAATAAGCCTGAACTACCATCTGCCTGATCTATCTGGATATGGTCGCAGCAGATGCAGCCAATCCTTTTCGAGGTCCTTTGGTAAATACAGAGTCAGACCACATCCAAAGAATGCAAAGCATTTTTCTTGGGATGCTTGGGATTAGGACAGAGTGAAGGCAGCACACTGTTTTCATTCAAATAGAAATAAGAAACCACCTTAGGAAGAAACGACTGATTAGGTTGAAGTACCACCTTATCTCTGTGGACCACCAAATAAGGTGAACAGCAAGACAACGCTGCCAGTTCAGACACCCTGCGGGCAGAAGTTATGGTCACCAAAAAGGCAACCTTCTGAGATAATGTAAGCAGGGGAATCTCCCTAATGCTCTTAAAAGGACGTTTTTAAAGAACCGATAACACCAAATTCAGATCCCACGGAGGTAATGGGGATCGCCTAGGAGGCGCCATATGATGCACCCCTTAAATAAAAGTGCGAATCAGGGCATGCATAGCTAAAGGATGTTGGAAAAACACAGCCAAAGCCGACACTTGCCCAAAGCCAAACGCTGTTCAACCCCTTTCTGAAGAAAAGTCAAAACCCTAGCTACCCAAAACAAGCGAGGGTGCACTTTCAACAGTTCACACCATGAAATGTACGATTTCCACGTAGGATGATAGATCTTTCTGGAAGTAGACTTCCTGGCCTTCAACAGTGTAGGAATCACAGAGTCAGAAAGACCTCTATCCTTCAATACCTGGCTTTCAACAGCCACGTCGCTAAAGCTGGCTACTGTAAAGTAGGATGGAAGATCGGCCCTTGAGACAGCAGATCCTCCCTGAGAGGAAAACATCCAAGGAGCATCAGCTACCAACCTTACCAGGTCTGCGTACCAAGGCCGGTGAGGCCAGTCTGGGGCCACTAGAATTACTGGAATCCCTTCCATCTCTATTCTGCGCAGCAGCTTCTGCAGGAGTTTTAGCAGAGGGAACGCATAGATCAGCCGATACTGATGCCAAGGAGCCACCAGTGCGTCTGTGGCATCGGCCAGAGGATCCCTTGACCTGGCCACAAACCTCTGAACCTTCTTGTTGATTTGAGAAGCAAACAGGTCGACATCAGGTGTCCCCCACCGGACACACAGGAGGTGAAACACCTTTGGGTGCAAGGACCACTCCCTCTGATCCAACACCTGACGGTAATCCACTGCCAGTTCTACACCCCTGGGATGTGCACAGCAGAAAGAGCTGGGACAAACTTCTCCGCCCAAATCCAGAATCTTAGCCACCTCCAGGGCCACCAAGACACTCTTGGTGCCCCCTTGATGATTTTCTGATTGAATCCGCACGGGACAACCTTGCAGACGAGCCATCCAATGACTCAGGCAAAGCTTTATCGCTCTGAGCTCTAAGATATTTATCAGCCGCTTGGACTCTTCCATCGTCCAGGATTCCTGGGCACAGAGTTTCCCCAGCTTGACAGGCTGGCATCCGTGGTAACCATCATCCAATACAATGGCAGGAAGGACTTGCCTTGGTGAAGCGCTGACGAGTGAAGCCACCACAGAAGAGCAGACTTTGTGTTGCGACTCAACCGAATCAAAGTATCCAAGGATTTTGGATCCTTGTTCCATTTTACGAGAATCTCCTTTTGTAAGGGTCTCGTGTGGAACTGAGCAAACAGAACTATCTTGAAGGGTGACACCATCAGACACAAGACCCGCGTGCAAGTCCGCAGAAAGAACAGATTGTTTGTTAACAACAACCGGACCCCCCTCTGCAAGTTTTGCAACTTGTCCGGGGGAAGAAAGACACTCACCAAAGCGGAGTCCAAAGTCAGGCCCAGATAATCCAGTCTCATTGAAGGTATCAGAGCAGATTTTTTAAATTGATGTTCCAACCGAACTCTTGCAGTGTTCGGACAGTGACAGTCAAGTCGTCCAACAGGGCTGAGTGAGAGTCCACCCTCAATAGGAGAATGTCTAGGTACCCCAGTACCAAAGTCCCCCCTTGGCACAGTAATGCCAACACCGGAGCCAGCACCTTGGTAAAGACCCTGGGGGCAGAGGCGAGACCATAGGGTAACACCGAAAATTGATAATGCTCCTCTCCTATAGCAAAGCGGAGAAAACGTTGGTGTCCAGTGTAGATAGGGATGTGTAGATATGCGTTCTTGATATCTATGGAGGTCAAAAAGTCTCCCTGGTTTAGCGACGCCACTACTGTGCGAATGGACGCCTCTGTACCTGCACAAAGTGGTTCAAAGCCTTGAAGTCCAGGATTGGACGCACTTTGCCTTCCTTCCTGGGCACAGTAAACAGGTTTGAATAAAACCCTTGAAAACGTTCCTGGGAGGGAACCGGCACAATCACCCTTTGCGACAGCAGATCTTGTACTGCTTCTCGGAGATCCCTTAAACGGTCTGGAGATAGGCGCAGGTTGGATGGGAAGAACCTGTCCGACGGTCTAGATCAGAATTTGATCTTGTACCTTGATCGGATCAGTTCATGAACCCATTTGTCCTGAAACAAGGAAGTCCATGGTTCCGGAAAGAAGCAAAGACGTCCCTCACCCCAGGATTGGGTGAGGGCGCCCCTTCATGCTGACAAGGATTTGTCTGCAGATCCAGATTGGCCTTTCTTCGATTTAAAGGTAAGTAATAAAATAAAACCGGAGCTCAATCACCCCAAATATAATAAAATCACAGGAATAAATAGTAATAACTCTAAAACCAAGCAAAGCAACTGCAAAAAACAATGCACAATAGTAAACAATAAATGTGATACCAATAATGTGCAGATATTCACAATAAATAGGTAGACCCTAAAAAATAGAATAATTTAGGAAGTGAAATAATATCACAAAGTGATAAAGTGCATAGTGAAATGTGTATAATAACACATACGAGGCGTGATCAAAAAAGTGAAGGGGTTCACTGAAGAGAAAAGTGATGAGAATCAATAAATAAATGAATAAATAAATAAAGTGCACCGTGCTTCAAAGAACAATCAAATTAGCTATGAAGCAGGGAAAGAAAATCTAAACCCACTAAAAAGTGATGTAGTGCACAATATAAATGATCACAGTGGTAAAGAAGTGACAATAAATAGTCAAAATGAAACCCAAAATATAATTGGGTAAAATGAAAAAATATGTGCAAAAAATGACAAAATGAATAAAGGTACAAAATGTATAAAAGTGTTCATCAGTTCATACAAAACATCAAAGTTCATAAAGAAAGTGCTGGTGAGGAAATAATTCCAGAAGTGCGGGAAACCAATTTATACTGTGGTGGTGAGCTAAAAATCCTTAAATGAGTGAAGTGGCCGCTCACCTCCAAAACACTCAAAATGAGCGTTTGTACCAAAGGTAACAAGATCTCCACTGTAGAAATCGGGGTCCAATGATGGTTCCTTTAGAGCAGGCTCCTCTGGTCCTTATTGGAAAGCCAGCGTCAACATCAAAGGGTGGAATCCTAAGTAAGGTTTGGAGCTCAAACCCACAATGAAAGGAGGCACTGTATCTGTTCTGACACAGAGCCACCAGGGTGGGGGTACGTCTGTGGAGGCCACATCTGCCTTTAAATCTGAAGATACAACAGAGGGAGACGAAGGCAAAAGGCGCCTTTGGCCAGTGTTACTTTTTAACATTTAAATCCACTTTTGACACTAGGCTTTCCAAAACTACAGGAAGAGCTGACAGGGGCTACGACCCAGAAGGTTCCGCAGTCGCACTGAGGGGGCCTGTAGGTGAAATATTGTCCTGCGGCTCCATTTACACTAAATTTAAAAAGAGGTAGTGTTGCTTTAAAAAGGAAAAACAAATCACAAAAATGCGATCGCACCGCTGCACTGGCGGTACAGCAAGTCCCAGCCTAACACAGTTTGTTAGCAGTGTGTATAAGTGTATGAGGAAACCCACAATAGACCCCAGAAAACGTTACCAAACCGATCAGGAGGCTTGCAGGAGCGATCTGTACAGCAGAAGAACGATCTTACACAGGAAGTGAAAGCACTTGGGTGATGCCTGCCTATGCAGTCCAGCACTGTGGACCACAAGAAAATAGCCGCCCCATGCATTTCTATGGGGAAGATTTAGAAAATGGCTGCCCATACATTACAATGAGGGATTCTGACATTAATGTAGGGTAAGTCTACTGCAAAATGATGGCCCCCACAGCGTGCCGGGGGGGGGTCAGCAAACAAAGGCATCGGGTGGTCTCCAGCAGGGGACCCCCCCAGAGAAAACGACCTCCTCCTGCAGAACTGCAGCAGCGGCCGCAATATGTCCACCCCCAAAGGTAGGAATCTGAATGGGGGGGACAGCTAATGGGAGGGGGCCTGGTATACCCGAGAGGCCAGGGGAACCGAGGGATAACCGAGGGTCTGAGTATTCCACGGAGGGGGCCCATGACCACCCCGAGAGCACCAGAGAATTGGGGGGGACACTTACTCACCATACCACGGAATCAGGTGGGCGCCACTCCAAACAGACTACCTCCCACCCGGGATGGGGGTGCTGCTAGCTGGCCAGGCTGGGAGAGATCATAAGGATCTAGAAAATCCAGTCTGAAACCCAGCCGGCTGTTGCTTGTAGTTCTCCAGGAACTCTATTTAACCACTTTAGCCCCGGAGGATTTGGCTGCTCAATGACCAGGCCCTATTTTGCGATTCGGCACTGGGTGACCTTAACGGACAATTGCGCGGTCGTGTGACGCTGTACCCAAACAAAATTGATGTCCTTTTTTTTCCCACAAACATAGCTTTTTTTTTTGGTGGTATTTGATCACCTGTGCGATTTTTATTTTTTGCGCTATAAACAAAAAAAGCGTCAATTTTGAAAAAATAACATTATACATATTTTTCACATTTTTTTATATGAAATTCTCAAAAAAAAAATGTAAAAATCTAAATTTCCTGACAGACTCCATGGCAGCATACGTATCGGGTTTGGCCCCGCCTCCAAACCTACCCATAGGACCTCACTCCCATAAATCTTTGCTCCTGTTCAGCACACGTGTTCTTTTTTTGTCCTCCAAAGGGATTACCTGATATCCTACCTGAAGATGGATTCCGGGTGATGGATGGCTCTACCAGTCGGGTATGGAGCTCTCCAATAAGCCCCAGCTGCTGCGGGGTATGGAGTAGGGGTGAAGATGTATGCAGCCTTGGCCAAAAAGCCCAGCTGCTGCGGGTGGCCGGTACCCTAGAGTGAGATAAGTCCGGTGGTGCATCCATCCCTGGTGATCTGCGGTTCGTGAGTACAAAGTCCTCCATGGCAGCTATTTTTTATATATAATATGCTTATATTAATGCCTTGTCTGTATTACCTGGTTTTTCCTGCTTTCCCTGGTGGCTAGTGGTCCGGGGCCGGTCAGCGAGTCACTTCCTGACCGGTCGCCGGTGGGGGACGCTACTGCGCATGTGCGGTGCCTCGGGAACGAGGCTTGGTTCTCGCGCATGCGCAGTGTGAGTATGGCGCATGCGCAGTAAGCTAGCGTCGGTGGCGATCGCTGATGACGTCACCAGGCGCCATATTTAAACCCCAGAGCTGTCAGCAGTGTTGTGTTTATACACACTGCTGATACTGGGTGTTCCTTATACCAAAATCGATCGGTTTTTTGGACGTTTGCTGTGCGCTGCCGCTCTGCCTGCTAACCTTTGGTTTGGTGAGTACTGGCCCCAGTTTGGGAGCGCCCCCCCCCCCTCTTTTTGCTGGTTTTTCTGACATTGCTGTCCGGCTCATTCTTGTAGGTCAGCATCAGAATGGAAGCTACTTTGCCCTCCGGTGGTCAGCCTGCCCCTAACAGGTATCGGGGGCTTCTTGCTGGGGATGCGGTTTATAGGGGGTGGGGGTAGGAACTCAAGTGTTCCTAGCTTCCTGTCTGTTTTTTCTTTGTTTTCTTTTGTTTACAGCCCTCCTCGTTCAGAGACTAGGCACTCTTCTCAAAGAAGTGAAAGGCGTTCAAGCTCTCGCCACCGACACTCTACAGGGAAGTCCCGTTCGGGCTCCCATCATCGTAAAGCGTCCACTTCAGCCAGCCACGCACGGAGACCTGACAAAGCAGGTTGCAGGGGCTGTGGCGCTAGTGTCCCGGAGAAGAAGCTTTTCTGTGACAGATGTTTCTCCCAGGCTGCGGGAGAAAGGGATACTTCCGATCAACGCATTGAGGCTTTGGTCAAGAGAGTAGTAAAAGACTCTTTGGCAGAGATGGGTGTCAGTCGTTCTCATGACACTGCAACGGCTTCCCCAAGCCCTTCCCCTGTAACACTTCAAGTACAGGAAGGTTTCGAGTCGGCCCATACAAGCCATCAGTCGGTGCTCTTGTCAGGTAGCGACTCTGAAGATGAGGATCCCTGTCTGGGTTTCGAATATGCCTTGGTGCCTTCCCTGGTTAAAGCGGTCAGAGAGACCTTAAATTGGGAGGAGTCATCTGTTCCCCCTCCCAAGCAAAAGAAGTACTTTAAACAGCTCAACAAGGAGCGTGTTAATTTTCCCTTCCTGGGAGAGTTGGGAGAAATTATTTCGGAGGAGTGGAGAAAGGTGGAACGAAAGAATTCCTTAGTATCCAAGATGGCAAAACTTTACCCCTTCAAAGAGGATGATGTGAAACAACTTGAGTATCCTCCTCTAGTTGACGCAGCAGTCATGAGACTGGTCAAGCATGTGACCCTTCCCTTAGAGGATACGGTCTCATTTAAAGACCCATTAGACCGGAGAATGGACTCCGATTTGAAAAGGATCTACCTCACGGCAGGTATGGCCTGCAAACCGGTCCTAGCTTTAGCTGCTCTATCCAAGGCCATGGAATCTTGGGCTGATGTGGTAGACGAATCGGTCAGATCGGTGTCAGAAGAGGTGGCCAGTAGTGCTCCAATCCAGGAGCTTAGGCTGGGCTCGTCGTTCCTTGGGGAGGCTTCCATAGACCTGATCCTTCTTTTGGCAAGAGTTATGCTGTCCTCGGTCACAGCGAAGAGAGCCCTTTGGCTCCGCCCTTGGGTTGCGGATCCGGCATCCAAGCAAGTTTGGTGCCGTATTCCCTTTGAGGGGTCCTCCCTTTTTGGGAATAAACTTGAAGAGGCCATAACTCGGGCTACGGGCGGTAAGTCTGGGTTTCTTCCCCAGGATCGGTGCCAGTTCAACATCAAGAAAGGACAGCCTACTAGGAAATTCGTTCCTGGACGGGCCAGGGAAGCTCGTTCTTATAGACCTGGTCGTGAGTTCAACCGAAACTGGAGATCCAGACAGTCTTCCAGGAAGACGACAAAGAATGTCTCCTCAGGGGACCGCGAGCCCGCTAAGTCCTTTTGAAGGTGGGCCCGCTCAGACATGTCAGGTGGGTGCACGTCTACGCTCCTTCCGTCATGTCTGGGCGGCTTCGATCCAGGACCCCTGGGCCGTCAGGACGGTGTCCTCAGGCCACAAGTGGGTCTTCAAGGAGAGGCCAGGCTCAAGGTTCCTGCCTACTGCCATACCGGTCCTAGAAGAAAGGCGTCAGATTTTATTTTCCTACGTCGAAGCTCTCATGGCTCAAGGGGCTGTCATCTCCGTTCCAGAGTCCGAGCAAGGCCAAGGAATATATTCTCCGCTCTTTCTGGTCCAAAAGAAGAACGGATCATGGAGACCAGTAATAGATTTGACCTTCTTGAACAAATTCATAAAAAAAGAAAGGTTCAAAATGGAGACCCTGTTGTCTATACAGCAATCAGTCCAGCCGGCCGATTGGATGGTGTCCATCGACTTGAAGGACGCCTACTTTCATGTCCCTGTGGCCGAAGATTTTCAAAGGTTTCTCCGGTTCGAAGTGGGAGGATTACATCTTCAATTTATCTGTCTCCCATTCGGGCTCTCAACATCTCCACGGACCTTTTCAAAAATCTTATTGGCCTTGGTAGCCCTACTGAGATTGAGAGGTATCCGACTTCACCACTATTTGGACGATCTCCTCCTGTTGTCCCAAGACAGAGATCAACTATTAGTTCATCTGGAGCAGGTCGTGTCCACTCTCCAGATGTTTGGTTGGTTACTTAACGAGGAGAAGAGCCACCTGATTCCAACTCAGTCCCTGATCTACTTGGGCGCTCTGTTCGACACAGAGAAGGCGACTATCTCTCTTCCAGAGGAAAAAATAGGGCCACTTCGAGACAGGATTCGCTTTGCCCTCTCATCCTCTCATCTTCAGGCACGTCAATGCCTGAAGGTGATCGGGACTATGGTCGCAGTAGTCCCAATGGTGAAGTGGGCCCTGTGGAGGATGAGACCCTTTCAGAAGGGATTCCTGCAGCAATGGGATACGTGGCATCTGGATCAACGCATCTTCTTGACCCCTTCCATGAGAGCGAGTCTCCCTTGGTGGTTATGCAGAGACCACCTGCTGAACTGCCACTCTCTGAAGCCAGCTCCGTGGGTAGTGATCACCTCGGATGCCAGCAACGTAGGCTGGGGTGCCCACTGTTTGTCGGAGGTGGCACAGGGCAGGTGGGAGTTCTTCACTCGGGGAATAGTGTCCAACATACTGGAACTCCGAACAGCATTCCAAGCTCTTCGGGCATTTCTCACCTGACAAAAGACCAACCTGTCATGCTACGTCTGGACAACACCTCAGCAGTGGCATACGTCAGGAAGCAAGGGGGAACGCGCAGCTGGTCCCTATTGAGGGAAGTGGAGCCGATTATGTCCTGGGCACAGAGAAATCTCTCGAATCTTTCAGCGGTTTATGTTCCAGGAGTCCAGAATGTCAAAGCAGACTTCCTGTCCAGAGTGGACCTGGACAACAACGAGTGGTCCCTTCACAAGGAAACATTAGACTGGATTCTAACACTAGGGTTCTCTCCAGAGGTAGACCTCTTCGCCTCCCCCTGCAACTACAAACTGCCTAAGTACTATACAAGATTCAGGGATCCACAAGCATCAGGGATGGACGCACTCTCGGATCAGTGGAGATTCCGCAGGGCATACGCCTTCCCACCAATTCCGATTGTGTTACAGTTCCTTCGGAGACTCAGGGCGGAGCCAGTGGAGATAGTGGCGGTGATTCCCTTTTGGCCAAACAGGCCATGGTTTCCTCTTCTGACGCTACTCAGTGTCCAAGACCCAATCCCGCTACCCTTCAGACCGGATCTGTTGTCCCAGGGGTCTGTACTCCATCCATGCCCGGACCGTCTACATCTCAGGGTCTGGATGTTGAAAGGAGGAGGTTACAGGCTTTAGGCTGTCCAGAAACGGTGATTTCTACATTGCTTAGTGCTAGAAGAAACTCAACGAACAGAGTTTATCAGAGAATCTGGGAAAAATTTTCTGCACAGTTGGCTACAAGGCCTGATCCTCAATCTTCCATTAAGATCCAGGACGTATTGAGCTTTCTCCAATCAGGATTGGACTTGCCTCTGTCAGTGAGTTCGCTCAGAGTCCAGGTCTCGGCTATTTCTGCTTTTACAGGGATCTCCTGGGCCACTCATGCCTTAATTCGTCAATTCTTCTAAGGAGCAGTGAGAATCAGACCTCGAAGAAAACCCAGGTTTCCCAAGTGGGATCTGCCTTTAGTTCTGGATTTCATGGCGGGTCAGATTCAAGACATGTCTGATTCCTTGACCATAAGAGAGCTTACCCTGATAACAGTGTTTCTGGTAGCTGTAACCTCAGCAAAAAGAGTGTCGGAAATTGGGTCCTTTGGGACACAAGAGCCTTTCTTAACATTTTTTCCTGACAGAGTGGTGCTCATTCCCATGCTGGATGTGAGACCAAAGAGGACTTCTGTCTTCCATGAAAACATAGAAACAGTGTTACCGACCTTTAGACAGGAAGAGGAAGAATCTTCGGTTCATCCGCTGGATGTTGGAAAGTGTATTAAGAAATATTTAGATGCCACTTCCTCTTTTAGAAAATCGGAACATCTTTTTGTTACCTTCTATGGTAAAAACAAAGGTTCAAGAGCCTCGACGAGATCCATTTCCTCTTGGATCATCCAGGCCATCCAGTGGGCTTATAGGGCTAAGGGCTTGACCCCTCCAGCAGTAGTTACAGCTCATTCGACGCGGAGCATCTCTACCTCCCGGGCAGTATCCAGACATGTGGCTCCTGAAGTCATCTGCAGAGCAGCATCGTGGTCCTCTATTAACACATTTTTGTCCCATTACTGTGTTGAGCCAGCGGCTCTTTCATCTGTGAATTTTGGTTTGCAAGTCCTGTCTGTTTGACAAAATGCATTAAAATTTTCTGTTCAGCACCTGCCCACCCTGTGTGTACGGCGAGTTATTTCCCGATACGTATGCTGCCATGGAGTCTGTCAGGAAAACGGAAAATTTATATCAAATACTTACCGTAATTTTCCTTTCCTGATGGACTCCATGGCAGCAGGAGTTCCCTCCCGGATTTCTGTGGAGGATAGTTACAGAACACGTGTGCTGAACAGGAGCAAAGATTTATGGGAGTGAGGTCCTATGGGTAGGTTTGGAGGCGGGGCCAAACCCGATACGTATGCTGCCATGGAGTCCATCAGGAAAGGAAAATTACGGTAAGTATTTGATATAAATTTTCCGTTTTTTTAACATTTTAGGCCAATTTGTTTTCTGCTACATATTTTTGGCAAAAAAAATCGCAATAAGCGTATTTTGATTGGTTTGCGCAAAAGTTATTGCGTTTACTAACTACGGGAAAGATTTATGTCATTTTTATTGTTTTTTTTTTTTTAATGGCGGCGATCTGCGTTTTTTTTTTTTTGCGGGACTGCCACGTTGCTGCGGACAGATCGGACCCCTAACTGACATTTTTGACACTTTTGGGGGTACCAGTGACATTACTACAGTAATCAGTGCTAAAAATATAAACCTGTTACTGTAAAAATGACACTGGCAGGGAAGGGGTTAACTGTACTGGTGATCAAGGGGTTAAATGTGTCCCTAGGGGCGTGGCTTGTGAAGTAATCAAAGAGACATGTGATTCTATATAGCAGGATCACATAGCCTCTGTTATCATTTCAGGGAGAATGACAGACGGCTGTGTTTACATCAGCCGTCTGTCCTTCTCTCTCTGCTGCGGGAAATCGTGAGTGGCCGCCGGCAGCGCGTGCTCGCCCCCTACAGTCTCCTGAGGGAGCGACAAGTCACTTTGCCCAGGAGCGCCTGCCTGCCGCAGTAAATCTGCAGTGGGCAGGGCTGAAGTGGTTAAAGAATAAATTATAAAAAAAAAGGTTCCCAAAAAAATAACAGCTAAGACCGAAGTCCCAGCAGGGAACTAGGTCCTACTCTTAAACTAGGCAGAAACAAACTGAGGCCAAAATCAGAATATAGTCCTGCGAGCTACCCCCCTAATCTAGATTTTTAAGTTGCCGCAAACACTTCACTCCTCAGAAAGAGCTCAGTGCTATTAGTAATGTAAATAGTGTTCTGCAAAAATAAAAATCTCTATTTATCTGCTATTTCAACAATATTAGTGATTAACCCAGGTTGTACTGTGTATGGTGCACTATAAAAATGAAATTCTGTGGTACAAATAATATTCTAAAAAGACAGAAAACAATATTTGATATGAATTCAAATGCTAAATATATAAATGAAAATATATAGTTCGCTTCAATTGTGATACAATTTAACCAAATATAAAGCGCTGAGTGCTGATACGATATAAATATACCGTTGTGCCAAAATTATTTGCAAACAGTGCTTACTATAACCTTTCATGCAAAGCAAAACCAATATATATAAACAAATGTGATATACATAAACAGTCCATAAAGTGATTAAGTGTGCTATATTCTGTGAGTCTTTAAATGGAAAGAAAAGTGCCAAGTGCTTGTAGGCAAATCAACTGTTAGTGCTCAATCCACCAGATCTGTGGATGTGTGGGTGTACTCCCAACCGGTATACTTGACCGATGTATCTCACTCCATGCACCCCCTCGTGATTGGGCGCTCACCTTAAGAAAGGAATAATTAAGCCTCTAATGGTGATCAGTGATATCTCCTCAGGGCCACTTCTCCTCCCTTCCACTTGGATACTGAGGGATCGCTGGAAGTACCCTCCTACATGTAACTCCCGCAGCCTCCGTGTCCAACCGCAGTCCCGGCTCTCTAGACTATGAGGGCTTCTCTATTATTTTTGTTAGGTGGATTGGGAAATAGTGTAAAGGTGCACCAGCTTACCTCATTGTTAGCTGAAATTGGGGAGCTAGAGGAAGAGTCTAAACCAAGCAAAGGTGTGTTTGCTGCCAACAGGGTGGGTGGCGGGGGGGGGGGGGGGGGTGGGGGGGTTGGATAAGCACAGCTAGGAAAGCAGAGACAGTTTAGGGTTAAAAGAAGGTTAAAAGTGACACGTGGGCAGATGTGGTATGATTTACTTGGTGCTGGTGTACCTAGAAAAGAAATAGATGGAATTGGCACAGTCGCTATGTTTGAGAAATTAACATATGTTGTTAAGGGATCTAATAAAATGGTAGTTTCATCATGCAAGGATCTAACGGATATTACCACACCCTCGGCCCCAACTGTTCCCTTCCGTCCTCTAAATCACACCCATGTCCTTCCTTCTGTGACCGTTCCCCTAACCTAAGATGGTGCCTATCATCCAGTGACCAGTGTAACTCAAGACGGCACCCCTCTCCATGTGTATACCCATGTGCCCCCACTCAATAACTGGCCTTATTCTCATACCATGCCCATTAAAAACCAAATACCACCAGAGAGCAATAGTAGAGTAAGATCCTTGTATCCTGTAAAAGATCTGATGGCACATGTTTTGATAGACTGGGGTGAGAATTCAAAGAATTGACAGACAGGTTGGTCTCCAGTAGCACGTGTTCCCTCTAACTGCTGGGGATTGGCGTCCTCACATACCATTGGCTAGTGGCAAACAAAATGGGAACCAACAAAGGTTTTGGCTTTAGTTGACACTGGAGCAGAAGTGACTGTGTTACATGGTAATTCATCAAAGTTTTCAGGACCTAGTGTAAGAATTAAGGAATTAATGAGGCAGGATTACAAAAGCTTTACATTTTCACATTACTATGTCATTTAAAAAAGGACCACGATTTGATGCTAAAGTATTGATTTCAGAATTGCCAGATAATATCTTGGGGATAGATGTTCTGTTAGGGCAGAGTATTGAGACACAGTGGGGGGGGGTGTTCACTTTTGAGTTCCCTCACAAGCCATATTATCTATGGCCTGTGAAAGAGGTTGTGCGGGGGAATGCAAATCGGACACCAGTGGTAATTCCTCCCCTGAGCAGCCTGGTAAGGCTAAAGCAATACTGATTGCCCAGAGGACAGAAAGAAATCAGTGAAACCATTGGAAAATTGTTGCTCTCAGGTGTAGTTTGTCCCACGATTAGCCTGTTTAACTCTCCTGTGCTTCTTGTCAAGAAATCTGATGGTTCGTGAAGAATGATGGTAGACTAAGACTGGGGGCTTAATAAGGTAGCGCCACCATTGAATTCTGCCGTCCTGGATATTGTTAACAGCGTTGAGAATATTGCCAAACAGGCTGTTAAGTGGCACGTGGTGATTGATCTAGCAAATGCGTTCTTTTCAATCCCCATTGCACCAGAGTCACAAGACCAATTTACTTTCACTTGGGAAGGACGACAATATACTTTCCAGGTTGTGCCGCAAGGATATTTACTCTCCCCTACAATTTGCCATGGTGGCCGGCGGCCATCGGAGCTGCCGGTCTTACGCACTGACTCCCCAGCTGACGAGCGGGGGCAGGAGCGCGTCTCCAGTGGCGCACGATTGCCCCCTAGCTCCTCCCAGGCTAGCGCCGTACATGTACAGCACTTGGCCTGGGAGCGCCAGACTGCCGCCGTACAACTGCGGCGGGCGGTCGGCAAGCGGTTAAGGAACGATAGTTGGGTAACCCAAGGGACAGCAAAAATGCTGTCACATCTGTGAGAAGTTCCTTTGACCAGAGGAAACCCAGGGCAGATTTTAGGAAAAAAGTTACTGGTTGTGGTATCCATTTGGATCCCGTAAGCAGTTCCTATTATGTGGGAAGGAAATGATGGTCTGCAGACTGGTTCTATGGTTTGGGTACTACCCAGAGTCAGTGAACAGGCCAGACAGAAATGAGAGATATTGTCAAATGGGCCTGGGGATACTAAAGCTGTATTATTAAGCGGAGGTACTCACCGTGTTTTCTTTCCCTCTAACAGATTTGTGGTGGTATAGATACAATGGATCCATGGTCTTCTAACTCCCATCTGAATCCATCGGCAAGATATGCAAAGACGTCAAATAACTCAGATTGCTGGATTTGTGGAGCAGCTATCCTTATGTTGGCATGCCTTGGACATTAGAGGATCTAAAAACGTATAACAAAACAGGATTTTGTTGGTATCAAGAGGTTGGGAGCCTAGATTGATGGACAGGATACACATTGTCAACCGCCCAAGAAGGAGCTGTGTGCATCGTTTCTCATGACAACAGAATTCACGCTTTAAAATTGGGACAATCAAACTGTACAGCTGCTTGGTTGAAGAGGTACAATATCGACCAGAATTGGGCAATGGCTGTTGATGACTCCAGTCCGGTAATTACAATAGTTTGTATAACCCCCCCCCCACGGTCCGATCAAATGGAGGATAGTTCCCTTTCTGTCTAACCTCTTGGATACATGCTTTAACAGGGTTCCAGATGATAGTTATAATGTTCTTCCTAGGAGCGTGTATTTCTTATGTGGGAATTGGGCCTACTGATGGCTACCAAATAGCTGGGAAGGAGAATGTTACTTTGGCTCCATCGTCCCTGCAGTTAGACGAAGAGAGATTTTTCCAGGGGAGTTGAATAGAAACAAAAGATGGCGCTTGTTTATCGGAACAGATGAGGGTAATCCAGGAGTTCTTATCCCTAACTGGGGAGTAGATTGATCATTGAACCGGATAGAAATAAAACCTTGATGGATGAAGCCCTAAAAGCCATGGTGGACTCTATTTTAAAGCTATCCCAGGAACAAGCGCAAATAAGAGCCGTGGCTCTTCAGAACAGACTGGCATTTGATTATGTTCTGGCTTAAAAAGGAGATGTATGTATTGTATGATTTAGTCAGGACTGAGTGCTGCACATATAGTGCCTTGCGAAAGTATTCGGCCCCCTTGAACTTTGTGACCTTTTGCCACATTTCAGGCTTCAAACATAAATATATAAAACTGTAATTTTTTGTGAAGAATCAAAAACAAGTGGGACACAATCATGAAGTGGAACGACATTTATTGGATATTTCAAACTTAATTAACAAATAAAAAACTGAAAAATGGTTCACAAATAAACATATCCAGGTGTTAGAATGGCCAAGTCAAAGTCCAGACCTTAATCCAATCAAGAATCTGTGGAAAGAACTGAAAACTGCTGTTCACAAACGCTCTCCATGCAACCTCACTGAGCTCGAGCGGTTTTGCAAGGAGGAATTGGTAAAAATCTCATTCTCTCGATGTGCAAAACTGATAGAGACATACCCCAAGTGACTTACAGCTGTAATCGCAGCAAAAGGTGGCGCTACAAAGTATTAACTTAAGGGGGCTGAATAATTTTGCACGCCCAATTTTTCAGTTTTTTATTTGTTAAAAAAGTTTGAAATATCCAATAAATTTCGTTCCACTTCATGATTGTGTCCCACTTGTTGATTCTTCACAAAAAAATTACAGTTTTATATCTTTATGTTTGAAGCCTGAAATGGGGCAAAAGGTCGCAAAGTTCAAGGCGGCCGAATACTTTTCGCAAAGCACTGTATATTGTGAATAATTTTAGGGCAATAACTCATGATTTGTCAAGGATATATAAACTCAGAGAGTTGCTCCATAATCCATCAGATAACGGACCTTTTGGGTGGTTGGGTACTTTAGGAATCTCATTAATGCAATGGGCAGTAGTATTATTATATGTGTTAGTTTGTACTTTTGTGTGTGATGTGTATAGGGAAAAAAGCATTGAAGAAAGTTAGGCCCCCACGAGAAGTAGAAATGTATGCATTGTAATTATTGCCTATGTATGGGATCAATGGGTGGATTGTATTAGTTGTGGATATTTTTTAACTGATTCATGACAAATGTCCCCATACCAGTGTCGTCACTGGGGGGACCAGAGGGGGCCATGGCCCCCCAAAATTAGTCTGTGCCCCCCCATGTGCCCCCCCAATTAATTATGTGCACACAGTCAACACTGGAATGGATTCTGTACAAACCGAGAGAGACGCTGCGCACGGCGCCTCTACAAACACAGGCTGGCGGGCGGGCGGAGGGGGGCGTGCACAGTGGAGCGGCATCATGCATGACGTCACGCCAGCATAGGGAGAGTGCGCTGCGCACACCAAGCACCCAGCCTGCTCCAGCCTAGGCGGCCAGGCCTAAAGTGCGTGGGAGTGACGTCACATGGACAGTACTGACTGAATACTTAGCAGTCTGTCCACTGTGTGTCGGGGACCGGGACCAGACAGTGAGGCGGCGCCGGCGGCAGGGTGAGGCAAGGCACTGGCAGCCAGCATATGCCAGCCCAGCCGGGCAGCAAGCCAAGCTGCAGCGCCAGCACAGAGGAGTGTGAGGAGGACTCTGAGGAGCCGAGGCTGAGCCAGCCACCAGGACATGAGGAGCAGGCCGGGGGCATCGGCTTAGAGGTGGCAGCCTCAGCCTGCCTGGGAGGTAAGTCACTGACCGCTGAACTACTCCACTAGTGCCACCTTTAAAACCAATGTCCCCGGGCCTGCTCCTTGTGTGCTGGCTGTGTCTGGTTCCATTGCTGCGTACTGCTGCCTCGCCTTACAGGTGACTCCACTAATGCTGTCCGCATGCTCTGGGCCTTCAAATATATAAACATGAAATATTCGTGACTGATGTCCATTTTCAGGAATATTTCATGTTTATGTCTTTATTTGGCCAATTTTTCACAAATGTTTCATGTTTTATGCATTTGAAGGCCCAGAGTGTGTGGACAACGTCAGTGGAGTCACCGGTAAGGCGAGTCAGCAGCACGCAGCAGAGGAGCCAGACACAGCCAGCACACAGGAGCAGGCCCGGGGACATCGGTTTTAGAGGTGGCAGGTAAGTAGAGCAGTGAGTCCACTACACATTTCCTTTCTCGTACCACCCTCATGCCCCTGAAAATGACAATGTGGACTGACTCGCTGACAGAACTTTACAGTTGAACATGGCAAACATGTATAATGTCCGTAAGTTTGTTATGTCCAGCTGTAAAATTCTGTCAGCGTGTCAGTCCACATTGTCATTTAATGTTTATGCTTTTAATATCCATTGTCAGGAATATTTCATGTTTATGCGTTTGATTTCCATTTTCGGAATCAAAACGCATAAACATGAAGTATTCCTGACCATTTGACTTGAATATTTCATGTTTTAAGGAAAAATTGGGGCAGTGGGACTTTGAATGAGGCATGAATTGAAGAAAAGAGAAATTTATTTTGAAAACATAAAAATATATAATTTATACAGTTGATGTGTTTAAAAACAAATATTGGAACAATATACAATTCATAACGAAAATACATATATAAAAATGGGATCTCAAATGGGATCTCTACAATTAATTCCAATATAAAAACACTGTATATATTTCATGCATGATAGAGAATATAAATGAATTTATTGCATCCGAGTTAAAATGTAGACTCTACGCGTTTCCTGGACCTCCGTCCATTCATCAGGAGTAATGGATACATATATAAGTATCTGAAGAAAAGAAAAAATTTTTTATATATTTTTGCACCAGAACAAGTGAGTAAGTACAAGATGTATCAATCTAAAAATCTGTAGACATAATGTATTACCTTTAATTTCTCCGGGTCAATTAAGACACAGGAGAAAATGGGACCAAACCCAGGAGGGACAATGGTGGCATCTGAGGCAAAGTCTCCCCCGGGGCTGAGGTGCAGAGAGAGCCAGTCACAATCAGGGACAATTCGGGCAGGAAACACAGACCTCCTGTGTGGGCCTATGATGATTACAATAGAAGATATCCTAGGGATCGGTGATGATCTGAACAAACATGAAATAAATATATAATGGGTCACATAGGACTTCCATAAATTGGCATATAGCTAAAAACAAATGAACCGATCCCAGGAGAAGGGTGGGTAAACACTCACTGTTTGGATGCAAAAATGAATGAAAAAAAATGATTGAAAAAAGAGAAAGGTGGCAGATCAACGGTCCTACATAGTAGAACTGTCTGATCTTCATTTTTACACAGGGAAGAATGACAGACGGCTTGTTTACATAAGCCATCCGCCTTTCACCCTTCACCGGAGCGATCGTAAGTGACCGACGGACGATTGGGTCCGCCGGTCACACGCACTGACTTGTCAGTGAACGAGCCGGGGCGGGCGCGCGCCCGCCCGCAATTGGCTCGCAAGTCAGTGACAGGCGGGTGACATACCCCTACGTCACTCTGCCTGGCCGGGGCTGACCACCGCAGTATATAGTCGTGCGGTTGGCAACCGGTTAAGTACCTGAACACACCCTCATTCACTACTACAGTGTGTATGACATATTTGCAATGTATTTTTTTTTCCAGATAATCAATCTGTTGCAAAATCGGCGCCGCAGACCAACCATTTGGACATTCAACCGATCAGATGAATGGTGGGATGTGATTGTTCCAGGATTCACACACACACAGTGGGTGCATAACTTCAGGATGTCTCAAGAAACATTTCTGTTCCTTTGTACCAAGCTGTATCCAGCAATGTTAAAACAGGATACAAACTTACGAGTGTGAGTTCCCCTGAAGAAAAGGGTTGCAATTGCACTATGGAAGCTGGCAACCAACAGCGACTACAGAAGTATTGGCCATCTTTTTGGTGTCAGCAAAACAACAGTGTGTCGGTGTGTGCAGATTTGTTTCCCTGACCAGCAAAAGCTTAAAGAAATGGCAGACTACTTCGAGAATCGATGGGGACTTCCTATGTGTGTTGGTGCCATTGATGGGTGTCACATACCCATTATTGCCCCATAGGAGTACCACTGTGATTACTTTAATAGAAAAGGCTGGCATTCTATCATCCTGCAAGGAGTTGTAGATGGGAAAGGATTGTTTTGGAGTGTATATGCAGGAATGGCTGGGAGTTTGCATGATGCTCGTGTCCTGAGACTGTCCACATTGTGGGAGTTAGTGGAGCGAGGTTGCCTTTACCCAGCTTGCACCAGGAACATCGGTGGCGTGAACGCTGGCTATTATGTGCTAGGAGACTCTGCCTATCCTTTGTTGAATTGGCTCCTAAAACCATTTCCCGACAATGGGCGACTGACAGAAGAACAACTGACCTACAATAAGAAAGTGTGCAGGGCTCGGGTGGTGGTAGAAAATACTTTTGGGAGGCTTAAGGGCAGGTGGCGGTGCCTTATGAAGAGGAATGACAGCGACATTGAACTGGTGAAATCCATGCTCTGCACAATATTTGTGAAAGTCATGGAGAGGATTACCAACAAGAATGGGATACACCTGTAGCAGCAGAGCCTGTTGTGCCACTGGCACAGGATGCAGAAGAGGAGGGCAGAGATATACGAGAGGGTCTGATGCATTATTTGAACAATTAATTTCTATTTACTAATTTTTTATATTTTTTTAATGATAATTTACTCAACCCCCATGTCTTCAAAAATGTTCATGTCTGTCTTTCCACATGCAATAAGAAATGATGGTTTTTGATGAAAACTTTCCAGGATTATTCTCCATATGGTGTACTTCAACTGGCCCCAAATTGTTGAGGGTAAAAGTGTAGCTTCAAAGGGCTTGAAATGATACCAAAAGAGGGTCTTATATAGTGAAGCCAACAAACAAAAAAAAACTATATTCTTTATAAACACAAATGATCGCCTTGCAAGTACTTACACTTTCTGTATTCTTCAAAAAGTAATGTCCTACGTCTTCCCTATTCTACTTTTGAACAAATTGGAACTGTCACTGCGTTCAATTCTTAAGTGGAATAGAAAAGGCATAGGACATACAGCGTAAACTTTTAAAGAATACATAAATACGTTTATCTGACAAAGGCGATCATTTGTTTATATGAAGCATATAACATTTTTGGAGAAAATGAACGATCATTTTACTAGATAAGATTATTTCTTGTCTGGGGTAGTTTGGAGCCATTTGAAGCTGCACTAAACTGTACTTTTGATCTTCAACAATTTGGAGACCAGTGAAGTCCAGTGAAGTCCACCATATGGAGAGTAATCCTTTAACAGTTAACGTCAGTAATGTAAACAGAATGACATCAATTTGTAGAATAGGTACGTCCTGTTAGACAGCCATAGAACACATGACGCCTCAATGGAAAAAATGATTTCATTTCATTTGAAAATAGTCAAACAAGTGCCTTATTGAACGAGTTGTGTAACAACAGGAAAAAGTAGTGCAAAAAATAGTGTTGAGTGTCAAACAAGTGTGCTGGGTGCAAAGTACTAGTGGCTGGATGGAGGCAGAGGATCACGACAGTTGCTCAACACCTGCACCAGCTGACTGACTGTGCCAAGGAAGGCCTGATTGAAGCTTGCAGTCTGCTCATTGTGTTGCCTAGTGATTTCAGCCTCATGCTGCCTTGCCTCACGGGCATCCTCCAGCATCATCTCAAAGCGTCGCTCACGACGGTCCTCCATCCTCTCTAACCATTCCTGATGCCTCTCATCAGCTGCCTGCATCTCCACCAGGGCTGCAACAACATCCTGCTGACCCCTTTTTCTCCTGCTTAGAATGCAAAACAGACATCAATGTTTAAAGAATTTCTGTTCTTGTGATTAAACGTATGCAGATATATGTAGGGGGGGGGGGGGGGAGACATTAGAAGTACAATGCAATATCATGATTGGTGTATTACTATTAATCCAAAATAAAAAATCATTGTACAAAAAGGTGTGCGACTTTTCACTCTGGTTTTCATGTCTTACTGATGAGTGTACACCGGGGTGTTCTCGCAGATGATGGTGCCGATTCTGGTGGTGTCGGTGTACATGCAGTTGAACTCGAACTTGCAGTTGAACTCAAACTTGTAGTTGAACTCGAACTTGCAGTTGACATCGAAGTTGCAGTTGAAATTGAACTTGCAGGTGAGTTCTCAAAGGTGAACAGTCCCTCTGTGGTTTCATCCTAACTGATAGGATCCTCAACTGAAATGTTACAAGTCAGGTAAGTACACTGTAACAATAGGTTCAAGATATACCATACTATACATACAGCTATGAACATACCAGCAGACTCCATCATTGACTCCAGCAGAGAGGTGGCCGTATCCATGCTGCCCTCTCTTCCCAAATTGGCAGGTCTGTGTCCATAGATAGCGTCCAGCATATCAAACCATTTCCAGGTCTTTCTGTTTACGCCACTCCGGCTGTTGTGCTCTTTCACCTTACGGTATTCGCTCCGCAGCTTCTTGCATTTAATGCGGCACTGCTCTGGTGTCCGCTGGAACCCCTCTTCAGCCATCCTCTCAGAAACATGCTGGAACACCTTCTCGTTTCTCACCATTCCATCGAGTTCTCTTTGCACCCTTCCCTCGCTGATGATACCCAGGACGATCTGCACCTCCTGTGTCGACCAAGTTTCTCTGTTGCTTCCGTAAACACATTATGAATGCCGCCCACAGAAGTGACGATTCTCTGTCAACCAATCAAAGTTCTGCAGAGTGTAGCTCCACCCAGTTGGTACGGTACTAATCTTCTTGGTACACCAACGAAAGGGTACCATAAAAGTGGTACGGTACGGTTCGGAATTAGGGTACCATTCATAATGGAAACGGCATAAATAGCGTACCGTACCGAACCGTACCAGAAAGCTCAGTGGAAACGAGCCATTAGTGTCTGATTTGTCCGCCACAATGTCACAGTCCTGCTATAAGTCGCTGATCGCCGCCACTACTAGTAAAAACAAATTAAAATTCCATAAAAATATCCCATCATTTGAAGAAGCTATAACATTTGCACAAACCAATCATTATACGCTTAATAAGATTTTTTTTTTTTTTTTTTACAAAAATATGTAGCAGAATACATATTGGCATAAATTGATGAAGAAATTTGATTTTTTTTTTTAAAAAAAATGTTTTATGTATTTTATAGTAGAAAGACAGCGTCGTGAAAGTAACGCAGTGCGGTATCGCAAAAAATGGCCTGTCAAGAAGATAAAACCTTCCGGGGTTGACGTGCTTAACCACTTTAGGACCGGAGGATTTTCCTGCTTAACGTCCAGGCCACTGTTTGCAACTTGGCACTGCGCGAATTTAACTGACAATTGCGCGGTCATGCAACGCCGCACCCAAACAAAATTTACGTCCTTTTTTTCCCACAAACAGAGCTTTCTTTTGGTGGTATTCGATCACCTCTGCGCTTTTCATTTTTTGCGATCTTAAAAAAAAAAAAGCGAAAATTTTGCGAAAAAATTGACATTTTCTACTTTGACAGTTAAAAAATATCCAATATATAAATTTTTTGTCATATATTTAGGCCAAAATGTATTTAGCTACATGTCTTTGACAAAAAAATTCTAAATGAGCGTATTTTTACCACTTTAAGACCGGAAGATTTTTCCCCATTCCTGACCAGGCTATATTTTGTGATTCGGCACTGCGTTATTTTCCAATTGCGCGGTCGTGAGACGCTGTACCCAAAAAAAATTTACATCCTTTTTTTCCCCTCAAATAGAGTTTTCTTTTGGTGGTATTTAATTTTTGAAAAAAAGAGCAACAATTTTGAAAAAAAAAAAAAAACAATATTTTTTACATTCTGATATATAACATTCCCCCCCAAAAATTTAAAAAATCTAATTTGTTTAACCTTTTAGGCCAATTTGTTTTCTGCTACATATTTTTTGGTAAAAAAAATCACAATAAGCGTATTTTGATTGGTTTGCGCAAAAGTTATTGCGTTTACTAACTACGGGAAAGATTTGTCATTTTTATTGTTTATTTTTTTTACTAGTAATGGCGGCAATCTGCGTTTTTTTTTTTCGGGACTGCAACATTGTGGCGGACAGATCGGACCCCTGACTGACATTTTTTTTTACACTTTTGGGGGTACCAGTGACATTACTACAGTAATCAGTGCTATAAATATGCACTGTTACTGTAATAATGACACTGGCAGGGGTTAACACTGTTGGTGATCAAGGGGTTAAATGTATGCCTCATGCTTACTGACGTGTGTGGGGGGAGGGGGTTGTGTGACACAGACACAGATTGCAGGTTCAGCTATGCTGAATCCTGTAATCTGTCACTGTCTGTCACATAGGAGATCCGCCCGCTTTGTTTACGCAAGCGGGCGGATTTCCTCGGTCTGTCCCCGACGATCGGGGAAGAGCGGCGGTGATCACCGTCTCTCCTCCCCTGGTCCGACTCCCGCTGTATTCAGACACCGATGAGAGGGGGCAGGATCCAGCGACGTAGGTCTACATCGCTGGTCCCAGGAGAGCCACTTTGCCACAGTATGCTCAATGAGAGCAGACGGCAAGTAGTTAATTGGTTTCTGTGAAAGTTATAACAAACCATTGTACAGTATATATAGTTGAAAATTGATCAATCCGGTCTATTTCTTGAGGTCCCTAAAATTCAAGGACAGTACAACTACCCCCCAAATGACCCCTTTTTTGGAAAGTAGACAGTCTGAGATATTTAGCAAGCGGTATGGTGAGTTTTTTTTTTAAGTTGTCACACTTTTTTTTTGGAAAGGGAAGAATAACTTTTTTTTACATACTGTCACCAGTGCAGTACAGTATTATCATAAGACTAGTGGTGACAGCATGTGATCAGGGATTCCACCTCCCTCTTTACACTTTGCTGTTGCAATGATCACGTAACAACAATATTTTGAACGGTCGATAATAGGATACATTCATAATGGCGGTGATTTACTATTCTGTGCTGTGATTGGGCCACAGCTACCACATGGTACAAGGTGCTGTGATTGGCCCAGGTACCATGTGATGGTTGTAGGCCAATCACAGCATCACTATAGGAATCACAGCTGTTTTGGATGAAATTTTTTCATAACAGCTTTGTTGACATTGTGATCATCTAATATCTGGAGTCGCAGTCCACTGTGTCCACCCTCATGGGAGACGTACGGGCACATGATTCACCCTGCTACAGTAAATATACTGTGGCTGGATGGCAACTGGTAAATAAACTCCAAGAAACAGATTTTACAGTAAGTACACAAATTCTATTTTTCTGAACAATATGAGCATTTACTGCAGCAGATTTCTGCTACAGCGGACAATAGCAAGGCCTATTTTGTATTTTTATATAAACATGTAGCTAGACACATGTAACTTTTATAATGTACATTAGTGGATGCATTATCATATGAGCTAGTGAACTTGGCAAAGCTATAAACTATTTTAGGGAATGCTAGCCGAGTTTTACATTTTTACTGGCTTGTGGATTCTGTATTAAAGAGTCTCCATCTAGTGGCCATCTTCATGTCCGATTGTTTAAATGTCTCACTTTTACAACTACAGGGATTAGAAGAGGGTTGTACACCAGGGTTCGGGGATTAAAAGTACCATTTTAGTCTTTGCAAAGGACACTAAGCTATGCAGTGGAATTACATCCTTACAGAATGCCTCTTTTGGCATCGGGAAGGCTTTTTTTTCCCTTACTGGAGAAAATGTAATCATACCTTATTGGGGTTCTCTTTCCCTTCCTCTGTATCAACTGTAAGTATTGGATAGTGTATATATGTGTATATATATATATATATATATATATGTACACATACAGAGAGAGAGAGAGAGAAAGAGAGAGAGGGTTTTTTTCTTTTTTCCCCTCTGTTGGTTGAGCAGATGTCACCTCCAAGGGACTGAGCTTCTCTTCAAATTGCCACTTTATGGGGGGGGGGGGGGTGTTTGCAGGTAGGGGAGAAAAAAAAAACACCAGGTTAATGGTGGAGCAAATGAACATGCATTTTTCTACTGGACTTGAATAGAGATGGTTACCTTTTTGCTTCCAACAGTTACCAATTTAAGTTAAATTAAATGGGGTTTTAGAACAGATACTCAATGGGTGTTTTTCACTCAACTGAAAAAATTCCATATCTTGTAGTACAGTACAGGATGAAGGCAAAATATTCATAAACCCTGAATAAACCCTGAATAAACCCTGGCATCTTCAGGCAAGTGAACACTGGAAAAGCTTTAGGGGAATAACACCCCCCTCAAATATTGTGCCTGGGGGGGGGGGTCCCCTGAATGTGCCTGTAAAGTAGTGCATCTCTACGATGTATGTAGCCTGCTGCAGCAATACTGACATTTCTAAAGCAAAAAATGTCATATACAAATATAAATACAAATTTCAAATCGCATGTACTTGTCATACAGGTGCAGAAAAGAGGGGACTTCACACTCACAGAAGGCCCGGCTATTCACGGAAACCTTACAGGATAATTACATGTCACAGCTGGTGGACTCTCCTACTAGAGAAAATGCAATCCTGGATCTATTGATCACTAATGACCCAGACCTAATCTCGGAGGTAGGGGTCCAGGACAACCTGGGCTCTAGTGATCACAGGATGATCACATTTAGCGTAAATAACAATATAGCAAGGCAAGTGGGGAACATAAGAACCCTTAACTTCAGAAGAGCAGACTTTCCAAAATTGTACTCGTTGATGGAAAGGGTAAACTGGGACCGAACCCTGGGATCCCTGACCACAGAGGAAAAATGGGAATGCTTTAGGAATATATTAAGCAAAGGCATCTTGCAGTGCATTCCTATGGGAAATAAATTTAGAAGAGACAAAGCCAAACCTGGCTGGCTAAACCATAGCGTTAAAAATCTTATTAGGGGAAAAAAATTGGCCTTCAGGAAATATAAATCAGAAGGCACAGTATTGGCTTTCGCCCAATACAAGGAGGCAAATAAGAAGTGTAAACACGAAATCAAGATGGCTAAAATAGACTTTGAGAGACAAATAGCGGAGGATAGTAAAAAAAACCCAAAGAAATTCTTTAAGTATATCAACAGCAAAAAAACTAGGGCAGAGCATATTGCACACATAATTAACGATGATGGGAGGATGGTAACAGAAGACACTGAAAAAGCAACCATGCTGAATGCTTTTTTCTCGTCAGTCTTTACACAGGAAAAGGAGGGGTACACTGACCATGACTGTATGGTTAGTAGTAATACACAGGACTTGCCACTATGGCTAACAGAGGGTGAAATCAGGGAAAGGCTGGATAAACTTAACACAAACAAATCACCAGGCCCGGATGGCGTACATCCGAGAGTACTCAAGGAACTCAGTAAGGTTATATCCAGACCACTGTTCCTGATCTTTGCGGACAGTATTAGGACAGGAGATGTACCAGGGGAGTGGAGAAAAGCTAACGTGATTCTGATATTCAAAAAGGGTCAGAGGCATATCCCGGGAAATTATAGGCCTGTCAGTCTGACATCAGTAGTATGTAAACTTCTGCAGGGGATGATAAGGGACTATATCGTAGAGTTTGCTAAGGACAACAGCATCATTCGTAGTAACCAGCACGGGTTTACAAATGGGCGTTCTTGTCAAACCAATCTCTTAACATTCTACGAGGAGGTGAGCTGTGAGCTAGATAGGGGCAGACCAGTGGATGTGGTGTACTTGGATTTCGCTAAGGCGTTCGATACAGTTCCCCATAAGCGCTTAATTTATAAAATAAGGTCTGCAGGTATCGACGGCAGGGTTTGCTCTTGGATACGGAACTGGCTAAAAGGGCGTGTCCAAAGGGTGGTAATAAACAGCGCATACTCAGACTGGTCTGAGGTAGTAAGCGGGGTCCCCCAAGGCTCAGTCCTAGGACCAACCTTGTTCAATTTATTCATAAACAGCATTGAGGACGGGATCTGTAGTTCAATATCAGTTTTTGCAGATGACACAAAATTAGGCAGGGCAATAACAGCACAGCATGAAGCAGATATCCTACAGAATGACCTGGACAAAATAACGGAGTGGGCAACGACTTGGCAAATGAGGTTTAACGTGGAGAAGTGTAAGGTTTTGCACTTGGGGACTAGCAACATAAAAGCACAATACACGTTAGGAGGGGAACCCCTGGGAGAATCAAAAATGGAGAAGGATCTGGGAGTATTGGTGGATGATAGACTAGGCAACAGCATGCAATGTCAATCGGCAGCTGCCAAAGCCAGCAGAATATTAGCATGCATAAAGAAAGGGATGTATTCCAGAGATAAGACTATAATCCTTCCACTTTATAAAACTCTGGTCCGACCGCATCTGGAGTATGCTGTCCAGTTCTGGTCACCAGTCCTCAGAAGGGATGTGTTGGAGCTGGAGAGGGTCCAGAGAAGGGCAACTAAACTAATTAGGGGATTGGAGGACCTTGATTATGAGGAGCGTCTGCAATCGCTTGATTTATTCTCCCTGGACAAGAGACGCCTGAGGGGGGACAAGATAGCAATTTTTAAATATCTCAATGGGGATCTAGGCTTAGAAGAAAAGCTGTTCAGTCGCAGGGATTGCATGAGGACTCGTGGGGCATACAATGCGATTAGAGGAGAAGCGTTTTAACTCAGGCAACGTGGGGGGTTCTTTACTGTTAGGGCTACAAGATTGTGGAATTCTCTACCACAAGAGGTGGTTTCTGCAGGTAATATGGTGGCTTTCAAAAGACTTCTAGACGTACATCTCAAGGATTAGAACATTCAGGGGTATGCGAGATGATTACAGCCACACACACCTACACAGGTTGAACTGGATGGACTATTGTCTTTATTCAACCTCACCTACTATGTAACTATGTAACTATGAAAAACTGGACCTTGGTTGTTGGTGGTGCCTGAACACCGTAACCCTTCGCAGTTACTCTTGCTGGGCGCAGGAATGGGACCTGCTGATAAGAATTCCATACAAATTTGAAATCGCATGTACTTGTCACTTGTCATAGAGGTGCAGAAAAATTGTGCCTTGGGTGTTGGTGGAGCCTGAACACCGCAACTCCTCGCAGTTACTCTTGCTGGGCACAGCAACAGGCCCTGCTGGTAAAAATGCCATACTAATTTGAAATGGGCAAAGATCGAGTGTTGTATGTGTTCTTATCAGTGATCTAGTGAAGGAGCTGTGCTGTGATCTGACCTGGCCAAGGTTGGGTGACGGCTATGCAAACTGGCTGGAGTGATGGGGACCTGGAAGGTTAGTATCGGCAGGAACTGAAACTGAAATTAAGCCTTGGTTGCTGGTGGTGCCTGAACACCGCAACCCCTCGCAGTTACTCCAGCTGGGTGCAGGAATGGGACCTGCTGGTAAGAATTCCATACAGATTTGAAATTACATGTGCTATACAAATGCCAAAAATTGGGCCTTTGCCGTAGGTGGTGCCTGAACACCGTAACCAAGGCCTCGCAGTTACTCTTGCTGGGAGCAGGAATGGAACCCGCTGGTAAGAATTCCATACAAATTTGAAATTGCATTTGCTATACAAGTGCCAAAAATTGGGCCTTTGCTGTAGGTGGTGCCTGAACACCGTAACCAAGGCCTCGCAGTTACTCTTGCTGGGAGCAGGAATGGAACCCGCTGGTAAGAATTCCATACAAATTTGAAATTGCATTTGCTATACAAGTGCCAAAAATTGGGCCTTTGCTGTAGGTGGTGCCTGAACACCGTAACCAAGGCCTCACAGTTACTCTTGCTGGGAGCAGGAATGAGACCTGCTGGTAAGAATTCCATACAAATTTGAAATTACATGTGCTATACAAATGCCAAAAATTGGGCCTTTGCCGTAGGTGGTGCCTGAACACCGTAACCAAGGCCTCGCAGTTATTCTTGCTGGGAGCAGGAATGGAACCCGCTGGTAAGAATTCCATACAAATTTGAAATTGCATTTGCTATACAAGTGCCAAAAATTGGGCCTTTGCTGTAGGTGGTGCCTGAACACCGTAACCAAGGCCTCGCAGTTACTCTTGCTGGGAGCAGGAATGGAACCCGCTGGTAAGAATTCCATACAAATTTGAAATTGCATTTGCTATACAAGTGCCAAAAATTGGGCCTTTGCTGTAGGTAGTGCCTGAACACCGTAAGCAAGGCCTCACAGTTTCTCTTGCTGGGAGCAGGAATGAGACCTGCTGGTAAGAATTCCATACAAATTTGAAATTGCTTTTGCTATACAAGCGCCAAAAATTGGGCTTTTGCAGTAGGTGGTGCCTGAACACTGTAACCAAGGCCTCGCAGTTACTCTTGCTGGGAGCAGAAACGGGACCTGCTGGTATGAATTCCATACAAGTTTGAAATCGCATGTGCTACACAAGTGCCAAAAATCGTGCCTTTGCCGTAGGTGGTGCCTGAACACCGTAACCAAGGCCTCGCAGTTACTGTTGCTGGGAGCAGAAACGGGACCTGCTGGTAAGAATTCCATACAGATTTGAAATCGCATGTACTACACAAGTGCCAAAAATTGGGCCTTTGTGGAAGGTGGTGCCTGAACACCGTAACCCCTCACAGTTAGCAGGGCACAGGGACAGGGTCTGCTGTTAAAAGTGACATACGACATTGAAATTATATGCACCTGTCATACAAGTGCAGAAAAATTAGGCCTTGGGGGTTGGTAGTGACCTAAACCAAAAACATTGTTGGAAGCTAGCATAATCAAGGTAGAGGAATAGGATAGGCAGCATATGCAGTCTTCAAGGGATGGCAGACCCTTAGCAAATTCAATCTGTTACATCAGCATCAGGGGCCTGATAGCTCTTGTTGATCCAGGACTGGTTCATTTTGATGAAAGTCAGCTGGTCAACAGTCTGTGGACAGACGTACTCTTTTGTTCGTCACAAAACCTCCAGCAGCACCGAACGTCCGTTCGGAAAGCACGCTGGAATCAGGACAGGCCAGTAGCTCCATTGCATATTGAGCAGGTTCTGGCCAGTGGTCCATCCTCAAGACCCAGTAAGCCAATGGATGCGCAGCTGGAAAGGTCTCCAAGTTTGCTCTTGTGCCTAGATAATCATGCACCATATGATGGAGACGCTGGTGATGATTGCCTAAACCTAACAGCACTGGGTGCTGATGAGGACAAAAGAACTGTTTAAAGGCATCGGTCAGCCTGGCTGTACGATGCCTCAGAAACACATCTGGAGAATGTTGACCTCCCAGTGTCTGGAAAGGCGGTACAGAAATTTTTTTTCAAGGCCTCCTCAAGATGTTTCATCCTCTGCCCCCTTTGCAAAGACAGGATGAGCTCTGCAACTTTACCCTTGTAATGTGGATAAAGAAGGGTTGCCAACAAGTAATTATACCTCTCCTTGATAGCACGAATCCTCGGGTCCTTTCGCAGGCTTTGCAGAATCAGGAAGCTCCTGCAACGTAAGTTGGAGGAGGCATGAGCTTCTGAGTCCTCTGGGTCACTAAGGATGATACTGTCAGCAGGAGCAACCTCTCCCCAACCATGTACAACTCCTGGGGTTTCTGGGGAATCAAAACCACCCTTTGAAGACTGCTGTATGCTATCCTCTTCCTCTACATCCATGCTAACAAAATCCTCCACCTCCTCCTCTTTTTCCTGTGTGTTTTGTGGCCCTACAGGAATGATATCTGCATAAAGGGGGGCTTGTGAGGAAAGGCAGTCCTCCTCTTCCTGCCGCTGTTCTGCCTCAAGTGCCCTGTCCATGATTCCACGCAGTGTGTGCTTCAGCAGGTAGACTAGCGGAATAGTGTCACTGATGCATGCATCGTCCTGGCTCACCATCCTTGTGGCCTCCTCAAATGGTGACAGGATGATGCATGCATCCTTAATCAAAAGCCACTGGCGTGGCAAAAAAAGCCAAGCTCCCTTGACCCTGTCCTTGTGCCATACTCACACAGGTACTCATCGATGGCCCTCTGCTGCATGTGCAGCTGCTGCAGCATTGCCAACATTAAGTTCCACTTGGTGGACATGTCACAAATGAGGCGGTTGGTGGGCAGGTTTAATTCCCCTTGAATGACAGATAAGCAAGCACTGGCATTGAACGAACAGCGGAAATGGCCACAGACTTTTCTGGCCTGCCTCAGGAGATCTTGGAAGCCCGGGTATCTGGTCAATAAACGCTGCATCACCAGATTCAGGACATGTGCCAAGCATGGAACATGTGTCAAGTGTCCCTGTCGGAGGGCGGAGAGAAGGTTGGTGCCATTGTCGCATACAACCATTCCTGGCTAAAGCTGTCGTGGCGTCAACCATCTCTGAGCCTGCCCCTGCAGAGCTGACAGAATCTCTGCACCGGTGTGACTCCTATCCCCTTGACAGACCAACTGAAGCACAGCATGGCATCTTTTAGCCTGACTGCTTGCGCAGCCCTTGAACGCTTAGGGAGCACTGCTGCTGCAGAGGAGAATTGAGCAGAAGAGGACATGGAGGAGGAGGTGGTGGAGAACCAACACCAGCTTTTTGGAGGAATGGTGGCAAAACAAGCTGCAACACTGAACCCTGTCCTGCATCCTTCCCAGCTGCCAGCAGAGTTACTCAGTGCTCCGTGAAAGAAATGTAACGTCCCTGTCCATGCCTGCTGGACCAAGAGTCAGCAGTAATGTGCACCTTCCTGCTGACCGCTTTGTGCAACGAGGCCAAAACACTACCTTCCACATGACGATAAAGAGCCGGAATGGCCTTACGCGAAAGGAAAAGCCTTTTTGGGACCTGCCACTGTGGTGCAGCACATTCCACAAATTCACGAAAGGGTGTCGAGTCTACCAGCTGAAAAGGCAGCAACTGTAATGCTAGCAATTTGGCCAAGCTAGCATTAAGACGCTGAGCATGTGGATGGCTGGGACAGTATTTCTCTCTACAGTTCAAATACTGGGGATAGTGAAATTTGCCTGCTGCTCAAATCAAGTGGTGGTGTACTGCTAGCAGATTGGGTGCAAATCTCTGTGCCACTCATTGCTATACCATCATCCCTCTCAATGCTGGTATTTGAGAAGGCATGAAATATAGTAGGGTTAGAGATCGTAGATGAGGAGCAAGGTGATGTATGCTTGTTTTGATCTGGTGCCTCTTTCAGGTGCTGTTGCCAACGGACTGCATGGCAAGTCATCATATGCCTTGTCAAGCATGTGGTGCCCAAGCTGCTGGTGTTCTGGCCACACTTAATCCGCTTTAGACAGATGTTGCAAACAGCAATGCTGCGGTCTACTGCACAGATGCTGAAAAAAGGCCACACTAATGAACTTTTTGGAGTCTGCTGGGATTTTGCAGCACCCTGCACCTGTGGAGCTCAGTGCTGTGACACAATAGGTTGGCTACTGCTATGGCGGCCCCTGGAGCACATCCTGCCTCTTTGGAGTTGTGCGTCCTCCTCATCCTCCCCCTCCTCCTCTATCCTGTCAGGCACCCAAGTACAGTCAGTGACCTCATCATCCCCTCCGTCCTCATCACTGGAGCAAACTTGGCAATATACTTCAGCTGTGGCAACATGACTGCTGGTTTCTTGTCCGTCATTGTCACCCCCTCTCTCTAGGCTCCCATTATTCCCTTCATCAACCTGGGAACCAACATCTCAGCTTTCAAATTGCTGCGCATCCTCCAGGAGCATGTCACTGACACTATGATCAAATAGTTCAGATGACTGCTCTGTGCATGATGGTGAGGCAACTGAAGGAGTAGCTGTGGAGAAGGAGCCTGTGGAATGGGCTGCTTTGGCAGCTGCAGTTGAAGGCAAACTACTGGGAGCGTGGGTGTCAGAGGAAGAGGAGGATGAGAACAGCTTATTGATCCACTCCACCAACTCTTCCACATGTTGTGGATGAATAGCATGGGCAGCACTGGAAATGTCAACTGTGACCACCACTTTTCGGAATGGACACAGAGGCTGCTTGCCCTCTTTTCGTGGCCTATGTGCGTCGGCCTCTCCTTGTCGGCCTTTCGGACATGATGTTCATACAGCTCAATATAGGGTATACACAACTGACCAATATATACTCAATGACCTGATATGATGTAATTGATAGCCCTACAGATGAACTGTGGTGGTTATAGATGTACGCAAGTGACCGATTATCAATACTCTCACTGATATCTGATGTAATCTATAATCCTATAGATGGATGATCTGTGATGCCTATAGAATGTTCCACAACTGAGCAATGGTTACTCTGGCTGATATCTGAAGTGATCTTTATTCCTAGAGGTCTGTGATGCCTATAGAAAGTTCCACAACTGAGCAATGGTTACTCTGGCTGATATCTGAAGTGATCTATATTCCTAGAAATCTGTGATGTCTAAAGAAAGTTCCACAACTGAGCAATGGTTACTCTGGCCGATATCTGAAGTGATCTCTATTTCTTGAGCTCTGTGATGCCTAAAGAAAGTTCCACAACTGAGCAATGGTTACTCTGGCTGATATCTGAAGTGATCTCTATTCATAGAGGTCTGTGATGCCTAAAAAAGTTCAACAACTGAGCAATGGTTACTCTGGCTGATATCTGAAGTGATCTCTATTCCTAGAGGTCTTTGATGCCTATAGAAAGTTCCACAACTGAGCAATGGTTACTCTGGCTGATATCTGAAGTGATCTCTTTTCCTACAGGTCTGTGATGCCTATAGAAAGTTCCACAACTGAGCAATGGTTACTCTGGCTGATATCTGAAGTGATCTCTATTCCTAGAGGTCTGTGATGCCTAAAGAAAGTTCCACATATGAGCAATGGTTACTCTGGCTGATATCTGAAGTGATCTCTATTCCTAGAGGTCTGTGATGCCTATAGAAAGTTCCACAACTGAGCAATGGTTACTCTGGCTGATATCTGAAGTGATCTCTATTCCTAGAGGTCTGTGATGCCTAAAAAAAGTTCCACAACTGAGCAATGGTTACTCTGGCTGATATCTGAAGTGATCTATATTCCTACAGGTCTGTGATGCCTAAAGAAAGTTCCACAACTGAGCAATGGTTACTCTGGCTGATATCTGAAGTGATCTCTATTCATAGAGGTCTGTGATGCCTAAAAAAGTTCAACAACTGAGCAATGGTTACTCTGGCTGATATCTGAAGTGATCTCTATTCCTAGAGGTCTGTGATGCCTATAGAAAGTTCCACAACTGAGCAATGGTTACTCTGGCTGATATCTGAAGTGATCTCTATTCCTACAGGTCTGTGATGCCTATAGAAAGTTCCACAACTGAGCAATGGTTACTCTGGCTGATATCTGAAGTGATCTCTATTCCTAGAGGTCTGTGATGCCTAAAGAAAGTTCCACATATGAGCAATGGTTACTCTGGCTGATATCTGAAGTGATCTCTATTCCTAGAGGTCTGTGATGCCTATAGAAAGTTCCACAACTGAGCAATGGTTACTCTGGCTGATATCTGAAGTGATCTCTATTCCTAGAGGTCTGTGATGCCTAAAAAAAGTTCCACAACTGAGCAATGGTTACTCTGGCTGATATCTGAAGTGATCTATATTCCTACAGGTCTGTGATGCCTAAAGAAAGTTCCACATATGAGCAATGGTTACTCTGGCTGATATCTGAAGTGATCTCTATTCCTAGAGGTCTGTGATGCCTATAGAAAGTTCCACAACTGAGCAATGGTTACTCTGGCAGATATCTGAAGTGATCTCTATTCCTAGAGGTCTGTGATGCCTAAAAAAAGTTCCACAACTGAGCAATGGTTACTCTGGCTGATATCTGAAGTGATCTCTATTCCTAGATGACTGTGATGACTATAGAAAGTTCCACAACTGAGCAATGGTTACTCTGGCTGATATCTGAAGTGATCTCTATTCCTAGAGGTCTTTGATGCCTATAGAAAGTTCCACAAGTGAGCAATGGTTACTCTGGCTGATATCTGAAGTGATCTCTATTCCTATAGGTCTGTGAATATTCTAAAATGTTGCAGAAACTGACCGATGAACAATACTATGACTGGTATATGATGTAAAAAAATAAATCTCTCCCTACCTCACACAGGAACCTGGCCCTCCCTACACTGCTGGGAATGTCTCTCTGCACTGCCTGACTCCAAAAAAAACTACTCTCTCCCTGCGTGAATCGCATGCCTGTCCCTGCCTCTTTGCCCGCACAATGACACTACACGCTGCGGTTGCGCGAGCAGCCTTTATGTAGTGTGGGGTGTGTACTTGGCCCCTGAGCCATGTTGGCTAAAGGCAGCCTGCCTTTAGTCCAATCATGGCACAGATCATTTTATTGGCCAAAGCATGAGGTCAGGGTGCATACTTTGGCCAATCACATAACGTGCTGCACGTGCAGTATGGGAAACTCAAATTTCCCACAAATAAGCACATTTGTTCGTCATTCGATGAACGAACGAACGACCGAAGTTCAAGTCGAGCATAGCCTCGACTCGAACTCGAAGCTCATCCCTACTTAGTTGTACAGTACAGGACAGGACACAGGCAGAATATTCATAGACCCCGGGGCTTTCCCAAGCAATGAATGAGAAGTGTGGGCAACAACAAGGCAAAAAGAACTGTGCCAACAGACCCACAGCATCTGGGATGAACAAGCCCAACTTCAGAGTGCTGCTGAAAAAACCTTGTGGTTGGAATCTGAATTTGCAGAAGACATCACATCCACCTAGTAAAACTTTAAAAAAGGTATTACCAAAAAACAGGTGGTGGCCTTACGAACCTTTTAACACTCCAGTGATCTGGTGAACAGAACACATAGGAGTGCAGAAGGAGCTTTTCCATTTAGAGATGAGTTGCCTTATCCATATAGCGATGGTAGATTTGGAAACAAGGATGTTCTTGGTGAGGTCCTGAAGGTAGGATGAACAGGGAGCCTGACTTCCTGCTACAAGCTGTAGCTTTGATGAGGACTCTGATGGCTCTGACTTTGTATATGAAGTGAAGAGCAATATGCTTTGTGTGCTTTGCAGCAGGACACAGATATCTTCATTGAGATAGAAGACCTTAGGCAGGAAGACCTTAGGCAGGAAGGGTTGCCTTGGGCAAAAGACTATTTTACCTGTAAAGAATAAGGAATGGCTCCTTACAAGAAAGAGTAACTAACTTTGACATGTCTGGCAGATGTGACAGCAAGGCTAGTTTGTGGAAGAGGTCATCTAAGGGGATTTCAATGATGGGTTCAACAGTTGGTTTCTGCAGGGCAAAGAGAACCAGATTGAGTTCCCAAGGAAACATGGGGTGCTGCAAGGGAGCCCGATCCATGTTGCACCTTGCATAAAGGTTTTGACAAGGAAGAGTGAGGCTAGAGGTTTTTGAGAAAAAATGGAAAAAGGCTAAAACCTGCCCTTCAATAGTATTTAGAGCCTGGTTCTGGACAAGCCCTGATTTTAGTAGGGCCAGAATTGTATTCTCTAGGATTGAAGTGCCTGTGTTCAGACCAGGCAAAGATGTACTTCCAGGTATGAGTTGATATTTCTGGAAGTGGCTTTTCTTGCTTTTAGAAGAGTAGGAATTACAGGCTCAGTAGCCCCTCTGTCTTTTTTTACCATGGGCTTGGACATGCTGTTAAAGCAAGAGTTTGAGAAGTAAGAAGGAATAGGTTCTTGAGATAGCAGGTCTGGCCTGTTGGAAAGAGGTCAAGGGTTGTCTCCTAGCAGTCTATGTACGTCTGTTTACCAGTTTATTGTGGGTCACATTGGTGTCATTTTAAGTTATTGGTTTATTCTCTTGCTGTATTGTATGGAGCAGTCGAGGCAAAATTTGAATCAAATGGAAAGGCATAAATTAGCCTGAACTGAGTCTAGGGAATTATCAGAGCATCTGATGCCAGTGCTAGAGGATTCTTGGTCCTGACCACATACAGAGGTAACTTGGTATTGAATCTGGAGGCTAGGATGTCCACATCCAGAGTTTCCCATCTCTGACATATCAGGCCGAAGATGTTGGGGTGAAGGACCCATTCCCCTTAATTCAGCTGGTGACAACGGAGGTAATCTGCCTTCCAGTTGTCCACTCTTGCGATGTAGGCAGAAGAGATCGCTGGGCAGTGTTCTTCCATCCGTGAGATGATCTGGCTTGCTTCTATCAAGGCTGCATGACTCCTGGAACCCTCTTAAAGATTGATATAGGCCACAGCTGTGGCATTGTGTGATTGCACCCCGACTGAGTGATTAGACATCCTTCCTAATCTGAGCTCAAGGATGTTGAAGGGTAGCTTTTCTGCTGACCATGTCCCTTGAACCATGACGGATTGAAACACTGCTCTTAAAGAGTTAGTTACGCTAAATAAAAAAAAAAAACAAAAAACAAAAAAAATCCTGTCCCCTTAAAGCATGATATCTGTATCACCTAAAAAAAAACCTGGCTGATCCTTCCAGTTTCTACCCTCCCCTGTGTATCATGGCTGCTGACCCCCGAAACCGTAGTCAGTGTACGTGCCTTCGTAATCTGCAGCTATTCTCTGTCTGCCTCTGTCCTGCCCCTCCCCTCCCTGTCTGCAAAAAAAAAGAAAAGCTGATTTCTACCTGTTTTCACAGCTCCTATCGGTGCTCACATGACTCCTGACTTTCCTCCTTTCCTCCCCGCCTCCTCCGCCGACCTCAGAGGATGTTCTTTGCTCTGCCTGCTGAAGATGTCAGACCGTGAGAGAAGAGAGCCGAGATTCACGTGAGAAATCGTCTTTTTTTAACCACTTCATTTTTTGTGATTTGGCACAGCGTTGCTTTAACTGACAATTGTGTGGTCGTGCAACGCTGTATCCAAATACAATTGATGTCCTTTTTTTCCCACAAATAGAGCTTTCTTTTGGTGGTATTTGATCATCTCTGCAGTATTTTGATTTTGTGCTATAAACAAAAAACGAGCGACAATTAAAAAAAAAACACAACGTTTAAATGGTTAAAAAACACAATGTTTAAATGGTTAAATGTGTTCCCTTTTGTGCTTACAGTGTGGGGGGATGAATTGGACAGAGGCAGAGAGAGATCTGTGATTCAGCTTAACTGAATCACACAATCTTTCCCTGCCTCTCTGTTAGAAGACCTGCCTGCTTTGTGTACATAAGCAGGTGGCTCTTCTGTCATTCTAGCCGAAGATTGCATGAGGCCGGCAGAGATCGAGCCCACTCGCAGTGGGAACACGGCTCTGGTGCTTGCGTGCTGCCAAAACCGTGTGCACAAAATCACATAGATCTACAGGATTATGCTCAGCTGAGCCGCCCTGCCCTGCCCCAGTAAACCTGCGTGGGGTGGTCGGCAAGTGGTTAATAAAGCACAGGAACTATGATACAGGTTGTAATCCAACAGAGTGGATGGTGTAAAGATAACATAGTGGCTTAACAACCACTTAAAGCCTGCAAGACTGGCATCTGTCATCATTATCACCTTCCGGTAATATAACAAAAACGACTTCCCTATTGTCAAGGTCAGGTTGGAAATCCGCCAAACTACAGCTTTCCATGCTTGGCTAGATAAGTCAGTGGGTAGATCAAGATAAGGAGCATCCTTTTTCCATGCCAACAGAATTTTGTGTTGGATAGGTCTGGAATAAAATTGGGTGAATGGGACAGCCTCAAAAGGAGGCCACCATGAGGCCCAGAGGTCTCATGGAGAATCTCAGAGGGGCATCTCTTTGATCTCAAGTCCCAAGTGTGAGCTCTGAGAGAGAGAGGGCAGTTTGTTTTATGGAGTGAAGACTTTTGCTTGGGCTGTAATCTAGAAACAGGTCCAGGTATGTCAGGTGAAGAGAAGGCTGGACAGCAGATTTTTGGAAATTGATCACCCACCCAAAGCCTGGAGCATCTGAATGTTCTTGTGGACATTTGCACATAGCTGAAAGGAAGATAAATCATTCAGAGGCAGGTTATCTAGATAACCTGTGACTTGGATGCTCTGAGTTCTGAAAGGGGCCATAAGAGGTACAAACACCTGTATAAATACTCTGAGCAGAGGCTAGACCAAAGGGCAGTTGTCACATGCCTGGTCATAAAGCCGAGATGCTGAGAGGGCTATTCTTGTGGTTAAGTGCTCGATGCCCCGAAGACAGTAACAGGGATCACTAAGCCCAAAGAAGCAGAGACTGCCGGTTGTGCCACAGTTGCTGTTGAGGTGACTGTCCTGCAGGTGGATCCTGGATGAGAGGAGTAGCAGGTCCCAGGAATTATGTAGATTGTGTGGGAAGCACACAGCTGGAACATAGCAGCAGGCTGGTCACAGTGGGTAAGTGCAGCAAGCTAATCACAGCAGGTTGCACCTTGGGCGGATCAAAACAGGCAGGGCAAGACAGGAGGCATAGCTAGGGTCAGAGAGCCTGGTGGTGAGCAGACAGAGGATCAGAGACATGGTCATGCAAGCCAAGGTCATACACAGGACAGGAGACAGAAGCAAATCCATAGACAAGCCCAGAGCCAGGAGGAAGACAAGAGATATCTAATAACAAACTGGGTCGGTAAATTCAGAAGCACAAGCATACAGGGTCACAGGAATCAGGAAGCTGAAGACCAGTCAGTGGCATCCAAGCACATCAGTCATTCTTTTAAAGGCCAGAATGTGCCAGAATCTACTGCAGGTGGAAAGCGCCAGCGCTTGCCCACATGCGTGTGCCTGTTCTCTTCCATTGGGTGTGTGCGCTCGCATTTCCACGCAAACAGGTGCGACCATGTCTGCAAAACATGTAACAAGCGAGCGCTATGAGGTAGGAGCCGCTAGCACAAAAGGTGAATATATACCTTCTAAACAGTGAAACAAAAACAAGTGCAGCGCTAATATGCAAATGACATATCTCAAACGACAAAACAAAAATGAAACAATAATATTAAGTATAAATGTGCTCATAAAACAAAAACAAATTGAAAAATGAATAAATGTCAAATCCTCTATGTTAGTCTGTGATCCGGAGTGAAGAATTAACTGTGATTTATAGGTGTCAATGCACACACCAAAAATGCAGTGTAAACAAGAAGTTCAAAAGAATTGGTGAATCCACCTCCAGTGACATAATACAATAGGTGACAGTGCTCCTCCACCAGCATTTATGTGCGCTCACCAGATATCCTGAGAACATAGACCTTGATTACAAACCTATCAGGAACTGTAAAACCCCTCTGAGGTGCAGGGACGGGATCTCAATTATGGAGTAGTGGGTGTACTAAATAAATGCTCATCAAGTAGAGCCAAAATAGCTGATATAGTGTAGCATTTAATAAAAATTGAGGTAAAAACATGTACATGTCACACCAAAAATGGCCAATAACTCACATAAGGTAGACTGCCGTTCCACAGCAGGGATACAGCTGTTGGACGCCAGTGTGTAGGCCTCCTCCCGACGCGTTTCATGTTAAGACACGTTGTCACAGGGATCTGCCCATCACTGGCGTCAGATACTTACTGCGAATAAGTAGTCAAGGAGCTGGATGTTAACTCGCAAGTGGCCAGAAGTGGTCACGCGGCCACACTGCGGGAGACTGCAAATGGTCAAACCGCCATCTTGCGGAAGACCAGAAGTTGCCCAGTCACCATATTGACGGTGACCAGAAATGACATTGGCGCCGTACTACAGGCACCCAAATAATAGTACTAAACAACCATGAATGGTAACATGGACTAACTGGATAAAAAAAGACCCAACAGCAAAATACATGAATGGGTCAATAAAGTGTCACAAAAACCATGTAAAAATAATATATTAGAAAAGGGATTAAAAACCGTAACAACATCCTGGACCTTTACTATCACATCATACACAAACAAAACTATACTGTATATATAATAACAATCATAATAAATGGATATCTGATACAAATTAAAAAATGATTAAATAAAAAAATAATAATGATTAAAAATGAAAAAAATGGATCATATGTAATCACAAAAGAAAAAAGGGGAATTATATGAATCCACCTTAGTTCACATTTAAAAAATTGTTCCATATACAAAACCATAAAACATTATAGATCAAGTATAAGGGAAAGAAAAAAGGGGAAATAAGGAGGGAAAGGGGAGGAGGTTATCCAGCATCGTATAATCAATTAATGTATTGGATAATAGGGGGCCTATGTAATATAATACAAAAATTACATTACTGAATGTCAAAGGTAACAATCTCAGGTGTCAAATCTAACTATTGTCCAAAAACAGTTGATATCCAAATCAACATTGAGCTCCCTAGGCACCAAACTCCCCATCTCATAATTCCATTCCGTTTCCCTCCTGAAAACCTCTCTCCTTTTGTTAATACCTCTCCATTGATGCTCCACAAGGTCTACTGCAACAATCTTTAGTACAATTGTATCCCTATTGTGAAATCTCCTAAAGTGGGAAGACAAATAATGATCCCTAAAGCCTCTTTTGATGTTGTATACATGCTCCCTTAGTCAGTCACGGAGATGTCTAATAGTTCTTCCTACATATTGCTTCAGACAGGGACACTCTAGCATGATTACAACATGTGTGGTATTGCAGGTGATGAATGCATTAATTGGATATGTTGTGGCCATGTCAGATATTGGCCATAATGCCAGGTCTTTGGGCAAGTCTCATCTGGCTTGTTCCAACAGCAGCGCAAGAAAAGGATTGTCTGTTTGCAAAGCGTAGAAAGCACTGATGAGGAGGATACAATTGGGATATGAAGATAGGCATCCAGGATGTATACAGAGGCCTAATATTCCCTCTGTCTCAGCAAGCAATCACTGACCTCATGAATTCTATTAAAAATTTTGGAATTTGAAGGTATTTGCTTAGGGGTTTTAGGTCTGAGCTAGGATAGCTTCATTGGGTTTTGGTACCGTAAACATGTTTGAATGCCTTTGAACCTGTCCTGTAGAGGTAACGGAACAACAACTCCCTAAAACAAAAAAGGTTCAGGGCCGTCAGGGACTCAGACGCCGCTGTGCAGCCTACGGTCCATCTAGGCGAGTGCGCATGTGCGTGCGTCATGACGCATATTGTACCAACCCAGCCTCCACTTAAGGATCGCTCACCCTCTCATCCATTGCTGGATTATCGTCAGCTTCCTGTTTCCTGTTGCGACCTCGGCTTGCTCCATGGACTTGTCTCTGCCTGATAACCTGTGTACCGACCCCGGCTTGCTCCACGGATCTGCTTCTGCCTGATAACTTGTGTACTGACCCGGGCTTGCAGTTACTTGGACTGACCACATGTGTATGACCCCCGGCCTGGCATTTATCACTGCACTGCTTGCTTTCACTGGAGCTTCTCAGAAGGGACCCAGATATCCCTCTCAGCCATCCACCTGCACCACCACAAGCATCCAGTGCTACTTGGGTCACGTCACCTCCTGTCTCACTTCCAGGGGTGATTCACACCGAGCTACAAGGGAAGCCCTCTCAGCACTTCAGCCTCCACCCAGTGATCTGACAAGGGCATACTGCCATTCTGACTGTACATGGGCAGACGGCTGCACTTTAATGGGGACGGTACAGCTCTTTTGGGGAGAAAGATGGCCACCAAGTTGGAGGGGCTTTTAAACTAGTAGACGGGGGAGAGGGCTCAGAAGTAGAGTCAGTCAGGAGGAAGCAAAGGACAGAAGGTATTAGGGTCAGCAGTGACAGTAGATCCGAAAGATAAATTGGAGGGTCTGTGCAGGCAAACCTCAGACCAAACGGGAATAAAAATAAACACCATTCACTATCAACTTCCACAAATCTAAGAGGGGTATATGCAAATGCCAGAAGCCTAGCTAATAAAATGGATGAGTTGGAAATGATAGTACATGAGAAGGACATAGACCTTGTGGGAATAACAGAAACTTGGTTCGACCCCTCACATGACTGGCTGGCCAATATTCAAGGGTATTCTGTGTACCGGAAGGACAGGGTAGGAAAAAGAGGGGGAGGGGTATGTCTCTATGTCAAGAATAATGGAAGGGTGATAGAGAGGAGTGATATTATGGAAGGATGAGTACGGAGTTAGAATCCGTGTGGGTAGAACTCCATAGGGAAGAAGTAAAGGGAAAAGTAATTGTGGGGGTTTGTTATAGGTCACCCAACCAATGGGAGGAGTTAGAACTGGAATTTATATCACTGTTGGGTAAAGTGGCAAAGCTGGGATCAGTCATCATATTAGAGGACTTCAATTATCCCGACATTGACTGGGAAGAGGGGACTACACACTCACTGAAAGGCCTGTCTCTTCATGGAAACCTTACAGGACAACTACATGTCTCAGTTGGTGGATTCTCCTACTAGAGAAAATGCATCACTAATGACTCAGACCTAATCTTGGAGGTAGGAGTCCAGGACAACCTGGGCTCTAGTGATCACAGGATGATCACATTAAGCGTAAATAACAATATAATAAGGCAAGAGGGGAACATAAGAACCCTAAACTTCAGAAGGGCAAACTTTCCCAAATTGTGCTAGATGATGGAAAGGGTAAACTGGGACCAAACCCTAGGAACACTGACCACGGAGGAAAAATGGGAATGCTTTAGGAACATATTAAACAAATGCATCTCGCAGTGCATTCCTATGGGTAATAAATTTAGAAGAGACAAAGCCAAACCTGGCTGGCTAAACCGTAATGTTAAAAAACGTATTAAGTGGAAAAAAATGGCCTTCAAAGAAATATGAATCAGAGGGCACAGTATCGGCATTCCAGCAATACAAGGAGGCAAATAAGAAAAGTAAATACAAAATCATAATGGCTAAAATCAACTTCGAGAGACAAATAGCGGAGGAAAGTAAAAAGAACCCTAAGAAATTATTTAAATATATCAACAGCAAAAAAACTAGGGTAGAGCATGTTGCACACATAATTAACGATGAGGGGAGGATGGTTACAGAGGACACGGAAAAGGAAACCGTGCTTAATGCTTTTTTCTCCTCAGTCTTTACACAGGAAAAGGAAGGGTACACTGACCATGACTGTATGTTTAGCAGTAATTCACAGGACTTGCGGCTATGGCTAACAGAGGGTGAAATCAGGGAAAGGCTGGATAAAATTAACATAAATAAATCACCAGGCCCGGATGGCGTACATCCAAGAGTACTCAAAGAGCTTAGTAAAACTATATCTAAACCACTGTTCCTGATCTTTGCTGACAGTATTATGACAGGAAATGTACCAGGGGATTGGAGGAAAGCGAACGTGATACCGATATTAAAAAAAGGGCAAGAGGAATGTCCCAGATAATTATAGGCCAGTCAGCCTGACATCGATAGTATGTAAACTTGTGGAGGGGATAAGGGACTACAGGGAGTGCAGAATTATTAGGCAAATTAGTATTTTGACCACATCACCCTCTTTATGCATGTTGTCTTACTCCAAGCTGTATAGGCTCGAAAGCCTACTACCAATTAAGCATATTAGGTGATGTGCATCTCTGTAATGAGAAGGGGTGTGGTCTGACATCAACACCCTATATCAGGTGTGCATAATTATTAGGCAACTTCCTTTCCTTGGGCAAAATGGGTCAAAAGAAGGACTTGACAGGCTCAGAAAAGTCAAAAATAGTGAGATATCTTGCAGAGGGATGCAGCACTCTTAAAATTGCAAAGCTTCTGAAGCGTGATCATCGAACAATCAAGCATTTCATTCAAAATAGTCAACAGGGTCACAAGATGCGTGTGGAAAAACCAAGGCGCAAAATAACAGCCCATGAACTGAGAAAAGTCAAGCGTGCAGCTGCCAAGATGTCACTTGCCACCAGTTTGGCCATATTTCAGAGCTGCAACATCACTGGAGTGCCCAAAAGCACAAGGTGTGCAATACTCAGAGACATGGCCAAGGTAAGAAAGGCTGAAAGACGACCACCACTGAACAAGACACACAAGCTGAAACATCAAGACTGGGCCAAGAAATATCTCAAGACTGATTTTTCAAAGGTTTTAAGGACTGATGAAATGAGAGTGAGTCTTGATGGGCCAAATGGATGGGCCCGTGGCTGGATTGGGAAAGGGCAGAGAGCTCCAGTCCGACTCAGACGCCAGCAAGGTGGAGGTGGAGTACTGGTTTGGGCTGGTATCATCAAAGATGAGCTTGTGGGGCCTTTTCGGGTTGAGGATGGAGTCAAGCTCAACTCCCAGTCCTACTGCCAGTTTCTGGAAGACACCTTCTTCAAGCAGTGGTACAGGAAGAAGTCTGCATCCTTCAAGAAAAACATGATTTTCATGCAGGACAATGCTCCATCACACGCGTCCAAGTACTCCACAGCGTGGCTGGCAAGAAAGGGTATAAAAGAAGAAAAGCTAATGACATGGCCTCCTTGTTCACCTGATCTGAACCCCATTGAGAACCTGTGGTCCATCATCGAATGTGAGATTTACAAGGAGGGAAAACAGTACACCTCTCTGAACAGTGTCTGGGAGGCTGTGGTTGCTGCTGCACGCAATGTTGATGGTGAACAGATCAAAACACTGACAGAATCCATGGATGGCAGGCTTTTGAGTTTCCTTGCAAAGAAAGGTGGCTATATTGGTCACCGATTTGTTTTTGTTTTGTTTTTGAATGTCAGAAATGTATATTTGTGAATGTTGAGATGTTATATTGGTTTCACTGGTAAAAATAAATAATTGAAATGGGTATACTGTATATTTGATTTTTGTTAAGTTGCCTAATAATTATGCACAGTAATAGTCACCTGCACACACAGATATCCCCCTAAAATAGCTAAAACTAAAAACAAACTAAAAACTACTTCCAAAAATAGTCAGCTTTGATATAAATGAGTTTTTTGGGTTCATTGAGAACATGGTTGTTGTTCAATAATAAAATTAATCCTCAAAAATACTAATTTGCCTAATAATTCTGCACTCCCTGTATATCGTAGAGTTTGCTAAAGACAACAACATCAATAGTAATCAGCACGGGTTTACAAATGGGCGTTCTTGTCAAACCAATCTGTTAACATTCTAGGAGGAGGTGAGCTGTGAGCTAGATAGGGGGAGACCAGTGGATGTAGTGTACCTTTCGCTAAGGCGTTTGATACAGTTCCCCACAAGCGCTTAATTTATAAAATAAGGTCTGCAGGCATCATCTACAAGGTTTGCTCTTGGATACGGAACTGGCTAAAAGGGCGTGTCCAAAGGGTAGTAATAAATAGCGCATACTCAGACTGGTCTGAGGTGGTAAGTGGGGTCCCCTAAGGCTCAGTCCTGGAACCAACCTTGTTCAATTTATTCATAAACAGCATTGAGGACGGGATCATTAGTTCTATATCAGTTTTTGCAGATGACACAAAATTGGGCAGGGCAATAACTGCACAGCATGAGGCAGATCTCTTACAGAATGACCTGAACAAAATAACAGAGTGGGCCACGACATGGCAAATGAGGTTTAATGTGGGGAAGTGTAAGGTTTTGCACTTGGGGACTAAAAACCTAAAAGCAAAATACACTTTAGGGAGGGAACCTTTGGGGGAATCTTTTAAAGCAGGTCATGTTTGGTATCTATGTACTCGGCCTAAGATCATCTTTTAAATTTTATCAAACAATTTGGAATTATATAGTGTATTTGTGCATTAAATAAAAAAAATTTATTTTTTTCGCAGAAATTGCGTTTGGAAAAACTGTGCGCAAATACCGTGTGACAAAAAAATTTGCAACATCCACCATTTTGTTTTATAGGGCCTCTGCTTTAAAGAAATATATAATGTTTTGGGGTTCAAAGTAATTTTCTAGTAAAAAAAATATTTTTTCATGTAAACAAAAAGTCACAAAAAAAGGCTTGGTTTTCAAGTGGTTAGAAGAGTGGGTGATGTGTGGCTAAGATTGAGCATAAAATGCCGGGACAGTTCAAACACCTCCCAAATGACCCCTTTTTGAAAAGTAGACACCCAAAGATATTTGCTGAGAGGCATATTGAGTCCATGGAGTATTTTATATTTTGCCCTAAGTTTCGGGAAGGTGACAATTTGTCACGCATGCCATGGGTATATGTGAAATAACACCCCAAAATACATTCTGCTGCTTCTCTGGAGTACAGGGATACCACATGTGCGAGACTTTTTGGGAGCCTAGCTGTGTACGGGACCCCGAAAACCAATCCCCATCTTCAGATTTTCGAATGGCGTAAATTGCTGCACTGCACTACCTGTCACAGACAGTTTCAGAGGCCCTGAAATTTAAAGATAGCACAAAACCCCCCCAAATGACCCCATTTTGCAAAGTAGACACTCCAAGCTATTAGCTTAGAGACATGATGAGTCCATGGAATAGTTTATATTTTGCCACAAGTTTCGGGAAAAGTCTAGCAGCGTACAGAACCCCGAAAACCAATCCGCACCTTCTGGCTTTCTAAGGGCGTAAATTGTTGATTTCACTCCTTACTACCCATCACAGTTTCGGAGGCAGATGGCACAAAACCCTCCCAAACGACCCAATTTTGCAAAGCAGACACTCCAATCTATTTGCTGAGAGGCATGGTGAGTATTTTGCAGCTCTCATTTTTTTGGGAAAATGAAGAAAAAAACAGGAAAATGCATTTTTTTTTCCTCTTTTTTCAAATTCCAAAACTTTGTGACAAAAAGTAAGATCTGCAAAACACTCAACATGCCTCTCTGTGTCTACTTTCCTAGAAGGGGTCATTGGGGGGGGGGGGGGGTCTGTGCTGTCTTGGCATTTCATGGCCTCCGAAACTGTGATAGGTAGCCAGGAGTTAAATTAACAATTTGTCAGTTAAAGTCACGCAGTGCCAAGTTGAAAAAAGGGGTCTGGTCTTTGAGCAGGAAAATCCTCCAGGGCTTAAGTGGTTAAAGCAGGGGTGGGGAACCTTTTTCCTACCAAGGGCCATTTGGGCATTTTTAAAATCAGTCGGGGCTGTAAAAAATTATCAACTTAAAATTGTGCCTGTTATAATTTGTAAAACATCTAATTAACTCACCCCTAATTTGATGGCTACAACTGCTTCTCTTTGGTGAAGTGTGTGATATTAGCTGGTATTGATGATGTTGCTACTCACAACTGGTTTTCCAGGTTTGCATCAGTCAGTCGACTCTGGCTGGTACTGCTGGTGGGTACTGCTGGCTTGTACTGTGCTGTGGGTACTGCTGGCTCAGGCTGGAACTGTTGGCTAGTATGGTGCTGTAGGTACTGCTGGCTTTGGCTGGTTCTGCTGTGGGTACTGCTGGCTCTGGCTGGTACTGCTGCGAGTACTCCTGGCTCTGGCTGGTACTGCTGTGTGTACTGCTGGTGGGAAATGCTGGCTAGAAGTGTAGCAGCATTGCGCTGGAGGAAGAGGCAAGGTTTCCTGTATTGGTCACAGGCGGAGTGCATTTGATATCACTCTGCCTGTGACTCACTCAGACTGTCAGAACGGAGCCAGAACTAAACAGGCTGTCCTCTCTCTCCCCTCCCTGTCTATTTGCTCCCTGAACCTCCCCTCCTGCTGCTAAAATAATATTGTGATATTGCTACATTCCACGGTGTTTCATTAAATTATTTGACCTGTGTATGTTTTAGTAAATATGCCCCTGTATACCTTATTTCATAGTGCCACTCACGTGACCGTCAGCTTCTGTCTGCCTCTCCTCCCCTCCCCTCTTTCCGACGGACGTTAGTGGGGGACTCTCAGCCCCGCCCACTGTAGTTATCAGACCGGAGGAGAGTGGCGAGCAGTCATGTGAGCGCTGAGCAGCGCTATGAAATAGGGTATACAGGGGCATGTTTAAAAAAAAAAAAAAAAAATCAAACATACACTGGGCATATCATTTAATGTAAGACATTGGATTGTAGCAATATCACACAGTGGCTTTACAACCACTTTAAATTAAACTGTGTTATCATGGATTATACAGTCATGAGCAGAAATATTGGCACCCTTGTATTTCTGTCAGATAATGCACCACTTCACCCAGAAAATTGTTACAAATGTTTAGGCATTCTCATGTTTATTGCTTTTGTTTGTATTGGTAGGACAACAAAGGTGGCGAAAAGCAAAATCTGACATTCCATGCAAAACTCCAAAAATGGACTGGACAAAATTATTGGCACCTTCTCAAAATTGTAAGAAATAATTGTGATCCAAGTTTGTGATTCTCCTGTAATTAAACTCACCTGTATCAATTAACAGGTGCTGACAACATAGAAATCACACCAGCAACTAGGTAAAATGGTGAAAAAAAATGGACAACCTTTCTGTTGCGTGTCTGTGTGCCACACGGATCATGGAGAAGAGAAAGAGCAGCAAATAATTGTTTTAGGATTTGAGAAATAAAATTGGGGAAAAGCATAGAAAATCCAGAAATCCTAATGTTCCTGTGTCCACTGTGCGCAACATTGTCAAGAAGTTTACAGCCTATGGCACTGTAGCTCATCTTCCTGGACATGGATAAAAGAGAAAAACTGATCAAAGATTGCAATGAAGAATTGTTCGAATGGTGGATAAAGATCTCGATCTACTTCCAGACAAATTCAAGCGGACTTTCAGGCACAGGGTTCAACTGTGTTCGCTCGCACAATACATTGCTATCTGAATAAAAAGGAACGCTATGGTAGGAGACCCAGGAGGACCCCACTGCTGAAACAAACAAAGAAAAACCAGAATGGAGTCTGCCAAAACTTTCCTGAGTAGGCCAAAATCCTTTTGGGAGAATGTGCTGTGCACAGAATAAACAGAATTACAACTTTTTGGTAAAGTCCATCATTCAACTGTTTTCAGAAAAAGAAATTAGGTTTTTAAAGAAAAGAATACAGTCCCTTACAGTCAAACATGGTGGAGGTTCACTGATGTTTTGGGGCTGCTATGCTGCTTCAGGTACTGGATGATTTGACCGTGGGCATGGCATTATTAAATCTGAAGACTAACAAAGAATTCTGGGGTGCAACGTAGGGCCAAGTGTCAGAAAGTTGGGTCTCCATCAGAGGACTTCCAGCAGGACAATGACCCAAAGCACATGTCAAAAAAGCACCCAGAAATGGTTTAAAACAAAGTGCTGGAGAGTACTGAACTGGCCAGAAATTAGTACAGATCTAAATCCCATAGAGCACCTGTGGAGAGATCTTAAAACAGCAGTTGGGAAAAGGAACCCTTCCAATCGGAGAGATCTGGAGCAGTTGGCGAAAGAAGAGTGTCCAAAATTCCAGTAGAGAGGGTAAAGAAACTCATTGATGGTTACAGGAAGTGATTAATCTCAGTTATTTTTTCCAAGGGGTGTGCTATCAAAAATTAAATTGAGGGTGCCGAAAATTTTGTCCAGTCTCTCTTCGTTTAGTGTCATACAAATCAATATGTAACATACCCCACAATTATATAAAAAAGACTTCTATTAAAACCTGTTTAGAGGAAGTTAAAAAGTGGGAAACACAATAAAACAATTTGAGTGGACCATTTATGCTTAAGCCCCGTACACACGAGTAGAAATTCGGCCGGGAAATTTCGTCCGAAGACCGATCTGCCGATTTTCGGCTTGTTAGTATGGTGCTTCCGACAACCGACTCCGACTTTTTGGCCGAAAAAATCCTGGTGTGCAGGCTATATAATTTTTGTCGACCGTCAAAACACGTCAGATTTTCGTCTCATTAATACAGATTTCGATGGGGAAAAAATCTTATGAGCAAAACTAGGCATGCTCAGAGATGAAAGAACACAAAGAAAGCAATCCAACACATGGCATCACTTCTGAAGTAGAATTCTGTAGTGCAGGAAAATTTGCGTGCAGTCTAGAGCATATTCCAACCAACAGACACCACTCTGGACAAAAGACGGACGACCGGTCGGCGGAAATTCGTTGCGTGTGTACGAGGCTTTAGTGTTGCCACTCCAAACTGAGGTGTGAAGCCCTGCTGGTGCTCAGGATTTTAGGGATGGTGGTGTGAAAAGTGACACATAGTGAGAGGTGAACATCATTCATCAATACCATTCCTCAGACCACACTCCCTATCATGTTTTGCCCTACCCACTTGGGGGGGGGGTCGAACTGTCAGCGGGCATGGTCTGAGAAGTGGCACTGACTGAGGCTTTCACATGAACACATCCTTATTAGGATCAGCTCAGGTGTGCAACGGTTTGCTGCTTTAAAAATTAGATCGGACACACAGATGCTCTGTGCTGTGAAGATGCTCTCTGCTGTAAAGATACTCTCATAGCTATGGTTAGGTGTGCTGTCTTTCCTCCTGTGCTCATATAGAGTAGTCATAGGAGAACCTGCAGGCAGCTGGGTCTAGACACCCTTTATGTTTAGTGTCCAAATGCCCCAACTTCAAGGCATCACTTGCAATTAAAAACATATGAGGACTTGCATCCCTTAATTCAGCAGCACAAATGAAGACACAAAATATGGGTGCTGAATGCCTTTTTGCATTTAGCACCAGTCTAAACCAGCCCTAAACCTAGTTATTGAAGATTTTATCTATACTGTTATTAAAACACGTTTCATTGATCTTGCATAGCAAACCGCCAGATTCACATTAGTGTTGCCTATGGGATGTTAAAACCACAATTTATTTTCATAGATAAACTGCAAAAAAGGCATGTAGCTAAAAAAAAAAAAAATTTGAAACCAGACAACATTATTCCATAGGAGTTTTATTTGTATTTTATTTTCAGTTGTTATTATCTAGGCAAGTGCCACAGACTTAAGTATTTTTTCCAGTGTCTGAAATTGAAGATCCATGGGACAGAGCTATTGCAGTTTGAAAAAAAAAAAAAAAAATACATTAGGTGGTTTCCCTGATCCTGTTGCACATGTAAAATGCATGATATGTCACCCTTGCAGGTGCTAGAAGCACCAGCAAGCCAATGCAGAGACTTTCCAATCCAAAAAAACTCTGGACCACTGTTCAAAATGTTTCCCTTTATAGTCTAAATGGTATTCAATACTGTCAAGTCTTTTTTTGTTTGTTTTCGTTGTTGCCGTAAGTGGAACCTCTGTCTATTTCAGTGACTCCAATCATTCGCCGCACTCCGACAGAAACTGAGATAAATGGAGAAAAAAAAAAAAAAAACACAATTACAATGTCATAACAATTATCAAATTATAAATGGTTCTCGTTATCAGTATTTGATTAGATAACCCCTTCTTACAATATTCGTTTATTTTTCAAAAGCAATCAGTTACTTGCTATTGGGGGAAATGGTCATGGGGGGGGGGGGGAGCCAGTAGCACAACGGGGTACCCCAGAAAACAAACTATGACTCGATGCCCCCCCCATCCACACACTCAATGTGGATGGCAGAATTACTCCTGCTGAGTCATTGTATTCTGACAGCAGTTAGGTGGGAAGTGAGTGTGAGGAGGCACAAAGTTATGCAGATGGAAATGGTTGTCGATGGTAGAGGCCAGAAAATAGTCAGACTGGTTCAAGCTCACAGAAAGGTTACAGTAACTCAGATAAATACTCATAACTGTGGTGGTCAGAAAAACATCTCAGATCGCACAACATGTCAAACCTTGAGGTGGATGGGCTTCAACAGCAGAAGACCAAGTCAAGTTCCACTCCTGTCAGCCAAGAGCAGAAATGAGGCAGTGGTGGGCACTGGCTCAACAAAATTGGAGCGTTGAAGACTGAAAAGTGTAGGTTCCTCTGGGGCACACGGATAGTAAGGCAGTCATGGTATATGAATCCAATAGAACACCTTTGAGATGTGGTAGAATGGGAAATTTGCAGCATGAAACTACAACAAATTGATCTACAGAAATTGTGTGATGCAATTATGTTAACGTGGACCAAAAATCTCAAAGAATGTCTGTGAAATCTAACCTATGACCAATTAAAGGACAAATGTCATGTAAGTGCAGCCACAAGGGAGTGCTCCAAAACATTGTATTTGGCTGTAAGTAGTGGATATTAGAAGGCACATTATGGTTTGTTGCTATGCTTCAACTATAAATGGAATTTGATATTGCACCTGCAAGACAACCAGCAAGGCTAAATAAGGTGCAACATTTCTGGTGCATCCAATTGGGCTCTTTTAGCCACTTCCACCACCATGAGACACACCAGGAGAGAAACATACATTACAGCTTGTGGCCCGACTCTCGCTGACAATGAAAGGCTGGGACCTGGGAAGGAGGCAGATTTAACTTATGTCCAAGGGCATTATCTATACCTATTGCAGCTTACAGCGCCTCTCACACAAGGCAGGACCTCACTGACCTATGGTCGTAGACAATATAGAGAAGAAGGCGTAAAAGGCTTGCTAAAAACTACCCCCCACCTCTGACCTGAAGCTCATCCCTAGCATTGAGTTGTGACACGTGGACTTTTAACTGTCCAAATTCATATTTAGCACAGCATATGCATGGTTTAAGGTGGGATCTAAGAGAAACCTTTGGAAGGAGATAAAAAAAAAAAAAGTCGTCATGCTGGGTTTCCTGGTCTCAAGCAGATTTAATATAATTTGGGACCCTGAACTGTTGCAAAGATGCAGCATGCAGGCTTTCAGAAAACGCACCAAAACGTGGGACATTATAGAAGTCTATGGGAAACCACAGGTAACCCGCAAGAATACCACAGTTACACTATGCTGCACCTACACTGTGGCCAAGTGTGAAAGCTCTCTTACAGATTAAGCACAAGACCAAGTGCCGCCACAAATTACAATTCTTTGTAGAACTTCTACAGTGACTAATCCCCTATACAACATCAAAAGTAGGAGACAGCTGTATTTGTAAAACTGCCAAATACACAGCTGATATACAGGCACATTCATAAAATTAGAATATAATCAAAAAGTTAATTTACTTCAGTATTTCAATTCAAAAAGTGAAACTTTATATAGATGCATTACACACAGGCATATTTAAAGCATTTCTTTCTTTTAATTTTGAGGATTATGGCTTACAGCTAGTGAAATTCCAAAATTCAATAAGAAAAAAGGATTTTAATACAGAAATGTTGGCTTACTGAAAAGTATGACCATGTACAGTATAGTATAATCAAGCACAGTGATACCATGATTTTTAAGACCAGGTATTGGTACTTTTGGCAGTGTGGGCAGGTGCCAAGTCCTGATGACTGTGGAAAATTTTGCATTTCATTTGGAAATCAAGGTCCCAGAGTCAGGAGAAGAGTGGAGAGGCACAGAATCCAAGTTGCAAGAGGTCCAGTGTGAAGTTTCCAGTCAGTGATGATTTGGGGAGCCATGTCATCTGCTTATGTTGGTCCACTGTGTTTTATCAAGTCCAAAGTCAGCGCAGCCCTCTACCAGGAAATTCTACAGCATGTCAGGTTTCCCTCTGCCAATTAGCTTTATGGGGATTTTATTTTCCAGCAGGACTTGGCACCTGCCCACACTGCCAAAAGTACCAATACCTGGTTTAATGATCATGGTATCACTGTGTTTTACTGGCCAGCAAACTCACTTGACCTAATCTCCTTAGAGAATCTGTGGGGTATTGTCATGAGGAAGATGAGAGACACCAGACCCAATCAATGCAGATGAGCTGAAGGTCGCTATCAAAGCACCCTGGGCTTCCATAACACCTCAGCAGTGCCACAGGCTGATCGCCTCCATACCACACCTCATTGATGCAGTAATTCATGGAAAAGGAGCCCCGACCAAGTATTGAGTGCATACTATACATGGACATACTTTTCAGTAAGCCAATATTTCTGTATTAAAAATCCTTTTTTTATTGGTTTAACCACTTGCCTACAGTGCACTTTCACCCCCTTCCTGCCCAGGCCAATTTTGAGCTTTCAGCGCTCTCACACTTTGAATGATAATTGCGCGGTCATGCTACACTGTACCCATATGAATTTTTTATCATTTTTTTCAAACAAATAGAGCTTTCTTTTGGTGGTATTTAATCACCTCTGGGTTTTTTATTTCTTACAAAAAAAAAATGTTTTTTCTTATTTTCTGAGAGTAAATTTTGAAAATAAATACATTTTTCTCCTTTACTGATGTGCGCTGATGAGGTGACACTGATAGGCTGCACTTATGGGCACTGATGAGGTGGCACTGATGAGGAGGTACTAATATGCCGCACTGATAGGTGGCACTGGACACTGACGGGTGGCACTGATAGGCAGCACCATCAGTGCCCACACTCAGTGCCCATAGTGCTGCCAGTCAGTGCCCATCAGTGCCTAGATAAGCAGGCACTGATGGGCACTGACTGGCATCACTATGGGCACTAATTGTGGGCACTGATGGCAGGCACTGTGGGCACTGATGGTGGGCAGTTATGGCACTTTATTTCACTCTTGTGTAATCAGGGCACTGGTGATCAGTGCCCTGATTACATTTCCCTGTGTCCCCTATGAGGAGGAGCCGCTGATCGGCTCTCCTCGCCTCACAACACTGACAGTGTGAGTGTCAGGTAAACTCCAATAGTTTGGCTAATCAGCGAATTCGCGCATTGGCGCGAATACGCATGCGCGGCCAACTCCGGGCAAGATCAACTAAGAACGTGCGTGCACACGCACGCGGGACGTGACGGCGATTGGCGCCAAACGGCCTATTTAAACTCAGCAATGACAGGCACTAGTTGCTGGATGATCTTCAGCTCCCTGTGTCCCTTGTGCCTTGTTTTGCCTTTATCTTGGATTTCCTGTTGCCGACCCGGATTGCTTGACCACCGACTCTTCCTGATACCTCTGGCTTTTGACCCTTTGGCTTGTCCCTGGACTTTCCCCGTTTTCTCCAGTGTCTGACCCGGCTTGGCTATTGACACCGCTGTACCAGTCTCCTGTGGGCTATCCAACTCACCTTGTTCCTGCAGCACACCTGCCTGGTTTGTCAAGTGTTCCAGATCCGCCTTGGACCTATCACCCATTGGCCTCAGCCACCATCTGGCCATCCCAGCCGGCAACCCGTGCTACTTCGGGCACAGCACTCCCTGTCTCACCTCCAGGGGTGTTCTGCACCTAGCCGCAAGGGGAGCCCTCTCTACACTCCGGCTTCGGATCAGGTACGTGACAGTGAGCCAAGCAGAGCCGAATAACGGCACTTCCTCATTTGCATGTGACCGGCTGTGATTGGACACAGCCGATCACATGCGTAAAGAGTCATGTAATGGACTCTTCACCGAGATCGGGATCGCGACGTGTCCTAGCAACATGGCGCGGTCACGATCGCCACTCCGCGCGCCCCTGGCTGTTCTGGTGAGCCCTCATAGGACGGCGTCCCAGGATAATAGCTACACCACTCCGCCGTCATTTGACGACGGGCGGGTAGTAAGTGGTTAATGTAATATTTTAGTTTTATGAGATACAGAATTTTGGGTTTCCACTAGCTGTAAGCCATAATCATCAAAATTAAAAGAAATGCTTGAAATATTCACTTTTTGAATTACTATAATAAACTTTTTGATGTTCTAATTTTATGAGATACGCCTGTATCTGTTCCAGCCAATTTCTTAGTAGATTTGACAGCAATGGTATGCCTAAAGGGGACAATCAGACATTCCCAGTTAACTGATTTGGAGAGAAATAACACTAGGATACTCCAAAAAGCCTTTCCCCCTTAGTTGCTGTGTTCGCCCCTAAAATAGAATTCTCAATGCTAGGATATTGTTTTAGATAGAAAATGAGACCCAATGGAGGGACAAACCGAACCAGATCAACCCCATGGGTAACTTTGGCTGGGGGGAGGAGGGGGGGGGGGGCTTGACATTTTTAGAATCTCAAACTTAGGGTCTAGTTAAGGGAATAGTGTCTGGGGGAAATATAGGCTGTAAATAAACCCTTCCCTGCCTTACCAAATATTTTGGTGCTTTGCTTTTGGACATGCTAAATTATATCAGCCTTGCCATGAGTGTACAAACCTGCATGTCGGTTGAGCTGGTATCTTTTGGCATATACAGTGGGGAAAATATTTGATTTTGTAAGTTTGCCCGCTTCTGGCTGAGGAAAGAAGGTTCTCATCCAAGATTTCACAATACATGGCCCCGTCCATTGGCCCCTCAATGTGGCCTGTAACTTTAGCAGAGAAACAGCCCCAAAGCATAATGTTTCCACCTCTGTTTTTGACTGTAGGGACTGAGTTTTTAGGGTTTTTAGGGTCATAGTCAGCATTTTTCTTCCTCCAAACATAGCAAAACAATACCAAAGAGCTTAATTTTGGAGTCATATGACCACAGCACTTTCTCCCAATCCTCCTCTTAATCATTTAGATATTTATTGGCAAACTTAAGATGAGCCTGTACATGTGCCTTCTTGAGAAGAGGGACATTGCAGGGACCTTGCAAGATTTTAATCTATGACGGCGTATTGTGTTACCGATGTTTTGTTTGGTGACTGTGGTCCCAACTGCCTTGAGATCATTCACAAGCTACTCCTGTGTAGTTGTGGGCTGATCCCTCACTTTTCTCATGATCATTCTTACCCATAAGGCAAAATCTTGCATGGAGCTCAGGACCGAGGGTAATTGATGGTTATTTTTTTTCTCTTCCATTTGCGAATAATTAATCCAACAGTTGTCTCAGTTTCACCAAGCTTCTTTCTGATGCTTTGACAGGTCTACAATCTTGTCCCTGACATCCTTTGACAGCTCTTTGGTCTTGCCCATGATGGTGGGTTTGAATGAAAGAAAGATTCTGTGAATGGCTGTCTTTTATACACAAAACAAGTTGTTGTTAGGAGCACTTTCTTAAATTGACAGGACTAATCTGTGTACCACATAGGCACATACTGTAGCCAGTCTGTGGCAGCCAGAATTGTTGGTTGGTAGCGGATCAAATAATTATTTTACTCACTGAACTGCGACTCAATTTATAACATTTATATCACCGGGTTTTTCTGGATTTTTGATCGATATTCTCTTTCATTTAAAATACAACTATGATAATTATAGACCCTTCCTTTCCTTGTAACTGGGCAAACTTACAAAATCTGTAGGGGATCAAATAATTTTTTTCCCCACTGTATATCTACGTTTAAAAAAATTGGATACTTGCAGATGCAAGTCCGGTGAGTCTCATCATGGCAGCAGGAACGGATTTTAAATTTGCTAATTTTTAGTCACAAAACACAGAATAATTGATCGGAGCTTGCTTAGCCCAAATGTATGTTCTCACTTTCACTAGCTGCTCCACCCACCCCCCCAAATACTTCTAATGTGAATTCCTGTATTAATCAAGTGCTCTGCCCATCTGCAGCAATACTGGTGTCTCTGCTTTTTACAGGCAGAGGCAGCAGCGGGAGCAGGGCCGAACAGCGCTATGTGTGCCTTGGGAGCGGGGCTGCATTTGCAGCCCCATAGCAAGTCGCTTGTTATGGGGCACATGGAAGGAGCAGCAGCAGAGAGGCCCGGTAGGTGACCCCAGAAAAGAAGGTAAGAGGTGGCTCTGTGCAATAATCTTGCACACAGCAGGCACGTGTAACATTTGTTTTTTTTTATTTTGTAAAATAAAAAGAAATGAATATCAGTTTAAAGAAATTTATCCTACAGGTTTCACTGGGGTGAAAAACAATGAACAGTTGTGTTCACTGAGCAGTGCAGGGAATATAGTGGTGCTACATTAAGAGGTTTATTTATTTAGACAGATTTTCTGCATGAAAATATTTATAAAGAGAGCCCTAACAGAAAAAAGAAAATTAGATTTCAGATTTTTTAACCTTACCTACTACCATAAGTAGTGCAAACATAGCCAGCGTGAAGTATGATCCACTGCCGATCATGTTAACAAGCACTTTGCATAGAGGGTAGGACAGCAGAGATGCCCAGAACAACCAGTTCACAAGAGTCCATGGTCTACGTGCAGACGCAATAGCAGTGCCAGGATATACTCCTGTCTTGTAGTAACCTTCTTGAAAAGCATCCTAAGAAAATGAAAAGATCAAAATCTCTTTACTGTCAGATAACTCATTCATTCCATTGTTAGAAATAAACAATTTAGTAAACGTTAACATATTCAATCAACAGGTTTTTTGTTCTTATGCAATGTCAGTTATATTGATTTCTACATTATGACACGTTAGTAATTTAGCAAAAAAAAAAAAAAGATTGTGGTTTATATATATATATATATATATATATATATATATATATATATATATATATATATATATATATATATATATATATATATATATATATATATATATATACATACATACATACATATATACATACATATACATACACACACATACATACATACACATTTATACACAGTATCTCACAAAAGTGAGTACACCCCTCACATTTCTGTATATAATTTATTAAATCTTTTCATGTTCTAGAAAAGTCAGTTTTGTAAAAAATCTGGAAATTGCGCATGTTCATTGAGGTTGATTTAAAATCCTACTTTTCAAAAAGGGGTGTACTCATTTATGTTGAGGTGTGTGTGTGAGAATATAATATATATATTATATATATATATATTATATATATATATATATTTATATATATAGTTAGTATCTCACAAAAGCGAGTACACCCCATGTATTTTTGTAAATATTTTATTTTATCTTTTCATGTGACAACACTGAAGAAATGCCACTTTGCTACAACGTAAAGTAGTGAGTGTACAGCTTATATAACAGTGTAAATTTGCTGTCCCCTCAAAATAACAACACACAGCCATTAATGTCTTAACCGCTAGCAACAAAAGTGAGTACACCCCTAAGTGAAAATAACCAAATTGGGCCCAAAGTATCAATATTTTGTGTGGCCACCATTATTTTTCAGCACTGCCTTAACCCTCTTGGGCATGGAGTTCACCAGAGCTTCACAGGTTGCCACTGGAGTCCTCTTCCACTCCTCCATGACGACATAACATAGCTGGTGGATGTTACAGACCTTGCACTCCTCCGCCTTCTATTTGGGGATGCCCCACAGATGCTTAATAGGGTTTAGGTCTGGAGACATGCTTGGCCAGTCCCATCCCCTTTACCCTCAGCTTCTTTTGCAAGGCAGTGGTCGTCTTGGAGGTGGGTTTGGGGTCATTATGTTGGAATACTGCCCTGCGGCCCAGTCCCTAAAGGGAGGGGAGCATGCTCTGCTTCAGTATGTCACAGTACATGTTGGCATTCATGGTTCCCTCAATGAACTGTAGCTCCCCAGTGCTGGCAGTACTCATGCAGCCCCAGACCATAACATTCCCACCACCATGCTTGACTGTAGGCAAGACACACTTGTCTTTGTACCCTCACCTCGTTGCCGCCACACACGCTTGACACCATCTGAACCAAATAGGTTTACCTCTGTCTCATCAGACCACAGGACATGGTTCCAGTAATCCATGTCCTTAGTCTGCTTGTCTTGAGCAAACTGCGGGCTTTCCTGTGCATAATCTTTAGAAGAGGTTTCCTTCTGGGTCGACAGCCATGCAGACCAATTTGATGCAGTGTGCGGCGTATGGTCTGAGCACTGACAGGCTGACCCCCCCCCCACCCCTTTAACCTCTGCAGCAATGCTGGCAGCACGCATAGGTTTATTTCCCAAAGACAACCTCTAGATATGACGCTGAGTACGGGCACTCAACTCCTTTGGTCGACCATGGCGGGGCCTGTTCCGAGTGGAACCTGTCCTGTTAAACCGCAGTATGATTTTGGCCACCGTGCTGCAGCTCAGTTTCAGGGTCTTGGCAATCTTCTTATAGCCTAGCCCTAGGCCATCTTTATATATAGCAAAAATTATTTTTTTCTGATCCTCAGAGAATTCTTTGCCATGAGGTGCCACGTTGAACTTCCAGTGATCAGTATGAGAGAGTGAGAGTGATAACACCAAATTTAACACCCCTGCTCCCCATTCACACCTGAGACCTTGTATTACTAACGAGTCACATGACACCGGGGAGGGAAAATGGCTAATTGGGCCCAATATGGACTTTACTTAGGGGTGTACTCCCTTTTGTTGCCAGCGGTTTAGACATTAATGGCTGTGTGTTGAGTTTTTTTTAGGGGATAGTAAATTCACACTGTTTTACAAGCTGTACACTCACTACTTTACATTGTAGCAAAGTGTAATTTCGTCAGTGTTGTCACATCAAAAGATATAATAAAATATTTACAAAAATACATGGGTTGTACCCACCATTGTGAGATACTAAAAAAAAAAAAAAAAAAAAAAAAAAAAATTATATATTAAATATAAATATATATACACACACACACACACACACACACACCAGCATAAATGAGTACACCCCTTCTGAAAATTAGGATTTTTAAATCAATCAATCTCAATGAACATGCGCAATTTTCAAATTTTTGACAAAACAGAGTTTTCTAGGACATTAGTTTGGCTCATTACTTGAAAATAAGGTTAATAATTAACTTAGATTACAAAATTTTCAGTTTTACTCAAATAAGTTTATGCAAGAATTAATATACCCCACAACAAAAACTACTACTTCTAGTATTTTGTATGACCTTCATGATTTGTAAGGACAGCACCCAGTTGGTGACATATTGCAACATCCATCTTTTTCTATTCTTCAAGAATGGCATCTTTTAGAGCCTGTATGCTGAATGGAGAGTAAAGCCTCGTACACACGTACTGATCGTCGGCCGAACGATTGGCCGTCTTTTGTCCAGGGCTGTCGTGTCTGTTGAAAACTGCAAAAGACTGCACACGAATTTTGTCGGCCAACAACAGCCGACTGCAGAAGTGATGTCATGTGATGGTTAACTTTCCTTGTCTTTTTTCTTTTCTGAGCATGCCCAGTCTTGCTAATCTGCTGTCTGTCGGCCGAAATCTGTACTGACTGGCGAACAATCGGCTGTTCTGGTGTTGGCCAACAAAAATTTTAATGCCTGCATGACAGATTCTGTTCGGCCGAAAATGCGCTGTCGGCTGTCGAAAGCATCATACTAACAAGCCTACAATCGGCCGTCGGCCGAATATTTACGGCCGACAATCGGTACGTGTGTACAGGGCTTTATGCTCAACTTGTCTTTTGAGAATTCCCCATAGGTGTTCAACTGGGTTCAGATCAGGAGATATACTTGGCCACTGAATCACTTTCACCCTGTTGTTCTTCAGAAATGCAACAGGCCTTAGATGTGTGTTTCAATCTTTGTCATGTTGGAAAAGTGCACGACGACCAAGGTCACGAAGTGATGGTAGCATCCTCTCTCTCTCAATATAGAGTAGTGCATCTGTAAATTCATGATACCATCAATGAAATACAGCTCACCGACACCAGCAGCACTCATGCAGCCCCACAGGACACTTCCACCACCATTTTTCACTGTAGGCATCATGCATTTTCTTTGTACTCCTCACCTTTGAGACACCATACAGTTTTGAAGCCATCAGTACCAAAAACATGCATCTTGGTCTCATAACTCCAGAGTACAGGGTCCCAGTAGTCATTTTCTTTTTCAGCATTTTTGCAGGGCCCTGGCAAATTCTAGGTGGGTTTTTTTTTGTGCATGGGCTTTAGGAGAGGCTTCCTTCTTGTATGACACCCATGCATGCCATTCCTCTGCAGTGTACGCCGTATTGTGTCACGTGAAACAATCACCCCAGTTTGGTTTTCTACTTCTTTAGCTAACTGCAGTGAACTTGCATGGCGATGTTCATCAACCCATCTCATGGATGTTCCTGTCAAGGTGTTAACTTCCGTAGATGGCCTGGACGTCTCTGTCAAATGGTTGCAGTTCCATCTTGCTAAAAAAAATTTATCACTTCTGCTACAGTATTCTGACTTTTTCTTATTCTAAAGCTTTGCTGATCTTCTTGTAGCCTTTACCTTTGTGTAAATAAATGATTCTTTTTCTCAGCTCTTGTGACATTTCTCTTCCATGTGGTGCCATTGCTGACAGTATGAAATGGGAAGGGGTTTTCCTTGTTAAGTAACACCCTTTTATAATCAACTGTCTGCTGGACACCTGTTTAACCACTTACCGACTGCTCACATTGACAGTACTGCGGCAAAGTGGCTCGTTAAGGTTTGGCGACGTAGACCTACGTCACCAGATTCTCCCCTCTCTCTGCCGCGTGCGCAACCGGAGGCTCGCTCCCGCTGTATTCAGTCACAGCGGGAGTCGGGCCAGGGGAGGAGAGGCGGTGATCACCACCGCTCTTCCCCGATCGACGGGGATCGAGTGAGGAAATCCGCCCACTTGTGTAAACAAAGCGGATGGATCTCCTCTGTGACAGACCGTGACAGATTACAGGATTCAGCATAGCTGAACCTGCAATCTGTGTCACACAACCCCCTCCCCCCACACACGTCAGTAAGCATGAGGCATACATTTAACCCCTTGATCACCAACAGTGTTAACCCCTTCCCTGCCATTGTCATTATTTCAGTAACAGTGCATATTTATAGCACTGATTACTGTATTAATGTCCCTGGTACCCCCAAAAGTGTCAAAAATGTCAATTAGGGGTCCGATCTGTCCGTCGCAATCTCACAAAAAAAAAAAAAAAAAAAAATATTTGCAGATCGTCGCTATTACTAGTAAACAAAAATAAACAATAAAAATGACAAATCTTTACCGTAGTTAGTAAACGCAATAACTTTTGCGCAAACCAATGAAAATATGCTTATTGTGATTTTTTTTACCCAAAATATGTAGCAGAAAACAAATTGGCCTAAAATGTTAAAAAATTTTGATTTATACATTTTTTTGGGGGATTGTTCTATATCAGAATGTAAAAAATTGGATATTTTTTACCTGTCAAAGTAGAAAATGTAAATTTTTTCGGAAAATGTTTGCTTTTTTATTAATATCGCAAAAAATGAAAAGCACAGAGGTGATCAAATACCACCAAAAGAAAGCTCTGTTTGTGGGGAAAAAAGGACATAAATTTTGTTTGGGTACGGCGTTGCATGACCGCGCAATTGTCAGTTAAAGTTGCACAGTGCCAAGTTGCAAAAAGTGGCCTGGACGTTAAGCAGGAAAATCCTCCAGGGGGTAAAGTGGTTAATGAATAATTAGACTCACCTGTAGTTAAAATTCTTGTTAACTAGGATTTTGTTGTCTAAAATTTAGCTTTGCTAAATTTCATTTTAGTCTATTCATTTTTGCAACAGGGTCTTGAATGAATTTGTTAGGAAAAATACTTTGTGTGTGCAAATTAACAAATCTTGGTTGCAATCAATGGCCTGCATTTGTGGGAGTGTTGGGAAGTATATTGTCCCATAGAAAATGTTTATTATGAAAGGAAAGTAAAGGTTTCCTGACAAATCTGTTGGGGTGTACTCATTAATGCTGAGCACTGTACATACATACATTATATATATATACATACACACACACACACATAATATATATATATATATATATATATATACATACATACATACATACATATACATACACACATATACACAGTTCTTTCCTCTTAAGCAATGAAAAGGTGATAGTGATGCAACTTTGGTCACACAGGGAACATACTTTTTCTTGGTATAGCTTGTGAAGCCAACTAGCACATTCCTGTTCATCTTCAGGGATTTCTTCTAAAGGAATTCTTCTGGAGGATTAGAAAATGCAAATACAACATTTAACAAGAAAAAAAAAAAAATCTGAAATACATAATAACAAAGTGCTAGGTGAACTTTATTTTTAGGTCGTTTTGGCAAATTTTGAAAATTATTAAACAATAACTACTGTAGAAAAAGAAAATCCCATGAAAAATGGGGGTTAGAGGGTAGCATCCACCAAGCTATAGCCATTTGCAGTTTGCTTAGTTCCTAATCATGTGCAAATAGTCCACAGGAAAGAGGGAGCTACATGGCCACCTTACAGCAGAACTAAATCCCCTAAATCAACATTGACTAACTACTTCAATGCTGGGCACTTTCACCCCTGCCCAGGCAAATTTTCAGTTTTTAGCGCTGTCACACTTTGAATGACAACTGCGTGGTCATGCAACACTGTACCCAAATGACATTTTGTTGTTATCATTTTTCACACAAATAGAGCTTTCTTTTAGTGGTATTTAATCACTGCTGGGCTGTTTATTTTTTTGATAAAAAAACAAAAAAGACCAAAAATGTTGAAAAAAAAAAAAAAAAGTTTTTCTTTGCTTGTCAGTAAATTTTGTAAATAAGTAGTTTTTCTCCTTCACAGATGTGCGCTGATGAGGTGGCACTGAAGGGAACGGATTAGGTGGCACTGATATGCCACATTGATAGTGGCACTGATGAGCAGGCACTGAAAGGCAGTACTGAATGGCATCCCTAATGGGCACTGATTGGGGTCACTGATAGGCACTGCTGGGGCTGTACTGTAAATCAGGACAATGATGATCAGTGCCCTGATCTGTACAGGTCTCCCCTGTGAGGAAATGTCACTGATCGGCTCTCCTTGCCACCCGCTCTGTCAAGGTGAGCCGAGGAGAGCCAATAAACGGTGCATCCACATTTACATGTGAGTGTCTGCGATTGGACACAGCCGATGACATGGGAACAAGATCAGGGGTTGCCCCGTGTTCTAGGAACATGGCATATGACATCTCAGAACGAGAGTGCCACCCCACCATTGTCATTTTTACTATACAGCAGGCGGGAAGTGGTTAATCCTTATGCTGCTAGCGTTAGCAGGGCTGGCGCAAGCAATAGGCAAGTCAGGCAGCTGCCTAGGGCACCAGGGTAGGGGGGCCGCAAAATCTGTATCCCAAGCCAATCGCTGGGGATTCAGATTCCAGCACTAGCGTGGCATAGCATCGGGGGTCACCTGGCACTATACTATGGACCCGCGTGCATAATTCAGAAGGGCAGTGTCAGTCCCGAGTGTGCTGACTCAATCCCAGTCAGTGTGCAACCTGCAGTAGCTGGTTGTAATGTCAGGTGGGTGGCGGCATCCTGGGGGTGTGGGCATCTATCCCCACATGATGAGTGTGCAGTCCCACAGAGGCCACTACCCCTCGGAATATGAACATGGAGGGCAGCTAGGAGCACAGAAGAGGCGCGCAGAAGCATCCCCAGAGTTCCAAAGCCTGGACTCTGTCACCTCCAACCTCCTCTCCAGCATCAGCAGTAAAGCCCGGAGGATGAGGACGAGCGGGAGGCACAAGCTGCCAGGGAGCTGCTGAAAGGAGCAGCAGAGCACCTCCCAGATCGAGAAGGTATTGGGCATCATACACTGACACAGACCTACCTGCAGACACAGACTGGGATGGGGGGCAGAGGAGGAACTGCGGATAGGAACAGGGCTATGGGGTCTCTCTCTCATCTCCCCACCCTCTCTTTCAGCCCTCCCCCTTCTCTGTCCACCACCCTCTCTCTAAGCTCCACCCTCTGTCCACCACCCTCTCTCTGCCATCTCCCCTCTCAGCCCCACGCTCTCTCTGAGCCCCCTCTCTCTCAGCCCTACCTTCTGTCTGCCACCCTCTCTCTGAGCCCCCCCTCTCTCAGCCCCACCCTCTCTCTGAGCCCCCCCTCTCTCAGCCCCAACCTCTGTCTGCCACCCTCTCTGAGCCTTCCTCTTTCTCAGCTCCACCCTCTGCCACCCTCTCTCTGAGCCCCACCCTCTGTCCGCCACCCTCTCTCTAAGCCCCCTCTCTCTAAAAACCACCCTCTGTCTACCACCCTCTCTCTGAGCCCCCCTCTCTCTCAGCCGCACCCTCTGTCTGCCACCCTCTCTCTGAACCACTTCTCTCTCAGCCCCCTCCTCTGTCCGCCACCCTCTCTCTCAGCCACCCCTCTGTCTTAGCTACCCCCTCTCCTCCAGCCACTTTCTCCCCCCCTCCTCCTCTCTCTTTCCCCCTCCTCCTTCTCCCCCTCCTCCTCCCCCTTACCCCCCCCCCCCCTGGTAGCAGTGATTAAAAGGGTAGGGGAATACATGGGCAGGGCAAAGGAGGTGGAGCCAAGGGGGCGGCAAAATGAGGTTTCGCCTAGGGCGTCAAAAATCCTTGCACCGGCCCGGAGCGTTAGCAAATAGATGGGAAGGAATTTATTTAGCTTCTTCCTTCTTCCTAGGTCAAAATGATATCATACATTGCAGAAGTCTTCATTGGCATTTTTTCCTTTCAACTGATGGAGGGGAGGGGGGGCTAAGCACAAACTACTATCTGCATGCCTGAGCTGGGCAGATGGATTCCAGGAAGTAAATGCTACATGCATCATCCACACTTACTCAAGATGGACACAGCTAGCAATGCTGTGGGGGGGGGATTCAAAGTGAGTTTTCTACAAAAAAAAGGCATGGAGACATGGATGAATGGATGAGTTTGCTTTCAATTTTAAAAATGAGTTAATCAGTTTATGGTGCTTAGATACAGTTAAGATCAGAGTCAAAGTGGAATACTACCAAAGAATTCTGTATAATAAACCTTTAGTGGGTTCCTTACAGGAAAACGGTGGTAATACTCTCCAGAGACAGGGGCCTGAGAGAAACTCACTTTCCACTTTACAATCGTTTTTTCTTTTCCTCTTACCTGTATTGCTGATTTGTACCAAAAAAAACAAAACAAAAAAAAAAAACCAAACACAGCGAATCTTATGTTATCTTTTATAACCTGCATGTCTGGTCATGCGCTGCCACACTGTCTTTTCTAATGTCTTGCAGCCGGCCCACTGTTGACGTGACGCTGAGCATACGCAGTGTGCTGGAGATTACCCGGAAGCCTCCTAGGTAACCTAAAGCAAGTTTCTTGGGAAGCTTTGGGCATGGGGAAGGGTGGGAAAGGTAATCATCATTCTGCATAATTTGGCTCTTAGCTTTAATGGCAGACAGTAAAACAAAAAAAAAAAAAAAAACAGACAAGTTGGAACTTCTTCTTAATACTTTCATATTTCCGGTTACATTTACTACTATAATTTTAAGTCTGACTTTTTTTTATACACTAGGAAAAAAAGTTATCGCAATTGGTCTGTATGCTAAGGTATATGCGCAACTGAAGAGCCTTGCTCCATATTTTGTGGTACAGAATCCAGAGAAAGGCAACTTAACTAATAAGAGCGCTGGAGAACCTCAGTTATGAGGAACGGTTACAAACCTTAGGCTTATTCTCCCTGGAGAAGAGATGTGGAATTCCCTTCCACAATTGGTGGTTTAAGCAGGAGATATCACTAATCTAACAAACACAAAATATAGGGATATGGGAAGTGGTGGAGACATATAAAACACACACACCCACACAGGTTGAACTGGATAGACTGGTGTCTTTATTCAATCTTATTAACTATAAGAATCATGCATTAGTAAAATACATTGAAACTAGAACAAAAAAAATCCAAAAATGTCATCCAAACAGAAATCACTACTTTTAGCAGTACAAACATCACCTTTTGTTTCCTCACCCAAACTGTTTTAGCTTGCAAAATTCTTACCTTACATAAAGGTCTGCATGATACTTCTTCCCATTTAAAATGCCAAGAAGAGTAGGGTTTTCGTTATTTCTGAAGTTCAGTGTGGAATCATATACGGCAGAGGCTGTTTAAAAATACCATAGTTTTTCAGTGTTACAAACAGGCATATTTTTTTAGGGAGAATGCAAAAATGATGCGATAAACCAAAAGCAACAGGGTTTCAGCAGTAACGCATTTCTAATTGCTATGGGTGTTTGGTCTTTAACATCTCCCGGACCAACCACATACATATACTGCAACAGGGCGGTCCTTCAGAGAGAATCGCGTACCTATAAGTCTTTCAAATTTCAAGGTCTGGGGCACGTATGCGCACCGCCAGCGGCCTGCTAACGCTGTGACTGAGCACAGCCGGAGCCAATCAGCGGGTCTGGCGGACCCGATGTTCACAGGCATCCAGCGATCATTCCTGAGAGAGCCAGAATGGTGGTCTGCCTAGCTAAACAAAGCAGATCACTGTTCTTTCAGAGGGGAAGATAGAGATCCTGTGTTTATGCTAACATGGATCTCTGTCTTCCCCCAGTCAAAGCATCCCCCACACAGTTAGCAAGCACTCCCAGGGAACACATTTAACGATTTGATCGCCTCTGTTAATCCCTTCTGTGTCAGCGTCATTAGTACAGTGACAGTGAATTTTTTAAGCACTGATCAGTGTATTGGTGTCACTGGTCCCCAAAAAGTGTCACTTCGTGTCAGATTTGTCCACCGCAATGTCACAGTGCCGCTAAAAATGGCTGAACGCCGTCATTACTAGTATGAAAAAAATCTCAAATCTCAAATCTTTCCCTTAGTTTGTAGACGCAATAACTTTGTGCAAACCAACCATTATAAACTTAGTGGGATTTTTTTTTTTTTTTTTTTTTTTTTTACCAAAAACATGTAGCAGAATACATATTTGCCTAAATAGATGAAGAAATTAGATTTTTTTACATTTTTTTATTGGGTAGGTTTTATAGCAGAAAGTAAAAAAGATTGTTTCCATTATTCCAGACAGGGCAACAGACCGAATGCTATCTAAGCATTTGTTCTCAGAACATTATTTATATAAAATATAGATGAAGAGAGAGTACAGCAAAATCCAAATAAAACATTGAACAAAAAATATTAGTAAAATCTGAACAAAACCTTGATTATGAAAACAAGTGAAACCTGAATTAAAACATACTAAACAAGAAAGAGGGAGAGGTTGGTGGTGCTTGTTCATATCAATGTCACCCAGTCATATAATCTTTTATTCTTGCAAATACCTCTTTAATGTCCTCAGTTGTATGGTTTTGTGATGAGGTACAGGGACTTGGATCCCAGCTGCAAATTTGAGTAGGGACAATTGTACTAGGTTTTTATATAAACAACAGGAGTAGATATCAATTCACACTGCATTTCATATGCATGTCTGCACTACCATTCAATAGGTTACAGTTGATCAAAGGCTTTAACTCACTCTAGGCCAGCCTTTCTCAACCTTTTCAACACAGAGGAACACTTAAAATAAAATTTCTGGTCTCGGAGAACCCCTGCTAAAAAATCAAAATCTACAACTCATGACACATTAGTGTGACAGTCAGTGGGAAGAATGCTCCTTAACCACTTGCCTACTAGGCCTATTTTTGACATTTGGTGTTTATAAGCTAAAATCAGTTGTTTTTGCTAGAAAACTACTTAGAACCCCCAAACATTATATATATTTGTTTAGCAGAGACCCTAGAGAATAAAATGGAGATTATTGTAATATTTTTTATCACACCGTATTTGCGCAGCGGTCTTCCAAACGCAATTTTTTTGGAAAAAAATCACTTTTTTGAATTAAAAAAATAAGAATCCAGTAAAGTTAGCCCAATTTTTTTCCATAATGTGAAAGATAATGTTACACCGAGTAAATAGATACCCAACATGTCATGCTTCAAAATTGCGCACACTCACGGAATGGCGACGAACTTTGGTACTTAAAAATCCCCATAGGCGACACTTTAAAAATGTCTACAGGTTGCCATCTTAGAGTTACAGAGGAGGTCTAGGGCTCTCGATCTATTGCTCTCTCTCTAACGATCGCGGCGATACCTCACATGTGTGGTTTGAACACCGTTTACATATGTGGGCGGGGTTTCCGTGTGCGTTCGCTTCTGCGCGCGAGCTAACGGGGACAGGACGCTTTAATTTTTTTTTTTTTTTACTATTTATTTTATTTATTATTTTTACACCGTTTTTAAAAAAAAAAAAAAAAATTGATCACTTTTATTTCTAATACAAGGAATGTAAACATTCCTTGTAATAGAAATAGGCATGACAGGACCTCTTTTTTGTGAGATCTGGGGTCAAAAAGTCCTCAGATCTCACAAGTACACTAATAAAGTTAGAAAGGAAAAAAAAAAAAAATGACAAAAAAAAAAAAAAGGGACCTTTAAGTCGGTTGCTCGGCAACAACGTTTGCCGTCGCTCCGGTCCTCCAAGACAATAGAGTCGAGTGAGGGCAAGCTTGCCCTCACTCGACATCCTGTCTGTGAGGATCCGGGACCCGATCGTTTTACCCGCTGCCGGCGGGAGGGGGGGGGCACCCCTTCCGCCATCCTGGAGGGTGATCTCGCGGCGAATCCGCCGCTGGGACCACCCTTATCGGAAAGCCAATCGCCTGCAGTTTAAAAAAATACCAGGGTTATGGCAGCTATCTGCTGTCATAACACCGGTATTTAGCTTTAAACTCAGGACGTATATGTACTATGGGCCGGTAGGGAGGTGGTTAATCTGGTCATCATTGGGAAGAATTTCCCCCTTACAGATAGCTAAAAGGAGCAATGGTGTCATTGGGAACTTATCTGAGAGGCAGAAATTACCCATTGCTCAAGGAACCCCTAGCAACCTCAGGAGGAACCCTGCTCTAGGCTGTGTAGCTTCTCTCATGTAGACATGGTTCAAACCTATACAGGTTGCAGTTGATGCATATTCCAGATGCATTTTGGTTTTTTAATACACGTTTTGGAACCAAAAACACAATCTGCCGGTCCCTGGCCCTTTCCATAAAAAGAACAGATGTTAACGTGACCCATAAGAAACCTTATTAAATGGACTGTAGTGCATTCCTGCAAAACTGAAATCGCACTAATAAATGCATAGGTGTGAACCAGGCCTTACCTAGAGGTGGATCTTCTTGGTGTCCGAGATTGTGTATATTGTAAGTAGGAATTTGTATTTTGAAGATAAAACACAAATTGACAGACCATTACTAAATACACCAATCAGACATAACATTAGGGTCATCGAAAAAGTAAAGTGAATAACATTTCTTGTTACAACGGTACCTGAAAGTGGAAGGGATATATTAGTCAGAAAGTGAACATGTTGTCCCTGAAGTGGATGTGTTGAAAGAAGAAAAGATGGCCAAGCGTAAGAATTTCAGTGACTTTGACAAGAGCCAAATTGTAATGGCTAGGCGACTGGGTTGGAGCAACTCCAAAACTGCTGCTCTTGTGAGATGTCCCCAGTATAGCTAGGACCTACCAAAAGTGGTCAAAGGAAGGAAAAGCAGCAATCTGGTGACATTGTCAGGAGCAGCGAAGGCTCATTGATGCATACGGGGAGCAAAGGCTGGTCTGTGTCATCTGATCCAATAGAAGAGCTACTGCAGCTCCAATTGGAGGAAAAGGTAATGCTGGTTTTGATAGAAAGGTGTCAGAACACACAATGCATGCAGACTGGTCAGGGTGCCCATGCTGCTGACCCGTGTCCACAGCTAAAAGGGTCTACAATGGGCATGTGAGCATCAGAACTGGACCGCACAGGAATGGAAGAAGGTGGTCTGGTCTAATGAATTTAAGAATGGTTTGAGGAACACAACAATAAGTTCAAGGTGTTGACTTGGCCTCTTAATTCTCCAGATATCAATCCAATCGGGCATCTGTGGGATGTGCTGGAAAAACAAGCCAGATCCATGGAGGCCTCATCTCACAACACACAGGACCTTTAAAGGATCTGCTGCTGATGGTTCGGTGCCAGGCACAACAAATACATTCAGGAGGTCTAGTGGAGTCCATGCCTCAATGAGTTATGATGGGTGTGGCAATAATGTTATGGCTGGTCGGTGTATACTTCATATCAAAAGGCATTTGTCATTTCATTCATTAAAATGGTTTTCCAATATTCCTATGGCCAGTACATTTTTTATTTGATTTATTGCAATGACTCTAAATCTTAGGTTTTCAACAGTGTATTTTTATAGTAAAAGGAGATCAATAAACCTACAATCTTATTTATTTGCTACTTACCATAAGCAGCTTATCACACTCTAAATTACACGAGCGCCTCAACACCCTAACTGCAGGTAAATCTGTCCATTAGAATTAATGAAACTCCCTTGTACAAGGATAATGAAATTAAAGACCATGTCATACAGTGCATTGCGAAAGTATTTGGCCCCCTTGAACTTTTCAACCTTTTGCCACATTTCAGACTTCAAACAAAGATATAAAACTGTAATTTTTTGTGAAGAATCAACAACAAGTGGGACACAATCATGAAGTGGAACGAAATTTATTGGATATTTCAAACTTTAACAAATAAAAAACTGAAAAACTGGGCATGCAAAATTATTCAGCCCCTTTACTTTCAGTGCAGCAAACTCTCTCCAGAAGTTCAGTGAGGATCTCTGAATGATCCAATGTTGACCTAAATGACTAATGATGATAAATAGAATCCACCTGTGTGTAATCAAGTCTCCCTATAAATGCACCTGCACTGTGATAGTCTCAGAGGTCCGTTTAAAGTGCAGAGAGCATCATTAAGAACAAGGAACACACCAGGCAGGTCCGAGATACTGTTGTGGAGAAGTTTAAAGCCGGATTTGGATACAAAAAGATTTGCCAAGCTTTAAACATCCCAAGGAGCACTGTGCAAGCGATAATATTGAAATGGAAGGAGTATCAGATCACTGCAAATCTACGAAGACCCGGCCGTCCCTCTAAACTTTCAGCTCATACAAGGAGAAGACTGATCAGAGATGCAGCCAAGAGGCCCATGATCACTCTGGATGAGCTGCAGAGATCTACAGCTGAGGTGGGAGACTCTGTCCATAGGACAACAATCAGTCGTATACTGCACAAATCTGGCCTTTATGGAAGAGTGGCAAGAAGAAAGCCATTTCTTAAAGATATCCATAAAAAGTGTTGTTTAAAGTTTGCCACAAGCCACCTGGGAGACACACCAAACATGTGGAAGAAGGTGCTCTGGTCAGATGAAACCAAAATCAAACTTTTTGGCAACAATGCAAAACGTTATGTTTGGCGTAAAAGCAACACAGCTCATCACCCTGAACACACCATCCCCACTGTCAAACATGGTGGTGGCAGCATCATGGTTTGGGCCTGCTTTTCTTCAGCAGGGACAGGGAAGATGGTTAAAATTGATGGGAAGATGGATGGAGCCAAATACAGGACCATTCTGGAAGAAAACCTGATGGAGTCTGCAAAAGACCTGAGACTGGGACGGAGATTTGTCTTCCAACAAGACAATGATCCAAAACATAAAGCAAAATCTACAATGGAATGGTTCACAAATAAACATATCCAGGTGTTAGAATGGCCAAGTCAAAGTCCAGACCTGAATCCAATTGAGAATCTGTGGAAAGAACTGAAAACTGTTGTTCACAAACGCTCTCCATCCAACCTCACTGAGCTCGAGCTGTTTTGCAAGGAGGAATGGGCAAACATTTCAGTCTCTCGATGTGCAAAACTGATAGAGACATACCCCAAGCGACTTACAGCTGTAATCGCAGCAAAAGGTGGTGCTACAAAGTATTAACTTAAGGAGGCTGAATAATTTTGCACGCCCAATTTTTCAGTTTTTTATTAGTGAACAAAGTTTGAAATATCCAATAAATTTCGTTCCACTTCATGAATGTGTCCCACTTAATTACAGTTTTATATCTTTATGTTTGAAGCCTGAAATGTGGCAAACGGTTGAAAAGTTCTAGGGGGCCGTACTGTGCATTACCAATAATGCTAATCATTATTAACCATAAGTCCCCTTTCACACCTGTGTGACTTGTCCTGCGACTTGGGACTGTCTGTATCTGTGCAACTTCAAATCGAATCGCATCAATTTCAACATAGTCCCTGCACTACTTTGGTCCAGCTTTGATGCGACTGGAGGTCCATAGACCTCAGATTACACAGGCATTGCTTCAAGTCCAGTCAAAATTGCGGCAAAAAAATTGTGCGACTTTCATGTTGCACAAGTGTGAAAGGGGCCTAAATGAGCAATAGTGAAAAAGAAAAATTATATGTAAGCATTTTATCTACCACCTTCATTATTTTCATTTTACAAAGCACCAATGTCCAGCTTTTCTTAAGTGAGGTGTAGGATGTATGTATACCTCTATTAGTGCTCCATATTTCAGGCCTTAGACCTCTTAAACACCATGTAAGCCGCATGGACTAGTGACTTTTACAACTGAAGTGTATGCCAACTCAAATACAATATTTTACTACATGCTTGCACATGCACCTGGACAATGAGATTTTTTTGTTACACTGTAAAACCCTACTAATCCTCTAAAAGTCTAAATTATCCAGACCTTCTAGTCGCAAGTCTAGCTATAGTGCTCTTTTGTTGGGTGACAACCCTCACCCACTGCTTGCAATGTAGAATTGACCATCACACGCCCATAGACACTCATGCTGTAAGACCACAGGCAGCCATGCTGACTAGCGCACCAGAAAATAATTATAATAGTAATGCTCGGTTTAAAGCTGAACTCCGGGACAAGCAAATATGGTCTTAATATTGGTGTACTTCGTGTATTTCTTCCAGATCTGTGCAGTAAGCTAGTGTGAAACTTTGCCTCTGTGCTGGAGCTTCCTGTAATAAAGACCGGTCACTGCTGCTTTCTCTCCTTGCACAGAAAGACTGGCCTACAGTAGTTTCCACCACCTCCTATAGCTTTCTGTAGTAGATGGAGCTTACTGGCCCCTCCCACAGCTCTGCTCAGGCTATGTACAGCCCAGTGATGTCACCACTACTTTTACAAGGTAATATCTGGGGTTGCAAATACATTTGCTGCACATAAAGTGGATTTATATCAGGAATTTATTTGCATGAAAGTTTTTGGGGCCAAGATATTAGCCTTAAAGAGTTTTTTTTTTTTCATACATCACAGGACACAGACTAGGCTTAATAAAAATGACTACTTGGGTTATGTACCACCTATAGGTGAGCGGACACTGGCACACAGACAGGAATTCCCTCCCTATATAACCCCATCTCCCAAGAAGAGCATCAGTTTTTTTTACCAGTGTCAGAAGGCGAGGCTTCGAAATTCATCCCCACAGGTATATTATAGGTCGGATTTTGTCTTTCCTTCAGTCTGGAAAGAATATGAAGCTGGCCCCGAGTATTAAGGGGCAGATTTCTGCCTTGGAAATATTTTTCCAGAGGCCAATTGCTTCCCATTCTCTGGTATGAGCATTTTTATAAGTAATCATGTATATGGTTCCTCCAATTAGGTCGCCTCTAGCCTCTGTTGATATCAATTTGATACTGTCAAACTTGCAGAGGCCACCATTTGACCTAATCTAGGATCTTCTGTTAGCGTTTCTGGCTCAGAAAGTTGTCTTCCTGTTCGATATTACATTGGCAAGGAGAGTATCAGAATTGGTGGCTCTTTCCTCCAGGAGAGGTTTCTGATACTCCATACCGACAAGGTAGTGTTCTGTCATCTTTTTTTTTTTTTTTTGCTGAAGGTCGTTTTGGCTTTTCATCTTAATCAGGACATTGTCTTGGCTTCTTTTTTTTTTCCAGGTCTGTGTTGCCAGGGGGCAGGACCCATTACACAGTAAATATGATGCAGGCTATAAAGGTGTATTTGAAATTGACTGCTGCAGTTAGGCAGTGGCACTAGCGATTTGTCCTTCCAGAAGGACCAGCCAGCTACTAAATCGACCAATTCACATTGGATTTGGCAGCTAATTTCCCAAGCCTATGGCTTTAAGGGAAGGAATCCACAGTTTCATGTGATAACCAGTGGCGGCCGGTCGATAGGGATGCCGCCCCCCCCCGATCATCTTTAAAAAAAAAAAAAAATACAATTTAAAGCCACTATGGGGCGCCGGACCTATTACTGGCTATGGGGTGGGGGTGGGGTTTGGCATCCCATGTGGCCCAGGCAGAGGTGCCGATTGGCCACCGTTCTGGGTGGCATCAGGGCGCAGAGCAGTGCGCCCCGACACTCCCCACTTCTACATTCTAATCGTGTGATTGGTCCAGACTCCAGCCTGGACCAATCATTCAGGACATCCCGTCTGACGTCGTGGGGGACGGGGCGTGTGCGTCAGTCACTCTGACTCACTCGGTTCCCGCCCGCCGTCAGACTCACAGCGAGGAGGAGCAGCGTGGACGTCTCACAGATAGAGTCGAGTGCCAGCCAGAGCAGGTAAGTGAAACCACATGATCCCTCCCAAAACTTCACCTCTCAATCCCTTAGCCAGCTCCATAAAACATTCATCGTCCTTCTGTTTAACAGTCAGTGGGGCCCAGCAGCTGACAAGCAGCTCTCTCCCTCTGCAGCCGATCCCCAGCCTCCCGTTCTCTACGAGTGACCGAGTCCCCCTGCAGGCTGCACGTCTCAGTGTGCTACTGTGCGGTGCATGCTCTGATCTCTGCCAATAACGCTGACCGTCAGCTCTTCAAAACCATGTCTCCATCCATCCATGAGTCCATCCATCCATCCGTCCATCCATCCATGAGTCCATCCATGTCTCCATCCATCCATCCGTCCATCCATGTATCCATCCATGTCTCCATCCATGTCTACATCCATCCACCCATGTCTCCATACATCCATCCACCCATGTCTCCATCCATCCATCCACCCATGCCTCCATCCATCCACCCATGCCTCCATCCATCCACCCATGCCTCCATCCATCCATGTCTCTATCCATCAATCCAGGTCTCCATTCATCCAGGTCTCCATCCATCCAGGTCTCCATCCATCCAGGTCTCCATCCATCCAGGTCTCCATCCATCCAGGTCTCCATCCATCCAGGTCTCCATCCATCCATTCATGCCAGTGGGAAGTGGAGGGATTGGGGGGATTTGTGCTGGCAGGGGACCTCAAAGTCACGCAATTTTTTACCGCATTTTTTGCCGCGAAGCAATACCTATTACATTTTTCTTTTTGCGCCCCCCCAAAAATTTCGAGCACCAGCCGCCACTGGAAACTCACTCTACCCAGAGTATGGGGGCCTCTTGGGTTATCTGTCAGGCCTCAGTGGAACAGGTATCTAAGGCTGCAACCTGGTCTTCAATTTACATCTTTACAAATGTATTTTTAAGGTGGATGTAACTGCCACTGAAGATACAGCATTTGGTTGCAATGTCTTGTGGGGCTGCTGTAGAGCTCTTTGGGCCTGCGGTGGCTGTCTTTCCTCCCCTTGTTAGCAGTACTTTGGGACATCCCAGGTAGTCATGTATATTAGACCTGCTCTGTGTCCCATGATGGTTGAAAAGGAAAACTTGATTTTCGTACTTACCTGTAAAATCAATTTCTTAGAGTACATCACAGGACACAGAGGCCCATTCCATTCTATTGGGGGATATTGCTTGCTACAAACTGACGCTCTCCTTGGGAGGTGGGGTAACATAGGGGAGGACTTCTTTTTTGCCAGGGTCTATTTACCTATAAGTGGCACATATCCCAGGTAGTTCTGTTTATTAAGCCTATTCCGTGTTACACGATGTACTCTAGAAAATTGATTTCACAAGCAAGTACAAAAATCCAGTTTTTGCACATTGTTATTTATTGGGCTTTTGTTTTTATATAGGGCGTGGTAACTTACCTTGATAAGGCCTCTTGCACACTGCAGCTTAAAAATGCTCAGTACAGCGGTTTTTTTTTCTGAGCTAAAATAGAGCCCATTCATTCTTAATGTGCCTATGCACACAGCCGCGTAAATGAGCGCCGCGTTTTCTTCAGTAAGAACAAAATAGAAAAATCTGCATTTTTGGTCAGTAATTTGCGCCTGATGCGCACAAAAACGCGCACAAACGCGCAAAAACGCGCGAATGCGCTCAAATGACCCAAAATGTCAATTGAATATCCAGAACACTAGAATAAATTTGCGCGCAATTACGCGCATTTACGCGAATTCGCGCGAGCGCGTTATCGCGAAAATGCGCGCATTACAATTACGCCAGAAAACGCAGATGCGCTAACAGGAGTATCGTGTGTAAGGTGCCTAACATATCAAGTAGCAGCAACATAAGAACTCTGAATGCTTAAAGTGTATTTTCAACGTTGCAGTCCTGTTTGAAAAATGCCACTTCTTTGTTATGTTTTCCAGTTCTCAAATATCCAAAAATAATCAGAAATATATTGCAAGTCTTTTCTCTTCTGCCAGTAAAATGCTTTCCCCATTTTGCTAGCATTGTTTGTATATTACCTGTCCATTTTAGGTGCTTACAATCTCGCAAGGGAGGCACCTGGACACAATCTTGCAAAAGGGTGTAGTCTCAAGAGATCCCACAGCACTTACTGCTATAATCTTATCTAGAACCTAGTGCTTGTCAAGTGGGAAGGCTTAATACTTTACACATAAGATAAATGTATAGCAAGCCTTGCTCCGGGAAGTCACTCTAATGCTGGGTACACACTGCCCACAAATTGGCCTGTTCCTGCTGAAACTTTCAGGCAGTGTGTACAGCAGTCTGTCTAATAACTGGCTTTTGTTGCAGGGATATGCTGGAAAGCCAGCATCTGATCACCGCTCGCAGGCAATGGCTGTGAGCACTGATCAGTGTATTCCTGCAGGTTTCCTGTCAGAGTACAATAGCACAGCGGGGCAGATCGCCACACCAACATCGCTTGTGTTGGTACGGCAATCGTCAGTTTTTTTTTTCATTCAATTCAGTGGGGCTATAGACAGTTGGCCTGGTTTGTCCACACATACCCCAGTTTTTTTTTTGGCATTTAACTTCTAAATATGCAACATCCCCTTTGAGTAAGGATTTAGGGCCTGTTCCAGCCAGACATCGATCGACCACTAATTCACACATCTCTGTTCAGCACTGGATTAGACTGTGTGGTTACTTTATGCCAGATCACAGTCAGCCTGGGATAATCCCAACAGGCTTCATCTCGTCTTCTAATAGGATTGTCCAGGATTTTATCATCAACTATTCCTTTATTCAATTATTTTCATTATCTAAATGATTACATTCAACTGCTAATTTAATGTATTAGATTAGAGGCCAATCCATCTGAGTGTTAATTAGCCAAAACATGTGATCTCTGCAGCTGGTCTGCTACTGCTAAAACCATTTCCAAATAAACAGTTTATTAAACATTCAGACACACAAATCCCAACCTGCAAAAAGGTCATACAGCATATTCATATTATGTAATATAACTGGGTAATAGAATACACTATATCGCCTGACATTTTAGATTTGAATTGCACAAATACAGCTATTGTGAAATAACGGAATTTTTGTAAAATCTTACCTGTAAAATTCCTTTCTCTGAGTCCTCCGACAGTCGCTGCCTCTTCATATTCGTCACATATGGGGGTATTAGACTTTGCTCCGAAGGAGTAGCTAGGCAACAGAATATGTTAACAATAAAGCTTTAACATATCCCACCCTCAAGGGGTGGTCCCCTCAGTCAATACCCTCCTACTTCCTGCAACCATATCTCAGTTTTAGTGGAATAGCAGTAGAGTATACATTCAAACCCCAAAAGAGGGGCGGGGGCGGCGACTGTCGGAGGACTCAGAGAAAGGAATTTTACAGGTAAGATTTTACAAAAATTCCGTTTTCTCTTACGTCCTCCGACAGTCGCCGCCTCTTCATATTCGTCACATATGGGGACGTCCCAAAGCAGTGCAAACATGAGGGGTGGGAAACGCATCCGCGCCGAAAGGCAACGCAGTCTCCACATCAAAGAAAGGAACCTTACCAAAGGAAGGAAACCAGCTGGGCAACAGCAAAAATAAGTGCTCAACAGGAGCAACAACCCAGGAAAAGACAAAAAAACCAGGGGATACAAAAAACCATCCCAACAGCCAGGAGTCCCCAACAAGGGACCCTATGGAACAGCCGCACTAAGAACCTTGCGGCCAAAGGAAGCATCCGCCGATGCCTGAACATCGACTTTGTAGAATTTTGTGAAAGTGTGTACGGTCGACCAAGTCGCCGCCTTACACACCTGGGCTACAGAAGCCCCATGACGGCAGGCCCAAGACGTACTCAGTGATCTAGTAGAGTGCGCCTTCACAGGCACAGGGGGAACCTTCCCCTGCAAGGCATAGGCCTGTTCAATGGTCTGCCTGATCCATTTGGCAATGGTAGAGGCGGAAGCCGCCATGCCCTTCCGAGGACCCTCTGGAAGAACAAACAAGGAGTCAGTCTTACGAAAAGACTCAGTCGATTTAAGGTAAACCCTTATCGCCCGAACAACATCCAGAGAGTGCAATCTCACCTCCTTCGGATGTTTAGGCTTCGTGCACAACGAAGGCAAAACAATATCCTCGTTAAGATGGAATTCCGAAACTCGTTTCGGTAGAAAAGAAGGATTAGGTCGCAAGACCACCTTATCCAAATGAACAACCAGGTACGGAGACTTGCAGGACAAAGCCGCCAGTTCCGACACTCTGCGAGCCGAAGTGATCGCCACCAAAAAGGCGACCTTTTTGGACAACATAGACAACGAGATCTCCCTGATCTGTTCAAAAGGAGCACGTTGTAACACAGATAGAACTAGATTCAAGTCCCAAGGGGGCAAAGGATCCCTCCTAGGAGGAACCAGATGCCGCACACCCTGAATAAAAGTGCCAACCAAGGAGTTGGAAGCCACGGGACGTTGAAACAGAACGGCCAGCGCCGACACCTGACCCTTAATCGTAGCCAGCGCCAAACGCTGATCGACACCCGTCTGAAGGAAAGACAGCACACGGGAAACCGAGTACGTGCGGGGTGAAAACCCCCTGGACTCACACCAGGCAAAATAGGCCTTCCAAGTACGGTAATAAACCTTCCCCGAGGAAGACTTCCTCGCGTTGATCAAAGTATGAACGACCTCTGGAGAGAGACCCTTCTCCTTCAGGACCTCGGTCTCAACAGCCAGGCCGTCAAAGCCAGCGACTGTAAAGCAGGATGGTAAATCGGTCCTTGAGACAGTAGATCGTCTCGAAGAGGCAGACGCCAAGGAGCGTCGACCGCCAGATTCACGAGGTCTGCGTACCAGGACCGGCGAGGCCAGTCCGGTGCCACAAGAATCACCGTGCTGCGTTCCGAGTGCAACCTGCGAAGGAACCTGGACAGCAACTGAATCGGTGGAAACGCGTACATCAGCCTGTACTGATGCCACGGGGCCACTAACGCGTCCGACGCGTCTGCCCGAGGGTCGCGCGTCCTTGCCACGAACCTCTTCACCTTGTAGTTGAGGCGAGACGCGAACAGGTCCACATCTGGAAGACCCCACTTCGCGCACAACATCTGGAAGACAGCCGGGTGGAGAGACCATTCCCCCTGATCCAGGGTCTGGCGACTCAGATAGTCCGCCTGCCAGTTCTCCACTCCCGGAATGTGAACCGCCGTTATCGCCGGGACATGAGTCTCGGCCCAAGACAGAATGTCGGCCACTTCTCGAGCCGCTCGGGCACTCCTGGTGCCCCCTTGGTGGTTGATGTAGGCCACCGCCGTGGCATTGTCCGTCTGCACCCGAACCGGGCAGCCCTGCAGCCGGTCCGTCCAGCGATGAAGACAGAGCCTTATCGCACGCAATTCCAGAATGTTGATCGGAAGGGAAGACTCCCCCTCCGACCAGGTCCCCTGGGCGGACAGAACGCCCAGAACACCACCCCAGCCCGACAGGCTGGCATCCGTGGTGATTATCGTCCACGAGATCGGACGAAACGACTTGCCCCCGGACACCAACGGGGACTGGAGCCACCACAGAAGGTTTTCCCTGGTGCGATGACTCAACGAGATCTGAAGATCCAGAGATTGAGGTCGCCCGTCCCACCTGGACAGGATCTCCGCTTGGAGACCCCGCGTGTGAAACTGCGCGAAAGGAATCGCCTCGAAGGCCGAGACCATCAATCCCAGACATCTCATACCCGTCCGCAGAGACGAGTGTGGAACGTCCCTGAGGGACCTGACTTCCTCCTGAAGAGTCCTGAGTTTGTCTTCCGGCAGGAAGACCTTCGCCTGCACCGAGTCCAGTATCATTCCCAGATAGGGGAGACGAACCGACGGACTCAGTGTCGACTTTGGAACATTTATCGTCCAACCGAACTCCTGCAGAGTTTGCATTGTGACAGACAGGTCCTTCTCCAGACCCTGTCTGGTCGCAGACCGAACCAGAATGTCGTCCAGATACCCCAGGACAGAAATGCCCTGGGCTCTCAATAATGCCAGAACCGGTGCAAGCACCTTGGTGAAGACCCGCGGAGCCGAGGCGAGCCCAAAGGGCAACGCCACAAACTGGTAGTGATCCTCCGCAATGGCAAATCAAAGGTACTTCTGATGACCCTCGAATATGGGGATGTGAAGGTACGCATCCTTCAAATCGATGGAGGCCATGAATTTCCCCGGAACCAGGGCAGCCACCACCGAGCGCAGGGATTCCATGCGGAACTTGCGAACTCGCACAGAGCGGTTCAGAGCTTTCAAGTCCAGAATCGGACGAACCTTGCCCTCCTTCCTGGGCACGGTGAACAGATTGGAATAAAACCCCCGAAATCTGTCCCGATGAGGCACCGGAACCACCACTCCCTGAGCCCTCAGGTCCCGCACCGCCAGGTGCAGATCCCGCAGGCGCTCTGGAGACAGTTGAAGATTTGAGGGAAAAAATCTGCTCTCCGGCCGAGAGAGAAACTCGATCTTGTAACCAGATCGAACGATTTCCAGAACCCATCTGTCCCTCACACGGGCCAACCAGGGCTGAAGAAAACCGAGCAAGCGTCCCCCCACCCCAAAACTGGGTGAGGGCGCCCCTTCAGGCCGAACTGTTATGGGCCGCAGGTCCGGATTGACCGGACTTCTGTTTCCCAGACCAGGGCTTCTTCTGAGAGCCTTGGCCCTTGAACGGTTTGCCCTTGTAGTGCGGCCGAAAGGCACGAAAGGACCCCTGAGGGGGCCGAAAATGAGCATGCTTCTTCCCAGAAGCCCCCTTAGCCTTGGGGAAATGGGGCAAGAGAGTGCTCTTACCCCCGGTAATCCCCTTAATCAACACATCCAGGGACTCCCCAAAAAGGCGAGACCCATCATAAGGCAGATTGGCTAAGGTTTTACGTGAAGATTGGTCCACCGACCAACATTTCAACCAAACCAGGCGGCGAGACAACACCGCCACGCTGTGCACACGCGCGGCCAACGGAATCAGGTCCAGGTCCGCATCACACAGATACATGACACCCTGGTGGATCTGATCCACCATATCCAGGGTCGCCGCCGAGGCCGAATCGGCCACTAGGACGCGCCTAAGCATCTGCGTCCAACTTGCGATCGCCTGGGCCGCCATGAGAGAAGCAAACAGAGCCTTAAGCATAGAACCCGTAACAGAATAAGTATGACGGGCAAGAGACTCCAGTCTCCTATCCGTGGCATCACGGAAAACAGGGGATCCCTCTGCAGGGATCGCAGTGGCTTTGTTCAAAACCGCAATAGCATGATCCACTGGCGGAGGCACACACCACCGTTCATCAGTGGCAGGCGAGAAAGGATAACGCAGCTTAAATTTACTTGGTACCGCAAAAGGCTTGCGCAAATCGCGCCATTGGTCCTTAACAGCGCGCTGAAAATCAGCATTGCAGGGAAAAACCTGCGGCGTCCTGCGTTTTCTCTGCGTCCCATAAGCCGCCAAGGCAGCTGGGGGACACACCTCGTCCTGCAAACGTAGCGTCTGCTTAATGGAAGCAATCAACTCATCCATGATTGCAAGCTCTTCAGGCGAGCCAGGGGGAGAATTATCAACCCTCTCAACTTCAGCCTCTACCTCAGACCCCACTAGATCAAGAGAGGAGCGGGACCCCGATAGGGGGGTCCCCGCCAGAACAGCCCCATCACCTTCACCCTCAGAATCAGAGGACAGAGCAACTCTGGGCCGTTTAGTAGATTGAGCAGCCACCAGCATTTGCACCTATGCAGCAAGGCCAGCCACAATAGTGGCTAAATCCCCCCCTGGGGGGGAAACAGCGGTCCCCTGGCTTTCCACCAATACTGTGGGAAACTTGCCCTCCTGAGAATCCATTGCCCCTGTATGCCAGACAACCAAGGGTTAACTGCCCCCTTACAGCAAGCGCGGCAAGCGCAGCCCACCGCACCACACTCAGGCACAATGAGACCCCCACAGGGAATATACAGACTGAATACAGGCAATGGAACACAGGAATAGAAGGATAAAACCTGAGGAGACTCCGCTGCTGCTGCTGCCTCGATCGGTGCTTCCAGGAGAGAGGAAGTGATGCTGCCAGGGCGCTCTATGTAAGCCTATGGAGGCTACAAGAAAATGGCCGCCGTGCATGTAAACCATGCGGCCGGAGCGGGCGCCGGTAAAATGGCGTCGTTTGGCGCCGAAATCGCCGCTCCACAGTGCATAAAATCACACACAATATTATCCCATTATATGGATACATGTTAGATCGCCGCAGCGATCGCTGTATATGCCCCAACATGCCATTAAAAACATGCCCCACAGCACACAGCTCCTCACACTGCCAAGCCTGACATACTCAGTGTCATACAGCTCCCCCCCCCCCTTGCAGCCCACAGCATGCAGCCGAGAGATAGGGAGACAAGCAGTGTGATTAAAGGCAGGTTACACAGTCCCAGACTGAGACCCCCCCCAGACAGACAGGTCCCCACATAGATACACTTACCTCACATGGCGTGGGGAACCCGCACAGGCGAACAAGCCGCTGCACATGAGGCAGGGAGAGTCGCAATTCAAGACGCACACAATGGCGGTTCAGAAACCGCACAGCGTCCGGTGAGGTAGCCACCTCACCAATCATCCCTGCACCGAACAGGGATGGGTCGTTCACTGTGCCAGGAGCGTTACCTGGCTGAACGCTCGATGGCAGACTGGGAAGCCACTGACCCACGACCTGCGACCAGGGGGATCAGCCCGAGACCCAGTCCGCATGATCCTCTTCGTCCGAAGAACTAACTAATGCTGACAAAAATAACAGCTAAGTAAAGGTAGAGAGAAAACTCAAACAAAATATCAAAAAGAAGAAAGAGTCTGGGACAAAAAGTCCCAGCACAGAGAGAGCCAGCCACTCCTGACAAGCTAGACATTAAAACTGAGATATGGTTGCAGGAAGTAGGAGGGTATTGACTGAGGGGACCACCCCTTGAGGGTGGGATATGTTAAAGCTTTATTGTTAACATATTCTGTTGCCTAGCTACTCCTTCGGAGCAAAGTCTAATACCCCCATATGTGACGAATATGAAGAGGCGGCGACTGTCGGAGGACGTAAGAGAAATACGGTTTCCAACTCTTGAACACTAGGGATGAGCTCAGGTATATTTGGATCCTCGTCTGAACCTGCATGAGCTATCCTGCAAGAAAGCAGTCACTGTGCTCTAATTATCAAAAGCGGTTGATGCATTCCTCGCCCTGCAGCCACACGTGTACAAGGGAAATTGAAAACCAAAATAACCAAAAGTGTTAAAACCCGCGCTAAGTGAACATATTTTTTTATTTTTTCTATTTTTAATTAACTTTTTGAGTTATCTTTTATCTACTAACATTTTGTGGGTCATTTATTTATTAAATAGTGCCATTGTTGTAATGATTTTAATAGATTTTAGACATTTTTAAATAATATTTAATTAAAATAAAATAAGTTTTAATCATATTATTATACATTGTTAACAGGAAGTGAGGGGGTGGATATATTCATTAAGCTAATTCTATCGAAATCTTTTGGTTAATTATGATCTGCTTTGTTTAACTCAAATCGCGGAAGCTTGCCACAAATACGATTTCCTGTATTGCTCTGGGGACACCTAGAGTTTTGTAGTAATAGCAGGAAGTGGTAATAAGAAAGCTTGGCGCTCACCCCGCCTCCCCTGATTGGCTATATGATGAGTTAGTGTAGTATAAATAAGATCTGCCTAACGGGAAGTGATGTCTTTGATAACGCCCATAATAGGCGGGCGAAACGCGTCAAAGCACTTCCGGGCAGAGGAACATCACACAACGTCACTTCATGAAACCACTGTGGAACGCACGCCGGCAGCGTACGCGGAAGTGGGATGATTCGTTGTGATACCGCTATTTTACAAATGCTGATTATCACTGCACTTTTGTGAGTAGTTTTACTAGATTTTATTGAATAAAACACCTACGGGCTTCACTATGTTTGGCTCCTTCCCCTTCTTTTATACATGATCGAGGAGATAGCGGAGAGGTGCTGAACAGAGGTACTTGGAGGCTGTGCTGGATCCATCCATCCAGGGAATATTGTCACAGTTTAAGGCTGGTTTTATCCTAGGTCTAGTGAGTGCATCCCCATAGGGGTTTCTTCCTTGAGAGCACTTTGGCACCTATGTGGAATACTTTGAGCACCTTTCCAGCACTTCAGTTCCAGTCAAGGGAACCATTTACTTTGGACTTCACTTCTATTCAATCATTCTTGCACCATTTGCATTGTTTGCACCATGGACATTTTATAATTGCACTTTATTCATGTATGCACTTTATTGTTTATGAATTTTGTATTTATTGATTATACTATGCACTGATTCACTTTATTATGATTCAATCATTTTAATGCCTGCTAGCGCTGCTTTTAGATTGATTTTTACAAGGGAAATTGAACTGTGCTGCTGTGGGGAATAGGGAATGTCTCTGCACCTTGATTGGCAGTGCACAGTGACAGCTTTTTGGTGGGATAGCTCAGGAAAGTTCAGATTAGGATCTGAACATGCCGGAGTTCATCAATCCTGCTAGTTTCTGAGTCTGTTCACCACTTTGAAATAAAAACAAATAATCAGTTATGGGATTCGGTAAGAGTCTGAAACCTCACTCTAAGCTTGCTTTATAACAGTCCAGGCTTTCCTTCAGCAATAGCTGGATGTGCTATTATTTATCTGTACCCCCATGGAGGCTGGTCTTTGCCCTGCTTGAGCTCAGGGCAGCAGCCTTGTCAATTCATGTGAAAGTATTCAGCATTTAAAATTTACAGCAATGAGGAATTTGTGAAAGAGGCAAACCGTTTTTTCAACCAGTCATTTACAGATCTTGAAACAAAATAATTTCAGTACTAAAAACACATCTACAGCACATACTGAGTACAAAATGCAGTAGCTTTGAGCAACCAATTAGAATTTGTTTTACTGTAGCTAGACCAGCACAATGGGCTGTGCTTAGTTGCTATGGGCACTGCATCATCATTAATCCACCTTCCACTTATAATAAAAACAGGCAGCATTATTTTTACAGATACAAATAATTTGTTACTTTCCTTACCTACATTTCTTAAACTTTGCACAGTGACAGCAAATCCTTTTGTTCTGGGTAGGAGGTGATATTTCAACTTGGGAAGGCCTTTCGCTTCTGCGACTTGCATGCTGATTTCGTGTTTCTTCTCTGTGAATCGTGTGCCCTCACAGTGAATAAGAAACTAGAATGAAATTACACAATTAGCACGGTCTTGTATGCACATTCACAAGATTATAAGAATTTATTATATTTTAGTGTTGAGTAGAATTCGGCCTTTACTTATGTGGGAAGCTCTTGTGCTGGAGTTTTAAAGGGAAATTAACAAAACAGAGAAAACCAAATTGAACAGGGCAGTATACATATCTGCCAACACTAGACCACCACCACCCCATCCCCCCGCTTGTTGGAATACTATATGTAGAGCTCCTTTCCAACAGCTAACTTGGAACTGTTAAACCATGCCTAGTGATCATGTCAATAACAATACCTGTCCTATGGTGACAAAGCTCACTTACTATACTTTATGTATGGAGAAACAGCATTATTATCCCCAAGGGTCAAGTTCTGGTCACTTTAGCGACTTGGTAACCCGTCGCGGGCCACAATGAGCAGAGCGGGCAGATAAGATGACAGGTCCGTGTCATCATATGCAGAGCAGACACGGACACAGCCCGCTCTACTCTATGGGCCCTCCAATCTGATCTTCCCAGACAGAAGGGGACAGATCCCCTTCTGCTTTTTAAGTGGATTGAATTGGGTTCCTGCAGGTATCACTGGCTGCTGCTTTCGCACAGGGAAGTATGGCTGGTTGCTGCTAACTGACTGTCCTCCAAGGCTGGTACTACTGGCAAGTACTGCTGGTGGATACTGCTGGCTGGTACTGCTGGTGGGTACTGCCGACTGGTACTGGTGGTGGCTACTGCTGGCTAGTACTGCTGGCAGTATGGGCATGATTTATATCAGTTGTACACAACATTATTAAATCCCTGGATCTGTCACATATTTCCTTGCAAAATAGACTCGATTTATATCTACATGGATTTTGCTCAGTAGCACTAAAGGCATATAATTTTTGGTCCCCGTTTCTTTCTCTCTTTCTCCTCGGTCTCCCTTTATTTCGTCCTCTCTTCTTTCCTTCAGCCCCATACCTCTCTCTCTCTCATATATTATATATACACACATTCTTTATATCTATCTCTCTCATCTCTCGCTTTCTCTCTTCCTACCTCTTTCCTTACCTCATCTCTCTCTCTCTCACCTCTCCTTTCCACCTCTCTCTCTCTCTACCTCCCCCTCTCATCGGCAGAGATGCTTCCTGCATCTCTCGTGCGCCCTGTCACAGGCGGAGTACATTTTGTATCAATCCACCTGTGACAGGAGCCGGCGCTATACAGGAAGCATCGGCTCTGCTTCCTCTAGTGGCGGCTCCCTTCCTAACACACTGTGTTCGGGAATGGCGTGTGGGGAACCTGCAACCTGGACTTACTGACCCACCATCCCAGAGCAGGAGGTGGCACTGGTATTGTGTCGGGTGGACTAACTGGAACGGCGTTCCTGCTGTAGAAAAAGTATAGGAATGCCGTTCCCATGCTTTCCAGCAGGACTGGAGCCCTGATTATCCCCCTCCTCATTTCCATTACATAGAGGGACAAGTTCATAGCTCACAGAAGTAGTTCAGATAAATATTAAGAGATCAAATATTGGGAAATGTAATAGAGAGATATAATGCACACACACACACAGCGACATATACATACATACACTGTAAAGCCTTGGATTGAGTGTAATTTGGTTTGAGAGCGTTTTGGAAGACGAGCAACATTTTTTTTTATAAATTTTGACTTGATAAACAAGTGATGTCTTGATATACGATTAGCATCACATCACAACTGAGTATAAAAGAGAAGAGAGGTGCCTCTAAGTGCAGAAATATGGTTACATTTAATGAAGGTCCAACATTTAGCAACTCACATGGTTGATGAATAAAAGAAGCACATCTAGGTATGCAGCCATCAATGTCATCCCTTCCACACTGCGCTCCACGTGTGCATCAAGCCTTGCTTTCAGATTGCTCTAGTGCAGGGTAGTCTTCCCTGTTACCACTGCAGACTGACAGCGGTGAGAGCCAGCAGTGAGGAGTATGGTCTATGTGGACAGCTTTACCCCAGATGCCTGCATTTTTAGATGTGCCTCTTAATTATCAACCATGTGAGTTGCTAAATGTTGTACCTTCAATAAATGTAAACACATTGCTACACTTAGAGGCACCTCTACACTTAGAGGCGCCTCTCTTCTCTTTTATACACTGTAGCTCCTGGTGGATTTTGCTTCTAATCCCCTTGTGGAGACTGCCATTGTGGATGGACATTTTAACCTATTGCTAAAATCTTTTTATATGGACTATAAACTGAAGGACTTATGAATAAATGGTTGTGGAATGAATCGTCTAAGTTTCCATTATTTTTTATGGGAAAATTACACACATACACACACACACTATATTTTATATATATATATATATATATATATATATATATATATATATATATATATATATGTACACACATACACACACACACACACACACACACACACACACACACACACACACACTACAATGCCTTTAAAAAGTATTCATACCCCTTGACATTTTCCACATTTTGTCATATTACAACCAAGAACGTAAATGTGTTTTATTGGGATTTTAGGTGATAGACCAACACAAAGTGGCACATAATTGTGACCTGGAAGGAAAATCAATGGTTTTTAAACATTTTTTACAACCATTTGAAAAGTGTGGCGTGCGTTTGTATTTAGCCCACTTTACTCTGATACCCCTAACTAAAATCTAGTGGAACCAATTCCCTTCAGGAGTCACCTACCTAGTAAATAGAGTCCACCTGTGTGCAATTTATTCTCAGTATAAATACAGCGGTTCTGTGAAGCCCTCAGAGGTTTGTTAGAGAACCTTAGTGAACAAACAGCATCATGAAGGCCAAGGAACACACCAGACAGGTCAGGGATAAAGTTGTGGAGAAGTTTAGAGCAGGGTTCAATCCATCATCCGAAAATGGAAAGAGTATGGCACAACTGCAAACCTACCAAGACATGGCCATCGACCTAAACTGACAGGCTGGGCAAGGAGAGCATTAATCAAAGAAGCAGCCAAGAGGCCCATGCTAACTCTGGAGAAGCTGCAGAGATCCACAGCTCAGGTGGGAGAATCTGTCCACAGGACAACTATTAGTCATTCACTCCACAAATCTGGCCTTTATGGAAGAGTGGCAAGAAGAAGGCCATGGTTGAAAGAAAGCCATAAGAAGTCCCATTTGCAGTTTGCGAGAAGCCATGTGGGGGACACAGCAAACATGTGGAAGAAAGTGCTCTAGTCAGATGAGAACAAAATAGCATTTTGCTTTTAGACCTTAAAGTTCTATGTGTGGCAGAAAACTAACACTGCACATCACCCTGAACACACCCATCCCCACCGTGAAGCATGGTGGTGGCAGCATCATGTTGTGGAGATGCTTTTCTTCAGCAGGGACAGGAAAGCTGGTCAGAGTTAATGGGAAGATGGATGGATCGAAATACAGAGCAATCTTTAGAAGAAAATCTGTTAGAGTCTGCAAAAGACTTGAGACTGAGGCGAAGGTTCACCTTCCAGCAAGACAACGACCCTAAACATACAGCCAGAGCTACAATGGAATGGTTTAGATCAAAGCATTTTCATGTGTTAGAATGATCCAGTCAAAGTCCAGACCTAAATCCAATTGAGAATCTGTGTCAAGACTTGAAAATTGCTGTTCACAGAAGCTCTCCATACAATCTGGCAGAGATGGGGCTATTTTGCAGTTCACAGAAGCTCCCCATCCAATCTAATAGAGCTTGAGCTATTTTGCAAAGAAAAATGGCCAAAAATGTCACTTTCTCAGTGATTTAGTGTTTTTTTCAGTCAAGGCTCGCTTTAAAATTTTAAACAATTACGAAGGCACCCTCCAAAATTATGGACAGACTTAAGGTGCCCCATTCTAATAGTTTACATAATGCAGCAACATAAATACACGCAGGACACCTAGAGTTAGAGGTGATTTATTCTTTAACGCAATTACACTTTTAGTACTGGTACTGACTAGTATTCCAATGTTTCTCTTCTTCCTCAATTTGGAGACCCCCCAAAGCCAATGAGACCCCAAAGCTGATGGAGAGAGGCAAGGGAGGGTCAAACAAGGATGATATGCAGGCTACCGACAGCCTACTTTTCAACTGATGAGGCCATTGGTTGTTAGGAGGTTGGCAGCTAGAAGGTTGGAATGGTGTACAATGAAAACTAAACTAAAAAGGCATGTTTAATCCAACCACTGGCTTGTATACAATTTTGGGGCACTTTTTAGGCATTTTCCCAAGGCAAACCCTCAAGAAACCTCAAGGCACCCTGGTTGAAAAAGGCTGCTCTAGATGTGCAAAGCTGGTAGAGACACTCAAAAAAAAAAGACTTACAGCTGTAATTGCAGCGAAACGTGGTTCTACAAAGTATTGACTTGGGGGCTGAATAAAAATGCATGCCATACTTTTCAGATATTTGTAAAAAAAATGTAGAACACCAGTTATCATTTTCCTTCAATATCACAATTATGTGCCACTTTGTGTTGGTCTGTTACATAAAATCCCAATAAAATACATTTCCTTTTTTGGTTGTAACATGACAAAATGTGGAAAATTTCAAGGGGTATGAATACTTTAAAGGCACTGTAGAGTAATTTTTCAAGCATTTCTTTCTTTTAAATTTTGAGAATTATGGCTTATAGCTAGTGAAAACCCAAAATTCAGTATCTAAGAAAACTAGATTACATAAGACCAATATAAAAAAAAATATATATAGTTTTTTAATACAGAAATTTTGCTTACTGAAAAGTATGTCCAAGTACAATATAGCAGGGCTCAAAATCTCAAGTCCTGAGCTACTAGCCAGGCCACCAGTTGCACCACCCAACCCCTACCCTGCCCCGCCCCTAAACACTCCCTCATAAATTATCTCATAAAAGGACACCGTTAAATGTTTGTGAATGTATAAGTTACAAAAATAAAAAAAATTAACAACTTTACCAGTGCCCATCAATGCAGCCTGTCAGTGAAGCTCATCAGTGCCGCCTCCTCAGTGCCCATCAGAGAAACCTCACCAGTGCCCATCAGAGAAAACTCGCCAGTGCCCATGAAGGCAGCCTCGCCAGTGCCCATGAAGGCAGCCTCGCCAGTGCCCATGAAGGCAGCCTCGCCAGTGCCCATGAAGGCAGCCTCGCCAGTGCCCATGAAGGCAGCCTCGCCAGTGCCCATGAAGGCGGTGGAAGAGAGGAGAGGAAGAGGAAAGCTGGCCGGATAATCACAGAGCAGGAATCGCCCCGCTAACAGCTTTCATTTGAATTGCTGGGCACTCTCCATCACACACAGCCCTGCCTCTTGGATTGGCTTCTATGATAGACGTCACATGTCCCAGCATTGGACCAGTGTTCTGTCTATCAAAGGAGCCAGGCCAGGAGGCAGTGCTGTGTGTGATGGCGAGCAATTCAAATGAAAGCTGTTACAGCGGGGCGATCCCTGCTCTGTGATTATCTGGCTGGCTTTCCTCTCTCTCCTCTCTCTTCCCCTGGGAGATCGCTAGAAGGACTCCAGAGGCAGCTCCAAACTCTCCCTCAATCATTTTCACTCGCAAAATGCGAGCAGGCGAATAGAAAATTTGAAGGCTGCAGTATAGTATGCACTCAATACTTGGCCAGGGCTCCTTTTGCATGAAGTACTGCATCAATGTGGCGTGGCATGGACGTGGTCAGCCTGTGGCACAGCTGAGGTGTTATGGAAGCCCAGGTTGCTTTGATCGTGGTCTTCAGATCGTCTGCCTTGTTGGGTCTGGTGTCTCATCTTCCTCTTGAAAATACCCCACAGATTCTCGATGGGGTTTAGATCAGACGAGTTTGCTGGCCAATCAAGCACAGTGATCCCATGATCATTAAACCAGGTATTGCCCCTCACATTTTTGTAAATAGTTTATTATATCTTTTCATGTGACAACACTGAAGAAATTACACTTTGCTACTGAGGAGGCTAACTGTGCCCAATTTGGACATTTTAACTTAGGGGTGTACTCACTTTTGTTGCCAGCGGTTTAGACATTATTGGCTGTGTGTTGAGTTATTTTGAGGGGATGGAAAATTTACACTGTTATACAAACTGTACACTCACTACTTTACATTGTAGCAAAGTGTCATTTCTTCAGTGTTGTCACATGAAAAGATATAATAAAAATATTTACAAAAATGTGAGGGATGTGAGGGGTGTACTCACTTTTGTGAGACACTGTATATTGTATGTGTGTGTGTGTGTGTATATGTAAATACAGGAGCATCTTCAAAATTTAAAAAAAAAAATCATCAAAAAGTTAATTTATATCAGTAATTCAATTCAAAATGTGAAACTCCTATTTTATATAGATGTGTTGCACACGTGATCTATTTCAAGCTTTCCCTTCTTTGCCTCTAGAATCTCCTGGTAATGGGCTGCGCTGACTTGATAAAACACAGTGAACCAACACCAGCAGATGACATGGCTCCCCAAATCATCACAGACTGTGGAAAATGTTGCATTTCATTTGGAAATCAAGGTTCCAGAGTCTGGAGAAAAAGTGAAAAAGGCACAGAATCCAAGTTGCATGAGGTCCATTGTGAAGTTTCTACAGTCAGTGATGATTTGAGGAGCCATGTCATCTGCTGGTGTTGGTCCACTATGTTTTATTAAGTCCAAAGTCAGCACAGCCCTCTACCAGGAAATTCTAGAGCACTTCATGATTCCTTCCTGCTGACCAGTTTTATGGAAAATGCGGATTTCATTTTGCAGGAGGACTTGGCACCTGCAGACATATTTATGTATAACTCAACACAGCCATTAATGTCTAAACCTCTGGCAAAAAAGGGAGTACACCCCTAATTTGAAATGTCCAAATTGGGCACAAAGTGTCAATTGCCACTGGAGTCCTCTTCCACTCCTCCATGACGGAGCTGGTGGATGTTTGAGACCTTGCCCTCCTCCACCTTCCATTTGAGGATCCCCCACATATGCTCAATAGGGTTTAGGTCTGGAGACATATTTAGCCAGTCCATCACCTTTACCCTCATCTCCTTTAGTAAGGCAGCGGTCGTCTTGGAGGTGTGTTTGGGGTCGTTCTGTTGGAAAACTGCCCTGCAGCCTAGTTCCTAAAGGGCGGGGATCATGCTCTGCTTCAGTATGTCACAGAATGTGTTGGCATTCATGGTTCCCTCAATGAACTGTAGATCCCCAGTGCCATCAGTACTCATGCAGCCCCAGACCATGACACTCCCACCACCATGTTTGACTGTAGGCAAGACACACTTGTCTTTGTACACCTCACCCGGCTGCCGCCACACACGCTTGACACCATCTGAACCAAATAATTTTCTCTTGGTCTCATCAGAACATAGGACATGGTTCCAGTAATCCATGTCCTTAGTCTGCTTGTCTTCAGAAAACTGTTTGCGGGCTTTCTTGTGCATCATCTTTAGAAGAGGCTTCCTTCTGGGACGACAGCCATGCAGACCAATTTAATGCAGTGTGCGGCGTATGGTCTGAGCGCTGACAGGCTGACCCCATCAACCTCTGCAGCAATGCTGGCAGCACTCATACATCTATTTCCCAAAGACAACCTCTGGATATGACGCAGAGCAAGTGCAATCAACTTCTTTGGTCGACCATGTCTAGGCCCGTTCTGAGTGGAGCCTGTCCTTTTAAACTGCTCTATGGTCTTGGCCACTGTGCTGCAGCTCAGTTTCAGGGTATTGGCACTCTTCCTATAGCCTAGGCCATCGTTATGTAGCACAACAATTCATTTTTTTTTAGATCCTCAGAGAGTTCTTTGCCATGAGGTGCCATGTTGAACTTCCAGTGACCAGTTTGAGAGAGAGTGATAACACTAAATTTAACACCTGCTCCCATTCATACCTGAGACCTTGTAACATTAAGGAGTCACATGACACTGGAGAGGGAAAATGGCTAATTCGGTCCAATTTGGACATTTTCGCTTGGGGGTGTACTCACTTTTGTTGCCGGCGGTTTAGACAATAATGGCTGTGTGTGGAGTTATTTTGAGGGGACAGCAAATTTACACTGTTATACAGGCTGTACACTCACTACTGTACATTGTAGCAAAGTGTCATTCCTTCAGTGTTGTCACATGAAAAGATAAAAGATTTACAAAAAATTTAAAGTGTGATACACACCCTTCAAAAAAAAAAAAAAAAATTAAAGGAACATTTTGAAAACACATCAGCACTCAATGGGGAAAAATATCATGCTGGATATCTATACTGATATGGACTGGGTAATGTGTTAGGATCGAAAAGATGCCACATTTGATGGAAATGAAAATAATCAATGTACAGAGGGCTGAATTCAAAGACACCTGAAAAATCAAAGTGAAAAAATGATGCAGCAGGCCAGTCCATTTTGCTGCAATTTCATTGCAGCAACTCAAAATGGTACTCAGCAGTTTGTATGGCCCCCATATGCTTGTGTGCATGCTGGACGTCGGAGCATGCTCCTAATGAGACGACGGATGGTGTCCTGGGGCATTTCCTCCCAGGCAGCATTAACATTCTTCACGGCTTCTCCAGACCCTTTGTCTGTCACATGTGCTGAGGGTGAACCTGCTCTCATCTGTGAAAAGCACAGGGCGCCAGTGGCGGACCTGACAATTCTGGTGTTCAATGGCAAATGCCAATCGAGCTCCACAGTGCCGGGCACGGAGCACAGGGTCCGCTAGAGGACGTTGGGCTCTTAGGCCACCGTGATGAAGTCTGTTTCTGATTGTTTGGTCAGAAACAGTCACACCAGTGGCCTGCTGGAGATTATTTTGGCCTGCTGGAGGTTATCTTTATGGACCTTGCTTTGTGCACTGATTCAAATAATTTGGTGGAGGGGGGGGGTTAGGCTCTGCCCCTTAGTTCCAGTAAGGGGAACTCTTAAGGCGTCAGTTAAACCAAGTAAACCAAGATATTGTAGACAATTTAATGCGCCCCACTTTGTGGGAACAGTTTGGGGATGGACCCTTCCTGTTTCAACATGACCACCAGTGTACAAAGCAAGGTACATAAAGACATGGATGAGCGAGTTTGGGGTGGAGGAACTTGACTGGCCTGCACAGAGTCCTGACCTTAACCCAACAGAACACCTTTGGGATGAATTAGAGCGGAGACTGCGAGCCAGGCCTTCTTGTCCAACATCAGTGCATGACTCCACAAATGTGCTTCTGGAAGAATGGTCAAACATTCCCATAGAAAAAAAAAACAAAAGAGAAAACAGGCGCCTCTGAGTTAAGAATCAAGGTAAGTATAAGCAAACAAGATGGGTCCTTCCGGTGTCCATGTGGAGGCTGGGGCTTGGAGTCATCACTGGGGGTCTGTAATCATCTCCTCTCTTCCTCTTCCTGTCCAGCAGGAAGTGGGGGGTGTCACAGCAGTGAGATGGAGGCTTGGACAGCAGGGTGAAACCACAGTGAGATGGAGGCTTGAGCCGCATGGTGGCCGTGATGCTCGTCCACAGGATCTTCCGGCGTAATAATTGACGCGTTTCCGAGCATGCGCACTGTGGTGGGAAACCAGTGCGACTTTGAAAAAGGGAGGGAGGGCGGGCGAGCAGCCGCTAATAGCTGTCACTGTGTGAGCCTTAACTTCTCTTCAATTCCCTGTCAGCGGCACGATGTACATGAATTAACTGACACTACGGGCGGGAGGGCGGCCGCTAATAGATAGATATAACTATGTGATCCTTCACTTCCCTGTCAGCGGGACTGTGTGTGAATGAACTGACCTGACACCGGGCAGGAGGAGCGGCCGCTAAACTATAACTATGTGAGCCTTCACTTCCCTGTCAGGCATGTATCTCCTCTGATAGGGAAGTGAAGGCTCACATAGTTATAGTTATTAGCGGCCGCTCCTCCCGCCCGGTTCATTCACACACAGTCCCGCTCACAGGGAAGTGAAGGATCACATAGTTATATCTATTAGCGGCCGCCCCCCCCCACCCACCCGGTGTGTCAGTTAATTCATGTACATCGTGCCGCTGACAGGGAATTGAAGAGAAGTTAAGGCTCACACAGTGACAGCTATTAGCGGCCGCTCGCCCGCCTGGTCTGTTAGTTCATTAATGCACAGATCGTTAATTTCGGCATTTTTAACCCATTTTCGGCCGAAATGGGATAGGCCCATTTTCGGCCGAAATGGGATAGGCCCATTTTCGGCTGAAAATTTAGGTGGCCAAAATTTCGGTGCATCCCTAATATACACACACACACACTTTCAGAATCTTCTTACCCAAAAATGTTCAGGGTAGTCTTTAAGGTTCCTTAAGCATTGCATAACTGTTTTCCGATCTTCTTCCCATTTTCGCTTACAGAACACCATCTCTAAGAAGTACCACATCCAGCCGATTACTGGCACGTAGGACAGCTCTTTCTTAGCTAGCACTTTTGAGCTCTACCAAACAGTAAAAGGAAAAGCAATTAGGAGAAATGTACATTTATATTCACGGTTTACACAACAGAAATGAATAACTTACGCTGGTCCAAGAACAACTAAAATTACTGAACTCCATCAGCACATATGGCAATGTGTAATGTGGCATTACATCAAAGTAGAAAATATTGTACACCCTCAAAAAGTACTCTAGTATAAAATATACCTTTTAATGTGGAACCATGGACAAAATAAAAAAGGATATACAGTATATACCTCGGTCTGTCACTGGCAATAACACATCCTTTTTGTGAGACCACATAACATACTATAGTTGTATTACCTGTTGATTCTGCCTGTACAGCAGATGTGTTACTTGTCTGTAACAGCTTTACAATACACTTAAATCACTACAGAATTGTCAACATTATAAAGTCACTAGGTTTTAGATGGACTAGTAAGCAATAAACAAATTAGGGGGAGCTAATTGGCAGTGCTGGTGGGCACTGTTGGGACTGCACTGATAATCAGGACCCTGTTAATCAGTGCCCTGATTATCAGTGTACATGTCCCTTTTACACAAGCCTGTTATCGACTCTCCTCTGCTCATGCTTAGCGCAAGAAAAAGAGTGCCGATAACTGGCTTCTGTTTTGGATCCATGATCAGCTGTGATTTAACACAGCTGATCATGTTGTAAAGAGCCGCTGATTGGCTCTTTACTGCAATCTGCAATCACTGAGCGCATCGCCTGCGCCCAGCAGGGGGTGTGATCATGGGAACCGTCATGATGGCCTCCCTGAACGAGCTGGCTGTGCTGTAACCATCATTTGGCTATAGCGCAGTCAGCAAGTGATTAAACTATTACTAAAGGCAAAATGTTTTATCAGTTTTGGACAGAATGGATTCAGATTAGAACACCTTTCAGTTTTTATTGAGGTCTGTGCCCCCGTTAAGGAGATTCACCCACTTTGGGTTGTCCCCAGAAAAGGAGGGGAAATTTGCCAGAATACTAGTGCTGGTGACCTGGGGATCACCAAAGCATTCCCTTAATTTAGCGGGGCTTTTCCTAATTCCGGTTTGGCTATGGAACAGGAAATTAAGGGAAATCTCTGCAATGGGACACAGATGGTCAAAAATAAATAAATCTGGCCTTCTCTTACTCTATCCAAAATGAAAAAAAAAAAAAAAAAAAGAAGTTTTGCCTAAAGTTCTACTTTAGTATTCTAAACAAACTCTTATTGAGGCATGCAGTCTGGGTGGGCAGGAAAGGGAGGGCAGCCACACTTTCCTATACCATACCAAGCCACAAGCTTTTCAACAGTGTGGAGGGAGTGTACATTGCAAGGGAGGGTGGAAAAGTCTCCACCAATTACAAAGCACTTGTCTCAATATTGAGAGTCCAAGGTCCAAGTTCTTTATTATAATTACACACAAAACACACTTACCATCTTTAAAAATAAAGTTGGACCAACGTTTCTCAACTCTTTAGTTAAGGCACCCTTAAGAATTTTGCACAATCTTGGGGCACACCAGGAGGCGTGTGAGCATGTGCTTTTTTGTGTTCCCACACACTGCGTTTTTTTAATGGGCTGCTCATTGATACTTTGGTACCATGCATTTTTGTAGGCGCATGCGCTAGGTGTGTGGGGTAGCATTATAAATTAATTGCACCTACGCACATCTACAAAAGGTAGGGCATTTTGTGCAGCGTGGTAAAGGTGCGATTTCACACATATTCCTGCATCACACCTGGTGTAAACAAGCCCTAAAATGTAGTTTGTGATGCAGTTCAGTGGTCAGTAGGTTGTGATACAGAGTTGCCTTGCACTTATAGAAATCGGCGAGTAGTATGTACTGGCAGGATAGGGCAGTATGCAGTGGTAGGGCAAACAGTGAGCAGTATGATAGCATTAGTCAATGAGCTGAAGCATGGAATTCTTGCTGGAGAAGCCGCTCACCGCACAACGTACACCACTGCATCATGCCTTAGCCTCTGGGAGTCATCAAACGTGACTGTCAGAGTTTTGCAATGCCTAATGAGACTTAGGCTGCCTACTCCTGGTGTATAGGCTAATAAACATATCCTTGACTTTCGCAGAAAATTTACAAAGCATGCATAACATTCTTTGCAGAAACCCACAATCAAGAACAAAATCAGGACAGTCGAATATCTGAACTTGCAGATCACGTCAAATACCAGGAAGATGTCATTATGTGACAAACCGATAAAAAGAATAAAAAAAAATAGTGTGTACGGCACTTCTGTAGTCTAACCAGATTTAAGGGCTTAATAATGGAGTGTACCGTCTTTTATAAAAACTCTGCAGGAAACTGCTGGAAATACTCCACATTGAGCTTGAATTGTATGTTTCATTTATAAAATGCAGGCTACAGCATAGAGCCTTGAATGTCTTGCGGGGTGTTCTCACCATAATGCGAATTACAGATAGGCAGACAGGGCTGTCACATGATCTGTATCTGTTGATGCAACATGGTTGGCTCCTGCCTTTTTTCTCCCAAAATGACCAAATTAATGACTGAGGCTTCTTCAGAGTCCTAAAACAAGGGATGCTGATGGTGATGTACAAAAAGCACTTTTAGCAGCAGTGCTTTTATAAATGTGCCAAAGGTATTTGAAAGATTAGAGCTGAACTTCAGATATAAAAACTTTGTAAGGCAACTAATATAAGTTCCTAAAGTTTTCTTTAGATGACCCACCTGTGAGCCTCTGTACACCACAGCCAGTCAGGCTTTGCTGCAGTGAATATTGAACAGTTATCATGCTGGAAGGAGTAAGTTGGTCGAACAAACACAGTATTGACCTCGTTAGTGTGCTGCCTCCCATTTTATTGTTTAGCAGGTTAGGTGTGTTCTGTGCTGCTGCATCAATGAAGGACAACACATTCCTAGCCTAGGTTGACAATGCTGGTACTTCATAAAGGCAGCACACTAAGCCCTGTCACTAGGACAGGAAGTCAGTTACCAGCAGGAACACTAGGTAAAAATAAATGAAAAAAAGCATGAAAAAGAAGAAGGAATGCAGCCACCACATCTACACATGTACACACACACACACACACACACACACACACACACTCACAAAAGTGAGTACATCCCTCACATTTTTGTAAAAATTTTGCGTTCCCTTCAAAATAACACCACGCAGCCATTAATGTCCAAACTGCTGGCAAGAAAAGTGAACATGTCCAAATTGGGCCCAATTAGCCATTTTCCCTCTCTGGTGTCATGAGACTCAGTGTTCGAAGGGCTCAGGTGTTAATGGGGAGCCGGTGTGTTACATTTGGTGTTATCGCTCTCACTCTCTTATACTGGTGAATGGAAGTTCAACATGGCACCTCATGGCAAAGAATGCCAAGACCCTGAAACTGAGCTGCAGTACGTTGGCCATGACCATACAGTGGTTTACCAGGACGGGTTCCAGTCAGAACAGGCCTCGACATGGTCGACCAAAGAAGTTGAATGCACGTGCTCCGCGTCATATCCAGAGGTTGTCTTTGGATAATTGATGTATGAATGCTGGCAGCATTGCTGCAGAAGTTAAAGGGGTGGGGGGTCAGCCTGTCAGTACTCAGACCATACTCTGCACACTGCATCAAATTGGTCAGCATGGCTGCGTCCCAGAAGGAAGCCTCTTCTAAAAAATGATGCACAAGAAAGCCCACAGTTTGCTGAAGACAATCAGACTAAGGAAATGGATTACCGAAACCATGTCCTATGGTCTGAGGTGACCAAGATAAGCTTTGGTTCAAGCGTGTGTGGCGGCAACCAGGTGGGACTACAAAGACAAGTGTGTCTTGCCAAGCATGGTGGTGGGAGTGTCATGGTCTGGGGCTGCAAGAGTGCAGCCGACACTGGGGAGCTAAAGTTCATAGAGGGAACTGTGAATGCCAACATGTACTGCGACCTACCGAAGCAGAGCATGATCCCCTCCCTTCGGACACTGGGCCGCAGGGCAGTATTCCAACATAATGACCCCAAACACGCCTCCAAGATGACCACTGCCTTGCTAAAGGAGCTGAGGGTAAAGGTAATGGACTGCGAAGCATGTTTCTAGACCTAAACCCTATTGAGCATGTCATTTTTTTTGTGTTGTCACATATTTTCAAAAATATGTTTTTCCCTCTCTCTCCATATTTAGCTACAATATCTCCATCTACATACATACAGTTCGGTCCACATATATTTGGACACAGGAACCATTTTAGATTTTTTCCAGGTTTTTAACAAAACATATTCAAGCTATAGTTATATAATGGATACATACATAAAAGTGCACACTCTCAGGTTTAATTTGAAGGTATGCACATCCAAATCGGAGGAAGGGTTTAGGAATTACAGCTCTTAATAGCCATCCGTCCTTTTCAAAGTACCAAAAGTAATTGGACAATTAAAACAAGAGCTGTTTCATGGCGTGGTGTGGGCAAAGCCTTCGTTATGTCTTCATCAATTAAGCAGGTAAAAGGTCTGGATTGGATTCTAAGTGTGGTATTTGCATTTGAAATCCACTGCAGTGAACCTACTTCATGCGTTCACAGGAGCGGTCCATGCAAGTGAAACAGGCTAGTGTAAGGTTTCACAAACAAAATAAATCCACAGAGAACAGCAACATCTGCAGTGGCCAAAACCAAATCAAATTTAATTCTGCAGGGTTTAGAGATAATTATTCAGCCCAGATTCAAACAAATGCAGCAAAGTTGATTGGACAGCGCTTCACAGTACAGATGGACAATGATCCAAAACACACTGCAAAAGCAACCCAGGAGCTTTTGAAGGAAAAGAAATAGAATATTCTGCAATGGCCAAGTCAGTCACCTGATCTCAACCCAATTGAGCATGCATTTCACTTGCAGGAGGCAAAACTAAAAGGCAGAAAGACCCACAAACAAAGAACTGAAGATAGCTGCAGGTAAAGCCTGGCAAAGCATCAGAAAGGAGGAAACCCTTGGTAATGTCCATGGGTTGCAGACTTCAGGCAGCCATTACCAGTAAAGGATTCTCAACAAAATATTAAAAATGAACATTTTATAATCAATTTGTCCAATTACATTTAAGCCACTGAAAATGGGGGGACCCCCATTTAAAAATGGTTGCAGTTCTTAAAATTTGTACTCGATATTTATGTTCAACCCTTTGAATTAAATCTGAAGGTTTGCACTTCAAATTTATTTGGATTGTTTGGTTTTAAATTTTATTCTGATGGCATACAGAGCCACAATTATGAAAATTGTGCCTGTGTCCAACTATATGGACTATATAATATAATATATATACACACACACACTGTTCAGCATAAACGAGTACACCCCTTTTAAAAAGTAAGATTTTATTCAATCTCTCAATGAACACAAGAGCAATTTCCAAAATGTTGACAAAATTGAGTTTTATAGAACATTTGTTTTGCTCATTACATGAAAGGTTAAGGATATGACTTGGATTACTAAATATTCAATTTCAAAATAGAGCAGTACCATCTGCATGCCGTATTGTGTCACAAGAAACAATCACCCCAGTTTGGCTTTCTACTTCTTTAGCTAACTGCAGTGAAATTGCATGGCGATTTTCTTCAATCCTTATCAGAAGACGCTCCTATAGTGGTGTTAACTTCCGTGAATGCCCTGGACGTCTGTGAGATAGTTGCAGTTCCATCTTGTTAAATTTTTGTATCACTTTTGCTGCAGTATTCGGACTGATAAGTAAAGCTTTGCTAAACTTCTTGTAGCCTTGTGGAGCACCTTTCTTGAGTTAAGAAATTATTTTCTTTGTCAGGCCTTGTGACATTTCTCTTCCATGTGGTGCCAATGCTGACAGCATGAAATAAGGGGGTTTCTTTGTTAAGTAACGCCCTTTTATAATCAACTGTCTGCTGCACACCAGTTTAATGAATAATTAGACTCCCCTCTAGTTGAATTATTGTTAAATAGGGTTTTGCTGTCTAAAATTTAGCTTTGCTCCTAAGACTTTCAATGGGGTGTAGACCGGGGACTCCTCAACCGGAATGAAGGTAGCTTTATTTAACCTGGAAACCGACGAGTCCACTACAGGTGGGACCGTCTACCTTTAACACAGTTACTCCTAAAGGACACCACAAGCAAAAAGCGCTTAGGAACCACTGCGTTTTGGACAACCCCACTGTTTTGTGACAATGTTGTCAAAGTAAGCGGAAAAGGGAACACCCTTGCTGCTTTGGAGGGCCAGTGGGCGCCAAAAGGGAGTGGCACAGCATCAGCCGCAACCTCCATTTTTAAAGTGTCACGCACTGACACAAACAGTGTATCCACCAACGCCTTTTTTAATGCGTGGCTAGAGGAGCAGTGGAATCAACCTCACTATCTGAGCACTTAGGGTGTGTGGACACAGACCCAGTAGGGTCGCTATATGCAAAGTTCACCCGGAAAACATAATCAGGGGAGGCCACCAACTGCGATCCCAAAATGGGGATGCCGACCAAGGGCCCATGAATGGACCACCTACTGGACCCGGCTATGGAGGGCTCGGAGGGCCCTCCATTTTGAGGACATAATAAGAAATAGCCCCCTTAATAGGGGGCCGCCCGTTGTGACTTGGACGTACAGGCAGGGTACCCTAATGGTCCCGCAGTGCTAAAAAGGGGCAGATGCCCAACACAATAATGGTAGTAAGGCGGTCATTAAAAAAAATTAAGCACCCCCAAAGTACCACCCCTTCCACGGAGGCGCCAAGCTTACCACATGGCTTAAATTTTTGTGGAGGCCCAGCCACAAGTGCACTAGTCCCAGCCTGGCAGATGCCCAAAGGAAGAGTGGGGGGCTTCAGCTAAATGCACTTGGCCCCCCCAAAGGAGGCGCCCGACTCTGCCGCAGCCTAAACTTTTATGGGTGCCCAACTGCCTGGACGCGAGCCCCAGCGAAGCCGACAAACCAGGGACAGCGAAGCGGAGGGCAGATACCCAAACGGGAGGCAGTGGCTTCAGCCACCCTCATAGGGGCCACCTCATGTAGTTTCCGACTAGTAGGCCCCAAACTGCGTCCAGTCCAGCAATTGGTTGTCATTTTGTTCCTGTGAGAATCTACAAAGATAGGAAAAAATTCCCTAAAAAAAAAAAAAAAAAAAAAAAAAAAAAAAAAATTGCCAGGACCAGAGATCCCAGCAAAGGAACTAGGTCCTTACTCCAAACTAGGCAGAAAAAAAAAAAAAAAACTGGGTGCCTATAGCGAAGAGTGGGTGTATACCCCCCCCCCCCGGGACTGCCCATAGACGTAGTCAAGCTTTTTTCTGCCTAGTGTCCTACTCCTGTAGGGGGCGGTATAACCCAATGGTTAAGAAGAATCAGGAGCTGTGTCCATCAATAAACGAAAGAGAAAATTATTTTTTGTGTTTGCAATTTAACAAATCTTGGTTGCAATCAATGGCCCATATTTGTGGGAGTATTTGGTAGTAAGTGTCACATAGAAAATGTTGATTCTGAAAGTAAAGTAAAGGTTTTCTGACAAATCTGTTGGTGTGTCCTCATTTACGTTGAGCACTGTATACAGTATATATACACACACACATACACACAGTATACATATACTTTAAGTTGCGTGTCTGGAGTTCAACTTTAAAGGTGGCCATCGATCTTATACGATACCTAGATAAGCTGACAAACTTTAACCACTTAAGCCCCGGAAGATTTTACCCCCTTCCTGACCAGGGGGTTTTTTGCAATTTTTTACTGCGTGACTTTGTCGTGCGACGCTGTACCTAAACGAATTTCACGTCCTTTTTTTCCCACAAACAGAGCTTTCTTTTGGTGGTATTTGATCACCTGTGCGATTTTTTGATCATGCGCTATAAACAAAAAAAGAGCGTAATTTTTGCAAAAATAACAATATTTTTCACTTTTTTTTATATGAAATTCCCCCCCAAAAAAATGTAAAAATCAAAATTTTTTAACATTTTCGGCCAAATTGTTTTACGCTACATATGTTTGGTAAAAAAAAAAAAAAAAAAATCGCAAAAAGCGTATTTTGATTGGTTTGCGCAAAAGTTATCGCGTTTACTCACAAAGGGAAAGATGTTTTTTTTTTTTAACGAGTAATGGCCGCGATCTGCGATTTTTTTTGCAGTACTGCGACATTGCGGCGGACAGATCGGACCCTTGACTGACATTTTTGACACTTTTGGGGGTACCAGTGACATTACTGCAGTAATCAGTGCTATATATATATATGCACGGTTACTGCAAAAATGACACTGGCAGGGAAGGGGTTAACTGTATTGGACAGGGAGGGGTTAAGTGTGTCCTAGGGGCGTGATTCTAACTGTAGGGGAACAGGTCTCCTAGTGTAAAAACAAAGATCAACGGTTCTACATAGTAGAACCGTCTGATCTTCATTTTTACACAGGGGAGAATGACAGGCGGCTTGTTTACATAAGCCGCTCTGTCTTTCTCCCGCTGTACCGGCGATCGTAGTGTGACCGGCGGACATCGGGTCTGCCGGTCACACGCCCGCACTCCTCTGTGAACGAGCCTCGGCGGGCGCACGCTCGCCCGCTATTGGCTCTAGAAGGAGTGACAGGCGAGCGACGTAGACCTACGTCACTCTGCCTGGCTGGGGCTGACTGCCGCAGTAAATATACTGTGAGCAGTCGGCAACCGGTTAATGCTTTCCATAGATTTTCACAAAAATATGCATACTTGGATTACCCAAGCATTCCAAGCACACACAATTCTGCAAGCAGAGCAGAGAGGAGGAAGCCCTCGGGCAAGCTTATCCTGCACAAAAATACAAGGCAGTTTGGACACATACAAATGCTAGACATAAAAGATTGCTGCCAAAACTGGTGGGCTTTACAGTAACCCTGTCACTGGATTTTACAATAAAGGTCTTTCTTCATTAAGCAGCTTACATACAAATATAGAGCATTTGTTTGCAATGCTTCCAATAGAAGAAAACTTTTATAAATCATACCCTATTGTCGGCAATGAAACTGTTCAAAATCGGTGCGACGCCGACTTCGCATTGCCACACCGATTTGAAAAAGATTCCTGTGCCATTTTTGGCAATTTAGGTGCGTCTTGCATAGACATCTGTGCATGAAGTCGCACAGACGTTAGCCACTAACATACGGCTTTGGAATTGTGCGATTTCAAGTCAAATCGCACAATTCTAAAGTCAGATTTGCTGTGAACGGGGGCTTAAACACATTCTGCAAAGGACAGGATGTATGTTGCACGAATCTGGCTACAGATAACAAGAAATTTGCTAAGTCATCATCATAGCCCATTGCACATTATCACTAGTTTTAGTGCTTTATTGTCCGTGTTGTGCATTTTTCAATGTGTGCTATGTTTCAAACAGATAATGTGTTTATCTAGTAGTAGTTATTCACATTTAACTGGGGCTGTAAAGGACATTTAAAAGCGGCCTTTTAGTAATTTTTTCATCTTTCCATCTAATAAATCTTCTGCCCTTGTGGTTTTAACTTTGGATAGTAAAACTTTTTTTTTCTGCCAGTAAATACCTTATATAGCCCACTTCCTCTTTGTCTGGTAATTTTCCTAGGCTAATGACATCATTCACACTGCTCTCTCACTCTCGTGAGAGTTTGCCAGCAAGAGGGGGGGGCAGGAGAGTGGAGGAGGGAGGAGTTGTAGGAGAGCTCCAGAGCTGGAGGGGGCTGGATGAGGGCAGAGATAACAGGAGACTGCAGAAATCCATGTGTAACCATCAAGAGAGGAGAAATGTGCAAACAAGCAGTGACGTGCGTGTGCAAATCCAAGCAGTGAACAGGCAGCAGCTTCAGCTGCCCACAGTTAAAACACCTGCAGCCAGGCAAAAATTTGGCAAAAATCCAGTTTTCTCCATCGTTCATTGACAGAAGCAGCTCCATATCTTCTTGACCATTGGGACGCCCCAAAGCAGTATTTACATGAGGGGTGGGAAAAACAACGCAAAGAATATAATTCCCCAATGGCTAAACTTAGTCAACCAGTGAACATGGAGCTCAACCAGGAACAACTGGAGCTCACCTAGAAAAAATTACATCCTCAAAAAGAATATTTTCTCTTTTAAAACAGCAGCCTGCAAAACCTTGCAGCCAAAAGAAGCATCCGAGGATGCCAACACCTTGTAGAATTCTGTGAACTTGTGCACAGATGACCAAGTTGCCACCTTGCAAACTTGCATTACTGATGTCTGATGGCAAAAAGCCCAAGAGGCACTCAGCACCCTAGTAAAATGCGCCTTCGCAGGGAAAGGTGGAACCTGACCCTTCAGTGAATAAGCCTGTACCACCACCTGCCTGACCCATCTGGATATGGTTGCGGCAGATGCAGCCAATCCTTTGAGGTCCTTCTGTAAGGACAGTCTGATTTCCTGAAAGATTCAGTAGCCGCTAGGTAAACCCTAATTGGCCAAACCACATCCAAAGAATGCAAGGAAATTTCCTTGCGATGCTTGAGCTTAGGACAGAGTGAAGGCAGATACAAAAAAGGTTCCCAAAAACAAACAGCTAAGACTGAAGTCCCAGCAGGGAAATAGTTCCTACACCTAAACTAGGCAGAAACAAACTGAGGGATATAGCAGAGTGTGTGGGTGTATGCCTGCAGGGACTGCCCCATAGGCGTGGTAAAGATTTTTCCTGCCTAGTGTCCTACTCCTTTAGGGGGCAGCATAACCCAATGGTCAAGAAGAATATGGAGCTGATGTATATCAAACAGGCAGCGAGACACCTAAAAAGGGAAGTATGGCCACAACTTCTTGGCAATACCCTTCTTGTGGGTCACAGAACTGCACTTCCTTTTACTCTCTTGTGACTCAGAATCAGCTGACAGCAGGCTAAAGCCTGCTGACAGCTGACATCACAGAGCTGCTCCAGGCTCTGGAAGAATCCCGACTATATTGTCAAGATCCACCCAGATGCCGGATTCACAGATGTCTCAGCCTCCCATCGTGTATCTGAGAGACAGAAAGAAAAACAGGGAAAAAAAAGCATCTGTAATGCATCCGGAAACGCATCAAAAACGCGGATACAGAAATGCATCCGGAAGGGATCTGGAGTGCGTTTTTGTGGTATGAACTAGCCCTTCGTGTTTCTGCTGTAGCTGTGCTGGTCACAAGTGGCTGTAGCAGGAACACTGTTAGATTATGTTTGTGTAGATTGGAGAGAGGAGGGGGGGAGGGGGGGTAAGCAGCGATCTGATTTGCTTTAGGCCAGTCCAGTACCATGAGACGGCTCCCTGTGCGAGTATAGATGCAGGCAGAAAAGGGACGCGGACAATGGATAGGCCGTTGAAGTGAATAGGTGATGTCAACACACCAGGCTTTACTAGCTGATGTCTCCGTGCTCTCACCTCTCCTCAGCAGCTGCTGTTGGCTGAGGCAGGGGAGTTCACGTGACCAGACAGAAGTGGGCTGAAATTAGGTAAATATATACATCTTTCTTCAACAGGCTAAGTAGCATAGGTGTAAGGAGGGGATGGTGACAGTTTTAAGGCTAGTTTGATGTAAGCTGGAGTTCTATTTTAAGGCGTAGGAAGACTGCCAAATCTTGATCTGTAGAAATTTGACATCCTAAATTAGACCGTTTTATTTGTCAAGAGGTTGCTTTGTCTCCCCAATGTAACGGTCTTTGCATTCCTCAATACACTGCATATTCCAAGATACCCAACTTGTGTTTGGGTGCTAGTTCTGTTGGATGGTGGGTATTGTGCTTAAAAGCGGAGTTCCACCCAAAAGTGGAAGTACTTAGGTCTCCTCCCCCCCTCTGGTGCCTCCGGTACCTTGTCCCTACTTCCATCAGACCTCGCCGCAGCAAGGTACGTCAGCAGTTCGGCCACCTCCTCCTCCCCCTGCTGCCAGGGCAGTAAGTGAGTGCAGCGCGCTTTGAGCAAGCACAGTAGGGACCTGACCGTGAAGCCAATGGAAACATCGGCTGTGGTGCCGACCTCTCTGGATTCCAGGACAGGTAAGTTTCCTAATATTAAAAGTCAGCAGCTACAGTATGTGTAGCTGCTGACTTAATTTTTGGAGAGGGGAGTCCGGAACACAGCCTTAAGGTGTATCCGCTAGCTGTGTGGATATAAATGCTGGGGTATTTTCCTGAAACTCAAAAACTGATGTGGCTTGAATTAGCTACGAACTATCTTCAACATTTCATAAAAAGTCCAATTGAGTGTGACGAGCTATAACATAAGCCATAACCTGAATAAATATGAGCCTTCACAGACAATCCAGTGTTTACATTTGAATATACCAGTGCTAAGTATTAACCACTTCTGGATCGGAAGGATTTGCCCCCTAAATGACCAGGCCATTTTTTTGCAATTCGGCACTGCGTTATTTTAACGGAAAATTGCATGGTTGTGCGACGCTGTACCAAAATAAAATGGATGTCCTTTTTTCCCCACAAATAGAGCTCTTTTAATGGTGTTTGATTACCTGTGCGATTTTTAATATTTACGCTATAAACAAAAAAAGAAGAGCAACATTTCTGAAAAAAAAAAAAAAAAAACAATATTTTCACATTCTGCTATATAACATTCCCAAAAAAAATAAAAACCAGAATTTTTTATCCTATTAGGCCAATTTGTATTCTTCTACATTTTTTTGGGGGGGGGAAAAAAAAAAAAAATCATAAGCGTATTTTAATTGGTTTGCGCAAAAGTTATCTCGTCTACAAACTAGGGGAAAGATTTAGGTCATATTTATTTATTACTAGTAATGGCGGCGATCTGCGATTTTTTAGCAGTACTGACATTGCGGCAGACAGATCGAACCCTTATCTGACATTTGACACTTTTGGGGGGACCCAAAAAATATGCACCGTTACTGTAATAATGACCTTGGCAGGGAAGAGGTTAACAAAGGGGTGATCAAAGGGTTAAGTTTGAGCCAAGGGGAGTGTTTTCTAACTGTGGGGGGAGGGGGGGGGGTGGGCTTGTGAAATGACCACAGAGACCTGAGATCCTATATAGAAGGATCACAGGCACACTGTGCTCATTTCAGAGAGAACGGTCAGCTGTGATTACAACAGCTGACCATCCTTCTCTTTCAGCGGGGAGCGATTGCGGGTGCCCGGGGGCAATCGTGACTGCCGGCCCCATGGATCAGCTTCCCCGCTGCCTAGTGCGGGCAGGAGCACGCCACCCAGCACCACGCGCACGACTGACATAGGGCTACGTCTGTTTGCATAGAAGAGCCAGCCTGCCGAAGTAAATGTGAGTTTTGGGTTGCAAATGTAAAACCTTAATGCCTGAAGCACCGGATTCTAAATTGGTTATCAATTGCATTTACCATATACCAAATCCATCTTTCATACCCAAGCATGTGCCGAGAGACGTGCTGATGCGTGTCCATATTTTTCATATAAAAGACCAGCTATTGTCTGCTGCTCGCTCTACGAGATCCTTTCCGGAACCATATACTAATCTGCAGTTCTTCACAGACTTTTCACATTATACGATGCAGCTGAGGAAGAAGCTGACCTCTATCACCACTGCACTGCAGAACCACTCCATCACACATATATGCGGGGCAACCCTTCCAAGCTATTGGTGTACAAAGACAGAGAGCACCACGCAATTTCCTCGCTGGAATCTGGCCTACAGCTTCTGAAAACCTGGGGAGTCATTCCTTACAACTTTTCACCAGCTAAAAATAGGTCCTCTTTTTTAGTTGCCACTCTAGGTCTCCTAGAATAAAGCTGGAACAAATGCAGAGACCAAAACGGAGGGGGGGGGGGAGGTTTGGCCTTACCAAACCCCTGGTGATATTACCTCGTTGCCCAATTACAACATATTGCTAGAGCCATGGTCCCTAAAGTGTTCCTGCAGACCCATGTACGCTCATTCTCCTTTATGGAATGGGAGCGAACAATGTGACCATGGGCCTGGAGGCTCTGACCCTCAGCAAATCCAATAAACTCTTTCCTACCTACTCCCTTATGCAAAAAGCGTGGAATAAGGGGAGAGATGCAGGAGGTTGTGGGTTTTACTCTATTTAACCCCATCTGGGAGAATGCCAATTATTCTGAGATTCACTCTTCGCAATATGGGGCCAAAATGGAAAGGTTATGGCATTACACATTTGTCCCACATTTTTGAGAACGGCAGCTTGTGCCCATTTTCTGTATTGCAAAATAGATTTTGCCTTCCACAATTCATTTATTTCTATTACTTACAGCTATGACATGCTAGCAGAGCACAAGCTGGCGTTGATAATTGAGTACAAACACCAACCCCCATATTTAATTACATGTTAGAAGTGGAAATTTATAAAGAGTTCATATCCAGATGCTACTGTGTATTTTTCTAAAAGACTTCCTATTGAGAGCTGAGAATAGATGGGAGCAGGCCATGGGTGCGTTTTAGGCGGAACAGTGGGAGGAGGCCCTACAGGCGGTAGAGTCTTTTTCCCTTAACCCTACACAGCGTTTATCACAGTTGTAGATTCTCCTCAGAGTCCATTTCACTCTGGTGAGATTATTCAAAATGGGATTTAGAGAGAACCCAACCTTTTAGAAAACATGGTGATCTAACAGAACTCTTGTGGAGATTCCCCAAATTACATCTTTATTGGAGGAGCATCCTGGATACCCTGAATAGGGTATTTCAAGTAGTTATTGCTACTGACCACAAACCTTGCATTCAGGGTATCCTGGATGAACTGCAGGTAGAAGAGTTTAGGAAACAAGCCATAGCAAGGGTCCTATATCAAGCACGCAAACTAATTCTTAGACACTGGAGGTTGACATACTCATCCTCAAGTAAGGAGTGGATAGCCCAAATGGGTGACACATTACATTTAAAAAAGTATATCTCTCAACATAGAGGGTGCCCAGGCAAGTTTTAAGCCGTTTGATCTCCCTGGTTGGACACACCGGGTTTGGCCCCAGTGGAATTGGTTCTGGGCAGAATATTGTGATGGTGTTTAATCTACAGGAGACGGTGTGGGTACGGTGGTTGTTGGGCGTTGATACTCTATATTTTGAAACTTGTGGATTATGGTGTTGTTGCTTATATACTCCTGTTTTGGTATATTGGTATATTGTATCTGGAAGTTGACATTGTAAATTTTCTGTTTGAATTCTTTATAAAGCTTTTGAGATTATATAATTTTTTCATATATATATATATATATATATATATATATATATATATATATATATATATATATATATATATATATATATATATATATTGTACCTTTGAGGTCCTATGCCAACTGACACTTGTCATAATTCTTGACCTCTAATATTTTTTTCAAGCCCTGTACCGATTTCATTATGTGCAAAGTTCTTCTCTCGTTGAGCACCTTTGTTAGTGGACTACGAACCCTAACCATTGGAGCAATTTTATTTTCAAACACTGCAGTCGGATCGTTGATCCCCACTTTTAGTACTATGCTTGGTATGCTGTTTTTTCTCTGTTTACTTCTTTTTTTTTTTCTTCTTTTTTTCTTCTTTTTTTTTTTGTTTTCTTCTTTTGAGTGGGAGGGTCTGTCGCATGAGTGGAACCGCTATCCAATTTTTGATCTTGCTGGAATGTATTATCTACCCAGTCTCGTACCATCACTGGTACCCTTGCGTGCATACAAACTACAAAAAAGTGCCCTTTCTTTAGGCCTTAACTTACACCAACCCTTTTACCATGTACTTTATTATCCTCTCTATAAATACAAGAGGGCTTAATCATCCTAACAAATGTCACTTTGGAAAGAAGCTATGCAACACAAGGCAGACAATTTATGTGTGCAAGAGACACACTTTCATTAACTTTCACCTCCTAAGTGTCAACATCAGAATTTTCCACACATCACGTTCACCCAATATATCTACCTACAGATTTCTTCCCTCCTTCGAATATAATCAAGCCCATCATGTCAGCTTATTAGCTACCTGGTTACATTTTTTCATAACCCTGGAGCAGTGAAAGGTGGTATTTCTCTTATCTACACTGCGATAGGAGATAAGTGCAGTTTTACCAAGTTCTCTACGTTTCTAGCAAGAGAGGAGTTGGGCTGCACCTATACGCCATTTCAATGGCAATGAGCTCTCTTAGTCACCTATTCCTACACCAAAAATGCCAATTTGTGGGAATTGATGCATAAGATAACCTTAAGGTGGTACCTGACACCGTGTAGCCTATCATTTACTGTGGACCTGCGAGTCACTAGCTAAATTTTGGCTTCCTAGCTTTTGAATTCTCCTAAACATCATGGCCCTCCCAATACCGATTTCCCCAGGATTAGCTTTATTGAATCTGGGTATAAAGTATCCCAAGTCCCTTGGGAAACACAGTAGTTCATGTACTGCTAGCAGCGAGACTAGTTTTTATAGGACACTAGAAATCTTCTCAAAACCCCCTGACACCAGAAGTGGTGTCCTTAGTTCACCAACACTTCACGTGTGAAAATATGTACGCACTTGCTACTAACTCTTAATGTCACTACTAATAGTTGGAGTCCCTGGAAAAGACTTGTACAATATCTATCAATAATTTACAATATCTGTAAATTATGTTTAAAACTCAATTAAAAATTATTTATATTAAACAAATCAAAAGAGAACAAATAAATGAAATTCATTGTTGGGGGTTTACATACAAGAATAAAGAGTAAATGCTACAAAAGCAAATGTGCTGTAAAGACTCAAAGAAATGCATTAGACAAAAAACCTCATGGAAGCATTTCAAAATTAGAACATTAGGGAGAACATTAGTTTAATAATTTGATTCCATTAAATGAAATCTTATACTAGTAGTAGCTACACATGAACTTTTGTAAAATGTGTGCTTGGCATCAATCCATGGAAGATAATGTAGATAAATCATTCAGGAAGGACATTACTTTACAAACGTTAATGTATCAATTTCCAAATAAATATATACCCAAGTTAATGGAGAAAGTCTCACAATAAAAACGACAGTACTGAATACAGCAACAGAACTTAGGTCATGGGTTTCAGGGATAGCTGCTTGTAAGTCTATCCCTCTCCAAAATGTTCAAGTTACTGTACATTTTGTTACAAATAGATGCATCATATTTTCCCTCTTATTTTCTTGTGTCCTTCTAGCAGGATTATTTAAACTAAGGGCTTATCCACATGGAGCCCAAGAGCCATTTACCTTTTGTACTAGCACTGAGCAACATGCAGACAGCTCATATGAGTGAATTCATACGAAAACTGGCTGTATGGATTTACCCACACAGCCAAGTTTGACAGGTACCCAGGGACATGTGCATGGACCTGAACGCAGAGCCCGTGGATCGACTGAGGGTGAGTCTGTACAGCCAATGCATATGCATTTACTTTATAGGCTCCCTGGTTCTCCACATTTCCACATTATACAGGGCTGCGTGGTCATGTGAATTGTCCCTTGACGCTTATTTTGCCCTAAAAGTGGAACTTCACCCAAAGGGGGGGGGTTCTGCATGTTTGCACCCCCCCTCCCCTTCACTGCCCCACATTTAGCACTTTTTTGGGGGTTGTAGAGGGGAGTGGGTACCTGGGTTTGACAGGTATTCGCTCCCACTTCCAGTCAGATGCACTGCAGTGATCTGAGCCAGAAGTTCAGCCCTCCCTCCTTCCCACACCGTCTTCAGGGACATATCACAGGTCCCAGAAGACTACGGTACCATTCACAAGCCGCATTGCGGCTCGCACCTACACAGTAAGAAACCAGCTCAGGCGAGGACATGGACAGGTAAGTGTCCTTTTATTAAAAGTCAGCTGCTACAGTCATTGTAGCTGCTGCTGACTTATTTTTTTGGGGGGGGGGGGGGGGGTAAACTTCTTTAATTAGTCAAAGTCAAAGGTTAATTGTTTAGCAAGTAAGCTACTGCAAGTATCCAATAATTTCTACACTGCACCTTGGCAGAGGCTTGAGAAGAACCTGAAGCACAACACAGACTATGCACACTTCTCTTTCCCCTTGTATTACAACACGTGGGCCTGGCTACAGCCTTCTCGGGCACTGAACAAATTGGTTTTGAAAGGTGCAGGGAAATGTCAGGTGTCCCCCTCATATCTGGGAGTGCTAGGAGTTGTAGGCAAAAATGTCATGTTAGAACTGCATTTTCTTATTTTTGAAAAATTAGCAGCCTAATGGCTCAGCAAGACTCAAATGTTTAAAAGATAAATATGTATTGATGCTATGTACAAGGGACCTGTAGTTTCACCTACCTTCTTGTGATGACAATCCAGTAAACACTTAAAAAAAAAACAATGGCAGTGAAAAAAAAACTAGAAAAAAAAATGTACCTCCCAAGATCAGTAGTATGTAAATTACATTTCAACTCCAAGAACCCCATTCTCAAGAAAAATATTCTATACAACTTACCGGTATTACCATGGCTGTAAAATCACCAAATTAACATTTTAATGGAGTCAAGCAACATTCAAAATGGCCACCCTTCATTGTTTTTTGCACCTACATCAGATACCCCTCTGATATGTTTCTGCATGAAATCATGCAATCATTTAGATTACAAAGTGGATTACTCAGTGTTTAGTTATCATATGCAAAGTGTGAATGTTAGAGGTGAAGGTTCATGCACAATGGCAAACCAAGCACTTGCTGCATGCATCGCAGTGTGCCTAAAATATTTACACTCACCAAGGACTTGAACATCAGAGGCTCAAATGATAATGCAACTAAGCATCCACTTAGCAGAAGGAGATATAAATAACAGCACAACTTGAAACTTGATAAATTAAAACGCACACACAATATACTCTGTCCCACACCACTCCATTTCAATCTTGGTAGAACGTCAGATATTAACCACTTGCCTTCTGTGCACTTAAACGCCCTTCCCATCCAGGCCAATTTTCAGCGCTGTCACATTTTGAATGACAATTGCACGGTCATGCTACACTGTACCCATATGACATTTTTAACATTTTTTTCACACAAATAGAGCTTTCTTTTGGTGGTATTTAATCATCTCTGGGTTTTTTATTTTTTACAAAAAAAAATAAAAAAGACAGAAAATTTTGAAAAAAAAAAAGTTTTTCTTATTTTCTGCGAGTAAATTTTGAAAATAAATTTTTCTCCTTCACTGATGTGCGCTGATGAGGCGGCACTGATGGGCACTGATAGGCTGCACTGATGGGCACTGATGAGGCTGCACTGATGGGCACTGATGAGGCTGCACTGATGGGCACTGATGAGGTGGCACTTATGGGCACTGATGAGGAGGTACTAATATGCCGCACTGATGAGCACTGATAGGCGGCATTGATAGGCGGCACTGATGAGCACTGATAGGCGGCACTGATGAGCACTGATAGGCGGCACTGCTGGGCACTGAGAGGTGGCACTGCTGGGCACTGAGAGGTGGCACTGACGGGCACTGATAGGCGGCACTGATGGGCACTGGCGGATGGCACTGGACACTGACGGGTGGCACTGATGAGCGGCACTGATGGGCAGCACCATCAGTGCCCACACTCAGTGCCCATAGTGCTGCCAGTCAGTGCTCATCAGTGCTTAGATGAGCAGGCACTGATGGGCACTGACTAGCAGCACTATGGGCACTGATTGTGGGCATTGATGGGGGGCACTGATGGCGGGCACTGTGGGCACTGATGGGGGGGGGGACTGTGTGTGTGTTTTTACCTCTAGTAATCAGGGCACTGGTGATCAGTGCCCTGATTAAATTCTCCTGTGTCCCCGGCGCTGTGAGGCTCCCCCTCCTTCCTCACACTGCAGGCTCTGTGTGAGGAAGGAGCGCCGGCGATGAGAGATGATCTCATATGTTTACATATGAGATCATCGCTCATTGGACGGCCCGATCACGTGGTGAATGGCCGCTGTGATTGGCCATTCACCACGATCTGTGATCGGCCGTGTCCAAGGGACACGGCCGACACAGATTTCCCCCGCAGCGCGCTCGCGGGAGCGCGCGGGGGGCGTGTCACTGGGAGGCCGTTTAAAAACGGCCTCCCGAAAATTCGAGTCCGCGCTGCAGCCGTATATAGGCTGTAGCGCGGATGGGGGAAGGTTAAAATGTTATGTGTGGAAATGATAAATGTGGAAACCTTTATTTCATGAACAGCCTAAAAGCGTATCATGAGCCTTTTAAATCCACACAGAACCACAAAAAATATTAAAGCAATCACCAAAGAGTTGATAACAATTGGCATGCTGTGGGAGAGTGAAAAATTTGAAGTACAGCCCAAGTTTTACTCAGTTTTTAGCAATATCATCGCCACATTCTAAAGTAGATCTTTTTTCTTCTCATGTTTTCAGTCGAAAGAAGCTGCCTCCAAGAATATGGGTTGTATATTTAAGGAAACAAAAGTTTGGATGAAAACTAAAATATATACACATCGTGATGTTGAAGCTCACACTGTGCAGATACATTTAAAAAAACAATTAGTTAACAGATACTCACCCCTAAAACACCAAATCTTTCACAAAAATTCCAGCCACATAGAAAGTCAATTTCAAAGTTGTGATTTAGAACTACTATTGCATTTTCTTTGCCATATTTGGGGTAGTTTTCCATGTCAGTATACAGAGTGCAATCAGTGGCTGACCACCACTCCAACAACATCACCAATTCTAAAAACAAAAACAGAACATATTGAAAATAATCTGCCATTGTATAGCCTTTTTGCCAGCATATACAGTATCTCATAAAAAGTACACCTGTCACTTTTTTTGTAATTATTTTATTATATCTTCTCATGTAACACTGAAGAAATTACATTTTGCTACAAGCAGACTAAGGACATGGATTACTGGAACCATGTCCTGTGTTCTGATGAGACCAAGATAAACTTATTTGGTTCAGATGGTGTCAAGCATGTGTGGCGGCAACCAGGTGAGGAGTACAATGACACAGGTGTCTTGCCTACAGTCAGTCAATCATGGTGGTGTCATGGTCTGGGGCTGCATGAGTGCTACCGACACTGGGGAGCTTCAGTCCATTGAGGGAACCATAAATGCCAACATGTACTGTGACATACTGATGCAGAGCATGATCCCCATCCTTCGGAAAACTGGGCCGCAGAGCAGTATTCCAACATAACAACCCTGAACACAACTCCAAGACGACAACTGCCTTTCTAAAGAAGCTGAGGGTAAAGGTGAATGACAGGCCAAGCATGTCTCCAGACCTAAATCCTATTGAGCATTTGTGGGGGCATCCCGAAATGGAAGCTGGAGGAGCGCAAGGTCTCAACACCCACCAGCTTTGTGATGTCATCATGGAGGAATAGAAGAGGACTCCAGTGGCAACCTGTGAAGCTCTGGTGAACTCCATGCCCAAGAGGGTTATGGAAGTGCTCGAAAATAATGGTGGCCCGATTTGGACATTTTCACTTAGGGGTGTACTCACTTTTGTTGCCAGCGGTTTAGACATTATTGGCTGTGTTATTTTGAGGGGACAGCAAATTTACACTGTTATACAAGCTGTACACTCACTACTTTACATTGTAGCAAAATGTAATTTTTTCAGTGTTGGTCACATGAAAAGATAATAAAATATATATTTTTCCACAAATGTGAGGGGTGTACTCACTTTTGTGAGATATTGTAGATTTAAAGCAGCAAATATATGTGTTTATTGCAAGTTACCATTTTTGCCAACTGTGTAACACATCTATACATTTGCACATATTGTGCATGTCAAAATTACATATACATATCTATAAAAAGTTAAAGATGAACTCCAGGCAGATATGAAGACACATAAATGCAGTTCTACATTTATGAACATATATTCAATGCAAGCAGTGAAATTCCCTGCACAGAAGAGCTCAGACTGGGTGGGGGAGGAATGCAGCACTAGAAGCCAGTCAGTTGTGCAGTAGGGCGCAAGAAGCCCCGTCAGAACACAATAGCACAGCAGAGGAGATTGCTGTACTAACATTGCATAATTAGTTCAGCAGCTCCTCGTGAGCTGTCAGTTTAAAAAAAAAAAAATCTATTAGTGTGTACCAGTGCCTCCACTGTGGATGAATGAGCACAGAGGAACCTTTGGACAACAGCATTGTCAGTCTGGGGGGAAGGGAACATTACATGGACTAGCAGATTTAAAATTTCACGAACGAATCAAAGCCAAATTCCAGATCACACGGCAGTCATAGCAAAGTTTTACATAAAAGCCGACAATTGCAAGCACCCGTCAGTGGTAAATGGTTTGTCTCAACCTTCTAACTGCTATAGAGCTTGTTCTGTTGACATACAACAGACTTACTGGCTGGATTACCAGGTGAAAAAGGAAAGAATGCCCTTAAAAAGAAGGCCAACAGCCATCACATCGAAGAATTAGTAAACTGCAATAAAATAAGGTTTGCTTTGTGGTTTAATTATGCCTTATCCCAGTATGCATGGCCTGGGCAATAGAATGTGATATCCAATTAGACTGCAGAGATGATCTTATACCATTTATGGGTCATTAAATCTTGCAATTGGAAAAGGTTACCCTCCAAAACAGTAGGCTTCTCACTGTTTTAGTTTCAGAATTTTACATGTACTGCATGTGCAATTGGATGCAAGATAAGGAGGAACAATATTTAACTCTTTAAATGTTACATGGAACTGAAATGTACAAGAGACTCGGTTGTTAAAAAAAAACCCTACTGAAAGTGAAAAGAAGGGACCTAGAGGTACTTCAGCCACCTCCAAAATCATGTGTTCTGGGCAAAATACCCAGCCATTCTTGCTTGGCAATGCTCCAGCACTCCAAAGTGAGTGACCCAGGATCTGGTGGCAATGAAACTGCTGACAATAGACAGAAAAATGAGAATGTGTGTTTATACAGTGGGTACGGAAAGTATTCAGACCCCCTTAAATTTTTCACTCTTTGTTATATTGCAGCCATTTGCTAAAATCATTTAGGTTCATTCTTCTTCCTCATGAATGTACACATAGCACCCCATACTGACAGAAAAACAGGAGAAAAACAGCCAGGAGTCTTTTTGGGAAAGATGCAGCAAGTCTTTCACACCTGGATTTGGGGATCCTCTGCCATTCCTCCTTGCAGATCCTCTCCAGTTCTGTCAGGTTGGATGGTAAACGTTGGTGGACAGACATTTTTAGGTCTCTCCAGAGATGCTCAATTGGGTTTAAGTCAGGGCTCTGGCTGGGCCATTCAAGAACAGTCACGGAGTTGTTGTGAAGCCACTCCTTCGTTATTTTAGCTGTGTGCTTAGGGTCATTGTCTTGTTGGAAGGTAAACCTTCAGCCCAGTCTGAGGTCCAGAGCACTCTGGAGAAGGTTTTTGTCCAGGATATCCCTGTACTTGGCCGCATTCATCTTTCCCTCGATTGCAACCAGTCGTCCTGTCCCTGCAGCTGAAAAACACCGCCACAGCATGATGCTGCCACCACCATGCTTCACTGTTGGGACTGTATTGGACAGGTGATTAGCAGTGCCTGGTTTTCTCCACACATACCGCTTAGAATTAAGGCCAAAAAGTTCTATTTTGGTCTCATCAGACCAGAGAATCTTATTTCTCACCATCTTGGAGTCCTTCAGGTGTTTTTTTAGCAAACTCCATGCGGGCTTTCATGTGTCTTACACGGAGGAGAGGCTTCCGTCGGGCCACTCTGCCATAAAGCCCCGACTGGTGGAGGGCTGCAGTGATGGTGGACTTTCTACAACTTTCTCCCATCTCCTGACTGCATCTCTGGAGCTCAGCCACAGTGATCTTTGGGTTCTTCTTTACCTCTCTCACCAAGGCTCTTCTCCCCCGATAGCTCAGTTTGGCCGGACGGCCAGCTCTAGGAAGGGTTCTGGTCGTCCCAAAGTCTTCCATTTGAGGATTATGGAGGCCACTGTGCTCTTAGGAACCTTAAGTGCAGCAGAAATCTTTTTGTAACCTTGGCCAGATCTGTGCCTTGCCACAATTCTGTCTCTGAGCTCTTCAGGCAGTTCCTTTGACCTCATGATTCTCATTTGCTCTGACATGCATTGTGATCTGGAAGTCCAATCAGTATAATCAAACACAGCTGGACTCAAATGAAGGTGTAGAACCATCTCAAGGATGATCAGAAGAAATGGAAAGCACCTGAGTTAAATATATGAGTGTCACAGCAAAGGGTCTGAATACTTAGGACCATGTGATATTTCAGTTTTTCTTTTTTAATAAATCTGCAACAAGGTCAACAATTATGTGTTTTTCTGTCAGTATGGGGTGCTATGTGTACATTCATAAGGAAGAAGAATGAACTTAAATGATTTTAGCAAATGGCTGCAATATAACAAAGAGTGAAAAATTTAAGGGGGTCTGAATACTTTCCGTACCCACTGTATATAACAACTCACAGGACACATGCAAGAACCCTCAAAAGGATTTTCAAACGTCATGTTATCTGCCAGTATTGTTATGCAAGTATGAAATCCCTCCTATATTTGAATCTATAGAGTCATGCCAAAACCGTAATGCAGCCTAGAACAGGCTTACTATAACTAAAAAGGAAAAACTTTTAGTTTTGGATAGAAGGGAGAAAGATCAGAACACTTCAGTTTTTATTACTGTCTGTGTCCCCCGTTAGAAAGATTCACTCTCCCTATATGTCCTGTTTACAATTATCATTGAAAGTAAAAGAAAATCCCAAATCTTGGGTTGTCCCCAGAAAAGTGAGAGGGGGAAACTTCCAATGGGGGCACTAGTTTTGCCGACCTGGGGGGGCAAGAGATTCTATTCATTTGCAAGCATTTCCTCCCAATGCCTGTTTGGCTATTGGCCAGGAAGTGAAGTTAAATCTCAACAATTGGACACAGATGGCAAAAAAAGAAAAAAAAAAACCTTACCTGTGTTATAACCCCCAATTACTCTATCCAAACTAAAAAGTTGTCTATAATGTTTTCCTTTAATGATTCCTTCCTCAGAGACACATGCACTCCTTTCCTGGGAGCCTTCTTTAAGCTTGGAATTATTCTAGTGTTCGAGTGTTTTCTATTAAATGCTTAGCACACTTGACACTTGAACATGTAATTCTATGCTCCACACGTCCCAAGTGGGATGACAACTAGTTACACCAGCTCATTTTCCCCATGGACTGTATAAACCTTCAGTTCTTAAGCAGCCAACAAGGAAGGTCAGACAATATTTCTGTCAGTAAGGGAACAAATGTTGCACACGATAAGGTGCACTGATATAATATACAAAATGAGAAAAAATGGTGATAAACCAAAACGAACTGCGCAAATGGGTGCTTATACACAAATTAAAATGTAATAATCGGGAATACAAAATTAAATAAATAAATCTGTGAATAATTATAAATATGTAGGAATGCCTTCCGTACTGGGAGCAGCAAAACAAACAACGTTTTAATGTTATAAATGTGAAATTTTGAGGGTATATATTGCGCTCAACAACAATATTCACAAAAAGTGCATGAGTGCATATAAATAAATATGTGAATAAATACTTATATAAAAAACAGTCCAGATGTGCTTAATATCATCGATAGCAATTAAAAGCCACAACAATTGATAAAAGCACAAACCCAGCATAAATGAATAAATAAATATAAAAAGTCCTTTAAGTGCTTAAATTACAAGGTGATAATATGGTTATCCGCAGCAATAATTAAAAGCACAGACTTGATAGAAGTGGTGTTAAAAACCTTCACCTCCACACCTTCACCCAGTGTTCTTAATAAATACTCCTTACCAGAAGGATATGACCCCTTGATTATAGGGGGTCACAACAAACATTGGTATCCACAACGAATCCGGATCATCCACATAACTTTTCTTCTCAAACAGCAAAGATGTGTGACCAGATAATAGTGGACTATTAGAGGACTAAACAACACACTTTGGCTCCGATCATGCAATTTATCTTCCCACAATCTATTTGTGAAGTGTGTTTTAAGCACATTTACACCTGTCTCTATTTACAGTGCATTTCCACAGCATTCCACTTCAATCACATACATTGAATACTTCGAAATACTGCCTCTAGGGTTTAATAACAAATTTAATTAATTAAATTTTGCAGAACGTTTGTGATCCCCCGGCACGACAACGTGGCTAATGTATAAAATCGTATATATTCTTTCAGCTCCTCATAATGCCTTCCACTGATAGAGCCGTGAATGATTCATATCCTCATAGCAAAGAGCGGCTGGAGATGGTCAGAACATAGAACAATAGATTGTGGGAAGATAAATTGCATGATCGGAGCCAAAGTGTGTAGTTTAGTCCTCTAATTGGAGTTCCACTATTATCTGGTCACACATCTTTGCTGTTTGAGAAGAAAAGTTATGTGGATGATCCGGATTCGTTGTGGATACCAATGTTTGTTGTGACCCCCTATAATCAAGGGGTCATATCCTTCTGGTAAGGAGTATTTATTAAGAACACTGGGTGAAGGTGAAGGTTTTTAACACCACTTCTATGAAGTCTGTGCTTTTAATTATTGCTGCGGATAACCATATTATCACCTTGTAATTTAAGCACTTAAAGGACTTTTTATATTTATTTATTTATGCTGGGTTTGTGCTTTTATCAATTGTTGTGGCTTTTAATTGCTATCGATGATATTAAGCACATCTGGACTGTTTTATATAAGTATTTATTCACATATTTATTTATATGCACTCATGCACTTTTTGTGAATATTGTTGTTGAGCGCAATATATACCCTCAAAATTTCACATAATATACAAAATACTCAAACTAGCTGCCTTAAAATGTAAAGTAGTGGCTATATATCAGCTAGCCCATCTTATGCTGGGTATACACGCACAGAATTTCGGCTGTTTGCGGACTGAACGATTATTCGTCGCTCGAAAGCAAATTGTCCACTAACTGATAGAATAAACTCGTGGATTGTTCAATAACAATAAAAACATATAAAGACAGAATATTATTTTTGTTTCAATTATAACATACACGTATACACTTTAGTTGAAACGATAAAGGTTTTTGCTTCAGATCCATCGACATCAGCCGGGCCCATGGTCGAAATAGTTGGTAAAGTTGGGTTCACGAACGGCATGAATATTGAACGATCTTTCCGAAAACAACCAGTTTTGGCCGAAATTCTGTGCGTGCATGGCCAGCATTAGTCTCTGGGTTAAACTACCTAGACAGACATGCCATGATCATTGCCCATTTCGGTTTCAGTTTTGGTAGTTTACAGAATGGGAACATTCAGAAAACAATGATATCATGTCAGAAACTGAAAAAAATCCCTGACTGGACTTAACATGTAAGGGTAGTACCTGTTTCGGACATCACATTTATGGGCGGACAACAGTTTGTTGGAACAGAGATCCTTTCTCATTATTTGGGCTTCACAGGGATACAATACTATCTCTATGTGGTCAATGATGTTGATGGCTACATTTTATATGTGAGTTTTTTTGAGTATGAGCTTATATTTAATAAATTATGGCAGTGAACATCGAGTGTTTCCCTCTTTTCTCTTTGAGTTTTGGCTATCTAGAAGAATGACGTTTATGTAATCCCTGCAATACCATCTTGGTAGAAGCAATGACCCAGTGGAGAAAACGGTTTCTGGGTTCATTTATTAAAGTGAAACTAAGGTCTCGGCTTTTCCAGTTTAAAAACAACAAACAAGTTATACTTACCTGCTCTATGCAGTGGTTTTGCACAGAGCACCCCATATCGTCCTCTTTTTGGGTCCCTCGCCGACACTCCTGACCCCTCCCTTCTGCCAAGGGCTCCCACAGCAAGCAGCTTGCTATGGGGACACCCAAGCTGAGTCACTGCTGTGTGTGCCCATTCAGACACAGAGCCATGGCCCAGCCCCTCTCTCACCATTGCCTCACTGACTGACAGCAGCGGGAGGCACAAACGCCCGCTGCTGTCTCAGCCAATGAGGAGAGAGAGTGATAGACCACTTGTATTTAGGGGGGTCCTGGCAGTAAGGTGAGCAGATTGCATTCCCGTTGTGGTGAAGGTTTTATACAGTTTTCAGTGTCCTGAAGAGCACCTGTTTGGCCACGTTCAGGATTGGTATTTAATCACTTGCCGTCTGAGTACTACGTCGTCAGACACTCCCCTTTCTCCGGAGTGCCGGAGGCTCGCTCCCGCTGTATTCAGTCACAGCGGGAGTCGGGCCAGGGGAGGAGCAGCGGCGAGCGCCGCTGCTCTTCCCCGATCGTCGGGGATCTAGTGTGGAGATCCGCCTGCTTGTGTAAACACAAGCGGGCGGATCTCCCAAGTGACAGGCATAGCTGAACCCTGGATCTGTCCTTGTGTCACACAGTCACCTCCCCCCACACACGTCAGTAAGCACCAGGCATACATTAACCCCTCCCTCTCCAATAAAATTAACCCCTTCCCTGCCAGTCATTTTTACAGTAACAGTGCATATATATAGCACTGATTACTGCAGTAATGTCACTGGTACCCCCAAAAGTGTCAAAAATGTCAGTCAAGGGTCCGATCTGTCCGCCGCAATGTCGCAGTCCCGCAAAAAATCGCAGATCGCCGCCATTACGCGTTAAAAAAAACCCACCAAAAATGACAGAAATCTTTCCCTTTGTTAGTAAACGCAATAACTTTTTGCGCAAACCAATCAAAATACGCTTATTGTGAATTTTTTTACCAAAACATAGGTAGAAGAAAACAAATTGGCCAAAAATTTAAAAAAATTTTGATTTTTACATTTTTTTGGGGGGAATTTCATATAAAAAAAAAAAAAAAATGTGAAAAATATTGTTTTTTCAAAATTTACGCTCTTTTTTTGTTTATAGCGCAAAAAGTAAAAATCGAACACAGGTGGTGATCAAATACCACCAAAAGAAAGCTCTGTTTGTGGGAAAAAAAGGACGTAAATTTCGTTTCGGTATGGCGTCGCACGACCGCGCAATTGTCAGTTAAAGTCGCACAGCGCCGAATCGCAAAAAGTGGCCCAGACGTAAGACAGCAAAATCCTCTAGTGGTAAAGTGGTTAAAAAGAACACTTTGTTACAGAGGCTAGGTTCACATCTACGTGGCCATGTGGGCTGCGGTTTGATAGGTATGACAGCCCAATGGGCTGTGTAAAACGCAGGAAAGAACTCCCTGCGCCAATTTGGAAATCGCAGCCCGCATGGGAACAGCTAGTACAGCGCGGTTCCGATTTCCATTGCAGGGGGTGTGCCAATGATGGCAACTTTGTATGAGTTAGGTGATCATTTGCATTTATACATTTTTTTTAAATCTTGGTAGCGCTGCTCTTTGCTTTAGTATTGGTGTGCAATTAGGATTAATGGCACCCGCCCGATGGTCAGGCGTTTCACTGTGCAGTTTTACTGTATTCAGTGAAGACTTTGCTTATAGATTTACTAAATATAATTGAGAGCTGAGGTTTCATTTTCTATGAAGTTGGGATTATAGGGTTTTGGGACGGTCTATAACAAAAGACATTCAATATTGTAATAATTTTGTGTATTTTGCATAGTGAAGAAGGTGTTTAGTAAAATTTTGTTCTAATTTTATTATTAGCACCACACTACTTTTTCCTTTGTTTTATTAGTGTGAAACACTTTATTAACGCTGGCTAGCTTTGGTGGTTTACTTTCTGGTACTGTACGATAGGCATATTTGTGCACAGAATACTATACAGTATATGGAGGTTTTCCTTTTTCTTCCATTGGTCGAACTAGATGGAGTTGTGTCTTTTTCAACCTAACTACAATATGTAGCTTGTCTATGGAAACATTTAAATTGCGCTTTTCTAATTAAAGGAAAGTTAAAAAAAAAAACATAAAATGTGACTTGATGTTTAGGGCTTTTATTTAAAAGTGGAACTTCATTCTCTCAATCAACATTGAATTTTTTTAATCCTCACGCTGCTAGCATTAGTAAATAGTGGTGGGTAGAGAAAGTGCGCTAGATAAGTAAAGCCGCAACCTTAGATCCAAATGGGAACAGATATAAGAGGAAAAAAAGCAGGTGCACTAAACTTTTGGATGCTCTTATGAAGAGTCAATACATAAATCATATACACTCCATATGAACATATACAATAAATGATTAATAATAAAGGTGAAAAGAGTCCAACCATTTATTGTATATGTTCATATGGAGTGTATTTATGTATTGACTCTTCATCATTTTTCATTATCATTTTGGTTGAGACCCTCTTGGGTACCACATCACTTTGCTTGTTGATTTATAGCACTAGTGATTTATTTACTTAATACTTGTTAAGTTACACAGCGCATCCATAAGTTTAGCGCACCAGCATTAGTAAATAGAAAGTAAATTAGTAAAAGTAAAGTAAATAGAAAAGGAAAGTATATCATATTTGCTTGTTTTAAACCTTTTTTTTTTTTTCTTTTTTTTAACATTTCTTCAGTTACTTTCCGGTTTCTATGCCTAGGCAAAAATGTGATTTTTGACTTACCGTAAAATCCATTTCTCTGTTGTGGTTCATTGACAGACACAGCTCCTGATATTCTTAACTATTGGGTTATACTGCCACCTATAGGAGTAGGACACTAGGCAGAAAAAAAAAATCTGGCTACGCCCATGGGCAGTCCCAGGGGGTATACTCCCTATCTGTATCAGAGAAATGGCAGTACGAGAACTGGCAATGTTTGTCAGTAGTACAAATGGGCGCATTCCTGTGCGCCCTGGTGCAGGAGCAACGAACGGGCGTACGCAGAGGCGAATTGGCGAACGCCATGGCGCACGCAATGCGTGACAGATGTGGCCACTTACTGGACTATAAAAGACTGTTGTGGGATCCATCAGAATGCTGGATTGTCGTCTGCCTTCCCGTGTTCCCGAGCTTCTGCATGATTCTTTTTGGATTTCCCTGTTGTAACCCGGCTTGCTCCTGACCCTGTTTGATCTCCTCCTCCTCCTGGTGTTGACCCTCTGGCTTGCTTCACCAATCTTGCTCCTGTTGATCACCCATATACTGTATGACCCCAGCTTGCCTCAAGGACTTCTCTTTACTACCTGTCAGCCTTCCTGTGTATGACCCCAACTCACATTACAGACTTTGCCGTCTTCTCCTGCCTGCTTCCCTGTTGTGACTTCGGCTTGTTACCGTTTTTGCTACCTGCCTTATCCTCGGACTGACTACCCGTGTTTGATCCTCGGCCTGGGCTTTACCACTGCTTCCAGTTGTGCACAATGTTGCCAAGTTCCTCTGGAGCTAGTCTCAAGGCACATCTGCCTTTCTGTGTATCCTGCTCTTCAGCACCCTGTTGGCAACCTGTGCTACTTTGGGAGCTATACCTTCTGTACCACTTTCAGGGGTGTGCCGCACTTAGCCGCAAGGAGAGCCCGCTCAGTAACTTGGCCTCGGATCAGGTTCGGGACTCTGCTACATGCACTCAGTTGTTTAGTTACAAGCAGTGTCAGGAGAATTATAATTCCACAGAGGGGTGGGTGCTGTTTCCATCAATAAGCCTCAGAGAAATGTATTTTACGGTAAGTCAAAAATCCCATTTTCGCTTTCATTCATTGATGGACACAGCTCCTGATCTTCATGACCATTGGGACATCCCGAAGCAGTGTAAAACATGAGAGGTGAGAACAGCAAAAAAATTCCCAAGGCTAAACAGTAGCCAACCTGGCAACAAGAGCTCAACCAAAACAACTGGAGCCCACCTGAAAAAAAACAATACACCCTCAAAGAGGATCAAGTCCTCTTAAACTGCAGCCTGCAAAATCTTTCAGCCAAAAGAAGCATCTGCAGATGCCAATACATCCACTTTATAGAACTTGGTGAAAGTGTGCACCGACGACCAGGTGGCCGCCTTGCAAACCTGCATCACTGATGGAAAGCCCAGGAGGCACTAAGCGTCCCAAGTAGAGTGCACCTTGACAGGGAAAGGAGGAACCTGACCCCCGATGGAAAAGGCTTGAATTACCATCTGTCTGATCCATCTGGAAAGGAGACAGAAGGAGACAACCCTTTACAAGATCCATCAGTAAGACACAAATAGAGAGTCTGACTTCGTGAAAGACTCCGTAGCTGCCAGGTACACCCTATTTGTCTGGACCACATCCAAGGCATGCATGCGAGGCAATTTCTTTTGGACGTTTAGGCCTGGGACACAGGGAAGGCAACACATGGTCTTCATTCAAATGAAAATCAAAAACTACCTTTGGGAGGAACGACGGACAGGGGCCAAGAACTACCTTATGCCTGTGAATCCCCAGGTAAGGTAAGACGACAGGATAATGCCACCAGTTCCGATATCCCTGTGCGCAGAGGTGACCACTACCAAAAAGGCCACCTTCTGGGACAGCGTAAGCAGGGGAAGCTCCCGAAGATTCTCAAAAAGGTAGGCTTCCGGAGAACCGAAAACACTAAATTGAGATCCAAAAGGCGGCAACGGAACCCGCACTGGAGGAACTAAATGTCGGACACCCTGAAGAAAGGTACGCACCAGGGAGTGTGTGGCCAAATGTCATTGGAAGGAGACTGCCAAAGCTGACACATGGTTGAGTTGAGATGCCAACAGATCCACCTCAGGGGTGCCCCACCGGAGACACAGTTGATGAAACACCTCTGAGTGAAGGGACCACTCCCCCTGGTCCAACACCTGCTGACTGAGGTAATCCACCTGCCAAATTTCCAAGCCGGGAATGTGTACGGCAGAGAGGGCTGCAATGAACCATTCTGCCCACCTTAGAATGCCAGCTACCTCGAGAGCTGCCAGGACACTTCTTGTACCCCCTTGGTGATGGACATAAGCCATGGCCGTGGCATTGTCTGATTGAATGCGCACTGGACAACCCTGAAGACAATTTGTCAAATGGTCCACACACAGTCTGATCGCTTGGAGTTCTAAGACATTGAATCGGTAGTCTGGACTCTTTCAGTGTCCAGATCCCCTGAGAAGAATGCTTGCCGGGGATGCCTCCCCAGCCGGCCAGGCTGGCATCCATGGTGACCACTGTCCAATGCAAGGGGACAAAGGATTTACCCAGCCGAAGCTCTGGAAAACAAAGCCACCTCAGGGACTCCTTCGCTCCCCGACTCAGCTAAATCTGATTGTCAAGAGACTGTGGAGTCTTGTCCCATTTGGTCAGAATCTCGCTTTGCAGGGACCTCGTATGGAAGTGTGCAAACGCAACCGCCTCGAAGGTAGAAACCATCAGGCCCAGCACCCGCATGCAAGTCCGGAGGGATGACCATCTGCTGGACAGCAGGAGATGAATTGCAGCCTGCAATTTCTGGAGTTTGTCCAGAGGAAGGAGCACTCTGACTAAGGCCAGAGTCAGGCCCAGATAGTTCAGCTTTGTGGATGGAACCAGAGCAGACTTCTGAAGATTCAGAATCCAAACTCCCGCTGACTTTGCACTGTGATCTACAGGTTTTCCACCAGAGCAGAAAGACTCCGCTCGCAGAAGGAGATCATCCAAGTAGCCCAGAACCGCGATCCCCCGAGGAGCAGAGGCAAGACTGAAGGATAACGCCACAAACTGATAATTCTCCTTTCTCACAGCAAAGCGGAGAGAACGCTGGTGAATGGCACATATTGGAATTTGTAGGTAGGCATCCTTGATGTCGATAGTGTTGAGGAAATCCCCCTGACGTAGGGATGCCACCACTGTTCGAATGAACTCCATTCTGAACCTGCACAAAAGCAGTTTAGCCCCTTGAGGTGCAGGATAGGATGCACTTTGCCTTCCTTCCTGGGAACTGAACAGGCTTGAGTAAAAACCCTGAAAACGATTCAAAGTCGGAATCAAGACAATCATCCCTTGAACAGGTCTTATACCACCCCAAACAGACCCTGTAAACGGTCCAGGAACAGCTCAAGTTGGAAGGAAAGAACCTTGCCTGGGGACAAGAGCGAAACTCGATCTTGTAGCCGGACCAAATTACTTTGTGGGACAACTTGTCTTGTACCAGGGAAGTCCACGGGTCCGGAAACCAGCGAAGACGTCTCCCACCACCAATATGGGTAAGGGCGCACCTTCATACTGAAGGAGCCTTGTCCGGGGGTCTGGAGAAGCCCGCTCCCAGCCTGCCAGTCCAGGTTAGTTTGGATTCTCCAGGGGAGGCCGTGAAGGGCTTCGAGCCCCTGTCAGTTGGCCCCGAGGGACGAAAAAAAACTTCTTCTGAGACGAGAAAGAAGACCCACGTCTATGACGATGTTCCTTGCCCTTAGTAGCCTGCGGAAGAAAAAGTACTCTTCCCCCCCCTGTGAGAACTTAAATGAGGTCATCCAGGGTAGCTCCAAACAGCCGATGCACCTCACGGAAGGCTCACTCACTTTTAGTGTGCCTTTACAGCCTGCACAGCTCATGTGCTTCCTATGTAAGTGCAATACCCCTTTGTGAAAATGCTGATTCTGACCCGCTGGTAAAACAGAGGTCACAACAGGAGGTGAGCGGCCATTTCTTTCAGTGGAGGAAACGCACAAGCACTTTTTGTCCAGCATTGATTAGCACTTTATTTTTGCACTCTTTGCACCATTTGTATATTGTTGCAATTATTGGACCATTTTGGGTCATTCCTGTATGAATTTGCATAGTTGATCCACTCACTTTAAACTTTGCAGATTTTGCACTCATGGACTCATGTGACATTGCACGGTTTATTATATGAAATTCAGTGTTATATTGGGTTATGTGAAAAAAATATATATAAATAAATAAATAAATAATCAGCGCAACCCCAAACTACACTATATAAAACACAATGGCAGCTTACATAAAGGGTTTTCCACTGAACACAAACGCCAATAAAATATCATAAAATTCAGTGCCAATAACTCACTGAAAAAATGAGTGCGGAGCCTGCGCATGGACGCCACATCCTGAAGTCAACGAGAGGAGTCTGTTCAAGCTCGCACTGCTGAAGTGTCGTGTATGCGAGTGTCATTTCATGCACTACAGTGGTGATCGATAGTTTGGGCACCCCAGGTAAAAATTTGTATTAATGTGCATAAAGAAGCCAAGGAAAGATGGAAAAATCTCCAAAAGGCATCAAATTACAGATTAGACATTCTTATAATAGGTCAACAAAAGTTAGATTTTATTTCCATCATTTACACTTTCAAAATTACAGAAAACAAAAAAATGGCGTCTGCAAAATTTTGGGCACCCTGCAGAATTTATAGCATGCACTGCCCCCTTTGCAAGGCTGAGACCTGCCAGTGTCATGGATTGTTCTCAATCATCGTCTGGGAAGACCAGGTGATGTCAATCTCCAAGGTTTTAAATGCCCAGACTCATCTGACCTTGCCCCAACAATCAGCACCATGGGATCTTCTAAGCAGTTGTCTAGAAAACAAACTGAAAATAGTTGACTCTCACGAAGCTGGATAAGGCTATAAGAAGACAGCAAAGCGTTTTCGGATGTCAATATCCTCTGTTCATAATGTAATTAAGAAATGAGTCATCAGGAACAGTGGAAGTTAAAGCAAGATCTGGAAGACCAAGAGAAATATCAGACAGAACAGCTCACAGGATTGTGAGAAAAACAATTCAAAACCCATGTTTGACTGCACTATCCCTCCAGAAAGATCTGGCAGACACTGGAGTTGTGGTACACTATTCCATTATAAAGAGATACTTGTACAAATGTGGTCTTCATGGAAGAGTAATCAGAAGAAAACCTCTTCTACGTCCTCATCACAAAAATCAGCGTTTGAACTTTGCAAATGAACATATAGACAATGTTAGAAAGGGTTAGAAAGGCTGGATTCATCTCTTTTTCATGGATAGTGTAGGACCCACTGATAATGGGGTACTTTGACGCAGTAGTGGGCTTGAGCACGATATGGTCATATGGTGGGACCAAACCCCCATTTTTATTTATGGACTCTTCAGATTTGGTAGTAATTTCTTTTGCATTTGCGCGCTATTCTTTTTTAATATACATGTCTTTTGGTTCATAGCTGCAGCAGCTTTGGAAATACATGGGTATCCTCCCCCAAATTTTTTGCCTGTTTATTATGAACATATAGACAAGCCTGATGCATTTTGGAAACAAGTTCTGTGGACCGATGAGGTTAAAATTTAACTTTTTGGCCGGAATGAGCAAAGGTAGGTTTGGAGAAGAAGGGGCACAGAATTTAACGAAAAGAACCTCTGTCCAACTGTTAAGCATGGGGGCGGATCAATCATGCTTGGGGTTGTATTGCAGCCAGTGGCACAGGGAACATCTCACGAGTAGAAGGAAAGATGGATTCAATAAAATTTCAGCAAATTTTGGATGCCATCTGTGAAAAAGCTGAAGTTAAAGAGCGGATGGCTTCTACAAATGGATAATGAATCCTAAACACGCCTCGAAATCCACAGGGGATTATATCAAGAGGAGTAAACTGAAGGTTTTGCCGTGGCCTTCACAATCTCCTGACCTCAATATAATTGAAAATCTATGGATAGACCTTAAAAGAGCAGTGCGTGACAGACAGCTAAGAAATCTCAAAGAACTGGAAGACTTTTGTAAGGAAGAATGTGAAAAGATACCTCAAACAAGAATTGAAAGACTCTTGGCTGGCTACAAAAAGCGTTTACAAGCTGTGATACTTGCCAAAGGGGGCAGTACAAGATATTAACTCTGCATGATGCCCAAACTTTTGCAGACGCCATTTTTTTGTTTGCTGTTATTTTGAAAGTGTAAAATTATGAAAATAAAATTTAACTTTTGATTTTTCCATTTTTCCTTGGCTTCTTTATGCACATTAATACAAATTTTTACCTGGGGTGCCCAAACTTTCGATCCCCACTGTATGGGGACAAAAACTGTTCTGCCTGAAAAATAGCTCATGTACTTTGAGACACAAGCATTGCAGGTCTCTCAGATGTGAACAAGGGCTAATTAAAACAAATAGGTTTTTGCTTGTTGAGTTTTTTTGAGCTTTGAGCTATAAGCTACAAAAACGTTTAAGTGTGAAAAGACCTAAGAATCTTTTCTCATAATTTCTTTCTGAATTGCTTGTGGAGTTCATGTTGAAACATTTAGAATACCCGTGGAGGACCGAATATAGTGTTCTGCCTTGAACTGCCAACTTGACCATATGTTGAAACTTAAAATCTACAATTTTTGGAAATCAGGAGAAAGATTCTTATTGGTTTATTATGTGCACGATTGCTTGAGGAGGTTCATATTCATAATGAGGAGTGTTTAATAATATATATATATATATATATATATATATATATATATATATATATATATATATATATATATATATATATATATATATATATATATATATAAAATATAATATAAATTTAATAATAATAAGACTTTAAATGAACCTTCTATGAAAAAGGATAGCTTTTTTGTCATCGCCCAAGTAAAATTATATAAATATAGAAACACACACACACAATCTCAAAAAAGTGAGTACATCCCTCACATTTTTGTAAATATTTTATTATATCTTTCCATGTGACATCACTGAAGAAATTACACTTTGCTACAATGTAGAGTAGAGTAGGGAGTGTACAGCTTATATAACAGTGTAAATTTGCTGTTAAAAATGAACACAGCCATTAATGTCTAAACCGCTGGCAACAAAAGTGAGTACACCCCTGAGTTAAAATGTCCAAATTTGGCCTAAAGTGTCAATATTTTGTGTGGCCACCATTATTTTCCAGCACTGCCATAACCCTCTTGGGCATGGAGTTAACTAGAGCTTCACAGGTTGCCACTGGAGTCCTCTTCCACTCCTCCATGACGATATCACAGAGCTGGTGGATGTTACAGACCTTGCGCTTCAATTGGGAATGCCCCACAGATGCTCAATAGGGTTTAGGTCTGGAGACCTGCTTGGCCAGTCCATCACCTTTACCCTCAGCTACTTTAGCAAGGCGGTGGTCATCTTGGAGGTATGTTTGAGGTCGATATCATGTTGGAATACTGCCCTGCGGCCCAGTCGCCGAAGGGAAGGGGGGGGATCATGCTCTGCCTTAGTATGTCACAGTACATGTTGGCATTCATAATTCCCTCAATGAACTGTAGCTCCCTAGTGCCAGCAGCACTTATGCAGCCCCAGACCATGACACTCCCACCATCATACTTGACTGTAGGTAAGACACACTTGTCTTTGTACTCCTCACCCAGTTGCTGCCACACACGCTTGACAACATCTGAACCAAATAAGTTTATCTTGGTCTCATCAGACCACAGGACATGGTTCCAGTAATCCATGTCCTTAGTCTGCTTGTCTTAAGCAAACTGTTTGCTGGCTTTCTTGGGCATCATCATTAGAAGAGGCTTCCTTGACAGACAACAGCCATGCAGACCAATTTGCGGCTTATAGTCTGAGCCCTGACAGGCTGACCCCCACCCCTTCAACCTCTGCAGGAATGTCTATTTCTCAAAGACGACCTCTGGATAAGACGCTGAGCACGTGCACTCAACTTTTTTGATAGACAATGGCAAGGCCTGTTTTGAGTAGAACCTGTCCTGTTAAAAATCGCTGTATGGTCTTGGCCACAGTGCAGCAGCTCAGTTTCAGGATCTTGGCAATCTTCATATAGCCTAGAAAATATTTATGTAGAGCAACAATTCTTTTTTTCAGATCCTTTGCTATGTGGTGCCATGTTGAACTTCCAGGGACCAGTATGAGAGAGTGCAAGCGATTACACCAAATTTAACACACCTACCCCCCATTCACACCTTAGACCTTGTAACACTAACGAGTCACATGACACCAGGGAGGGAAATGGCTAATCGGGCACAATTTGGACATTTTCATTTAGGGGTGTACTCACTTTTGTTTTTCAGCGGTTTAGACATTAAAGAGGTTGTAAACCCTCTCTTAGAACTTGTACCTATAGGTAAGCCTTATTAAAAGGCTTACCTATACAGTAGGTACTCTAGATATCTCCTAAACTTGCACCATTTAGGAGATATTTACTTTTAATGCAGTCGATGACTTCATCGGCGCATGCTCTCTGAAGGAACGGCCACCCATGCCGTGGCAAGAGTACACACATACTTCGGTTACTGTTAGCAGAACAATTTAGTAAAAATCAGGAGTATTTTTGAATGTTTGCATTTGGAGACAAAAAAGGGAGCCTCTTGGCATTCCTAGGGAGACCTTGCTATACTCTAATCTCTATTGTGCGTATTAGAAAGTTTGGAGGGATGAATTGTGCGTATTAGAAATTTTGGAGGGATGAATTGTTGATGACTCCCGGGAGGTTCTGGATACCCTCGTGGGGTTCGATCAAACTCTTTATCAATCACAGGCTGGAGAGATGAATAGTAATATCTCTCCTCTATAGATCTGCTCATGTTGTCCTAGGACACTAGAGAACTTTTAGAACGAGCCATCACACATGACAGGTTTCATTCCCATCAATCACCGGGACTAGATAGTTGAGTGGAGTGGTACCAACTCTATAAAGGAGAATTTAGTACCTCACCTACATCGGGTCTTTATTCTGCTAAGGAAGGCAAGCTATCCCAATCCATGAGAGAGGCACTTCTAATACTAATATCAAAACCAGAGAAATATCCCTTGGAATGTGAATTATATCAGCCCATTTCCCTAATTAACACTAATTAAACATGTTAAAATTTTGGCAACATTTTTGGCAAGGAGACTGCAGTCTGATCAATTGTTGGTGGGATCGGATCAGACTGGGTTTATGCCGGGCCGATATGCCTAAATTAAATCTTAGAAGACTTCATACATTTACAGATAACTCATGATAATACTGCCTGTAGAGTGATAGCATCCTTAGATACAAATGCATTTGATTCAGTAGAATGGGGTTACCTCTTTCCACTTTTGGCTAAGTTTGGGTTTGGCCCGATATTCATCTCTTGGGTACAGCTTCTTTACTGTGAACCCATGGCTTGTGTTAGGGTTAATAGGCTAATTTCAGAACCGTTTTAGATACACAGGGGCACCAGGCAGGGTTGCCCCCATCTCCTTTCTCCCATTTGCATTGGCCATTGAGCTGTTAGTTGTAAAGTTAAGGGTAATGTCAAAGGCTTGAAAATAGGAGAATTTGAAGAACATGTCCCATTGTATGCAGACGATATGCTCTTGTATCTGAATGACCCAAAAAAAAAAAAATTGTTGTCTGCAGGCTTTTCGTTGATACAGGAGTTTGGAGATTCTGGATTCTGTATCAATTGAACCAAATCTTCTTTGTTCCCTTTAGATTGGAATTTTAGTGTGATGACACCCCTATCACGTCCTAAAGGTAGCCACTGTAAGATTCTGGTACCTCTGGTACCCTTATTTTCCACTTTTCTTTCAAATATGCGTCCCACCTTTCTAATTAGGTGGTACACATACACCTTTAAGACGGATGACGTCATCGCCGAGCGCCGCAGAGCGGCTATTTCAACCGCCGGCGTTCTCTCTCACATCGTTCGTTCAACCTGCCTGTGTGTCCACATGCTTACAAGCTTGTCTTACTACCGGAACCTCCAGCTATTCTCTCTTACTTGGAAACAGACCGGAACCTCGCTACTGATCCCTGTATCTCGCTACTGGATCACTCCTTCATTACTGGACCCTTCTACTACTAACCTTACTAGTGATAAGTACCCCACAGGGGAATCCTCCATAACCTTACTTACACTATCTACCTCTGCACATTAAGGACTGTTACTATCTATGCATACTAATTCTATCATCTGCACTGTTACATAGATTGCTAGCTCTTGAGCCTACTACCATCTATCCTTGCACTGGGTTAGTCTATCCTGTATTTGTCATCTGCTGTCCTTACCACCTGTTACCTTACTCGATTACTAACCTATCTGCATTCTACCTAATACCATCTAATACTCTCCTGAACATTTCTATCAAGTGCTTACCATCTCTGTCACTGTTCACACCTGTCCCTTCAGCACATCATCTTCATACTAACATATACATCCTATCACTCCAGGAACATCTTATTGAGTGTGTATATCTGTATGCTGAAGCTGACAGGCCCACAGTGATGAGTCTGGAGAGTTGGATCTGGTTATTCAACACATCTCTACATGACTACTGAGTGGAGATTCTGCAGCTGCAAATCCAGCCTACTACAAAAACGCAGGAGCGTTACAGATTGAACGAACCTAAAAAATGGATTCAGCAGAATTACCCACTCAAGTGACACAATTAACACAACAAGTAAATGCATTAATGCTTGCTCTTACTGAAGTAAAAGAAGAAAATCCGACTGATACAGCAGGTAACCCGTCTTTCACGGCTCACTGCTGCTCAACCCCCTGAACCTAAAATAAACCCTCCTCTAGTGTTTACAGGTGATCGGAAAAAATTTTGTGAATTCAAAAACGCATGTCAATTGCTTTTTTTGTTAAAACCTCGTACATACCCTACTGATCAAATTAAAGTCTATACCGTTATCTCATACTTAACGGGTGATCACGGGCCTGGGCAGACTCTCTCTTTGAGAAAAATGATCAGCTTCTGAACTCCTATTCTTTATTCCTAGCGGAACTCGCTAGTTTATATGATGACCCCAACAGGCAGAGTACTGCTGATATTCAATTGAGGGCTTTAAAACAAGGAAGAGACCTGTAGAAGACTTTGTAGCGGAGTTCAAAAGATGGACCCTTGATTTAGGGTGGAATGATACATCTCTGCGAACTCAATTCAGACTCGGGTTGTCAGAAGCGGTTAAAGACGAGCTCGTCCGAGTGGATTTACCTGGCACCTTGGATGCCTTAATACAACTCAGTATCAACATCGACAGGCGACTGCGTGAAAGAAGGGCTGAGAAAATGGGAATGCCATTGTCTAGTCCTTCTCGGATTTCGGCCGTTGACCCTACTCCCATGGAGGTAGGAACCATACGCCCACCTTTATCCACTAATGAACGAGCCAGAAGAAGATCCAGAAACCTCTGCATGTACTGCGCATCCCCGGATCATTTGATAAGCGTCTGTCCCCTTGTCCGCAAAAAAGAGGGTGAGTGTTCACATGTTTTGCTAGGAGGATTAACGACTTCCTTTTCTAACCCCTATCTCTTTGTTCATTTGACATTACAGTGGGACCAGACTAGGATTACCACCAAGGCTATGATCGACACCGGATCTTGTGGAAACTATATTGATACATGTTTTGTTACCTTAAATAAAATACCTATTATTTCAAAACCTAAACCTGTTTCTGTTAGTTTCATTAACGGTATCCCACTATCTTCTGGTCCAATCACCAACCAGACACAAGTACTCCTGGTCACTACTAACGAGTCTCATATGGAGACCACCACTTTTGATATACTATCTTCACCCCATTTTTCTATTATTTTGGGACTCCCCTGGTTACACACAAATCAACCAATCATAGATTGGAAAAAACGGACTTTGTCTTTCCCTTCTCACTATTGTGAGATTACGTGTAACCTCCCATCTTATGGAAAGATCCTGTCTGTGGTGTCAGATGAGATTGCACCACTATGCTATCAGGATCTGTCCGAAGTATTCCTTGAAAAAAATGCTCAAATGTTGCCTCCCCATAGGGATTATGATTGCACTATCGATCTACTCCCTAACAGTAAATTGCCTTTCGGTCATGTTTATCCTCTTTCACAGGATGAACTTCCTCATCTCAAGGAATACTTGGATGAGAATTTGACAAAAGGGTTCATCAGACCCTCTACTTCTTCCACAGCTGCAGGACTTTTTTTTGTCCGCAATAAGGATTCAAGTCTTAGGCCTATTATCGATCATAGGCAATTAAATAAGATTACAATAAAGGATCGCTATCCTTTACCTCTCATCCCTGAACTCATTGAACAAGTGCATGGGGCTACTTACTTCTCTAAATTAGACCTGAAAGGGGCATACAACCTAATCCGAATCCGTGACGGAGAGGAGTGGAAAACAGCATTCAGAACCAGATACGGATTATTCGAATATCTTGTGATGCCATTCGGGTTGTGTAATGCTCCCGCAGCCTTCCAAAGGTTCATAAACGACATCTTTAGAGACTTATGCCCCGTACACACGTGCAGATTATCTGAAGACTTTTGTCTGCAGACTTACCAAAACCATATAATATGAGGTCAAACCTAAACACTTTCAATTTGTATGCAATCCGGCAGGCCCTTGCACTACATAGAAAAGGTAAATCTGAAGACAAAAGTCTTCAGATAATCTGCACGTGTGTACGGGGCATTACTTGATGTCTGTGTTGTAGTATATCTGGACGATATACTTATATATTCTCGATCTCTCTCTGAACATATAAAACATGTAAGACTTGTGTTATCCAGATTACTCGCACACAATCTATACGTGAAATTAAAAAAATGCCTATTTCATAAAGAAGAAATATTATTCCTAGGATACATCATATCCAAAACCGGAATTAGGATGGATATGAGCAAGATATCCTGTATTCTGGACTGGCCTATACCAACAACTCGTAAGGCCTTACAGCGATTCCTTGGATTTTCAAACTTCTATAGGAAGTTCATCAAGAACTTTTCTGCCATTGTGAGACCTCTCACACAGCTGACAAGTATAAAGAAACCATTCAAATGGTCAGAAGAAGCAAATTGAGCTTTCTGCTTGTTAAAATCAAGCTTTACTTGTGCTCCCATCCAGACCCATCCCTCCAATATATTCTGGAGGTAGATGCGTCAAATATGGCAGTAGGAGCAGTTCTCTCCCAACGACCAACAAATACTTCACCACTCCACCCAGTTGCTTTCTTTTCAAAATCATTAAGCAGCCCAGAGGTGAATTACCCAGTGGGTGAAAAGGAGTTGCTTGCCATAAAACTGGCACTGGAGAATTGGCGATATCTACTTGAGGGTACCCGGTTACCAATACTAATATATACAGATCACAAAAACCTTCAATACCTCCAGACTAACAAAACTCTCTCCCACCGGCAGGTACGATGGTCATTATTTTTCCTAAGATTCAACTTCTTAGTGACCTACACGCCTGCAGACAAAAATAAAAAAGCGGATGCGCTATCACGATTAACCGAAGATAACTGCGCTGAAATCCCTTCTATTCCTATAATACCCTATGAACGTATTATTGGGGTTGTTCGTTCCCTGAAGGAAGAGATTTTGCACAGTATAAGATTGGATTCACCTCCACCACAACTAAGTACTGATGCAGAAGGCTTCCTCTACTACAACGACAAACTCTACATACCCCCTACTATGCGTACCAAGATCTTGGAGTTATCACATGATGTGCCCATGGCAGGACATATGGGTATGACGAAAACCCTTAATTTGCTTACTAGGCAGTTTTGGTGGCCTGATATGAAGACGTCTGTACAAAAATTTGTATCTTCATGTGACATCTGTGCAAGGTCCAAAATTGACACTACAAAACCATCTGGTCTACTCTGCAGTCTACCAATACCCCAGGTTCCATGGGAAGTTGTGTCCTTAGACTTTATAGTAGAACTACCACCTTCTAAAGGATTTAATACCATTCTAGTGTCAGTGGACCACCTGACAAAGATGGCACATTTCATCGCTATCCGTAGACTACCTTCATCTAAACAAACAGCGGAATTACTGATGAAACATGTGTTCAAGTTACACGGAATTCCAAAGACTCTTTTATCCGACCGTGGTTCACAGTTCATCTCCAAATTTTGGCAAGCTCTTTGTCAAATATTACGGATTGAGCGAAAGCTCACTTCTCCCTACCACCCTCAGACCAACGGACAGACTGAAAGAGTCAACCAGTGTATAGAACAATATCTGCGTTGCTACACATCATACCTACAGGATGATTGGGTGGACCTTCTCCCTCTGGCGGAATTTGCTTATAACAACGCAACCCACAGTACTATTAAGCAAATTCCGTTCTACTTGAACTATGGGTTTCATCCCACACTTCTTCCACCACGCATCCTACCATCAAGTAACCCAGTAGCCTCAGACTATCTTACCCAAATAAAGGACTCTCTGGGTTTACTTAATACCACTATCTCACACGCCCATAGCCAACAAAAGAAGTACTACGACCTACGTAGAAGACCTTCTCCTCAGTATGCTATTGGGGACCTCGTTTGGCTATCGACAAGAAATTTAAGATTAAAGATCCCTAGCAAAAAGCTTGGACCTTTATTTCTGGGACCCTTCCCAATTAAAAAAACTTATTGGAAAAGCTGCAGTATAGCTCACCTTACCAGCAGATCTCAAGATCCATCCCATCTTCCATGTGTCGCTACTGAAACCCCATGTTCCTAATCAAGGAATAAGGCCTACCATCTTGCCTCCACCTCCAGTACAAGTTGAAGGCGGAGAAGAATATGAGATTAAGGAGATTTTGGATTCTCGCATCCACAGAGGAAGACTCCAGTATCTCATAAGATGGAAGAACTATGGACCCCAAGACGACACCTGGTTGGATACCGCTGATGTTCACGCACCTAGGCTTATACGAAGATTTCACTCGAAATAACCAGAGAAACCAGTGCTATAGGCCTTCCGGAGCCGGCCTTAAGGGGGGGGGGGTACTGTAAGATTCTGGTACCTCTGGTACCCTTATTTTCCACTTTTCTTTCAAATATGCGTCCCACCTTTCTAATTAGGTGGTACACATACACCTTTAAGACGGATGACGTCATCGCCGAGCGCCGCAGAGCGGCTATTTCAACCGCCGGCGTTCTCTCTCACATCGTTCGTTCAACCTGCCTGTGTGTCCACATGCTTACAAGCTTGTCTTACTACCGGAAACCTCCAGCTATTCTCTCTTACTTGGAAACAGACCGGAACCTCGCTACTGATCCCTGTATCTCGCTACTGGATCACTCCTTCATTACTGGACCCTTCTACTACTAACCTTACTAGTGATAAGTACCCCACAGGGGAATCCTCCATAACCTTACTTACACTATCTACCTCTGCACATTAAGGACTGTTACTATCTATGCATACTAATTCTATCATCTGCACTGTTACATAGATTGCTAGCTCTTGAGCCTACTACCATCTATCCTTGCACTGGGTTAGTCTATCCTGTATTTGTCATCTGCTGTCCTTACCACCTGTTACCATACTCGATTACTAACCTATCTGCATTCTACCTAATACCATCTAATACTCTCCTGAACATTTCTATCAAGTGCTTACCATCTCTGTCACTGTTCACACCTGTCCCTTCAGCACATCATCTTCATACTAACATATACATCCTATCACTCCAGGAACATCTTATTGAGTGTGTATATCTGTATGCTGAAGCTGACAGGCCCACAGTGATGAGTCTGGAGAGTTGGATCTGGTTATTCAACACATCTCTACATGACTACTGAGTGGAGATTCTGCAGCTGCAAATCCAGCCTACTACAAAAACGCAGGAGCGTTACAGCCACTAGTTTTAAAGTATTTAAGGATTACTATTCAAATTCCCCTTAAACTCATTTCTAGGCAAACTTTGGCTTATTATTAGACAATTTAAAGAGGATACAAAAAATGGAAGGACCTCCCATTAACCTTACAGGGTAGGATAAATCTATTCAAAATGATTTACCAAAAAAGTTCCTTTATGTACTTTCAACAGTGCAGTAAATATCCCTAAAAAGCTTTTTAGGCATATTAATTCCCAGATTAGTTCCTTCTTATGGGGCTCTAAGGTGCCTATAGTATCACTAGATGTACTACAGCTAGAGGTTCAGTAAGTGAGGTCTGGCATTACCTGACCTTGGCATGTATTATTTTGCCTCTCAATTGATGTATATGCATTGGCGAATGTTTCCACAGCTAAATAATGCTGCAGTAGCAGTGGAGGCTGTGGTGACTTCCTCATGAAGCCCTACTAAGCCTCTTCTACAGGGGGGAGGCACCCACATCAGAGAGATTGGCTATTCTTAAGATCTCTAAACAGATTTTGGGCATATGCTTCAAACTATTTATCGGATACTAATGCCCCACTGTGGTTTAATCCATATCTAAGGGAATTGCTTAAACTAGAAGATGGATGGATATAGATAGTTACAGTTTGGAATTAAATGCCGTCACCAACTATTTGAAGCAGACAAATTGAAATCATTTGTTCAACTTGAGGGTGAATGGGGAAAACCCAATTTATTGCGCTTCAAATATAACAGGTTACAACATGCAGTGCAGGGTCAGTTCGGGGCAGACCCAATAGCTCTTACTAATACTAGCTTGAAAAGAGCTTACTGAGACCTAAACATAAAAAACTAATATCTAGCTACTATACCATGCTGACCTGGGTAGAGGGTAGGCAGAATCAGAAGACTAAGGAGAAATGGTATATCATAGTCCCAGAGCTGACAGAGGAATTATGGGAGGAAGTACTTATTTACTACATAGAGACGGTTATATCTGAAAGACCAGATGATCCAGCTATGATGATATCTGCATCAAATGTACTCCACCCCCCCTGCACCTGTTAAAAATTGGGTGACGAGATACCCCTTTGTGTCATAAGTGTTTTTTGGCTGAAGGGCAAAAATATTTGCTCACTGTGGTCCCAGATCACTCAACTGATTGCAGATACCTTTGACCTCCCAAAAATATACAGCCCTATGGTAGGACTTCTGGGAATAATTGAGGACAATTTGATTACATAGATAAAAACATGAAAACCCTTTTGAGACAATTTTTATTATTTTTTTTAGGTCTGTAAACTGATTGTTTACAGGACAGAAGGTCTTGCACTGTCCACCTCAAAAGCTTTGGTCATTTACAAGGTTACCCTATATAGGTTGACATATGAAGCTAGAAATGTCCTATAAAATTTACCAGCATTTGGGCGAGATGGGCAGAGTCAGGGGCGGGCGTACAGGGTTCGCGGGAGTCGCCATGGCGACCGGGCCCCATGCTGCAGGGGGCCCTGGAGGGTCTCCTGTATGCCTGGATAGGAGGAGAGGCAAGGGCGGCTGAGACGGATCTCCTCGATCCTCAGCAGAACTGTCACACATAGGAAAGTGAAAGCAGTGTGTGCTGTGCTCTCTGCCTCCCCCTACAGTGCAATACCCGACAGGAAGGAAGCAAAAGGTACAGCACGGACATTTTTTTTTTTAAAGGCCTTCTCTATGTATTTGCATTTATATATGCATGTGTGTATATATGTGTATGTATTATGTGTCTGTGCTTATATATGTGTGTGTATGTATATGTGCTTATATAGGAGTGTGAATATGTGTGTATGCTTATATAGATGTGTGTGTATATATGTGCTTATATATGACTATGAATATGTGTGTGTGTGTGTGTATGTGTGAATGTATATGTGCTTATATAGGACTATGAATATGTGTGTGTGTGTGTGTGTGTGTGTGTGTGTGTGTGTGTGTGTGTGTATGTGCATACATGTGTGTTTACATGCGTGTATGTATGCACATTCATTTTAATCCTGACCCCCTATATGTGTACAATCAGAAGTGTTTTTTTTCCAGCTTGTTCATAGTAATAGCAAGAAAATGCCATTCCTCTGAAAAGCGATCCATGCTCATATCGCTTTTCAGAGGCATTTGGCAGGCGGTAAAAAGGCATTATGTTGCCTCCTCACCGCCTGTTTTAACCCCCTAAATGCATCATCACTATGTTGCAACTGCGTGCAATGCACACAGTTGCAGGGTGGTTGTAGTGCAGCCCCATTGACCTGGGGGTATACTTCCACCCACAGCATGTCCACCCCCAGGGTGAACAGTTAGGGGGTGGTAAAAACACAGTCAAAGTGTGTGCTTTTTACCACCCCTCAACCTCACATGTGAACAAGCCCTTTTTTCATATCTGCGCAGCTGCGTGCTGCGTTTAGGCAGCAAAAAATAATTTCAGTGGGCTGCCCCACAGAAACACCGGAAAAAAAATTCCCTGTCTATTTTTTTCTTTCCCACTGTCTGCTGCAGGGGATCTGTCAGGATGAAGCCTTTTCTGAATGGAGAGTCAGTGATCCATACTGATCACCGACTGTTTATTCATAACTGAAACATAGTAAACTGTTACAATGCTTCAGTATGTGAATGAATGGAAAGCTGTGTCTCAAAGGTGGAACATCAGAGGTCTGTTTAGACTCCTGATATTTCACCAAAGCCCCCCAACGGGGCTCCTAAAAAATGTAAAAAAAAAAATATTTAAAAAATATTATATTGTAAAAAATTTTTTTATAAAAATAATAAAACTATTGACACCAGTGGCAGAACTACCACACAAACATTGCACTTGCGACTGGCCCTGACATTCCGCCACTGGGCTGGGAGGGAAGGGCCCCATCCGGGGGTCAGGGGGGCCCTTCATGGTTTTTTGCATCAGGGCCCTGAAGGTTCTAGTTACGCCACTGGGCAGAGTCCGTGGATAGTGGTTGACTGCCCATAAAAGAAATTAAAGGTCAAAATGTCTCTATTATACAGAGGTGTAGCATCATGGCACAGTCGAACTTAACGTACAACATGTGAGGTAGCACACTCTAAAGGGTTTGAAGGGAAGGGGGTCATGTTCCTGGTTTTCCTTTTTTTTTTTTTGTTGAAGGTTACACACATTTCTAGTTCTCCTTTATATGTTGTGATGAAAGCAAAAGAAAAATGCTGTTTGTACAAATGCCGACTTGAGAATGTATACATGGAATACTCATCTTTACTGAAATTTATTTATTTAACTATAGGTTTTCAGATCAGTGAACTGTATTCTCTTTATGTATATGGCAATAAAAAAAACACAAAAAAAAAAAAAAAACCACACACACACACACACACACACTTTAGCTTCCTGCAGAGCAACAAGTCTGATCTCTAGAAAATCAACGCAGTGCGGTAGTATGAAGCTTGCAATGTCACTTTGCACACGTGTGTGGGAGTCCTCAGTTCCTGCCCATGGCTCTGAAGGTCCGGAAAGTATGCCAGACTTTCAGAGTGCATGTGCCGGTGACGCAACTGGCTGCATCCAGGGTAAATCTGTCCTAAACCGTGCACATTTAGGAGATATTAATTTTACCCACAGGTAAGCCGCCTTATAGGCTTTCCTGTAGGTAAAAATGAACAAGCGGGGTATACTACCGCTTTAAGTTTAGGAAGTATCAAATGTAAAGAGATCAGCTCTTACTACAGCATCAATAGCGAAAATGTTATGAAAAGCACATACTTGAACTTCCCTATTTAACAGTTACAGCATGTGTATCATCTTGACTCAGGAATTGGGAGCCCGTGTTTTTCTATTAACCATTTCGCCTCTCTGGACATACTACATATGTCCAGGGAGTGAAGGCTTTACCTCTTTTGCTGTCAGCCATTTTTTCCCACACATACAAAAACCATTCCAAATTTCCATTTGGTCCAAGGGATTTGAACAGACTTGAAGGTGGTCTGCTTACATTTGCCAAACCATAGGTAGGATGCATTCATGTTTAGCATCTGAAATGTAACCCTTTCAAAACAGAAATACATAGAATTTCATCATCACTACAAATAAAAAAAAGAAACTTACGACTTGATATGCAATATGCCAATCTGCAGTTGATTTTCCGGTACAGCTGTTTGTTAAAAGGCCATAGAAGGAGAGTAAAAAGTTGAATACAATTAATGATAAGTCCAGTTCCAATAAACACATAGCTGATGAAAAGATGACAAAGGAACTGAGATTTTAGAAAGCCAGCGATGTTCATTTTTCACCAGGAGCTGATGACCGATATTTATCAAGACCATTCATACAGTTAGGAGAAGACAACCTATGGAAAATATAAAGAGATGGAATGACCACAAGTTTTTATGATGTCAAAGTGTAACAAATAGAATTGGTTAAACAGTTAAAGTAGAACTATAGGCAAAACTTTATAAGTGGGGAAAAACCCCTGTTTACCCCTTTAACCCCTGTCAAATTTTTTTCACCATCTGTGTCTCATTGCGGAGATTTCCCTTCACTTTTTCAGGAAGTGAAAGGAAATCCATGCAAATTAAGGGAATCCCATGGGGACCCTCTGGTCATCAGGACTAGTGTCTCCATTGGAATAGGTCTCCTAACTTTTCTGGGGACAACCCAAAATTTGGGCTTTTCTTTTGCTTTCAATGACAATGGTAAACAGGACAAATAGAGGGTGAATCTCTCTAAACAGGGACACAGACCGCAATAAAACCTGACAGGGGCTCTAATACATCTCCACTGTTGAAAACCTAAAAAAAAAAAAAAAAAAAAAAAAAGAAAAGAAAAATTGCTGTTAGTTACACTTTACCATTCAGGGTAAACTACATCGATGAGATTCTCCCACACAAGCAGTTGGACTGAAGTAACGTACAATAGATTGTACATCGAATTGTACAGCCATCCTTACCAGTTTCTAAGGCTACGTTCGCATCTTGGCGTTGCCATTACAGGCGTTTTTTCAGGTGTTTTTATGGGCGTTTTTGCAGGCGTTTTTTGTGCAGGCGTTTTTTGATTGACTAGAGACCAATCTAATCTGCCCAAAAAGAAGCTCATGTACTTTTTTGAGCGTTGGGCGTTTTGCTCACGGCATCAAAACGCTCAAATGTGAACAGGGGTCATTGAAATGAATAGGATTTGTCTTGTTGGGCGTTTTGAGAGCTGATCCTAGAGCAGAAAAACGCCCTTAAAACGCCTACATGTGAACGTAGCCTAAAAGTAACTGGAAAATTGCTGTTATAGTCCATGTTTTTTATTGAACAATCACAAGTTGGGGCAACCTTTATTTGCTAGTGACAAATATAGATGGTAAGAAGATTTATACGATGGATTGTGGCAAACCAGAATCACACATACAAATTTCCCATCATACAATCTTCTGTGTAGTTTGACCAGTCCATGTGAAACTGATATTTTGGATGCAGCTTTTTTGTATTGCTCACCGGATCCCTGTATCCCTTTCAACTGTAAACGTTAGCTCCTTTTATTGGTCAAATACTCTTTCTAGGCCAGATCTTCTTCACCATTGAATCACACTCTTCCAAAATAATTCTTCGTATTAAATATTAAAAAAATATAAAAAAAAATCAACCAGGGAAATGAGAGGCCACCACCCTCACCCCCACCCCATAGCCAAAACAGAATCCTGGTCTTCACCTGTTGACATTCTCCATGGAGGAATTCTCCTTAACCCCAGCAACACTGAACTACCGCTTCTTTTCTTCTATTACAAGTAAACTGGAGACCAGGAAGAATCCTACTTTAGCTACAGGATCAAAGCTTTGCAGAACATTCCATCTGCCACACTGTGCACGCAGCAGCAGAAAAAAGGACAACTGTACTTGGTGTATTTATTGCCAATTTGTTCTGTAGTATGAAGTTCACTTTTAGTACTCTTTTCCCAATGAAAATACTCAGCTGTACAGTACAAATGGATCCATTGTCTTGTCCAAGGGAATTATAACAAGCCTCACTGCACAAGATTTTTATAGCCTGAAATAATGTGAATTTATGGTTGAACAAGCCTGATCTGTAATAGCATTGTGTCCTCGTGTTTCTGATATATTCTGGACTAGAAAGTAGCTTACATATAAAGATAAATTGAGCCATTTGACCTCTAATATCTGATGGCAAAACATTACAGCACCATTTTTAGAAAAGCAAGCTGTTTTTTTCCTTTTCACATAGAATCAAGTAATTTAATTTCTGCAAAATAATAAAAGCATAAAAAATACAAGTAAATGCCAGTTTCTTTGTCGCTCATTGACAGACGTAGTCCTCGTTGATTAATAGCAACTCGGGTTATACTGCCCTCTACAGGAGTAGGACTAGACAGGAAAGAAAACATTCTGGCCACACCTTAGAGGCAGTCCCAGAGGGTATATCCTCTCTCTCTCTGCTACAGCAAATCAGTTTTTTTCTGTCTAGTTAGGAGTAAGGACCTAGATGCCTTGCTAGGATCTTCGGTCCTGGCAGGAATTTTTCTTAGAAAGATTTTTTTTAGACAGCTTTTTTCTCCAGTGTTCCTGTGAGATCTTCAAGCAAGCAAGCTGTAACTGGGCGACGGGCTGGATGTTGAGATCCAGTGGTCACCCCAGTTCAGCCTACGAGCGCGTGCAGGCCATAGCTCCGCGCTGGGTCGGCCGCGACATAGTCCCACTGGACGGGGACTGACCCTGCGAGTTAAACGTCTCGCCTGAACGCCAATGACCAACAGAGTCACGGCGTCCATATTGGTCGACAGCCCCCCCCACCCCGGTGGAGAGGGGTTCTGTCAGGAGTGGGCGCCCGCCTGGTTCCGGTATGGTGAGTAGTATGTTCCCCCTCCCCCCCTGTCGGGTTTGTGGTGGACGCGGGCCCCTCTCTGGAATGGTAGGATGGGTCTCCCCTCTATCCTATAACAGGTCACAGATCCCCCAATTTGAGTGTGATTTTTTGTGAACAAAAACCAGGAGGCTTGGTTTGGGAGCTGACTATCTAAGGTCATTGCAAAACTGTAAGGGTGACTGAAGTCAGTGGCAGTACTATAAGGGGCATTACTATTGAAGTAAAAGGTATCCTACCTGTCAGAGGTGTACACAGGCCGATGCCTAATGGGGAGGTGCCTGAGTCACTGCAGTCCAGATCGCCATTCCTCCAGCAAAGGGTCACTTCGGAAGGACAGAGGGCTGCCTCCCGACGGCCCACGGACTGCATGCGGCCCGCCAGGGTCCTGTACCGCCGGCCAGGCTTATCACCATTCAGGGTGAAGGCTGTGGGGCCGAGATACTCCTGCAGGCCGCCAGGCCGAACATAGACATCCCAAGGCCACTGCTAGCGCCGCTATCCGATACAGGCTGCCGCCATTGTTTTACAGATCGCAAGAGGCCGCCATATTTGCGTAGCCTCGTGTCTCCAGCATGGGGGTGGCCATGTTTGAGGTGACCAAACACCTCGAGGATCTAAGGGGAGGCGCCGGAAGACGTGTAAAGGGGCGGAGCCGCCTCCTTTTACCCGGCGTAGCCTCGTGTCTCCAGCATGGGGGCGGCCATGTTTGAGGTGACCAAACACCTCGAGGAGCTAAGGGGAGGCGCCGGAAGGTGTGCAAAGGGGCGGAGCCGCCTCCTTTTACCCGGGAAAGCCAGCCAAAGACTTCCTGTCTATAATAGACAGTGCTGGAACAGGTTGTATTGAAACTTCTGAGCATCAAGTGGTGAGCCTTGGGGTCTCTCTCTCGCTCTGTAGGGGTCCCTAAGCAGGTAACACTGAGGGGCGCTGTGGCGCTGGGGGTCTAAAGAAAAAAAAAATTTTTTTTTTTGCAAATTAATTTTTTCCTGGCAAGAGTCTGGAATAATCATGGACCCTGCCACACAGGTACCCCCACCTGTTTCCCTCGAGGTGGCCGCAGGACCCTCCAGTTCACAGAGTATGGATGCATTCACAGCAGTTTTGGAGTCTTTGGTGTCTCGGGTGGAGACAGCCTGTCAGGGACGGGGGTCAAGAAAGCGACCCCCGCCTACCCCTATGTCATCTGATACTTCAGATTCAGATTCTGAGATGGTCATTGCAGCTGCAGGTCCCTCTGCAGGGGCTGTTGTCTCAGGTAAAGTTCCCTCAGACAGTGAGGACGACGTTCCTGCCTCCTCCATAGCACAAGAAGAAGCATTGGTGGACGCACTAGTTGTGGCGGTCCGGGAAACCTTAAGACTTGAGGTTTTACCGGCAGAGGCAACCGAGATGGAAATTCCCTTTGGTACTAGTAAACCTACCAAGACGGCGAAGGTTTTTCCCTTACCCAAATGTTTTGGTAATAAAATTAAAGAGGAATGGGATCATTCAAAACGTACCTTTGCTGTTTCCAAGCGCATTGCTAGACGCTATCCGTTTGAGGAATCCCTCATTAAGAAATGGACGGTACCACCAGTGGTGGATCCACCTATTTCCAGACTGAATAAAGCCACTGTTATCCCGTTGGAGGACGCTCCGTCCTTTAAGGATCCGGTGGATCGGAAGATGGAAGTGGAGTCCCGCACTATTTTTTCCCTGATAGGGTCAGCCTTTAGACCAGTGATTGTCATTGGTTTAGTTTCACAGACATTAACGGAATGGGCAAGATTGGTACGCCATGACCTAAAGGGGAAAGGTATCCCCCAGGCAGCATCTGATTTGATGGAACAAATTATACAAGGATTGCAGTTCGTCTGTGACGCAGCCCTGGATGCCACCCCCTTGTTAGGGCATGCATCTATGTCAGCGGTAATCCTCAGACGTGTGCTGTGGTTAAAATGCTGGATCAGGGTGATGACTTCGGTCGATCACCAAGGATTTCACCATCTGTGTCTTCATTAGAGCATCCCGGAGGTGGATCTGTTGGCATATCGGCTCAACAGGAAGGCGCGGAGGTTGGTAACGCGCGGCCGCGTTCCTCTAGCGGACGCAGCAGACGCGCTGAACGGCCTACAAAGGCAGTATCAGCTACTATAAGTCTTCCCCCCTCTCAAGTTGCTGCTGAGATTTCTCCGCAGGATAGAGATGGAGGGAACTCCAGTTATCCTGGAAATTCAAGGCTAGCCTCGTCAGGCCGACTTGGACATGCTAGTCGCGAACGCTCCTTGGAGACCTCCTCTCAGGGAGGATCTGCTGTCTCAAGGACCGATCTTCCATCGTGCTTTACAGTCGCTGGTTTTAATGGCCTGGCCATTGAGACCCAGGTACTGAAGGGCAGAGGGTTGTCAGCTTCAGTTATTCCTACTCTAATTAAAGCAAGGAAAGCGACTTCCAGCAAAGTCTATTATCGCACATGGAAGACTTATATTGCGTGGTGTGAATCTTTGGGATTTCCCCCACGTACCTATTCGGTGACCCGAATCTTGGCTTTTCTGCAAAAGGGGGTTGAGCAGAAACTATCCTTGAGCACCATCAAGGGTCAGGTTTCAGCATTAGCAATCTTCTTTCAGAAGCCTTTGGCTACTCATTCCCTGGTGCGGAATTTCATCCAGGGGGTGCGGCACTTGGCGCGCCCTTACCACCTTGGGATCTTAATTTGGTTTTGTCGGTTCTGCAGAAACCTCCCTTTGAAAATATCAGGGAGATTCCCTTGCTTACATTATCTCAGAAGGTGGCCTTCTTGGTGGCTATCACTTCTGCACGCAGGGTGTCAGAACTGGCTGCATTATCATGCCATTCCCCATATCTGGTGGTTCATAGGGATAAGGTAGTTCTTCATCCGAAGCCATCCTTTCTTCCTAAGGTGGTTTCAGACTTTCATCTGAATGAAGATATTGTGCTACCTTCCTTGTGTCCTCAGCCCAATCATCCTCGGGAATATGCGTTGCATTCCTTGGATGTGGTTCGGGCAATCAGGGTATACCTGAAGGCTACGGAAACGTTCCGTAAGACGGATTCACTTTTTGTGATCACGGATGGCCCCAGAAAGGGGTTGCCTGCATCTGCCGCGACTATCTCCAAATGGATTAGACAGACGGTGGTACAGGCTTATTCTATTAAGGGTCGGAATCCTCCGCTCCCTGTTAAGGCGCACTCCACTCGAGCGCTCAGTACTTCCTGGGCCTACCGCCATCAGGCGTCAGTGGTCCAGGTGTGCAAGGCGGCCACCTGGTCGTCGGTACATACCTTTACGAAATTTTATAAAGTTGATGTGATGGCATCGGCGGATGCCTCATTTGGCCGCAAGGTCTTGCAGGCCGCAATTTGAGGAGACCGGTGGTCTACCTCGAGGGTTTTTTTCCGTTGGAATTTCAGTTGAGTCTCATCGTGTGATTGATGAGCCTTTAAAACTTCTAGTTGGCACCGGTTGGGCCTTCTAGATTAGATTTTGATTTCCATTTTCCCACCCCTCATTTGTGGTACTGCTTTGGGACGTCCCGAGTGGTTATTAATCAACGAGGACTACGTCTGTCAATGAGCGACAGAGAAAAATGGATTTTTGTAAAATCTTACCGTAAAATCCTTTTCTCTTAAGCTCATTGACAGACGTAGTACCCGCCCCTCTGTTTTTGAGTTGGGTTGGGGGTAAATTCTCTAAACACTGCTTTGTGACATAACTGATTTGCTGTAGCAGAGAGAGAGAGAGGATATACCCTCTGGGACTGCCTCTAAGGTGTGGCCAGAAAGTTTTCTTTCCTGTCTAGTCCTACTCCTGTAGAGGGCAGTATAACCCGAGTTGTTATTAATCAATGAGGACTACGTCTGTCAATGAGCTTAAGAGAAAAGAATTTTACGGGATGATTTTACAAAAATCCATTTTTTCTAACCTCTGCCGATGAGTTCCTCGATTTTTAAATACAAATTAAATGCAATTGTAAACCTGACAAATACAGGTGATCACGTAGACAAATCTTGACTTTTCCTGTGAAAGTCAACTTTGTGCAATTCGATAGGGCCTCATCAAGGTCAACTGAGGTCAGGGATGACAATTTAAAAAAGGGAAAAAAAAAAAAAAAAAAAAACAAATGTCAAAATTTTAGGACCTGCCTATAACTATACCCAATTTATCTATGGATCTTTAACCCATTTTCACCTAAAGCAAACCTCGATCTGTCCATATTTGACAGAGCAGCAGCTCTACTTGAATGCTGGCTTCAGCAGAAGCCTATATTTATCTTCCCTTTTATTAGTTCTGGATAGAGTGAAGAGGGATCAGAACACTTGTTAGCTTTTATTGCTGTGTTCCCCCGTTAGGAGATGATCCAACCTCTCCATTTGTCCTGTTTACCATCATTATTGAGGTTGGGTTCACACTTGTGCGATGCGGGAACCAGCGCGGGTTCCCGCAGCGCATGTCATTTGCAGGCAGTTAAAACTGCCCTCTGCAAATCACTGTGGGTGTCAAAGTAAAGTTAATGACACCCTCAGATCCATTCGCAGATCGTAGTGCGGAGTGTGAAATGGTACAGGAATCAGATCGCATGGGTCTGACTCCAGTGCGGACCAAAAAGGGTCCTGTAACCTTTTTGGTCCGAATGCGATGCAAAAATCAGCCATATAATCACAAAAAAGGGCAGTGTTCTCCTTTAATAAAGTGCATTCAAATAATAGCATATAAATATCTGAAAAACAGTGTAAAAATCATTTATATATAATAAATAGTCCATCGTTTCTTTTAAATATAGTCCATCAATAAATGATTCAATGTCTGAAAAAAAGAAGTGCAGTCCCATACACCAGAAACTCATCAGTAATTGCCTATGATCACCACAGTGCCCTTTACCCCCACCTATGGGTGTCTTCTCACCTGCTCGAATGGACCTCACTAATTAAAGGTGGTCACTTAACACTGCAAAGCACAGACCTGCTTTAATGAGTAAAAGGAAAATAGCAAGCAGCAACTGCCAAAGTGCCTGTGGGTTTGTTTTTCTTTTGATGCTGCAACTTGTGAGTTTAATGTAGAAGTGATCCAGTGCTCACTGCTGCTACTCTTCAAGACGAGACCGATGCCAGTAGGTTCAGTTTTCAGAATGGGTGAGGGTGGAGGAGATCTGGGAACATTTGTTCCACATTCTCCTTCTCCAAGATTTACTTTGAAAGTGCTCGCCATGAAGACTACCTGTAGGTACCATTACACAGGAGGGGGGAGGGGGGGACTTATCAGGTCCCTAGTGGTAGCAATAAAGAACTAAAATGTGAAAAGAAAACAGTAAAAATATAATTTAATAGTAATCAAGACAAATAGTGTATTTTCAGTGTTTTTTTTTAATTCAGCATAACCATGCACACTGTGCAGCCCCAGCACAGAAGTAGGTAGTCTTCTAATGTAAAGTCAAATGGGTCTTCTATGTACATATTCAGGGTTGACTTGTAAAAGTGAACAGCCCTATGTGCCTTTATTAAGTAATTTTTTCCTTAGCTTAGTGAACAGGGGGAAGTTCTGCTGACTCCCATCATCCTTGCATGTTTTTGGTGATCTTTGCAAAGTAAAGTTTTACCAAATTCACCAAGCCAAGTGAAACATGTCTTGCAAAGTAATTCAGTAAAATTAACACAATCATTACAACATTGTACAAACACATAAAGTTAGCTAATCTTTTAAAAAAAAAAAAAAAACACATTAAAAACCACAGTCTGTTTACACCAAACTGATGTTTGATTTACATCAGACTGATCTTTTATGTGCATATCAAAAAAAAAAAATGTATATGAACATGTCACCATTTTTCTCGATAAATATTATTAAATAGGATTTATATAGCGCCAACAGTTTACGCAGTGCTTTACAACTTGAGGGTAGACAGTACAAATACAATACACTTTAAGGCTCCTTTCACACGAACGATCAGTTCCACCTGTCAGTTTTTTTAGGGGGACCTGATCGGATCCTCCATGCATCCCTATGGGGCAACGGATGTCAGCGGAGACATCTCCACTGACACACGCTGCTATCCAATTGCGATCCTGTTTGTGAAATCCGGACAAATGAAAACCCTATTTTCCATCCGTCCAGCGGATCGGATGGGATTGGATGAGAATGGACAGGCGGTCCGTTCTCATCCGATTCCCCCATAGAGGACAGCGGGGATCTGACTGATCCGTCTCCGCACACAGAGTGGAGACAGAGCTGTCACCTGCCTGCTCAGCGGCAGATCGATCCCCACTGAGCAGAGAATGGACCGTGCATCATGTGAAAGGACAATAATACAGTAGAAATCAGAGGGCCCTGCTCGTTAGAGTTTACAATCTAAGATATATTTCTAAAAGGCTCTATTGACATGAAATTTCACCACATGTCGATAATCCATACATACAAAGAAATCAACCAAAAAAGTACAGAAATTAGGCTGTGTGTAAAAATTGAATGACACAGGAAAAAAGTATTAAACACTAACTTAAATGTATTTAATACTTTGTACAAAATCCCTTGTTGGTAATGACAGCTTCAAGACGCCTCTTGTATGGAGGAACTAGTCGCATGCATTGGCTCATGTTTGGCCCACACAGTCTTCAAATCTTGAAGGTTCCGTGGGCCTCTTCTACGAACTCTGATCTTTTAGTTCTTTCCATAGATTTTCTATTGGATTCAAGTCAGGTGACTGGCTGGGCCATTCTAGCAGCTGTATTTTGTTTCTTTAACCACTTCAGCCCCGGAAGGATTTGCCCCCTTAATGACCAGGCCTTTTTTTGTGATTCCGCACTGCGTTACTTTAACGGAAAATTGCGTGGTCGTGCAACTCTGTACCAAAATAAAAATGATGTCCTTTTTTCCCCACAAATAGAGCTTTCTTTTGGTGTTATTTGATCACCTCTGCGGTGTTTAGATTTTGCGCTGTAAACAAAAAAAAGAGTAACAATTTTCAAAAAAAGCCATACTTTACTTTTTGCTATAAAACATTCCCAATAAAAAAATATTAAAAATGTCTTTTTTATCAGTTTAGGCCAATTTGTATTCTGCCACATATTTTTGGTAAAAAAAATCCCAAAAAGCGTATTTTAATTGGTTTGCGCAAAAGTTATAGTGTTTACAAACTACCGGATAGATTTTTGTACTTTTTAATTATTTAATTTTTTTATTAGTAATGGCGGCGATCTGCGATTTTTAGCGGGACTGCGACATTGCGGCCGACAGAGCAGACCCCTAACTGACATTTTTTACACTTTTTGGGGACCAGTGACACTAATACTGTAATCCGTGCTAAATAATATGCACTGTTACTGTATAAATGACACTGGCAGGAAAGGGGTTAATACTGGGGGTGATTAAAAGGGGTTACATGTATGCCTATGTGCTTACTCACTGTGTGGAAAGGGGGGGGGGGTTCTGTGACAGGCACAGACAGAATCGCAGTTTCAACTCCTTATCTGTCCCTGCCTGTCAGAGAAGATCCGCCTGCTTTGTTTACATAAGCAGGCGGGTCTTCTCTCCGTTTCCCGGACGATCGTGGGAGGAAAGCGGTGATCACCACCTCTCCTTCTGTGGTCCTCCTACGGCTATGTCTAAACACAGCGAGAGCGTGGCTCCGATGGCGGGAGCACGGCTCCGGCGGCACGTGCTGCCGAAACCACATGCACTCCAGTCACGTAGTACTACGTGACTGAACGCAGCCGAGCCGCCCTGCCGCAGTAAAAAGCTGGCGTGCAGTTGGCAAGTGGTTAAAACCAATTGAGAGAGTTTCCTTGGCTTTGTGTTTGGGATCATTGTCTTGCTGAAATGTCCACCCTTGTTTCATCTTCATCATTCTGGTAGAGGAAAGCAGATTTTTTTTTTTTTTTTATCAAGAATGTCGTACATTTTTCCACTCATCCTTGCGTACTGCCCCATACCATAATAATTCCACCTCCAAACTTCACTGTTGGTATGGTGTTTTTTTGGGTGATGTGCAGTGCCATTTGACCTCCATTAGGGCATTCAAAGAGTTCAATTTTGATCTCATCTGACCAGACTATATTCTCTCAGTATTGTCTAAATGTTGTGTAGCAAGCTTTCCCCTTAAGGACCAGGTCTATTTCTGACACTTGCTGTTTACAAGTTAAAAATCTGTATTTTTTGCTAGAAAATTACTTACTTAGCAGAGACCCTGGAGAATAAAATGGAGATCGTTGCAATACTTTATGTCACACCATATTTGTGCAGCGGTCTTACAAACGCAATTTAGTTAGCACAATTCTTCTCTATATTGTGAAAGATAATGTTACGCCGAGTAAATAGATACCCAACATGTCATGCTTCAAAATTGCGCACACAAATTTTATACAGGTTACCAGTTTAGAGTTACAGAGGAGGTCTAGGGCTAGAATGATTGCTCTCGCTCTAACGATCCTGACGATACCGCACACCTGTGGTTTGAACACTGTTTACATATGTGAGTGCGACTTGCTTATGCGTTCGCTTCTTTGCCTGAGCTCGGAGGGACAGGGCGCTTTAAATTTTTTCTTATTTTACCTTTTGTCTCTTTAAAAAAAATATATTTTTTTATCGCTTTTATTCCTATTACAAGGAATGCAAACATCCCTTGTAATAGAAATAAGCAGGACAGGTCCTCTTTATTGTGAAATCTGGGGTCAAAAAGACCTCAGATCTCACATCTACCCTTAAAAAAAAAAAAAAAAAAGGCCGTTGGGAGGAAGCAACTACTTATGACGTCGCTTTGGTCCTCCAAGGCCATAGAGTCGAGTGGGGAGCCATCTTGGCCTCACTCGACTTCCTGCCTGGGACATGGACAGACCGGATCATTTTCCCCTCTACCGACATCTCTGGTAAGCGGGGGAAGAGGACCAGGAAGCAGCGGAAGAGGGAGGGACACCTCTCCCGCCGCCTATAAAAGTAATCTTTATCATCATTGATGCTCGTTACCTATGTAGTGGTTTTGTGATTTGGTGAGTGCGGTCCTGGGAGAGAGGGTGAGCACGCATGTTTTTTCATGATCATCAATAAAGATTGATTACGATTTGTGATTTTCAACTATCTTCTATGGACAATTTTTTGCATGTGTTACCTTTTTTTTTTTTGCACTTTGTCACTTTAGCAATGCTTGTTATTATATATATTTTAAAACATCGTCAACACTGTTTAGAATTTAATATTTTACATTTATTGGACTTCAGCATTTTCATTTTTTTTTATTTCATGAATTGGTGAGACACACTCATCCTTTTTCCACTATAGCTCCCATTACCTTTCAGTGTTTCTTTGATCCAGGCAGCGCCAATTACCTCCTTTTTTCCCCTTTACTAGTTGTATCCTTTCATTGAGATCACAGATGATGTAGGCTGGAGCCAGGTAGACATACCATAGTGTTGAATTTTTATACATTCTTCTGTAATCAATGCCATCAGTAGGTTTTGGAACAATAGAGTTGCGAAGGTCTTGAGAGAGCTCTTTGCTTTTACCAATCATGAGAGGTTTCTTGTGTGACACCTTGGTAATAAGACACCTTTTTATAGGCCATCAGTTAAGACTGAACCAGCTGATATTAATTTTCACTGACAAGCGGCAGGATTGCTTTCTAATTACTGACTGATTTCAGCTAGTGTCTTGGCTTTCCATGACTTTTTTTCACCTCCCTTTCTTCATGTGCTCAATACTTTTTCCCCTGGGTCATTCCATTTTATTACACATATCTTAATTTCTGAACTTGTTTGTTTTGGTTTCTCTGAATGTATGGATGGATTGCATGTGTTGTACCGACAGGTGATGAAAATGTCATGTCAACAGCACCTTTAGAAATACATTTATCTAGAAAAATGGTGACATGTTCAATGCTTATTTTAACACACACACACACCCCTCAAAAAATTAAAGGAACACTTTAAAAACACATCAGATCTCAATGGGGAAAATATCTTGCTGGGTATCTATACGGATATGGACTGGGTAATGTGTTGGGAACGAAAGGATGCCACATCGTTTGATGGAAATGAAATAATCAACCTACAGAGGGCTGAATTCAAAGACACCCCAATAAGCAAAGTGAAAAAATTATGCAGCAGGCTAGTCCATTTTGCTGAAATTTCATTACAGCAACTCAAAATGGCACTCAGTTTGTATGGCCCCCATGTGCTTGTATGCATGCCTGAAAATGTCGGGCCATACTACTGAGAGGACAGATGGTGTCCTGGGGTATTTCCTCCCAAATTTCGACCAGGGCATCATTGAGCTCCCAAACAGACTAAGGTGCAACCTGGCAGCATTGGAGGGAACATAATGTCCCAGAGATGTTCTATTGGATTTAGGTTAGGCGAGCATTGGGGTCATTCATTGGTATCAATTCCTTCATCCTCCAGGAACTTGTTGCATATTCTCGTTACATGATGCCAGTCATTGTCATGCACCAGGAGGAACCCAGGACCCACTGCACCAGCGTAGGGTCGGACAATGGGTCCAAGGATTCATCCTGATAACCAATAGCAGTCAGGGTGCGAACTTCTAGCCTGTAGAGGTCTGAATGTCCCTTCATAGCTTTGCCTCCCCAGACCATCACTGATCCACTACCAAACCGGTCATGCTGAACGAGAATACAGGCAGCATAAATGTTCTCCATGGCTTCTCCAGACCCTTTCACGTCTGTCACATGTGCTCAGGGTGAACCTGCTCTCATCTGTGAAAAGCACAGGGTGCCAGTGGTGGACCTGCCAATTCTGGTGTTCAATGGCAAATGCCAATTGAGCTCCATGGTGCCGGGCACTGAGCACAGGTCTCACTAGAGGACGATGGGCCCTCAGGTCACCTTCATGCAGTCGGTTTCTGATTGTTTGGTCAGAGACAGTCACACCAATGGCCTGCTGGGAGTAATTTTGTAGTGCTTTGGCAGTGCTCATCCGGTTCCTCCTTGCACAAAAGGAACAGATACTGGTCCTGCTAATGAGTGAAGGGCCTTCTATGGCCCTATCCAGCTCTCATAGAGTAATTGCATGTCTCCTAGAATCCCCTCCATGCTCTTGAGACTGTGCTGGGAGACACATCAAACCTTTTGGCAATGGCACGTATTGATGCGCCATCGTGGAGGAGTTGGACTGCCTATGCAACCTCTTTAGGGTCGAGGTATCGCCTCATGCTTAAGAAAAAGCAAAAAATAGTGTTCTATAGAGGGCTCAGGGGGGTTCACTGAACTGTAGTGGACACCACATCAACAATAGATAACAGACCTCAATGGGTTACCCTGATCTGAATGGTGACCGTTGGCATATAAGCATAAGTATCAAAACAAAAAGGACAAGAGGTTGGGAGACCATGAGAATACAGATGAGAGCTGTTACTCACTATCCCAACCACCAACTAAGGGCACCACAGACGTGTATTATTGTTAAAAGGTATAAATTTATTAGGCACGTATGCCTTGGAATGCAAATTCAAGACAGAAACAGACAATAAGGTTGTGAACCATGGTGCTACAAAAACAACAAAAAATTAAAATCAACAATTAGGCACCCATGCATGTTATAACATACCATTCAATCATGAACACTTGGACCCTGCGAATACCAGCATACCTTGTAGGCTGGATAATTCGCAAGGTACAGTGTGAGGACCTCAGATGTTATGGAGTACCCCTCTAACGATCATAATGAACGGACCTGGCTGGAATTCACCAAAATTGTAGACTCAATGTAATAAGATATTTCCTGAGGGGAATATTGATGGTGTAAAGGAATTCCAACCTTCCAACCTGCAATTAACTGCCGACAAGATTGTCCAAAATTAATTCGTTGACTGCGGTGGGTGACCCCACAAACATTAAAAGGTATTGAAGGATGTAAACTTGATGGTCTGCGAAGAATTCAAAATTAAATCATCAAAGCAAGGAAAGTCCTTGATATTGGGAACAAATGGGAACCGCAGAAATCACTTGATAGAATTCAAGGTGGGTCTCAAATAGCCAGTCAATATAAATGGGGTAGATAGTTAATGCAGATGAAAGCACACCGTCCGTGTAAGCGGAAACAACGGGTCATAGAGTTACCTTAACATGAACTTCTTTGTATGCCGGTGTGTTGATCATATAGAGAGGGAGGATGAGTAGCGGTATTTTGCGGCACGGTCCCCCAGGTCCAGTTAACCTGTAGTTGTCACTCAAACCCGTCGGCGTTCTACCCCTCCATGTGGCTGAACCGGCGGCTGCGGAGATTGACTTCCGGGTCAAAAGGTATCCTCCCGGTCGTCACTTCCTGTAGGGCCGATCAGCTGGACGCCTTCACGGGGAACAGCCTGGGGAGCGATGGGTATTGGATCCTGTACAGGGGACTCGATTGTCGCTAGTGCATGGGTGCTCAATGCACAATGCTGGACGCTGACGCGTTTCACCAACCAAGTTGGTTTCCTCAGAGCTACTGAATGTACTCAAGATGCATCGATATATACCGCCCCTAATTGGCAATAATTAATTAATCATTCACTGATGTGTGGGACTAAAAAGGGAAATGCATTACCACACACTTCCACAAGATGTCTGTTTCTGTCTTGAATTTGCATTCCAAGGCATACGTGCCTAATACATTTAACCTTTTAACAATAATACACGTCTGTGGTGCCCTTAGTTGGCGGTTGGGATAGTGAGTAACAGCTCTCATCTGTATTCTCATGGTCTCCCAACCTCTTGTCCTTTTTGTTTTGATACCTATCGCCTCATGCTGTCAGTAGTGACACTGACCTTAGCCAAAAGGAAAACTAATGAAAAACAGCAAGAAAAGATGATGCATAGGGAAAAAAAAATGTCAGTGGCCTCCACCTGTAAAACCATTACTGTTTTGGAGTTAGTCTGATTGCTGCCCATCTAGTGCACCTGTTAATTTCATTTACACAAAAGCAGCTGAAACTAATCCACAACCCCCTCTGCTACTACACTCAGATCAAAATCCCAGCCAGGAGTTTGACTTGATGCTATACTCACTCAGATTAACAAATGTTCCTTTAACTTTTTGGAGCAAAAGAGTATATAATATATATTGTGACAGGAAGTCAGGTAAATCTGTGGATGTAGTCACAGACAGGAGGTACATTTCCACCTGGTTTAGAAAATTCACCAATTACTATAGGGTGTCGGCTGAAAAGGTAGCCAGGACGGCTTAAGGAAGTTGAAAGGCCTTCAGCTGTTCAGAATGAGGAAGTTAAGGTCTCTATAATTTGTCCAAAGGAATTCTATTGATTGCTGCCTCCTGATGCTGTGTGAGCTGGGGAGAGGAGGACAGTCAGATGTGTGCCTCCCGACGCTGTGTGAGCATGGGAGAAGGATTGCTGCCTCCTGACGCCGTGTGGGTAGAGGAGGACAGTCAGATGTGTGCCTCCCGACGCTGTGTGAGCATGGGAGAAGACCACCTGAAGTGATGTGCGCTAAGGAGGGTAAAAAGTGTGAAGACTACTCAAGGTGAGGTCTGGGATTGTTTCTATGTGGAAGAAATAAATGAACTGTTTGCTATGTGAAGAGACAAACAAAGGAATGTGTTCTATGTGAAGAGAAAAGCAAAGGGACATGTTCAATGTGAAGAGGAAAAGGGACATGTTCAATGGACATTTGTTGTGTGAAGAGAAAATAAATGGACTATTGAGTGTCTGCTGTAGGATCAGCAAAGTCTGTCCAACAGTAGGTTGGAGACAGATTCCGTAGGTGGGTTCCTGTATATGAGAAGGTAGCCGCCCACAGTGGCAAGGATTTATTTTGTGTTTTATTTTGGATATTTTTGACGCTTGCAGTCTGGTGAAGAAAATTGAATGAATAAACCAAACTGTTGTTTGCAACCACTTCTCGGCTATCTCCCTGTGTAACTAACCCCCCCAAGGGGTCATCCACGCCCGCCACCGAGCTAATCCCTCACAATATATATATATATAACAAATGCTATATATTAAATTGTGATCACTCAGGAGGATCGTGGTTCGGATCTGGAGCAATTGCTGCTCTCGTGCTCACAAAAGGGTGGGAGGCAGCACAGTTCTGGATAGAGAGCGGGAGCTGCCCAAGTTAACTGGCAGGTGATAGGTACTGCCTCCTGCTCTTCATTCTGCTGTACACTTGAAAAGTGAAGCTAGGACACTACTGTGTGTTTGTGAAGGGGGGGGGGGTCATGTGAAGGGGCAGAGGACACTGCAATGGGGGGGGGGGGATGATGTGAAGGGGACATCTTTTTATTGGGGGCTTGATAAGTTCAAATTTATATATAAAAACACAACACACACAGGTGGAAGGATCTTTGAATTATTCCATGTTGTCTATGTTATATAGGAAGATCTCCACCTCTCGAAGGCTGCCTACCTCTGAGCTATAAAGTCCCCTTAAGATCTGGATTTTAATTTTTTTTTAATTTTAACCAGAGATTTTACTCGAGCAGGAAGATCATTGTATAAAACAGAAAAATGCATTATTTTGGCATTGCCTAGTGGAGTACACAAACATTGAGCTTGAATTTCCACCTCTCAGAGGGCTGTTCTAACAGGACCACTAAGTACCATAGTGAGTTCATGCCATCTTTTTCCCTACGGTTTACCCAATCTGGCATCTCTGTAAGGCAGGTAGAGAACACAAGAAGTTTTGAGCTCTGGAGATTTCGAACAGGATTACCACACCCACACATAGTGTGTGTTGTGTGTGTGTGTGTGTATGTGTATATCTATATCCATCTCACACACACACATTATATATATATATATATATATATATATATATACACACATATACATACACACATACATACATACATACATACATACACACACACACATACATATACACACACACTAAATACTTTTTTTTTTTGCACTTTACTGCACTCATTTATACTTTTTGCATTCATTGCACTTTAAAGCTATAAAAAAAAAAAAAAAAAAAAAACCACGAACACCAAACACTTTCAGTGCTGAAATTTTAAGACCAGAAGGGGGCAAATAAATAGAAGCCTTTTGATAGAGTTTAAAACTTTAATGATGTAATTGAGGAACACAACAGTAAGGTTCAAAACAGGAGAGTACTACGTTTAAATTCTGTCATAACATCCACAGAATGCACTGCTCTGTGGCTGCCTGAGACAAAGGCTGATCATTCAGGCACACTTTATCCTCAGTCTGCATATAAAGTCTGAATTGATGAATTCTGGCCAACATAATTTATTAAAGCCAAGAACAAAAGATAAAGAATCCCATCAAAGAAGAATTGATATTAATGAAATAGAGAATAGTTGCTTGCGACAGAACTAAGGGATGCATGTTCATAACTATTGTTCCACACACAGCACAGAGGAGACGCATGCTACTAAGTTACCTGGCTCTGGAAAGCAATTAAAGCCAAATATGTCCTCTAAAAATACCTGCATTTAGAACACGGGCGTACAAATTAAAATGTAAAAGCATCCCCTTCATTATTCAGCTAGTTGCAGAAGATAAACTACAAAATATATTATGCAGCTACAGCTATTTACTCATTTACACTAAAGCAATAAAACCCAAAATCCAACTGACTTTATTAGGCAGAAGAAAGAATATAAAAATCACAAATAAAAATTGTACAAAAAAAAAAAAAAAAGATAAAATTTAAGAAGGGTGGGCCGAACCTAAATAAAATTGTAGCAATATGCCATTCCTATTGCTACCATAATTACTACAATTCTCCAGTAATATCAGATCATCTACACTTTGACAAATAGACCAACCCTGAGTTATGCCTACTGAATGTTCACACAGTATCATGTAATTGCATCACGTTGCCAATCTGGATCCTCTGCAGCACTTTCACCTTCTAGGTGACATCTTAATAAAGTGGAAGCAAGATTGCCAGATCAGGTGACCTGATTTTAGAAGATAAGGTTTGTAACTTTCAATTTTTATAAGTAAAAGTATTTTAATGCATACACTAGTGGTTTCTCTATTGAAACATGTCTTTATTCTTAATCTCTTAAATCCTTTATAAATTCTATTCACAACCTAATATATTTTGTAAAATGGAAGCATAAGAAATCCTTGCTGAAAATCTGAATACAACAAAAACTGGATTTTTGACTTACCGTAAAACCTTTTTCTCTTAGGTTCATTGACCGACGCAGTCCTCTGATGCATATCAGTAGGGTAATACCACCCCCTACAGGAGTAGGACACTAGGCAGAAAGAATTTCTGGCCACGCCCATGGGCAGTCCCTGGGGGTATACCCTCTCTCTTCCTGCATAGGATGTAATTTTTGTATCAAAGCAGTGTCAGAGCACACCAACCTACTAAAAAAAAAAAATTAGAGGGGTGGGTACTGCGTCCGTCAATGAACCTAAGAGAAAAGGATTTTACGGCAAGTCAAAAATCTAGTTTTCTCTATCGTTCATTGATTGACGGACGCAGTCCTCTGATGCATATCAGTAGGGACGTCCCAAAGCAGTACCAAAATGAGGGATGCTAACTAGAACAAAGAAAAGTCCCCAAGGCAAACAAACAGAAAAAACACCCTCAAGGAAGGCCAAGGAGCCCCCTAAACCGCAGCCTGCAAAACCTTGCGGCCAAAGGAGGCATCCGCAGATGCCATTACATCCACCTTATAAAATTTGGTAAAGGTGTTAACAGACGACCAGGTCGCCGCCTTGCACACCTGAAGCACAGATGCCTAAGGGCGAAAAGCCCAGGAAGCACTAGGTGGAACCTGACCCTTAATAGAATAAGCCTGCACCTTTCTGTCTGATCCACTTGGAAATAGTCGCAGCAGACACAGGCAGCCCTTTTCGGGCCATCCGTGAGCACACGGAGTCAGACTTGCGAAAAGACTCGGTAGACGCCAACTACACCCTGATCGCCCAGAACATCCAGGGTATGCAGAGCAAATACCTTAAGATTTTAGGCTTAGACCACAAGGAAGGTAACCTGATGTCGTCATTCAGGTGAAAACTAGAAACCACCTTCTGCAGTAAAGACGGATCAGGCCGAAGTACCACCTTGACCTTGTGAACCACCAGATAGGGAGAACGACAAGACAGCGCCGCCAATTCCAACACCCTGCGCGCAGAAGTGATAGCCACCAAGAAGGCCACCTTCTGAGACAAAGTAAGCAGGGGGACTTCCCGAATATTCTGAAAGGGAGGCCTCTGGAGAACCGACAGCACCAAATTAAGATCCCATGGCGGTAGCAGAGGTCACATCAGAGGTACCAAGTGTCACACCCCCTGGATGAAACTATGCGCCAGAGAATGGGCAGCCAATGGCCTCTGGAAGAAAATAGCCAAGGCCGAGACCTGACCCTTGATAGTACTCAAGGCCAACTTTTGATCAACTCCCCGTTGAAGGAAAGCCAAGATCCGAGCCACCGAATAGGAGCGAGGGTGGGTCCCAAGGGACTCACACCACGCGATGTACGGCTTTCACGTACAATGATAAATCTTCCTGGAAGTCGCCTTCCTCGCTTTTAGCAGAGTGGAAATCACTGAAGCAGATAAACCCCTGTCCTTCAGCACCTGGCTTTCAACAGCCAAGCCGTCAAAGCCAGCGACTGTAAAGCAGGATGGAAGATTGGCCCCCGAGACAGCAGATCCTCCCTGAGAGGAAGTCTCCACTGGGAGTCTGCAACAAGCCTGACCAGGTCAGTGTACCAAGCGCAACAAGGCCAGTCCAGAGCCACAAGAATGACCGTAATCCCTTCCGCCTCTATCCTGCGAAGAAGTCTTGGCAGCAACTCGAGAGGAGGCATACATCAGCCTGTACTGGCCCCAGGGGGCCACCAGCGCATCTGCGGCGTCTGCCAGAGGGTCCTGGGAACGGGCCACAAACCTCTGTACCTTCCTGTTGATTTGAGACCCCAACAGATCCACGTCCGGAGTGCCCCAGCGAAGGCACAACTGTTGAAAAACCTCCGGATGCAGGGACCACTCCCCTGCATCCAAGGCCTGGCGGCTGTGGTAATCTGCCTGCCAATTTTCCACTCCCAGAATGTGAAAAATGAAAAGGGAACGTCCCCACAGCGCTACAGCGTCCCCTGAAGGTCAGGCCCACGATACGGACCCCCGCAGAGACAGAGAATAAGCCCCCAGCGACTCACTGTCCTTGGAATGCAGCAATCTTCAGGAGGTCTGCACGTGTCAGCGGTGGCTACTGAGAGGAAATCGGAGCCAGAAGCTTCCCGGGCTAAAGAGAGTGGCTCCTCCCTCGAAAAAATGCCTCAAGGCACACCCACGGGCCTTCCCAGCAAAAATCCCACTGCAAAATGGCCGAAAACCAACCCCCCCCCCCCCAAGAAGGCCGCCACAAATGCAGACAAGGCTACAACAAACGGCCAAAATCCGCCAGGGAGGGGGGGGGGGCGTTTACTCACCATATCGGGAACACAGGCGGGTGCCATCTCATGACAGGACCCCATGCCACCAGAGAAGGGGGGAATGTCGGCCAAATAGGAACGCTGCAACATAAGCCTAGACCCCGTCATGTGCATCCTGGTGAGACGTTTAACTCGCGGGGCCAGTCCCCGTCCAGTGGGACTATGTCACGCCTGACCCAGCGCGGAGCTAAGGCCTGCACGCGCTCATTGGCCAGACTGGGGTGACTACTGGATATGGGGGTCAGTCTGTCGCCCAGCCCGGCATAATTGCTTGAAGATCTCACAGAAAAAAAGACTAGCTAAAAAAAAAAAAAAAAAAAAAAAAAAAACTGATAGAAGCAAGTAACTAGGTCCTTACTCCTGACTAGGTAGGTTAAAACTGACATCCTACCCTACTGATATGCATCAGAAGACTGCGTCCGTCAATGAACAATAGGAAAAAGGATTTTCTAGAAGCTAGATTAAAAGTAAATCAATTAAAATTGAGTGCAACACTAAAATATATCCTATAAAAAGTTTATTCAGCAATGTGCATTCTCACCAAGGGGCACAAACGCGTTTTGCTCCAATTATAGGTAAAAATGGTGACTAAATATGACCACAGACATCAATCAGGTCAGCAATAAGCCAACCAACAATAATAAAGGTGTCTGCAGAGATCTGCACATGCTCATTGACATTAATAGTCTATACGCCCAAACTGTCCCAGGTTCCAATTAAAAAAAAAAAAAAAACTGAAACACAAACACCACTGACGTTCACATGCAGCTCACTGTAGAGCAGGGGTCTTCAAACTACGGCCCTCCAGCTGTTCAGGAACTACAATTCCCATCATGCCTTGTCATGTCTGAATGTCAGAGTTTTACAATGCCTCATGGGATGTATAGTTCCACAACAGCTGGGGGGCTGTAGTTTAAGACTCCCTGCTGTAGAGATTCAGCAATGCCATGTGCAGGAATGATGTCATGTCAGCCCAGCCATTAAAACAGCTGGTGCTCGATATCCTGAAGACAGACACGGGAAAATATCAGCAGCTAGTGGGGAACTCAAGGACAATGTATTGCTGGAGCCAAGGTCAGTGTAGTTCCGCTTTAAGCTATTTCAGGTGGAAAAATCTTTTATTGGGGAGTGGATTTTTTTTTTTTTAGGAAGAAACCTAGACACATGTTCAGTCTTTAGAAAAAAACTTAAAGATAAAGGACCATTAATAAAATACTTTCAAGGTAAAAAGGTGTAAGAACAAACACAACGTTATCTACTAAGATAAACACTTATGGCAATTTACAAATCACTATGCAGCAGGTAAAGCATTAAAGTGCAAAGTACCACATTTTAGAAGTGTTTATAGAGGAAATATAGCCAGTGATTTTTTTTTTTGTTACTTGAAAAGTAAAGGCATAATGTGCTAGTATGCAACGCATATTAGCACATTATGTGACACTTCCCTTCAATTAAAGCCCTTGTCGTCCCCACTGGAGGCCACATCTATCCTCCTTCTGGGTCTGTGAACTCCAGCTGTGCTACTGGCCGGAGCCGCATGACGTCACTCCTGCACGCCGGTCACGGCACAGGGCTCTGAACAAACAGCAAGAAAGGCTGTTCCTTCCGAGCGCATGCGCTGATGTAATCGGCGCAGTATACAGTAAATGTCTCATTAACGGTGCAGGTTTTGGAGACATTTACAGTACCTAGGAGGTAAGCCTTATTATAGGCGAACCTCTAGGTACAAGTTAGAGAGGGGGGATTTACAACCACTTTAACCACTTGACTCCCAGGCCAATTCTGACATTTATCAAATACATATTTTAGGATTTATTTTATTTTATTTAAAATGTATTTTTTTCCACTGTACCTTCAAAATTTAGTTTAGTTTTTTTTTTCTCCAATAAAAGTTTTATTTTATTTAAAATAAGTGCACAAGATACAGCGATGATCAACATTCAAAGTTAAACGTAACACGCATTGCGGTACATAAACTTTTGAAGTTATTAACAAAGGTTTATAAAACTTAATACACATGTTGGAGGATGGGGGGGGTGAAAGGAAAAACGTGTAGATATACAGAATCAATTTTAGATAATCATTTATCAGTTAGGCTCCATGTACACGGGACGTTGTAAATGGCCGTTTAGGAGCAGTTGGGCGTTTTTTTTAAGAAGCCCCTGAACCCATCTACATTTCATCTTATCTGTCCATGTACACAGGGTCGCTTACAGTCATTTGAAGGTAGTTGAGTTCAGGGACGTTTTTTGGAACGCAATTATTTGCGTTCGAACGTGTGTTTCCCGGCGTTTGAAATGTAGAAACGCGGCCGAACATGACCAAACATGATGAACATACGTTCAGCCACGTTATACGTTTTTTTCTTCCATTCAAAATCAATGGTTCCCTATGGGAGCCTATTGATTTGAATGGAAGTTGCACCGCAAGTCGGATCAGGATGATCCGACTTGCAGCGCGACTTGCGCTGTGAGAATCTTGAGGGGGAACTCCACGCCAAAAATTGGGAAAAAAAAAAAAAAAACTGCGTGGGGGTCTCCCCCCAGGCCCTTCGGGTCCGGTATGGAATTTGAGGGTAGCCCAATGCCGAAAAAACGGCGTGGGGTCCCCCCCAAAATCCATACCAGACCCTTATCCAAGCATGCAGCCCGGTAGGGCAGGAAGGGGGAGGGGACGAGCGAGCGGCCCCTCCCCCCCGGACCATACCAGGCCACATGACCTCAACATGGGGGGTGTTGGTGCTTTGGGGCAGGGGGCGCTCTGCACCCCCCCACTTCAAAGCACCTTGCCCCCATGTTGATGAGGACAAGGGCCTCATCCCCAACAACCCTGGCCGGTGGTTGTGGGGGTCTGCGGGCAGGGGGCTCATCGGAATCAGGAAGCCCCCTTTAACAAGGGGGCCCCCAGATCCCAGACCCCCTCCCTATTTGAATGGGTATGGGGTACACTGTACCCCATACCCATTCACCCCATAAAAGGCAGTGTAGGTAAATAATGACAGGAGACGTTTTGGAAAGTTTATTAAAAATCTTCATCCGGACTTTTCCGCTCTGGTCTTCTCCCTCTCCGGTCTTCTTGTCTTCTGCTCTTTTGCTGTCCGCTCTTCTGCTGTCCAATCTTCTGCTCTCTTGCCTCCTCTGGTCTTCTTCCTCCGGTCCTCCTCTGACGTTGTCTCCGGTGATTATGCCGGTCTCCGGTCTCTGCAGCTTGTTATATAGCCATTAGGGGCGTGGCCTCCCGATGATGTCATCGGGAGGCCCCGTCCCCTCATGTCACAGATGACGTACATGTGTCCAGAATGTTTGGATATGTGGGCAAGACCACCAGATATGCAAAAGGGTACCCAAGTTTAGTTTTTTAATCAACTTTATTGCTATCACAAGGGATTAACAGGTCCTCCTTAAGAAGAGGTCAGGCGTCTTTTAGACCTCATCTCTCTTCTCTGACTTCCAGAGCATCTGGTCAAACCGCGATCAGTCCCCTGATCACCTTGTCACTTCCAGTTTTTGATGTCATACAATAAAAACAAATCTCAGTTCCTCTTACTGTGTGCAGGGAAGCCGATGCCGCATGTTGGATCAGTCCAGACACCCCAGTGGGACAGGAGAGTCCAGAGAGGTTGCAGGAGGGGGAACCATCCTTTACCTGTAAAAGTGACAGAGCTGCTGCACTTGCATCACTTTTACTCAAAAGAGAATCGCCTCCTGAAAACAACAGTACTGGAATCACGGTGCGTAGTCATATTGGAACAGGAAGGGGCCATCCCCAAAATGTTGCCACAAAGTTGGGAGCATGAAATTTCCAAAATGTCTTGGTATGCTGACACCTAAAGAGTTTCCTTCACTGGCTATAAGGGGCCAAACCCAACCCCTGAAAAACAACCCCACACTATAAACCCCCCCCCCCCTCCAAATGATTTGGACCGGTGCACAAAGCAAGGCCCATAAAGACATGGATGAGAGAGTTTGGGTGGAGGAACTTGACTGGCCTGCGCAGAGTCCTAACATCAACCCGATTGAACACCTTTGGGGTGAATTAGTGTGCCTGACCTCACAAATGCACTTCTGGAAGAGTGGTTAAACATTCCCATAGACACACTTCTAAACTTTGTGGACGGCCTTCCCAGAAGAGTTGAAGCAGTTATAGCTGCAAAGGAAGAACAAACTTAATATTAAACCCTACAGAACAAGACTGGGATGCCATTAAAGTTCATGTGCGTGTAAAGGCAGGTGTCCCAAAACTTTTGGTAATATAGTGTATATTGTATGGCATAATGTCGGATAAGTATGTATCTTGCTCATTAAAGAAGAAGTAAACCCTCCTCTACAACTTGTACCTATAGGTAAGCCTATGATAAGGCTTACCTATAGGTACTGTAAATATCTCATAAACATGTACCGTTTAGGAGATATTTACCTTACATGTCGCCAGTGACGTCACTGGCGCATGCGCTCTGAAGGAACGGCCGATCGTGCCGTTCCTTCAGAGCCCCGTGCCGTGACTGTCGGCTCTAGCGCGCGTGCGCGGGAGTGACGTCACCGCGGCTCCGGCCAATCAGATGGCCGGATGCCGCGATCCCGGAAGACAGGCGACTAGACATGTCGCCCGTCATAGAGGTGAGTGAGCGGCACGGCGGGGGCTCGTTCTGAGGTAAGTATTGCATAATGAGCTAATATGCGATGCATACTAGCTCATTATGTCTTTCTTTTGCAGGGTGTAAAAAAAAAAAAAAAAACTCAAACGAGTTTACAACCTCTTTAAAGCAAGATTAAAGCTTCAGTTTATTTTTTATTAAAACAAACACGTTCTGACAGGAAGTATGAATGAACTACCACAGTGCTCAACAGCGCCCAACAGAGCCATGGTAGTTCTTTGAAACTACAAGCAGACAGCCGCAAAGGCTGCCGAGACTTGTAGTTTCCCATTCACAGTGTTATTGTCAAACCATGAGAGCGGACGCCCAGAGAAAATGCTCGCCCACTGTGACTGGGGAGCGGTGGGGGGAGGAGACAGCTGTTCGAACAGGTTACATGTTCCACCCTAAATAAAGGTGTAATATATTACATGTTCCAAAAAGGTGAAATTATTCTTTAAAAAGACAAAATATATCACTGGGCAATAGCAGCAAGAAAGGTTTTCCTTCAGCTTGTTTCTGCTGATTAAGTGTCGGTTCTCACTATTGCGATGCGGGAACACTGCGAATATACTGCGTGTTCCCGCATCGCATCCACAGCACAGGCAGTTCACGCTGCCATATGCGATATGCTGGGGGTGTCAATTCAAAGTTACCGACACCTTCAGTTTATATCGCATATCGCAGTGCAATCTGACAGTTCGCACAGAAATTGGATCGCACTGGTGTGAACCCCCATGCCATCCAAATCTGCTGCGGACCAAAAAAAATGTATGGCCGAATTCGCACTGGCACAGACATCGCATGCGATTTTAGGAGCAGTGCGCCCCGAATCATATGCAATGTCTATGATCGCAATAGTTAGAACCGGCACTTAGACAACATGGATTAGGTTACAACATATGCCAAGTTTTTATTGTCACTTCCTCTTGTCAGGATTATTGGGGGGGGGGGGGGGACTAAAATGGAGTCATATAAAGCCCATACATATTTTATACACATAGTAATTCTAGGCAGCCTAGCAGCCATTTTGTCATGGGGTGAATGAAAGTTCATTTTCTTTCAGCAAGATGTCTTTACAGACAGAGACAGACAGACAGACAGACAGACAGACAGACAGGACAATCTTGAAGTCTCAGCAAAAGATTTTTATTTGTTTTTCTCCTTCAAGCCGTAAATAATGGGGCCCTTCTGACATCTCACCAGAGAAAGTCCAGCCAGAATGACTCCAGATACTAATAAGGGTGATATTTGAAGCCTTATCTGTGTTTCACAATGGACAAATGTTCAGTATATTTATTTTAAGGGCTCATTTAAAATATGCTTAAGGAAACCTTATTAAATTAGTTATAGTGATTGTTTTAACAACAATATAATGTCATATTACATGTGGCATATACATAATTTTAGGAATGCCTTTTATACTATGGTTTTGTTATGTATAATTGCCAAGTACTAATTCCACTTAAGTTGCTTTACTTACTCACTTATAGGGAACGTGTTTATTTAAGGTTTATGTTACGTCTTGTCTTGGTCATATAAATCCTACACACCAGACACTTTTCTTGACAGGATGGTGGCATGATGGTATCCCACAAAAGATTTAAATGTCTTTCCTCAACTAAGGTCAAAAGGTTATCTTTGGGAAAATAATGAAATTAAATTCAATGTCCCAAATTCGATTGTAATGCAACAGTGCCCCCTGGTAATTGTTCAAAGTTGTGTCAGCGTTATAGAATCTTAGCAAATAAGCCCCTTTTTGAGGTATTTGTCATATGGAATACAAATTCCCTGCCTACATTTCCTATAGGATAAAAGTTTCATGTCAGTTAGAGACGAGAGGAGAATTGAACAGATCAAGAAAGGAGTGAGATGCTTTGATCAAGGTTCTAGGACATTGATGGGTGATATTTGAAGCTGAAGCTACAGCTGTGACATCCCAGGCAACAGAAATAGAAGAAGTTTGTTTGGTAAAGTATATTTCTATTTTTCCAACAGACAATTAATTTGCCTCATACACCTGACCCATCCTCACACTTAGGCCCCTTTCACACACTCCGTCCGTCGGACGGAGTCCGTTTTTTTTCAGCGGGGGATCGATCTGTCCGATCCCCCGCTGAGCAGGAGGATGACAGCTGTTCTCCGTGCTGTGTGCGGAGACACAGCTGTCAGTTCCCCATGCATCTCTATGGGGGAAATCGGATAGGAACAGACCGCTGGACGGTTGGAAAATAGGGTTTCCATCCGTCCAGATTTGACGGATCAGATGTCAGCGGAAACCTAAAACAAACACGTATTTTTGTTGATTTATGGAAATAAGTTAAGAATCTCCTTATTTACAGATCTTTGCTTATTGGCATAAATAGACACCATTTATCACAGCAGTATAAACATTCTGGCACTCTCTATGGCTATTTTCCCTCACTTTCCTTCCCAGTGACATGGTCAGACAGAGTGGAAGGGGTGAGAAAACTCTCCAAGGACCACATAAGACCACAAAACAAAAATCTGCTTTTCCCATTTAAAAAAAAAAAAAAATACAACAACAACAACAACAATGGCTGGAGAGGAGTTTTGGTAAATAAGGTGCTAGGTTTGTTAAAAGCCGCAGCTTACTGCTTTTGCCAAATATGTACATTATGAGTAATGGCAACAAGCTAACATCTCCATTTCTCCATGGCTGAGATTTGTGGCTAAGATCACACACACAAATCCCCTCACATCCTGGTTCCAATAGGCAAGTTGGGATAACAATTTGACAAGAGGAACTTCTTGAAAAGTATTTCTAGTAACTTCAGACTAGCTGTCCCATTCACTAACCACTCTGAACTATATACAGCATGAGTGTTCAACCTGTGGCCCCAGATGGCTATGAATGTAGCCCAACATAAAATTGTAAGCTTATTTAAAGTGGAGCTCCAACCAAAAGGGAAAGCTCCCCTTGTTTGCATCCTCCCCCCTCCACTGCCACATTGGGCACTTTTTTTGGGGGAGGGGGTTGGAGGGTTAGCCGGTACCTGGATTTGACAGGTACCCGCTCCCACTTCCAGATAAGATTGCCGCCCGGCGATGTACAACAACATTTTTGGCCCCTCCTTCTTTCCCCTGCTGCCTTCTGGGATACACAGAAGGTCCCAGAAGACAATGGGACCGACCCTTCAGAAAGCGCAGCATGACTCGCGCATGTGCAGTAGGAAACAGGCTGTGAAGTCGCAAGGCTTTACTTCCTAGTTCCATTACTACAGATGCCGATGCTCGCACCCAAAGCAGAATGACAAATTATATTATAAAAGTGATTATCTACTGTCTTTGCACTAGAAAAAGGGCTATTTTTTTTTTTTTTTTAACCCCATCATGAAAGGCAAAACAAAAAAAGCATGCTGCTGCTACTAAATGTCTTATGCTGCCCATACATGTATTGGATTTTTGGATAAGAATATTTGCATGAATATTTGTAAATTTGTTGAGTGTTGTTTGAAAATTCCACTTGCTTTTGACATTCAATTTTAAAATGAATGTAACTGCTGAGCAAAAACCACACACTATTTGAAAATTCGTTTACTCAAAGTTTTCTAGTCTGCTCCTTCGAATTTTCCTGTCACTGTGGTCGACAACGAACACAGAATGGACCCCACTAATGGTTAGAACAATTTGTTTCTGTATGGCCAGCATAAGTGACAGCAGGCGCAGGGAGCTATAATCCAGCCTGAAAATGTGCAAAACAGTGTTTTAGGCCTTTTCAAATTTAAAAAAAAAAAAAAATTTGTTTTCAGAGTGTACCACATTTAAACCTCTAATACATATATCGGTCTCAGAGTGGATTAAATATCCAGAAAAGAGAAATGGACAGAGGGCGCACCAGCCTAGCGCATTATCTTTAAAACAATTTATTGTAATAGACATGTATACACATTATACTCACAAAACAATTATGAAATACGGGCAATAAGCAATGAGGGACCACCAGGGGTCTCCCACTGGGCATCCTCAGCTGCCGCAGGCCATGGAAGGATGTAGACCTCCAAAAAACCGCTTACGCGTTTCGGGGTGTTCCCCCTTCATCAGAGCTCTGATGAAGGGGGAACACCCCGAAACGCGTAAGCATTTTTTTGGAGGTCTACATCCTTCCACGGCCTGCGGCAGCTGAGGATACCCAGTGGAGACCCCTGGTGGTCCCTCATTGCTTATTGCCCGTATTTCATAATCGTTTTGTGAGTATAATGTGTATATATGTCTTTTACAATAAATTGTTTTAAAGATAATGCGCTAGGCTGGTGCGCCCTCTGTCCATTTCTCTTTTCCAGTATCTTCTTTGGGTTACCACGACCCGTTGAGAGTGGCAGCACAGCCTGAATTGACTATAATTTGACCTGAATGGCATTTTCCGGATACCAGCCACAAGGCCACCCCTTAAGCGCAGGAGTCATTTGCTCTTTGTTGGATTAAATATCCAACTATATAGCTGGATATTTATATTAACCACTGCATATAGATATTCAAGAATATTAACTAAATTATACACTAACTTTTTTTTAGTCGATTAAAACAATATTCAGCCAACTAATCAATTATGAAAATAATAGTTAGTTGCAGCGCTAAATCAAACCACTGAATGAGGTCTCCCCTGCTCAAAAGAGGCAAAGACATGCTCACCTTTAAATGTATGCTTGTAAACTATGCTTTGTATGCTTTAAACCTATGTGCTTGACAAATATTCCCCAGTTTTAGGAAGAATTTCAGAGGAACCTGTTAAGTTTTTTTTATAGAAGAGTCCTTTGAGAAGTAGGTATACAATGCAATCAGGACTAATCCACAGACATTAGACCGCCATAATCAAATCCTGACCAGTTCAGCAGGCAACAATTGTGAGGTCCATGTGCTTTCAAAGCTATACTGGGGAAGAAGAAGAGGGGGGCAATATAAAAGATGCATAGGAGTGTTTTTAATGAAGGGAAGAGCAAAGGAAGACCCTTAAAAAGGAACTCCCCAAGGTAATGCTGGCTTCCAAAAGAATTGGGTCTCAGGCCTCAAGCACACTGGTCGTTTAACCAGACCAGAGTTTCAGATGTAGGTGGAAGGCATAGGCACACTGTCCAGAACCGCTTCTGCAGTTTGAATATCCACCGTGCGGTACTAACTTTTAAAGCAGTATGCGCCCAGGGACAAATGTCTGAAACGTAGACTGCTTGCATACCGGGCATGAGTCCCTGTGCATATACTGCCCTAAACATTAGTCCAGCCACAGCCGTCAACCTCTCAAACTTTTAAAGGCAGCGGGTCTGGAAGTGTGCCTGTGCCTTCCACCTACACCTAAACACCAGAGTCCCATGTACTAGGGCTAAAACGAGTGTACACGAGGCCTTATAGGTTCACATATCAGAAGCTGAATGCAATTTGTAAAAGCTGTATCCCTTTCTGTGAAAGGAAAATGCCCTTGACTTAAAATGAGCTTGTGTTCTTTGTCAGCATGACCGGTATAACTGGCCACGTGAGTCTCGCCTGTATGGAATTGCTTCAAAGGTTCACCCTACTAGCAGTGGTCACGCTGTGCTCTATGGAGAGCCTTTGCACGGCACTCTGCAAAACTGATTAGCACATCCCAACTCAGGTCTGGCTCACACCTATGTGTTTTTCAGTAATGCGTTACAGTCCATTTAACATGGTTCCCTATGGGTTATGTTCACCTGTGCATTTTTTTGGAAAGGTTCAGGGACTTTTTTTTTTTTATACTCACAGAAGGTTGCTTATTTAGTTCAAAAACTTCAAAGGAAACGCAGCAGAAATGCATCAAAAAATGCAGTGCTTGCATTTTTGATGTGTTTCTGCTGGTTTCTACTGCAAGATACTAGACACCTCCCAAAAATGCAAAAGGAATCAAAAATGCCTGTGGGGGGAAAAAAAAAAAAAAAAAAAAAAAGAAAAAAAAGCACTAACCGCAACCTGCATAGGTGTGAACCAGTTAACACCCACCCAAATGCTATGGAATGGGTGAGGGCAAAGACACATGATATGTAAGGATTTTAGGTCCCTTTCACATGGGGCGGATTTGTTTTGAGGGACTTCCCTTGCTCAGTGGGGATTGCTCCGCTGATCCCCTCTGAACAGGTGGATGACAGGTCCGTCTCCACTCCCTGTGCAGAGAAGGACCCGTCAACCACCTGCTCAGAGGGGGATCAACGGAGTGGAGGTCCGCCTCCACTCACTGTGCAGAGACGGACCTGTCAGAGTCCCGCTTTCCTCTATGGGGAGATCAGATAGCGAACGTATCGCCATACGTCCGTTTTCAGCGGATCTTGCCGGATCGGATGCCAGGCGGATGTCTGACACCTGCCTGGCATCCGATCCGGCAAGATACATGTTCGTTGACATCCACCTCCACATAGAGAATGGGTGGCCTGATGGGGTCTGCCTGAAAAATGGACAGGCGGACCTAATCGGTCCGATCGCGTGAAAGGGGCTTTAGGTGCCTAGTCTTCCTATAAAAACAAAGCAATACCAAAATAAAAAAAACGCACATACATACATAGCCAAAGCTTTTTCCCTAATTTTGGATAAATGGGAAGGGTTAAAATAAAACCACTTTAATGTGTTGTGAGCAGTTTCCTGTTGAGGATATTTCCCTTAATCCTATTCTGGCAACAAATCAAAGGGAGCAAGTGTCTATTGGTAGATTTACCCTCCCCTTCTGTTTCAGTGACAACTGTAACATTTTGGATTTCATGGGCACCAGAACATAGTATAGAGGGTGAATCTCATCGGGGGGGGGGGGGGGGGGGGGGGGGACACACACCTTGGCAAGGGTCTCTTCCATACGCTGTCAAACTGGAAAAAATTGTGGCTATACAGCTATTTCCAGCTTCTTAAGTGGGGTACACACTAGTAGAAAATCTGCTGAAAAATCCCGTCCGAGGTAAAATCGTAGGATTTACGACTAGTGTGTACACAACTTTCAGCAGTCGATGCCGACATTTTCACCAAAAAAAGAAAGAAAAAAAAAGAAGAAGAGGGTCAAACACCAAAATGTTTATTGTCTATCCCCAGCGCGACCAATTTTCGTTTAACGTGTATGCAGTACGTCCGCGAAAAATTGGATACGAAAGACCGCGCATGATCTGAAGTTGCTGACGATCTGGAAGTCTAGGAACAAATGTCCCAAAAAAAAAAAAAAATATAATAAATCGGACAAGAAATTTTGTGAACATTATGCACCGTCAACTAAAAATGGTTATGACCGCTGAGCATGAGAGAGAAAAGCGGAGGATATTTCGTCCGATTTTCGTCAAGTGTGTACGAGCCATTAGACTGGAGTCACGATATAAAATGTATGAAACCCAAACAATGATCTTATCTAATAACTAATAACCAAGGAGTAAGAAATAATAATCCCTCACTCACGTGCAGTACTCAAGTGGAGTGATCACCTTAAGGACAGAGCGATTTACATGTTTTTATATGGTTTTATATATTATTGCATACACATAATATATTTATGGTTTTATACACTATATGTGTATCGTCCAATTGAGCGCTGCTAGTGTGTATGGGCTGGTTTTTTTCCAGAGTTCCTTTTCACACCTATTTTTATAATGATCTTATCTAGTTTATTCCCGTTTGATCTGGTACATACATTAATAAAAACATTTTGTGATTATCAGTTCAACAAGTGCAGAAATTTAGAGCTGCCCTTGTGTGTTCTACACACTTTCTCTGTTATCTCAAAGAGCCTGATAAGCTCTCTTCTTATCTTGAAACTAGCCATCAATTAGCCCTAATGTGGTGTAGATTAGACAAGGAAGTGGGTCTGAGTAGTTTAGCAGATAACAACTGGGAGGGCTACCTGTCAGCTCACAGAAATTGCATTTCTGGCCCATCTACAGGTCTGTACTTGAAAGCTCTTTAAAGGAATAAGCATGAGCAAATGTGTATGTATTGCAGAAATGTACTGCATATGTACCGACATACACTGTAATAAGAATGACTTCACAAACCATTCACCGTGTGTATTCACAGTCTGATTTTCTGTAACATTCATGGATTAACTCCCCTTAAAGTTATAACCTTGAATCTCAGTTTACAGTATATCACTTCTTACTCAATGTTCCTTCATTATGTTTTCTAAAACGTCCTTACATTTGTCCTTACAAAAGTTCTAATTCTTTGCAAAAAAAATAATTACCTTTCAGATTGAAACCCTCCCTTTGAAAAGGGATCACCATCTCTTGCTTGTTTGAGATCGCGATGACATAATCACTCCTGCAAATATTAAACCATTTAGCTGGTCAGTTAAACTCATTAGACAAGTCACAAAAACATTGTCATGATAATATTAGGCTCTTTTGAATGCACAAACATTAATGCAAGCCCAGATACCGTTCCCAGGTAATATGAGTGGCACAATATTACACAGTTTGGCACACTGTTATTGCAAAACAAAAAGATTCTTATGAACCTTGGTCATCAAAATGGTCTATGTTGTCCAAAACCACACTGTACACAAGATAGCTGCAGTTGCATCCCTGGTGCCCAACGTGCAACCTTCTTGTGGCATTCTAGACCTCTACATTCACCAGCAGACAACTGGGCACCAGTGAGATGACAGAGTGGCTGAAACACCCTCTGCATTCCATCCCCCGGCACTGAAAAAAATAAACCTTGCAACACTGTACTGTGGGTGGAGTTATCAAGAGCGTGCGACTGGAGCATGCGATAGGCAAGTGATCAACAACAAAAGAGTAAATACGAGGGGGGAAGGATTTGGGATCAACTTTTATTATTATATAGGATTTATATAGCGCCGACAGTTTACGCAGCGCTTATTTACTGCCATGACCACTATGGTGTGACCACTGATGCATGGGATGAAACGCACTATTATCGGGTTAGTGTTCTAATACTCACACCAATGCTAGGTGTTATTATTGAACTCCTTGACACCAATGGTGGGGGTTATTGTACTTTAACTTCTTCAGTGCCTATCATGATACACTGCAAAAAAGCAGCAAGACCGAAATTTTGGGTCGTTGGTGCAAAAATGCGCTGCTATTGTGCGGCCTTCTGGAAGAGTCACTTGAGGACCTCAACTCTATGAGGCCCTCTTTTCCACTTGATCACCACTGAAAATGCTCCATTAACATAAACAAAGGATCAATTTAAAAATCTAAAATACCATTTACATTGTTACATACACTTTCTGAATGTTTTTTTCTTTATTTTTATACTCATTCCTATGGAATGCAAAAAATATGATTGACATCAAATCTCCTGCAATGTTGACTGTGAAAACTTTCACAAAGTAGTCGTAATTTTAAACAGGAGCTCCAGTCGTTTTTTTTGTTTATTAAAAGTCAGCAGCTACAAAAACTGTAGCGGCTGTCCTTTAATAAAAGCCCTCACTTGACCCAGGATCCAGCGATGTGCTCACCACAGCCGTTGCTTCTCCCCCCCAGCGCATCTCAACTATGGGAAACCGGCTGTGACAGCTTGCCGCTTCACATTCAGGTGCCGCCCACTGCCCATGTGTGAGTCGTGCTGAGCCTACTGAATGGTCTGGCACTCTTTTGGGACCTGTGACGTGTCCCAGAAAACTGCAGGGAGGGAGGGTGAGAGGAGAACTTCCGCTCAGATCACCTAGGCAGAAGCGGAACCTGTTAAAAATAGGTACCCGTTCTCCCTACCCCAAAAAAGAATTTTATTAATACAAAATTAATAAATAAAATGACATGCCAAATGTGGCAGGGGAGGAGTACCTTTTGGGTGGAGCTCCGCTTCAATAATATGGCAGAGCGCATCAAAATCCATGAACTGATATTAGAGACCAGGAGACTTTCCATCATATCATCATTTTTAAAGGTTTTATTTTTTGAGGAGGGCGGTTTTGTAACAATTTCTTAACGAGTAGCCTTTAATTTTTTTTTTTTTTAAACCATTGCCTCTGCCTGATTGTAGGTGTATACTTTCAATAAAAATGTTTTTAACGTGGCTGTAAGAGTCAGTTCACACATATGAGATGACAGACATTGCATGCGATTCAGAGCGCACTGCTCTGCAAATTCAGCCATACAGATTGTATGGCTGAATTTGCATCTCATTCAGACCAAACTCACACAGGACCCTTTTTTGGGTTTGCACCAGAATCAGACCGCATTGGGTGTTCACACCTGTACGATCCTATTCATGTCTGAACTGACAGCTCACACTGCGATATGCGAACTGATCTGTGGGTGTCGTTAACTTCGTATTGATACCCTCAGCGATCCACATATGGCAGTGTGAACTGGCTGCGAGTTGAGAGCGATGCGGGAAACCGCAGCGAGTCCCCGCATTGCATATATGTGAACCAACACTAAAGCCCCTTTCACAGGGGACTGACTGCATTCAGTTCACAGATCCCCTGCTGATCAGACCAGAGCGAGCAGATGACAGGTCTGCGTCCACTCTGTTTATGTGGAGAAAACACAGACGGAAGCCATTCTGCTCTATGGGTGGCCAGGAGTTACACTGTTTGCAACCAACTACCTCTGATCTGGTTACATCAGGAGGAGAATTGATCCCCGTCTGTTTTTAGCGGACCGAAGGACGGCGGGTGTAAATGGACACAAGTCAGTTAACACCCACTGGTCCATAGGCGCAAATGGACTGCCCAATCAGGTCAACCTGTCAGTTTTTCTAGGACATGTGAAAGGGGCCTTAGGGGCGTCTGGCGTTTTTTTTTTCTATATCTAAATAACCCTGGATGTTAGACTATGTCCATGCACACATAGGTGTTTAGAGCAGTTTTAAGGCACTGCATCAAGCGGTGTTTTAGCAGAAAAGAAAATGCTGGACGTGTGTAAACCCGTTAATGCATGGTAACGCTGGCTATTTTAGTGCTTAAGAATTAATTCTTAGGCCAAAGAAATTAATTAAATGCCCAAGCGCTTGATGCGCCAAATGCATTTTTTACAAGCGTTGAGTGTTTTTTCTGCCAAAACTCTGCTGCCAGGAGGGTAGAGGTCTAGGAGAAATGGTAAAACATTCAGTGTGCATGAGGCCTTAGGCTACGTTCACATCTTGGCGTTGCTATTACAGGCTTTTTTTGTGCAGGTGTTTTTAGATTGAATAGAGACCAATGGAAAACGCCTGTAATCTGCCCAAAAAGAAGCTCATGTACTTTTTTTGAGCGTTGGGCGTTTTGCTCACGGCGTCAAAACGCTCAGATGTGAACAGGGGCCATTGAAATGAAAAGGATTTGTCTTGTTGGGAGTTTTGAGAGCTGATCCTAGAGCAGAAAAACGCCCCCAAAACACCTACATGTGAACAGAGCCTTACTGTGAAGCTTTCAATTACTGAACTTATTTTCCTGGTTTCTTCTTGTTCGGGACTGCTTTCATGTTAACAACAGGTTCTAATAAGATTTGAACCAATGTATACATCTAAAGGCTGCAATGGTGAGCTTTCTTCTTGAATAGAGTTTATTTTTTTTAGTCTTGCTTTTGACCTGCTGCCACTTCAGTCAGATTGACGCAGCAAACTGCTCCTGAAGAATGCACGCCCCCCCCCCCCCCTCCATCTCCCGACGCCTTCTGGAACATATCACATGTCCAAGAAGACTACGCAACCATTCACCAGGTGCAGCGCTACTCGCGCATACGCAATAGGAAACAGGCTGTGAAGCCTCAAGGAATCCCTTCCTGTTTCCCTTACTAAAGATGAAAGCACCTGCACCTGAAGCTGATTGAAGAATCTCTTCAGGCGAGGACGTCGCTGAATACCTGGACAGGTAAGTGTCCTTATATTGTACTTGTAGCTGCTAACTTATTTTTTCCCCCCTTTCACTTCTAAAGCTTAAAAGGGTGCTCCAGGCTCCTTTAGAAAAAAATTGACTAATTATACGAGTAGCTACTCCAGATTCTGTGCGCTGCGCTTTTGATAAATTCCCCCCAGGGTCCTTTCACAAAAAAAACAAAACATACAATGTATCGAAAATGCATGTGCACGGATTAAACAAAATTAAGTGCCGGTTCACACATGTTCAGCTGCGGAGATCGCATGTAATGTCGGAGCTCACTGCTTCTTCATTACTTGCGATCGGCTGTGCGGTGCGAGTTTAGCCATACACTTTGTATGGCTAAATTCGCACTGTACCCGCAGCAAAGACGCACAGGACCCTTTTTTGCAGCCACATCAGGATCGGATCGCACAGTGTTTCACACTTGTGCGATCCGATCCTGTGCGAACTGCAAGATCGCACTGCGATATGCGATCAAACTGGGGGTGTCGTTAAGATTTCATTGACACCCCCAGCGTATCGCATATGGCAGTGTGAACTGCCAGGGGTGCGTTTGCGATGCGGGAACAGGCTGCGAATTCGCAGCCTTCCCGCATCGCATAAGTGTGAACTGAGCCTTAACAGGCATATTCATACATATTCCGTTGCATGTTTATACAGGTTTGAATCATTTTGGCTACATTCACACCTGAGCGTAGCGTTTTCGCGCGTTTTTTTACCGCGATTTTCAGGCGTTTTTACAGGCTTTTTTTGTGCAGGCGTTTTTAGATTGAATAGAGACCAATGGAAAACGCCTGTAATCTGCCCAAAAAGAAGCTCATGTACTTTTTTGAGCGTTGGGCATTTTGCTCACAGCGTCAAAACGCTCAGATGTGAACAGGGGCCATTGAAATGAATAGGATTTGTCTTGTTGGGTGTTTTGAGAGCTGATCCTAGAGCAGAAAAACGCCCCAAAAACTCCTCAAAACGCCTACATGTGAACGGAGCCTTTACGTCTTCAGTTAGTATTTTGACCCTTCCAGGGACCTGTCAATTCACAATTTATTTTTGAGATCTTTACTTTTAGTTGCATTGTGTTGCAACAGCACCCACATGAATGCATGACCAGGCCATTTTTTGCGATTCAGCACTGTGCTACTTGGGCAATTGTGCAGTCATGCAACGCTGTACCCAAACAAAACTTTATACCATTTTATTTACACAAATCGAGCCAGTGGTATCTGATCACCACTGTTTTTTTTTTATATTTTTCATTATATAAAAAAGTAAAAAAAAAAAAAAAAAATGTTCTGCTAGAAAACATATCCAATTAAAGAATAAATACATTTCTTCATTATTTAACCAAAATCTATGCCGCTACATGTCTTTGGTATAAAAAACAAACATACACTTCCAATAAGTGTACAGGGGCGTAGATAAGGGGGGGGGGGTCGAAATCCCCCCAGAGTCTCCGTCAATGGTGCAGCAGCTAGGCTACCGGAGCTGCGGGACTGGGATGGCAGCTGTGCAGTCACACTTTTTCTGATTATAAACGTCAGTCCCACTGTCCCAGCCTGTTAAGTTCACTGGGCGGGCAGGCCAGGACTCGGGATACTGATGAGTGATGTCATAAGGGAGGGACTGAGGCTGCTTAAGCTATCCACTGGCTGAGGAGGCAGCAGGGGGCTCCTCAGCCAATTAGTAAAGTGTGCTGTCCATCACTACAATTTTAAGATCATCCCGCAGGCTTCCTGAAGATGTGCGCATGCACGAAATGCATTAAAGCCGTGAGGTAGATGTCATTTCTCGGTTCGTTCCTTGGGGGGGTTCCTGGGTAGTGGAATGCACGCTGGCTTATGCTGACGCTAGTGTCGGGGCATCTACACTGGGCCAGAGACTATGTATGCTGGTGAATTATAATAGATGTACATGAGGGCATATGCAAACTTTTTTTAGATTTTGTTGCTACAATAAAACGGTATCACATTATATATTCCCTGTTGGGATTCGTTTTTTATTGTATAAGTCACACTGGGACCTACTAGCAGAGGAGGAGGAGGAGGAACGGCTTGTTGGGATGATTGCTGACACATCTATATACATGGTTGTTTTATTTGATCTGGTGAGCGCATATATTGCAGCATGTGGTGGAGCGCGTTGTGTTGAGGATTTGGAGGAGGCTCCTGGTCAACATTATACTGTACTTTCTCTGGTGATTGGACTTCCACAGTATGGATTTATAGAATTCACCCAAGCTTAGCCCAAGGATCTGCACTATATGGACATTTCGTTTTTGTATACGGATTGCATTTATGACCATTGGCGTAGCGTTTTTGCATTTATTCAAGTGATTTATCACATCAGGCAAGCCCCCTGTACTTATTTCATTATAATTGGTAAAGTGTGCTGCCCTTCACTACAATTTAAAGTTCATGCCAGGGGCTTCTTTTCAGTACAGATGCCTGGATGGAGCAATTGCTGATGCAGGGAGAAGCCTGCAGACAAGCTCCTGACCTGAACTGCAAGGCCCTTGTCCTCTCTCTCTCCTGCCAGCAGCGAGCCCTGTCCTCCCTCTCTCCTGCCAGCGGCGAGCCCTGTCCTCCCTCTCTCCTGCCAGCGGCGAGCCCTGTCCTCCCTCTCTCCTGCCAGCGGCCAGCCCTGTCCTCTCTCTCTCTCCTGCCAGCGGCCAGCCCTGTCCTCTCTCTCTCTCCTGCCAGCGGCCAGCCCTGTCCTCTCTCTCTCTCTCCTGCCAGCGGCCAGCCCTGTCCTCTCTCTCTCTCTCCTGCCAGCGGCCAGCCCTGTCCTCTCTCTCTCTCTCCTGCCAGCGGCCAGCCCTGTCCTCTCTCTCTCTCTCCTGCCAGCGGCGAGCCCTGTCCTCTCTCTCTCTCTCCTGCCAGCGGCGAGCCCTGTCCTCTCTCTCTCTCTCCTGCCAGCGGCGAGCCCTGTCCTCTCTCTCGCTCTCCTGCCAGCGGCGAGCCCTGTCCTCTCGCTCTCCTGCCAGCGGCGAGCCCTGTCCTCTCGCTCTCTCTCTCTCTCCTGCCAGCGGCGAGCCCTGTCCTCTCTCTCTCTCTCCTGCCAGCGGCGAGCCCTGTCCTCTCTCTCTCTCTCTCTCTCTCCTGCCAGCGGCGAGCCCTGTCCTCTCTCTCTCTCTCTCTCTCCTGCCAGCGGCGAGCCCTGTCCTCTCTCTCTCTCTCTCTCTCCTGCCAGCGGCGAGCCCTGTCCTCTCTCTCTCTCTCTCTCTCTCCTGCCAGCGGCGAGCCCTGTCCTCTCTCTCTCTCTCTCTCTCTCTCCTGCCAGCGGCGAGCCCTGTCCTCTCTCTCTCTCTCTCTCCTGCCAGCGGCGAGCCCTGTCCTCTCTCTCTCTCTCTCTCCTGCCAGCGGCGAGCCCTGTCCTCTCTCTCTCTCTCTCTCCTGCCAGCGGCGAGCCCTGTCCTCTCTCTCTCTCTCTCCTGCCAGCGGCGAGCCCTGTCCTCTCTCTCTCTCTCCTGCCAGCGGCCAGCCCTGTCCTCTCTCTCTCTCTCCTGCCAGCGGCGAGCCCTGTCCTCTCTCTCTCTCTCCTGCCAGCGGCGAGCCCTGTCCTCTCTCTCTCTCCTGCCAGCGGCGAGCCCTGTCCTCTCTCTCTCTCTCCTGCCAGCGGCGAGCCCTGTCCTCTCGCTCTCCTGCCAGCGGCGAGCCCTGTCCTCTCGCTCTCTCTCTCTCTCCTGCCAGCGGCGAGCCCTGTCCTCTCTCTCTCTCTCCTGCCAGCGGCGAGCCCTGTCCTCTCTCTCTCTCTCTCTCTCTCTCCTGCCAGCGGCGAGCCCTGTCCTCTCTCTCTCTCTCTCTCTCCTGCCAGCGGCGAGCCCTGTCCTCTCTCTCTCTCTCTCTCTCCTGCCAGCGGCGAGCCCTGTCCTCTCTCTCTCTCTCTCTCTCTCCTGCCAGCGGCGAGCCCTGTCCTCTCTCTCTCTCTCTCTCTCTCTCCTGCCAGCGGCGAGCCCTGTCCTCTCTCTCTCTCTCTCTCCTGCCAGCGGCGAGCCCTGTCCTCTCTCTCTCTCTCTCGCTCTCTCCTGCCAGCGGCGAGCCCTGTCCTCTCTCTCTCTCTCTCTCTCTCTCCTGCCAGCGGCGAGCCCTGTCCTCTCTCTCTCTCTCCTGCCAGCGGCGAGACCTGTCCTCTCTCTCTCCTGCCAGCGGCGAGACCTGTCCTCTCTCTCTCCTGCCAGCGGCGAGACCTGTCCTCTCTCTCTCTCTCTCCTGCCAGCGGCGAGACCTGTCCTCTCTCTCTCTCTCCTGCCAGCGGCGAGACCTGTCCTCTCTCTCTCTCTCCTGCCAGCGGCGAGACCTGTCCTCTCTCTCTCTCTCCTGCCAGCGGCGAGACCTGTCCTCTCTCTCTCTCTCCTGCCAGCGGCGAGACCTGTCCTCTCTCTCTCTCTCCTGCCAGCGGCGAGACCTGTCCTCTCTCTCTCTCTCCTGCCAGCGGCGAGACCTGTCCTCTCTCTCTCTCTCCTGCCAGCGGCGAGACCTGTCCTCTCTCTCTCCTGCCAGCGGCGAGACCTGTCCTCTCTCTCTCTCTCTCCTGCCAGCGGCGAGACCTGTCCTCTCTCTCTCTCTCTCCTGCCAGCGGCGAGACCTGTCCTCTCTCTCTCTCTCTCCTGCCAGCGGCGAGACCTGTCCTCTCTCTCTCTCTCTCCTGCCAGCGGCGAGACCTGTCCTCTCTCTCTCTCTCTCCTGCCAGCGGCGAGACCTGTCCTCTCTCTCTCTCTCTCCTGCCAGCGGCGAGACCTGTCCTCTCTCTCTCTCTCTCTCTCTCTCTCTCCTCTGCCAGCAGCGAGCCCTGTCCTCTCTCTCTCTCTCCTGCCAGCAGCGAGCCCTGTCCTCTCGCTGCCAGTTGGGAGGTATGAAGACTTTCCACCATGCAAAATTGAGTCAGGTTGAGCGCTCAGCCATTCACACCTTGTATTTTATCAAGGTGTCCACCTTGTATTTTATCAAGGAATACAAAGCTTCCTTTGATTGACTAAGGTGGGTGGAAAATGTCGCAATCTCCACCTCAGCTAATTTATTCGTTGATAAAATACAAGGTGTCCTGTGAATGGTTAAGCACTCAATCTGACTTAATTTGGCTCTGAGAGCAGGATTGGAAGTCCCCAACCTGCTGCTGGAACACAGCGCTTTATCCTGTATGTAGCCGATTCTACATACGGTTTACCCAGCTCTGACAGCAAACACATCTATTAGTTAAGAAATTAGTTCATTTGTGCCAAACCCACAATTTGTCACGCTAATTATTGTCCTTGGGGTACCCAGCCTGAACCCCCCCCCCCAGGAAAATAAAAAATTATCTACGGCCCTGTAAGTGTATAATTGGTTTGCATGAAAGTTATAGTGTCTGCAAACTATGATGCATATACTTATAATTGAACTGCAGTAGTGTGGTGGCAAATCTGACACTAACTATTAAACAGTAGTGCAGCACCAGTTTGAAAAATGAAGAAATAAATGTGCAATGTACAACATATAGTGCCACGTGAAATAACGGATACAGAAATATAAAATAATTGAAAGTCCAAAAGTGACAAAAAGTCCCACAGTGTATTTGGTGAGAAATAGAAGCAAAAAGGAACTGGTTCTAGCAGCAAATAATCATGGATGTATATCTCAAACAGTGAACAAACACCAATAAATTCAATTAGTGCAGCGCTGAAGAAATAACTGAAATAGGAAAATAATCTGTGCACATCATACGTCTCATATGTGCATGATCACATTATTTTCACATTGGGACTCTTTGCTTCTTACTTTCTTATTTCAGTTATTTCTTTAGCACTGCACTACGTATTGAATTTATGCTTAAGGTGGCGGTTCACACTTGTGCGGCTGCGGCGATCGCATGTAATTCGGAGCGCACTGCTCCATTACATGCGATCTCCTGTGCGGATGCAAATTCAGCCACACACTTTGTATGGCTGAATTCGCACTGTATCCGCACCAAAGACACACAGGACCCTTTTTGCAGCCGCATCAGGATCGGATCGCACAGTGGTTCACACTTGTGCGATCCGATCCTGTGCGTACTGTTAGATCGCACTGCGATATGCAATCAAACTGCGAATTTGCAGCCTGTTCCCGCATCGCATCCGCACAAGAGGCAGTTCACACTGCCATATGCGATACGCAGGGGGTGTCAAATGTTGACACCCCCAGTTTGATCGCATATCGCAGTGCGAACCGGCCCCAATTTGGGATTTGGTTTATTGGCCCTTCGTGTACAGCAGCTTCTCTTTATAGATATTCAGGTGTGCCGATTTCATTTTTATTCAGTGACCAAACACCAACATCAAGTGAATACATAACTCACCAGAACAAGAAGCTACCATAACAGCAGCATATTCGCCCAAGTATAAATGAAATCCCACAGGGATCACTGCGGCAACTGGCTCCCAATGGTACCTCCTAGTATATTTCAGCTAGGGATAAATAAGCCCAGTAGTATTTCATAGTGTATTAAAGGAGCTGTAAAGGCAAGATGCTTGCTGTGGGGGCACTCAACAGAAGAGATGGGCCAGGAGCAGCGAAGAGCGACCCGAGAAGAGGAGGATCCAGGGCTGCCCTGTGCAAAACCAACTGCACAGAAGAAGTAAACTATGTTGGTTGTAAAAAAACAAAAACAAACACACACACAGACCACACATGAGACTTTACAATCACTTTAGGTACAAATGGTCATGTGATCAGCTGTGATTGTTTACAGTGATCAAATGGTACAGACAGGGCATCTGTACCATGTGATAGCTGTGGCCAATCACAGCTTCACAATAATAGACAATGGATGAATGGGATTCATTCATAAAAACAGTGATCACATGGTACCAGCAGCGACCCGGTACACTGATCTGTCATTTTCTGTGTCCTAGAGCAGCACAAATAATTGTTAAAAAGTGATCTGGATTCCCCCTGCATCACGATCTTAAAACGGCATATCCTTGATTCTTACAAAGCTGTTCTCTGCTCACTCCCAGCAGTCAAAAAAAAAAAAAAAGCCTACAGGCAAAAAGGTTTATCAACATTGTGAAGGCTCCTAGATAACTATAACACAATGTATCTTTTCTTTCTTTTAGATCCAAGGAATGAACTTCTGTCTGTAAGCGAGGGCAGTTTAACCTCTTAACCACTTTAAGACCGGAAGGATTTGCCCCCTTAATGACCAGGCCACTTTTTTCAACTTAGCACTGCGCGACTTTAACTGACAATTGCGCGGTCGTACAACACTGTACCCAAATGAAATTTATGTATTTTTCCCCACAAATAGAGCTTTCTTTTGGTGGTATTTGATCACCTGTTAAATTTTATATTTTTTGCGCTATACACAAAAAAGAGCGACAATTCTGAAAAAAAAAAAAAAACACACAATACTTTTCACATTCTGCTATAGAACATTCCCAAAAAAAAAAAAAAATCCCAATAAGCGTATTTTGATTAGTTTGCGCAAAAGTTAGTCGATGCAATAACTACAAGAAACAGTTGTAATTTTTTTTTTTTTTCACTAGTAATGGCGGCGATCTGCGATTTTTTTGCGGGACTGCGACATTGCGGTGGACAGTGTGGCGGACAGATCGGACCCCTGACATTTTTGACACTTGTGGGGGGACCAGTAATATTACTACAGTAATCAGTACTAGAAATATGCACAGTTACTGTAATAATGACACTGGTAGGGAAGGGGGTTAACATTGTGGTTGATCAAGGGGTTAAATGTGGGCCTAGGGGAGTGATTCTAACTGTGGGGGGGCATGGCTTGTGGAATGACCACAGAGACCTGTGATCCTATATAGAAGGATCACAGGGGCTCTATGATCATTCCAGGGAGAAGAAGAACGGTCAGCTGTGTTTACAACAGCTGCCCGTCATCCTCTCTCACCGGGGAACGTTCGCGGGTGTCAGGTGGCAATTTGAGCCGCCTGCCCGCTGCATCAGCTTCCCCGTTGACAAGCCGGGCGGGACCGCACCGCCGCTGCGTGCTCACCCCCTAGCCGCCTGCTCACGACCGCCGTACATGTACGGAGATTTGCGCAGGAGCAGCTGCCTGCCCCAATGCATCTGCAGCGGGCGGTCATAAAGAGGTTAAAGACTAAGCCTTTTTCTGACACTTGTTGCTTTTAAAAGTTAAAAAGTTACAAGTTAAAAATCAGTATTTTTTTGCTAGACCAATAAAATTATAATATATATATATATATATATATATATATATATATATATATATATATATATATATATATATATATATATATATATATATATATATATATATATATATATATATATGAGCTGCACGATTCTGGCCAGAATGAGAATCACGATTTTTTTGCTTGGAATAAAGATCACGATTGTCTCTTTTACATTATAAAAAAAAAAAATTGGGATAACTTTACGGTTTTGTTTTATTTTTTTATTCATTAAAGTGTATTAATTGCGTTTGAAAGACTGCTGCGCAAATACAGTGTGACATAAAAATTTACAACAATCACCATTTTATTCTGCAGGGTCTCTGCTGAAAAAAAAAAAAATTATAAATGTTTGGGGGTTCTAACTACTTTTCTAGGAAAAATAAACTGATTTAACTTGCAACGAGCGACGCTACTTCGCACCGCGACCTCCGAGCTCGCGGTGCGAGCAGCGCACCGCGACCTCGGAGCGGCCGCCACGGACTTCATAACATTGAAGTCTATGGCGATCGCCTCCTGGTCGCCTCAAAGAAGCTCCGGACCCTTTTTCTAAGTCGGAGCGACTTGTGTCGCTCCTATTAGAACGGGTCCGCAGCTTCCCTATGGAAGGCGACCTACGGCGACCTGTGAGGCGACCAAGTCGCCTTAGTGTGAACCGGGACTTAGTCTTTAAGAGGTTAAACTTCCTTCCTCCGGCAGAGGGAAAGAAAAGATACAATGTAATCATTTGTGTTTACAGTTCAGTGGGAGACTAAGGCTCCATGTACACGGGATGCTGGAAATGGCCGTTTAGGAGCAGTTGGGCATTTTTTTCAGAAGCCCCTGAACCCATCTACATTTTATCTTATCTGTCCATGTACACCAGGTCGTTTACAGTCATTTGCAGGCAGTTGCGTTCAGGGACTGTTTTTAGAACGCAATTATTTGCGTTCGAACGTGTGTTTCCCGGCGTTTCAAACGCACAAACACGTCTGAACGCGTCCGAACGCGATGACCCGCGTTTAGCGTTCGCGTTTTTCCACTTTAAAGGGGAATAATTTTTTTGACCTCTAGGAACGCTTCTAAACGCAAACGCCCGCAAACGCCGCTAAACGCGGGTGCAAACGCGACCGAACGGACGTTTCAAACGTCCTAAAAATTCCAGCATTCAAAGGGACTTTTAACAATGTCCCGTGTACATGGAGCCTTATGCTGATAGGCTTTTTTTTTTTTTTTTTTTTTGACAGCTGCTCCCTCACAGCTATGTAAAGAATCGAGCAAGTGTCATGTTAAGATCGTCAGGGGGGAGTGAATCGCGATCTCGATTCTGTTACGATTAATTGTGCAGCTCTAATATTATATATATATATATTATACACACACACATTTTAGCAAAGACCCTAGAAAATAAAATGGCGGTCTTTTTAATCTTTTATGTCCCACTGTATTCATGCTGAAATCTTTCAAACACAGTTTTTTGGGGAAAAATACACTTTAATGAATTTAAAAAAACTAAACAGAAAAAAAAAAAAAAAAAAGTTAGCCCAATTTTTTTGTATAATGTAAAAGATGTTACCCTGGGAATCATGGTCTTTATGCGAAGCACAAAAAAAAAAAAATAAATATTGTGTATTCTCATTTTATGCAGAATCGTGCAGCTCTACTGTGTCCGGTGAGCTACAGCATGGCCCATGGAGTGTAAACTTGGGAGGACATCATTTTTTACTTCAGAACTTTGTCTTTTTTTTGTTTATATAATGAAAATTTTAAAAACCCAGTGGTGATGTAATTTTCTAGCAAACAAATGATGATTTTTACATGTAGGAGCGGAGTGCCAGAAATCACGCGGCATGGAATTGGTTAAGAGGAACTGCAGTCTGCCGCTGTTCTGTCACAGATGAACACAGGGATCTTGTGTTCTTGCTATTTAGGAACACAGGTCTCTTTATCTAGTGACTTCATCCCCCTACGCAGTTAGAAAGCATCCCCTAGGGACACACTTAACCCTTTGATCTTAACCATTTGACGATCTTGATCTGGAACCCTTTCCCTGCCAGTGTCTTTAGTATAGTAAAGAGTGCATAGTTTTAGCACTGATTACTGTAGTAAAGTCATTGGTCCCCTCAAAAGTGTCAGTTAGGTGTCCAAACTGTTCACTGCAATGTCCCGCTAAAAATCACTGGTCACTGCCATTACTAGTAGGAAAAAAATAATAGATAATTAAAATAAAAAATGCCATACATCTATCCCATAGTTTGTAAACGCAATACATTTTTACGTTTTTTTTTTTTTTAAACCAAATATATGTAGCACTTATTGGCTTATAATGATGAAAAAATAGATTTAAAAAAAAAAATAAATAAATAATTATTGGCTGTGATGTATAGCAGAAAGTAAAAAAAAAAAATATTGTTTTTCAGAATTGTCGCTCTTTTTTGTGTGTATGTATATATATATATATATATATATATATATATATATATATATATATATATATATATATATATATATATATATATATATATATATATAAAAAAAATCGCGAAAAATAAAAAAAACGCAGAGGTGATCAAATACCACCAAATGAAAGCTCTATTTGTGGGGAAAAAAAAGACATAAAGGACACCAATTTTATTGGGGTACAGCATCGCATGACCACGCAATTGTCAGTTAGTCCTAATGCACACAGGGCGTTTTTACAGCCGCTTTTTTGCAGCTTTAAAATGGCCTCATGCACAGACGTTTTTGAAGCTGTAAGTGGCATAGGCATTTTCAAGCTGCAAAAAAACCCAGGGCCAGCAAGTTCTGAGGACCAGCGTTACAGTTGTAAAACGTCTGACGAAGGCTCTTGAAAGGGATACCCATGCAAAGGCCATGCAAGACCCTTATTCGAGCATGCAGCCCCAAAGGTCAGGGAAGGGGAGGAGGAGAGAGCCCCCCACCACCTGGACTATACCAGGCTCTGCATCCCCCCCATCCCAAAGCACCTTGTGCCCATGTTGATGGGGACAAGAGCATCTTCCCGACAACCCTGGGCAGTGGTAGTGGGGGGGTCTGCGAGCAGGGGGCTTATTGGAGTTCATAAGCCCCCCGATCCTTCCCCCCATGTGAATGAGTATGGGGTGCATTGTACCCCTAGCCATTAACCCCAAAAAAGCCAGTGTAGCATAAATAATGACAAGAGACGATATTGAATTGAAAAGTGTTTTATTAAAAATCTTCCTCCGGCCTTCTACATCCATGTGACGACACAAGAGACGGGATCTCCGGTTGACGTCACCCAGTGGCCATGCCCCATTGCTATATAAGAAGCCGCAAAGAGTGGAGCTGTCATAATCATGGGAGGCAGTGGAGAAGACCCAGAGGCACAGAAGACATGAGGGAGAAGAACTGGGAAAGATTTTGAATAAAGGACTTCTCAAAACTGTCTCCTCATTATCTACAATACCTTTTTTGGGGGTGAATGGGTAGGGGTAAAATGTACCTAATACTCATTCACATTGGGGGGGGGGGGGGACAGGGATCTGGGGGGCACCTGCCCGCATTTTTTTTCCTTTTTGGCGTTGGGGTTCCCCTCAAAATCGATACCAGACCCCATGCCATTTTCTTTCCCCCATTTTGGCGTGGCGTGGTCCCCTTCAAGATCCGCAGAGCACATATCGCACCACAAGTTGGATCATCATGATCAAACGTGAATGCGACTTCTATTCAAATAAATGGGCTGAAAGTTGGATCAAAGATGGCTCTCATAGGCAACCATTGATTTTTAGTAGAGGCAGAGAAAGGCTGCTAAAAGTGCATGAAGGCCAATGGAAAAAGCTATTAAAAGCCTGTTTTTACAGCGGTTTTTCCCTGGCGTTGATAGTGGCTTTGCAGCTCATTTTTATTTTTTAGTGCCCTGTGTTCATGAGGCCTTAAAGCAACGCAGCGCTGTATCGCAAAAAAAAAAAAAAAAAAAAAATGGACTGGTCATTAAGGGGGTAAAACCTTCTTGAAATCCTGCTAGCAGCTTGCTTAAACTGGCAATCAGCACCCCATTGAGATTCACAAACTGGAGCTGAAGCGAACTTTAACCAGTTCAATACTGGGCACTTTCACCACCTTCCTGCCCAGACCAAATTTTTGAAAACACACGCACAATGTTTTTTTCATTTTGGTTATAAAATCTTGCAAGTAAATAATCCTCTCTCATAAATTTAGGCCAAACTGTATTCTGCTACATTCCTTTGGTAAAAACAACCCAAATTAATGTGGATTATTTAGTTTGTAGGAAAGTTATAGAGTCCACAAACTATGGTATATATCTGAAAAACTAATTTCTTGCAGCCCTAAAAATGCCAGAACAGTTCAAATACTCCCCAATAACAAATTACCCAATTTTTGGAAATTAAACAGTCCAAGGTATTTCGTAAGAGTTACTGGGAATTTTTTGAAATTGTAATTTTTTTAGCGTTTGAGAATTAAAGAAGAAAAAAAAAGTAAATTGGTAGCAAGTGAAAAGGAGTTCTGCCCCCCAGGAAAAAAAATAAATAAATAAAAGTCAGCAGCTACAAATACTGTAGCTGCTGACTTAAATATTAGAGAACTTACCTGTCCAGGAATCCCGCGATGTCGGCACCCGAAGCCGATTTTCGTATCGGCTCTCGGGTGCTGCCGCTGCCATTAAGGGTAAGGGAACCCGGCAGTGAAGCTTTTCTGCTTCACAGGGGGTTCCCTACTGTGCATGTGCGAAGTGCGCTTTCTAATTGGCCCCGGGTCGGAAGGAGGAGTAGGGGCTGAACTTCCGAGGGAAAGCGCACTGTCTGCTGGAAGTGGGGAAGGGTACCTGTCAAAAACAGGTACCCGTTCCCCCCTGAAAGGTGCCAAATGTGGCACCAGAGGGCAGGGTTCCGAGGAAGCATATAAGCGGAAGTTCCACTTTTGGGTGGAACTCCGCTTTAATTTTTACAAATTGTCTCCCCCCCCCCCCCCCCCTTTGCGATTTTTTTTTTCCACACACTGTGGCCAGAACAATATAGTGTTACCATAGTAACAAGTGATCAGGTTTTTTTTTTCACATGATGATTGCTTATACCAATGAATGTCATGGGTATAGGCAACCATTTTTACTGAATTAAACTGATTAATTCAGTGTGTATTGTTGTGATTGATCAGCGATCACATGGTACAGACAGGGCCAATCACAGCTAGCAATACAATTGTACAGAATAAATGGCATGAATCAAAGCCATTCAATGTTTACAATTGGCATGTGATCTGCTTTGATTGGTCACAGCGATCACATGGTACAGGCAGGCTTGTAAACTGATCAATCACCGTCTGCGTCTGGTGTCATATGACGTCCACCTGGAAAGACAAATGTCCTGCCCAGCCGTCATTTGACAATAGCCTGGGTGGGAAGTGGTTAGAAAGCTTCAACAAAGTTTGCCGAAAGCTCTGCAAATGCTTTGTCAAAGCTTGCTGTTCACACTGCTCTGATACAAGCTGAAGCCTGTATGAAACCGGTCCAAATCACACACCCTCCTATGATTGCTTCTAATCCTACCTCACGTATCCCTTCTATTACAATTATTATACAGGATTTATATATCGCCAACAGTTTGCGTAGCGCTTTACAAGATGAAGGGAGGCAGTACAGTTACAATAAAATTCAGTACAGAGGACCCTGTTGGTTTGAGCATACAATCTAAAGTTCCATTTTTACCTCACACCCTCTCCCATTAGAAGTTCCCGTGTCTCCTTACACCCATGTTGTGTTTCCATGCCATATTCTGTATAGACATGGTATTCCTCCAGCCACTTAACTGTTTACAATGACTGGAAATCAATCCTCCCCTGTCTAATCTACAAGTTGCTGCTATTGAACAGAGAAGAGCTCTGGCAGCACTTAGCACTCCCTGCCAATGTCCCTCCAGGCCATGCTGTCAGGCGGCTGGTTACACTCAGTGTGCCCCATAAAGCAGGCCCATGCTTGTGCTTCTCCAAGTGTAAGTGTGTGTAAAAGTATGCAAGTGTGTAATGCGCCCCCTCCCAGCTCCTCAAATTGTGTATAGGCAGTATATATGTATGTATAGCCTCCTCCTTTAAGTGTGTGTGTATAGTCCCCTCCCAGCGCTTCAAAGTGTGGGTATATATGTATTTATAGCCTCCTCCCAGTGCGTGTATACAGGATATATAGCCCCCTCCCAGCTCCTCAAAGTGTATATATACACACAGTAGATATGTATTTATAGCCTCCTCCCAGCTCCTCCAAGTGCATGTATACAGTATATTAGCCCCCTCCCAGCTCCTCAAAGTGTATATATACACACAGTATATATGCATGCATAGCCCCCTCCCAGCTCCTCAAAGTGTATATATACACACAGTATATATGCATGCATAGCCCCCTTCCAGCTCCTCAAAGTGTGTCTATACTGTATATACAGTAAACCCCCCCTCCATCGCTGGGGTTATGTTCCAGACCCACCCGCAATAAGTGAAAATCCACAAAATAGAAATACCCTATTTGGATACACACTAGGCATGTTTAACTTTCACTGTACTTTTAAAAGCATTTTAAAAAAAGGTCTTTAAACACACTTTTAAAAACAATAGAAACACATTTAAACACAAAAGATACTGTGAGACAGCGCAAGAGCAATGGAAAAAACACAAAAATATTGAACAATGATTTATTAAATTAAATAGTAATAGGTCTTACAGAAAAAAAAAAAAAAAAAAGTACACCCGTAATTGAAAATGTCCAAAGTGGGCCCACTTAGCCATTTTCCTTCCTCTGTGTCATGTGACTAGTTAGTGTTACAAGGTCTCAGGTGTGAATGGGGAGCAGGTCTGTTAAATTTGGTGTTAGCGCTCTCACTCTCTCATACTGGCCACTGGAAGTTCAACATGGCAACTCACGGCAAGGAGCTTTGAGAATCTGAAAAAAGGATTGTTGCACTACATAAAGATGGCCTAGGCCATAAAAAGATTGCAAAGATCCTGAAATGGAGCTGCAGCACGGTGGCCAAGACCGTACAGCGATTTAACAGGACAGGTTCCACTCAGAACAGGCCTCGCCATGGTCTACCAAAGAAGTTGAGTGCACGTGCTCAGCTTCATATTCAGAGGTTGTCTATTGGAAATACACATGAGTGCTGCCAGCATTGCTGCAGACTTGAAGGGGTGGGGGGTCAGCCTGTCAGTGCTCAGACCATACGTCGCACACTGCATCAAATTGGTCTGCATGGCTGTCGTCCGAGAAGGAAGATTCTTCTAAAGATGATACACAAGAAAGCCCGCAGTTTGCTGAAGACAAGCAGACTAAAGGACATTGATTACTGGGACCATGTCCTGTGGTCTGATGAGACCAAGATACATTTATTTAGTTCAGATGGTGTCAAACGTGTGTCGTGGCAACCAGGTAAGGAGTACAAAGACGAGTGTGTTTTGCCTACAGTCAAGCATGGTGGTGGGAGTGTCATGGTCTGGGGCTGCATGAGTGCTGCCAGCACTGGGGAGCTACAGTTCATTGAGGGAACCATGAATGCCAACATGTACTGTGACATACTGAAGTAGAATGGGCCGCAGGGCAGTATTCCAACATGATAGCAACCCCAAACACACCTCCAAGATGACCACTGCTTTTCTAAAGAAGCCGAGGGTAAAGGTGATGGACTGGCCAAGCGTGTCTCCACACCTAAACCCTATTAAACATCTGTGGGACCCAAGTGGAAGATGGAGGAGTGCAAGGTATCTAACATCCACCAGCTCTGAGATGTCCTCATTGAGGAGTGGAAGAGGACTCCAGTGACAACCTGTGAAGCTCTGGTGAACTTCATGCCCAAGAGGGTTAAGGCAGTGCTGGAAAATAATGGTGGCCACACAAAATATTGACACTTTGGGAACAATTTGGACATTTTCCCTTAGGGGTGTACTCACTTTTGTTGCCAGCGGTTTAGACATTAATGGCCGTGTGTGGAGTTATTTTGAGGGGACAGAAAATTTACACTGTTATTCAAGCTGTACACTCACTACGTTACATTGTGTCAATTCTTCAGTGTTGTCACATGAAAAGATAAAATAAATATTTACAAAAACGTGGAGGGGCATACTCGCTTTTGTAAGGAGATATTGTATATAGATCCCCCTCCCATCTCCTCCAAGTGTGTATATACTATATATCTCCCCCACAGAAGAATGAATCCATCTATCCATCAGACATAGAGCCCACTGCCTCTCGTGTGCTATGCCCAGCACTGTCTACACACACATCCAATCCCTGCTTCCTATGACCTACAGGTGTGTGAGGGAGTGATTCAATCCCAGCGGATCGGAGGCACACAATAACAAGGCAGCTCCCATTCCTCCTGAGCAATCCCCAAGATGAAAGCAACAGTGTGCCGCCCCAGCCCCTCTCCTCCATGTTGTCCCTCCCATTCTTGGGCTCCCTAAGCATGCCATTTTCCCCGGTTACCATGGAGATGCTGGAAGGAGAACATGATGCTGGCTGCCACAAAGGCGGCCTCGTTTTTAGGAGCAGATCACATAGAAAGCTCCACACTGGGGATGAGGATGATGATGGCAGGACAGGCACACTGGGGGGTGAGGATGAGGATGGCATGCACACTGGGGGGTGAGGATGAGGATGGCATGCACACTGGGGGGTGAGGATGAGGATGGCATGCACACTGAGGGCGATGAGGAGGATGATGGCAGGCATACTGGGCATGAGGATGATGGTGGCAGGCACACCGGGCATGAGGATGGCAGGCGCACACACACACAGGGGATGAGGATGGCAGGCACACACACAGGGGATGAGGATGATGAGGATGGCAGGCACACACACAGGGGATGAGGATGGCAGGCACACACACAGGGGATGAGGATGGCAGGCACACACACAGGGGATGAGGATGGCAGGCACACACACCGGGCATGAGGATGAGGATGGCAGGCGCACACACACAGGGGATGAGGATGATGGCAGGCACACAGGGGGATGAGGATGATGGCTGAAGATGGCAGGCACACAGGGGATGAGGATGATGAGGATGGCAGGCACACAGGGGATGAGGATGATGAGGATGGCAGGCACACAGGGGATGAGGATGGCAGGCACACACACAGGGGATGAGGATGATGAGCATGGCAGGCACACAGGGGATGAGGATGATGAGCATGGCAGGCACACACACAGGGGATGAGGATGATGAGCATGGCAGGCACACACACAGGGGATGAGGATGACAGGCACACCGGGCATGAGGATGGCAGGCCCACACACAGGGGATGAGGATGATGAGGATGGCAGGCACACAGGGGATGAAGATGACAGGCACACCGGGCATGAGGATGAGGATGGCAGGCGCACACACACAGGGGATGAGGATGATGAGGATGGCAGGCACACACACAGGGGATGAGGATGATGAGGATGGCAGGCACACACACAGGGGATGAGGATGATGAGGATGGCAGGCACACACACAGGGGATGAGGATGATGAGGATGGCAGGCACACCGGGCATGAGGATGGCAGGCCCACACACAGGGGATGAGGATGATGAGGATGGCAGGCACACAGGGGATGAAGATGACAGGCACACCGGGCATGAGGATGAGGATGGCAGGCGCACACACACAGGGGATGAGGATGGCAGGCACACACACAGGGGATGAGGATGATGAGGATGGCAGGCACACACACAGGGGATGAGGATGATGAGGATGGCAGGCACACCGGGCAAGAGGATGGCAGGCCCACACACAGGGGATGAGGATGATGAGGATGATGAGGATGGCAGGCACACAGGGGATGAAGATGACAGGCACACCGGGGATGAAGATGGCAGGCGCACACACACAGGGGATGAGGATGATGAGGATGGCAGGCACACAGGGGATGAAGATGACAGGCACACCGGGGATGAGGATGGCAGGCGCACACACACAGGGGATGAGGATGATGACAGGCACACAGGGGATGAAGAGGACAGGCACACCGGGCATGAGGATGGCAGGCACACAGGGCATGAGGATGATGATGATGATGGCAGGCACACCAGGGACGGACTCAGTCAGCAACACGTGGAAAGTAGGTTCTGGCAACAGGGCTCTAACTAAGGCTGCTGAGAGAACCTACACTCACCCCCTGGAGAGGAAAGCTCTGCCCCACAACATCACACAGCGATCCTGATTGGCATGTCAGTGCTCAACAGATGGGCATCATCACCCTCAGTCTCAGCACATGATGAATAAAACACTTACCTCGTGCTTCCCACTGCTTGCTGTGTGCCTGCAGGGAGGAAGAGGGACAGGAAAGGAGCCGACTTAGTACAACTACTTTCCAATGCTCTCTCTGCTGTGCAGAAGCCAAGAAGGGAAAGAAAGCCTGGCCTCGCCCATGGGGTGGTGCTAATAAAAAAAAAAGGCAAGAATGGTCCTTATCTGACGTGTCTCCCCGCCTCATGTCACTTCCTTTAGCTACAATTCACATGTGAGCAAGTAGTCTGCTGCTCTATCTCCCCAGATCCTTCATTCATTCATCATGTTTCATGGTGGCCATACACACTTTGATTTTATTATCCAATCCAAGTGTGAATCAATCAGAACAATGGAGGAGGAGTAACTAGGGTTGTTACTTCATCCCTTTAAACCAGGACACATTAATTACACAGGTTCTGAGGCTGATATAAGGCACTAAGTGAGTTTAATCAGCCACAGAACCTGTGTAATTAATATCTGTCCTGGTTTAACCACTTAAGGACCAGGCCTATTTCAGACACGTGTTTACAAGTTCAAATCTGTTTTTTTTGCTAGAAAATTACTTAGAACTCCCAAACATTATATATATATATTAGCAGAGAATAAAATGGAGATCGTTGCAATATTTTTTATTACACCGTAGACCGCAGTGGTCTTACAAACAATTTTTTTTTTTAAATACACTTTTTTAAATAAAAAAAATAAGAAAACAGTAAAGTCAGACTGAATAATAGAAATAGATGCCCAACATGTCATGCTTCAAAATTGCACACACTCGTGGAATGGGGACAAACATTGGCACTTATAGAGGTTGGAAACCCCAAATTTTTTTTTTTTTTCAACCTGAAAGAGAAACCCATAATGAGCTAGTATGCATCGCATACTAGCTCATAATGAAATACTTACCTTAGAATGAGCCCCCGCCGTGCCACCCGCTTACCTCTATGACGAGCGACATGTTCAGTCACCCATCTTCCGGGACTGCGGCATCCGGCCATCTCATTGGCCGGAGCTGCGGTGACGTCACTCCCGCAAACGCGCGTGGGAGCCGACGGTCACAGCACAGGGCTCTGAAGAAACGTCCAGGTGTGCAAGGCTGCGACTTGGCCATCAGTGCACACCTTTTCCAAATTTTACAAACTTGATGTTCTGGCATCAGCTGACCGCAAAGTTCTCTGTGCGGCAGTGCCTTGAGTGGACCCTGGTTTTGCGGGTCCCTGGCTGTTGGGGTTGTTTTTCCCCTTGTTTATTTGCTTTCCTGGGTTGTTGCTCCAGTTGAGCCTTTTTTGTTACCCAGAGGATTTACCTTTCTGTTCGAGTAAGGTTCCTTTCTCTGACCTGGGTGCTTGCCTTTGTGACGGTTACGTTTCCCACCCCTCATGTAGACACTGCTTTGGGACATCCCATTGGTGAAGACTGAATGAGTGGGCGGCGACTGTCAGAGGACGTAAGAGAAAACAGAATTTTTGTAAAATCTTACCGTAAAATTCCTTTCTCTGAGTCCTCTGACAGTCGCCGCCCCCGCCCCTCTATTGGGGTTCTTTTGGACTTTAACTGCTTGCTACAAAAATGAGTTGGGAATGCTGATAGCAGGGGGGTATTGGACCAGTGGGACAGCCCCCATAGGTGTGTCTGTGTAAATTACTTTGTTTTTAACAAGTCTTATGCCTAGCTTGCTCCTATGGATAAGAGGTCAATAAGGACCATGTCTGTTCTATGATGTTTTTAATATTTGTATTTGTTTTATGAATAAAATGTATTTATTTTACAACGGTCCTTTGTTCAAAATTTCTACCACAATTTACCATCAATCATTGCCTTTAACCACCTAAGCCCCGGAGGATTTGGCTGCTAAACGACCAGAGGGTATTTTGCGATTCGGCACTGCGTGACTTTAACGGACAATTGCGCGGTCGTGCGACGCTGTACCGAAACGAATTTGGCGTCCTTTTTTTCTCACAAACAGAGCTTTCTTTTGGCGGTATTTGATCACCTGTGCGATTTTTTGATCACGCGCTATAAACAAAAAAAGAGCGTAAATTTTGCAAAAATAGCAATATTTTTCCCTTTTTTTTTATATGAAATTCCCCCAAAAAAAAATGTAAAAATCAAAATTTTTTAATATTTTCGGCCAATTTGTTTTATGCTACCTATGTTTGGTAAAAAAAATGGCAAAAAGCGTATTTTGATTGGTTTGCGCAAAAGTTATTGCGTTTACTAACAAAGGGAAAGATTTTTGTCATTTTTGTTGTTTTTTTTTTAACGCGTAATAGCGGCGATCTGCGATTTTTTTTGCGGTACTGCGACATTGCGGCGGACAGATCGGACCCTTGACTGACATTTTTGACACTTTTGGGGTTACCAGTGACATTTCTACAGTAATCAGTGCTATATATATGCACTGTTACTGTAAAAATACACTGGTAGTGAAGGGGTTAACTTTATTTGAGAGGGAGGGGCTGTGTGTGTCCCTAGGGGCGTGATTCTAACTGTGATTGGCTGTGGCTTCAACTGTATGCAGAGTGATCAACGGATCTACATAGTAGATCCATGTGATCATCTCTCATACAGAGAGGAGAATGACAGGCAGCTTGTTTACACAAGCTGCCTGACTTTCTCCCTCTCCCCCGACGATCGCAGAGTGGCCGGCGGCGATCGGGTCCGCCGGTCACACGCGCGGGGGGGTCCGTGACCACGCGGGAGCGGGAGCGCGCCACCGGCGGCGCGCGCTCGCTCCCTAGACCCTCACAAGCTAGTGACGTAGCCCTACGTCACTTTGCCTGTGAGGGGCTGACCGCCCACGTAGATAGTCGTGCGGCGGTCGGCAAGTGGTTAAAGTCCCATGCGTTTGGAAAGGTGCGGCTCTGACATCCCTTCAGCCCTTTGGCTTGATTGTGTATTGGACCTGCCCTCAACCATTTTATGTTTTTCTAATTATGATTAGGGATGTGGCAATGATTGTTGTGTCATTGTGAGCCAACATTCTTCCATTTTCCTTTTAAATATTAGAACTTACCTGTCCAGGGTTCCTGCGACGTCAGCACCCGAAGCCGATTTTCGTATCGGCTCTCCAGTGCTGCCGCTGCTATTCAGGGTAAGGGAACTCAGCAGTGAAGTCTTTCGGCTTCACAGCTGGTTCCCTACTGCGCTTTCTAATTGGCGCAGCAAAGGAAGAAGACGGTGGACCGAACTTCCGAGGGACTGCGCCATGGCGCAGTCTCTGGGAAGTGGGGAAGGGTACATGTCAAAAACAGGTACACAGCCAGTTTCCCAATGAGGAGAAAGAGGGGGTGGGACTAAGACAAGGCTCTGTGTGTGAATGGACACACAGAGCAGCGTCTTGGGAGCACGCTTTCTCGGGTGCCCCCATTGCAAGCTGCTTGCTCTGGGGGCACTTAGCAGGAAGGAGGGGCCAGGAGCCCCTGCGGTGGACCCGGGACGAGGAGGATTAGGGCTGCTTTGTGCAAAACCACTGACAGAGCAGGTAAATATAACATGTTTGTTAGTTAAAAAAAAAAAAAAAAAAAATTGCCTTTAATTCCACTTTCATTTTTCTAAATGAAGAGAAGTTTTACCTTCCTTAATCCAAAATACAAGGAGGTAAAGGTGAAAGACATTTTTTTTAGTCACTAGGTTAGTAGTGAGAAATAAAAGTCAGCTAATAGCCACTGTCTGACTGCAAATTAATTTGCGCCAGAATCTCTAGTCATTCCAAAATACAAGTTGGGGGGTGGGGGTGGAGGGGAGGGGTTGTTAAAGGGAATTTGAATATTGAACACCATGTTGATTATTTAAACTATACAGTATCTCACAAAAGTGAGTACACCCCTCACATTTTTGTAAATATTTAATTATATCTTTTCATGTGACAACACTGAAGAAATGACTTTGTTGCAATGTAAAGTGTACAGCTTGTATAACAGTGTAAATTTGCTTTCCCCCCAAAATAACTCAACACACAGCCATCAATGTCTAAACCGCTGGCAACAAAAGTGAGTACACCCCTAAGTCAAAATGTCCAAATTGGGCCCAAAGTGTCAATATTTTGTGTGGCCACCATTCGTTTCCAGCACTGCCTTAACCCTCTCTTGGGCATGGAGTTCACCAGAGCTTCACAGGTTGCCACTGGAGTCCTCTTCCATTCCTCCATGATGACATCACGGAGCTGGTGGATGTTAGAGACCTTGCGCTCTTCCAACTTCCGTTTGAGGATGACCCACAGATGCTCAATAGGGTTTAGGTCTGGAAACATGCTTGGCCAGTCCATCACCTTTGCCCTCAGCTTCTTTAGCAAGACAGTGGTCAACTAGGAAGTGTGTTTGGGGTTGTTATCATGTTGGAATACTGCCCTGCGGCCCAGTCTCCGAAGGGAGGGGATCATGCTCTGCTTCAGTATATCACAGTACATGCTGGCATTCATGGTTCCCTCAATGAACTGTAGCTCCCCAGTGCCCGCAGCACTTATGCAGCCCCAGACCATAACACTCCCACCACCATGCTTGACTGTAGGCAAGACACACTTGTGCTTGTACTCCTCACCTGGTTGCCACCACACGTGCTTGACACCATCTGAACCAAATAAGTTTATCTTGATCTCATCAGATCACAGGACATGGTTCCAGTAATCCATGTCTTTAGTCTGCTTGTCTTCAGCAAACTGTTTTCGGGCTTTCTTGTGCATCATCTTTAGAAGAGGCTTTCTTCTGGGATGACAGCCATGCAGACAAATTTAATGCAGTGTGCAGCGTATGGTCTGAGCACTGACAGGCTGCCCTCCACCCCTTCAACCTCTGCAGCAATGCTGGCAGCACTCATACATTTAGTTCCCAAAGACAACCTCTGGATATGACGCTAAGCATGTGCACTCAACATCTTTGGGCGACCATGATGAGGCCTGTTCTGAGTAGAAACTGTCTTGTTAAACCGCTGTATGGTCTTGGTCACCGTGCTGCAGCTCAGTTTCAGAGTCTTGGCAATCTTCTTATAGCCTAGGCCATCTTTATGTAGAGCAACAGATCTTTTTTTTAGATCCTTAGAGAGTTCTTTGCCATGAGGTACCATGTTGAACTTCCAGTGACCGGTATGAGAGAACGAAAACACCAAATTTAACACACCTGCTCCCCATTCACACCTGAGACCTCTAAACACTAACGAGTCACATGACACCCAGGAGGGAAAATAACTAACTGGGCACAATTTGGACATTTTCACTTAGGGGTGTACTCACTTTTGTTGCCAGCAGTTTAGACATTATTGGCTGTATGTTGAGTTATTTTGAGGGGACAGCAAATTTACACTGTTATACAAGCTGTACACTCACTACTTTACATATTTACAAAAATGTGAGGGGTGTACTCACTTTTGTGAGATACTGTAACGTACTAATAGCTGAACAATTTGGGACAGCATCACATAGCATGTGTACTAGATCACCTATACCTCTAAGACATCTGGGGAAAGTGGAGAGTCTCTGCATCTGAATTTTATTTTACCATTAGAGTGTCCTGTATATTCTATGTATATAGCAGTTGTATTCTCCTAGAAGTGGATAGGGATGTAGTAGGTATGGCATGTAAAATAAACTGTTAAAAAAGATGAGCTACAGTTAGTTGAAAGGTAAGCAAACTAATGTAAATCTAGGAAACATTTCCCCTTTTCTAAACAGGAATTAGTGCCGGTTCACATTTGTGCGATCACAGAGATCGCATGTAATTCGGAGCGCACTGCTCCTAAAATTATATGCGATCTCTGTGCGGTGCAAATTCAGCCATACAGTTTGTATGGCTGAATTTGCACCGAAATCGCGCCTAACACGCACAGGACCCTTTTTTTGGTCCGCAGCAGAATCGGATTGCATGGTGGTTCACACTAGTGGGATCCGATTCTGTGCGGACTTTCAGATCACACTGCGATATGCGATCTGATCTGGGGGTGTCGTTAACTTTTAATTGACACCCCCAGCATATTGCATATGGCAGTGTGAACTGCCAGGGGTGCGGATGCGATGCGGGAACACACTGTATATTCACAGCGTTCCTGCATCGCACAAATGTGATCCAGCACTTAAAGTGATCTGAAAGGTTTTTTTTGTTTTTGTTTTTTTTTAATAACAAACATGTTATACTTACCTGCTCTGTGCAATGGTTTTACACAGAGCAGCCCCGATCATCCTCTTCTCGGGTCCCCCACTGGCACTCTAGGCCCTTCCTCTTGCCTAGTGCCCCCAGAGCAAGCAGCTTGCTATAGGGGCACCAGAGCAGGATCACTCCCGAGCCACTGCTCTGTGTGTCCATTAAAACACAAAGCACAAGCCAGAAGGAATGATTAAATTCATTTTAATGATTGTGTGATTACCTTATACCAAGATCTTTCACCTATTACATTACAAAACAGACACGCCCTCCGTCCCTTTGTTGGATCAGCTAAGGGAGAGTGGGATTCCCTATCGCTGGCGCTTTCCTTTTGCTCTGAATACTACTTACATTGGGAAACAGCACTATCTGAAAATGCCTGATGAGATTACCACCTTCAGTGAGCAACTAAATATACCACTGATAGATCTACCAGAATGGTATAAGGAATTCCGCATCCCACAGGATTGCTATCAAACATGAAGTGAGATACCAACAAGTTATGTGTCTGTACTTAAATTATGACACTCATTATATTACCTGTTTTAACCATTTATTTTTATTATTATTCTTTTCTCTTTTCCCAGCGTCACCACATTGATACATCCGTCCACTCAAGAGACAAATACCCACCTACATTATGAGTTTGATTGGATCATGACTCCCTCTTGCCCATTTACTAATGGAGATATTTCCGCCTTTTGGCCACCGGGTTGGTGGGCAAATGACTGGACGAATGTGCAGGGATGATATGTCTGATTGTCAGAACTGTAGGTGATGATGGGGAAAATTTTTTCTCATATGCAAGAATTTTGTTATGGTTTTACATAGTAATAGTCCCACTGAGTGCGCTCATTACAACTTTACTGCCCCATATCAATTAAGCATTGCTCAATAACTAAGCAATTATCCATTTACCTATTCAGCTAGAAGTGGCCTATTTATTTAGGCTACTGCTCATTCAATTTATTGAATTTTGATTACAGGCTGGAAGGTTATAGAAGCACATTTAATATTTTAAACATTATGCTTAAAGAAGTTACATAGTTACATAGTTAGTGAGGTTGAAAAAAGACATCAGTCCATCCAGTTCAACCTATGATGTGTGTGTTTGCTGTTAACCATACATTGTATACCCCTGTATGTTGTGGTCTCTAAGGTGCCCATCTAATAGTTTTTTTAAACTATCAATGCTCCCTGCTGATACGACTGCTTGTGGAAGAGAATTCCACATCCCCACTGCTCTGACAGTAAAGAACCCCTTACGTATTTTTAGCTTAAACCGGTTTTCCTCAAGTTTTAGTGAGTGGCCACGTGTCTTATTGTATTCCCTTTCTCTGAAAAGATTGTTCTTTATGCCAGGGTCGCCAGTACAGTATTTGTACATTGATATCATATCCCCCCTCAATCGTCTCTTCTCCAGAGAGAATAAGTTCAGTGCTTGTAGTCTTTCCTCATAGCTGATGTTCTCCATTCCCCTAATTATTTTTGTTGCCCTTCTCTGGACTTTCTCCAGTTCCAGCACATCCTTCCTGAGGACCGGTGCCCAGAACTGGACAGCATACTCCAGATGTGGCCGGACCAGAGTCTTGTAGAGAGGGAGAATAATCTCTTTATTTCTGGAGTGAATCCCCTTTTTTATACATCCCAGTATTCTGTTGGCTTTGCTTGCAGCGGCTTGGCATTGCATGCCACTGCCAAGCCTGTTGTCTACCAGTACCCCCCAGGTCCTTTTCCATCCTAGACTCACCCAGAGGTTTCCCCCCCAGAGAGTAGCTTGCTTTTGCATTACTGATGCCCAGGTGCATTACTTTACATTTTTCAACATTAAACCTCATCTGCCATGTAGTTGCCCACCCCATTATTTTGTTCAGATTCTCTTGTAAGGTTTCCACATCCTGCATAGAAGATATTGGCATGCTTAGTTTAGTATCATCTGCAAATACTGAGATTGTACTAGATATCCCCTCCTCTAGATCATTTATGAATAAATTAATCAGGATTGGTCCCAGGACAGAACCCTGGGGGACCCCACTTTCCACACCCGCCCAATCCGAGTACTCCCCATTTATCCCCACCCTCTGAACTCTCCCCTGGAGCCAGTTCTCTATCCAGGTACTCACCTTATGGTCGGCCCAGTTCTCCAGGAACCCGAAACCCTCCTTACTACACCAGCTCCTCAGCCACTCGTTAACTTCCCTAATCTCCCGCTGCCTCTCTGGTGTGGCTCGAGGTACAGGTAGTATTTCTGAAAATACTACCTTGGAGGTCCTAGTCCTCAACTTAGCGCCTAAGTCCCTGAAATCGTTTAGGACTCTCCATCTTCCTCTGCCTATGTCATTGGTACCCACGATTACCATGACAGCTGGGTCTTCCCCAGCCCCACCCAGTAATCTGTCCACCCGATCCGCAATGTGCCGAACCCGAGCGCCCGGCAAACAACAGACTGTTCGGCGCACACGGTCTATGTCACAGATTGCACTGTCTGCCCTTCTAATAATTGAGTCCCCTACCACCAGCACCTGTCTTTCCTTTCCCTTTCTCCCGGCCTCACTGGAGGAGTTCTTCCCCTGGTAGCTAGGGGCGTCGCTCTGCTCCAGCAATGCTGGTCCCTGACTGGTTTCCCCAACATCACGCAACGGGGCGAATTTATTGGGGTGCTCCAGCCCAGGATCGGCCTCCTTGCCTTTTTCCCCTCTACCCTTCATAACTGTCACCCATCTACTCTGCTCTAATGCCTGCACCTCCGATACTCCGCCCACCTCTGTGCAGGCCCCTGCCTGCACCTGGCGGGTACGATCCCAGCTCTCCTTCAGAATGGACATTCGTCTCAGTGTTGCCAGCTGCTTCCCTAGATTCAGGACCTGAGCTTCCAGGGAAGCAACGTGCTTACACTTTGTGCATTTGTATTCGCCCTCGATCGCATGACCGAGGAACGCATACATATCACAAGATGTACACCGAGTCGCATCTCCACACCCGCTGGGCATTGTACCTACTAATCTAATCTAATCTAATGGGGATTCAGTAATTTAAATCTGTCCTGTGTGGCTGTTTCCTAGCTTCCTAACTCTGCTTTCTCACCCTCTGGTACTCTGTTTACTCACAGATACTTACTGACACTCACAGTCGCAGAGCACAGTCAGTCACAGAGCACTTCAGTCGCAGGGCACGTCAGTCGCAGGGCACGTCAGTCGCAGGGCATGTCAGTCACAGGGCACGTCAGTCGCAGAGCACGTCAGTCGCACAGACAGTTGCAAGGCACATCAGTCGCAGAGTATGTCAGTCACACAGACAGTCGCAGAGCACGTCAGTCGCACAGCACGTCCATCGCACAGACAGTCCAAGGGCACGTCAGTCGCAGAGCATGTCAGTCGCACAGACAGTCGCAGAGCACGTCAGTCGCAGCGCACGTAAGTCGCACAGTCGCAAAGCATGCCAGTCACAGAGCACGTCAGTCGCAGAGCAAGTCAGTCACACAGACAGTCGCAGAGCACGTCAGTCGCAGACAGTCGCAGAGCACGTCAGTCGCAGAGCATGTCAATTGCACAGACAGTCGCAGAGCACATCAGCCGCACAGACAGTCACAGAGCACGTCAGTCGCACAGCATGTCAGTCGCACAGACAGTCGCAGAGCATGTCAGTCACACAGCACATCAGTTGCAGAGCACGTTAGTCGTAGAGCACGTCAGTCGCACAGACAGTCGCAGAGCACGTCAGTCGCAGAGCACTTCAGTCGCACAGACAGTCGCAGAGCACGTCAGTCGCACAGACAGTCGCAAAGCACGCCAGTCACAGAGCACGTCAGTCGCAGAGCAAGTCAGTCACACAGACAGTCGCAGAGCACGTCAGTCACAGACAGTCACAGAGCACGTCAGTTGCAGAGCACATCAGTCGCACAGACAGTCGCAGGGCACATCAGTCGCAGACAGTCGCAAAGCACGCCAGTCACAGAGCACGTCAGTCGCAGAGCAAGTCAGTCACACAGACAGTCGCAGAGCACGTCAGTTGCAGACAGTCGCAGAGCACGTCAGTCGCAGAGCACGTCAGTCGCACAGACAGTCGCAGGGCACGTCAGTCGCAGAGCACGTCAGTCGCAGAGCAAGTCAGTCGCACAGACAGTCGCAGAGCATGTCAGTCGCACAGACAGTCGCAAAGCACGCCAGTCACAGAGCACGTCAGTCGCAGAGCAAGTCAGTCACACAGACAGTCGCAGAGCACGTCAGTCGCAGAGCACGTCAGTCGCACAGACAGTCGCAGGGCACGTCAGTCGCAGAGCAAGTCAGTCACACAGACAGTCGCAGAGCACGTCAGTCGCAGACAGTCGCAAAGCACGCCAGTCACAGAGCACGTCAGTCGCAGAGCAAGTCAGTCACACAGACAGTCGCAGAGCACGTCAGTCGCAGACAGTCGCCGAGCACGTCAGTCACAGAGCACGTCAGTCGCACAGACAGTCGCAGAGCACATCAGTCACAGAGCACGTCAGTCGCAGAGCACGTCAGTTGCACAGACAGTCGCAGAGCACGTCAGTCGCAGAGCACGTCAGTTGCACAGACAGTCGCAGAGCACATCAGTCGCAGGGCACGTCAGTCGCAGAGCACATTAGTAGCACAGACAGTCGCAGAGCACATCAGTCGCAGGGCACGTCAGTCGCACAGACAGTCACAGAGCACATCAGTCGCACAGACAGTCGCAGAGCACGTCAGTCGCACAGCACGTCAGTCACACAGACAGTCGCAGAGCACGTCAGTCACACAGCACATCAGCTGCAGAGCACGTTAGTCGCAGAGCACGTCAGTCGCACAGCACGTCAGCTGCAGAGCACGTTAGTCGCAGAGCACGTCAGTCGCACAGACAGTCGCAGAGCACGTCAATCGCAGAGCACGTCAGTCGCACAGACAGTTGCAGAGCACGTTAGTCACACAGACAGTCACACAGCACAGTCAGTCGCACTGCACAGGCAGTCGCACAGCACAGTCGCACAGCACCCGCTGATACTCAGCTACACAATACTCACTGACTCTCAAGTACTACCCTACACCCTCAGTCACAGTCTTAAGTCACAATGAAAGACAGTCGCAGACAGTCGCAGAGCACGTCAGTTGCAGAGCACATCAGTCGCACAGACAGTCGCAGAGCATGTCAGTCGCACAGACAGTCGCAGAGCACGTCAGTCGCAGAGCACGTCAGTTGCACAGACAGTCGCAGAGCACGTCAGTTGCACAGACAGTCGCAGAGCACGTCAGTCGCACAGACAGTTGCAGAGCATGTCATTCGCACAGACAGTCGCAGAGCACGCCAGTCACAGAGCACGTCAGTCGCAGAGCAAGTCAGTCACACAGACAGTCGCAGAGCACGTCAGTCGCAGACAGTCGCAGAGCACGTCAGTCGCAGAGCACGTCAGTCGCACAGACAGTCGCAGGGCACGTCAGTCGCAGAGCAAGTCAGTCACACAGACAGTCGCAGAGCACGTCAGTCGCAGACAGTCGCAAAGCACGCCAGTCACAGAGCACGTCAGTCGCAGAGCAAGTCAGTCACACAGACAGTCGCAGAGCACGTCAGTCGCAGACAGTCGCAGAGCACGTCAGTCACAGAGCACGTCAGTCGCACAGACAGTCGCAGGGCACGTCAGTCTAAGAGCACGTCAGTCACACAGACAGTCGCAGAGCACATCAGTCACAGAGCACGTCAGTCGCAGAGCACGTCAGTTGCACAGACAGTCGCAGAGCACGTCAGTCGCAGAGCACGTCAGTTGCACAGACAGTCGCAGAGCACGTCAGTCGCAGGGCACGTTAGTCGCAGAGCACATCAGTCGCAGGGCACGTCAGTCGCACAGACAGTCGCAGAGCACGTCAGTCGCACAGACAGTCGCAGAGCACGTCAGTCGCACAGCACGTCAGTCACACAGACAGTCGCAGAGCACGTCAGTCACACAGCACGTCAGCTGCAGAGCACGTTAGTCGCAGAGCACGTCAGTCGCACAGCACGTCAGCTGCAGAGCACGTTAGTCGCAGAGCACGTCAGTCGCACAGACAGTCGCAGAGCACGTCAATCGCAGAGCACGTCAGTCGCACAGACAGTTGCAGAGCACATCAGTCACACAGCACAGTCAGTCGCACTGCACAGGCAGTCGCACAGCACAGTCGCACAGCACCCGCTGATACTCAGCTACACAATACTCACTGACTCTCAAGTACTACCCTACACCCTCAGTCACAGTCTTAAGTCACAATCAAAGACAGTCGCAGACAGTCGCAGAGCACGTCAGTCGCAGAGCACGTCAGTTGCACAGACAGTCGCAGAGCACGTCAGTCGCAGAGCACGTCAGTCGCACAGACAGTTGCAGAGCACGTCAGTCGCACAGACAGTCGCAGAGCACGTCAGTCGCACAGACAGTTGCAGAGCACGTCAGTCGCACAGACAGTCGTCACGGGAGGTGATGTGGTATGACCTTAAAAAACGGTAGCACATCGATAATATAGACTATTGACCAATTTTTCCGTACACATCTCCTTCCACTACCCGCACCAGCACTATTTGACCACCCTATCAGGCTGGTCAACTGCATATTATATATTCTCCATTGATTACAGTGGAGACATTTACCTGACTAACTTAAGTTCAGCAGAATTCCTGCTGACAGATAAGTACGAACCTGTTTTAGTGCATTCTCTGAGTTTATATACAAACGTAATTATTGACAGGACCGACTCTTCTACCTATTGTCTACCTCGTCTACTCTTTGTTTTCTTAATTCTCTCTCTAACTATTTTTGCAGGCTCTCTGCGCCTGAGAGCCTTCCTCACGCCGGATATTTCAAATCCTCTGAGCCTATTGTGTGACCTTTGACCGACCATGTCTTACGCCTCACTGGGTAAGCAACCATTTCTTATATCACATGTAGCACTGCCCCCTTGGGAGCTGCTGAGAACGGATTCCCCTGGGTTACCCTTAGCTTGTAAATTTGTAAATTCTTAGCACTTTAAGTCTTTGGCTCAGTCAGGAAACAGTCCAGGGGATTTTTTTTTTTTTGTATTTTATTTGAGCTTGAATAGGAGAAGGGATGAGTGGGATACTTCAACTTGAACTATGCACAAATATTGAGGACACTAACTGTAGAATGCGGCAAGGCCGCTGCTTCACCTTGATACTGCAGTGAAGATAGTAAATGTGATCCTGTTGTGTTGAACCTTCAGGGTCCTACCTTGGCACCCCCTTTCTCTACTTGCAGTGTGTGCTAGCCCCTGTCCACTGACTCTCTACTGGAGTGGTCCCCTTTCCTGGGCAGACCCCTGGCAAGCTTCCTGGTACTCACGGACACTGTTTTTCCCTGGGTCACTCTGTTATCAGCTCCACTGTCAGTATCCTGGACCTTCTGGCTCAGCACCACACTCCTGTTCACCAGGTTGACTGCCCGTGACCACCTTCCTTGCTGACAGGAGGAGAGACCAATGTCACCCTCCTCCTGGGACCTGGCTTCCCGCCCAAAGACGCCCTGTCACATGTGCCCCTGGCTTTTATAGCCTATCCCAGAATGCACCATTCTTGTGCCTTCCCACTGGGATAGCCACAAAAGACTGTGTGTCACTGGCTGGGTTTCCTCCACTGTCCAACAGGTTCCCATATTGGATTCAGTGGGAACACTCCCTCAGACCAAGTGAATCACACATGGACACATGTAACAGGCAAAACTACTGAACAGGCTCCCCTGATAAGCAGATGGAGCCAAACAATACCTTTACCTAGCACCTATTTAGGAGGGTACTACATCCACCCCCCACCAAAAATGAGCCATGTCCCCATTGGCTCTTGGGCAGCCACCCCCTACAAAAATCCCTACCAAAAAACTTAGGAGTATCCCATAAACCTGGAAAGGGAGAAAAGGGAAGAAAAAATATACAAGGAATAAATTATGTGGAAAAATATATGTCTCTGCTGTACAATATGATACAATTTGAGTGCATTTTAGGCAATGGACACCCCACCAAACAAACTCTGCTCTGGTGAGTAGATATAGCATCCTAACTAACTGACACTAAAACTCTACACAACCTGAATGGAAGAAAGAAAAGGTTAGGCATTTTATAGGTACATACTTTGCATAACCACAATCCTAACTCAGGATAATGAGAAGACCCTCCCCTCGGGGGTGGCCTTCTCATCCAACATCCCTGACTAAACAATCAGCTTCCATCTGTAGTCTTGACCCGGCACTTAGTTCGCTCCTTCAAGGGGACCATGAACCCTGCCTATTATTATACACAGTTCGCTGACTGATGCTTGCAGTGTCCTTTCCTCACTGACACTCAGCACCAGTTTCTTCTCCCCCACAGGAACCTCGTTGCCGGAGCCTGGGAAACCCACCAGTCTGGTGAAAAGAGGTGAATTCTTCAGGGGCCCCTGGCACCAGGGCACCCCCCATTTCCCTCTTCTTCCGGGCAGTCACTTTCGAGGTTCAAGTTCTGACCCATTGGCCCAAAGTAGTTCGCCTGGAATCCGTGATCCTGGCCGGGTGGCTCAAAGGATCTCTGGAACAGCATGGAACAGTCTTTTTTTAGTTTCTCCCAGGAGGGTCGGCCCTTTCCCGCGTCATACAGTAACCCCTCCGATGCCACTCTCTTTCAGCTCAGCTTACATGGAAGTTACTGTAAAGCGGACCGTGCCTCCTAGCTTGCACGCATCCACTCTCCTTGCTTGTACCAGGGCTCCAACTGCACCTCCATCACTCTGAGCCAGCTGACCCTCTTTGCTAGTCCATAGAATTGTCCCGCTGTCGAATGCACAGCCAACATTTTTCTTCTTACCACTTGTACAAGCAAGATTCACCACACTGTACTTGAAAAATGTCCCACTGTCATTGAATGCATGGTCAACAGATTTCTTTACAGCATCCACATTGCCACTATAATGGAAGAATGTCCCACTGCCTTTGGATGCACGGTCTATACTTTTCTGTATAGCCTTTGCACACACGCGGCTCCCAGCACACCGATCCACGTGCCCTGCACAGCCATTTTCTCCGTCCACACTTGCACCATTTACTGTTAAGCAGAGACACAATCCATATTTACAGTAAGATGCATTTCTCCCACTCTCCAGCACATCACCGGAACATACAATTTGAGATTCTGACAGGAAATTTTCCATTGCCACGAGAAAGCATCATTGTGCATTTGACTTTTCATCCCGCTCTCCCTACAGCAGGCCTCACACTTCTCTTGAGCATTAGAACACAGTACTTGAAAGAAAAATGACATTTTCACAATTTTTCCATGGCCGTTGCCATTAGCAACTGTTCCAGTAACCCAGGGCAACATACTGGACGAGCCACCAAATGTAGCACTGCCCTCTTGGGAGCTGCTGAGAACGGATTCTCTTTGGTTACCCTTAGTAACAACTTGCAAATTCTTAGCACTTTAAGTCTTTGGCTCAGTCAGGAAACAGTCCAGGGGATTTTTGTATTTTATTTGAACTTGGATAGGAGAAGGGATGAGTGGGATACTCCAACTTGAACTATGCACAAATGTTGAGGACACTAACTGTAGAATGCGGCAAGGCCGCTGCTTCACCTTGATACTGCAGTGAAGATAATAAATGTGATCCTGTTGTGTTGAACCTTCAGGGTCCTACCTTGGCACCCCCTTTCTCTACTTGCGGTGTGTGCTAGCCCCTGTCCACTGACTCTCCACTGGAGTGGTCCCCCCTTTCCTGGGCAGACCCCTGGCAAGCCTGTTTTTCCCTTGGTCCCTCTGTTATCAGCTCCACTGTCAGTATCCTGGACCTTCTAGCTTAGCACCACACTCCTGTTCACCAGGCCGACTGCCCGTGACCACCTTCCTTGCTGACAGGAGGAGAGACCAACGTCACCCTCCTCCTGGGACCTGGCTTCCTGCCCAAAGACGCCCTGTCACATGTGCCTCTGGCTTTTATAGCCTGTCCCAGAATGCGCCATTCTTGTGCCTTCACACTGGGATAGGCAAAAAAGCCTGTGTGTCACTGGCTGTGTTTCCTCCACTGTCCAACATGCTCTCCTATTGGATACAGTGGGGACACTCCCTCAGACCAAGTGAATAACACATGGACACATGTAACAGACAAAACTACTGACCAGGCTCCCCTGATAAGCAGATGGAGCAAAACAATGCCTTTGCCTAGCACCTATCTAGGAGGGTGCTACACACATAATGTTAGGGGTTTAAATATTCCAGAAAAATGGTATTATTAATGAGAGAATTAGCCAAGGTAAAGCCTGATGTGGTATTTTTATAGGAAACGCACATCAAAACGAACACAATGCCTTGACTATTCAGCAAGCATTACACACAGGCATATCATTCCACTAATTCCACAAAAACGCAGAGCTGGAAATTACCCAGCAGTATGCCAATCCTAATGGAAGATTCCTCTTCCTTAAGGGCATCCGGGCAGGATCCCCCATTACCCTCCCTAATGTGTACTTCCCGAATACAGCACGCGTACTTTCTGCCGGCGGGTGGTTAAAGAGGTTGTAAACCCATACGAATTTTTTTTTTTTTTTCGACCTGAAAGAGAAACACATAATGAGCTAGTATGCATCGCATACTAGCTCATTATGAAATACTTACCTTAGAACGAGCCCCAGCCGTGCCGTCCGCTCAGCTGTATGACGGGCGACATGTCCAGTCGCCCGTCTTCCGGGATCGCGGCATCCGGCCATCTGATTGGCCGGAGCCACGGTGACGTCACTCCCGCGCACGGCACGGGGCTCGGAAGAAACGGCACCAGCGGCCGTTCCTTCAGAGCGCATGCGCCAGTGACGTCACTGGCTGCTTGTAAGGTAAATATCTCCTAAACGGTACATGTTTAGGAGATATTTACACTACCTATAGGTAAGCCTTATCATAGGCTTACCTATAGGTAAAAGTGTCAGAGGAGGGTTTACTTCCTTTTTAAGGAGTTGTAAGGATTTGCATCTGGATATATAGTGCTAGGAGGGGATTTCAATATATCATTGAATCCATACATGATACGTTCCAATGGAAAATAGAGCCTACCATATAAAAACTTCAACCCCCGTGTGTTAAAAGTAGCGTGATGCCCACCACCTTTAGGATTGACCTCTTACCAGTAAATAGGAATATAAGGGCGAGGTAGCCTTCTCAAAAGGATAGTTCCCTGTGCTGGAAAGGGGATAGTGCACTTCACCACCCTTCTTGGAAGAGATAGGCAAAACAGCCCCTTACCAGATGGATGTCTTGTAGCGCGTGTATCTGCCCCTTTAAGGGCTTCTCCCCATCCGCCCCAGTGGATCCACACTAATTAGAATTAGCTTCTCTTCCACCAGGGGGCAGTCACATTCTCTCAAAAGTTTTTTTGGGCTCTTTAGGAGTTCTAAGAGCCTAAACAAGCACCATTCATAAGAGACCCAAGTGTGGATCCACTGGGGCAGATACACGCGCTACAAGACATCCATCTGGTAAGAGGCTGTTTTGCCTATCTCTTCCAAGAAGGGTGGTGATGTGCACTATCCCCTTTCCAGCACAGGGAACTATCCTCTTGGGAAGGCTACCTCGCCTTTATATTCCTATTTACTGGTAAGAGGCCAATCCTAAAGGTGGTGGGCATCACGCTACTTTTAACACACGGGGGTTGAAGCTCTACACCGTTTTGACTAGAATTCTTCAGGTGGAAATTACTAAAGCTTTTTGGTTGGTCCAGAATTTGAAAGTTTTGGAAGTTCAATCTGGACATTATTATTTGGACACTTTTTTATTTCATTTTTTCTCCTCCCCTTTCTTTTGTTGGGGATCTCACATTCAATTTCACTTTGTGTGGGAGTATATTGGTTGATATATATTTGTCATAATAACGTATCACTTATGTATACATATGGTTTACATCATCTATAAGTGTATAAGTTTGATCAGAGTGCCGGTTATCACAATACACCCCATTGGGTCTAATAGTGATATAGGTGTAACAAGTGTTTACTTGTGGTTCACCATATATCACTCAGACAATTTTCACCATATTAGTGCACCAGACTATTTTTACTTTTCCATTTGCATTTCCCAGTCTGCGACTTGGATCTTTGGTTGCAGCTTAATTTTTATCTTATCAGCGCACCCTTCACTTATTTTCTTGTTTTTCAAATATTACACAGACTTATACAACTTGCCACAACCCCACAAACCCATGGATCTGAGAGGACCCCACTCACAGATAATACGGCATTATTTAATCTATAGTGGCCTACCTACCTTGTCAGACGATGATACTCAACAAATGGAAATGCCTTTCACAGAAACAGAATTGTCATCAGCCATCAAATCTCTCAAACCTGGAAAAACTCCAGGATCTGACGGTTTTACCACACACTATTATAACTCATATGCTCCCCTTCTGACACAGCATCTTTTAAACTCTTTTAATTGTTTGAAGGATCCACAGAACATACCAGAAGAATTTTTGATGGCTCATGTCACAATAATCCATAAACCCAATAAAGACAAGTCTGATTGCAACAACTACAGACCAATTTCCCTGCTTTACCTTGATCTCAAGTTATTTGCCAAATTATTCTCTAATAGAATACGCCCATTATTACATAAATTAATTGGACCAGAACAGGTGGGATTCATGCCAGGTAGAGAGACCAGGGATAATGTCACCAAAGCGTTGACCTAATTCACAGGGCGCACACAGATAAATTTGAAGGCATGCTGCTATCCACAGATGCAGAAAAAGCCTTGACCGCGTTTCTTTGGATTACCTATTGGCGACATGCTCAAACATTGGCTTGAAATCGAATATGCTCAGTTAAATATCTACCGTGTACTGGAATTCTAAGGCTAGACTGAAAATAAACGGAACTCTATCAGAGTCAATAGGCATACACAACTGCACAAGACAGGGTTACCCCCTTTCCCATTTACTCTTTATTCTGACATTAATTCCCCATCAATACACAGATTCCAGATAGGCAACAAAACGTACAAGTCTTCAGCGTATGCTGATGATTTACTATTTTTCATTACACAATCCCACATTACAATGCCTAACTTATGTTCCACTTTTAAACACTATAGCTATGTCTCAAATTTTAAAATAAATTATAAAAAATCTTTCCCTTAAACCAGATACATTAACATCTACCCGTACTAATTGTGCTTTTAAGTGGGAAGAGAAAGCTCTCAAATATTTGGGTGTGTGGCTTACACCAAATTTAAAATCCATGTATAATACAAATTTATAACCATTACTCCACAGTATAAACAAGGATTTAGAAAGATGGACATTGAAACACTTCTCTTGGTTTGGTAGGGCAGCAATAAAGATGACGATTTTACCTAAGATACTTTATTTGTTCCAAACCGTACCAATACTCATACCAAAGACATTTTTTAAAACCCTTCAAGCAATATTGAGGAGTATTCTATGGGCATCCAGGAGACCACACGTAGGATTAGGCATACTTACACAGGACAAGCGATCGGGAGGCATAGGATTTCCTAATATTAAACACTACTACTACTATAAGTTTATAGCATCATACTCAAAAAGACTTGAGGCTGTAATTGGTGCCAAAGGTACTTCCACAAAGTATTGAGCAAAGGCTGTGAATACTTATGTACATGGGATTGTTTTCATTTTTTTATTTTTAATAAATTTGCAATTTCAAACAAACTTCTTTCACATTGTCATTATGGGGTATTGTAAATAATGACTTTAATCCATTTTGAAATAAGGCTGTAAGTGAAGCGCTGTGAATACTTTCCAGATGCACTGTATGTCAGTAGGGCAGAGGATGATGTCAGTCAATAGAGCAGTGTCAGTAAGACAGTGGATAGGGTCAGTCAGTAGGGCAGTGGACATTGTCATTTGTTTTTTATTTTTATTATTTTTAATTTTTTCTAATTAGTTTTTTTCATAATAATATTATTTAATTATTTTTGGGAGCCCCGTTGGGGGGCTTTGGGGAAATATCCGCACCAGACAGCAGGGGGAATCTGCACCACACAGGGTGATTAGGGTGTGCACACCCCTTGCGCACGCCCATGGGAAATATAATAATATTAATGAAGACTGGAGCACTTACAGAGCCCGAGTAAGTGCTCTCCCAATACTCCAGACCTGACCACCTGTGTTTTTCAGATATACCAAACCTTATTGCAGGAATCTTATCCAAATTAACCTTTATTTATATCCAAATGGGAGCAGGAACTTAGTCTACTAAAGCCTTTGCTCTATCCTACAAGCTTTCAGCATCTTCCATCGCATCTTCCATCGCCCATGAACGTATTAACTGCATACTTTGTAAGTGGTTTCATTGCCATTCAATCCTTAACAAAATAGATTCTGCCATCCCCCACACATATTGGTGCTGTTTTTGGACTTCTGATAACATGATTAATATCTGAGGCACTTGCTCGCTTATTCTCCCTTTTTGGGACAAGATATGGCAATTGTTTTCTGGTATGGTGGGTGATACATACCCTAATCAACCCCAGCTTACTGCCCTTTCTCTGGTGCTGGGCTCCTAAAACAGATTAAAATATGTCTGATTAGACATTTCCTGAACTGCGGATCGATCTGTTTTGTGATGTTAGTGCCAATCTGACCTACCAACCTTAGTCTGGGTTAATTAAATGAATCAGATCGAATATATGGGAAGTATAAGGGAAGCTTTGGATGTAGAGAAATCTGACTCTCATAGTATATCGATTGTTTGGAATCATTTCTGGTACTCAACTACTTTTTCTTTTTAATTAAAAGAAAAGTTTATTGACAAATCGCACACAGAAACATACAAAACTGAGCCAAAAAGATTGTAAAAGAAGCTACAAATTGGTTTACAGATCTCAGCCAGTAAGTACATAAACGTCAGTGAATACAAGAAAAAACATACACCCCAGCTAGCTAGGCAACCAAATCCAGGCATAGAGAGTGGCAATTCTAAAGCGAGTAGAAAGAGCCCTACTGGGCTCACGATGGTCAAAGCATAAAACGTTCTAGTATCAGGTCCGTGGGAGCCATGCCAAGAGAGTTCAGCCAAACCCCCCAGATCTTCAGGAACTTGGACGGGGAACCCCTGTGTTGGTATATACATTTTTCCATGAGCAGAGTGGATCCTAACTGCTCCAACCACATCTTACAGGTCGGGGGTTCTTGCACAAGCCACTGCCTAAGTATAAGCAGTCGAGCCTGAAACAAAGCCCGAGCCGCAGCCTCCCTTAGATATCTATCCTGAACCATGTGATCGAGTATACCCAGGAGACATTGCCTCGGATCCAATGTAATGTCCAAAACTCAGCTACTTTTTTTACATCACCCCTAAAATCTTTTTCCCTTATATTAATTATTTTGTTATTTATTTTTTATTTTGTGCTTTTTTTTTTTTTTTTTTTTTACTCACCCTCTCTTTTTCTGTTCTCCCTTTCTCCTCTCTTGCTGTTTCTAGTCTTATTCTTTTTATTACTCTATAACTGTTCTGGGTGCTCTGTTTCACAGATAGTCTTCTGTCAATGTCCTACCTGCAATATATTGCTATAGGAATCTGCTTTCTCCCTTACTTTTATGATCTGTGTTTCAGTCATTTGTACGTTCTTGATCCTACTATGGAATGGTGGTTGTTTGCATTATCTACAAAGAAAAGGAATTTCGGGCAGGGATAAATTGCTATGACACGCTTACACTGCAGGAGCAGAAGCACGTGGATGTACACATACTGTACATATTAAACATGCAAGACTGTTGTGCTGCTTGTTGCCACTTATTAGACGCACTCCCGCATCTACTTTGGGGACCTTTTCGCTGTGCTGATATTTGTGCCCATGCCCACTCTTCCAGGTGTTTACAGTTGTATTATATGTAAGGCTATACTATATGACTTAGTTGAAGTGGAATTTTATACATAAGATGACTTTGTAAAAATTGTAAACTGTATTGATTACGTGTCTTTATCTTACTCAGATGCAACAAACCTCCTGAAGCGCAAACACGTTGAGCAAAGTACAGTTGGGTTTTGACGTCCTCATACCCTCCATATGCTCAACTTTCATATAAGAGCATTGGGAAAAGATACATGGACTTTCCTGACAGACTCCATGGCAGCATAAGTTCGGGTAGCCCTCGCCTCCTCTCCTACCCTATAGGACCCCACTCCCATAAATCTTTGCTCCTTTTTAGCATCCATGTTCCTTTTTTGTTCTCCTCTGGAAGCACATGGAGTTGTGTTCCTACCTTTTGTATTTTATCGTGTTTGGCATGAAGCGGCCACAGAACGTGGGTCTCTGTTCCCTTGCTAGGCTCTTGCTCTTAGCAGGGTATGGAGGGGGCAATTGAAGAAGCCTCTGATGGAGCATTGGTGCTGGCCGAGAAATCCCAGCTGCTGCGGGTTGCCCAGTATTGCCCAGAAGTCCGGTGTGGCGTCCCAGTGCCTGACCCGTCCCTATCCCTCCTGGGATAATATTATTAAGGTTTTTCTTCTTTCTTCTTATAGCCAGTTTTACATGCCAGCTCTGATAGGGAGTCCTCTCCGCCCCCCTGTGGCCAGACCTCTCTTGGCAGGTACCTTTGGGGGCGGGTTTGGGGGGGGGGAACTGAGGTTTTTTTCTGTCTTCTATGGTTTCTCTTTTATCTTTTAGCTCTTCCAGGTCCGATCCTCAAAATATGCAAAGAAGATCGGCATTCTAAATCACAGCACTGGCACTCCTCCTCCAGGTCCAGGTACAGATGCCCTCCCAGCCCAAGGCACTGTGGCGAGGGCCAGGCCTCTCCATCTAGGTCCCACGGCTACTCAGATCATCCTCGCGAGAGGAAATGCTGGGGATGTGGGCTACGGTTTCCATACAGAATGTCCCTCTGCAAACGCTGCTATGCCCAAGCGACTGGCGAAAGGGAAAGCTCTGACCAACACCTGGAATCTGTAGTGCGTCCTGTTCTCAAGGACTCCCTATCTGGTTTCAACCGCCCAAGGGCGTCTGTGGGTCCGCCACGCTCGTCTGAGAGGGAGGATCAGGGTCAAGATCTCTTTGACTTGTCTCAGCCAAGCCGTCCTTCCGTCTTACCTTCGGAATCTGATTCTGAGATGGATGACCCTTGTCTGGGGCCAATCTATTGGCAGCTTATGTTCCGGGAGTACAGAACATGGAAGCGGACTTTCTCTCTCGGGTTAGACTCAACAGCAATGAGTGGTCTCTCCATCAGGAAGTCTTCGACTGGGTTCTGTCTCTGGGTTTCTCCCTTAAGGAACCCACTCTCAAGACAGTGTTTTTGGTGGCTATTTCCCTCACTAAGAGGGTTTCCGAGATTCAGAACCTGGGTTCAAGGGAGCCTTTCCTAACTTTTTTTCCAGATAGAGTGGTCTTAATCCCTATGCTGGGGTCAAATCCCAAGGTTACCTCTGTCTTTCATGAAAACCTAGACATTGTCCTTCCCACCTTCAGGACTGGTGAGGGTTCTTTGGTCCATCCTCTTGATGTGGGTGATACCCTGAAACAATATTTGGCAGCCACATCTTCCTTTCGTCAGTCAGATTTTCTTTTCGTTCTTCTTCATGGGGAGAAAAAAGGAAGTGCTTTGTCAAGAGCGGTTGCTGCGTGGATCGTTCAGGCCATTCAGTGGGCATACAGAGCAAAGGGCTTGGCTCCTCCGGAGGCAGTGGCGGCACATTCAACCCGAAGCGTCTCTACGTCGTGGGCAGTCTCTAGGCGCGTCACTCCTGAAGTGATCTGCAGGGCAGCTTCCTGGTCATCTATTAACACCTTCCTGTCCCATTATTGTGTTGAACCGGGTGCCTTATCTTCTTTTAATTTTGGTGTTTAAGTGCTGTCGGTTGATGGTACCAATTAAATGTTTTGTTCAGCATCTGCCCACCCCGATGTGTTTGGCGAGTTATTTCCCGAACGTATGCTGCCATGGAGTCTGTCAGGAAAATGGAAAATTGTCTATCAAATACTTACCGTACTTTTCCTTTCCTGATGGACTCCATGGCGGCAGAAGTCCCCTCCCAGTTCCTGAGTAGGCTAGTTACAGAACATGAATGCTGAAAAGGAGCAAAGATTTAAGGGTGTGGGGTCTTATAGGGTAGGAGAGGAGGCGGGGCTACCCGAACGTATGCTGCCATGGAGTCCATCAGGAAAGGAAAATTACGATAAGTATTTAATTGACAATTTTAAATTTTTTAGGCACAGATAATTATATTAAAATTATGTATACATATTTATTTTTACAAATAGATACAAAATTAGAAAAAACAATGACACTTTAAAATTGCAAATAAATCATCATTAATTATCATCTAACATATCTGGTTACGAGGTTTTGAGTTTGCGGATAATCCTAAGCATTGGGTACATTTGTTTTTACAAAAATGATGCCATAATATTTTCTCATATTTTATGTCATTTTTAAATGTTAAGTAAAATTTTAAATTAATATAAAAAAAATATATATATATATAAATAAAGAGGAATGTAATAATATCACTGTAACTTTGTTATTGAACAAAGATTTTATAACAAAAGGATTAAAGTTCTACAAAATGTCCCTAGGGACAGAGCACTGTGGGCCCTTCCTTAGGGAAAAACTACATTTCAGCTTCAGAAGAAGCCACATATTTTAAGGTTCTAATTTAATTGCAAAATGATAACTGAAATACGACAGCTCTAAGAACACACAATTATAACATTGTACAGATGATACAGTATGTTTAAAGTGCTTTATACTTTACAGTACTCCAATTCTGCCATTCACCTAGGGAAACAGAACATCACAAGGAGGTTGCCATGGAAACCAAGGTTCTGTGATGGAATACTTATTATATAGGGTAATATCATGCATCACAAGTTGCAAAGGAAACTAATTACTATGAATGATTACAGCTTCTAAGAACCAGCAGCTGCCCAAGTGTAAGTGTCTGATATACCCACAGCGTCATTAAGTTCTCTTTACCCTCAGTGTTTTTGTATGTGTATTTCCTTAGAACACATACTTTTAAAGCTAAAGGGAGATGAAACAAATTCAGGTGGTTTTATAAACAGGGCCTTAAATACACTTTAGAATTTCATCACTTTCCAACATGACAAAATGTAATTGCAGGTGTCAGATTCATATACCTGTTGTAAACAGGTACGTGAATCTGAGACAAGTACTACATGAGGAAGAACGATGAGCTTAGACATCAAAGTCATTTCCAAGTAACTATAGACCTGTTGGTTTACCTTCTGTAGTCGGGAAGATACTGGAGAGTTTAATAAAAGACCACATGAGTTCCTGCTGGGTAAAAATATATTACGTAACAGACAGAGGTTGTCAAACAAATCTGATTCCTTTTTATGAGGCGGTAAGTAAAACCTTTGATAGAGGGGGGGGGGGGGGGGGGTGAGGGGAGAGAGAGAGATGCCACCGGCATCTAGGGCACTGTGCATTACATTGCATTGGACTCAGACTGAGTCTCTCCTTATTTCCTATCCCCACTGCTGCACAAAGTATACAGGAAATGTAAAAATACACAAAAAATTTAAGCATCATTTACAGACAACTCATCCTGCAATTTATGCAAAGGTAAGCACAGCACTTAAAGCGGAGTTCCACCCAAAAGTGGAACTTCCGCTTTAGGGAGTCCTGACCCCCCGACATGCCACATTTGGCATGTCATTTTTTGGGGGGGGGAGCGGGTACCTAGTTTTGACAGGTACCCGCTCCCACTTCCGCTCGGAGCGCCGCGGCGCCCTGAGCGGAAGTTCTCCTCTCCCCCTCCCTCCCTGCAATCTTCTGGGACACGTCAGAGGTCCCAGAAGATTGCCGGCCAATCACGGCGCGCAGCGCGACTCGCGCATGCACAGTGGGCACCCGGCTGTGAAGCCGCAAACTGTAACAGCCGGGTGCCCACAGCAGTGATGCCGGCGCCGTGGGAGAGGATCGAGGCTTCCGGCGGCCGCATCGCTGGACCGTTGGACAGGTGAGTAAATGGCTGGAACTCCGCTTTAACTCCACTTTTGTTGGGAACAGTCTTATCTATGTACATTGCAGTGATTTTTTTTTAAACAAACTTTCTTGCAGTCAGATTTCATACCTTTTTTTATTCTGAAGTAAAAGCTGGTTGTTTGTCTGTCCATGTTGTGCACTTTAGTTACTGAATCTTAATGGGAGTGATTTCATATCTATCAGCTGCGGCTTTCCCCGAATTGAAGTATCTCACCAAAATATATATAGAAGGATGAAAAGGAGGGGGGAGTGAGGTAGATGGCACTGCCTAAAAATAATAGTAGTGGTATGTCTGGGCAAAGACGGGTGTAAAAAGGCAATTGAGCAATTAAATTATAAAGACATGTACTGTAGATATCACACTGGTTCATATCCAAAACGAAACCATCAATAAATAAATAAATACGTAAAAGTGCCAAAGTAGTGCAAAAAAGTGATAAATGCAGAGATAATGGAATACGGATGATATATATCTCACCAAGAGTTGGTGAGAAAAATAAGGTGACTGAAAACCCGTAGGTACAGCGTGCAATAAGGCGGTTGGATATAATAACAAACCGCAATAAATAAATAAATATAAATCTAAAGTGCAAAGTGATCTCCAATGTAGTCTATTAGCAAAAAATGCCAATATATAAAGTGGCTAATGCTATAAAGACCAAGTGCAAACCTTATAAGTAAATAAGGTGACTGAGAGCTGATAGATAAAACGTGCAATGTGGTAGTTGGATTTTAAATAACTAATAGCAAATAACAATGCATATATAAATAAATAAAGATCCAAAGTGCAATGTGATCTCCAATGTAAACAATTAGCAAAATATTAGCAAAAATTAGCAAAAAATATCAATAAATAAAGTGACTGGTGCTATAGGGACCAAGTGCATAACCATATAGCTGGATAAATAGTGACTAAAGTGATAAATTCAATTTTGGCTGAAAGTCCATTAGGTGATAGTTGGTGTTGTTTCCAAGCAATAGGTGAGTCTTGGGGTTCTTTGGTATATCTCTTTGAGCTATACTTTGGAGGTAGGCAGCAGCCAGTTATTCATTTTTTTGAATAACTGGCTGCCCCCCCCCACAGACAGATGTCTTTGCAATTAGTCCGGCAACAGGGTATAAATTCCCTGCCCCATCTGAGACACTCCCATCGCCTGACGAAGGAGCGCGGATGCTCCGAACGCGTGCAACCCCTATTTTTCTCCTGCCAGGAAGAGATGTCATCAGGGATCAGAAGTCGGCAGCCGGAGCCCTGTTGTGCATGCTCCGCCGCGGCCAGTGACAACTAGCAGCCCCACAGCGGCTCGGCTATACCTCTGGAACCTCACCACCTTCTCCTATGACCACTATCCTGGAAGAGGAAGATGGATGACCCTAACAGTCTTTGTGTACCGGTCTCACCCAACCTCGGACAGTGAGTCACCAATTTTAACAGTGTTAAATAAACTTGTACTATACTAAGCTGGCGCCGCTCTCTCCTTTCTTGCATCTCTCAGGGCTTCTCCACGCTTCAGCCGGCTGCCGCGGACTATAGCTTCCCTACAGTACCAAACTTTGTTCCCCCCCCCCCACGCAGCCCCATAACCCCCCCCTCCCATCCACCCACATTCCTTGTACCACCTTGGGATATTAGAAGAGCGCCATGACACCCCCCACATTCATTTTTTTATCCTTAGCTTGGATCCACCTCTTTTCTTTTCATATATAGAAGGATGTGGTCACTGGGAGGTACTGGGGCACTCTCAATTTTTGCACAGCACAAGGCGCCTAAAGGCCTAAGGCCAGCCCTGGGAAGGGCCATACATGTGGTATATTATAGACAGACAACTTATAGCTGACTGTGTGGGGTGAGAGAGAATATAAAATCAGAATAACTTTAATTTTTTCCCCCTAATTCAACCCCACAGGTACAGAAAACCTCAAATGATGGGCCAAGTCAAGCCAGTGCACCACAGCAAACTATTTACACTGCTCTTTTAGGAGCTTCAAAATACAGAATTGACTCTAAGGAACAAAAGGCCAGGGAGGAGGACATAGCAAGATGGATAGGGCGATCCGGATTACCAGTGAGAACGATTGAAGATGAGGGCTTTGTTAGCATGATAGAGACCGTAGATAGGAAGCTGAGTGTTTCAAAGAAAACTAAAAAAAGCAATCTAATTGACAAACAGTATGAAGCTAAAAAACACAAAAAATTCAAAAAGAGACTGGCTGCTGCCCGGAGAGTATCTATTTGCACTGATTTGTGGACCAAAAAAGGACTCTCAGCTTCACTCCTTCCTATAAGTTAAAGCTACTTTTGTGTTGAACAACATAAACCTGAGCACATATTGTTGGCCCTTGAACAAGTAGCCCACCCACACACTGCCCAGTTAATTAAAGCATGTGTGGACAAATGCTTGCAAGAGTGGAACATACCAAAGAGGAAGATCCTCACAGTGATAGCAGACAACGGGAGCAATGATGACCAGGTTAACACAAGTCAATTATCACATGGATATGAAATGATTGATATGAGGGCTCTATTTGCTCTACTGTAAGGGTACATCTTTATTATTTTTCCACTTTATTTGAAGTCTTGTGTAAAAATATTCCCATAGGATGTTAAGTGTTTAAATAATAGAATGGAACAGTAACCTTTTCTATACTTTATGCTTATTTGTTCCACTTGTTAGGTACCAACAGATCGACATGGACCAGACACCATGTGTGGTGAATACCTTACCACTTGTGGTCCACATGTTGCAGAAGGAGGGAAGTGTGAAGAGCATACTGGACAAAGCAAGATCAATAGTGAACCTCTTCTGCAAGTCTTCCATTGCACCACAGAAGATATTGGAGCATTGTGGCTTTACTCTTTTAAATGACTGCCCTACACACTGGTCAAGCACATTCAACCTGAACGCAAAACTCCTCAAACTGAAAGAGTTGGTCTGCCAAATCGCAAACAACATGGGATGGGACAGCTTGCTCCCCAGTGAATGGCAAAAGCTCACATCATTGCATGACCTACTGCTACCTTATGCAGAACATACTAAAACCCTCCAGAGTGACACCATGTCCATATCCCTGGCTGTCCCTGCTCTCTTTGATCCACTCAGCCGCCTTGATGACTTTAAACAGAACACTAGCTACCAAGACCTTGCCACAATTGCACAGACAATGAAAGGGAGTGTGAAACAGCATTTTGCTTCATTTTTAGATCCAACTGGTGAATTGCTCTCGCCACTTGCAGCAGCTGCTTGTTTTGTCAACCCTACTGTCTGTGAAACCCTTATTCATGTGGCAGATGAGAATATTCAGGAATTGTTTAAAAAGGCAGAGGTGTATGCCATAAGAAAACCCACATTGCCCCACACACAACATGACGAATTGTCTGAAGATGATGTGGAACAGGAGAATGTTAAAAAATTGCGGGAAGTAGAAGAAGCACCGGCATCCACATCTAAGCAGCCAATCTTTTGGTTTCTTTCTAAATGCATCAGAATCAGAAAATATAAGAAAATATAAGGAAGAGCTTTTGCACCAAGCTGAGGAGGACACCACAACAAATTTTTGGCTGTCAAAGAGTGACACTATTTATCACCAGCTAAAACCTTTTGCTTTAGACCTGCTGGCTATGCCAGCTTCTCAAGCCTTTGCAGAGAGTCTATTTAGTGTCACAGGTGACCTCTCTAGAGGCCAGCGGAATAAAGCAAGGGTCACGTTGGCACAAAGTGCTTTCCTTAAAATGAATCAAAATAAATAGAAGTGTTTCATTCTCCTGGTATTTCTAACATATGAAGCATACCTAATACTTGTGGATTGTGCTTATTGCGATAGGAAGAATCAATAGTCAAACAACAGTTTTAATTGTTAATTAAATCCATATGAAAAATTCTCAGGCTACAAATGCCATTAGTATGTGGAACAATAACAACCACCACTTTTTATCAACTCTTCTCTCTCTTAGATTTGACAAATTTGAAAATAGAGGTAAATATCACACTAATGAAAAAGAAAAATAGATCAGTAATGGTCAAAAAGGGCAGCCTTATGTCGGGGTCCTGCCCCAGTAGTATTTTTAGTGTAATATTTTCCTCTATTGTCATTGCGAAAGCCAAGAGAAAGAGGAAAGAGAGGAGTTGATAAAAAGTGGTGACTGTTATAATCCACACACTAATGGCATTATTGTAGACTGCACATTTTCTTTGAATGTATCTGAGAATCAGAACTGTTGAAAAATTAAACTGACAGTAAACTGATACTTTTTATAGAAATAAGCATTACCCTCCTCAAGTATTGATTTATTATGCCGTGCCAGACTGGCAGTGACAGTGCCTTTGCCTGTGAAGTGTGCTGTCTGTGTGTTCTGTGATTGTACATGTACAGCTTTGGCCAAAGGTTTTGAGAATGACACCAATATAAAGTTTTTCTTGTTCACTCACCTGCCACTTGAGGATTGAACACAAGTTCTCAATGGGATTAAGGTCTGAGGAGTTTCTGCCCATGGACCCAAAATGTCCATGTTTTGTTCCCCAAGCCACTTAGGTATTACTTTTGCCTTATGACAAGGTGCTCCATTATGCTGGAAAGGCATTGTTTTCACCAAGCTGTTCTTTGATGGTTAAGAGAAGTTGTTCTCGGAGGATGTTTTTGTACCATTCTTTATTCATGGCTGTGTTCTTAGGCAAAATTGTGAGTGAGCCCACTCCTTTGGCTGAGAAGCAACCCCGGGCATGAATGGTCTCCGGATGCTTTACTGTTGGACTGATGATAGTGAGCTCATGTTCACCTTTTCTTTTCTGGACAAGGTTTTTTTCCAGATGCCCCAAACAATCAGAAAGGAGAATCATCACAGAAAATGACTTTACTCCAGTCATCTGCAGTCCAGTCCCTGTACCTTTTGCAGAATATCAGGCTGTCCCCGATGTTTTTCCTAGAGTGAGATAGTGGCCTCATTGCTCCCCCTTTTGACACCAGGCCAAGCTGCTGAAATGTTTTGTTGTGTTCTATTCAGTTTCTTGAACTGTTAAAGTTAATGTAAATGTGCACTGCATGGTGGCATCATTACGATCACGCAAAGAGGTTTTCTTTTTTTGTATTTTTTTTTTAATAATTTTACGTTACCCTTTTGTCAAAAAAGCAATATTCTTGACAAAACAGTTTTGGCTAAATAAAGATTTAATATAATGACTAAATCTGTGTCTGTAGTGCATGTTCAACCCTTAATACCATAGATAATAACATATTCGATTTTTCACTCAAGCTGTAGTACATATAATATATAGTAGTAGTATAATAATAGTATATAATGAGTTTAGAAATTATAGAGAAATGCTTAAATATCGCATTACAATTTAACTACACCCGTTAGATTTTGGATGACTAAAATTAGTTTTAGTAGACTAAAATGATTTTAGTTGACTAAATTGTCCTGGAGATTTTAGTCTACTAAAATCTACTGGAGATTTAGTCGAATAAATATGACTAAAACTAAAACACTTTATACTTTATACTTTATACTACTAATTTGGGGAGCCATGTCATCTGCTGGTGTTGGTTCACTGTGTTTTATCAAAGCCAGTGCAGCCCTCTACCAGGAAATTCTAGAGCACAGGTGTCAAACACAAGGTATGCGGTCCAGATGTGCTCGCCTGGGCCATTTCATGTGGCCCTCGCACCTCTCCTGCAGCTGCGGCATCCCCTTTGTCTTTGCCCCCACCTTGTCTCAGTAGTCAGCAGCAGAGAAGACAGAACTCCTTTGCCAGATCCTGTTTCTCTCTACTGCTGCAGAAAGGCTCGTCTTTGCCCCCCCCCCCCTTTCTCAGCAGTCTGCAGCAGAGTGAAGGGCAGAACTCCTCCTACAGATCCTGCACCTCTCTGTGCAGCCACGCCACCACTTTGTATCTGCCTCCCATGATCTCAGCGTTCAGCAGACTCTGTAAGCTGACTCCAGCCCTCATCTGGTCCTCCTCCAGACCTTGCACTTTCTTCTTCCCAGATCCACTAGCATCTTCTTCCTGGCAGTAGCACAAGGTAAGGGGGTGCATTGTGATGTAAGGAAGGGTGGGTGACTCTTGACTCATGACAGTAGGGTGCTCTGGACATCAAATCTTACAGATATAACCGGCCCTTTAAGGGCAACCAAAATGCTGATGCGGCCCGAAATGAAAGGGAGTTTGACACCCCTGTTCTAGAGCACTTCATGCTTCCCTCTGCTGACCAGCTTTACGGAGATGCTGAATTAATTTTCCAGCAGGACTTGGCACCTGCCCACACTGCCAAAAGTACCAATACCAGGTTTAATGATCATGGCATCACTGTACTTGATTAGCCAGGAAAATCTCCGCACCTAAACCCTATAGAGAATCTGTGGGGTATTGTCAAGAGGAAGATGAGAGACACCAGACCCAACAATGCAGATGAGCTAAAGGCCGCTATCAAAGCAACCTGGACTCCAATAACACCTCAGCAGTGCCACAGGCTGATCGCCTACATGCCACATCCATTCAGTAAATCATGCAAAAGGAGTGCCGACCAAATATTGAGTGCATACTATACTGTACATGGACATACTATGCAGTAAGCCAAGATTTCTGTATTAAAAATCCTTTTTTTCTATTGGTCTTATCTAATGTTCTAATTTTCTGAGATACGGAACTTAAGGTTTTTAATAGCTGTAAGCTATAATCATCAAAATAAAAAAAATAAATAAATGCTTGCGATGTATCACTCTGTATGTAACGCATCTATATAAAATATATGAGTTTAACTTTTTGAATTGAATTACAGAAATTAACTTTTTGTTGATATTCTAAATGTATGAGATGCACCGATGTATATAACGTATCTCACAAAAGTGAGTACACCCCTCACATTTTTGTAAATATTTTATTATATCTTTTCATGTGACAACACTGACGAAATTACTCTTTGCTACAATATATAGTAGTGAGTGTACAGCTTGTATAACATTGTAAATGTGCTGTCCCCTCAAAATAACTAGACACACAGCCATTCATGTCTAAACCGCTGGCAACAAAAGTGAGTACACCTCTAAGTGAAAATGTCCAAATTGGGCCCAATCAGCCATTTTCCTTCCCGGTGTCATTTGACTCGTTAGTGTTACAAGGTCTCAGGTAAAAATGGGGAGCGGGTCTGTTAAATTTGGTGTTATCACTCTTACTCTCTCATACTGGCCATTGGAAATTTAACATGGCACCTCATGGCACAAAACTCTCTGAGGATCTGAAAAAAGAATTGTTGCTCTACATAAAGGTGGCCTAGACTATAAGAGGATTGCCAAGACCCTGAAATTGAGCTGCAGCACGGTGGCTAAGACCATACCATGTTTTAACAGGACAGGTTCCACTCAGAGCAGGCCTCGTTATGGTCGACCAAAGCAGTTGAGTGCACGTGCTCAGCGTCATATCCAGAGGATGTTTTTGGGAAATAGACGTATGAGTGCTGCCAGCATTGCTGCAGAGGTTGAAGGGGTGGGGGGGGGGTCAGCCTGTCAGTGTTCAGACCATACACCGCAAACTGCATCAAATTTGTCTGCATGGCTGTTGTCCCAGAAGGAAGCCTCTTCTAAAGATGATGTACAAGAAAGTCCGCAAACAGTTTGCTGAAAACAAGCAGACTAAGGACATGGATTACTGGAACTGTGGGATGATGAGACCAAGATAAACTTATTTGGTTCAGATGGTGACAAGTGTGTGCGATGGCAACCAGGTGAGGAGTACAAGGACAAGTGTGTCTTGCCTACAGTCAAGCATGATGGTGGGAGTGTCATGGTCTGGGGCTGCATGAGTGAGTGCTCTTGGGAGCTACAGTTAATTGAGGGACCATGAATGCCAACATTTACTGAGACTTACTGAAGCAGAGCATGATCCCCTCTCTTCAGAGACTGGGCAGCAGGGCAGTATTCCAACATGATAATGACTCCCAAACACACCTCCAAGATGACCACTGCCTTGCTAAAGAAGCTGAGGGTAAAGGTAATGGACTAGCCAAGCATATCTCCAGACCTAAACCCTATTGAGCATCTGTGGGGCATCTTAAAACAGAACATATAGGAGTGCAAGGTCTCTAACATCCACCAGCTCCATGATATCATCATGGAGGAGTGGAAGAGGACTCCAGTGGCAACCTGTAAAGCTCTGGTGAACTCCATGCCCAAGAGGGTTAAGGCAGTGCTGGAAAATAATGGTGGCAACACAAAATATTGACACTTTGGGCCCAATTTGGACATTTTGACTAAGGGTCCTTTCACACGGCCGCTCCGTGTGTCCGCAAATCATCCTATTTTTTTGCGGATGATTTGCGGACATAATGTAAGTGAATGGCACTGCGGATGTCAGCGGAATACCCTCCGCTGACATCCGATTTTCCTCCTTTCAGTTCTGTTCCGTTTTTTGGAACGGAACAGAACCCTATTTTTTCATCCGTCTAAAAAATGGAAAGGAAGGAAAATCGGATGTCAGCGGTGTCATCCGCTGACATCGGCAATGCCATATACTTACATTATGTCCGCATATCATCCGCAAACGGATGAGATGATATGCGGGCACACGGAGCGGATAACAGAAATGTCATCCGCTCCGTGAAAAAAAAAAAAAAAAAAAGTCCCGCAGCGGACTTAAGCAGCGGAGCGGCCGTGTGAAAGAAGCCTTAGGGGTATACTCACTTTTATTGCCAGCGGTTTAGACAATAATGGCTGTGTATTGAGTTATTTTGAAAGGACGGCAAAATTACACTGGTATGCAAGCTGTACACTTACTACTTTACATTGTAGCAAAGTGTCATTTCTTCAGTGTTGTCACATGAAAAGATATAATTAAATATTTACAAAAATGTGAGGGGTGTACTCACTTTTGTGAGATACCGTACATAGATATGCTATCCTTGTAAATCAGCAGAATCTCAGCTTAGCCTATAAGCTGATTATGCTATGCTTATATTAACAAACCCTTTAATTAGTATTACAACTGTCCTCAAAAACAAAATACACAAGGGGTGTATTCACTTTTGTGAGATACTGTATATATATTTTTTTATTGGTTGAACTGGATGGACTTGTGTCTTTTTTCAGCCAGACTAACTATGTAGCACTGGTACACCATCCTCAGTGCAGCTGAGCTCCCTCCCCATCACTGCCGCTGTTGTAACACAGACAAGACAGCTTGAAGGAGTTTTTTGGCTGGGTGGCAGGGGAATTGCTCATTTTGTGGTTGACAGAAGGCAGTGGGCAGATCCATAGGCAATTGACAACCTGATATTGGCTATAGAATCCAATCACTGCCTGCTGTCAATCACAATGAGAGAGTGGACCAGATGGAGAAATAGTGTTTCAGCTTCCCCATCAGGCTCCACCCACTGTCAGCTTCACTGGTTGCTCAGACGCTGTCGGCTCTGAAGCCCACAGCATCTTTAACAAACAGTTACAGCCGGGAGGGAAGGAGGTAGCAACAGGAAATATGTCACCTGGTACACAGCGTACAGAGACAGGATGTCAAATCTTTATCACTTTCCTGCCGATTATTGAAAAAAAAGCAGACAATAAAAGAAGTATGAAAATGCCCTCAACATGGGGGGGGTGCTTTGGATGCTGATGGGAAAAAGGGCTTCATTCCTACAACCATGGCTGGTGGTTGTGGGGGTCTGCGGGTGGGATGCTTATCGGAATCTGAAAGCCATCTTTCACAAGGGGGCCCTGTAACGGATCAACTGGCACCCGGACTGGGTACCTCCGTTGACGGATGCTCCTAGTGCTTCCCGAGGGCTCCAAGCATTCCACCAGACACCATAACCACCTCAGACCCCACAAACTGCCGCAGCTTGGTTGGGGTCTCGCCATCTCCTACCCACCCTGGACCTACGACAAGACTCAAGGTTCCAGTGGGTGAACCTCTCTTTCCCCAGAGAGTGAAGCAGGAACAAGTTCTTACAAGAGCTTAGTGATTATTCAAGGGAGTATGAAGAGCATAGCAATCCCTTGTAGCAGATTGCCCCAATGGGAGACAGGGCTCTAGATTGAGGGTGAAGTAGAACTCAAACTGTTTTTTAGCACCACTATGCATTGGTAAATTGAACTGTATAGGGTCATATATATATATATATATACATATATTCTAGATACTGTCAATGTTTTAACTATGCAGCGCAATTGAACCAGTAGCTCCAGAAGAAGCTGTTTCAAGCGAAACATGTTGAGCATTCTCGCTCTATGAAATATCTGCACATCTGATATCACATCAACCAATCTAGATGGACGACAACACACATTCCTACTATCGTCTGTGAGATCCTTTTTGATGTGACGTATACCCATACTATTGCAGTGATTACTATTTGTATATTCATATACCAATACCTTTTGATGGTGGTCATATGTATCCATGCCTCTGTCGAGGCGAAGGATTTATGTTGTTAATGTCTCTTTTTTTAATTATAAACCAATAAAATTGTTATATTTTACTTACCAAGTGCTATTAAAGTCCATGTCTTTTCCAAAAATATATGAAACAGGGGGTGTGATCTGGATCAACCATCTGAGTAGTGTGCCTCCATCCAGAAAATTTTATACAAACAGTAAAAAACTTGCCCAGGGACTTTGAATGAGGCTACACACTCACACAATATATAAAAAAGGGGAAAAGAATCTGCGCTCGAACAACAAGAAGTTAAAATAATATTGAGGATCCTGAAGATAAATGTGAAGGCAGCCAACTAAATGATAGATTACAAATCATATAGGCATATATAAAAGGTGTAGTAGCGCCAAACACTGTAACTAGATATTAAACAATGTAGAGTGTCCACAATAAGTCCCAACAGTCCAAGAGAGATGAGAAGTAGTGGAGACCAATTCCCAATATCAGAGCCGTGCGGATGAAAAGAAGCCAACACCCAAGCGTGGAAATATGCCAACTGCTTACCAGATATTAGATGGATATGGGCGATGCAATAAACTCAAATTGGGCCATCAATGACAGACAGTGCCAACGGTATAACTCATCGATTCCCAGTGTCTCAACAGATCATGGTTAAGGGCAATGAAGGCTCAAATCGTACCACCAGACAGAGTAATGATCTCAGCAATATTCAATTCACCTCAAAAGAAAGGGGCAGGACATAGTGCAGACTGTACAAACTCAGGTTTAATAAATGCATAAAAATATACTCACACAAAGGTGAATGTATACAGGCATAGTAAATGAGTAAAAACCGCGGTATTGGTGGCGTGCTGCTCGTTCCGGATCACCTGACGCGTGTCGTCAAGGAAGTGACATCATCAGAGGTGGACCGGATGTACACGGCAGCACGCATATAAAAGGACAAACCGGAAATGACGTATGCGGATGTAAACCGCAAGTGCGTTCCACTTGGTCATCAGCCGGAACCGGAAGTGACGCACGCGGAAAACATCCGTCAATGCGTTCCATCGGGTTCCACCGGCCGGAAATAGCCTATGACAGCTATAATAAGTTTCTGTAACCAAATTTATAAGAGTGATTGTGTGCTCAACCAACCAGACACAATCACTCTAAACAGCCGGTGCTGATAGGACAAAAAAGGAAAAAAGAAAGAAAAAGACTACCAGCATAGACAAAAACAGAGATCAAGTGGAAGGCACATAAAACAGTTGCATGCTATGCAATTTTTCTATGCAAGAGAAGATCTATACCTCTCAAATAATAAAAAAATGCCATTAAACACATATAACACTGGATATGAAATTAACCCACTCAAGGTCATATAAATATCCCATAAATGATAAAACATTGTAGAAGAGGACGGAGGATATTAATGCTGACTCAGACGGATATAAAGTAACAGCATCAAATATCCACACCGTCCCAAACTTCATAAAATAACAAATACTGACTCTGAAAAAACTAATAAAATAAAATAGGATAAAATACATCACTAAAAGATCCTCATAAATAATGATGTCCAAAATAATTAACTGTTATTGATGTAACAGTTCACATCCCACTCAACATTCAGCCCCCATGGAGAGTAAGTCCTCATATTGAAAATCCACCGAGTTTCGAGACGGGAAATTTCACGGTGGACATGGCTTCCTCTCCAATGGGGGGTGAATTTGTCGATCCCCCAGATCTTAGTACCCACAGGGTTTTTATCATGGCAATTGGCGTAATGCCTTGAAACGCTATGGTTGGGAAAACCCTTTCTGATATTTTTGATATGTTCCCTCACCCTCACTGTCAATGTCCGCTTGGTGCGGCCTATATATTGTAGGCCGCACGGACATTGCAGGAGATAGACCACATTATTGGAGGAACAACCAATGAAGGGTTTGATGGGGTGTGTCTTGGAGGTAGCCGTAGATGTAACCTCGCAGAATTTTCTACCGGTAAGAGAATTTACTTTACATACCGAGCACTTCCTACATGGATAGTAGCCAGTCAAGGTATGAAAGAAAGGTAACCGTTCAGGCTTGTCGAGAACATTCGGAGCAATCTGGAGACGCAAAGGCTCAACACCCCTGAACACAACTGGTGGAACTTCAGGTAGTTGAGGGCCCAGTACCTTGTCATTTTGGAGAACCCTCCAATGTTTTTTAAAAATACGTTTCACGTCTCCAAACTGCTTTGAATAGGTGGTGATGAAGGAAAAGGCAAAGCGATTGGAATCTGCTTGTTGTTTAGGCTGCTTATGTAATAAAGTAGACCTGTCAACGTTCTCAACATCATACAACACCTTATCCAAATTGCTCTCATCATATCCCTTATCGAGAAACTTATCCCTCAGCATTAGAGCTTGACTGTGATAACTTTCTTTACTAGTACAATTGCGACGAAGTCGTAAAAACTGACTCCGAGGTACCGATCGCAACCATGAGGGATGGTGACAACTTCCCTGTTCGATGTAACCGTTACGGTCGGTCGGTTTGAAAAAAGTGCTTGTCACAATTGTGCTATCCTTAATCTCTATTGATAAGTCAAGGAAATTAATCTTGCTATCACTAACCTCATGCTGAAGGACAATCCCCAGAGCGTTGGAATTGAGGTCATTAATAAAATCGTCCAAAGATAATCTGTCGCCATCCCATAGGAGGAGGACGTCATCAATGTAACGCCTCCAAAAGACCAGTTCGGGTCTAGGCCGGCCATAGATGACGTCCTCCTCCCACTTGGCCATAAACAGATTAGCCATGCTCGAGTGCATATTTGGCACCCATGGCGACCCCTCTCTTTTGTAAAAAGAAGGAGCCGCCAAACCAAAAGTAATTATGTTGCATGGCAAATGTGAGTAAGGACAAAATAAACTCTCTCTGTACTGAAACCAAAGAGTCGTCCCTCTCCAAAAAAGTCTGGACGGCTTGTTGCCCATGTTCATGGGAAATAATAGTATACAAGGAGGTGACATCTGCTGTGGCCAGCAGATATCCCTCCTTCCACTCTATATGCTCTAATAAATTCAGAACTTGTGTAGAATCTCTTAAATAAGAGGGGGTGTTGGTAACAATCGGTTGTAAGTACCCGTCTATATACCTCCCTATCCTACTAGTGACGGAATCTATTCCGCTCACTATGGGGCGCCCAGGTGGATTGAGGGAGTTCTTATGCACCTTAGGGAGGTAATATAGAACGGGCACTCTCGGGGCAACCGGGACCAAAAAAGACCTCTCCTTCTTATTCAGAATTTTGTCCTGAAATCCCTGTTCAACTAGGGCAGATAAATCTTTCTTGAACCTATTCGTAGGGTCATAAAGAAGTGGACTGTAGGTATCCGCATCAGAAAGCAATCTGTTCATCTCCGCATAATAAGAGGATTTGTCAAGGACAACTATCCCCCCCCCCTTATCAGCGGGCCTGACAACTATGTCGTTCCTTTTTTTGAGGGATTTGAGGCCCTCATTGAAACGGAACTCATTTCTGTCATTCCTGACTTGTAAGGCCTCAACATCCTTAAGGACCAAGTCCTTAAAGACACTAATAGATGGTGCCACAAACCCAGGAGGGTTGAAGAGTGAGGCATTGGCAAGTCCTGAATGCCTAATGCCTCCATTAACAAGCCTATTATCTCTAATAGGTTTGGACATAACATATCTTTTGATATTTATCTTACGGATGTACTTCTGTACATCCATAAAGAGACCAAACCTATCAAGGGGTTTTGTAGGAGCAAATTTCAAACCATGTCCAAGGACCAATTTCTCGTTATCGGTAAGGGTAGCAGAACTCAGATTAAAAATACCAGCATCTCTCAATGCCTTTTTCTTTTTTTGTCTGGTCCGCCTCCCCCCTCTGGTCCCTCTTTTTGTTTTCCGTCCTGTTTCCTGTTTAGACTGGGGTTGTAAAAATCCCCCTGAGATCCTTGTTGCTGCACCCCTCGTCCACCACCGTTCCACTGGTTGGTGTACTGTGGGTGATTGGTGATGTATCTATCGTCATAATAGTCATCATCACGATCTAAAGGGGCGAAACGATTTTGTGATGACCAATCGTCTCTACGTGGTGTGCCATAGCTGTTATGGCCATGACGGTAATTATTCTGCTCTTGATAATAGCCGTTACGTTGATAATCTGCAGATTGGGGATTATTAGGGGGTCTATTGCCCTTGCCCCTTTTGTTTTTACCACGCCCCCTGCCTCTCCCCGGTATCTGTACCCATTCACGTTGAACAGGTGTCCGGGGAGTGCGGGGTGATGAAATCGTGGGAAGAAGGGGTTGTGAGAAGGAAACAGGAGCTGATGCAGTAGATAGACCGGCTGCCTCAGCTTGTAGTGATTCCTGCTTTTTCTGCCATTTGAAAATGAGGTTGGACTTGTAATCGCCCAAATCCCTAAGGTACTTCTTTTTCTTTTTTATTTTTTGGTCCGATTCCTCCTTTTCGAGAACCTTTTTAAGGGCATTGGATCTATTAGTATATTCCAAACTCTCAGCGGAGGAAGCCATAGATGTTTTCAAAGACAGAATTTCCTCATCTAATCTGGTCAGTTTAACCCTTTTCCTGCTAACCAGAAACCTTAGCATGTTTAGCCCGGCATCATTAAAGTATTTAGCCCAGACTATTAGATCCTTCTCATCCTCCTGGGGGCTAATCTCCCACCGGAGGCTACGCGGGACCATACCCAATTCCAAATATTTATCCAGAAGGGCAATGTCCCATTTAGTATATATTTCGGAAATCATGATGTTCTTCAATCTAAGGAAGGACCCTCCTAAGTCCGTCACAGAGGGTTCTTCCAAATCATTGAAGACATCATTTACATTAATAACATTATTGCTTCTATAGGAAAAAATATCCATAGCAGCGTCCAGCAGCAGATAATAAGTAATCTAGCAACAATATATAAAAAAGGGGAAAAGAATCTGCGCTCGGACAACAAGAAGTTAAAATAATATTGAGGATCCTGAAGATAAATGTGAAGGCAGCCAACTAAATGATAGATTACAAATCATATAGGCATATATAAAAGGTGTAGTAGCGCCAAACACTGTAACTAGATATTAAACAATGTAGAGTGTCCACAATAAGTCCCAACAGTCCAAGAGAGATGAGAAGTAGTGGAGACCAATTCCCAATATCAGAGCCGTGCGGATGAAAAGAAGCCAACACCCAAGCGTGGAAATATGCCAACTGCTTACCAGATATTAGATGGATATGGGCGATGCAATAAACTCAAATTGGGCCATCAATGACAGACAGTGCCAACGGTATAACTCATCGATTCCCAGTGTCTCAACAGATCATGGTTAAGGGCAATGAAGGCTCAAATCGTACCACCAGACAGAGTAATGATCTCAGCAATATTCAATTCACCTCAAAAGAAAGGGGCAGGACATAGTGCAGACTGTACAAACTCAGGTTTAATAAATGCATAAAAATATACTCACACAAAGGTGAATGTATACAGGCATAGTAAATGAGTAAAAACCGCGGTATTGGTGGCGTGCTGCTCGTTCCGGATCACCTGACGCGTGTCGTCAAGGAAGTGACATCATCAGAGGTGGACCGGATGTACACGGCAGCACGCATATAAAAGGACAAACTGGAAATGACGTATGCGGATGTAAACCGCAAGTGCGTTCCACTTGGTCATCAGCCGGAACCGGAAGTGACGCAAGCGGAAAACATCCGTCAATGCGTTCCATCGGGTTCCACCGGCCGGAAATAGCCTATGACAGCTATAATAAGTTTCTGTAACCAAATTTATAAGAGTGATTGTGTGCTCAACCAACCAGACACAATCACTCTAAACAGCCGGTGCTGATAGGACAAAAAAGGAAAAAAGAAAGAAAAAGACTACCAGCATAGACAAAAACAGAGATCAAGTGGAAGGCACATAAAACAGTTGCATGCTATGCAATTTTTCTATGCAAGAGAAGATCTATACCTCTCAAATAATAAAAAAATGCCATTAAACACATATAACACTGGATATGAAATTAACCCACTCAAGGTCATATAAATATCCCATAAATGATAAAACATTGTAGAAGAGGACGGAGGATATTAATGCTGACTCAGACGGATATAAAGTAACAGCATCAAATATCCACACCGTCCCAAACTTCATAAAATAACAAATACTGACTCTGAAAAAACTAATAAAATAAAATAGGATAAAATACATCACTAAAAGATCCTCATAAATAATGATGTCCAAAATAATTAACTGTTATTGATGTAACAGTTCACATCCCACTCAACATTCAGCCCCCATGGAGAGTAAGTCCTCATATTGAAAATCCACCGAGTTTCGAGACGGGAAATTTCACGGTGGACATGGCTTCCTCTCCAATGGGGGGTGAATTTGTCGATCCCCCAGATCTTAGTACCCACAGGGTTTTTATCGTGGCAATTGGCGTAATGCCTTGAAACGCTATGGTTGGGAAAACCCTTTCTGATATTTTTGATATGTTCCCTCACCCTCACTGTCAATGTCCGCTTGGTGCGGCCTATATATTGTAGGCCGCACGGACATTGCAGGAGATAGACCACATTATTGGAGGAACAACCAATGAAGGGTTTGATGGGGTGTGTCTTGGAGGTAGCCGTAGATGTAACCTCGCAGAATTTTCTACCGGTAAGAGAATTTACTTTACATACCGAGCACTTCCTACATGGATAGTAGCCAGTCAAGGTATGAAAGAAAGGTAACCGTTCAGGCTTGTCGAGAACATTCGGAGCAATCTGGAGACGCAAAGGCTCAACACCCCTGAACACAACTGGTGGAACTTCAGGTAGTTGAGGGCCCAGTACCTTGTGTGACAGGAAGTCAGGAAAATCTGGGAATGTAGTCACTGAGAGGAGACACATTCCCACCTGCTTTGAAAGTTCACTGATACTATAGGGTGTTGGCTGCAGAGAGAGCCAGCAGGAAGTTGAAAACCATTCAGCTGTTCAGAATGAGGAGATCAAGGACTCTATAATTTGTCCAGAGAAAATCTATTGAGTGCTCCCTCCTGTCGCTGTGTGAGCTGGGAAGAGGAGGACAGACATACGTGTACCTCCCGACGCCGTGTGGGCATGGGAGAAGGACTGCTGCCGCCTGTCGCCGTGTGGGCTGGGAGAGGGGGACAGTCGGATGTGTGCCTCCCGACAAGCTGGTGAGCATGGGAGAAGACCCCCTAAAGCGATGTGAAGCTAAGGAGGGTAACCACGAGTGAAGACGTCTCAAAGGTGAGAAGACAAAGTGTTCCATGTGAAGAGTGTGCAGAGAAGTGTTCCATGTGAAGAGTGTGAAGAGTAAAGGGACATGTTCAATGGACAATGTTTGTGCTGTGTGAAAAGCAAACAAATGGACATTTGAGTGTCTGCTGTAGGATCAGCAGTGTCGGCCCAACAGTAGGTTGGAAAGACTTCTTAGGTAGGTTCCAGCTGTGAGAAGGTAGCCGCCCACAGAGGCAAGGATTTATTTTGTCTTTTATTTTATTTTGGCTGTTTTGATGCTTGCAATTGTGTTAAGTAAATTGCATGAATAAATCAGTCTTGTTTTTCAACCTCTAATCGGCTATCTCTGTGAAAACGCACCCCCAAAGGGGTCACCCATACGCCTACCACCGAGCTAATCCCTTACATATGGTGGAGGTATGCAGTGGGCATAAGCAGAGATCCCTGCAAGGAAGTGCAAATGTTTGATGAACTTTGTCTGGTGCATGAGATTGCACAATCTATGTGTGCAGGAGAGAAGATCCTGACAGAAAAAAAAAAAAGTGTTTTAAAGAGACAGCGGTCTCAAAATTATTTGATGAACTTTGTTGTGTCTGGTGCAAGTGACTGCACAAACTGTGTGTGCAGGAAAAGAGATCTTGCAAGAGAGAGAAAAACTACATGTGTTAAAGAGACAGTGGTCTGAAAATTTTTTGCTGGACTGTGAAAAATTTGTGGAGTTATTGAAGATGGGGCGATCCAAACGCCTGAAGAATGCAAAGATAGATGAAATGAGAGACCGGATTCTATGGATGGAGGGGATGTTGCCGTCTGAACCAGCCCCATCCATGCCTAAAGAGAGTCTACTAAAGAGGAAGGTTGTTGTCCCTAGCAACACTGATGAAACCGCTATGGAGACGCAGTGTGCTCAGATGAAAAGTAAACTCAAAATGGAGGAGATGTTGAAACATCTGATTATATCAAATGCAGCTCAACAGCAAGCAAATGCAGCTCAACAGCAGGCAAATGCGGATTTTCAGCAGAGCTTTGCAGCTCAACAAAAGGCTCATCAAGAGAGCATGGCAGGCTGGAAACAGAGACGCCAGCAGCCAATGGAGGCCATCGGTTTGGAGGAAACCGAGTATGTGTGCAGGGCTGAGTTGGATGCCTTGCAACGGAAAATGGAAGAAAAGGAACAAGCCTTGGAATTGCTTAAAATGGAGCATAGAAACTTGCAGGAAATGAATGAACTACTCAAGTCTCATGTGTTACAGTGGGAAGAATCCACTGCTCTTCTTTTGGTCGAGTTGCAAAAACGCAGAGAGACTATAATGGAGAAAGATACCATCCTCATGGAAAAGGAAAGTGAAATTCAGACTTTGCAGAAGCAAAGTATGGCTGATATGTTGGAGTTGCGTAATCAGCTGAAAAAAAGTCTTCAGTGTTTGGAAGTTACAAAAATAGACCTGCAGGAGTCGCAGGAACAGAATGTCGCTCTGAAAGCGACATTGTCTCTCAGCGACAAAGAGAAAAGTGAAAGAGAGGCTAAATTACTGAGTACTGTGTATGAGCTCACTACTTTGAGCAATGTGGTAGATGAATGGCGTGCGGACTGTGAAAGTTGGAAAGGGGAAGCCCAACGTGTCCAGCAGCAGTTAAAGGAGAAAGAAGCCTGTGTGGCAGAATTACATTCTTATTCCCAGATGCTAGCCAATGAGGTGAAGGCTCTTATGCAGGGAAAAGGAGATTGTGAACATAAGAGGGAAAAAGTAGAGGCACAGCTTCTGGAATCGCAAGTCAAGGTGTCAGAAGGTGACCGATTGTGTGCTAAGCTGTCAGAGAAGGCAAACCGACTGCAGGTTGAGTTGGACAATGTTACAAATCAGCTTTCTCAAGCAGACAGCAAATCTAGAGAAATTGCGGAAGATTTTTCTATCTTGGAATCGCAGCTGCAAGACACGCAGGAACTCTTACAGGAAGAGAGGTGTCAAAGGCTGAGTTTTAGCACAAAGCTCAAACAAATGGAAGATGAGAAAAATGGCTTCCTGGAACAATTAAAAGAGGAGGCGGAAGCAAAGAAAAACCTATCAGAGCAAGTCGCAACATTGCAAGCTCAGATAGCGGATATGAAAAAACGCATGGAAGAAAGCGTTGGTTCATTACAGTGTGTTGAAGATGTGAAAAAGAAGTTTGATCAGATGCTTGGTGAAGAGAAGACTGTGTCTGCAAAATATGCAGAAGAACGCGCACGTGCAGAAACGGAGGTGCGTGATAACGAGAGCAAAGCCCTGTTCTTGGCTCGCTCTTTGGAGGAAGCTCTAGAGTGTAAGGCTGAACTAGAAAGTGTTAAACAGCTGCGTACAGAAATGGAAGAATTGGTCAGCTCCAAGGATGATGTTGTGAAAAGCGTTCAGGAGCTAGAAAAGTCTAAGCGAGCCTTAGAACAGCAAGTAGAAGAGATGAAGATTCCGTTGCAGGAACTGGAAGAGGAATTCCAGGCAACAGAGGATCTGTCCCAAAGAGGGGATAGTGTGCCTGATGCAGTTTTTAAAAGGATCAGTGTTTTGGGGTCTGTCCCGAGTGAGCCTCAGAAATGTGACGACATGTGGCTTGAATCACCCCTTTGGAATAAACCGTTCCTTCAAAAACTTCAAGCATTGGAAAATGTATCATTAGAACTTCAGCAAACAAAGGAGCTGAGTAAGAAATGTGGTGATTTCTCAGTTCAGGCTGAAAACCTAGTGGAGAAAACTAAGGCTGTTGGTGAAAAAGTGAAGCAAATGAATAAGTGCCTTTCAGGGAGTGTTTCCAAAATGGAACTGGTGAAAGACGGGTGGCAGAAGTTTGATCGTGATCTTGAGATGCATTCCATGTGGAATTCAGATAGAGAAAAAGAACTAGGTGACCTTGAGCGGTCAAATAGTTCAGCAGAAAGTGCATTGAAGAAACCTGTAAAAGAATGTGTTGCAGTTCCATGCTTCTTCACTGATGCAGAGAGGAGGTCTATAATGGATACCACCCAGATCGCTGGGTTCAACTGTGTTGTTGCCTTTGACCCCTATGTTGGTGGAAGGAAAGTTGATGATGTTCTGGTTGGCTTCTTCTGTGAAGAGTTTGGCAAGAAATATAAACTGAATATCAAATCAAATAGTAGGCCTTTACTGCGACTCGCTCAGGAGGGCGAAAAGTTTAAGAAGTTGATGAGTGCAAATGCTTCAGATCTGCCTATGAATATGAAATGTTTGGTGAATGATATTGATATCTCTGGGAAAAGGAACAGGGGTCACTTTGAAGAAATGTGTGACAGCCTGTTGTCTCAATTGGAAAATCCTCTGCACAGCATCTTAGAGCAAGCAAAGCTCAAGAAGGAAGATCATTCCCTTTTACAACAAAAAGTCAATGATTGTGTACAGATGTATGGAGAGGCAACTCAAGTCACAGAGGGATGTCAAGAGTCCCTACTTGGAACAAAGCTTAGTGAAGCAAAGGTTCTCAAAGTTTTGTGGAAAACATTTATGGATTGCAGAGAGAGGCGTCTTAAGAATGTTGAAGACATTAAGACTAGCCCAATTGAGTTGCCTATGGATCACGGACCTCCATGGTGGATTGGACAGACGGTTATGAGGGACAAGCTGTCTGACATTTATGAGAAAGCTGTCAATGAAGATGACAGAAACGAGAAGGAGCAAAATGATGCCAAAAATGCAGTTGAAGAATGTGTATATGAGATGAGAGACAAACTGTGTGGCATTTATGAGAAATCTGTCAATGAAGATGACAAAACAGTTTCATCCGGAAGCTTGAGGATAATAGGAGGCTTATCAGTGAGTCAGCAGTGCCTGACACATGCGTGCCTGGAAATATGTGTCCCAACCCTAGGGTTGAAACAAGAGGGGGGGGTATGTGACAGGAAGTCAGGAAAATCTGGGAATGTAGTCACTGAGAGGAGACACATTCCCACCTGCTTTGAAAGTTCACTGATACTATAGGGTGTTGGCTGCAGAGAGAGCCAGCAGGAAGTTGAAAACCATTCAGCTGTTCAGAATGAGGAGATCAAGGACTCTATAATTTGTCCAGAGAAAATCTATTGAGTGCTGCCTCCTGTCGCTGTGTGAGCTGGGAAGAGGAGGACAGACATACGTGTACCTCCCGACGCCGTGTGGGCATGGGAGAAGGACTGCTGCCGCCTGTCGCCGTGTGGGCTGGGAGAGGGGGACAGTCGGATGTGTGCCTCCCGACAAGCTGGTGAGCATGGGAGAAGACCCCCTAAAGCGATGTGAAGCTAAGGAGGGTAACCACGAGTGAAGACGTCTCAAAGGTGAGAAGACAAAGTGTTCCATGTGAAGAGTGTGCAGAGAAGTGTTCCATGTGAAGAGTGTGAAGAGTAAAGGGACATGTTCAATGGACAATGTTTGTGCTGTGTGAAAAGCAAACAAATGGACATTTGAGTGTCTGCTGTAGGATCAGCAGTGTCGGCCCAACAGTAGGTTGGAAAGACTTCTTAGGTAGGTTCCAGCTGTGAGAAGGTAGCCGCCCACAGAGGCAAGGATTTATTTTGTCTTTTATTTTATTTTGGCTGTTTTGATGCTTGCAATTGTGTTAAGTAAATTGCATGAATAAATCAGTCTTGTTTTTCAACCTCTAATCGGCTATCTCTGTGAAAACGCACCCCCAAAGGGGTCACCCATACGCCTACCACCGAGCTAATCCCTTACACTTGTCATTTTGGAGAACCCTCCAATGTTTTTTAAAAATACGTTTCACGTCTCCAAACTGCTTTGAATAGGTGGTGATGAAGGAAAAGGCAAAGCGATTGGAATCTGCTTGTTGTTTAGGCTGCTTATGTAATAAAGTAGACCTGTCAACGTTCTCAACATCATACAACACCTTATCCAAATTGCTCTCATCATATCCCTTATCGAGAAACTTATCCCTCAGCATTAGAGCTTGACTGTGATAACTTTCTTTACTAGTACAATTGCGACGAAGTCGTAAAAACTGACTCCGAGGTACCGATCGCAACCATGAGGGATGGTGACAACTTCCCTGTTCGATGTAACCGTTACGGTCGGTCGGTTTGAAAAAAGTGCTTGTCACAATTGTGCTATCCTTAATCTCTATTGATAAGTCAAGGAAATTAATCTTGCTATCACTAACCTCATGCTGAAGGACAATCCCCAGAGCGTTGGAATTGAGGTCATTAATAAAATCGTCCAAAGATAATCTGTCGCCATCCCATAGGAGGAGGACGTCATCAATGTAACGCCTCCAAAAGACCAGTTCGGGTCTAGGCCGGCCATAGATGACGTCCTCCTCCCACTTGGCCATAAACAGATTAGCCATGCTCGGTGCATATTTGGCACCCATGGCGACCCCTCTCTTTTGTAAAAAGAAGGAGCCGCCAAACCAAAAGTAATTATGTTGCATGGCAAATGTGAGTAAGGACAAAATAAACTCTCTCTGTACTGAAACCAAAGAGTCGTCCCTCTCCAAAAAAGTCTGGACGGCTTGTTGCCCATGTTCATGGGAAATAATAGTATACAAGGAGGTGACATCTGCTGTGGCCAGCAGATATCCCTCCTTCCACTCTATATGCTCTAATAAATTCAGAACTTGTGTAGAATCTCTTAAATAAGAGGGGGTGTTGGTAACAATCGGTTGTAAGTACCCGTCTATATACCTCCCTATCCTACTAGTGACGGAATCTATTCCGCTCACTATGGGGCGCCCAGGTGGATTGAGGGAGTTCTTATGCACCTTAGGGAGGTAATATAGAACGGGCACTCTCGGGGCAACCGGGACCAAAAAAGACCTCTCCTTCTTATTCAGAATTCAGGTTCACGCGTCAGGTGATCCGGAACGAGCAGCACGCCACCAATACCGCGGTTTTTACTCATTTACTATGCCTGTATACATTCACCTTTGTGTGAGTATATTTTTATGCATTTATTAAACCTGAGTTTGTACAGTCTGCACTATGTCCTGCCCCTTTCTTTTGAGGTGAATTGAATATTGCTGAGATCATTACTCTGTCTGGTGGTACGATTTGAGCCTTCATTGCCCTTAACCATGATCTGTTGAGACACTGGGAATCGATGAGTTATACCGTTGGCACTGTCTGTCATTGATGGCCCAATTTGAGTTTATTGCATCGCCCATATCCATCTAATATCTGGTAAGCAGTTGGCATATTTCCACGCTTGGGTGTTGGCTTCTTTTCATCCGCACGGCTCTGATATTGGGAATTGGTCTCCACTACTTCTCATCTCTCTTGGACTGTTGGGACTTATTGTGGACACTCTACATTGTTTAATATCTAGTTACAGTGTTTGGCGCTACTACACCTTTTATATATGCCTATATGATTTGTAATCTATCATTTAGTTGGCTGCCTTCACATTTATCTTCAGGATCCTCAATATTATTTTAACTTCTTGTTGTCCGAGCGCAGATTCTTTTCCCCTTTTTTATATATTGTTGCTAGATTACTTATTATCTGCTGCTGGACGCTGCTATGGATATTTTTTCCTATAGAAGCAATAATGTTATTAATGTAAATGATGTCTTCAATGATTTGGAAGAACCCTCTGTGACGGACTTAGGAGGGTCCTTCCTTAGATTGAAGAACATCATGATTTCCGAAATATATACTAAATGGGACATTGCCCTTCTGGATAAATATTTGGAATTGGGTATGGTCCCGCGTAGCCTCCGGTGGGAGATTAGCCCCCAGGAGGATGAGAAGGATCTAATAGTCTGGGCTAAATACTTTAATGATGCCGGGCTAAACATGCTAAGGTTTCTGGTTAGCAGGAAAAGGGTTAAACTGACCAGATTAGATGAGGAAATTCTGTCTTTGAAAACATCTATGGCTTCCTCCGCTGAGAGTTTGGAATATACTAATAGATCCAATGCCCTTAAAAAGGTTCTCGAAAAGGAGGAATCGGACCAAAAAATAAAAAAGAAAAAGAAGTACCTTAGGGATTTGGGCGATTACAAGTCCAACCTCATTTTCAAATGGCAGAAAAAGCAGGAATCACTACAAGCTGAGGCAGCCGGTCTATCTACTGCATCAGCTCCTGTTTCCTTCTCACAACCCCTTCTTCCCACGATTTCATCACCCCGCACTCCCCGGACACCTGTTCAACGTGAATGGGTACAGATACCGGGGAGAGGCAGGGGGCGTGGTAAAAACAAAAGGGGCAAGGGCAATAGACCCCCTAATAATCCCCAATCTGCAGATTATCAACGTAACGGCTATTATCAAGAGCAGAATAATTACCGTCATGGCCATAACAGCTATGGCACACCACGTAGAGACGATTGGTCATCACAAAATCGTTTCGCCCCTTTAGATCGTGATGATGACTATTATGACGATAGATACATCACCAATCACCCACAGTACACCAACCAGTGGAACGGTGGTGGACGAGGGGTGCAGCAACAAGGATCTCAGGGGGATTTTTACAACCCCAGTCTAAACAGGAAACAGGACGGAAAACAAAAAGAGGGACCAGAGGGGGGAGGCGGACCAGACAAAAAAAGAAAAAGGCATTGAGAGATGCTGGTATTTTTAATCTGAGTTCTGCTACCCTTACCGATAACGAGAAATTGGTCCTTGGACATGGTTTGAAATTTGCTCCTACAAAACCCCTTGATAGGTTTGGTCTCTTTATGGATGTACAGAAGTACATCCGTAAGATAAATATCAAAAGATATGTTATGTCCAAACCTATTAGAGATAATAGGCTTGTTAATGGAGGCATTAGGCATTCAGGACTTGCCAATGCCTCACTCTTCAACCCTCCTGGGTTTGTGGCACCATCTATTAGTGTCTTTAAGGACTTGGTCCTTAAGGATGTTGAGGCCTTACAAGTCAGGAATGACAGAAATGAGTTCCGTTTCAATGAGGGCCTCAAATCCCTCAAAAAAAGGAACGACATAGTTGTCAGGCCCGCTGATAAGGGGGGGGGGGATAGTTGTCCTTGACAAATCCTCTTATTATGCGGAGATGAACAGATTGCTTTCTGATGCGGATACCTACAGTCCACTTCTTTATGACCCTACGAATAGGTTCAAGAAAGATTTATCTGCCCTAGTTGAACAGGGATTTCAGGACAAAATTCTGAATAAGAAGGAGAGGTCTTTTTTGGTCCCGGTTGCCCCGAGAGTGCCCGTTCTATATTACCTCCCTAAGGTGCATAAGAACTCCCTCAATCCACCTGGGCGCCCCATAGTGAGCGGAATAGATTCCGTCACTAGTAGGATAGGGAGGTATATAGACGGGTACTTACAACCGATTGTTACCAACACCCCCTCTTATTTAAGAGATTCTACACAAGTTCTGAATTTATTAGAGCATATAGAGTGGAAGGAGGGATATCTGCTGGCCACAGCAGATGTCACCTCCTTGTATACTATTATTTCCCATGAACATGGGCAACAAGCCGTCCAGACTTTTTTGGAGAGGGACGACTCTTTGGTTTCAGTACAGAGAGAGTTTATTTTGTCCTTACTCACATTTGCCATGCAACATAATTACTTTTGGTTTGGCGGCTCCTTCTTTTTACAAAAGAGAGGGGTCGCCATGGGTGCCAAATATGCACCGAGCATGGCTAATCTGTTTATGGCCAAGTGGGAGGAGGACGTCATCTATGGCCGGCCTAGACCCGAACTGGTCTTTTGGAGGCGTTACATTGATGACGTCCTCCTCCTATGGGATGGCGACAGATTATCTTTGGACGATTTTATTAATGACCTCAATTCCAACGCTCTGGGGATTGTCCTTCAGCATGAGGTTAGTGATAGCAAGATTAATTTCCTTGACTTATCAATAGAGATTAAGGATAGCACAATTGTGACAAGCACTTTTTTCAAACCGACCGACCGTAACGGTTACATCGAACAGGGAAGTTGTCACCATCCCTCATGGTTGCGATCGGTACCTCGGAGTCAGTTTTTACGACTTCGTCGCAATTGTACTAGTAAAGAAAGTTATCACAGTCAAGCTCTAATGCTGAGGGATAAGTTTCTCGATAAGGGATATGATGAGAGCAATTTGGATAAGGTGTTGTATGATGTTGAGAACGTTGACAGGTCTACTTTATTACATAAGCAGCCTAAACAACAAGCAGATTCCAATCGCTTTGCCTTTTCCTTCATCACCACCTATTCAAAGCAGTTTGGAGACGTGAAACGTATTTTTAAAAAACATTGGAGGGTTCTCCAAAATGACAAGGTACTGGGCCCTCAACTACCTGAAGTTCCACCAGTTGTGTTCAGGGGTGTTGAGCCTTTGCGTCTCCAGATTGCTCCGAATGTTCTCGACAAGCCTGAACGGTTACCTTTCTTTCATACCTTGACTGGCTACTATCCATGTAGGAAGTGCTCGGTATGTAAAGTAAATTCTCTTACCGGTAGAAAATTCTGCGAGGTTACATCTACGGCTACCTCCAAGACACACCCCATCAAACCCTTCATTGGTTGTTCCTCCAATAATGTGGTCTATCTCCTGCAATGTCCGTGCGGCCTACAATATATAGGCCGCACCAAGCGGACATTGACAGTGAGGGTGAGGGAACATATCAAAAATATCAGAAAGGGTTTTCCCAACCATAGCGTTTCAAGGCATTACGCCAATTGCCACGATAAAAACCCTGTGGGTACTAAGATCTGGGGGATCGACAAATTCACCCCCCATTGGAGAGGAAGCCATGTCCACCGTGAAATTTCCCGTCTCGAAACTCGGTGGATTTTCAATATGAGGACTTACTCTCCATGGGGGCTGAATGTTGAGTGGGATGTGAACTGTTACATCAATAACAGTTAATTATTTTGGACATCATTATTTATGAGGATCTTTTAGTGATGTATTTTATCCTATTTTATTTTATTAGTTTTTTCAGAGTCAGTATTTGTTATTTTATGAAGTTTGGGACGGTGTGGATATTTGATGCTGTTACTTTATATCCGTCTGAGTCAGCATTAATATCCTCCGTCCTCTTCTACAATGTTTTATCATTTATGGGATATTTATATGACCTTGAGTGGGTTAATTTCATATCCAGTGTTATATGTGTTTAATGGCATTTTTTTATTATTTGAGAGGTATAGATCTTCTCTTGCATAGAAAAATTGCATAGCATGCAACTGTTTTATGTGGCTTCCACTTGATTTCTGTTTTTGTCTATGCTGGTAGTCTTTTTCTTTCTTTTTTCCTTTTTTGTCCTATCAGCACCGGCTGTTTAGAGTGATTGTGTCTGGTTGGTTGAGCACACAATCACTCTTATAAATTTGGTTACAGAAACTTATTATAGCTGTCATAGGCTATTTCCGGCCGGTGGAACCCGATGGAACGCATTGACGGATGTTTTCCGCGTGCGTCACTTCCGGTTCCGGCTGATGACCAAGTGGAACGCACTTGCGGTTTACATCCGCATACGTCATTTCCGGTTTGTCCTTTTATATGCGTGCTGCCGTGTACATCCGGTCCACCTCTGATGATGTCACTTCCTTGACGACACGCGTCAGGTGATCCGGAACGAGCAGCACGCCACCAATACCGCGGTTTTTACTCATTTACTATGCCTGTATACATTCACCTTTGTGTGAGTATATTTTTATGCATTTATTAAACCTGAGTTTGTACAGTCTGCACTATGTCCTGCCCCTTTCTTTTGAGGTGAATTGAATATTGCTGAGATCATTACTCTGTCTGGTGGTACGATTTGAGCCTTCATTGCCCTTAACTATGATCTGTTGAGACACTGGGAATCGATGAGTTATACCGTTGGCACTGTCTGTCATTGATGGCCCAATTTGAGTTTATTGCATCGCCCATATCCATCTAATATCTGGTAAGCAGTTGGCATATTTCCACGCTTGGGTGTTGGCTTCTTTTCATCCGCACGGCTCTGATATTGGGAATTGGTCTCCACTACTTCTCATCTCTTTTGGACTGTTGGGACTTATTGTGGACACTCTACATTGTTTAATACCTAGTTACAGTGTTTGGCGCTACTACACCTTTTATACACACTCACACAAGATATTGAGGTATACCATATAGTTCAAATGTTTTATTTGACAAACATAGGAGTAATAAATACATACAGTAAAAACATATTGGACTGATCAGTAGTATCAATTACATCAAATACAAATGTAGTATAAGACTGGGGTAGGAACAAGTCGAGAACCACATATGGGGATCAATGCATAGTACACATTGTAATGAAAGGGACTATTAATAATATACATATAAGAAAAAGAGGGAGATTGCTAAAGAGGTGTGAGAGGGACAAAATAATACCCCACCCCACATACCTGAGTATATCCAAGTTGTATCAGCATGGTAAAGGGCAAAGCCATAATATAATAACAGGGAAGGTGGAGTCTGTAGCCAAAAACGCCATAGAAGAAGTGGTTATTAAAGAACGCAGTTCATGTTCATACACATTGTACACCTAGAGTATTAATTAAGGGACAATAGGTTTATATTCGATAACCAAAAAATGGTAAGGAATAGCAAAAGGCCGTGGAAGAAAGGGTTACCAATACCAATCCCTGGGAGTGTGGAGGGAAAGTTCATGCATATAAATTAAACCAGCTGGAGAATCAAGCCACCACAAGAGAGAACAAAAAGTAAGCACCAATATGCAGTAATCAGTATATAAAGCCCAGACCACTTGATGGATTAAACAAGAGGCTGCATTAAAGTAATAGAGGTTCAGAAGGGCCAGGAAAGAGCAGGAATAGTTTTTGTAATCAGAGTATAATAGCTAAATAAAATCAATAATAATAGATGAAACCATTGCTCACCAAACTGTATAGTATGGGAACAAAAAGGGTAAATCAGCCCAGCAAAAAGGGGTCAGCCATGTATGTAGACTAGATTTCTGCCTAGTAAGGATGAATCAAAGGGTATAATATGGGGGTGGCAAGTTAGTTTAGGCTTCAGGCAGCCTGCTCATCAGGGAGCAGCATAAAACTTATCATAAAGGAAAGGGATTGTAAAAGCAGTTCTTAGCAACAAGGCGTATGGTCACTGTTTCTCCACCTTCCCCGGATGGGGAACTGCCACCATACAAGTTCTTGAACTCAGCCCTATTTATGTGCAGAGATCCCGAGTGGTGTGTCACATGACGGTGACGTCACCCCCCCCCCGGCCGTTCAACTGAGCATGCGCGGAGCATGCAGCACGCCTGTGATGAACACAGGCTGCTGCAGATGGATCTGGATGGTCAGAAGAGAGGGGCTGGAGACACCAGGCAGGAAGCCTAGCTGAACAGCCCCAGTGCCATGATCGTCTCCGCCCAAAGGGGCGGGAGGAGATTCGTGGCTACCCGGGTGCATATGGGTCCCAAAACAAATCCATCCCTGGGCGAACCCAGACAGGGCAAACCACAGGCCAAGGCAAACAGGGCGACATATAAAAAAGAAATGTAATACATAGTACAATATAAATACACATATTCCACTGAATTGCCTATATACTAGCAACTCAGGAAATACTTACAATGCCTTAAATAATTTAATATATGCATGACTACAGGTAAAAACTGCAGTCATATTGATATTTTTGACTGTAACAGTAAGTCAAAATTGTGCTGCTGAGGGTAATGAAAAGGGAGAAAGGGAGAAAGGGACAAGGGGAGAAAATAAATAAAAAACAAGGGGGGGGGGGGGGAGAAGAAAGGAAAACATGAATCCAATATAGATAACATGGTATAGGCAAGCATTACCATAGATATATCCTAACCACAGAGAAATGGTATGCATATCATATACATAAATAAGACAAATAAGAACAGAATGGACCCAGTCCTAGTAGAGTCACAGGTGACAGTTCCTTGGTGAGGACCAGAAATGGGAAGAGGCCTTCAAGTAGAGATTGAGGCTGCATATAGCACCAAAGTACTACATAGATCTACAATCACATAGATTTGCAAGATCAGAAAGAAGAAAAAGAAAGAAAAGGGGGGGGGGGGACAAACTATACAAAACCTTATAGGAAAGGTTTGTATGATTGGGTCTCGTTGATCCCAGGGCGGCAAGTGGCATTCAGACACTCAATCCAAAGGGTCTCCCTCTGGAGGATGAGCTGATCCCAATTGCCGCCACGTGGGTCCTGGGGAACAACTTCCAGTACAAAAAAGCGGACTTTGCTTGTATTGAATCTGTGATATAAGTCAAGATGCCTACTGACAGGGGTAATCATTTTGCCACCTGCAGAAAAGTACACGTGGTCATTGATACGGCAGCGGAACTGGCGAATCGTCTTACCGGTACCGGCTATTGAACCAGTAGCTCCAGAAGAAGCTGTTTCAAGCGAAACATATTGAGCATTCTGGCTCTATGAAATATCTGCACATCTGATATCACATCAACCGATCTAGATGGACGACAATACACATTCCTACTAGCGTCTGTGAGATCCTTTTTGATGTGACGTATGCCCATACTATTGCAGTGATTACTATTTGTATATTCATATACCAATACCTTTTGATGGTGGTCATATGTATCAACGCCTCTGTCGAGGTGAAGGATTTATGTTGTTAATGTCTCTTTTTTTAATTGTAAACCAATAAAATGGTTATATTTTACTTACCTAGTGCCGTTAAAGTCCATGTCTTTTCCAGCAACACAATTCTTAGTAATTTAGGATGTGGCACTTTATTACATTTACTGCGCTCAGTAAACTGCTATCTGTTAGGGCATATTAAAACAGTATTTCGTTTGTAAGTTTGCCCTGGCAAGGCGCATGAAGATCTCATAGCCAAACTGTCTGTGGAAGTCTGGTTTGGGCAGGCCAGACTGGGCTTCTTGGTCACCCTGTGTCCCTAATAGACACAGGGTGACTTAGACATAAGAGGGGCCTAGGGGGCTAAGAGAGCGATTTTCCAACCTCTCTAAGGTAGGCTATGTTCCGTGGGCCCTCCCAATGTCTGCACCCACTAAGTACCCCAAACAAATTGTCTGGAAAACAGCGTTACTCACCTGACCAACCTCTGCCTCTCTTGTAGCACATACCCGCTGCTGGGGATAAGCATGGGCTGGCTGGAGAGAAGACAGGGTGATGGGGCTCACTTCGTCAGGCTGTTGGGGATCTGGACCGGGCGTTCAGCATCCCTGGGGTATACAAGTGAAGACTATAGTCCCATTCACTACCACAGGAACTCCATATTTCGTACATTGAGGGCAGAGCCCAGCCGCACTCTGCTCTGTTGCCAGCTCTTCTGCTGGGTTGGGGGTTGTCGACTACTACCCCCAGGACCTGGTTGGGGGGTCTGCTGTAGAGAGGAGGGATCGTCTACCTCCTCCTCCTGGTATTCCTGCAGGGTAGTTTGGGGATCTGGACAGGCCGTCCAGCATCCCTGTAGGTTTGGTGCAGAGACCATGGTCCCATCTGCACCATTGGGGTCAGGGCTGCTGTCTCCCTGTGGTTGGGGATAAGGATTATATGTCTCTGCTCCCTGGAAGGTACACTGCCGATGGGGAGGAAGAATGACACCTACAGCTTTCTGTAACACATACTGCTGCTGGGGAGGAAGGACGACACCTTCGGCTCCCTGTGACTCAGTCTGCCGCTGTAGGTCGCTTACTCATAACCATAACCATAACCATGAGTAAGCGACCTACAGCGTCGTGAAAGGTGTCAACCAGGCACGTCTGTTTGCACACTGTCTGTCTACTTTATACATGAGGCATAAAGGAACCCTTTTGATTTCATCATATACCTTGAGTGTGGTCTCAAATTTTGGATTTCTTCAGTTCTCGGATGGCGGATCTGACCTGCACCAGGTTTGACATACACACCTGAGCGGCTTTCCCCTTCTCATTGCTCCTCAAAGGCTTCCCACATTAAGCCGGGGCCATTATAGTCCTCACCTTCCGGCATATTGTCGTCAGCCATCCAGTGGTTGCGCCGGGTGGTGTATCACTTAAGTGCCCAGTAAGCTTCATCCAGCCACAACTCCTTCCAAATCAGGTCCCACAGCTCCGTCACCCACTCATCCAGGGGTTGCTCTCCTAGGAAAGGTAACCGCAGGGCAACGTATACCTGGAACTGCTGTTCTTCACTGGGAAGGCTCTCTCTCCGCCTCCGCTGCACACCCATTAAGGCCTCATACCACAGTTCCTTTTGAGTGGCATCTCTCCAGTCCAGTATGCCTTCTTCTGATACAGGCCCATCCTGTTGGGCCAAGTGTTGCTGCAACCTCCAGAGAAACTCCTCCTCATATGGGGATGCTGTACGGGTGTTAGCTCACTCCATAACGTTACCGGCTTCTCTGAGAGCTGCTTCTCCTTGCACTACGATGCCATCCCACCACTTGCCACCAATGTAACGGATCAACTGGCACCCCAACTGGATGTTCCTAGTGCTTCCCGAGGGCTCCAAGCACTCCACCAGACACCATAACCAACTCACTCCCCACGAACTGAACTCACACGATTTCAAAACGGCCTCAGAGTGAACCTAGGCTTGTGTGGTATTTGCCGACACTTTTTATTACCGTTAAATACTGCATAATCTTTATTTATTTATTTATTTTTTAGTGTGAATTGGACTAAAGTTTACCACATGCAATAATTTATGCAAATGAGTAACATGATAACCTTATCGCATGCGGTAAACGTTAGTGAATCGAGCCCTAGTCTTTCATAGAGAGAGCATTAGCAAACACTTTAAAATGATTGAAAAGACTGTACATTTAGTTTGATATATTTTAAAATAAAACATTACACTAAATATGCTATGTGATGCTTCTGTTTGCAGGATAGAACACCGTACAAATAACTAGAGTCAAGACCAGGTGTTTGGGAATCCAGTAAGGGAGATGCAAGACTCACCATGTTTAAAGGAATTCAAAGCATTTTCATTTGAAATCAATATTGCAGGTGTTTTACCTTATTTTGCACTCTGCATACTGTTAGAAAACAAAGAGTGGAGCCACATGTACTGACCTCAACCTATTTTTGTAGACATTTATTAATTTCATGTTGAAAAAATATTGTTTTTGTGATTTGAAATTGTTTAGGTCAGCTTGGTCTGGGTGTCTGCCTTAATTTGAACAGCGCATGAGATAGCAGAGTAGGACAAAGGTCTTCTTTCATGCTGGAAACAATCACAATCATAAGCACAAATGCTACAATATTTTGACAATCTTTACTTTGCGTATCTATGAGGATATACAGTATGTAGAAGTTCTGTATCTGTGGCAAACCTACTGTAGATGTTTGGCATTTCAAATTAGCGATCTTTTTGCTTTTCTTTTTTTAAATACTTTTTATTTAAAAACAAACATAGGAAACACATACAGTACATAATTATTCCAGTGTCATAAACACTTCTATAGTAATCTCTAGCTCTATATCAGAAACAAATCTTAGGCAATTAGAATTTAAACCGGATATTTTATTTGTATAAATATCTTTTTTTTTTTTTGTCCTTGGTGTATGTTTTCTACCTTGAGCCTGTTGCTAGTTCAATAGGAATACATTTATATGTTTCTGATGCTGTAGTAACTCTTGGAATACCATTCAATTCTCCTTGTTCAGATATAATATCCTCTTCAAAATTTTTGACTCTTCTTATTGGCAGGAAGTATCCTGATAATTCAGAAAATTGTCTAGAATAGCCAATATTTGATGATTGGCTTGCAAGATTGTTGTAATTTGCTCACAAGCTAGGGGAAATGTGGACTAAACCTATGTATGTAGGTTTTTCTAGGTGTAGGTGCTACTAGATCAGGGGTCACCAGTCTACTGTCCCCCAGACTTTAGAGTGTGCCTGACTGTGGCTACTGGGAGAAGAAAAGGTCCTGACGTCAGTGGAAAACGAAACAATGCACTGAATTGTGCCCCATCATTGGTGTAATTTGGCCCAATCGATGGTGTCATTTAGCCTGAGTGTTGGTGTCATTTGAAGGAATTGTGCCCCATTGTTGGTGTCATTGGGAGGAAGTATGCTCTATTGTTGTTGTCATCGGAGGGAATTGTGCTCCATCAATGGTGTCATTCAGCCCAATTGCTGGTGTCATTAGGAGGAATTGTGATTAAACAGTACCCTAAGGGCCAGGAAAAAAAAAAAAACAAGAAAGGGGCCACATCTGGCCACTGAGCCCCAGTTTGGAGACCAATGTACTAGATCTGGGATCTCCAAACTATGGCCTTCCAGCTGTTGTGAGAACTACACGTCCCAGGAGGCGTTGTAAAACTCTGACATTTACAGACATGACTAGGCTAGAATTGTAGTTCCTGAACAACTGGAGGGCCAAAGTTTGGAGACCCCTGTGCTAGATAATAGGTAACTGGGAATACAACATTGCAGCAATGGGTTCTTTCCTCCAACAACAGCAAATCACTAAGGCTGATAGGTATGAGCAGAACTAAGAAGCAGACTGCCATTAGTGCATAGTGTGGAAAGCAAAGAATGTGGGAAAGAATAATCTATATCTTATTAGGTAGGTAAACTATTAGTTAGTTAGGTATTGAGGAATCCTATTCAACAGTGAGTCCACCAGCTGCGTTACTTTATTTGCTAAAATTATTTGTTGTATTTTCTACTTCTAATAGCCCATTCACACATAAGCGTGCAATAAATTGCAAAAAATAGCTTGAAAACTGGATTTGTTTTGCTTTCCATTGGTGTGAAATGACGTGCATTTTAATGTGCATTGACACACATTTTTCTCTGTGTTAAATTGCTATGCATCATGCAGGTTATTTCCTCTGACATCACATCCCTTTGCTGTTTGTGGGTTGAGAGAAGGAGTGGGGGAGAAAAATAGAGACCAAGATTAATGCATTTTTTGTTTTGAAAAGGCATTGGCAAACGGAATGCCTAGCGTAACAGCCCTAATAATTGTGAATGCGGTAGCTATACTGAGGAAGAGGAGGCAGATGAGGAGATTGGGGCAAGCCAAATGGTGCTATTGAGTGCATCCTTTGCTCACGCAACATGAAAGTAAAGGGAAAGTTTTTAACCTTATACCAGGATTTATTATATCACTCATTTATTTCTATTAAGCCTGCAATTAAGACACCTCAATAAAGGCCTTCCCCTGCTTTACGTACACTCACGAGTACGGACACATTGGCATCTATGGGAAATCTTGGCTGGCTTGACATGGCGCTGTTCCCAGTTTTTAACATTGGCGCCTATGGGAAATCTTGGTCAGCTTGACATGGCACTGCTCCCGAACCATAAGTGACAGGGACGCCAAACTTAGGGAGCACCGAAAGAGGACCTAGGACTACAACATATCTGATTTAGGTGGCAGCCAGCTTGCCTATGTAATCTACCATGTCATATTCCTGGGTCCCCTTAACATGCTCCCCAACTTTGGTGTCCCTGTCACTTATGGTTCGGGAGAAGTGCCATCTCAATTTGACCAAGATTTCCCATAGACACCAATGTTAAAAACCGGGAGCAGTGCCAAGTCAAGTTGACCAAGATTTCCTATAGAGCTAGTGTATTTACATGCATTGAGAAGTAAAAAAAGAGATTGCTTCACTTTATGCTGTATGGGTCCTTGTAAGGGATAAAATAATAAAAAGCTTTTTTCTCAATAGACTTGCATTGCATTGATGTGCATTTACATACACCACACTGTACATGATAGCAGCATTGTGATGTGAACAGGACACACAATTGTTTTCTATGTGTCCTTGCAGTGCCCTGTATTTTCCCAGTGCAGTAAAAGGCAGGTCATTGCAGTATGTGTAAACTGTACCTAAATCTCCAAATTGCACTAATCTAGAACTGCAAGAATCCTAAATGTGCAACTTAAAGCAGAACTATACTAGCTGTATCACCCTTCTAGTTTGCTAGTTAGGAAAATGTAGTTGGCTTCTCTGTAGGCAGAGGTGCAGGGGTTAACTGTGTTTAGGAGGCTGTGCAGGGCTTCACAGGCTGTGACTGTTACCATCCCTTGTCTTTTGGACCTTACTGGAAATTTCCAGAACATTGTGGGTGGGGGGACAGAGGCTGCATCCTGAATATTTATGGAGTTTCCACCAATCTCTGGGGAGGTAGGCCTAGAAGGTGGGGATGCAACCCATAAATATTCTGACACCTGGCAGTCTAGGATCTAGGGTCCAGCCGTCTGAAGTGGACCCCTATGCTGGGGACTCTGCCCCTTGGGACAGAAAGGAGAAGAGGGGGGGGAGAGAAGAGATCTCCAGGAATTCACCCAGCTTTAGACTCAGCTAGGCATAGCTGTAGACTCCTAGCCAAGCCAAGCCTAGAAGCAGCCTGTCCATCAGAAAGGCCAAGACAGTAGCCACTCTTGATCCTGGGAGTTTCTAAAGGGGATTGAGTAAGTACAAACCAGCCATCACCCCTAAGGAAAGGAGTGGACAGTGAAGTGCCACACCTCACGTATCTGGGATCAGGTGTAGCTCAAGTGCAGTGCAAGGCAACCAGGAGCATGCCAATTCTCTAACCTTGGGACTAGAGCAGCCAGGTGCAATGCAATACAGCATGGTGCTGTGTTTTTAACAGAACTGTTTAGAATTTGTATTGCTTGTTGCTACTGAACTATTACTCCTACTGTGTGAAACACAGTTTGCAGTTTGGATTAGAGCAGCCAGAGACTTAACAGGTCCTCAACTGTTTGTTTGGAGTTTCCAGTTTTCTTTAGTTTGGGTATCCCATGCACCCCCAACCCCACTTAAGTTTGGCGTTCCTACAATAAACACCAAAACCCCTAGACAGTTTATTGAGCCATTTGGAGGAGTTTGGAAAATCCCTTTTGCCTCGCTGTGTGCCTCACTTTAATCTCTGCATGGGGTTACTGGACCAGTTCTCTATTGACCTGATCCAGAACCTCCATGAATGAAAATAAATGTATAGAAGAAAAATTGGTGTAGAGGTGGTACTGGAAGCCATGGGAGGTTTTTAACTGGCCCAGAGAATAGGAGGGGCTCATGGACAGAGCCTTGTGGTACCCCAACAGAAAGAGGAAGGGGAGTGGAGAAGATGGTGTTGTGTGTGACACTGAAAGTGTGCTGAGTCAGGTAAGAGGAGAATAGGTAAGGAAGTGGAGTTTTTTAAGAAGGAGCTGGTGGTCAACTGTGTCAAAAGCAGCGGAAAGGTACAAGAGTATGAGTATGGAGTAATGGCCGATGGTTTTAGCAGTTAGTAGGTCATTAGTGAGTTGAAATATGGCAGTTTCAGTGGAATGTTGTGGGTAGAAGCCAGACTGTAGGGGATCGAGGAGGTTATTGTCAGCGAGGTAGCGACTCATGCGGTTGTGGACAAAGTGTTCAACAAGCTTGGAGGCAAACGAGAGAAGGGAGATGGGTCTTAATTTATTCATACTGGTGGGTTCCTGTGAGTGTTTTTTAAGTATGGGGGTAACCAGTGCATGTTTGAGCAAGAAGGGAATGGTGCCAGAGGAGAGGGAGAGGTTGAAGATGTGTGTTAGAGAGTTTAGGATAGAGCAGGAAGGGGGTCGTAGTAATTGTGAGGGGACAGGATCCAGGGGACAGGTGGTGAGGTGGGCAAGTGTACCCCAAATAATTGATGCTGTTTTGAAGACAAAGGATATTCAAATATTGATTTTTATTTAGATTTGTTTTTTATATTGTTAAAAATAAACAAGTAAAATTTATATTTTTGAAAGAATTCTTAATTTACATTATTTCTTCACACCTGCCTAAAACGTTTGCACACAACATTCCATAGGGACAGCAAAATGTTGAAGCCAGATATTTATTTTATAACTTAGAACACTTTGCATATTCTGAATAAGACTTTATTATTAATACAAAGAAGATTACCATATCAAAAATCAAAGTGCCAATGTATCTGGTGAATGAATAATTTTATCATCATTTGTGTCCATACCTGTATATGCTTTTTATAAACTAAAACCCTTTAATTTTTTTCTGTTTTGATTATTTTATTAAAAGTTTAAGCTGGCTATAGATGGTGTGATTTTCCTTTCTACAGCTACGGGTTGTAGAAATGAATCCCTCCCACAAAGCTATTGTGTTCTCCTGATGAGGGGGGTTGCAGGGAGCCATCCCTATCGGCAGCACCCACGGCAATTATTGCTAGCGGCTATAGCTGCTGACAAATTTCCATGAAAAATCTGACATGATGGTTGTACCCAAGTCAATTGACGGATTGATTTGGGTATAGTCAGCCTGCCCATGGATGCCTTGAATCTCGGCTGGGCCCTGCTGAACCAGTTAATGCTCAAACCCTCTATGTCCAGCTTTACTGTAAGTACAAATAGAGAATAGTACAGCCTTAGAAATGGCAAATGTAGGTAGAACTTGCAAACAATGCAGGTGAGACACAGTTTGAGAATAGCAAACAACAACAGAGGTATGCATACATAATAGGTACAGCAAATTCTTAAGGATGAAACCAGACCATCAAAACCAACCAGGGATGGTAAAATAAAACATATTGAGTGCGCTAATTCCAAGAGTGCTGGTCAAATAGGATAGAACCTATTTTTTAGACCCCTGATCTAATAGCACCTACGTCCAGAAAAAAAGCCACATTTGCTTAAAACTCTATCCTACATAGATAGGTTTACTCCACAATTCCCCCAATTATTACAACAATCTTGCAAGCCAATCATCAAAACAGGCTGCTACTGGTAAATCATCAAAACATATTGGCTATTCTAGACAATTTTCTGAAAGATCAGGATACTTCCTGCCAATAAGAAAGTCCAAATTTTTGAAGAGGGGATTATATCTGAACAAGGAAAATGTAATGGTATTGAAAGAGTTACAGCATCAGCAACATATAAATGTATTCCTATTGAACTAGCAACAGGCTTAAAATAGAAAACATACACCAAGGACAAAAAAAAAAAAAAAAGATATCTATACAAATAAAATATCTAGTATAAATTCGAATTACCTTAATTCCTAATTTTCTGATCTAGAATTATGTACTGTAGAGTATGTGTTTCCTATGCTTGTTTTTCAATAAGAAATATGAAAAAATGAAAAGTTAAAGATGGCCTCATTTGAAATGCATCTAGGTTTGCCATAGATTCACAACTGCTATATAATTCTTCATAAATACGCAAAGTAAAGATTATCAAAATACTGTAGCATTTATGCCTATGATTGCAATTGTTTCCAGCATGAAAGAAGACCTTTGCCCTTCTTTGCTATCTCATGCTCTGTTCAAATCAAGGCAGACACCCAGACCAAGCTGCCCTGAACAATTTCAAATCACAAAAATAATCTTTACTAAACATAAAATAAATTAAAAAAAATTGCATTGGGGGGTTATTATCTAAAAAAAATAGGTTGGGGTCAGTACATGTGGCTCCACGCTTTGTTTTCTAGCAGTAAGCAGAGTGCAAAATAAAGTAAAACACCTGTAATAATGATTTCAAATGAAAATGCAGCTTTTCATTCCTTTAAAGAGGAAGTAAACCCTCCTCTGCAAGTTGTACCTATAGGTAAGCCTATGATAAGGCTTACCTATAAGTACTGCAAACATGTACCGTTTAGGAGATATTTACCTTACATGCAGCCAGTGACATCACTGGCGCATGCTCTCTGAAGGAATGGCCGCTCATGCTATTTCTTCAGAGCCCCATGCCGTGACCATCGGCTCCCGCAGGCATGCGCAGGAGTGACGTCATCGCGGCTCCAGCTAATCAGATGGCCAGATGCCCAGAAGAAGGGCGACACAACATGTCACCCATGAGAGAGGTGAGCGGTCGGCACTTCAGGGGTTCGTTCTAAGGTAAGTATTTCAGAATGAGCTAGTATGCGATGCATACTAGCTCATTATGTGTTTGTCTTTCAGGTGTTCGTTTTAAAAAAAAAAAATTCTGAGGTTTACAACCTCTTTAAGTTATTTGTACAGCATTGTATCCTGCAAACATAAGCATCACATAGCATATTTAGTGTCATGTTTTATTTAAAATATATCAAACTAAATGTACAGTCTTTTCAATTTTTTTACAGTGTTCACTAATGCTCTCTCCATGAAAGACAAATTCTCTTTTGCCCTTGCAGACCCCCACAACCACCAGGCCAAGGTTGTGAGAAAGAGGCTCTTGTCCCCATCAACATAGGGACAAAGTGCTTTGTTTGGGGGGGAACTGTCAATAACCCCCCCCCCCGATAAGGGCATGTGGGGCGTACGCATTGCATCCTGCCGACTACACCAAGCTGTGGATGAGGCCACTTGCCCTGCACATGGGGGCACCTTTTACAGTGTTTTGACATGCTCATCAATGCCCAGGACCAGGTGGGCACTGAAGTCATGTGAGAATCAAATATTAAAGTAGAACTTTACCCATAAGAACTTGCTTCTTGCTAGAGGCTGCTATTTAGCTGAAGCCCAAGAGCCCCTAAACAGCAGTAAATCATAAAGCAGAACTAAACTAGTTGATTTAACGGTTTAAAAAACAGTTACATTCCCGACATGCCAGAATTATTAACTGTCACATTTGCTTGCGTCCTCAACCAAACTGTCAAACCATCAAATAGCTGGGGCCATACCTGATCACATGTGCAGCACCATGGCAGTTACAGTTTAAACAGAAGCAGCGTTCTTGGCTGTAAAGGATAGGAGGGTTTAATTTTGTTTTAAGGCTGTCAGCAGATCGGCCTCTACAAACTCAGCAGTGCCTAAAAATGCCTAAAATAGAGAGCAGCTGAGCATGTGCAGAGCAGGGTGAAACAGTGTATTACTGGATTTTAAACAGTATAGACACACATTTTTAATGTTTTACATAGCTATAAATACCTGCAAAAGGGGCCAGCCTGAAGTGATCTAGCAGGACTTCATTTTCTACCTAAAGTTCCACTTTAAGGCAGTTCCCCAACTTAGAGATGAGCTGTGTCACTGTGTGCAGTAATAAAAGTACCTCACACCTACCTCACACCTACTCTTCATACATGCAATTGTTATTGCCTTTCTTCCTGTACCATATTGCCAGACTAAAGGTTTCCGTAACGCGAGTTTGGTCCTGGTTGCCACCGGAGGCCTACCACTGGGGAGGAGGTCTAATCAACAATCGCCTCGCTACCGGAAGACCCATTACTTGCACCAGATATCTCACTTTACGATGGCTGCGATGTACCTTGAGCTAGTTCCTGGTTACCCATAGTAACTATATTTTTTATCCTGTTTGTCTTGTCGACTTAACCTTGTATGAGTGGTTTCGCTTCATAAGCCCTATGTGCTTTACTGACCCTAGTTCTTTTGATACGCTAAAACCAACATGCACCCTTTTGAAAAACTTCAGATCAGGCTTAGAACAGTTGATGCAACTTTACTTAAAAGTCTTTCGCATTAAAGTTTAACATGAACAATGTCCATAACCAGGACCACTGATAGGGGGGACCAACGGTCCTCTTGTAGAGGGCCCAAAAATACAAAGGGGCCCACATAGGGAAGGGGATTAGTGACGGATGACAATTGTGTCTCTCTTCCTCTAGCAGATGAAAGTTGCTCTCTCCCCCTCTCCCTGCTGCCGGCTTTCAGCTGATAGGGGAAGAGAGACACAATTGTGGTCGGTCACTAATCCTCCTCCCTGTGTGGGCCCCCCTCTCAGCGCTGGCTCTACTTCAACTCTGCTCAGGGCCGGTGCTTTCCTCTAGGCAAACTAGGCAGCCGCCTAGGGCGCGTTGCCATCTAAGGGCGCAGCCATGAGTCAGCACTCTCTCTCCATCATTAATGATCCTTGTGAGCTGAGGGGAGAGGCGGCAGTGGGCGAGGAAGAAGTGACAGAGGAAGATGATAGGTGTCTGGGGCAGTGTCAGAACTACCAGGCCTTGGCTTTCCACCGCTGTTTGGGGGGGCCCAATAGGCAGGAAGGGAGCCCACTGGAGTGCTGCCTGCATGATGATCCTCTTCGGCTGGAGCTGAGTGGTCTAAACCCCGAGCAGGAAGTGATACTCTGCACTGAGCTGGTGGGCAGCCGTTTACGTCCCTGGGTCGATATTAAGTAGGGAGCGGAGGAGAGCTGTACCTGAGCCGGAGCTCGGCACTGACTGCTGCTTCTCCATCCACCAGGAGTCGGTTGGAGCCGTGGTGAGCACTGTGGTCCAGGAGAGGAGCGTCCTGGGAAAAGGAATCACGGTGAAGGAGGGCAGAGTGCGGACCACTCTCTTTATACTGCCTAGTGGGTGTCCCCAGAACAGGGGATCGGGGTCCCGGGGTGTGACATGGTGGATCCCTGGTGTGAAAGGGAATCGGGGGTCACCAGGTTTGCCATGGTGAATCGGAGTCACCAGGTCTGACATGGGAGATAGGGGTCACTGGGTGTAACAGGGGTTCGGGGTCACCATGTGTGCCCTGAGAAATTGCGGTCCCTTTGTGTGCCATGGGAGATTGATGTCCCCAGGTGTGACATGTAAAAACATCAGGGTCTCTCCGAGTATGACATGGAGGAACCTCAGGGGCCCCTGGTGTGACATAGCGGAACATTGGGGTCACTGGGTATGACAGCATGACATCAAGGAATATTGGGGTCCCAGGATGTGACATGGAAAAACATCAGGGTCCCTGGGTGTGACATAGAAGGACATAAGGACATGAAGGAATATGGGGGTCACTGGGTATGACAGCATAACATGGAGGAACCATCAGATCAGGGTCACTGGATATGACAGGAGTTTTTAACCCTTTCCCTTTTTATTTTTTTTGGGGGGGCGCAAGTAGCTGGTCTTGCCTAGGGTGTAAAATAGTCTAGCACCAGCCCTGACTCTGCTAGGTGAGGTTATCTCTGTAATTTTCTCTCCCTGCAGTCCTTCCTATACGCCTTGTCCCAGCCTGTATATTTTTTTTTAACTCTCCCCCCTTTGCTCTGTATTCATGACACAATCACAGCTGATCAGGTACATTGAAGAATTTACTGTTACACTGGTTCGATTGCTGCCTGTTATCCTTTGCCAGTGAAGTTTAGTGTGCTTTATGTAGCTGGGCTTCCCATTCCTCTCCCCCAGACTGCTTCCTGACCTATGCAACATTGCTTCTTCTCCCCTACACTGCCAGTTCCCCCTGCAAATCCATGTACCAACTCATTCTATTTACCCATTTACTAACTGATCTGGAAATAGTAAACTCCAGTTTTTATCTTATATCTACTGGTAAGCCTATAGTAGGGCTTACCTGTAGGTACAGTGAATACCTCCTAAACGTAGCAGCCAGTGATAGCACCGATGCATGTGTACTGCGCTCTTAATGGACCACATACCATCCATTGAGAGAGCTGTGCTGTGACCATGACTTCCGCACACATGCGTGTGAGTTACATCATCACAGTTCGGCCAAACGACTGGAGCCCAGGAACCCAGAGAGAAGACCAGACAAAGATGGAATCCCTCTTAATAGTGACAGCACACCGCTACAGAAATATGTTTTTTAGGTAAGTCTGTCATAATATTTCACCAAAGCCAGCCTCCCCTCCCTTCCCAACAGGGTTGTTAAAAAAAATAAATTGAAAAATATAATTAAGGACTCATTCAAACAGGTACTCTGGCTATGTGAAGGAGGGGTTTGGGCTGGAGCCACTTGTCTTTTTATGGGGGTGCAGTACAAAAAGTGGTCACTTCCCCCACCTATAACTGGTCTAAACAGCAAGGAGCATTGGAAGGGCAAACGCATGACAAAAAAGCCAGAGAATTTCCAGTCACAACTTACCAACCAGCCTGTGACCAACAAAATTAACCTGTCTAACTGAATGTGTTAAAAACAGGGGTTTAGTTGCACACATTTTTTGACATGCGTTTGCCCTTCCAGTGCTCCTTGCTGTTAAGACCAGTTATAGGTGGGGGCTTTTTGTATTGTTATATTGGTCAAGTAACACACTGACACCTTTGCCGCCATTGTGCGATGTGCTGGGTGTTCATTGTGACCCTGCGCCTTTAAGGAGGGGTGGGCTTCCTCTAGTCACCTGTCCTCCATCTATCCATCAGAACACATGTGCTCCCACTGTGGAGACTCTTTAAAGGTAGAGTTAGGGACTGCAGATATCAAGGTGCCTTGCCGGGGACTGCAGCATAAGCATGTATTTGCAAATGTGTCCAACTAAACCCCTGTATTTAATGCATACTGTTAGACAGGTTAGTTCGGTTGGTCGCAGGCTGGTTGTTAAGTTGTGACAGGAAATTCCTTGGCTTTTTTGACATGCGTTTGCCCTTCCAGTGCTCCTTGCTGTTTAGACCAGTTATAAGTGAGGGAAGTGACCACTTTTTATATTGTTGTTATATTGATCAGGCAACGCACTGACACCTTTGCTGCCATTGTGCAATGTGCTGGGTGTTCAGTGCATTCCTGCGCCTTTAGGGGGTGGGCTCCCTCCAGTCACCTGTCCTCTATCTATCCATCATAATACATGTGTTCCCACTGTGGAGACTCTTTAAAGGTAGAGTTAGGGACTGCAGATATCAAGGTGCCATGCCGGAGCCTGCAGCTTACTCATGTATTTGCAAATGTGTGAAACTAAACCCCTGTATTTAACGCATACTGTTAGACGGGTTAATTTGGTTGGTCGCAGGCTGGTTCGGAAGTTGTCACTGGAAATTCCTTGGCTTTTTTGATATGGGGTACGGACACTGCCACAGGCCCTAATTTGACAGGTGTGTGAAAAAATGAAATGAAAATCAAACAAATTACAAAAACAAATTCTAACAAAATGCATGTAACTAAACCAAATTTTTAATTTAATGAATCCATCTGGAACGTAATGAAACACATTTTTTCATCTCTGCTAGCTACAGGAGCAAGTTGTGACCCCCCCCCCCCCACTCTCCTCTTCTACCTCCGCTGCTGCTGATGGGTGTGCATGCAGCTGAGGGGCTTTCCCCTCTCCCTCCTCAACCACGGCAAAAAGCCACTGCAAAAAGAGAGAGAGTGGCTCTGTGGGAAGATCCTGTGACCTCTCTCCTGGCAGGCTGCAGAGTGGACTAGTCAAGGGAGGCTGGAGGAGGGTTATGGGATATGTAGTCCCATTGGAAGTGCTGCCCAATGGAAGTAATGGGGCCTGAACTACAGCCCCAACAATCTCTCCAGGAGAACAGAGGAGAGCTCTGGACTTTTCCAGGTAAATTTAAGGGCGAAAGAGTACAAGGACCTGTTGCAGAACTTTGTGCCCACACCAGGGGATCAGTGTACAGCAGGACTAAGTCACTGGGGGAAGCCTTGCTGTGCTGAGCACCGAGGGTTACAGATGCTGTGACTTGTGTGCCGACTGAGCCACTGCCAGGATACTGCCTGGATATTGTCTTTGCTGTGCTGAGGATCGGAGTTGCCCCAAGTAAGAAGTGAGTGGACATCTGACTAGAGGGACCACTGCAGCCATAGGCGTGCACAGTGCACACAGTGTTTGCAGGGTGTACCTTGGCACACCCTAATCACCCTGTGCACCAGCATACCTCCCATCCTGAACTCACAGACACACTTGGCTGCATTAATGTGGCAGGCAAGGATGCATTAGCATGGGCACAATCATTTGTCATTTAGTTGACCAGGGCACTTCCCTGCATCTGTTGCATTCCAGGGAGAGGGGGGAGACGGAGTCCAGCTGTAACAGACATGATTGGGCAGGACTGCAGATGTGTCCGAGGATATTGGGCCGGGCTGAGTCCCAGTGATGAAAGTGGTTTGGCAGGACTGCAGGTGTCAGGAGTGGGCGGAGTCTGGCGCTGGTCTGGTTGTAATAGAAACAGAGTGGGATCAGCTGGAGGAGTGGAGACCCCATAACTGGCACATGTCACTTTGGAGATCGGGTAAATCACAACCCATCCAGTGGCAACAACCTCCTCCTTCCATCGAGATCTTCCCTCCCTATAATACACTAGTGATGTCTGAATCCCCCCCCCCCCAACTTGGCCATTTTTTTTCCAACCCCTATAGCTTAACTTCTCCCGCAGCAGTCATCAAAGTCTTCTTGCTCCCCCCTTTACCCTCAAAACTGGACTGCCCCTTGCTGGGGTGATTAGGGGCAGGGGGTAAAAGCAGGGCCGGTGCTAGACTATTTTACGCCCTAGGCAAGACCAGCTACTTGCGCCCCCCCCAAAAAAAGAGAAGGGATTAAAAACTCCTCTATGTCATACCCAGTGACCCTGATCCATGTCACACCTGGGGACCCTGAAGTTCCTCCATGTCACACTTGGGGACCCCAATCCCCCATAGCACACCCAGGGACCCCATGTAACGCTCCTGCGTTTCATGTATGGTGTGGATTTTCAGCTGCAGAAATATTCCACTTCAGTAGTCATGTAAGAGAGATGCTGAGATACCATTCCCAACCTCAATGACTCATCATGTGTGGAAGGTCTTAATTCAGCTAGTAAATACACACACTCAACAAGCTGGTTCCTAGAGTGACTTTATGTATGTAGTAACACAGTGATGAAGATTTAAGAGACAGGTTGAGTGGAGGTGGTAGGTGACAGACACTTGAAGGTAAGACAGTAGGAGATGGATGCAGGTAGGTTTAGCAATCATGTATGGTAGCAGATGACAGAGTAGCAGGTGGACATACAAGAGAGATCAACCCAGTGCAGGAATAAGTAGCAGTAGTCTTTAGAGCTAGCAATCTAGATATGCAGATGTGATAAATAGTCTTTACTATGCAGAGCTAGATAGTGTAAGCTTAGTATAAGTTTATAAAGGGTTCCCCTGCGGGGTACTTAGCACTAATAGCAATACAGCCGAAGGTTGGTTCAGGAGGAGCGGATGACCCGGAAGCGGGATGCAGGGATCAGCGCAGCGAGGTTCCGTCAGCGAGGTATGCTTGCAAGCACGAAAGCTTCAAGCCAAGTTAGCATCCAGGTAAGGGTGTTTGAACGAACACATGTGAGTGAGAACCGGCGATTTAAATAGCCATCTAGTCCGGCGCTGAGTGATGACAGCTTCAGTCTTAAAGGTGTATGCGCACCTTTCCAAAAGAGAATGGTGGGGCGCATACACTTGTGAAAAGAGTAATTTAGGGTACCAAAGGTACCGGAACATTACAATACCCCCCCTTAAGGCCGGCTCCTGAAGGCCTCTGGAGCTAGTTTGTCTGGGTATCTCGCATGAAAATTGCGGATTAATCTAGGGGCATGTATTTCAGAGGTGTTTAGCCAGGTGTCGTCTTGGGGCCCATAGTTCTTCCATCTAACCAAGTACTGAAGTCTTCTTCTGTAGATACGAGAATCCAGAATCTCTTTTATCTCGTATTCTTCTCCACCTTCAACTTGTACAGGAGGCGGAGGTGGAATATTAGGCCTTATTCCTTGGTCCGGAACATGGGGCTTCAGTAGCGACACATGGAAAATGGGATGGATTTTTAGGTCTATTGGCAATGTAAGCTGTACTGCAGCTTTTCCAATAAGTTTTTTGATTGGAAAAGGTCCCAAGAACAGAGGTCCAAGCTTTTTGCTAGGGATCTTCAGTCTTAAATTTTTTGTTGAGAGCCAAACGAGGTCCTCGATAGTGTACTGTGGAGAAGGTCTTCTGCGAAGATCATAGTACTTCTTTTGTTGACTGTGAGCGTGTGCAATGGTAGTATTTAATAAACCCAGAGAATCCTTTATTTGGGTAAGATAGTCTGAGGCTACTGGGTTGTTTGAAGGAAGGATGCGTGGTGGAAGAATAGAGGGATGAAACCCATAGTTCAAGTAGAATGGACTCTGCTTGGTTGTACTGTGGGTTGCGTTGTTGTAGGCAAATTCTGCCAGAGGGAGAAGATCCACCCAATCATCCTGTTGGTAAGAAGTGTAACAACGTAAATACTGCTCGATGCATTGGTTGACTCTTTCAGTCTGTCCGTTGGTCTGCGGATGGTAAGGAGAAGTGAGCTTCCGCTCGATCCGTAGTATGTGACATAGTTCTTGCCAGAACTTAGAAATAAATTGGGATCCACGGTCAGACAGAAGAGTTTTTGGGATACCATGTAATCTAAAGACATGTTTCATCAGGAGTTCTGCCGTTTGTTTGGACGAAGGTAGTCTGCGAATAGCAATGAAATGTGCCATCATTGTCAGATGGTCCACTGACACCAAGATGGTATTAAATCCTTTGGAAAGAGGCAATTCTACGATGAAGTCCAAGGACAAAACTTCCCATGGAGTTTGGGGTATTGGTAGACTGCATAGTAGACCGGATGGTCTCGTAGTGTCAATTTTGGACCTGGCACAGACATTGCATGAAGAGACGAATTTTTGTATAGATGTTTTCATGTCAGGCCACCAGAATTGCCGGGAAATCAAATTAAGAGTCTTTGTCATACCCATATGTCCTGCCATAGGCACATCATGAGATAATTCCAAGATCTTGGTGCGTAGGGTAGGTGGTATGTAAAGTTTGTCGTTGTAGTAGAGGAAGCCTTCTGCATCAGTATTTAGTTGTGGTGGGGGTGAATCCAAACTTATACCATGCAAAACCTCTTCCTTCAAGGAACGGACAACTCCAATAATGCGTTTGTGAGGTATTATAGGAACGGAAGGGATTTCAAAGTAGTTTTCTTCAGTTAGTCGTGATAGTGCATCCGCCTTTTTGTTCTTATCTGCAGGTGTGTAAGTCACTAGGAAGTTAAACCTTAGAAAGAATAGTGACCATCGTACCTGTCGGTGCGAGAGAGTTTTGCTAGTCTGAAGATATTGGAGGTTTTTATGGTCCGTGTATATTATTATTGGTAATTGGGTGCCTTCGAGTAAATGTCGCCAATTCTCCAGAGCCAATTTTATAGCAAGCAGTTCCTTTTCACCCACAGGGTAATTTATCTCGGGACTGCTTAGGGATTTAGAAAAAAAGGCGACTGGATGAAGTGGTGAAGTGTGGGTTGGTCGTTGGGAGAGTATTGCTCCTACTGCCATGTTTGACGCATCTACCTCCAGAATGTATTGGAGGGATGGGTCTGGATGGCGTAATATGGGAGCGGAAGTAAACCTTGTCTTTAGCAAGTGAAAAGCTTTATTGGCTTCTTCTGACCATTTGAATGTTTTTTTTATGCTAGTGAGCTGTGTGAGGGGTCTCACAATAACAGAAAAGTTTTTAATGAACTTCCTGTAGAGATTTGAAAATCCCAGGAATCGCTGTAGCGCCTTGCGTGTGGTTGGTGTAGGCCAATCCTGAATGCAGGATATTTTACTCATGTCCATCTCGATTCCTGTTTTGGATATGATGTAGCCTAGAAAGAGTACCTCGTCTTTATGAAACAAGCATTTCTTCAGTTTCACATAAAGGTTATGTGCAAGCAATCTCGATAGTACAAGTCTTACATGTCTTATGTGTTCAGACAGGGATCGTGAATATATAAGTATATCGTCCAGATATACCACAACACAGACATCTAGTAAGTCTTTAAAAATATCGTTTATAAATCGTTGGAAAACTGCAGGGGCGTTGCATAGCCCGAATGGCATCACAAGATATTCGAACAATCCGTATCTGGTTCTGAATGCAGTCTTCCACTCGTCTCCATCACGGATTCGAATGAGATTGTATGCTCCTTTCAGGTCCAATTTTGAAAAATAGGTAGCTCCACGCACCTGCTCAATGAGCTCAGGGATAAGCGGTAGAGGATAGCGATCTTTTATTGTGATAGCATTCAATTTCCTGTAGTCGATGATAGGTCTGAGACTTGAGTCCTTATTGCGAACAAAAAAGAGTCCTGCTGCTGTGGAAGAAGTGGAAGGTCTAATAAAACCTTTTTCCAAATTCTCATCCAAATAGGTTTTGAGATGGGAAAGTTCATCCTGTGAAAGAGGATAAACATGACCGAACGGCAATTTGCTATTTGGGAGTAGATCAATGCTACAATCATAGTCTCGATGAGGAGGTAATGCTTGAGCATTTTTCTCAAGAAAAACCTCAGAAAGATCCTGATAACATAGTGGTGCAATCTCATCTGTCACCATAGACAGAATCTTCCCGGAAGACGGGAGGTTACACGTATCCTCGCAATAGCAAGAGAGGAAGGCCAAGGACCGTTCCTTCCAATCTATGGTTGGTTGGTGTGTGTGTAACCAGGGAAGTCCCAACACAATGGGAAAGTGGGGTGAAGGTATTAAATCGAAGGTAGTAGTCTCTCTATGAGACTCGTTAATAGTGACTAGAAGTGCTTGTGTCTGATCGGTGATTGGACCAGAGGATAACGGAACACCGGTAATAAGACTTACTGAGACAGGTTTAAGTTTAGAAATAATAGGAATTTTATTTGAAGCAGCAAAACATATATCAATATAATTTCCACAAGATCCTGTGTCAATCATGGCCTTAGTAGTAATCCTGTTCTGGTCCCACTGTAATGTCAAACAAACAAAAATGTAAGGGTTAGTGAATGAAGTTGTCAATCCCCCTAGGAGGACATGTGAACACTCACCCTTCTTTTTGTTGACTAGGGGACAGACATTTATCTTGTGATCCGGGGATGCACAGTACAAGCAGAGATTTTCATATCGTCTTTTGGCTTTTTCCATAGTTGATAGCGGTGGGTGTATGGTTCCTACCTCCATAGGAACGGGGTTAACGGCCGGAATCCGAGAGGAAACGGATAATGGCATTCCCATTTTCTCAGCCTTTCTTTCTCGTAGTCTTCTATCTATGGTAATACTGAGTTGTATTAATGCATCCAGGGTTTTTGGTAGATCCACTCGGGCGAGTTCGTCCTTAACGGCTTCTGATAGGCCAAGCCTAAATTGGGTTTTCAGAGATGCATCATTCCATTCTGAATCAAGGGTCCATCTCTTGAATTCCGTGACAAAGTCTTCTACAGGCCTCCTTCCTTGTTTCAAGGATCTTAATTGAAGATCGGCAGTACTCTGCCTATTGGGGTCATCATATAGGCTAGTGAGTTCTGCTAGGAACAAGGCATAGGAGTTGAGAAGCTGGTCGTTTTTCTCAAAAAGAGAGTCTGCCCAGGCTTGAGGATCGCCTGTTAGGTAAGAAATAATAGTACAAACCTTAATGTGATCAGTAAGGTAGGTACGAGGTTTTAGCAAAAAAAGTAACTCACATGCGTTTTTAAATTCGCTAAATTTTTTGCGATCGCCTGTAAATACCAAAGGGGGATTTATCTTGGGTTCAGGGGACTGAGCAGAGGTAAGTTGTGTCAGTCTAATTACCTGCTGCGACAGAGCCTGATTGTCTTCTTTTAATTCAGCAAGTGCGTGTATTAACGCAGTTACTTGCTGTTTTAATTGTGTCACCTGAGTGGTTATTTCTGCTGAATCCATTTGTAGGTTCGTTCAATCTGTAACGCTCCTGCGTTTCATGTATGGTGTGGATTTTCAGCTGCAGAAATATTCCACTTCAGTAGTCATGTAAGAGAGATGCTGAGATACCATTCCCAACCTCAATGACTCATCATGTGTGGAAGGTCTTAATTCAGCTAGTAAATACACACACTCAACAAGCTGGTTCCTAGAGTGACTTTATGTATGTAGTAACACAGTGATGAAGATTTAAGAGACAGGTTGAGTGGAGGTGGTAGGTGACAGACACTTGAAGGTAAGACAGTAGCAGATGGATGCAGGTAGGTTTAGCAATCATGTATGGTAGCAGATGACAGAGTAGCAGGTGGACATACAAGAGAGATCAACCCAGTGCAGGAATAAGTAGCAGTAGTCTTTAGAGCTAGCAATCTAGATATGCAGATGTGATAAATAGTCTTTACTATGCAGAGCTAGATAGTGTAAGCTTAGTATAAGTTTATAAAGGGTTCCCCTGCGGGGTACTTAGCACTAATAGCAATACAGCCGAAGGTTGGTTCAGGAGGAGCGGATGATCCGGAAGCGGGATGCAGGGATCAGCGCAGCGAGGTTCCGTCAGCGAGGTATGCTTGCAAGCACGAAAGCTTCAAGCCAAGTTAGCATCCAGGTAAGGGTGTTTGAACGAACACATGTGAGTGAGAACCGGCGATTTAAATAGCCATCTAGTCCGGCGCTGAGTGATGACAGCTTCAGTCTTAAAGGTGTATGCGCACCTTTCCAAAAGAGAATGGTGGGGCGCATACACTTGTGAAAAGAGTAATTTAGGGTACCAAAGGTACCGGAACTTTACACCCCAATTCCTCATGGCACACCTGGTGACCCATAACCCCTGTTACACCCGGTGACCCCTATCCCCCATGTCACACCTGGTGACTCCGATTCCCCATGGCACACCTGGTGACCCTGATTCCCTTTCATACCAGTGATGCTCCATATAACACCCAGGGACCCCCCCCTGTTCTGGGGACACTCAGGGGGGCGGTATGAAGAGAGTGGCCCGCACTCTGCCCTCCTTCACAGTGAGCCTGCTGATTCCTTCTCCTAGAACGCTCCTCTCCTGGACCACAGTGCTCAGACCACAGTGCTCACCACAGCTCCAACCGGCTCCTGGTGGAGGTAAAAGCAGCAGGTCAGAGACCTCTGCATGTCCTTCATCACCAACCTCCTCAGACCATTCTGGTGCCTCGTCGCTTCTGCCCCAGTAAAGGTTCTGCCCTCCAGTGCTGAGCTTCGGCTCAGGTTCAGCTCTCCTCCGCTCCCTGCTTAATGAACGGCTGCCTACCAGCTCAGTGCAGAGAGTCACTTCCTGCCCGGGGTTAAGGCCACTCAGCTGCAGCCAAAGAGGATCATCATGCAGGCAGCACTCTGGTGGGCTCCCTTCCTGCCTCTTGGGGCCCCTCCAACAGTGGTGGAAAGCCAGGGCCTGGTAGTTCTGCCGCTGCCTAAGAAACCTGGCATCTTCCTCTGTCCCTTCTTCCTCCCCCACCGCCACCCCTCAGCTCCCAATAATCATTTATGATGGAGAGAGAGTGCCGACTCCTGGCTGCGCCCCTAGGTGGCAATGCGCCCTAGGCGGCTGCCTAGTTTGCCTAGTGGAAGCACCGGCCCTGGGTAAAAGAGGTGTTGGGTGCGTCGCATGGGGAAGTGGAGTTAGTAGTAAGTGGTTATGTTGTGTGGGACAGGTGATTAGGAGGTTAGGTTAGAGAAACAGGATTATTTTGGAGGGGAAGTAGAGATTTAAATTCTGGCGTTCCACAAAACCAGGCTAAATCTCTGAGGTGGAGGAAGATTTGTGCTGGGTAAGGGAGAAGAAGATTTGTGCTGAGGGGGGGGGGGGGGTGAGGGGGGGGGTTTGCTTTGAAAAGGGGAACAAACAATCTTTGTGGAGGGGGGGCAAATATTCATTCTGGGAGAGTTGAGCATACAGTTTAGTGCTGGGCTTTATTTTTGGGGGGAGGAAATTGGGATTTTTGCTGAAAGGGTAAAGGTGGGGGGGGGGGGGGGAAGAGTATTGCCTGCAGATACACATTCGCACTCTCCTGACCCATATACTATGTGTTACACACCCCTAAATCCTGTTCTTGTTTTGTTTTGAACGTCTGACACTTACTATCCATTACACGCTTCTGTCCTCTGCATTCTGTGCATTACACACTCTGTGCATTATGTACACCTGGACCCTACATTCTGTGCATTACACACTCCTGTCCCTTGCACTCTGCGCATGATGTACTCCTGGATGTAATGAAAAATCCATATTTTTCTTTACTTGATTTAGTTATATAATATATAGGATGTGGTGCCTTAACCGCTTCAATAGAGTGCACTTTCACCCCCTTCCTGCCCAGGCCAATTTTCAGCTTTCAGCGCTCTCACATTTTGAATGACTTGCAATGAATTGCACGATCATGCTACACTGTACCCACATGAAATTTGTATAATTTTTTTCACACAAATAGAGCTTTCTTTTGGTGGTTTTTTATTTCTTACAAAAAAAAAAAAGAAAAAAGACAGAAAATTTTGAAAAAAAAAAAAAAGGTTTTCTTATTTTCTGTAAATTTTGAAAATTTTGAAAATAAATAATTTTTCTCCTTCACTGATGTGTGCTGATGAGGCGGCACTGATGGGCACTGATAGGCTGCACTGATGGGCACTGATAAGGTGGCACTACAGGGCACTGATAGGTGGCACTGATAGGTGGCAATGATGAGCACTAATAGGCAGCATTGATGAGCACTGATAGGCAGCACTGATGGGCACTGAGAGGCAGCACTGACCGGAGGCACTGATGGACACTGATGGGCGGCACTGATGAGCACTGACGGGCGTCACTGATGGACACTGATAGGCAGCACCATCAGTGCCCACAATCAGTGCTCATAGTGCTGCCAGTCAGTGCTCATCAGTGCCTAGATGATCAGGCACTGACGGGCACTGACTGGCAGTACTATGGGCACTGATTGTGGGCACTGATGGTGGTCACTGTGGACACTGATGGTGGGCACTGATTGGCACTCTATTTACATTTTCTGTAATCAGGGCATTGGTGATCAGTGCCCTGATTACCTGTCTTGGTCTCCCCTGTGAGGAGGAGCCGCTGATCCGCTCTCCTCGCCTCACACTCTGACAGTGTGAAGCGAGGAGAGCTGAATAATGGCACAATTTACATGTGACCGGCTGTGATTGGGTAAAGAGTCATGTCATTGACTCTTTACCAAGATCCAGAACAACAGGTGCACCGCTCCGCTATCATTTGACGGCGGGCGGGTAAGAAGTGGTTAAGCAACCCACAAACACATTATAATTGTACACACCCACTTTTTGCCACAGCATGCTACACCCGCCACAGGTCACTGCCTCCCTGAAGTGTCCCTTATTCTCAAGTTCTAAAGTTGGGAGGTATGTACCAGTGGCGTATTATCCTTGTGTGAAGGAATTGGGGTTTACTATGCCCTGACACACACTGCACACATGGGGTAAATAAAAATAAGTCAACCAGTTTCTACTGGGGCCTGGTCCCAATTGGCAGTACCATCATTCGTGGAACTTTTTTCATTTTGGAGGTTCAGACAGCGGCCCGTTCGCATTTTTGGATTATACGATTATAGTCCCAGTACAGCCACTGGCAGCCCTGGCTGGCACAGTGATATGCTCTCAGTAAATCCTGAGAGGGGTGTGTGTTCAGATCAGGTGTAATCTCATTAGCTAGTGGTGGACTGGTATGCAGCATGCATCATTAGAAGATTGTTCAAAGTTTTTTTTCTGGTAAGATAAAGAAGAAACTAATGTTAATAGAAGGGTGAACTGTTGCTATACAGTTACTACTCCTGTCAAACACTGTCTCCAGCCAAACAGCTATAGCATCCTTGAATTACACAGAACACTGATCCAGTCACATTAGTCTCTGTACCAGAACCTGTGAATCACAGGTGCTATGGCTGTATGGCTGCAGACAGTGTTTGCACTGTACACCAATCAGCCATAACATTATGACCATCTGACCAGTAAAGTGAATATATAGAGGTAAGAGTGCTTTCAGAATAATGTGGTATGGTTTTTCTACACCATGGGTGCAGCTCTCTGAACCTGCATTTTTTTGTGCAGGTTAGCTGCACTTTGCCATAGACTTCTACTATGTCCCATGGTTTTAATGTGCTTTCTGAAAGCGCACCAAAAGCGCACTTTCAGTTTTTGGTTTCAGAAAGCACACCAAAACAGCGGGACATAATAGAAGTCTATTGCAAATTGTAGCTTACCCACATGGAAACCATGGGTATACTGCGCTGCACCCATTCTCCACTGCATTAATGTGAAAGCAACCTACTGGAGGGACGATCAAAAGCATATTTATGGGTACAGGAAGGTTTTTTTTTTTTTTAACCAAGCCCATATAAGTTCATCACACTGTAAACACAATTTGGCCACACCCACCATTTGCTGAGGCTTTGGACTTTGGGGTGCACACCCTAATGCAATAGGCTGCACACACCTATGCTTGCAGCCGTACCCTGTTTGCTGTTAGCAGAGACTGAGTACTTAGGGATTGGACACTTGACTATACTACTGCACGCAGACTTGACTAAGACTGTATTTATCTAAACCACAGTCAAGATGGGCCCCAATGTTGGTCGGCTGATGATCTAGGGCAGGGATCTCCAAACTACGGCCCTCCAGCTGTTGCAGAACTACACATCCCATGATGCATTGTAAAACTCTGACATTCACAGACATAACTAGGCACGATGGGAATTGTAGTTCCTGAACAACTGGAGGGCCATAGTTTGGAGACCACTGATCTAGGGCATAGGACTGTCTCTATAAACAAGAGGCCCTACAAGGGCTCTTGTCAATTCCTGTAGAAGCACTGCTGCAGTAGATCTGGGTTATATTCTAGACACCCCCTAGATTGTACTCTAGCAGTATAGTGTACTGGTGGCAGGAAAGGTATTACAACACCATCTACAGTACCTTTGCCGTTAATGTGGTTTGTGCCATTGTTTCTAGTGATTAGCAGGTATTGAGTATACGTCCATTCAACTATACTGAGCTCTATACCAAACTTCTACAAATCTTGAGAATTGTGTTTTACTTAGATTTTACCTTCTCCTATATGTATGCCAGTGCTACCTACTTCAATTTGGCTAAGTATAACACACTTCTTTTTAACTACCCAGACTGATGTCTATTTACTGATACTGAATTAACCTGGTGTGTCTGGAGTTTGTTCTTGGGTTCGAGGAACAAAACAGAAAACTCAAGCAGCTCCTTCGAAAGTAGTGCTACGCTAGCATATACTGTACTATGATCTGAAATTAGCATAATATCTACATAAAAAAGGAGTCAGCTGATGCGAGATGAAGGAAAAACTAGATTGCAAGAGAGATTGGATACAGTCAGGGATAGCTTCTAATTTAGTGTATGCGCATTAATGTACAGGTTTGAAGCCTTTAAAAAGGATTTAATGTTTTTGAGGACAGTTGTAATACTAATTAAAGGGTTTGTTAATATAAGCATAGCATAATCAGCTTATAGGCTAAGCTGAGATTCTGCTGATTTACAAGGATAGCATATCTATGTACGGTATCTGACAAAAGTGAGAACACCCCTCACATTTTTGTAAATATTTTATTATATCTTTCCATGTGACAACACAGAAGAAATGACACTTTGCTACAATGTACAGTAGTGAGTTTACAGCTTTTATAACAGTGTAAATTTGCTGTCCCCTCAAAATAACTCAACACACAGCCATTAATGTCTAAACTGCTGGCAACAAAAAGAAGTACATCCTTAAGTGAAAATGTCCAAATTGGGCCCAATTAGCCATTTCCCCTCCCTGGTGTCTTGTGACTCGTTAGTGTTACAAGGTCTTAGGTGTGAATGATGAGCAGGTGTGGTAAATTTGGTGTTATCACTCTCTCTCTCTCTCTCTCTCTCTCTCTCTCTCATACTGGTCACTGGAAGTTCAACATGGCACCTCATGGTGAAGAACTCTGAGGATCTGTAAAAAAAAAGAATTGTTGCTCTACATAAAGATGAAAACGCAGATTTGGTATAATAAAACCTCTAAAGTGCTCAACGTGCCGATAAATAAAATATATGGTACAAAAAAATAATTATATATATATAAATCCTCAAAATATGTATATATTCTAATAGTGCAATTCAACACCCAGTGAAGTGGATAAATAAGTAAAATTCATAAGTAAATGATTATTAACACAAATTTCCAATAATAGTCCTAAGTAATAGTCCCAAAATGCAGTATTCAGCAAGTAGCCAGTGAAAGTTGTTTGGTGAAAAACAACCAAGAAAGGTGCTCAAGTGCTGGAAATCAAATGCATGCTGCAATGGTGCGGTAGTATGGTGATTTACTCCTCTCCCCTAGGTAATTCCACTTACCGGACAACGTGGACCCTCAGACCATATAGCATAAGGGTCTCACAGGCAGAGTCCGGCATGTAATCCGGGCAATGATACTTTGGACTTGGATAGTGGCCAATCAGGATCCCCTATGAACTCTCAGAAGATGGTAGCCATATGGAAAGGAAAAAAGGAATCCCAATAGCGTAATATTGCTACAATAAATTTATTATAAACTCAAAGTAAAGAACTCACATTTGATGTGATAAAAACGGGCACTGTATGAAATAGGTCGGTAGATCCTTGGGATGACGGTGTGCAGCGGGGCAAGCTTGCCCGTTTTTATCGCATCAAATGTGAGTTCTTTACTTTGAGTTTATAATAAATTTATTGTAGCAATATTACGCTATTGAGATTCCTTTTTTCCTTTCCATATGGCTACCATCTGCTAAGAGTTCATAGGGGATCCTGATTGGCCACTATCCAAGTCCAAAGTATCATTGCCCGGATTACATGCCGGACTCTGCCTGTGAGACCCTTATGCTATATGGTCTGAGGGTCCACGTTGTCCGGTAAGTGGAATTACCTAGGGGAGAGGAGTAAATCACCATACCACCACACCATTGCAGCATGCATTTGATTTCCAGCACTTGAGCACCTTTCTTGGTTGTTTTTCACCAAACAACTTTCACTGGCTACTTGCTGAATACTGCATTTTGGGACTATTACTTAGGACTATTATTGGAAATTTATGTTAATAATCATTTACTTATGAATTTTACTTATTTATCCACTTCACTGGGTGTTGAATTGCACTATTAGAGTATATACATATTTTGAGGATTTATATATATATAATTATTTTTTTGTACCATATATTTTATTTATCGGCACGTTGAGCATTTTAGAGGTTTTATTATACCAAATCTGCGCTGTTTTCTTTTGCACTATCATTTATCAAAATCATTTTGATTTTACGCACAGCAGCACTTTTGGAAACACTTCACGTATTACCATAGCGCAGCAATAATACATTTTTTTGTATCTACATAAAGATGGCCTAGGCTATAAGAAGATTGCCAATACCCTGAAACTGAACAGCAGCACGGTGGCCAAGACCATATAGTGGTGTAACAGGACAGGTTCTACTCAGAACAGGCCTCGCCGTGGTCGACCAAAGAAGTTGAGTGCATGTGCTTAGCGTCATATCTAGAGGTTGTCTTTGGGAAATAGACGTATGAGTGCTGCCAGCATTGTTGCAGAGGTTGATGGGGTGGGGGGGTCAGCTTGTCAGTGTTCAGACCATACGCTGCACACTGCATTAAATTGGTCTGCATGGCTGTCGTCCCAGAAGGAAGCATCTTCTAAAGATGATGCACAATAAAACCCACAGTTTGCTGAAGACAAGTAGGCTAAGGACATGGATTACAGGAACCATGTCCTGTGGACTGATGAGTCCAAGAAAAACGTATTTGGTTCAGATTATGTCAAGTGTGTGTGTGGCGGCAACCAGGTGAGGAGTACAAAGACAAGTGTGTCTTGTCTACAGTCAAGCATGGTGGTGGGAGTGTCATGGTCTGGGGCTGTATGAGTGCTGCCGGCACTGGGGAGCTACAGTTTATTGAGGGAACCATGAATGCCAACATGTACTGTGACATACTGAAGCAGAGCATGATTCCCTCCCTTCTGAGATTTGTCCACAGGGCAGTATTTCAACATGATAATGACCCCAAACCCACCTCCAAGATGACCACTGCCTTGCTAAAAAAGCTGAGGGTAAAGATGAATGACTGGCCAAGCATGTCTCTAAAACTAAACCCTATTGAGCATCTGTGGGGCATCCTCAAATGAAAGGTGGAGGAATGCAAGGTTTCTAACATGCACCTGCTCCCTGATGTCGTCATGGAGGCGTGGAAGAGGACTCCAGTGGCAACCTGTGAAGCTCTAGTGAACTCCATGCCCAAGAGGGTTAAGGCAGTGCTGGAAAATAATGGTGGCCACACAAAATATTGACACTTTGGGCCCAATTTGTACTCACTTTTGTTGCCAGAGGCTTAGACATTATTGGCTGTGTGTTGAGTTATTTTGCAGGGACAGCAAATTTACACTGTTTTACAAGCTGTACACTCACAACTTTACATTGTAGCAAAGTGTGATTTCTTCAGTGTTGTCACATGAGAAGATATAATAAAATATTTACAAAAATGTGAGGGGTGTACTCACATTTGTGACATACTCTATATGAGCATACATTATATAAAATTATCTTGAAAAAGGTGTGAATGTGTGCACAAAGTTGAGTGATTTTTTCAAACACATTTTTAACACATCCATCCTTTTGGACCTGGTCACTCTGTACAGCCAACACTCCAGAGCCCCTTTCACAAGGGCTTTCCAATCAGGTCAGAGGGGAGGGAGAGAGGGATGCCACAAAACCATATAGTGTAGCAAGTTTTATTTACTTAAAAGAGCAATGTAAAGATTTGTAATGCACTCACAAATGCTAGATGCAGACCAACTTATCAGGGAGCTAAAATGAAATAGGGTAATAGTTGTTCTTTACATGGGGTTCTTTCCCCCAATTTTTTTCTTTATCAAGGAGCCATGCCTGGGATGGAAGAGCGGTGGATAGTGATCACTGGAAAAGCTGCTGCAGCCACCGGCAGTCCCTTTAAGTGTCTGAGCACAGGGCTCAAAAGCCGCCACTGTGTGTCCAAGAGATCCAGGGGGACAGGTGTGCAGATGCCGGTGTGTAGATGTTTTAAACCACTGCCAAAAGTCCAGCAAATCATGCAAGGAGAGTTGTCACTGCACTTGGAGTCATTGGAAGCGCGTTTCAGGAACAAACCACGCCTCCTTCATGTCTTCATACACTATTTTTAGCACAACCTACAACCATTCCTGAATTTTATTGGAAAACCACTGTGAAGCGCCTAAAGCAATTTTCTCTGTATTTCCAATCAGGTCAGCCTGTCAATTTCTCAGGAAGATCTGATCGAAAACTCCATGGAGCTCTACGGGGCAGGTGTAAAGAGACTTGTGTCTGCTTACATCCACCTACCTGGATGTAGGTCTGAAAAAAAAATAATCCAATGCAAAGATCTCAACCAGAAATGGCATTAATCTCAAGGACTATTCCCTGAAGTGGTGAATATTATGTTCTCACAACATCTCCTGACATCATGTTATTTTCTGACACCACGTGCCATACTGAATCCATACTTGAATCCAGCACTTCTCAAAAGGTATGTGCATTTTGAAACCCCTGCCAAATGCAAATTTTAGTTAGCCCGGGGCAAAAGAAGACACAGACCTATGGTTTGAATATACGTCCCTTACAAAAAAATATATATATATATTTTTGCACGTATAAAACAGATATAACAAATGCCTCAAATGTTTACTAACCAAAAGTGAGCAAACAAGCATTGTTAGCCCCCATGCTCACATTTGAATGTAGCATAAGTAGGCTTTTTTTTGTATTTTTTGGTGCGTTTTTGCACATGAGGTGCCACACAGAATCTTCTTTGGGGCCATAGACGTTTTTTTTGTGGAGTACACAAAAAATTTTTATAACGCACATTTAATGCATTTTTCTCGTGAGCTCCAGTTAAAGCCAATGGTGGAAAAAAAAAAAAAAAAGCCCAATTCTCCCCCAAAAGTAGCTAATGAACATTTTTGAGCTTCAGGCTTTCAGCTACAAGTGCCTGAACTCTGAAACGTAAACAGAGACAACTGTGAAGCATGAGTTTGTGCTTGTTGATCTTTTTGGAGCTTAGGGGTTACATACACTTAAACCCTTAACACTATTTATTACCCTTAATTTCTTTGCATTTTTTCTTTTTTTTTTACTATTCCTATATAACTACACAATACATACCTTCAAACTTGTATATTGCATTGCTGCAATCGCATTAAATGTGTGATATTCTTGTAACGTATTCATGTAACGTGTTGCGTTAAAGTAGCCCATTTATTTTTTTATGTGAAAAAACTCACTGCACCTGGCCTGATCAGACAAAGAGATATAAAAAGCTGCAAATAACGACATTCATTCTACTTCATGGAATCTATCACTCCTCCCCTGAGAGGAAAGGAGGAGAAGTTCAGACAGAAACTGTTAGACTGGACTCCATACACTTGTTCCCGAGAGTACATTTCTGCCCTCACTGCAGAAGGGTGAGGTCCCCATTTCCCCTCCCCTCCACCATTTTTTTCCTTTCTCCTTTTCTTTCCTTTCTCTTTTCCCCCTATACTTTTTTCATTTCTATGTGTTATTATTAGTGGTTGTTTACAGTGTCGCAACCTCATTTCCTGTTTTAAAAGTGCTCAGACAGGATGTGGAAGGCGTTATTTTATCTTTGATACAGGTCTGTGGCATAAATGTGAATTGTATAACTGGTTGTTTTTTTACTTTTTTACCTCATTTTGGCATTTGTGGGCTGCCTTTCTATGCACTTATGTACCACAGCCATTTACTACTGTCTGTATGCTACAATTATAACTAAAGAATTAATAAGAAAAAAAAGCTGCCAGCATTATACCTCCATGATACCAAACTCACAATGTAAATATAAGAAAAAAAGTGCAGCATTATAAACGTTGATAAATATGTTAATATCAAACAAAAAATGTGTCCAAAAGCAATACATTTAAAGCAGGGGTGAAAAACTCAATTTGTGGGCCGCATCAGCAGGGCTGCTGTTAGAAATCGCGGGGCCCCGTACAGACTACCTGGCAGGGCCCCCCAAGAAAATATTAAAGATATATTTAGATAAAATTGCAACAAAATCACTATTAGCAGACACAAATATAACATAACTCACATAATTCCTGCTAAATCTAAAAAAAATAAAAATATGTTTAATAAAAATGAAGATGAGATGAGAAAAATATACAAGCTGGGCAGTTGGAGCTCAGTGATCAAAGAAACAGAGAGAGAGAAACAAAGTTACAAATAAACTCCTGAGTAGAGATAACATTAGAGCCAGTGCTTGGGAGGGGGGCCCACACAGGGAGGGGGATTAGTGCTTTCTCAGCAGATAAAAGCTGATAGCAGGGAGGGGGACAGATCAGATTTAGGTGCTGGAGGAAGATTTCTGTATTTGTTGTCCATCCCTAATCCCCCTCTCTGTTTGGGCCCCCCTGTGTGCTTGGGCCCCCTACAAGAGGGCTGGTGGTCCCCCCCCTATCAGCGGCCCTGCGCATCAGCATTATGGCTTCCCTCAAAGGGCCGATTATATCTGTAAGATTAGATTTCCAGAGCACCCCACGCTCCCTTATACCCTTACATGAGATGTCAAATCCCCCCACCATCAGAAGTCAAGAGCCACCCACCCTTTCTTACATCACAATGCACCTCCTTAACTTGTGCTGCTGCCAGGAACAAGATGCAGGTGGATCTGGGAAGAAGAAAGCACAGGTTTTGGAGGAGAACCAGAGGAGGGCTAGAGTCAGCTTCCAGAGTCTGCTGAATGCTGAGGCCAGGGGAGGCAGAGGCAAAGTGGCGTTTCGACTGCACAGAGAGATGCAGGATCTGTAGGAGGTGTTCTGCCCTCCTCTTTGCTGCGGACTGCTGAGAAGGGGTGGAGGGGGGCAAAGACAAGCCTTTCTGCGGCTGCACAGAAGAGTGCAGGATCTGGCAAAAGAGTTCTGTCCTCTCTGCTGCTGACTACTGAGACAAGGTGGGGGCAGAGACAAGGGGGGTGACCCAGCTGCAGGAGAGGTGCGAGGGCCACATAGAATGGCCTTAGGGGCTGCATTTGTCCTGCGGGCCTTGTGTTTGACACCTGTGATTTAAAGTGTCCATACAAAGTGATATATAAAATCAGTTCACTATAATGCCACATGAATTGATCCCATGAAATCTGTGAAAAAACCTGGAAATGAAAATCTTTACAGACTCAAAAAGAAGTGCTTGAGAATCATCTGTTAAAATGCTAAATTTGTGCACTGTGCACCCAATCCGGAAACACACACTGCAGCTCTTTACCAGATCTCAATGACCACTATAGTCTACAAATGGTCATTCAGCACACGAAAGGGTAAAAGCCTCCCTCTGGCAAGTATAACTCACTCCGCAAGACTGATACAGGATGTGCAGCCACAATTCTCAAAAGTAAGATATAGGAAACAATACCATAGTGTAAATCCATAGGGGGGCACACTCACAGTAAATGGATAGACAAAAGGCGTCAGGACAAAGATTGTAACTTGGTGTTCCTATGGGATGACACCCCTGGCCTGGACGTGGCCACCCATCAATTTAGCATGCTTGATGACGTGACTCCCATAGGCCCCACCCTACACATTTTGTCACAGATGACATCATTAGGGGATGGGCTAAGGCATCACAGATGATGCCTTCAAAGGGATGGACTAAGGGCGTTTATTTTAAACATGCTGCCAATGCACCACAAAGCAACTAAAACTGGACAATGATTTTGTTTAGTGCACTTCACCACAGCTTACATGTGGTTCCCATCTGTTTGTTATGTAATGTGCGTACATGGGATTTTGTTTACAAGGTGTATTCTAATGACATTCAAAATTAATAGCACTGCAACAGAATGCTGATTGTGGGTTACCATATACTGCACTAACACATGGGCCTGAAGCTACTCTTAAAAATTGTGCTTGTTTTGTAGCTCCTTATTAAAAAATCTGTGTACCAAAAGCATAATCATAATGCCTTTATAATAAATAGAAAACACTGAATAAAATTTACACTTCTAATGATGTACAATATAAGTTATCTTAGTTTGCCCACACTAATTGAATAATTTTGCAACACCATTATTGAATTTCCCATGAACTTATAGGTGGTATTCTTGGGACTGTGAATTCTTCCCTTGTGCCAACCTAAGCACTTTATGCGAGGATGTGGAATAACTACCCATTTCAGCTTAAAGTGGATATAAATCCTGTTTATGAAATTTGACACGGGTACATATATCTGTAGTGTTTACCTATCTCTCTCCAAAGCCCTAAGTCCCGTGTCTTTCTAGTGCCTCGTTCCTCTGTTATCAGCATGACAACTTCTGGCAAGCTCTCCAACACAGGAGATAAAATGAGCTGAAAATATATTTTGGGGAGGTATCTTAGAGACAAATTAGCAGAGAGCTGGTCTATTCACAGCACAGCTCTGCAAGTTTCTTTGTTCTTTTGCCTATGTGGAGGGGGGTGTGTGCCTTTCCTCCAATCAGCTCACACACAGTGTATGCCTAGACTTTCCTCCCACTGCTGAAACACCAAGAAAACTTTCTAACATGATCTGCACTTTCTAAAGAATATAGAAAGCTGAAGACAGTAGATATACATGTAAAACCTATGTAGGGAGATCTGTCTAATCTCTGTGTATCATCTAAAGCTGTGTACTTCACTAGATATATGTGGGGGTTTACATCCACTTTAAGAGGGGGTGCATTTTGGCAACTTCTCCTTAGATGCCAGAGGACCCTATTCTAACACTGCTTTTAGGTGTGACATTATGGCTCTGGTGCCAGCTTTATAATTACTGCCAATTTGTATACTTTCTCTTTCTTTATGGAAAATGGATGAATTGTTGGTGCTACCCCTTTGTGTGTCTTTATTTTTCTTGGTCCTTCAACATTTTGCAAGCTTTGTCAGATATTTTAGGTTAAAAAATCTGTTTTGTGTCAGATGGAGTACTTCTCAATAGCATGTTTAACATTTTCACCAGAGATCTATGTATACCATAGACAGAGGAGCACTAAGTGTAAATGAATACGTGTGTTGAATGACTTTAGAATGAAATTTTAATGCATGAATTATCTTCTGTTTGATCTGCTTGTAGGCAAGTGCCTGCTATGCGGTTTAAATGTAATGTGTCTTTTATTTATTTATTTTTTTGGTGCCTTATCTGTGCCAACTGTTGTACTATGTCTACTATGGGAAGTGAGGGATTAACTATACTGCTCAGTTTTCCCAGGCTTTTCAAGGTTAAACTCCCTGTTGGTGGCAGATAGATAAAAGATGGTAGCTGCCTGTAGCTGCCGTTGCTAGCAAATTGAAACAGGGGATCACGTCAACATGTAACATGAACGTTGCTATTCTGCCTTCCCCTTGGTGGGAACCCAGGCAGGGTTCAAGGACATGGACTCAGGTTATATTGCTATTCCTAAAGAGTACAGTGCTAGTGTCTAAGTACATACTGCATATCAGCCAGCCTACTAACTGGTTGTCACGATATGTGATCTGTGCCAAGTGTTGAACTATGCCTTGTACTGTTTAGCCGTTTGTAGTGCTACCCCCTCAGGAGCCGCTTAAGTAAAACGGGTCCCGCACTCTGCCTTTCAGTCCCAAGAACAAGCTCTGCACCACTGGCACACCTGGTAATGTTATGAGTGTATACACCTTTAAGAACACGCTGACACAATGTAAATGACGGTTGCTGTTTACTTAAAGTATGAACAGGTGTAATTTTGAGATAAACATGTACAACTCTGAGATAAACAGGTACAACTCTATCAGTCAGTTGAATCCCACCAAAGTCAGTGTAATTCAGCAAGACTGTAAATAGTGGTGTAAATAGCAAATACAGAATGTAATAACACAATATTATAGAGTTGTGAACAATGACTGTTAACCCTTATAGCACTATTATAACTATTGCTTAAAGAAAGAATTTAGGATTATGCTAAGGCTGAGATTATTCAGACTAATAGCTGTAAAGTAAATTTGAAGTGTCCCCTTTAAGGTGAAACCAATATTAAACTTCTTCTCTTAGCAAGGCCTTGCTAAATCTTCGCTGGCAGTTGGAGCTCTTATCACTATCCAATGTGATATTTGTAATCCCAAAGTAGTGATAGATGCAATACTGTCTGTGGTCAGTGTGTTGATGGAAAAAGGATTATACTCACGGTTTGGATTTTTCACAGGCAACCTTCCGTTCTTTGATATCTACATGTGATGATCCAGCAGCACAGGAAATGCGCCCTCCCACGCTCCGGTGTCTGGAAGTAAGCAATGCTATGCTGCCACAGGCTGCGCTCTGCCTTCTCAGAAAGTCCGGTCACCCTTCCCCTTTAGCCTCTTCAGCTATACTGTGACAGCGTCTACAGTATAGCTAACAGCATCCACTCCGGTGAGGCTGGGTTCCGCGGGCAGGTCAGTGCTCGTGCACTAGGCCGCAGCTGCAGCCGGTCCTTCACACACAGCAGGCTGATGTGAACTCACTGGGTCCCGGAAACAAGAAAGAGAGCACACTGTGAATCAGACAGGTTTAAGGGGTCTCCCATGGTCCTTCACTTCCCCCGTTGCTCCCTGGGAGTGCAATTTCCTCAGTAAGCCAGATAACAATCTGCTCTCAATACAGAACTATATCTCCCACAATCCTGTTCTTCCACTTCCTGTGAGAGGCTGATCTCTTCTGCAAGTTGTCTTAACGGTACACAGATACAGTCTGAAGGATCAGAAGGTAAATCTGCATTATCAAAGAATGGCAGTCCGCTGCACATTCTCTACTGGGAAGCTGGTGCCTCCAGGAAGTAAAGGATTAACTATACTGCTCAGGTTTTCTAGGCTTTTCATGGTTAAACCCCCTGCTGGTGGCAGATAGGTACAAGGTGCTAGTCGCCTGTAGCTCATGTTGCTCCGAATTGAAATAGAGGATCACTTTAACATGTAGCCTGAAGTTTACTATTGTGTCTTCCCCTTGGCGGGAGCCCAGCCAGCCAGGGTTCCAGGACATGGACTCAGGTTATATTGCCATTCCTAATGACTAGAGTACTAGTGTTTGTGTACATATAATAGCCAGCCAGTCTGGAAGCTGAGGTGCCTTGGCATATGTGATGGAGGCTTTTGCAATGGTGGAACTTGTGTGTGGGGTAAGATGCCGACCCGACCCAGTGCTTCAGATGGGGATATGGCTGTGTATGGCTTAAGCCAGCGCTGCTCCGGCTACGCTCCCTGACATGTTTTGCCCCTCCTACTGAGGCTTGGTCACAGAGACAGAGAAAATGGGCAGGATAAAGGTTTTTATGTGCATCTTTGGCCGTGAAGGGAAAAAAAGAAACAAGTGTGTGCGTGATAGAGATAAATGGATCAGACTTCAGGGAGAAAAAAGCAGAAAAAGGAAAAAGTAAGAGGCATTAAGTAAACTGCTTTATTTATTAATATATATATATTTTTTTTAAATCTAGTGATGAATTAATGATGTAATATGAAAAATGAAGGAAAATATAGAAGAAAGTGTGTAAGAGAGAATACATATCACTGTGAATATCCTTCATTTTTCCTTTTTTCTTTATTATTTTACCACTAAATAAAAAAAATAAAAAAAAATCATTAATGAATGCATTGACATTTCACTTCATACCTTTTGCATTTTCCTTCTGCTTTTTTCTTCCTGAAGCCTGATCCATTTATCTCTTCCACACACACCTGTTTCTTTTTTTCACTTCATGGCCAATGATGCACATAAAAACCTTTGTCCTGCACATTTTCTCCACCACTGTGACCAAGGAGGGGTGAAACACGTTGGGGAGGGCATGGCCAGAACAGCACTAGCTGAGACCATGCCCAGACATATGCACATCTGAAGCACTGAGTCAGTTTACACACATTTGTCCACACTTCTGAAGTATTGCCTGATGCCTGCTCCCACTTTCTGAATACCAGTAGGGACACCTGTTATCCTCCAGCTTTGAGAGGCACTCCAAGTCTACACATGATCGAAGGAACTTGTGTGCGTAAATTCCTTCTCTAGAAATCTGTACCCCAGTCTGGGTCTGATTTTCAGTATGGGCGGCCTAAGGACTGGAGTAAGGCCTCAGAAAGTACTGATACAGTGCTTTGCGAAAGTATTCGGCCCCCTTGAACTTTTCAACCTTTTTCCACATTTCAGGCTTCAAACATAAAGATATAAAACTGTAATTTTTTGTGAAGAATCAACAACAAGTGGGACACAATCATGAAGTGGAACGAAATTTATTGGATATTTCAAACTTTTTTAACAAATAAAAAACTAAAAAATTGGGCGTGCAGAATTATTCAGCCCCCTTAAGTTAATACTTTGTAGCGCCACCTTTTGCTGCGATTACAGCTGTAAGTCACTTGGGCTATGTCTCTATCAGTTTTGCACATCGAGAGACTGAAATTTTTGCCCATTCCTCCTTGCAAAACAGCTCAAGCTCAGTGAGGTTGGATGGAGAGCGTTTGTGAACAGCAGTTTTCAGTTCTTTCCACAGATTCTTGATTGGATTCAGGTCTGGACTTTGACTTGGCCGTTCTAACACCTGGATATGTTTATTTGTGAACCATTCCATTGTAGATTTTGCTTTATGTTTCGGATCATTTTCTTGTTGGAAGACAAATCTCCATCCCAGTCTCACGTCTTTTGCAGACTCCATCAGGTTTTCTTCCAGAATGGTCCTGTATTTGGCTCCATCCATCTTCATATCAATTTTAACCATCTACCCTGTCCCTGCTGAAGGAAAGCAGGCCCAAACCATGATGCTGCCACCACCATGTTTGACAGTGGGGATGGTGTGTTCAGGGTGATGAGCTGTGTTGCTTTTACGCCAAACATAACGTTTTGCATATGTGAGGGATTAGCTCGGTGGCGGGTGTGGATGACCCCTTGGGGGGGTGCGTTTTCCCAGAGAGGTAGCCGACAAGTGCTTGCAAACAAACAGTGTGGTTTATTAAATGGTGTTTTCTTCACCAGGCTGTATGCAGCAAAACATCCAAAATAAAATAAACCAGAAAATAAATCCTTGCCTCTGTGGGCGGCTACCTTCTCACGCTGGAACCTACCTAAGAGTCTGTCTCCAACCTACTGTTGGAGCAAACTTTCTTATCCTACAGCGGATACTCAACAGTCCATGTTTTATCTATAACAGGTCCCTTTACTCTTCAGACTCTTCACATTGAACACAGTTCATTTAACAGATCCCTTTACTCTTCACACTCTTCACATGGAACATGTCCCTTTGTTTTCTTTCCACGTAGCAAAACAGTCCATGTCCTCACCTTTGAGACGTCTTCACACTTGGTTACCCTCCTTAGCTTCACATCGCTTTAGGGGGTCTTCTCCCATGCTCACCAGCTTGTCGGGAGGCACACATCCGACTGTCCCCCTCTCCCAGCCCACACGGCGACAGGCGGCAGCAGTCCTTCTCCCATGCCCACACGGCGTCGGGAGGTACACGTATGTCTGTCCTCCTCTTCCCAGCTCACACAGCGACAGGAGGCAGCACTCAATAGATTTTCTCTGGACAAATTATAGAGGCCTTGATCTCCTCATTCTGAACAGCTGAATGGTTTTCAACTTCCTGCTGGCTCTTTTTGCAGCCAACACCCTATAGTATCAGTGAACTTTTCAAAGCAGGTGGGAATGTGTCTCCTCTCAGTGACTACATTCCCAGATTTACCTGACTTCCTGTCACATACCCCCCCCTCTTGTTTCAACCCTAGGGTTGGGACACATATTTCCAGGCACGCATGTGTCAGGCACTGCTGACTCACTGATAAGCCTCCTATTATCCTCAAGCTTCCGGATGAAACTGTTTCTGTCATCTTCACTGACAGATTTCTCATAAATGCCACACAGTTTGTCTCTCATCTCATATACACATTCTTCAACTGCATTTTTGGCATAATTTTGCTCCTTCTCGTTTCTGTCATCTTCATTGACAGCTTTCTCATAAATGTCAGACAGCTTGTCCCTCATAACCGTCTGTCCAATCCACCATGGAGGACCGTGATCCATAGGCAACTCAATTGGGCTAGTCTTAATGTCTTCAACATTCTTAAGACGCCTCTCTCTGCAATCCATAAATGTTTTCCACAAAACTTTGAGAACCTTTGCTTCACTAAGCTTTGTTCCAAGTAGGGACTCTTGACATCCCTCTGTGACTTGAGTTGCCTCTCCATACAGCTGTACACAATCATTGACTTTTTGTTGTAAAAGGGAATGATCTTCCTTCTTGAGCTTTGCTTGCTCTAAGATGCTGTGCAGAGGATTTTCCAATTGAGACAACAGGCTGTCACACATTTCTTCAAAGTGACCCCTGTTCCTTTTCCCAGAGATATCAATATCATTCAAACATTTCATATTCATAGGCAGATCTGAAGCATTTGCACTCATCAACTTCTTAAACTTTTCGCCCTCCTGAGCGAGTCGCAGTAAAGGCCTACTATTTGATTTGATATTCAGTTTATATTTCTTGCCAAACTCTTCACAGAAGTAGCCAACCAGAACATCATCAACTTTCCTTCCACCAACATAGGGGTTAAAGGCAACAACACAGTTGAACCCAGCGATCTGGGTGGTATCCATTATAGACCTCCTCTCTGCATCAGTGAAGAAGCATGGAACTGCAACACATTCTTTTACAGGTTTCTTCAATGCACTTTCTGCTGAACTATTTGACCGCTCAAGGTCACCTAGTTCCTTTTCTCTATCTGAATTCCACATGGAATGTATCTCAAGATCACGATCAAATTTCTGCCACCTGTCTTTCACCAGTTCCATTTTGGAAATATTCCCTGAAAGGCACTTGAACTTAATTTGCTTCACGTTTTCATCAACAGCCTTAGTTTTCTCCACTAGGTGGCGTTTGCTTTTTTCTCCCAGATTTATATCACTTGCTTTAGTTTTCTCCGCTTTAGTTTTCTCCACTAGGTTTTCAGCCTGAACTGAGAAAACATCACATTTCTTACACAGCTCCTTTGTTTGCTGAAGTTTTTGAAGGAACGGTTTATTCCACAGGGGTGATTCAAGCCACATGTCATCACATTTCTGAGGCTCACTCAGGACAGACCCCAAAACACTGATCCTTTTAAAAACTGCATCAGGCACACTATCCCCTCTTTGGGACAGATCCTCTGTTGCCTGTAATTCCTCTTCCAGTTCCTGCAACGGAATCTTCATCTCTTCTACTTGCTGTTCTAAGGCTCGTTTAGACTTTTCTAGCTCCTGAACGCTTTTCACAACATCATCCTTGGAGCGGACCAAATCTTCCATTTCTGTACACAGCTGTTGGTTAACTCTTTCTAGTTCAGCCTTACACTCTAGAGCTTCCTCCAAAGAGCGAGCCAAGAACAGGGCTTTGCTCTCGTTATCACGCACCTCCGTTTCTTCACGTGCGCGTTCTTCTGCATATTTTGCAGACACAGTCTTCTCTTCACCAAGCATCTGATCAAACTTCTTTTTCACATCTTCAACACACTGTAATGAACCAACGCTTTCTTCCATGCGTTTTTTCATATCCGCTATCTGAGCTTGCAATGTTGCGACTTGCTCTGATAGGTTTTTCTTTTCTTCCGCCTCCTCTTTTAATTGTTCCAGGAAGCCATTTTTCTCATCTTCCATTTGTTTGAGCTTTGTGCTAAAACTCAGCCTTTGACACCTCTCTTCCTGTAAGAGTTCCTGCGTGTCTTGCAGCTGCGATTCCAAGATAGAAAAATCTTCCGCAATTTCTCTAGATTTGCTGTCTGCTTGAGAAAGCTGATTTGTAACATTGTCCAACTCAACCTGCAGTCGGTTTGCCTTCTCTGACAGCTTAGCACACAATCGGTCACCTTCTGACACCTTGACTTGCGATTCCAGAAGCTGTGCCTCTACTTTTTCCCTCTTATGTTCACAATCTCCTTTTCCCTGCATAAGAGCTTTCACCTCATTGGCTAGCTTCTGGGAATGAGACTGTAATTCTGCCACACAGGCTTCTTTCTCCTTTAACTGCTGCTGGAAACGTTGGGCTTCACCTTTCCAACTTTCACAGTCTGCACGTAATTCATCTACCACATTGCTCAAAGTGGTGAGCTCATACACAGTACTCAGTAATTTAGCCTCTCTTTCACTTTTCTCGTTGTCGCTGAGAGACAATGTCGTTTTCAGAGCGACATTCTGTTCCTGCGACTCCTGCAGGTCTATTTTTGTAGCTCCCAAAGACTGAAGACTTTTTTCCAGCTGATTACGCAACTCCAACATATCAGCCATACTTTGCTTCTGCAAAGTCTGAATTTCACTTTCCTTTTCCATGAGGATGGTATCTTTCTCCATTATAGTCTCTCTGCGTTTTTGCAACTCGACCAAAAGAAGAGCAGTGGATTCTTCCCACTGTAACACATGAGACTTGAGTAGTTCATTCATTTCCTGCAAGTTTCTATGCTCCATTTTAAGCAATTCCAAGGCTTGTTCCTTTTCTTCCATTTTCCGTTGCAAGGCATCCAACTCAGCCCTGCACACATACTCGGTTTCCTCCAAACCGATGGCCTCCATTGGCTGCTGGCGTCTCTGTTTCCAGCCTGCCATGTTCTCTTGGTGATCCTTTTGTTGAGCTGCAAAGCTCCGTTGTTTCAGCATCTCCCCCATTTTGAGTTTACTTTTCATCTGAGAACCCTGCGTCTCCAAAGCAGTTTCATTTGCCCCAGTGTTGCTAGGGACAACAACTTTTCTCTTTAGCCGATTCCGTTCAGGCATGGATGGGGCTGGTTCAAATGGTAGCATCCCCTCCATCCATAGAATTCGGTCTCTCATTTCATCTATCTTTGCATTTTTCAGGCGTTTGGATCGCCCCATCTTCAATAACTCCACAAACAAATTTTTCACAGTCCAGCAAAAAAATTTTCAGACCACTGTCTCTTTAACACATGTAGTTGTTCTCTCTCTTGCAAGATCTCTTTTCCTGCGCACACAGTTTGTGCAGTCACTTGCACCAGACACAACAAAGTTCATCAAATAATTTTGAGACCGCTGTCTCTTTAAAACACTTTTTTTTTTTTCTGTCAGGATCTTCTCTCCTGCACACATAGATTGTGCAATCTCATGCACCAGATAAAGTTCATCAAACATTTGCACTTCCTTGCAGGGATCTCTGCTTATGCCCGCATCCTCCACCATATGTGAGGGATTAGCTCGGTGGCGGGTGTGGATGACCCCTTGGGGGGGTGCGTTTTCCCAGAGAGGTAGCCGACAAGTGCTTGCAAACAAACAGTGTGGTTTATTAAATGGTGTTTTCTTCACCAGGCTGTATGCAGCAAAACATCCAAAATAAAATAAACCAGAAAATAAATCCTTGCCTCTGTGGGCGGCTACCTTCTCACGCTGGAACCTACCTAAGAGTCTGTCTCCAACCTACTGTTGGAGCAAACTTTCTTATCCTACAGCGGATACTCAACAGTCCATGTTTTATCTATAACAGGTCCCTTTACTCTTCAGACTCTTCACATTGAACACAGTTCATTTAACAGATCCCTTTACTCTTCACACTCTTCACATGGAACATGTCCCTTTGTTTTCTTTCCACGTAGCAAAACAGTCCATGTCCTCACCTTTGAGACGTCTTCACACTTGGTTACCCTCCTTAGCTTCACATCGCTTTAGGGGGTCTTCTCCCATGCTCACCAGCTTGTCGGGAGGCACACATCCGACTGTCCCCCTCTCCCAGCCCACACGGCGACAGGCGGCAGCAGTCCTTCTCCCATGCCCACACGGCGTCGGGAGGTACACGTATGTCTGTCCTCCTCTTCCCAGCTCACACAGCGACAGGAGGCAGCACTCAATAGATTTTCTCTGGACAAATTATAGAGGCCTTGATCTCCTCATTCTGAACAGCTGAATGGTTTTCAACTTCCTGCTGGCTCTTTTTGCAGCCAACACCCTATAGTATCAGTGAACTTTTCAAAGCAGGTGGGAATGTGTCTCCTCTCAGTGACTACATTCCCAGATTTACCTGACTTCCTGTCACACATTGTTGCCAAAAAGTTTGATTTTGGTTTCATCTGACCAGAGCACCTTCTTCCACATGTTTGGTGTGTCTCCCAGGTGGCTTGTGGCAAACTTTAAACAACACTTTTTATGGATATCTTTAAGAAGTGGCTTTCTTCTTGCCACTCTTCCATAAAGGCCAGATTTGTGCAGTATATGACTGACTGTTGTCCTATGGACAGTCTCCCACCTCAGCTGTAGATCTCTGCAGTTCATCCAGAGTGATCATGGGCCTCTTGGCTGCATCTCTGATCAGTCTTCTCCTTGTATGAGCTGAAAGTTTAGAGGGACGGACAGGTCTTCGTAGATTTGCAGTGGTCTGATACTCCTTCCATTTCAATATTATCGCTTGCACAGTGCTCCTTGGGATGTTTAAAGCTTGGGAAATCTTTTTGTATCCAAATCCGGCTTTAAACTTCTCCACAACAGTATCTCGGACCTGCCTGGTGTGTTCCTTGTTCTTCATGATGCTCTCTGCGCTTTAAACGGACCTCTGAGACTATCACAGTGCAGGTACATTTATACGGAGACTTGATTACACACAGGTGGATTCTATTTATCATCATTAGTCATTTAAATCAACATTGGATCATTCAGAGATCCTCACTGAACTTCTGGAGAGAGTTTGCTGCACTGAAAGTAAAGGGGCTGAATAATTTTGCACGCCCAATTTTTCAGTTTTTTATTTGTTAACAAAGTTTGAAATATCCAATAAATTTCGTTCCACTTCATGATTGTGTTCCACTTGTTGTTGATTCTTCACAAAAAATTACAGTTTTATATCTTTATGTTTGAAGCCTGAAATGTGGCAAAAGGTCGCAAAGTTCAAGGGGGCCGAATACTTTCGCAAGGCACTGTAAATGTAAAAGATTCCTGGGATACATTTACTATTAGAGTATGGAGTAGCAGTAGAAGCATGGAGGTAGAGGAAAGGGGTTAAACCTGCATATCAGTGTCACTGGAAGGAGGTGACAGGTTGCTGGGCTAATGGAGTCAAGTGCACACTATGCTGCACAAAGTGAGATAAGTGTATAGAAGAACTATTACCGTACAATGTATAAAGTGGAAGAGTTGTGTCATGGAATCTAAGAGTTAGAATACAGTCTGCCCAGGGAAGTGTCACTCATTACAAAGATTGCCACCTTAAAGGCATACCCTGTATTCGGGCATATGTGTCTGGTAGCCTTTAATTGGCATTAGCATGCATTACTTTATGCCCCCATGTGAAATTTGCTTACATGCTGATTTACAGTACTATAGTGAACAAGCTGAAGTCTCAGCTAGAATATAAATGTATGTTTCCCTCTATTGCTGTCTGTGCCCCGTTAGGGAGATTCACCCTTCCTATTTATGATGGTGACCAGTATAATGAAAGTAAAAATAAAAGAAAATCCCAAACCTTGTGTGGTCACCAGAACAGGTATAGGGGCAAATCTTTCAATAGGGATAAAAGTACTGGGGACCTTGGTAACTACCAGGGTTTTACTTCACTTTGAAGGAATTTTCTCTGACTTCCCATTGTGGCTATGGGACAGGACATCAAGGGAAATCTATTCAGTTGGAAATAGATAGCAAAAAAAAAAGACATGGGTTATAACCCTCATTTATCAAAAATAAGAAACGTTTCAAAGTTTTGCCTTCAGTTCTATAAAAAGGGTTTCCAGTAAACAAGCTCTGTTAAAGCATGCATGTGGAAACACTGACTGTGGAAACTTCACACTGGACCTCATGCAATTTGTATTCTGTGCCTCTCCACTCTTCTTCCAGACTCTGGGACCTTGATTTCCAAATGAAATGCAAAATTTTCCATATTCCGTGATGATTTGGGGAGCCATGTCATCTGCTGGTGTTGGTCCACTGTTTTATCAAGTTCAAAGTCAGCGCAGCCCTCTACCAGGAATTTCTAGAACACTTCATGCTTCCCTTTGCTGACCAGCTATATGGAGATGCTGATTTTATTTTCCAGCAGGACTTGGCACCTGCTCACACTGCCAAAAGTACCAATACCTGGTTTAATGATCATGGCATTACTGTTCTTGATGGGCCAGAAAACTCGCCGGACCTAAACCCATAGAGAATCTGTGGGGTATTGTCAAGAGGAAAATGAGAGACACCAGACATAACAGCGCAGAGGAGGTGAAGGCTGCTATCAAAGCAACCTGGGCACCTCAGCAATGCCATAGGCTGATCTCCTCCATTCCATGCAGTAATTCATGCAAAAAGGATCCCTGACAAAGTATTGAGTGCATTCTATACTGTACATGGACATACTTTTCAGTAAGCCAACATTTCTGTATTAAAAATCCTTTTTTTAAATTGGTTTTATGTAATATTCTGATTTTATGAGATACAGAATTTTGGGTTGTCACTAGCTGTAAGCCATAAATATCAAAATTAACCACTTGTCGACCGCCCACAGTATATTTACTGCGGCAGTCAGCCCCTCACAGGCAAAGTGACGTAGTACTACGTCGCTAGCCTCTGAGCCTCTAGGGGGCGAGCACGCGCCGCCGGAGACGTGCTCCCACCCCCCCTCGTTCCTGCACATCCCCGTGCGTGTGACCGGCGGACCCGATGTCCACCGGTCACTCGCGATCGTCCGCTGCAGAGGGAGAAAGGCAGGCAGCTGATGTAAACAAAGCCGCCTGTCATTCTCCCTGGTGTAACTGCAGAGATCATACGATCCTGCTATGTAGGATCGTATGTCTCTGTGGTTACATGAAAAGACACACCCCTTTTCAGTAAGAAGCACACCCCTAGGGACACATTTAACCCCTGGATCACCAATAAAGTTAACCCCTTCTCTGCCAGTGTCATTTTTACAGTAACAGTGCATATGTATAGCACTGATTACTGTAGTAATGTCACTGGTAGCCCCAAAAGTGTCAAAAATGTCAGTCAAGGGTCCGATCTGTCCGCCGCAATGTCACAGTCCCGCAAAAAAAATCGCAGATCGCCGCCATTACTCGTTAGAAAAAAAAACAACAACAAAAATTACAAAAATCTTTCCCTTAGTTAGTAAACGCAATAACTTTTGCGCAAACCAATCAAAATACGCTTTTTGCGATTTTTTTTTACCAAACATAGGTAGCATAAAACAAAATGGCCTAAAATGTTAAAACATTTTGATTTTTACATTTTTTTGGGGAATTTCATATAAAAAAATGTGAAAAATATTGTTATTTTTGCAAAATTTACGCTCTTTTTTTGTTTATAGCGCATGATCAAAAAATCGCACAGGTGATCAAATACCACCAAAAGAAAGCTCTGTTTGTGGGAAAAAAAGGACGTCAAATTCGTTTAGGTACAGCGTCGCGCGACCGCGCAATTGTCCGTTAAAGTCACGCAGTGCCGAATCGCAAAATAGGGCCTGGTCAGGAAGGGGGTAAAATCTTCCAGGGCTTAAGTGGTTAAAAGAAAGGAATGCTTGAAATATATCACTCTGTGTAATGCATCTATATAAAAAATATGAGTTTCACTTTTTGAATTGATTTACTCAAATAAATCAACTTTTTGATGATATTCTAAGATTATGAGATGCACCTGTATCTCTTGATCTTTATAGATTTGTTGGGCAGTGAAAACAAGATCAAGATTACTGATATAGATCCTACACTTTATTGAACAAATAAGGCAGTGACGGTCTATAGTGTACATGCCTATCTTCACAGGTTCCCTTTCAGAAAGGAAAGAAATTGTTAACTATGCTGTACAATGGTGACATCTGTTGGCAAATAAAAGGAATCACATACATCATACAAATATACACAATATTATCAAAATTATTGGGACGCCTACCTTTACTCACACATGAACTTTAATGGCATCCCAGTCTTAGTCCATAGGGTTCAATGTTGAGTTGACCCACCCTTTGCAGCTATAACAGCTTCAACTCTTCTGAGAAGACTTTCCACAAGGTTTAGAAGTGTGTCTCTAGGAAAGTTTGACCATTCTTCCAGAATCTCATTTGGGAGGTCAGTCACTGATGTTGGACAAGAAGGCTTGAGGTTAGGACTCTGTGCAGGCCAAGTTCCTCCACCCAAAACTCGCTCATCCATGTGTTTATGGACCTTGCTTTGTGCAGTGGTCCAAATCATTTGGTGGAGGGGGGGATTATGGTGTGGGGTTGGACTTGGCCCCATAGTTCCAGTGAAGGGAACTCTTAAGGCGTCAGCATACCAAGACATTTTGGACAATTTCATGCTCCCAACTTTGTGGGAATAGTTTGGGGATGGCCCCTTTCTGTTTCAACATGACTGCGCACCAGTGCACAAAGCAAGGTCCAAGATGGACTAAGACTGGGATGCCATCAAAGCTCATGTGCGTGTAAAGGCAGGTGCCCCAATACTTTTGACAATATAGTGTATGGAATAGTCTGCTGGCAATAAGAGCTCAGTATTTGGATTTTATTTTCCTATTCATTATTATGTAGATGATCTGTTGAGGACAGATGTTAAATAAGTAGGATACACGTTACAGGCCATAGGGATTATGAAGCAGGAACACAAGAATTACATCATAAATCCTACTTCTCTGTAGTTTACCAGGAACAGCTAAGCCTACTTGTTAGAAGTGAAGCATTTAACTGTGATTTACAGGAGCGTTTATGGCATCCTTGGATCCGTAAGCAATATAAGTCTTGTGAGAACCTTGCAACCTTTGAGACCACACAGAAAAAAATGAATGTGTTTTGTGAAGACAACCCTCCTATGCCTTGCCATTAAGTGAAAGGTTAAGAGATTATGACTTTTGCACATGTAATAAACTGCACAGTGTGATAGTATTTATATTTTAAGGGCAACATTAAAAATGCAAAAATTCCTTTAAATACCATGGCTGACAGATGCACTTAAAGCGGTGTATCTTTTCGACGTACACAACCTACTGCAGCAAAACAGGCATTTCCATCACTTTTTGTTTACAAATTTAAATCGGTATTTTTTGTATGGAGGGATAGGGGCACTTTACATTTTTTTTTCTTATTTGTTTTTTTATTTTTACACTATCCCTTTCATTTATTTTTAACACTTGTATTCCTATTAGAAGGAATGTAAACATCCTTTTCAATAGAAATAAGGATGACAGGTACTCTTTAGGAAAAGATCTGGGGTCAAAAAGACCCCAAATCTCTCCTTTGCCTTTAAAAGCAAAAGATCAAAAAAAAAATGTTTAAAAAATAAAATAAAAAAATTGTTTACTTCCTCCCTGGACCAGAAGTGACTATATGACACTGCTTCGGGCCTCCAAGGCCATAGAGGTGATCAAAGATGATCTGGCCATTTTCCCTCCCCAGTGTCATGTGACTCATTAGTGTTACAGGATCTCAGGTGTGGATGGGGAGCAGGTGTGTTAAATTTGGTGTTATCGCTCTCATTCTCTCTTACTGGTCACTGGAAGTTCAACATGGCACCTCATGGCAAAGAACTATCTGAGGATCTGAAAAAAAGAATTGTTGCTCTACAAAAATATGGATATGGCCTAGGCTATAAGAAGATTGCCAAGACCCTGAAACTGAGCTGCAGCATGGTGGCCAAGACCATACAAGACAGGTTCTGCTCAGAACAGGCTTTACCACGGTCGACCAAAGAAGTTGTGTGCATGTGCACAGCATCATATCCAGAGGTTGTCTTTGGGAAATAGACATATGAGTGCTGCCAGCATTGCTGCAGAGGTTGAAGGGGTGGGGGGTCAGCCTGTCAGTGCTCAGACCATATGCCACACACTGCATAAAATTGGTCTGCATGGCTGTCGTCCCAGAAGGAAGCCTCTTCTAAAGATGATGCAAAAGAAAACCCGCAAATAGTTTGCTGAAGACAAGCAGACGAAGGACATGGTTTACTGGAACCATGTCCTGTGGTGTGACGAGACCAAGTTAAACCTATTTGGTTCAGATGGTGTCAAGCATGTGTGGCGGCAACCAGGTGAGTACAAAGACAACTGTGTCTTGCCTACAGTCAAGCATGGTGGCAGGAGTGTCATGGTCTGGGGCTGCATGAGTGCTGCTGGCACTGGGGAGCTACAGTTCATTGAGGGAACCATGAATGCCAATATGTACTGTGACATACTGAAGTAGAGCATGATCCTCTCCCTTTGGAGACTGGGCCGCAGGGCAGTATTCCAACATAATAAAGACCCCAAACACCCCTCCAAGACAACCACTGCCTTGCTAAAGAAGCTGAGGGTAAAGATGATGGATTGGCCAAGCATGCCCCCAGACATAAACCCTATTGATATCTGTGGGGCATCCTCAAACAGAAGGTGGAGGAGCGCAAGGTCTCTAACATCCACTAGCTCCATGAGGTCGTCATGGAGGAGGACTCCAGTGGCAGCCTGTGAAGCTCTGGTGAACTCCATGCCCAAGAGGGATAAGGCAGTGCTGGAAATATTGATACTTTGGGTCCAATTTGGACATTTCCACTTAGGGGTGTACTGACTTTTGTTTTCAGCAGTTTAGACATTATTGGCTGTGTGTTGAGTTATTTTGAGGGGACAGAAAATCTACACTGTTATACAAGCTGTACACTCACTACTTTACATTGTTGCAAAGTGTAATTTCTTCAGTGTTGTCACATGGAAAGATATAAAAAAATATTTACAAAAATGTGAGGGGTGTACTCACTTTTGTGAGATACTGTATATATATATATACGTATATATATATATACATATTGTGGTCTTCAAGTGGTCAAAGTGCTAGCAATTCACAGCTTCAGACACTTTAGTTTTGTCTGTAAAATAGCAACTTACCTTCATCTATATCAGGCCCTTATCCTTGAGGATCTGATATAAATGTAAATTGGGGATCTCCACACATTTACCTCCATATATTTTCTGACCTGAGGTATTTCAGGAAAAAAAAAAAGAACTAATTTTGGCCATTAGGTGTAGCTGCTATTCACAGAAAGTGGTTGTATTAGAGAAAATATGGGGGAAATTTCATGCAGCCTGGACGAATGCTTGTGACATTCATCCAATGCATGATTTTTAAATAATCTTTGCCTCCAGGACAGTGGTGAGTTAATAGAACAAACATACAGTGAAGAGGAGGACCTAATCAGTATATTTCACTTGGGAATGCTCTACCTGTTTATGCTGCTACCTGCTATTCATAAATGAAGAATAAATGCCTCGTTGTCAAAGTGAAAAGTAAATACTAGGAGGCTAGAGCTTCCTCATTGCCTAGAGAGGGTCTTCTAGTTTCCAAGGTCATTTTGTGACAAAACAAAGTTCAATAATAAAAGTAGTCTCAAGGTATCCTGCAATAGCTGAGGAATTACGTGTTTCATCACGCACTGTGAAACAGGAAACCGATCCAAAGCTTCACATGCCAAATATTGGGAGGTTTATTAATGAAGCAGGAGGCACATGCAAATCATAATCTTAAAGGGCTGTAGTGCGCATGCCCCAAAGTGGACATATAGTTAGTTCTCCTTGAAGCAGCAGTAATTTTAAATGTTTTTACTGCGAAACCGGGGAAGTTTAAAAAAACTAGAGACTTTGAAGTGTAACTAAATTTACTCCACATATCTATTATTTGTTTTGTTAATTTTTTTTTGACTGAAGTTAACTAGAGCCTGGCAAAAGTGAGGAGTGAGTATGGGGCAAAGGCTATCCTACTATCAATCATGATATGGGGTTATAGTTAGTCTGCTGTGATCTATGAGGAATAATACATCCAGCCAAACCAGATGTCTTTAAATTTATTGTATTGGTCTTTAGCAGTATATATCCAACGCTCTGCCTCTATGGTAGCATTCACCTTCCTCCTCCAGTATGCAATGGAGGGACAGGAGGCCTGTTTCCAAAACCTGGAAATCAGGGATTTGGCTGCATTGAGCAAGTAGGGAGTAACACTCCTTATATATCATTTTAAACAGGACGGCACCCCGTGGAAGAGTGGCGTTCTCTCTGGGTCATAAGGTCGTCTTTTTGATCCACGGGGTGACGGCCTTCCAAAAGGCCCTAATCTTGGGACACGACCGCCACAAATGGAGAAAAGTGCCCCGCTGTCCACATCCTCTCCAGCATCTGATATCCGCTGTTGGAAAAATTTGCGTTAGATGGGATGGTGTCCTGTACCATCTAGTAATACATTTATATGAGGACTCTTGGATATGTGAATTGACAGAAGTAGAATGCGTAAATGTAAATATCCTCTGGACCTGTAAGGGGGTAAACTCCTGACCCAGTTCTTTTTCCCATTCCCTAATATAATACGGGACCGTTGAAGACTGTGGGCTCAAGACTAACCTGTACATTTGGGATAGTAGATGTTTAGGGTCTGGGAGGTTAATACATAAGGCTTCAAAAGAAGTAAAGGGTATCAAAAGACCATAGAGAGGGTTGCAGTCTGTGGAGAAAGTCTGCTATTTGAAAGTTACAAAGGTAATAACACCAAAGGGAAGATTGAAAGGTGGCAAGGGGCATTAGGGTACCCTGTGGGGCAAATTTAGCACAAGCAAATTTCCCATCAGAAACCCAGGAGTTAAAGAAACCTTGTTCTTCCCCTGGTGGAAACCAGGGATACCCTCCCAGGGACGCCAGAGGAGATGTCTGGGGAGCATAGAGACCTGTTACATTCAGTCAATACCAGATAGCTAGGGAGGACCGAGTCAGAGGGGAAGTCCAGTCAGATAGTCCTCTGGAGCTGGCCGGATTTCGGGGGGGGGGGGGGCCTCAGATAGGTTTCTGCCCGCCATTGTTTTTTTCCAATAGAACCCATACTTTGCTAGCAGAATCATGGGCTCAGTTCAGGATATGTACGAGAGACATGGCCTTATAGTAAAGGGCCACATCTGGAAGGCCAACTCCACCGTCTGATTTTGGTCTACATAGGAGATCATAGGCCAGTCTGGGGTGTTTGTCCTGCCATACATATGCCAGAAAGGCTCTACCTAGTTTTTTTTAAAAAGGCCTGTGGAAGGGCAATTGGTATAATATGTAAGATATAAATTATTCTTGGAAGGACTGTCATCTTAAGAACACTTTTCTGTCCAAACCATGTAAGCGGTGAACCTACTCCAAGTCTGAAGGTCCTTCATTATCCCCATCAGTAAGGTACCATAGGTAAGGTTGCATAAGATAGTCGGATCAGGGGAGATGTGGGTCCCTAAGTAAGGCAAAGAACCCGTTTGCCACACAAAGAGGAAGGATTGCTGTAGGGATGTCACCATTGCAGCTGGGACATGGATAGGCAGGAGCTCTGAATTTGCGAAATTGATTTTGAAATTCGAAAGTTGACCAAGTTTCCGTACTTCAGACATCAGTACTGGTAGATCAACTAGTGGATTTGAGAGATAATATAACAGATCATCTGCGTGTTCTGCAGATCCGGGAATGGCCGATATGGATCCCGGAAATGTCCGTATTGCTCCGTGCAGAATATGCAAAGCCCTAATCATGTTGTCTCTCATCTCTCGACCCACCATATAAAATGTTTGGTTGGGATGGATTAATGCCGTTACATGATCTTGGAGGCGGAGAGCCAAAATCTTAGCCAGTAATTTGGTGTCAGAGTTCAACAGGGAAATTAGTCTATAATTTGCCCAATGTTGAGGATCTTTGCCCGGCTCGGGTAGTACCGTCACATGGGCAAGCAAGGCTTTGAAGGGCAATGGGTTAGCGGCGTCGATAGAATTAAAGTAGCTACAGAGTGGAGAGGCCAGGATTGGGAAACATTTCTTATAATAAGCATTAGTAAAGCCGTCTGGTCCAGGACTCTTACCTAACTGCAAACTCGCAACCGATACATTGATCTCTTCTTAGGCGTTCCAGCTCATCTAACACCTGAGGAGACAGGGTAGGAAACTCAGAGGCTATAAGATATGCCCTAACATTATCCATATGAGACAAGGTTTCTCCCTGTGGAGAAGGTGGTGGGATGCTATACAAGGAGGCATAGTACTGTTGAAACTCAGCTGCTATGGAGTGGGAGTCAACAACCTGCCTGGTCTGGACCATTAAACTATGAACATGACGTAGGGCCTGTTGTTTCCTTAACTGTCTGACCAGCAGGTGGCCACGTTTATTCCCCAAGGACACACCGAGAACCACGGATTTTGAACTGAATGTGTACACTGCTCTTTTACTTCTATTTGATTGTAAGTAGTTAACAATAATCTTCCTCTTTTTGATTTTATATACTACACTATGAGCCATTTTTTTTTTTGGGTTCCTGCTGGTCACTTCTGACAGATTAACCTCTGAATACACTTGATATGCTTGTGTTTATGGGATAATCATTCTCATATGAGTGGAGCCAGCTTGTCAAGCCATCCCTGCCTCATTGCCTTCAAAGTTTGTCTGACTGGTAAGTGGTTAAGTTAGGCACACTGTGGTGCTGAGTGACTACCGCAAAGTTATTTGGTGATGGTCTTCCTGCATGAGTTATTTTGGTTTATGTTTTTTTTCCATTTTAATATACTGCACTATGAGTTTCTCTTATCATTTATGCTGGATTTCGATCATCCTGTTCTCTTTAAACTGACTGAACTTCTGCACGTTTAGCTTCATTGTCTTGTATGAAGGGATCCTAGACTATCAAAGGAAATTTGCTGTCAGGCGTTTTCTTTTTTTTTCTTTTCTTTTGAAATACTCACCTTGAGTTCCAGTGTTCATTTTCACTAAAGCTGGTGACGGATCCTTCTGACTCTTTGGTTCTAGCACCGCTTATGAACTCTTTTTTTACACCTACATTATTGTCAATAATTGTATTTAGCTGGTAGCTTTTGGTAGAATTATTTATTTTAGTTGCTAGCATGGATTTTTTACCCAACATTTATTCCCATATTCATAAAAACGGTGTGCATAGTACCGGAGCTTATCCTTAGCTCTGCGGTCCTAACAATGGGAGAGGCTAGACCGTAGCACCTCCAACTGTTGGGCATCCGCTGTAGTAAAATGCATTTTGTAATTTACCTCAAGAGTGTGAATCTTGTCTAATAACTCAACAATTTCTTTTTGCTTTTCCTTTTTAATACGGGAGCCTTGGGATAGAGTTCTCTCTCTATTGCTTTCCCAGACTGTCTGGGCAGACACCTCGCTGGGAGAATTGAGCTCAAAATAGGATTTCAGGGAAGGAGAAACCGCTTTAACGACCAATCGGTTGCCCAGAAGGGTCTCATTAAGCCACCACATTCTCTCAATCTGGCAAGCAGACAACCAGCGAAGGACCAATGTTACAGGGGAATGATCAAAGTTTGGTACAGATTCTATAGTGGAGGATCAGACTTTATTCAAATAAAACTGATCCACGAAAGGAAGGTCCAAATGAGAATAGGTATCAAAAGATTTAGAGTAATAACTATAATGTCTGCATGCTGTCCCCAGCATGCAGCACTCACCAACTATCCACCAGATGGAGAGGACTTGGCAATTTTTTGTAACATGTTTGAGGGCTCGGAAAGAAAAAAAAGTTCTACCAGAAGAGGTGTCCAAACTTGGGTCGAGAGTGATACAGAAGTCCCCCCCCCCCAATATCAGCATTCTATCCCAGGAGTCCGCCAGCCGCAAGAGGGTTGCTGAAAGAAAATTGACTGTGCGTGAGTTAGAGGCATAAATATTGCCAAAAGTTTACAGGCGACCATGAATCAGCCCTTTAATGAAAAGAAAGCGGCCCTCAGAATCAGCCAGCATGGACTGCAAGGAAAAAAGGCAAGACTTCTGAATGGCTATTGAGACACCTTTAGCCCTAGGGAAAGGGGAGGTACTATGAAACCATTGGTTAAATGTATAAAGGGGCATACGAGGTGTAGAATTGGCAGTGAAGTGTGTCTCCTGCAGGAAAACAACATCGGGTGACAGATGGCGCAGTTCCTGCCATAGGCGACCCTTTTAGTGGGGGAACAAAACCCCCTTACATTATAGCCATAATAAGAGTATAATCAGATCATAAAACACATTACATAATACATAATAACCCCATAGACCATGAGATGGGAATTAGCCAAAGACCACCCCCAAGCATGAACATACATTCCCTGACACCCCCGAGAGGTAGCATAGAGAAGAACGAAACAGACGTATCAAGTAAAGAAAAAGGGGAAAACTAACATTACCTCTAAATGAGGAACAAACATTTTAAAGGAAGGGTAGACCTGGAAGAGAGGAAAAACCACTCCCCAAGGGCTAGCCGCCCTACCGCAAATATGCAGAGTATTGAACCCCCTGGTGGGGGGCCTACCTATTGCGGGGAAAATTACTGAGTGCATGACTGAAGCCTATAGAACATCATGGGCATATCATGCAAAAATACTTTTAACTTGGTAATATAGGGGCAGCATATAACTAAAGAGAAAAACAAAAAACAAACAAAATGAATGTGGCCATGTGTCAACTGTAAAACGTTTTGAGGGTCCTACAGAATAACCCATAGTAAACAGAAACAAATGGAGTCCCTTTTAACTGAAGGGGGGCAATCTACATATAGGTGCTATTCTCAGTCTCAGTGTTAAAGAAGCAAGTCACATACTGTAACTGTAGCCCCAGCAGAGAGTCAGGAAGATGGGGCAGTTGCCACACTCTGACTTTGACGACGTGGATGGTTCTTTCTTCTGGATCTGGAGGATGCCGGATGCCATCTTTCGGGTCGTTGTGGAACGGGTATCTAACTATTTAATCTTCAGTCAGGAAAATCAATCGATGGGAGATCCAACATTGCCACTAGGGATGATCGAACTTTTGAAAAGTTCGGTTCGGCCAGAAAATCCGAACTTCCCGAAAGTTCGGCCTGGATTTCAGAACCCCATTGAAATCAATGGGACCCGAACTTCGGTAATCAAAAAACACCATTTTAAAGCCCTAAAACCCAATAAATGCCCCTAAAAAGTGCCTAGGGTTCTGGGTCATGCCCCAGGGACTATTAATCACACAAAAAAAAGTTCTTAGAAATTGTAATTTTTGATAGAGAGCCAATTATTGAAAAAAAAAAAAGAGATTTTTTGGATTTAGTATCTGGGGGGGGGGGGGGGGGTCTAAAAAGTGTACCTGTGAAGTTCCAGCTCTGTAGCATGTCCAGAACGATAAAAAAAAGAGATCGCTTGTATTTTATGTGTGTGTATATATATATATACCCCTATACAGAAGTTCAGATGTTTTGCCTGCCTCCAAAGAACCCAAAAAAATGCCCAAAAAAATGCCAGCGACAAAAAAAATGCCCAGGTTTGTTTTTTGGGCATTTTTTTGGGTTCTTTAGAGGCAGGCAAAACATCTGAACTTCTGTATAGGGGTATATATATACACACACACTTATTTGTATATTACACTTACACATATATAGGTGTGTTGGGAGCGTAGCCATATTAGTGCAAAAAATTTAATTAGCAAAAGTATAGTGTTCTGCTCCTTTAACACCTATATATGTGCAGGTGTATATATACAGACATGGGTGTATGTATATATACCCCTATAGACATGTTCAGATGTCATGCCTGACTCCAAACATGTCCTCAAAAAAGCACTAGCAATGCCTGCAGCAAAAAAAATGCTGACGGGAGCGGAGCCATATCCCTGCTCTGAAAGTGACACAAGAGAAACAATCTTTTCTCTATAGCGGTCACCCTGCTATGGAAGGGTTTTGTCACCCTTCCATAGCAGTCACAGTCAGTTAACCCTACACTACACTACGGCCCCCTTACACTTAACACTTTCCCTACAGAAACTGAATAAATTAAAGCTAACTATAGTGGAAAATAGCACCCTAACTACACTAGATATCCCTTTCCTCACACTAAAAATTGCTAAATGACACTTTGTAACACTTTGTAACAGAAGTAACAGAACAGCATTCCACTCTCTTCCATGTCCCTGTATAAGAATGCTAGGAATTTGGTGGGTGCTATCTTATGTACTGGGGGGCGTATTCACTAATGATTGGACTAGGGACCCCCTAGTCACTCCAATCACATTCCTAGCATTCTCCTGCCCCCTCAATTGGCTTTTACTGATGGTTCTGGTCCAATCACGGGCTTTTAAAGCCCATTTCCTGAACCATTGCATTTTGGTCGGTTCTGGTTGCCGAATTCCGAACTTTTTGGGCGAACCGTTCGATCATCCCTAATTGCCACGATGTGCTGCAAGTCATGTTTGGTGCGGAGAACTGCCGTCTTCCCATTCCGAGAAGCCGTGAGTCGAAAAGGGAAGCCCCAGCTATAGGCCACATCCACAGAATGCAAGGCCTCCAGCAAAGGGTGGACAGCCCTGTGCTGCATAAGAGTGCATCGTGACAAATCGGGAAACAGAGATAGCTGAGCCCCATCAAAGTCAATAGTTGGTTTGCCACAAGAGGCTTTCATTATCGCTTCTTTTAGGGAGTATTTATGTAGCTTACAAATGACGTCTCTGGGTCTCTCAGTATCTTGGAGTACAGGCAGCAGAGCATGATGCACCCTATCCACTTCGATTAAATCAGGAGCTGCATCTCCAAGGATTTGACGACAGAGACCTGCAGCATGCGTAGCTTCTGGGAGGCTGCGAATGCGGATATTCTGACGCCGATCCCTATTCTCATAGTCATCAAGCTGGTCTAATAGGGAGTATAGGACATCTTCATGATGTTTAGTAGTGTCCTGTATGGCAGCCACAGAGTGAAGAATGTCATCCTGGCTAGTCTCCAAAGCTTCTACTCTATTGCCCAAAGTTACTGTGTCTTCCCTGAGGCCCTCCACTTCCTGCTTACATGAGAGCTCCACTTCAGCTATCAGTTGCTGTATATCATATTTAGTTGGTAGAGCCCTGATATGTTCTCTGAGGTCCCAATCAGTTTCAACTGCCTCAAGCTCTGATGGGGTTGAAAGCTGGCCAGCTGAATGTGTGGAGGTGGATGGGCTGGAGTATCTCACCCGGGGTGTCGCCAGTAGTCCCGGGGAGCCACCACTGTGAGCCGGGGAAGTATTCTGAGCTGCTTCATGGCCAGGCGCCATCTTATCTGCAGGCCCAGGAGACTGAGCAGTAAGGGGAGAAGAAGGATTGGAGCCTTCCTGTGTGTTGCCGGCTGCCGCTGGGTGGTTGTGAGGCTGTGCGGCACTTAGGAGGCATAGCTGGATGTGCTGGGGAGAGCTGCCACTAAGCGAATGTGCCCAGGAATGTCGGAGCTCTCGGCCGACACTCCATGCAGCCCAAGCCATGCCCCAATTGTTTTTTGCTTTTTATTTTCAATTGAAATTTTAACTTTTTTTTTAACCACTTGCCGACCGCCGCAAGTATATATACTGCGGCGGTCAGCCCCTCACAGGCAAAGTGACTTATGGGTACGTCACTAGCCTGTGAGGCTCTGGGGAGGCTCTGGGGAGTGAGCATGCGCCGCCAGAGGCGCGCTCCCGCTCCCGCTCGGTTACGGATGTGAAAAATATTGTTATTTTTGCAAAATTGTCGCTCTTTTTTTGTTTATAGCGCATGATCAAAAAATCGCACAGGTGATCAAATACCACCAAAAGAAAGCTCTGTTTGTGGGAAAAAAGGACGTCAAATTCGTTTAGGTACAGAGTCGCACAACCGCGCAATAGTCCGTTAAATCACGCAGTGCTGAATCGCAAAATACCCCCTGGTCAGGAAGGGGGTAAAATCTTCCGGGGCTTAAGTGGTTAAAGCAGATCTTCACTGCATCTGAGCACCACAAACCAAAAACACTATTTAATTTATTTTTAAAACTCCAAGCGAATTCCCCCATCTATTTGTGTCGCTATGCAAGAGAAATCACTTTGAAAAACAACCCCCTAGCATTTCTGGCCGTGGCCATCTTGAGTAAGGGCATATGATTCATGTAGCATTTACTTCCTGGAATCCATCTGTCCTCAGCTCAAGCATGTATGCATACAGGAGAGTGTGCTTAGCTAAGCTTCAAAAGTAACCCAGTTGTTGACCCTCAAGAAGACTCCTGGGATGAATGACATCACTTGCCTAGGCAAGAAACCAGAAGGTTCTGCAAAAAAAAAAAGTTTAAAGGGTAACTCCACTTTCATGGGGAAAAAAATAGCAAATAAAAAAAATAATAATACAGCATATACAATTGCGACACAAGTCATATTGTCATTAAATGTTAAAAAAATAACCTTTCCATTTTAATCTGCAGCACTGTAACTTTCGGTAAAATGCAATGCAATATCGCTACCTGGAGGTGTTCTGTACACACCTGATTTTCCCAGTCTACATGAAGATACAAAAAATTTAAAAGCAACATTGGGACTTTATATGAGGTGTGGCCAGCCAAGGAATAGAAAGGAATACATGAGAGAAACCCGAAGGATAATATTGAAATTGTATGTTTATTGACCGTCAATAGACCAGGTAATGGTAAAACCAAAATGCTCAATTAAAACATGTAACCCATGGTAATGGGGTATACATGAGTGAAACATGGGTAAATACGCATGGTCTAAGACAAATGTACAGAGTAATGCAATATTATCCTGGTACATACAAATAGGTAGAATAGAACTTTAATAAGGTCATAAAAAACAAGGTATAATAGCAGCTTGTATTTTATGGAATTGCCTGTGTTGAACTCAACGCGTTTCGTGAAAAATTTCACTTCATCAGGAGTAGGCATGATTCAGGTGTCTAAAGAAGATATACATAAATGAGCAACAGTACATAAAGTAAACAGGTAAACCTCCCAAGTCTAAGAGAGGTACAGCTTACATTGAGGTAGCGTTGCCTCCGGGGATAGGTCCAGCCTGGGAACTGAGAGAGCGAGGCCTGCGTGCGTCAAGCAGGCACATAGTAGAAATGATGTACAGAGTGAGGATCACCAAGAAGGATCACAACCAGCCTCCACTAATCATATAGGTATAAATCTATAGGGATACGAGGGTAGTATATATAAATGAATATAAAATAAAAAGAGTGGGTGATAAATAAGAGAGTGAGGCTGTTGATGAGATCCAGATGAGCCAGAAGATAAAAGAAGTGAGGCAAGTGATGATTAGTGAAGTGATGCGTAGGACGACCAAGTAGTGAGAAGGTAAACCACTGAAGGTATAAAGGTGAATGTATATCATAGTAAACCACTTAGGTGATTGGAAAGTGAGATGAGAAAGCAAGAGTGTAAGAGGATGGATAACATAGTGACAAAGATGCTGCCCAGAAGAAAAAACAGTACCCAAATAATAGTGCTCGAAAGCTCAGCCATGTAAAGTAGATACCACAAGTGTGTTCAGAATAATAAGACTGAAAAAAGTGAAGCCAAGAAGGAGGTATAAACCTGCACAGGCGCCGGAGCAGTGATCGCACCCAGCGTCACGCTGGTGCACAAGCAAGGTGAAGCCACCAGACTGACAAAAGCTGCCAAGGCAGCCTCCACACTTGTACACGGCTGGACAACGACGTGATGGGACGCCGGCGCCAAGGATTACGTCACGTCCCGCACGGAGATGCGTGGCGCTGATGAGCTGCGGCCGCCACCCAGCCCCCCGCCAAAAGCCCCCCCAAATGGGTCAGGGGAAGAGGGAGAGGGACAGGAAGCGGGCGGAGCCCATCGTAGTTCCCAGGAAGAACAGAGCCTCGGAGTGCAACTATGAAATCACATCTAAAGATATTCAGGCCTAGCAGTTTTCCTCATTAAAGCCTTACAGCTGCAGCAGCTGGTTGATAATTATAAAACCACTCCCATTTAGACTCACTTAGCACAAGGGCACAGAGGAACAAACATGGATTTCTTCAGAATAACAACAGGTAGAAATCTGCAACAAAGTTTGTTAAAATCCTTGCAATGTACACAAATCAACCAGAGGGGAAAGTTTTTTTCTCAACAAAAGTGGAGTTACACTTTAAAACAAGTAAATATGATATTCTTTCCTATCCATTTACTAATTCTAGCCGCATGAGGATTAAAAATTATCAATGTTGATTGGGAAAATGAAGTTCCACTTTAAGCATGGCAAATAAATACCCCAGATTGAAACTGGCCTTTATTTCATTTATAAATGCAATGTGCAGAAACATACAATTCGTTTTGCTGTGACAAATCAAAAAATAACGTGTTATTTTACCTACTATAACACAAGGGAACAATTTATAAATGTTTTTACAATGTTTTCACCCAAGATTCAGGGATGATTCACTCCTTGGTGTCATGGTGCCATACAGTGACACTCACGTAGTAATATGCAAAAAATAAAACATGCAACATTTTTTTACAATGCAGCTTACCACAATGCATAGTAGTGTATTGCCATGTTTTGCGGTGTGTTGCAAGTATAAAAACCTTATTTTTGATTTTGTTAACCTTTTTGTCTTTAGAATAGGCAGCAACATAATATTTTTTTTCAAGACAAATTGGCCAAAAACCCCACCGTTTTTCACCTAAAAATTGATATATGTATTACTTTGGTATGATGCAGTATTGACCAATCAATAAGAACATAGTTTAAATGAAAACATTATTATGGTCTATGTAGTGTACAGGTACAGCTTAAGTCTAATCTAATTTAAATCCCTGCTCACAAGTATTCAGTCACATTACACCAGGATCTCAATTATATTTTTACAAAATAGATTTTTACATAAAGTATTCTATTACCTTTCCTTGTAGTAGATGATATAATCATTTCACTACTGTAACTCATTTCTCCATGGTAGCATAAATTACACTATGAAGCCAGAATGCCTTATACTTATTTCAGTCTAATTTACTTTACTATACAATTAGGTTCTGCCCAGATGAATAAATGTAACAGAATATTATATGAAAAAAGTATATTCAACTCTTATCCAGAATGTGAATACCTTAGAATATCATTGTAAAGATGAACTCTGGAGAAAAACTATCCAAGCAGCGGGGCTTCTCCAGCACTGCAAAGGTTACATGCCATATTTGCCAAGGACACCAATAAAAAGCATATTTAATTACGTTATCCCCTGTACACCTTGCAACCAGCACTCTCCTCTTCCCTCCAATGCTTCAGGAAGTGGGCAGGCCCTTAGCACCCTCATTTACAGTTTGTACGCCATGACGTCAGAATGTGACTGATTATTACTGCGCTAAAGGAAGCAGCTTCAGGAGATTAGTCGCAGAGAAGTGAGGAAGCCTGGGGGAGCCAGGGACAAGATAAGTAAAAGTGCTTTTCAATGGTGCTATAGGCAAATATGAGCATTAAACTTTTTCCCCATTATAAGATTACATTTTGTAATTACCACTGTTAGACTTCGAGTACGAAATAGAAATACATTTTTCCTATTACAGGTCAAGAATTGTGAACTTTGAGGCCTCAAATGACCTTATTACTGATTCAGTCACAACCCCTTCAGTTAGAAGCACAATTGCGTCCATTGTTGAAATTGTTTTATTTACATGTACTTTGAGATGAGAAGCTATGTCATCTGCCCCAAAAGAAATTGTGTTTGGTAAACTTTGAATATAATACTCTGGAGAGGCAGGCGACTAAATTGCTTATCCCAGGTGGAACGGCCTTGGGGGGAAGGTTTACATACAATGGACCTCAAAGGATAAAAAGCCATTTTTCCCCTGGTCATAAAAAGAGAGAAACCAGGGGGATCATAAAACATTATGTTCTGGCCATGAGACGTTTTAACACACAATGGCCAAAACTCAAATTCAGGATCACACCTGTGTTCACCCATTCACTAGTAAATAAACTATTGTTCCTACCCTGAGAAGTCAAACAAACGGAAAACTGCCTGGACAAAGACTAGAATCTGTAATTCATTTACCTACACACCAAGAGGGGGGTAGAGATTGTGTCATACAGACAATTGTCCATTGGAAGCTACATGGTGTCAAATAAACATTGTCACTTAGACTGATGAGAACTGCATCTTCAAATGAATTTCATATAATCATAAGCTTATACAACATCCTTGTCCCATCATATACCAAAGGGGGTTGTGGAACTTATGATGTTATGACAATCTTCTATTGAGAAGTACATTATATCTATTATATAGTAGTGTCAAATGGTCAGAATTTCTCCCATATTTTATGTCTAGTCCCAAATCATGAATGTATTGTTGTTAACATAATAATCCCTTAATGGATAATATTCTGATCAGAAAAGACCCATGTGTAGAAAAGTTTACATATACAAGTTGTTGTGTAGCAATATACAGTATATATAATATAATTGTATATGTATCTATATGATTCTTACTGCTACTAAATGTAAAGTATATGGGTAAATCATTAATTTCCAATCAATATATATACGTATATTGTATTAGTACTATTCTTAATTCAATGGTGTTACCAGGTCCAGTTACCAGGTCCAATCCTTACTTAGATACATGATGGATATTAGATGGACATGTATAGAGGATGAGAGTATGGATAAATTATTATGTTGTTTTTATGATAGTCTTAAATGGAGAAATTATCATATAGTTTTAAATATCCCATATATTGGTTAACCAGTAGAGATGTCGCCCAATGACCTCGTCAGTTAATGGTTAAGTTATCCCAACCAATGGGGATAAGGTTACTCCTTCTGGGTTTAACTTAAGGTAATTTTAATAGTCCTTTGTTCAATACAGTATAAAAAGGGAAGCCCAGATGAGAGACACACATCACGACACACATCATGACACATCATTACACCACATACATTACACATACAACACACACCCTACTACAGCCATGCATATACTCATCTATACATACTACATTTTGCTCCATCATGTATCTGAAACTTGGAAGGACGCCAAACGAAATTCCTCGCTAACTGGCCACCATCTTGGGAAGGCAGCCATCTTAAGGACTCTGGTAACGACCATTCTAAGATAGCAGCAATTTTAAATATGGTAAATATACCTTGCTGTTATTTGACATTATTTACTATCACTTATTTTCTTCCTTATATGTTTTATATTTCATATTTAAGGGTAACGAGATTACAGTCCCAGCCGTATTAACCATATGTAGATTTTTCTCTAAGAGCTAATTTTTGCTTTTTATACACTTTTATTAATATCAGATTTAGCGCATATTGGCGTATTAGTCTCTCATTTTGCATGGCCTATTCTCGCTCTATCTGCAGTGGAGTGACTGTCGGCCGCGCAATTCGCAGACAATTGTGGTCTGATTATATAGCACACTTAAATATGGTTTATGCTACTACATCTGGGAAAACGTAATCTTGCTTTATTTTTACTTTCATCATTAAGCTAAATATCACATTGCATTTATCGTTTTTAGTTTGTAGTTTATGTCAGAATTATCTTTTTGTGTCATCTCAAGTTGGATCATTTATTGTGAATATATGTCTTGTGAATAAATATTCTTATATATTCCCTGCTGTAGACTGTACTCACTAAGATTGGTATATGCTTTTAAAAAGAAATTAATCGATCAAAAAAAAAGAACTCGTTATACTCGTTCAGAATAATATTCTCGAACGTGTAAAACGCACAACACCACTTATTACAACTTGATAACTTAGTATGAAGTTTACAAGATACTTTAGAAAGCACAGGAATATTTCTTTTTCCAATGGATACCTTTTTTTTACTGGGAATATATGAAGGATTTCAAATTGAAGCAATTCATCCATATGTAAATGAAAATACATTTATCCATGATTTCTTTAACAACTATTTTATCAGTTTTCAATTCAATTAAAATAAAATGATCTATTTTACATAGTTAAGGTAAAACTAACTGTAAAATATATTCCCATGGGCAATAATTTTAAAAGGATTAAAATAGGATCCTGTAAAATGCCCACTGGCAACGGTTGATGAGGAACTTTTTCCTTCACTGCTTCACATAACCATTAACTGACTTTTCTATATAGCTCAAAAATAAACTACCCGGTTCTGGAAGTCTCCTCATATCCTAACAATGAAAGATTGGATTGATCAGGCTAATTCTATTTTCATCCAGGAAAATCTAACCTATCAACATAAAAATGCACACTGCACATTTTTTTTTCCCTCTGGCAAGCATGGCATGAGACTCTGGGGCTTGCCCCTTCCCAACTGGTTATGGAAGGGTTGCTGCAGGTGTGATGTTACACTATTGTTGGTAAGATAAGAAGCAAATGAAATGCCCTTTTGTCATTGTATGTTGTGACTCTAGCTGAGGATAGCTAACTTTGTATTATCATTGGATAGCAGGCGACTGGGCTGTGACCAGCTCAATGCTAGACCTTTTAGAGTTTTTCCTTTTCTTTTTTGTATTACCCTATGTTTAGTTGGTTACCTGTCTTTAATATTTACTTTAACATGCTAATATTACCTAGAGAAGGCTACCTAAACAAAAAACTTTAATGTTACGCTGGCATTTTGATAATTTTACTGTAATCAGTATTTCTGTCGTCAGTGCCAGGACAAAGTCATCCAGCGCCCAGGGCAAAGATGCCAAACTGCGCCCCCCCTCCCTTAGGGTCAGGGCACCCCCTATCCTTGCAATAAACCATTGTGCCCAGGGCAGTCGTCTCTTCGCCCTCCCCTTGTCCCGGCCCTGTCATACAAAATGCCCATCTTTTTAGTTTGATATTCTTTTTTATTGTATGATTAACCACTTTAGCCCCGGAGGATTTGGCTGCTCAAAGACCGGGACCTATTTTGCGATTCAGTACGGCGTGACTTTAACAGACAATTGCGCAATCGTGCGACAATGTACTCAAACTAAATTTACGTCTTTTTTTCCCCACAAACAGAGCTTTCTTTTGCTGGTATTTGATCACCTGTGCGATTTTTATTTTTGAAAAAGCAACAATTTTGAAAAAATAACAATATTTTTCAAATTTTTTTATAGAAAATTCTCGAAAATAAAAATGTAAAAATCTAATTTTTTTTAACATTTTAGGCCAATTTGTTTTCTGCTACATATTTTGGTTTGCACAAAAGTTATTGTGTTTAATAACTACGGGAAAGATTTATGTCATTTTTATTGTTTTTTTTTTTTACTAGTAATGGCGGCAATCTGAGATTTTTTTTTGCGACTGCGACATTGTGGCGGAAAGATCGGACCCCTAACTGACACTTTTGACACTTTTGGGGGTACCTGTGACATTAATACAGTAATCAGTGCTATAAATATGCACTGTTACTGTAAAAATTACACTGGCAGGGAAGGGGTTAACTTTACTGGTGATCAAGGGGTTAAGTGTGTCCCTAGGGGCGTAATTCTAACTGTCAGGGGGCATGGCTTGTGAAGTAACCACAGAGACATGCAATCCTATATAGCAGGATCACATAGCCTCTGTCATTACTTCAGTGAGAATGACAAACGGCTGTGTTTACATCAGCCATCTGTCCTTCTCTCACTGCTGCGGGAGATTGCGAGTGGCCAGCGGCCATCGGAGCCACCGGGCACACTCGCTGGGGAGCCAGCTGACGAACGGGGGTGGGAGCGCGCCTCAGGTGGTGCATGATCGCCCCCTAGCTCCTCCCAGGCGAGCGCAGTACATGTACGAAGCTTGGCCTGGGAGCGCCAGACTGCCGACGTACAACTGCGGTTGGCGGTCGTCAAGCAGTTAATTTGCACTGTAAATTTTTGTACCTTTATTGAGGTGGTAAAATAAAACTTTATTTGATAAAAAAAAAGGCTAAAAATAAAACCTATGTGGCTCACATCCAAAGTTAAAAAGGCTATAAAGAATAATAAAAGGGTATTTAAAAATGAAGGAACATTTCCATTATTTTAAAGTTACAAACAATACAACAAAAATATGTAGAAAGGTAGTCAGAGACAAAAAAATTGAAAAGGAATAATGGGTGGCGAAAGAGAGTAGGGCATACCCCAAACAATTTTTCAAATATATTAATAGTAAAACCTGTGAACATGTAGGCCCTTAATAAGATAATATAGAGTTGGTGACTGGAGATAAAGAGAAGACAAATTTAACAAATATCTTTTTTTTGGCTCTGTTTATGGGACACTCAAGTTCATAATGGGGATAGTATTGACATATGAGAACCCCAATTAGTCAAAATTGATATGGTTCAGAAATTTTTAGACAAAATAAAGGTGAATAGCACCTGGTTCAGACAGTTTACACCCATGTGTTTTGAAAGAGTTGAGCTCTGTTATTTCAGAGACGTTGTTTCTATTTTTAAGATATCCTTTAGTAACTGCTGGATGAGCAGCATGGATTCATGATAGACCAAAGCTGTCAAACAAATCTTTCTTTTTATGAGGAAGTAAGTGAACCTGTTGTAAAGTTATTCACTTTAAATGGATAGTTCACCTTTCAGAAAAAAAAATAAATGTACATGTTTGCAGGTAAAAAAATGTGCATTTTTTTTTTTTTGGGAGACTGTAAAGCGTTGCACTAGCAATCAGCAGATCACTGGTGCCATGCAGGTCTTCTTCAGATCTGCCAGTGTACAATCTGACAGGAAGAATTAATGAACTACCATGGCGCTCCACAGTGGCTCAAAGGATGTCGGGGCTTGTAGTTCATTAACTCACAGAGTTGTGTGAATGAATGACAGTCTGATTTTAAAAAGTGACAGTTAGTATGGGGAACTTTTCCCTTACTGCTGCCATGGGGTGGCATCGGACAGCGGCTGCAGCATTGGGAAAATGTTACATGAACCATCCTAAAATCAGGTGGAACATCTAATATGTTCCTAAATGTTAAAACATTTTAGGTTTTAGGCTCCCATGTTTCAAATTCTTTACTCAGCTTTATTGATATCAGATAGGGGGTTTAAAAGCCCCATATATGATAGCACATTGGAAGTTACATATTCATTTTAAGGATAATTCAGTATACTATTAGACCTCAAATATCCCCACTGGACCGCATTGAAGCTAATCATGCAGAGATTGTAGTTGATTAACTTCTTGCCCAGACCACAATGGCTAAAAACAAGTGACAACAAGCTTGTTGCTTCCACCTTCATTCACTGCAACGACAGTCAGCAAATAGACCTTTTTTGATAATTATTATTATTACTATTATTATACAGGATTTATATAGCGCCAACAGTTAATGCATTGCTTTACAATGTAAAAGGAAGACAATACAGTCACAATACAATAAAATACAAGAGGATTAAGAAGGCCCTGCTCAGAAGAGCTTACAATCTAATTGGGATGGGCAGGTGTTACAAGAGGTTGTATCTGTAGGGAATGAGCTGATGGAAGAGGTCAAAGATTAGTTGGAGGTGTGATAGCTTTCACTGAAGAGATGAGTTTTCAGGGATTGCCTGAAGGCAGATTAAGAAGAAGATAGCTGGACAGGTTGAGGTAGAGCGTCTTAGAGGCTGGGAGAGGATCTGGAGAAATCCTGGAGACAAGCATGGGAGGTGGAGACAAGGGAGTTTGAGAGTAGGAGGTCTTGAGAGGAGCGGAGAGGACAGTTTTGGGTGATAGTTGCAGACAAGATTGGTGATGTAGTTCGGGGCAGAGTTGTGAAAGGCTTTGTATGTTGTGATTAGTATTATTTTATTCTCTGGACACGCGGGAGCCAGTGTAGGGATTGGCGGAGAGGGGTGGCAGACACTAAGCGGTTAGTAAGGTGGATAAGCCTGGCAGCAGCATTCATGATAGACTGAAGAGGGGATGGCTTATGAGAAGGGAGTTGCAATAATGGAGGCGAGAGATAACAAGGGAGTGAATGAGTAGCTTGGTGGTTTCAGTTGTTAACCACTTAAGCCCCGGAAGATTTTACCCCCATTCCGACCAGGGGGTATTTTACGACTCGGCACTGCGTGACTTTAACTGACAATTGTGCGGTCATGCAATGTGGTACCCAAACGAAATTTACGTCCTTTTTTTCCCACAAACAGAGCTTTCTTTTGGTGGTATTTGATCACCTCTGCGCTTTTTATTTTTTGCGATATTAATAAAAAAAGAGCGAAAATTTTGCAAAAAAATGACATTTTCAACTTTGTCTTTTAAAAAATATCCAATATACTCAATTTATGTATTTTTTTTTGGCCAAAATATATTTAGCTACATGTCTTTGACAAAAAAAAATTCAATGAGCGTATTTTTATTGGTTTGCGCAAAAGTTATAGCGTCTACAAACTATGGTGTAAATACAGAAATTTACGCAGCTTTAATTTTTGACTGCCTATCTCATTTCATGAAGTGCTAAAATGGCAGGGCAGTACAAAACCCCCCCAAACTACCACTTTTTGGAAAGTAGACATCCTAAGGAATGTTCTGAGAGGCATGTTGAGCTCATTGAATATTTCATTTTTTTGTCACAGGTGTTTGAAAAATGACTAAAAATTTTTTTTTTTTTTTTTTTACACAAAGTTGTCATTGAAATGATATATTGCTCACACATGCCATGGGTATATGTGTAATTACACCCCAAAATATATTCTGCTGCTTCTCCTGAGTACAGGGATACCACATATGTGGGACTTTTTGGGAGCCTAGCTGTGTACGGGACCACAAAAACAAATCCCCACCATCAGAATTTCAAAGGGCGTACATTTTTCATTGCATTTTCTCACTACCTCTAACGGTTTAGGAGGCCCTGAAATGTCAAGATACCACAAAACCCCCCCAAATGACCCCATTTTGGAAAGTAGACACCCCAAGCTGTTTGCTAAGAGGCATGGTGAGTCCATGGAATATTTTATATTTTACCACAAGTTTTGGGAATATTACTATTTTTTTTTTTTATTTTTTTTTTTTACACAACGTTGTCACTAAAAGATAAAATTCTCACACATGACATGGGTATATGTGGAATTACACCCCAAAATACATTCTGCCACTTCTCCTGAGTATGGGGATGCCCCATGTGTGAGACTTTTTGGGAGCCTAGCTGTGTACAGGACCGCGAAAACCAATCAACACTCCCAGGTTTTCTAATGGCGTAAATTGTGCATGTCACCTCTGCACTACCTGTCACAGTTTCGGAGGCCCTAAAATTCCAAGATAGCACAAACCCCCCCCAAATGACCCCATTTTGGAAAGTAGACACCCCAAGCTATTTGCTGAGAGGCATGGTGAGTCCATGGAATATTTTATATTCTGCCACAAGTTCCGGGAAATACATATATATATATATTTTTTTTTTTTTTTTTCACAAAGTTGTCAGTAAATGAAATATTGCTCACACATGCCATGGGTATATGTGAAATGACACCCCAAAATACATTCTGGGGAAAGAAACTAGCTAGCTAGCGCAACCTCAAGTCACAATGACACCAATACAAAATACAGTAAAAACAGTATATTATGTGTGTATTAGTGCTAATGTGACAGAGGGTGTAGGGGTTAACGGGATGTGATCAGGGGGGGATCAGGGGTTTAAATCTTTATTGGAAGGGACTGGCGGGTATCCTAAGGATAAAAGGAACGGTGGCAAGCGCTAAACCTGGTCACAAGTCACACTTATACGGGTATATAGAAAATGCTATATACTGTATACAGTGTGCGTTGTGGCAGGGGGTGTAGGGGTGATCAGGAGGGGATCAGGGGATTAAATCTTTATTGGGCGGGTGGGGGGGACCCTAAACCTGCTTGGGACACAAACTTAGTCGCCTGCGCTAATTCTGATCACAATGACACTAATACAAAAATACAAAAACACAGTATATTACGTTTGTATTAGTGCTGATGTGACAGAGGGTGTAGGGGTTAACTAGCGGTGATCAGGGGGGGATCAGGTGGGATCAGGGGCTTAAATCTTTATTAGGGGGGGGTGGCGGGTAATTCAAGAGGAAAAAGGGGGGTCGCAAGCGCTAGACCTGACCACAAATCACACTTATACGGGTATATAGCAAAATGCTATATACTGTATACGGTGTGTGTTATGGCAGGGGGTGTAGGGGTGATCAGGGGGGGGTCAGGGGCTTAAATCTTTATTGGGCGGGTGGCGGGGACCCTAAACCTTCTTGGGACAGAAACTTAGTCGCCTGCGCTAATTCTGATCACAATGACACTAATACAAAAATACAATAACACCGTATATTGCGTTTGTATTAGTGCTGATGTGACAGAGGGTGTAGGGGTTAACGGCGGTGATCAGGGGGGGTTCAGGGGGGATCAGTGGGTTAAATCTTTATTAGGGGGGGGTGGGGGGTAATTTGAGTGGAAAAGGGGGGGTCGCAAGGGCTACACCTGTTCACAAATCACACTTATACAGGTATATAGGTATATGCTATATGCTGTATATAGTGTGTGTTGTGTCAGGTGCTGTAGGGGTTAATTGGGGGGGCGATCGGGGGTGAAATGTGCCTATCTAACTGTGTGTGGGTGTGCTTGGTGCAGTACTCACAGTAAGATGTGCTCTCCTCTCACGCTGGATCCGAAAAGACCGTTGTGGGGGGAGGGCACATCTCCTCTAAGCCTGTGTTTACATTTCACAGGCTTAGAGGATGATCTGATTGGGCAGGACCGATCAACAGGTCCAGACCAAAAATGATTGGCCTGGACCTGATGACTGATCGGTTCTGAACCCAATCGAGTCATCATCGGCGGCGGGGACGCGCGGGAGCGCGCACAGGGCCGGCAAATTGTGCTGACGTAGGCCTACGTCAGTTTGCCTGGCCGGGGCTGAGTGCCGACGTAGATCGTCGTGCGCCGGTCGTAAAGTGGTTAAAAAGGGGAGAATTTTAGAGATGTTACGGAGGTTAAGTCTACAAGCTTTTGACAATGATTGAATTTGGGGCTGAAAATACAGGTCAGAGTCTAGGATTACACCTAGTACCCTGGCATGAGGGGAGGGATTGATGGTTGCATTACTGATTTTGATGGAAAAGTCATAGAGGGGGGCAAGGGCGGGGGGATATAACAGTAGTAAAGCACATGTCAGGCACACATTTCATCCTTTGATCCCCTGATGTTAACCCCTTCCTTGCCAGTGTCATTAGTACAGTGACAGTGCATATTTTTTTAGCATGCATCACATTATTGGTGTCACTGGTCCCCATAAGGTGTCAAAAGTGTCAGTTAGTGTCCCGACTATCTGCCGTAATACCACAGTCCTGCTATAAGTCTCTGATCGCTGCCATTACTAGTAAAAAATGAAAAATTTAAAAAAATTATTATTATTTTTTCACAATTGTCAGCTTTTATTTGTTTATAGTGAAAAAACAAAGAAAAAGAAAACACAGAGGTGATCAAATACCACCAAAATAAAGACCTATTTGTGGGAAAAGAGGACATAGATTTTGTTTAGGTACAGCGTTGCTCAACTGCACAACTGTCAGGTAAAGTAACGCAGTGCCGTATAACAAAAAATGGCCTGGTCATGAAGGGGGGGTTAAACCATCAAGAGCTGAAGTGGTTAAAGTTGTCTGGTTGTCTCACAATATCTAAAAAAGAAAGCCATCAATGTCCTGGTTATCCTGGTTACTTTAGCTGACCTCATACCAAAGGAATGTCCTTAAAAGGTCATTTGAGTCATATATATACTACAGCAAGAACTTGTATAATTGTCTTGTGTCAGAGCTTGCTATCATGCATGCCTTTGATTATAGTCATCGGCACCATGCCATATAATGGGGGGCCCATGGCGGAAACAACATCTTTACTTAAGTATTCTTACATTTACATCTGTATTGGTTATTACTTAATTAAATGTTATACTTATTAGTATTTGTGTGATCTCTTTTTGCACATATTGAATACAACCCCATAAATGTAGATTATCATGTATCAATGATAAAACAGGTATTGAAGTTGCTAAAAATAAGCCAATGTACAGTATATGCATAACCTATGTTTGTCACACTGGGCACACTGGGGTCATGCCACTGTTTTTTTCAATGGACACACAGAGCGCAGTTTGGGATCGAGCCTGCATGAGTGCCCCCTCAGAAGGGGGGAAAAGCCAGGAGTGCTGGTGGGGGACCTGAGAAGAGGAGGATTGGGCTGCTCTGTGCAAAACCATTGCAAGGAACAGGTAAGTATGACATGTTTGTTTGTTTTTTAAATTTTACCTTTACAATTACTTTAATAAAGGAGAAGGGCAAGCAGAATGTGGCTGTAGGTTTTTTACTGTGCTATGCCTCCAGTGCAGAGGATACTTGAGCCATCAGGAAATGCAGTAAACAGGTTGTTGTAGATCAAATTTCCAAAGTAGGACATGTCCTTTTCTTCCTTACTGCCCAAACCTCTCCACCACCCCCTTCCCATTTTCCTATGCTTCCTGCTGCCTCATGGAATTCCACATGTTGGTGGACGAAAGTGATGACTTCTGTGCAAAATAATGGCAGCTAGTTTATGGCCTTCTGGGCAAAATCATGGTAGACACTGCGGTGTACCTTACTCTGTGGCTTGGCATAGGCCACAAACTAGTGTAGCTGGGTGTAGTTGGGAGCAGACTACAGTTATCTGACACTGCAGACTTGTCTTCTGCATTCCCGGAGTGTCTCTATATTCCCCTAGTGCTGGGCTCGGATTACATGCATCATACTCCTGAGCCTAGAGGAGAGCATTGTGGGAATTGTAGTCTCCTGAACAGGCATCACTGAACTGCAGAACTATCCATGAACTACACCTCTTCGCAAGCCATCTCAGCCTGTTTGCAATACAGAGAGTCGGCTCAGATGGTTCATCAAGAAGTCATTAAAGGTCCTCAGGATTGGTGAGAGGGAACTTGCCTAAAATCCAGTTACCAGCCACTAATACATCACTCTGAACACTGAATACAGACACCTTATACTTGGATTGCTAAGAGGATTGCCACTAGTCAGAACAAGCTGCCTTGCATTGATTGCTTATCACTGTGCAATACTTAGGAATTCTTTGTTTCTTTGAGCTCCAACTGCCGGTGAAGACAATTGCAAGGCCTTGCATGCTGAACACTGCTTTTTTGTTGCTCTTAAAGGAGACATGCTACTGGTATCTATATTACTTCATCTCTCATTAGGGTAAATTTATTATAGGCCAGCCTGGGGTTCTCCTTTAGCAGTAGTATTATGTACAGCAACTAATATCTTTCTTGAGAGATCCATTTAGTTACTGTCTGTTATTGTGTACATTGGGATCATTTACTTGTCATTTAACTGCTTTAAGAACTATTTCAGCCGGGTCTTGGCTGTTTATCCAGGACTTGGCTGACTAATACCCATTTAAGTTTCTTCTTTTGATAAAGTAACTCTGAGAGAGCTAACACAATCTGCATTGTGCCAGTGTGTCATTTAATGGTACACACAACGTCTGAACGTAGAGTTTCAGGAAGACATGAAAGTTTACAGGGTCAAGGTAGCACAGAAGAACATGCAATTTCAAGCACCCCCCAAGGGGGCACTGCTACAGCGATGTTTGGTGAAAGGTGGCATGAAAATGCTTGGAATGGGTGTGATTTTGTGAATTTTTCTCCTCCACTCCTGCTGCAGCATGGAAAAGCAAAAAAAAAAACAAAAACTCCTTAACTGAGAAGAAGGGGGGAAATAATGCAGAATTAGAAATGCAAGGAGGAGAAAAAGGACACATGAGCAGTGCTTTACAAAAATGGCTGCTCTGTGCTCTTGAAGAGGAGATAGAAAGGAATTAAAAAAGTAATGTTTGAAACCATATAAGCATGGCTTAGTTCCACCACCTCTGGCTCAGGCCCTCTTCCCAATGCTCACTAGTATCACTTGTAAAAACACAGAAGTGTGGCTTCCATATTTACCAGTGACAGCTTGTCTCCCAACGGCTTCCACGGGTCTGATATCTGAGTGGCTCCCACTGAGTTTAGGATGGGGACAAGGGAGATGCAGGTGCCCAGGGTGAAACATGGATGCTGACACCCCACTGGATGATTTCCCTGCAAGTTAGAGAGAGGCAGAGCCATGTACAGTGTGCAGGGAGGTACTAGAGCTGGCTGGGTGCTTCAGCTTAATACAGAAAAAAAAGTAAGACATGTGGAAGATGGTGGAGTTTACAAGAGGGGGGAGAAGATGGGGGCAGTGGAGGGGGGTTGCTTGCAGAGGTCAGACCTGAAGAGGGGTGAAAATGAGATGTGGATGGGGGATGCAGAGGAAAGCAGCTGTGGAAGTAGGCTGAACTCTGCACTCTGTGTGTAGCACACTCCTGAACTCTGCACTCTGTATGCAGCACACCCCTAAACTCTGCACTCTGTATGCAGCACACCCCTAAACGCTGCATTCTGTAAGCAGCACACCAATCAAAATACGCTTATTGTGTTTTTTTTTTACCAAAAATATGTAGCAGAAAACAAATTGGCCTAAAATGTTAAAAAATGTTGATTTGTAAACTTTTTTTGGGGAATGTGTTATATCAGAATGCCAAAAATATTGTTTTTTTTTTCAAAATTGTCGCTCTTTTTTTCAAAAATGAAAAATCGCACAGGTGATCAAATACCACCAAAAGAAAGCTCTATTTGTGGGAAAAAAGGAAGTAAATTTAATTTGGGTACAGCTATATGACCACACAATTATCCGTTAACCACTTGCCCACTTGCCGACCGCTCATGTTGCTGCAGCAGAGCGGCTCGGCTAGGTCCAGGAATGTAGACCTACGTCGGGCGGATTCACGGCTCGCAAGGCGCGCTCCCGCGTGCCCTGCGAGCCGATCCTGGTCTGATTCGGCTCAGAACCGATCAGTCACCAGATGCAGACCAATGATTTTTGGTCTGGATCTGGTGATCGGTTCTGGCCAAAGGCATCGTGTCCCCTGCCTGTGTAATGTAAACACAGGCAGGGGAAGTGATGTAATTTTCCCTCCTGGAGTTCCACCTAACACTACACTGACACTACCTCACATAGGTACACATTTAACCCCTTGATCACCCCTGATCACTCCCCAAACCCGTCACAGTGTACACTATATACAGTGGTATACAGATCTTTTACTGATCACTGTATTTAGTGTCACTTGTGACCCTAAATCGCGCTTGCGATAGGCCCAAATAGGTTTAGGCCTACCGCCATCTATCCCCTAAAAAGGTTTAACCCCTTGATCTCCCCGAGTTAACCCCTTCACTGCCCTGTCACAGTGTTCACTATATACAGTGATTACCAATCACTGTATTAGTGTCTCGGGTGACGCTAGTTAGGCTAGTTAGCTTCAGGGTCCCACCACACCACAGTTATTTAGCATCAGTTAGAGTCAAGTACACTAACACACACACACACACACACATACATACACCTCCATTACTAGTATAGTGTTTGAACAGATCAATATCTGATCTGATCAGAACTATACTAGCGTCCCATAGTTTAGGGTTCCCAAAACGCGGTGTTTGCACGATCAGCACTGACTCCTGCCAGCACCTGCATTTAGCCCCTCTGCCCATCCCACCCTACCCAGGCAAGTGCAGTAATCAATAGATTATTGTCACTTCCAAAAAACAAAAATCATACAAAACCACTGTGTTAGCAGAGTCAGGCCTGATCTCTGCTAGCACTAGCAGTTTTTTTTTGTAGCGACCAAATAATTCTTGACAACCACGTGCTTTTTTACCTGTTAGTCACACTATTGTACCTTTAAATTTAGTTGATAAAATGTCCAGACGGTGGTACAGTAGTGCAGAGGCCTACAGTATACTGACCATGTCAGATGAGAGCGATAGGGAAGCCTCACTGGCAGAATCAGGGTCAGTATACGAACCTTTAGAGAACAGCGGCTTCTGACAAATGGCTCCGACGACGGATGGGTCCCTAGTGCAGCAGTACTAGTGCCGCTCACACTTCTTGTGATCTGGCAAGCACGAGCGGCCTAGTACACCCTGGACCTAGAACAACCAGCACTGCAGTAACACTTGGTGATGTGGCGAGTCCCATAAGGGCAGTTGAAGCTGGTGCGGTGGCTAGCACGAGTAGTGGCCCGCAGCCACCGCGTATTCGAAGACAGGCCCATAGAGCCCATAGTGCCCTCATGGAGTGGAAACAGCTGGTTTTAATCCCCTTCATTTTTTTGAGCTGTTTTTCACTGAAGATCTTTACAGATCTATTGTGGATCAAAGTAATTTGTATGCTAGTCAATTTATTACCGCCAATCCAAATTTGCCCCTTGCCAGAGAATTCGGCTGGAATCCTATAACGGTTTCCGAATTTAAGACCTTTCTGGGCCTATCCTTCAACATAGGCATTACAAAAAAGAGTGAATTGCGGTTATATTGGTCTACTAACCTAATTCACCAAATGCGCGTGTTCTCTGCTGCTATGTCCAGGGCTCGATACGAACAAATGTTTCGGTTCATGCATTTCAGTGACAATGAACTCAGGGAGACCCTGAATATGACCGGCTCCACAAAATTCGGCCCCTCGTAGACCACTTCAATCAGTGGTTTGAAGCCTTGTTTACCCCCGAACAAGATGTCTGCGTTGGAGAGTCACTGATAAAGTTTACTGGCTGCCTTGATAACAAACAGTATCTCCCCAGCAAGCGTGCCAGATACGGGGTCAAACTGTATAAGCTCTGTGACAGGGCCACAGGCTATACAGTTAGTTTCCGTGTCTACGAGAGAAAAGATAGCACTGTGGAGCCCCCCAACTGCCCAGACTACATAAGGAGCAGCGTTAGGCTAATTTGGGACTTGGTGTCACCCTTATTCGGAAAAGGGTACCACTTGTACGTGGACAATTTTTATTCGAGCGTGCCAATTTTTAGACACCACTTTCAATTACAAATTGGTGCTTGTGGCACCATGCGATCTAATCGCCGGGGCTTCCCCCAATGGCTAGTAAATGCCCCACTGAGTCCGGGGGAGAGAGCCTGCTTGTCTTGTATAATTTTCCTGCGGAGATTTCTGTTAGGTTCTCTTTTTTTCGTTCAGCCCACAGGCTGCATGAAAAGAAAAAAACCTACACTATATGCAAAACAAGGAGCAGCAATGTACTGGTACGTTGCTGGATTTTGAGTGGTTATACCAGGGTGATGCCTGCAGATTTAGGCATCATCTTGCTATCGTTTTTTACAGCCAGCAGTCAGCTTACATGTAAAAGCAATCCTAGTGGATAATTGGCCGCTAGACTGCTTTTACAAGCAGTGGGAGGGGAATTCCCCAGCCCTCCCGCCACCTTCCGCGTTTTTTCTCGAGCTCTCCTGTCCCACCGGTTAACCCGAGAGTGCAGCCAGTGGTTCAATTATCTAACCATAGAGCTGATTGGAGATGAGAATGGCTCCAATCATCTCTATGGCCTAAGATACCGTAAGCTACGAGCATTTCATGACTTCTGTTTCGCCAGAAATAATCAGCGCCATTGGGAAAATGGGAAAGCATTTTATCACACCAATTTTGGTGTGCTCAGATGCGTTAAGGTCAGAGGAGAGATCTAGAGTCTAAAAGACCCCAATTTTTTTTTAAAAAGAGTACCTGTCACTACAGATTGCTATCATAGGGGATATTTAAATTCACTGTGATAACAATAAAAATGGTTAAAAAAAAAAAAAGAAAGTAAAGGTGTCAAAATAACATAAAAAAGCAAAATAAAAAAAACAAAAATAAAAAAATCAAGCCCCCCTGTCCCCCTGTGCTTGCGCGCAAAGGCGCACGCAAGCGTTGGTCCAGTGTCATATGTAAACCACAATTGCAGCATGCATGTGAGGTATCGCCGTAAATGCCAGGTCGAGGGCAGTAAGTCTTGCAGTAGACCTCCTCTGTAAGTCCAAAGTGGTAACCTGTAAAGACTTTTAAAGGCTTTTAAAACCGTAGGTAGTTTGTTGCCGATGCCCGGGCGTGCGCAATTTTTAAAGCATGTCATGTTTGGTGTCTGTGTACTCGGCATAAGATCATCTTTTAAATTTTACCAAACAATTAGGAATTATATAGTGTATTTCTTCTTTAAATATAAAAAAATAGTTTTTTTCCGCAAAAATTGCGTTTGGAAAATCTGCGCGCAAGTACCGTGTGATGAAAAAAATTGCAACATGCACCATTTTGTTCTGTAGGGCCTCTGCTTTAAAATATATATATAATGTTTGGGGGTTCAAAGTAATTTTCTAGTAAAAAAAATATTTTTACATGTAAACAAAAAGTCACAGAAAAGGCTTGGTCTTCAAGTGGTTAGAAGAGTGGGTGATGTGTGGCTAAGATTGAGCATAAAATGCCGGGACAGTTTAAACACCCCCCAAATGACCCCTTTTTGAAAAAAAGACACCCAAAGCAATTTGCTGAGAGGAATATTGAGTCCATGGAGTATTTTATGTTTTGCCCTAAGTTTCGGGAAGGTGACAATTTGTTTTTTTTTTTTTACACAAAGTTGTCACTAAATTATATATTGCTCACGCATGCCATGGGTGTATGTGAAATGACACCCAAAAACACATTCTGCTCCTTCTCCTGAGTACAGGGATACCACATGTGTGAGACTTTTTGGGAGCCTAGCTGTGTACGGGACCCCGAAAACCAATCCTCACCTTCAGGTTTTCTGATGGTGTAAATTGCTTATTTTACCTCCGCACTACCTGTCACAGTTTCAGAGGCCCTGAAATCTCAAGATAGCACAAAACCCCCCAAATGACCCCATTTTGCAAAGTAGATACTCCAAGCTATTTGCTGAGAGGCATGGTGAGTCCATGGAATATTTTATATTTTGTCAAAAGTTCCGGGAAAATTATTATTATTTTTTTTACACAAAGTTGTCACTAAATGATATATTGCTCACACGTGCCATGGGTATATGTGAAATGACACAACAAAATACATTCGGCTGCTTCTCCAGAGTATGGGAATACCCCATGTGTGAGACTTTTTTGCAGTCTAGCCAAGTACAGGACCCCAAAATCCAATTGCCTCCTTCAGGCTTTCCAAGTGCGTAAACTGTTGATTTCACTCCTTACTACCTATCACAGTTTTGAAGGCCATGAAATGCCAAGACAGCACAAAACCCCCCCAAATGACCCCATTTTGCAAAGTAGACACTCCAGGCTATTTGCGGAGAGGCATGTTGAGTGTTTTGCAGATCTCACTTTTTGTCACAAAGTTTTGGAAATTGAAAAAAAAATGCATTTTCCTTTTTTTTCTTCATTTTCCAAAATAAATGAGAGCTGCAAAATACTCACCATGCATCTTAGCAAATACCGAGAGGTGTCTACTTTGCAAAATTGGGAAACTGAAACTGTGACAGGTAGTGTGGAGGTGAAATGCCCAATTTATGCCATTAGAAAACCTGAAGGCGGTGATTGGTTTTCGGGGTTCCGTACACAGCTAGGCTCCCAAAAAGTTTCACACATGTGGTATCCATGTACTCAGGAGAAGCAGCAGAATGTATTGTGGGGTGTCATTTCACATATACCCATGTCATGTATGAGCTATTTATCTTTTAGTGACAACTTTGTGTTAAAATAAAATAAAAAAAAACATTTAATTTTCTCAAAACTTGTGGCAAAATATAAAATATTTCATGGACTCGCCATGCCTCTCAGCAAATAGCTTGGGGTGTCTACTTTCCAAAATGGGGCCATTTGGGGGGGGTTTTGTGCTATCTTAACATTTCAGGGCCTCCGAAACCGTGATAGGCAGTGAGAAAGTGCAATGAGAAATTTACGCCCTTTGAAATTCTGAAGATGGTGATTGGTTATCGGGGTCCCGTACACAACTAGGCTCCCAAAAGGTCTCACACATGTGGTATCCCTCCCTGTACTCAGGAGAAGCAGCAGAATATATTATGGGGTGTAATTACACATATGCCCATGGTATGCATGAGCAATATATAATTTCAATTACAACTTTTTGTAAAAAAAAAATTTTTTTTTTAGTCATTTATTAAACACCTGTGACAAAAAAATTAAATATTCAATGAGCTCAACATGCCTCTCACTACATTCCTTAGGATGTCTACTTTCCAAAAAGTGGTAATTTGGGGGGGGGGGGGGTGGTTGTACTGCCCTGCCATTTTAGCACTTCAAGAATTAAGATAGGCAGTCAGAAATTGAAGCTGCGTAAATTCCAGTATTTACACCATAGTTTGTAGACGCTATAACTTTTGCACAAACCAATAAAAATATGCTCATTGAGAATTTTTTTGTCAAAGACATGTAGCTAAATACATTTTGGCCTAAATATATGACAAAAATTGAATATATTGGATATTTTTTAACTGTCAAAGTAGAAAATGTAAATTTTTGGCATAATTTTTGCTTTTTTTTTATTAATATCGCAAAAAATAAAAAAAAGCACAGAGGTGATCAAATGCCACCATCAGAAAGCTCTGTTTGTGGGAAAAAAGGACATACATTTCGTTTGGGTACAGCATTGCATGACCGCACAATTGTCAGTTAAATTCGCGCAGTGCCGAGTTGAAAAAAGTGATCTGGTCATTAAGCAGGAAAATCCTCCGGTCTTAAAGTGGTTAAAAGTGGCTGATATGCACCCTTGAGTTCAAGGAGGAAAAGAGTGCATTACCATTCCTAAAAAAATTGCTTCTCTTTGCCCTTGAGAAGAAGGAGGAAAAGGTTGCATTAGAAGTTCTCTAAAAGTGTCCCTTTTGCTGCTGCTCTCATTGGGGTGCTGTTCATACCCAGTCTTGTGGTGCAGTCATGTGTTTCTTTGTGAATGTGGTATACAAATGTTTTTTGCGTTTACCATGGCTGATAGGCGGCAGGCAGAGACTGCAGGCCACAACAGTGCAGTATGCAGCAGATATGTTAATAAAGCCCCATACTGTATATCTCTTTTTACTTGTCTATTCAAGCATTTTTTTTACTGCCCTGACTCTAATAAACACATATCTAAAGCCTTTATTTTTAACATTTTTGAAATATTTAGGGATTAATGGTTGGGAAAAGGGTCAGAGAATTTGGTGCTGTTGTTTTGAAGTATTTGTACTCTGTTGACATTTCATTAAACTTTCAAAGCGGTTGTAAACCGCACCTTTAAAAAAAAAAACCTGCAAGACAATGACATAATGTGCTAGTATGCATCGCATACTAGCACATTATGTAATACTTCCCTTAGAACCAGTGGCGGCTGGTGCTCAAAATTTTTGGGGGGGCGCAAAAACAAAAATGTAATAGGTATTGCTTCGCGGCAAAAAACGAGGTAAAAAAATTGCATGACTTTGAGGTCATGGTACAGGCATGGCACATGTGATGGTATAGGCATGGTACAGATGGTACAGGCATGGCACAGGTGATGGAATAGGCATGGCACAGATGGTATAGGCATGGAACAGGTGGTAGAATAGGCATGGCACAGGTGATGGTATAGGCATGGCACAGGTGATGGTATAGGCATGGCACAGGTGATGGTATAGGCATGGCGCAGGTGATGGAATAGGCATTGCACAGGTGATGGTACAGGCATGGCACAGGTGATGGAATAGGCATGGCACAGATGGTATAGGCATGGCACAGGTGATGGAATAGGCATGGCACAGATGGTACAGGCATGGCACAGGTGATGGTACAGGCATGGCACAGGTGATGGTACAGGCAGGGCACAGATGGTACAGGCATGGCACAGGAGATGGAATAGACATGGCACAGATGGTATAGGCATGGCACAGGTGATGGAATAGGCATGGCACAGATGGTACAGGCATGGCACAGGTGGTGGAATAGGCATGGCACAGATGGTACAGGCATGGCGCAGGTGGTGGAATAGGCATGGCACAGGCATGGCGCAGGTGGTGGAATAGGCATGGCACAGATGGTATAGGCATGGCACAGGTGATGGAATAGGCATGGCACAGATGGTACAGGCATGGCACAGGTGGTGGAATAGGCATGGCACAGATGGTACAGGCATGGCGCAGGTGATGGAATAGGCATGGAACAGATGGTACAGGCATGGCACAGGTGATGGAATAGGCATGGCACAGGTGATGGTAAGGTCATGGCACAGGTGGTGGAATAGGCATGGCACAGATGGTACAGGCATGTGCAGGTGATGGAATAGGCATGGAACAGATGGTACAGGCATGGCACAGGTGATGGAATAGGCATGGCACAGGTGATGGTAAGGTCATGGCACAGGTGGTGGAATAGGCATGGCACAGATGGTACAGGCATGGCGCAGGTGATGGAATAGGCATGGCACATGTGATGGAATAGGCATGGCACAGGTGATGGTAAGGTCATGGCACAGGTGGTGGAATAGGCATGGCACAGGTGATGGAATAGGCATGGCACAGGTGATGGTAAGGTCATGGCACAGGTGGTGGAATAGGCATGGCACAGATGGTACAGGCATGGCACAGGTGATGGAATAGGCATGGCACAGGTGATGGTAAGGTCATGGCACAGGTGGTGGAATAGGCATGGCGCAGGTGGTAGAATAGGCATGGCACAGATGGTACAGGCATGGCACAGGTGATGGTAAGGTCATGGCACAGGTGGTGGAATAGGCATGGCACAGATGGTACAGGCATGGGGCAGGTGATGGAATAGGCATGGCACAGGTGATGGTAAGGCCATGGCACAGGTGGTGGAATAGGCATGGCGCAGGTGGTGGAATAGGCATGGCACAGATGGTACAGGCATGGCACAGGTGATGGTAAGGTCATGGCACAGGTGGTGGAATAGGCATGGCACAGATGGTACAGGCATGGCGCAGGTGGTGGAATAGGCATGGCACAGGTGATGGAATAGGCATGGCACAGATGGTACAGGCATGGCGCAGGTGGTGGAATAGGCATGGCACAGGTGATGGTAAGGCCATGGCACAGGTGGTGGAATAGGCATGGCGCAGGTGGTGGAATAGGCATGGCACAGATGGTACAGGCATGGCACAGGTGATGGTAAGGTCATGGCACAGGTGGTGGAATAGGCATGGCACAGATGGTACAGGCATGGCGCAGGTGGTGGAATAGGCATGGCACAGGTGATGGAATAGGCATGGCACAGATGGTACAAGCATGGCGCAGGTGGTGGAATAGGCATGGCACAGGTGATGGAATAGGCATGGCACAGATGGTACAGGCATGGCGCAGGTGGTGGAATAGGCATGGCACAGGCATGGCGCAGGTGGTGGAATAGGCATGGCACAGATGGTACAGGCATGGCACAGGTGGTGGAATAGGCATGCCACAGATGGTACAGGCATGGCGCAGGTGATGGAATAGGCATGGCACAGATGTTACAGGCATGGCACAGGTGATGGAATAGGCATGGCACAGGTGATGGTAAGGTCATGGCACAGGTGGTGGAATAGGCATGGCACAGATGGTACAGGCATGGCGCAGGTGATTGAATAGGCATGGCACAGGTGATGGAATAGGCATGGCACAGGTGATGGAATAGGCATGCCGCAGATGGTACAGGCATGGCGCAGGTGATGGAATAGGCATGGCACAGATGGTACAGGCATGGCACAGGTGATGGTAAGGTCATGGCACAGGTGATGGTAAGGTCATGGCACAGGTGGTGGAATAGGCATGGCACAGATGGTACAGGCATGGCGCAGGTGGTGGAATAGGCATGGCACAGGCATGGCACAGGTGATGTAATAGGCATGGCACAGATGGTACAGGCATGGCGCAGGTGGTGGAATAGGCATGGCACAGGCATGGCGCAGGTGGTGGAATAGGCATGGCACAGATGGTACAGGCATGGCACAGGTGGTGGAATAGGCATGGCACAGGCTTGGCACAGGTGATGGAATAGGCATGGCACAGATGGTACAGGCATGGCGCAGGTGGTGGAATAGGCATGGCACAGGCATGGCGCAGGTGGTGGAATAGGCATGGCACAGATGGTACAGGCATGGCACAGGTGGTGGTATAGGCATGGCGCAGATGGTACAGGCATGGCGCAGGTGATGGAATAGGCATGGCACAGATGGTACAGGCATGGCACAGGTGATGGAATAGGCATGGCACAGGTGATGGTAAGGTCATGGCACAGGTGGTGGAATAGGCATGGCACAGATGGTACAGGCATGGCGCAGGTGGTGGAATAGGCATGGCACAGGCATGGCGCAGGTGGTGGAATAGGCATGGCACAGGCATGGCGCAGGTGGTGGAATAGGCATGGCACAGATGGTACAGGCATGGCACAGGTGGTGGAATAGGCATGGCACAGATGGTACAGGCATGGCACAGGTGATGGTAAGGTCATGGCACAGGTGATGGTAAGGTCATGGCACAGGTGGTGGAATAGGCATGGCACAGATGGTACAGGCATGGCGCAGGTGGTGGAATAGGCATGGCACAGGCATGGTGCAGGTGGTGGAATAGGCATGGCACAGGCATGGCGCAGGTGGTGGAATAGGCATGGCACAGGCATGGCGCAGGTGGTGGAATAGGCATGGCACAGATGGTACAGGCATGGCACAGGTGATGGTAAGGTCATGGCACAGGTGATGGTAAGGTCATGGCACAGGTGGTGGAATAGGCATGGCACAGATGGTACAGGCATGGCGCAGGTGGTGGAATAGGCATGGCACAGGCATGGCGCAGGTGGTGGAATAGGCATGGCACAGATGGTACAGGCATGGCACAGGTGGTGGAATAGGCATGGCACAGATGGTACAGGCATGGCACAGGTGATGGTAAGGTCATGGCACAGGTGATGGTAAGGTCATGGCACAGGTGGTGGAATAGGCATGGCACAGATGGTACAGGCATGGCGCAGGTGGTGGAATAGGCATGGCACAGGCATGGCGCAGGTGGTGGAATAGGCATGGCACAGGCATGGCGCAGGTGGTGGAATAGGCATGGCACAGGCATGGAGCAGGTGGTGGAATAGGCATGGCACAGATGGTACAGGCATGGCACAGGTGATGGTAAGGTCTGGCACAGGTGATGGTAAGGTCATGGCACAGGTGGTGGAATAGGCATGGCACAGATGGTACAGGCATGGCGCAGGTGGTGGAATAGGCATGGCACAGGCATGGCGCAGGTGGTGGAATAGGCATGGCACAGGCATGGCGCTGGTGGTGGAATGGGCATGGCACAGGCATGGCGCAGGTGGTGGAATAGGCATGGCACAGATGGTACAGGCATGGCACAGGTGGTGGAATAGGCATGGCACAGATGGTACAGGCATGGCACAGGTGATGGTAAGGTCATGGCACAGGTGATGGTAAGGTCATGGCACAGGTGGTGGTAAGGTCATGGCACAGGTGGTGGAATAGGCATGGCACAGATGGTACAGGCATGGCGCAGGTGGTGGAATAGGCATGGCACAGGCATGGCGCAGGTGGTGGAATAGGCATGGCACAGGCATGGCGCAGGTGGTGGAATAGGCATGGCACAGATGGTACAGGCATGGCACAGGTGATGGTAAGGTCATGGCACAGGTGATGGTAAGGTCATGGCACAGGTGGTGGAATAGGCATGGCACAGATGGTACAGGCATGGCGCAGGTGGTGGAATAGGCATGGCACAGGCATGGCGCAGGTGGTGGAATAGGCATGGCACAGGCATGGCGCTGGTGGTGGAATGGGCATGGCACAGGCATGGCGCAGGTGGTGGAATAGGCATGGCACAGATGGTACAGGCATGGCACAGGTGGTGGAATAGGCATGGCACAGATGGTACAGGCATGGCACAGGTGATGGTAAGGTCATGGCACAGGTGGTGGTAAGGTCATGGCACAGGTGGTGGTAAGGTCATGGCACAGGTGGTGGAATAGGCATGGCACAGATGGCACAGGCATGGCACAGGTGGTGGAATAGGCATGGCACAGGCATGGCGCAGGTGGTGGAATAGGCATGGCACAGGCATGGCGCAGGTGGTGGAATAGGCATGGCACAGATGGTACAGGCATGGCACAGGTGATGGTAAGGTCATGGCACAGGTGATGGTAAGGTCATGGCACAGGTGGTGGAATAGGCATGGCACAGATGGTACAGGCATGGCGCAGGTGGTGGAATAGGCATGGCACAGGCATGGCGCAGGTGGTGGAATAGGCATGGCACAGGCATGGCGCTGGTGGTGGAATGGGCATGGCACAGGCATGGCGCAGGTGGTGGAATAGGCATGGCACAGATGGTACAGGCATGGCACAGGTGGTGGAATAGGCATGGCACAGATGGTACAGGCATGGCACAGGTGATGGTAAGGTCATGGCACAGGTGGTGGTAAGGTCATGGCACAGGTGGTGGTAAGGTCATGGCACAGGTGGTGGAATAGGCATGGCACAGATGGCACAGGCATGGCGCAGGTGGTGGAATAGGCATGGCACAGGCATGGCGCAGGTGGTGGAATAGGCATGGCACAGGCATGGCGCAGGTGGTGGAATAGGCATGGCACAGGCATGGCGCAGGTGGTGGAATAGGCATGGCACAGGCATGGCGCAGGTGGTGGAATAGGCACTTACCTGGCGACGGCTCGGCTCCCGGCGGCGGCTTCTCCCCTCCTCGCGACTCTGATGTCCGTCCTCTTCTGCTCGGCTCCTGGCGGCGGCTTCTCCCCTCCTCGCGACTCCTCTTCTTCGCGGGCTGCGGCGGGAAAGTGACCGGGCGGTGACGGTGAGTGACTGATGCACGCACCGGCACCGCCCCCAACGAGGTCACCATGGATGTCCTGAATCATGATTGGTCCAGGCTGGAGTCTGGACCAATCATGATCCAAGACATCACAAAAGGGGGTGGTGTAGCGCATTGCTCTGCGCTACAGTTACGCCCCAGAAGGCCGCCAATTGGCGCCTCTGCTGGTGGAAAACCCCACCCCCCATCGGCACCAATGCGGCGGACGCCGAAAGAGGGGTGGTGGAGCGCAGAGCTCTGCGCTACAGTTACACCCAGAAGGCCGTCTATCGGCGCCTCTGCGGGTGGAAAACCGCACCCCCATAGGCACCAATGAGACGGGCGCCCCTTGTGGGCAAAAATTTTTTTTTTTTTTTTTTTTAAATCTTTTTTTTTTCTTTTTCTTTTTTTTGGGGGGGGGGGGGGGGGGCGGCGCCCCTGCGCCCCCTATGGGCCGGCCGCCACTGCTTAGAACGATGCCCTCTAGTGGCGCACTGTCACTGCTGACAGGGCTTCCATCTTCACCGGGTCTTCCTTTTGGGTTCGAGTGCTCTGTTCCTCTGATTGACCGTGATGACGTCACTTGCGTGGGAGTTGGGCCATGGCACGGAACTCCAAATAGATGGCATAGGTATGCTGTCTCTTCAGAGCACATGCACCAGGGACATCACCAACTGCATGCAGTATGAATATCTCCTAAACAGGCTTAGGATATATTCACTGTACCTACAGGTAAGCCTTATTATAGGCTTACCTGTAGGTACAAGCAGAAAAAAAAAAAAGACTTTACTACCACTTTAAGACAGTTCAGTATGGTACTATGAAAAAAAAAGCTCACAAACTATACTATTAAATTGTTGTGCTACTGAGCTAGATTTTTTCCAAGAGTAAACTTTCCTATAGATTTTATGTCTATTGTGGTGCCTAATTCCACCATTCATTTCAGGCCCATTACCGCTGGACAAAAAAAAAAAAAAAAATTGCCACAGCCAAAACTATCTTAAAAAGCTTTTTTTGTCAAGTTGTACTGTTACTGTAAGCAAAGAAATATGTAACAGAAAAACAAAATAAAAATACACATGCATAGTTACATAGTTAATCTGGTTGAAAAAAGACACAATTCCATCCAGCTTAACCCATAGAAAAAAACAAAGCACATAAAAAAAATGTCCATGTACACAATATCCTATACCCACAGTTGATCCAGAGGACATGATACAATTTGGTCCAGCGGGGGGGAGGGCAAAATCCTTCCTGATCCACCAAGAGGCAGTTGGATATTCCCTGGATCAATTTTGCCTATAAATATTAGTATCCAGTTATATTTTGTGCATTTAGTGCATGCAAAATATGTGATGTCAGAATATGGTGTGCTGATGCTGTCTTTGAGAATCTGTTTTATAATACCACATACAGTTTACAGGCATCTTCCAGGCATGTAAATGAAGGGATTGGTGTCATTTTCCTTTTTTAAATCAGAAACCAAGTTTATTGAAGAAAACAAACATTACAGAATACACACAATACACATCATTCCCAAAAAGAAGCACAAGCATAGACATCCAAGACAGCCTTTATTAGTAGAGAAATAAATCCCCCCGTCAGGAACTGCTCCCAACGGGGAGGCAGTCAAGACATCACTGTAATCAACAACCAGGCTCCACCTCCCTCCCCAAAGTAACCCAAATCCACAGTTATTGTAGAAGGCGGTCCATAACCAGGTCCTGAGGAGCCAGGCCAGGAACCACCAACCAGCCTCCCCAAATTCTATCGTATCTATGCGGTACCCCTCTGTGTTGGTAAATCAAACGCTCACAGCGCAAGGTATTGCCCATGGCCTTAATCCACATCTCCACCGTAGGCGGGGACGGAGCAATCCAGTGCTGCAAAATAACCTTCCTTGCCTGGAACAGAGATCTAGTAACTGCCCACCTAACATTAACATCATCCGTGAACTCCTCCACCATACCCAACAGACAGGGCTTCGGGTCCACAGGCACTGAAAGAACATAGGCAGCATTGATGGTTCGCACCACCGCTGCCCAGTACCTGTGGAGTTTAGGACAGCGCCGCAGCAGGTGGATGAGGTCACCAGTATCCCTACGGCAGCGAGTACACATCGGGTCTGGTCTCAGACCCATTCTGTGCAGGCGCGCTGGCGTACGATGCACCCTGAGGAGTAAGTAAAGCTGCGAGAGTCGTTGCGTCACATTCAGTGAACAGTGGCGCACCGTTTCCAGTGCTTCCTCCCACTGGTCGTCAGTAAGGTCGCCCACGTCGGCCTCCCACTGTACCCGAGCCTGGCACGGGAACTTTTCCAAGTAATAGCCCGGATTGGTGTCATTTTCAATGATAACTTTAACCACTTCCAGCCCAAAGATGTTATATGACTTTGAGTAGGGATATCTGAATGATGCCAGCATCATCTTTTGCAGCTGGTGATTCCCTGCACCATAAGAACAATCATAGTGGTTCAGCTCCTTGATCGTTCTTACAGGAGGCGGGAGGGGGTGCTTCTACGGGCTCACCCGTGCGAACAGCAAGCCGGAGAAGGATTCCACCGGCAGTGGAAGTTCACCATAGAGAATACCGAGGACCAGATAGTCCTCGGCAGTCTCTATGACTCTTGGAAGCCCGGGTGTGACCTTATGATGTCACGTCCGGCCTGGCAATTGTAAATATTGTCGTGATCTTGGCTGGAAAGGCTGAGATATATATATATTTTTTTTAATCTCAGTCTTTCTTGCCTAGAGGAGAGATGTGGGGACTTATAGACTCCACATTTCTCCATAAAGAGGACCTGGCATGCCCTATTCCTATTACAAGGGATGTTTACATTTCTTGTATTGAGAAAAAAAGTGCTAAAAAAAAAAAATTAAAAGGAAAGTGTAAAAATATAAAACTAAAAATGAAATAAACAATAAAATGTTTTTTTTTAAAGCACCCCTGTGTTTGCACGCAAAAGTGAACGAATATGTTCACCTCGCCCACAGATGCAAATGGCGTTCAAACCACAGATGTGAGGTATTGTTGTGAATGTTTGAGCAAGAGCAACAATTCTAGCCCAAAACCTCCTTTGTAACTCCAAACTGGTAACCTGTAAAAACTTTAAAAGTGTCGCCAATGGAGATTTTTAACCACTTCAGCCCCGGAAGATTTTACCCCCTTCCTGACCAGGCCCTATTTTGCGATTCGGCACTGCGTTACTTTAACGGACAATTGCACGGTCATGCGACACTGTACCCAAATTAAATTTACATCCTTTTTTTTCCCACAAATAGAGCTGGGGGTACCAGTGACATTACTACAGTAACCAGTGCTAAAAAAAAATGCACTGCTACTGTAATAATGCCATTGGCAGGGAAGGGGTTAACCCTGTGGGTGATCAAGGGGTTAAATGTGAACCTATGGGAGTGATTCTAACTGGGGGGGGCGTGGCCATAGAGACATGTGATCCTATATAGCAGGATCACATGGGCTCTGTGATCATCCCAGGGAGAAGGACGGTCGGCTGTGTTTACAACAGCCAACCGTCCTTTTCCCTCAGCGGGGAATGATTGTGGGTGTCAGGCGGCAATCAGAGCCACCTGACACACGCATCGGCTTCCCCGCTGATGAGTGGGGGCGGGAGCGCCCCACCGGCGGCACGCGCTTGCCCCCTAGACTCCCAAGAGCGAGCACCGTACATGTACGGCGATTTGACTGGGAGCGGCTGCCTGCTCCAGTACATCTGCCACGGGCAGTTGGAAAGGAGATAAGTACAGAAGTTTTGCTCCATTCCACGAGTGTGCGCAATTTTATAATACATAAAAATTGGACTAACTATAGTGCTTTTTTTTTTTTTTTCCTGAAACCGTTTGATAAATTGCTGCACAAATACCATGTGACATAAAAAGTTGCAACGGCCGCCATTTTATTCCCTAGGGTCTCTGCTAGCAAAATAGATATAATGTTTGGGGGTTTTGAGTAATTTTCTAGCAAACAAATTATGATTTTTAGATGTAGGAGAGGAGTGACAAAATAGGCCCAGTATGGAAGTGGTTAAAGGGTAACTCCACTTTTGTAGGGAAAAAAATAGCAAATAAAGAAAAAACAATATAGTGTATACAATTGTGACACAAATTATATTGTAATTAAATGTTATTAAAATTACCTTTCCTTTTCAGTCTTCAGCTGTTGTAATTTTCTGAAAATGCAATGCAATATGGCTACCTGGAGCTGTTCTGTATACGGAATGTGTACTGACCACACCCCAGAAACATAATTTCCTGCTTGTGTGATTGGCTAACCCATTTTCCCAGAAGTCTTCCTAAGATAGTAGTCAGATTTCTGGCATCCCCTGCAACAAAAATGTAATTTTTGGTGAGATACTTTCAAAAGGAACACGTCTAAAAGGATGCAGACCCAGCAGCTTTCCTCATTAGTGCCCTGCAGCTGCCACAGCTGGTTGATAATTATGAAACCACTCCCATTGGACCCAATCAGCACAGGAGAACAAGGAGAGGAACAAACAGTGATTATTTCAGAATAACAAAAGGTAGGAATCTGCAACAAAGTTCGGTAAAATCCGTGTAATGTAAACAGATCATCCAGAGGGGAATTTTTTTTCTCTCAACAAAAGTGGAGTTACGCTTTAAAGTTGTATTAAAATATGGACCCCTTCTCCCCTTTTATTTGTTTATTTTTTTGTAGAGGTTCTTGTCCCCTATACCAGATCACATCTCCTTATGCACTTTTCTCAAAATGCCTTGCATATTAGCCTTGAAAATTACCTGAACTGATTTTCAAGATTTGCCCCCCATCGACTTCAACAGAGTTTGGCTTTAGCTTTACAATTTTTATACTTTAGGATTTGTTCCAGGATTGCCCTGCAAAAATAATTTCATTATATTCAGTCATCCCTAGTAGTTAAATGAATGATGGCTGTAAAGGGAATGTGTGAAAAAAGGGCTGTATTTTATGTATTTCCTCAGCTCACCTCATGCAGCTTCATATGGCTCAGTCCACTAATATTTTAGACATTCAGATATCTCTGCTGTTTTTCTCATCTGGGTAAATATAACTGATGAGATGTAAAATCAGTTCTGTGATGCAAAACGTGCCCAGAGGTTGATCGATTTGTCAGAACAAATAGACCCTTTCTCAATAGAAATATATGAATGAAGCAGCAGCACTCGCTCACCCAACGCTGCATCAACAATGAAGTTATTATGTGTCAGCCAAAAATATTCCATGGTGTTACATGTTATTAATTTTAACTTTCTGCTTGGCAGAACAAAGATGCAGTAAAGCAAAGTGACAAAATAATGCTTACAGTCTACTCAGGCCTACATATTCTGTGAATTGATGAATACTGATAGATATGTAAATAATGGTATGTTTTCGGTTTGCATCATTTTCTTCCCTGCTGAGACTGTTCAATCTAGTACAGGATTCTAAAAGCACAAAATATAAACAGTTGATCTTTAAAGGAAATAAAATCATAGTATGTTGATCCGACTGTCCTTGGGGTTCAGGTATTATTTTCCCTTTTAGAGAAATCGGACCATGCTTTGCTTTCATAAATAACTTAGCTTTAGGGTTCTAAAGGTAGAATTATTTTTTTGTTTTCAGATTGAGTGTTTTTTTTTTTTTTTTAACTTATTTAACTATGTAACTGTGATTTATTTAATGTTTTGCACATGAATTCAGGGACATAAAGTAAGTACAGTATCTCACAAAAGTGAGTACACCCCTCACATTTTTATAAATATTTTATTATATTTTTTCACGTGACAACACTGAAGAAATGACACTTTGCTTCAATGTAAATGAATGAGTGTACAGGTTGTATAACAGTGTAAATTTGCTGTCCCCTCAAAATAACTCAACACACAGCCATTAATGTCTAAACCGCTAGCAACAAAAGTGTGTACACCCTTAAGTTATAATGTCCAAATTGGGCCCAAAGTGTCAATATTTTGTGTGGCCACCATTTTTTTTCCAGCATTGCCTTAACCCTCTTGTGCATGAAGTTCACAGAAGCTTCACAGGTTGCCACTTGTCCTCTTCCACTCCTCCATGATGACATCATGGAGCTGGTGGATGTTAGAGACCTTGCGCTCTTCCACCTTCCATTTTAGGATGCCCCACATATGCTCAATAGGGTTTAGGTCTGGAGACATGCTTGGCCAGTCCATCACCTTTACCCTCAGCTTCTTTAGCAAGGCAGTGGACATCTTGAAGGTGTGTTTGGAATACTGCCCTGTGGCCCAGTCTCTGAAGAAAGGGGATCATGCTCTGCTTCAGTGTGTTACAGTACATGTTGGCATTCATGGTTCCCTCAATGAACTGTAGCTCCCCAATGCAGCACTTATGCATCCCCAGACAATGACACTCCCACCACCATGCTTGACTGTAGGCAAGACATACTTGTCTTTGTACTCCTCACACATGCTTGACACCATCTGAACCAAATATTTTTATCTTGGTCTCATCAGACCACAGGACATGGTTCCAGTAATCCATGTCCTTAGTCTGCTTGTCTTCAGCAAACTGTTTACGGGCTTTCTTGTGCATCGTCTTTAGAAGAGGCTTCCTCCTGGGATGATAGCCATGCAGACCAATTTGATGCAGTGTGTGGCGTATGGTCTGAGCACTGACAGGCTGACCCCCCATCCCTTCACCCTCTGCAGCAATGCTGGCACCACTCATACGTCTATTTCTAAAAGACAACCTCTTGATATGACTCTGAGCACGTGCACTAAACTTCTTTGATTGACCATGTGTAACGCTCCTGCGTTTTTGTAGTAGGCTGGATTTGCAGCTGCAGAATCTCCACTCAGTAGTCATGTAGAGATGTGTTGAATAACCAGATCTAACTCTCCAGACTCATCACTGTGGGCCTGTCAGCTTCAGCATACAGATATACACACTCAATAAGATGTTCCTGGAGTGATAGAATGTATATGTTAGTATGAAGATGATGTGCTGAAGGGACAGGTGTGAACAGTGACAGAGATGGTAAGCACTTGATAGAAATGTTCAGGAGAGTATTAGATGGTATTAGGTAGAATGCAGATAGGTTAGTAATCGAGTATGGTAACAGGTGGTAAGGACAGCAGATGACAAATACAGGATAGACTAACCCAGTGCAAGGATAGATGGTAGTAGACTCAAGAGCTAGCAATCTATGTAACAGTGCAGATGATATAATTAGTATGCATAGATAGTAACAGTCCTTAATGTGCAGAGGTAGATAGTGTAAGTAAGGTTATGGAGGATTCCCCTGTGGGGTACTTATCACTAGTAAGGTTAGTAGTAGAAGGGTCCAGTAGTGAGGGAGTGATCCAGTAGCGAGATACAGGGATCAGTAGCGAGGTTCCGGTCTGTTTCCAAGTAAGAGAGAATAGCTGGAGGTTCCGGTAGCAAGACAAGCTTGTAAGCATGTGGACACACAGGCAGGAAGCCAAGAGTGAAAGCAGTATGCCAAGAGTGATCGGGTAGCGAGATACAAGATCAGATAGTGAAACAAGTTCAGGTAGCGAGATACAAGAGCGAGTGACATCAGGTATGGCTGCTTTACAGGCGGCTTGAACGAACAATGTGAGAGAGAACGCCGGCGGTAGAAATAGCCGCTCTGCGGCGCTCGGCGATGACGTCATCCATCTTAAAGGTGTATGCGTACCACCTAATTAGAAAGGTGGGACGCATATTGAAAGAAAAGTGGAAAATAAGGGTACCAGAGGTACCAGAATCTTACAGTACCCCCCCCTTAAGGCCGGCTCCGGAAGGCCTATAGCACTGGTTTCTCCGGGTATTTCGAGTGAAATCTTCGTATAAGTCTAGGTGCGTGAACATCAGTGTTATCCAACCAGGTGTCGTCTTGGGGTCCATAGTTCTTCCATCTTATGAGATACTGGAGTCTTCCTCTGTGGATACGAGAATCCAAAATCTCCTTGATCTCATATTCTTCTCCGCCTTCAACTTGTACTGGAGGTGGAGGCAAGATGGTAGGCCTTATTCCTTGATTAGGAACATGGGGTTTCAGTAGCGACACATGGAAGATGGGATGGATCTTGAGATCTGCTGGTAAGGTGAGCTGTACTGCAGCTTTTCCAATAAGTTTCTTAATTGGGAAGGGTCCCAGAAATAAAGGTCCAAGCTTTTTGCTAGGGATCTTTAATCTTAAATTTCTTGTCGATAGCCAAACGAGGTCCCCAATAGCATACTGAGGAGAAGGTCTTCTACGTAGGTCGTAGTACCTTTTTTGTTGGCTGTGGGCGTGTGAGATAGTGGTATTAAGTAAACCCAGAGAGTCCTTTATTTGGGTAAGATAGTCTGAGGCTACTGGGTTACTTGATGGTAGGATGCGTGGTGGAAGAAGTGTGGGATGAAACCCATAGTTCAAGTAGAACGGACTTTGCTTAGTTGTACTGTGGGTTGCGTTGTTATAAGCAAATTCCGCCAGAGGGAGAAGGTCCACCCAATCATCCTGTAGGTATGATGTGTAGCAACGCAGATATTGTTCTATACACTGGTTGACTCTTTCAGTCTGTCCGTTGGTCTGAGGGTGGTAGGGAGAAGTGAGCTTTCGCTAAATCCGTAATATTTGACAAAGAGCTTGCCAAAATTTGGAGATGAACTGTGAACCACGGTCGGATAAAAGAGTCTTTGGAATTCCGTGTAACTTGAACACATGTTTCATCAGTAGTTCCGCTGTTTGTTTAGATGAAGGTAGTCTACGGATAGCGATGAAATGTGCCATCTTTGTCAGGTGGTCCACTGACACTAGAATGGTATTAAATCCTTTAGAAGGTGGTAGTTCTACTATAAAGTCTAAGGACACAACTTCCCATGGAACCTGGGGTATTGGTAGACTGCAGAGTAGACCAGATGGTTTTGTAGTGTCAATTTTGGACCTTGCACAGATGTCACATGAAGATATAAATTTTTGTACAGACGTCTTCATATCAGGCCACCAAAACTGCCTAGTAAGCAAATTAAGGGTTTTCGTCATACCCATATGTCCTGCCATGGGCACATCATGTGATAACTCCAAGATCTTGGTACGCATAGTAGGGGGTATGTAGAGTTTGTCGTTGTAGTAGAGGAAGCCTTCTGCATCAGTACTTAGTTGTGGTGGAGGTGAATCCAATCTTATACTGTGCAAAATCTCTTCCTTCAGGGAACGAACAACCCCAATAATACGTTCATAGGGTATTATAGGAATAGAAGGGATTTCAGCGCAGTTATCTTCGGTTAATCGTGATAGCGCATCCGCTTTTTTATTTTTGTCTGCAGGCGTGTAGGTCACTAAGAAGTTGAATCTTAGGAAGAATAATGACCATCGTACCTGCCGGTGGGAGAAAGTTTTGTTAGTCTGGAGGTATTGAAGGTTTTTGTGATCTGTATATATTAGTATTGGTAACTGGGTACCCTCAAGTAGATGTCGCCAATTCTCCAGTGCCAGTTTTATGGCAAGCAACTCCTTTTCACCCACTGGGTAATTCACCTCTGGGCTGCTTAATGATTTTGAAAAGAAAGCAACTGGGTGGAGTGGTGATGTATTTGTTGGTCGTTGGGAGAGAACTGCTCCTACTGCCATATTTGACGCATCTACCTCCAGAATATATTGGAGGGATGGGTCTGGATGGCGTAGTATGGGAGCAGAAGTGAAGCTTGATTTTAACAAGCAGAAAGCTCGATTTGCTTCTTCTGACCATTTGAATGGTTTCTTTATACTTGTCAGTTGTGTGAGAGGTCTCACAATGGCAGAAAAGTTCTTGATGAACTTCCTATAGAAGTTTGAAAATCCAAGGAATCGCTGTAATGCCTTACGAGTTGTTGGTATAGGCCAGTCCAGAATACAGGATATCTTGCTCATATCCATCTTAATTCCGGTTTTGGATATGATGTATCCTAGGAATAATATTTCTTCTTTATGAAATAGGCATTTTTTTAATTTCACGTATAGATTGTGTGCGAGTAATCTGGATAAAACAAGTCTTACATGTTTTATATGTTCAGAGAGAGATCGAGAATAGATAAGTATATTGTCCAGATATACTACAACACAGACATCAAGTAAGTCTCTAAAGATGTCGTTTATGAATCTTTGAAAAGCTGCGGGAGCATTACACAACCCGAATGGCATCACAAGATATTCGAATAATCCGTATCTGGTTCTGAATGCTGTTTTCCACTCATCTCCGTCACGGATTCGTATTAGGTTGTATGCCCCTTTCAGGTCTAATTTAGAGAAGTAAGTAGCCCCACGCACTTGTTCAATGAGTTCAGGGATGAGCGGTAAAGGATAGCGATCCTTTATTGTAATCGTATTTAATTGCCTATAATCGATAATAGGCCTAAGACTTGAATCCTTATTGCGGACAAAAAAAAGTCCTGCAGCTGTGGAAGAAGTAGAGGGTCTGATGAACCCTTTTGTCAAATTCTCATCCAAGTATTCCTTGAGATGAGAAAGTTCATCCTGTGAAAGAGGATAAACATGACCGAAAGGCAATTTGCTGTTAGGGAGTAGATCGATAGTGCAATCATAATCCCTATGGGGAGGCAACATTTGAGCATTTTTTTCAAGGAATACTTCGGACAGATCCTGATAGCATAGTGGTGCAATCTCATCTGACACCACAGACAGGATCTTTCCATAAGATGGAAGGTTACACGTAATCTCACAATAGTGAGAAGGGAAAGACAAAGTCCGTTTTTTCCAATCTATGATTGGTTGATGTGTGTGTAACCAGGGGAGTCCCAAAATAATAGAAAAATGGGGTGAAGATAGTATATCAAAAGTGGTGGTCTCCATATGAGACTCGTTAGTAGTGACGAGGAGTGCTTGTGTCTGGTTGGTGATTGGACCAGAAGATAGTGGGATACCGTTAATGAAACTAACAGAAACAGGTTTAGGTTTTGAAATAATAGGTATTTTATTTAAGGTAACAAAACATGTATCAATATAGTTTCCACAAGATCCGGTGTCGATCATAGCCTTGGTGGTAATCCTAGTCTGGTCCCACTGTAATGTCAAACGACCAAAGAGATAGGGGTTAGAAAAGGAAGTCGTTAATCCTCCTAGCAAAACATGTGAACACTCACCCTCTTTTTTGCGGACAAGGGGACAGACGCTTATCAAATGATCTGGGGATGCGCAGTACATGCAGAGGTTTCTGGATCTTCTTCTGGCTCGTTCAGTAGTTGATAAAGGTGGGCGTATGGTTCCTACCTCCATGGGAGTAGGGTCAACGGCCGAAATCCGAGAAGGACTAGACAATGGCATTCCCACTTTCTCAGCCCTTCTTTCACGCAGTCGCCTGTCGATGTTGATACTGAGTTGTATTAATGCATCCAAGGTGCCAGGTAAATCCGCTCGGGCGAGCTCGTCTTTAACAGCTTCTGACAACCCGAGTCTGAATTGAGTTTGCAGAGATGTATCATTCCACCCTGAATCAAGGGTCCATCTTTTGAACTCATCTACAAAGTCTTCTACAGGTCTCCTTCCTTGTTTTAAAGCCCTCAATTGAATATCAGCAGTACTCTGCCTGTTGGGGTCATCATATAAACTAGCGAGTTCCGCTAGGAATAAAGAATAGGAGTTCAGAAGCTGATCATTTTTCTCAAAGAGAGAGTCTGCCCAGGCCCGTGGATCACCCGTTAAGTATGAGATAACGGTACAGACTTTAATTTGATCAGTAGGGTATGTACGAGGTTTTAACAAAAAAAGCAATTGACATGCGTTTTTGAATTCACAAAATTTTTTCCGATCACCTGTAAACACTAGAGGAGGGTTTATTTTAGGTTCAGGGGGTTGAGCAGCAGTGAGCCGTGAAAGACGGGTTACCTGCTGTATCAGAGTCTGATTTTCTTCTTTTACTTCAGTAAGAGCAAGCATTAATGCATTTACTTGTTGTGTTAATTGTGTCACTTGAGTGGGTAATTCTGCTGAATCCATTTTTTAGGTTCGTTCAATCTGTAACGCTCCTGCGTTTTTGTAGTAGGCTGGATTTGCAGCTGCAGAATCTCCACTCAGTAGTCATGTAGAGATGTGTTGAATAACCAGATCCAACTCTCCAGACTCATCACTGTGGGCCTGTCAGCTTCAGCATACAGATATACACACTCAATAAGATGTTCCTGGAGTGGTAGGATGTATATGATAGTATGAAGATGATGTGCTGAAGGGACAGGTGTGAACAGTGACAGAGATGGTAAGCACTTGATAGAAATGTTCAGGAGAGTATTAGATGGTATTAGGTAGAATGCAGATAAGTTAGTAATCGAGTATGGTAACAGGTGGTAAGGACAGCAGATGACAAATACAGGATAGACTAACCCAGTGCAAGGATAGATGGTAGTAGACTCAAGAGCTAGCAATCTATGTAACAGTGCAGATGATATAATTAGTATGCATAGATAGTAACAGTCCTTAATGTGCAGAGGTAGATAGTGTAAGTAAGGTTATGGAGGATTCCCCTGTGGGGTACTTATCACTAGTAAGGTTAGTAGTAGAAGGGTCCAGTAGTGAGGGAGTGATCCAGTAGCGAGATACAGGGATCAGTAGCGAGGTTCCGGTCTGTTTCCAAGTAAGAGAGAATAGCTGGAGGTTCCGGTAGCAAGACAAGCTTGTAAGCATGTGGACACACAGGCAGGAAGCCAAGAGTGAAAGCAGTATGCCAAGAGTGATCGGGTAGCGAGATACAAGATCAGATAGTGAAACAAGTTCAGGTAGCGAGATACAAGAGCGAGTGACATCAGGTATGGCTGCTTTACAGGCGGCTTGAACGAACAATGTGAGAGAGAACGCCGGCGGTAGAAATAGCCGCTCTGCGGCGCTCGGCGATGACGTCATCCGTCTTAAAGGTGTATGCGTACCACCTAATTAGAAAGGTGGGACGCATATTGAAAGAAAAGTGGAAAATAAGGGTACCAGAGGTACCAGAATCTTACACCATGGTGAGGCCTGTTCTGAATGGAACCTGTCCTGTTAAACCGCTGTATGGTCTTGGCCACCGTGCTGCAACTCAGTTTCAGGGTCTTGGCAATCTTATTATAGCCCAGGCCATCTTTATGTAGAACAACAATTATTTTTTTTAGATGCTCAGAGTTCTTTGCCATGAGGTGTCATGTTGAACTTCCAGTGACCAGTATGAGAGAGTGAAAGTGATAACACCAAATATAACAAACCTACTCCCCATTCACACCTGAGAGCTTGTAACACTAATGAGTCACATGACACCGGAGAGAAAAAATGTTTAATTGGGCCCAATTGGGTTTGGACATTTTCACTTAGGGGTGTACTCACTTTTGTTTCCAGCGATTTAGACATTAATGGCTGCGTGTTGAATTATTTTGAGGGGACAGCAAATTTACACTGTTATACAAGATGGACACTCACTAATTTACATTGTAGCAAAGTGTCATTTCTTCAGTGTTGTCACATGAAAAGATAGAATAAAATATTTACAAAAATGTGAGGGGTGTACTCACTTTTGTGAGATACTGTAAATGTCACTGGGCCACATAGCAACATTTCTGTAAAATTCTGAAAGTTAGCCTGTGCTCACAGTGCTCTCTGAGGCCCCATTCACACCTCAGCGTTTTGTAGCTTGAAGCTCAAAGCTCCAAAACGCTGGAGGAGAAAAAATCAATTATTCTCTATAAAGATGGTTCACACCTCCAGTACAAGTTGCCTGAAGCCAAAAGCCTGAAGCTCAAAAAAGTGCTAGAGCTTTTTTTTGTAGCTCGAATCGGGGAGATTTGAGCATTTTGACACGTTTTATTCTCATAAAATTAAATGGAAACGCATTTGCGCGATTTTATTTTCAAATGAAAAAATGTAAAAAATAAAATAGTAATAATATATGAATAAATAACTCTAACCCCTTACCCTAACTAAATAAATAAATACATAATAATAATAAAAAAGAAATAAAAGCTAATGGAAAAGATAAAAAAGCTGAAATTTCTAACAACAAATTATGCAACAGATGATGGTCTATTGGCTAATAAAAAAAAACACCAAAGCTGTAAAACGCTGTATAAAATGCCCAAGTCGTGCATAAAAACGTGCCAAAATCGCTCAATGACACTATGCTCAGGTATTAATGCAGCCCAAGTGCCTTTTTGTTTCTTCTTGTTCATGTTTGGATATGACCAAGACTGGATGCTGTAAAACGAGACTCAGGCACATTGTGATCATAGTCCTTCAGCCAAAAGCAGTGGATATCATTTCTTTAGCATTCTAAAATATACAAAATAGAAAGCGTGGCCATTAGTTGAAAAAGCTGAATACAAAAATGTGTGTTGATGGTGTGGCAATGAATGAAAGAGAACACTGTATTGAAAACTCAAAAATCATATACTTTAAAGGCACATTTATATATAGGATAAAATATTTCCAAATTTTATTTGTTCACCTTAATTTTCTTTTTTGTACAAAATCACAATTGAATATAAAATATTGTCTAAAATAATATTAGATACTGTATATAACAGTCAAAGTGTAAACCCCTTTAGAGAAGTGCGCATAGGAAAATATGTACATCAGTGTTCACATTTTCTCCAGGTGCTGGGGTTCCACTTGTCCTATGTTAATGTCTTACACAGAGTTGTATTAAATACTCGAAACCCATACTTGAGTAAAAGTACAAGTGCTCGATCAAAAAGTGACTTGAGTAGAAGTACTAAAGTATTCAACATTTTTTGTACTTAAGTATTGCAAGTAGTTTTTTTTAAAGTAAAAGTAACAGTAGTTTTGAAAAAAATATTGCTACTCAAGTTCTGAAAGTAAAAGTACAAGTACTGTGTTATGTAGTTATTAAAGAAAGAAGTCAAAAGTTTGAACATCATATTGTTTTTATTATTTCAAATGCAGCTTTTATTTATACATACAGTAGCATTTATTTTCGTATGCGCTGATAATACACATGTTTTGAGCTTCATGAAACGTGCCATCTACTGTTCTGGCAGTGGTAATTTTTATAATTGTAACGAGTAACTATGCAGCACAAAAAAAAAAATATCGGAGTAGAAGTATTGAAATCATTGAAAAAATGTAGTGAAGTAAAAGTGGAAGTAGGAGAAAAATTCTACTCCAGGAAAGTACAGATACCGCTTTTCGGTACTTAAGTACAGTGGTGAAGTAGTTCTAGTTAGTAACTATACATCTCTGGTCTTGCAGTTCTACATGTTTCACAACCTGTTGGCTTCTTCAGGGGATTTTATTAAACCTATTTTAGTAAGAAAATATTCTTAGGGTACATTATTACATACATGTATAGTATAGATTACCTGTATGCAATAGCATACCCTAATACTGTATGTATATTTTCTTACTCAAATAGATTTAGAAAAGCTCCTGAAGAAGCAACCAGGTCACAAAACGAGTAGAGCTGTAAGAGATTCACCAATCACCTGGAGAGAACATGAACACTCTGGTGTACATTTTTTTTCCTATGCACACAGTCTTTATGTGTGTGGTATACATCTCTAGTGGCGTACACTTTGTCTGTGTATGTGTATATACAGCATCTACTCCAGCTGCTGCTGTTCATATTGTTTTATAGTTGTGTACCTCTGCCCTTTATTAACCACTTAAGCCCACGAAGATTTTACCCCCTTCCTGACCAGGCCTTATTTTGCAATTCGGCACTGCATGACTTTAACAGACAATTGCGCGGCCGTGCGATGCTGTACCTAAACGAATTTGACGACCTTTTTTTCCCACAAATAGAGCTTTCTTTTGGTGGTATTTGATCACCTGTGCGATTTTTTGATCATGCGCTATAAACAAAAAAAGAGCGACAATTTTGCAAAAATAACAATATTTTTCAAATTTTTTTATATGAAATTCCCCAAAAAAATGTAAAAATCAAAATTTTTTAACATTTTTGGCCAATTTGTTTTCTGCTACAAATGTTTGTTAAAAAAATCACAATAAGCGTATTTTGATTGGTTTGCGCGAAAGTTATTGCGTTTACTAACTAAGGAAAAGATTTTTGTCATTTTTTTTTTTAATGAGTAATGGCGGCAATCTGCGTTTTTTTTGCGGGACTGCGACATTGCGGTGGACAGATCGGACCCTTGACCGACATTTTTGACACTTTTGGGGGTACCAGTGACATTACTACAGTAATCAGTGCTATACATATGCACTGTTACTGTAAAAATGACACTGGCAGGGAAGGGGTTAACTTTATTGGGGAAGGAGGGGTTAAGTGTGTCCCTAGGGGCGTGTTTCTAACTGTGCAGGGATGTGGCTTTACATGTAACAGCAGAGATCAACGGTCCTACATAGCAGGACCGTTAGATCTCTGCTGTTACACAGGGAAGAATGACAGGCGGCTTTGTTTACATTAGCTGCCTGCCTTTCTCCTTTCACAGCGGACGATTGGGAGTGACCGGCGGACATCGGGTCCGCCGGTCACACGCGCAGACTTGTTAGGGAACGAGTGGGGGTGGGAGTTCACCCGCTATTGGCTCACAGGCTACGTCATTTTGCCTGGCCGGGGCTGACCGCCGCAGTATATGTACTTGCGGCTGTCGTCAAGCGGTTAATGAATTGTTGCACGTGCTTTTTTTTACCTTTCTTAGAAATTTACCTCAACAAAGTTTACTGCATGCGCAGCATTATCGTCTGTGATATCAACAAATATAGCAGTGATATAACACATGCATATGCAGTAGTGGTGTGAAAGGCTATTCACTACCACACTTGCATAGGTTATCAGTGCCATATACTGTATCTTTCTGCTCTTTTAGGTATGCATGCCTTAACTGGTTCTGTGCATCTTTAAGTTATCCTTGCAATGTTGATGCCTTTACCACAGCCAGCCCATGCTGCTTTTAATTGAACCTGGCAGCCATAAAGTAGAAGTCCGGAAGAATATCTTACCTTTCTAAATTTCTGCTCTGAAGTGACATTTTTACTTCACATGCCACACAAATATTTAGTGATAAAAACCTCTACTAGTTAACATTCTCAATCATTATTTTGACCAACACATCTTTATTTTACCTTGAAACTAAGGGTAAACTAAAATTCTATTTCAATTGTTTTTTTATTTTACATATTTGTAGCACACCCCCTAATGAGCCGCAAGCACTCAGAGTCAGAGAACAGTCTGTGTCTTTTTTTCTTTTATTGAGGGATAATAACTTGGATAGGGATTGGAAATTATGGGATGCCCACTTGACTTCAGAACAAGTTTAGGGACAACTCTTCCTTTATACAGTTCTATATACAGTCTCTATATACACTCCACTTCTTCCTCCAGCACTCACTTGCTTGAAGAAGTCAGCTGGCACACTGTAAAGATCTCACCCAGACTAGAGCAAAAGCCTGTTAAAGTCAGGAACCTGATGGCCCCTGGATAAGTAGCAAAAGTTCAGTGTCCAGCTTACATTCCTCCTGTGGCTACTGATTGCAGCACCACCTCTTCAGGCACTGCCAGCCCGCTTGGCTGCAGCTGCCCCTTTCACTAGCCCTCCAGGCTAACTTCTCCCCACAGTCCTCCAGACTGACACTCTCTCCAAAGTCCTGCAAACTGACACTCACCAGCCCACCCGGCTGACTCTCAGGAGATCTCCCAAATGTGCTGACCTTCTCCTGCTGTCCTCTCCTGCTGTCCTCTAAAAGGGAAAAAAATATATATCTAAAGAAGGGCACCCCCCCTTGAGGGCACCCCCTCCCAACCCAATAAAGCATGACCTAATTAGCTCCAGCGGGGGAAAACAAATCCTTCCTGTTCCCCCAAGAGGCAATTGGATATTCCCTGGATCAACTACCTATACAATATTTGTATCCAGTTATATTATGTGCTTTTAGGAAAGAATACAGGCTTTAAAAAAGAATCCAGGCTTTAAAAAAAAACAAACAAACAATCTTCTGAGCTAGCCAAAACCAGCTCTTGAGGGAGTCTATTCCACATTTTCACAGCTCTTAGTGTGAAGAAGCCTTTCCGTATTTGGAGATTAAATCTCTTTTCCTCCAGACATAAAGAGTGCCTTCTGTCTTCTGTGATGACCTTAAAATAAATAACTCAATACCAAGTATATGAACCAGGTACAGTATGTATTTATACATTTTAATCATATTCCACCTTAATCTCCTCTTCTCAATAGAGAATAAATTCAGTTCCGCTAATCTTTCCTCATTGTTGAGCTCCTTCATTCCTCTTATCAGTTTGGTTGTCCTTCTCTGCACTTTCTCCAGTTCCCTTATATCCTTTTTGTGAACTGGTGCCCAAAACTGAACTGCATATTGTAGATGAGGTGTCACAGGGGTATTTGAGATTTGTACAGGGGTGAAATAGCTCTCTCTCTCTCTGCCTGCTGACCTCTTTTAATACAAGAATGGATTTTGCTCACTTTTGAAACCGCAAAATGCATCTGGATGCATCTTGAAACAACAACAACAACAAAAAAAGTAAATACAATCAAAGCAATGACTACCTGTATACTTAAGCTGGTCATTACTGGCCTCAGTGTTATATTAAAATGCCGAGTGTTGGTGACCTATAGAGCAGGTGTGACCAGATATGTGTGAACCTGCACAGAGAACACCAGACTCAAATCTAAATGACAGTAAATGTGATTTATTAGGAAATAACAAAAGTGACAAGCACAACAATAAATATGAACATCCAAATAATACACCAAATAATACAAAACCCAGTGAACCTATATAAAAGTGAACATATTCAATGGTAGTGAATACAAGCAAATCTACCTAAACTAATTAACTCATCTATGTATAGATGGCAGGATAAATAGGGCAGAGGGGGATCAGGTTGAAGAGCAAGAAATGAGCCAGAATTAGGAGAAGGTACACAGGAACATGCAAAAGCAGGTGAAGCAGAATCAGGAACAGGATCCCAGTTTAAAAAGAACAGAGCAAATGGTATACGCAGGCAAAACACTGAGGCACTGTGGCATACTAGAGGAGGGGGTAAATATCCTTCTAGCAGCCAGCATCAGGTGGGAACTAATTGCTGGGTCTACTGCCTACTTGGAGACACCCATTGGTGAACTGATATCCACCTACCTAGTTCTTTCTCCACTGAGTTTTTTCTGTGTGAATAGATTGTAGGAGATCAGTCAATACACTCATATTAGCAATGGTTTTCTGGACTCCTTTGCTCTCAAACCTTGAGCAGTGGTGGAGGATGATAACTCTGTACTTCCATGGACTATGTACAAAAAAGGTATTGGAGGTCAAATAAGACTTACTTTATTCATAAGGTGACAAAGTCATGTTAAGCCATCCTGGGATTTGTACTTTGACAAGTATGATAATCAAGTTTTATGGTAATTATGTAAATTTCTGATTAAATATTTAAACTTGCATTACTTGACCAGAGTTCATTAAGTTGTAAACCTTTCTATTGCTAAAATTAAGGTGAAGAAAGACAAAATTAGGAACCCTTGTTGCAGGTTATGACCTTACATATTTTGACCAAAACAGAAAAACGAATGTCTCATGATTTGTTTGGGCGTTTTTTATTTTTTTTAGGTTAGCAAGTGAAAATATGATTTTAAACTGCATACCAGCCTGTCTGCATAATAAATAGTATAGATGACACTAAAGCTAACCACAGTAGATTTCACTGGACAACTCATTTTTTTTTCAAAAGTTTTGCTTCCCAAAAAACTTTTGGTGCTTATGATAGACCACTTCATACTAAATACTAAACAAAAATTTCAGAATGACTGTAACACATAGAAATCTTGAGAAATATGAAATGAAGTTGTACCTTTTAGCATGAAGTAACACGATTTCAAAGTAGCAGGTCAGTGCGATTTCAGGTGCGACTTGCCTGACATCTGTGCAGCTTCATGCATAGATGTCTATTGAAGTCACCCCTAAAATCGGCAAAATAAGTGCGGGAACTACTTTTCCAAATCAGTGCAGTGCTGCAATGTCGGCGTCGCACCGATTGGAACTGTGCCATTGCCAGCATAAGGCTGTGACTTGTCATGCGAGTTGACCTGTCAAATTACATGACAAATCGCTCCAATGTGAACAAGGGCTAAATGAATATAATGCATTGAATCTCATAATGTTTCAGACAAGCTGCATGAGTTCAATGGGGGCTTAGAGTGTTTTTATGATTATTTTCTTTGTACTCAGTGTCCGGTGCATCTCACTGCAGTGCCCAACAATGGTCAGCAAGCACTGATAGATTTCAGTTGCCCTGATACTATTTTTCCATTATGGCAATGTTCTGGTGAAACCTTTCATCATGGTCTTCATTGACTGTGCCTTGATTTTCAGGAACGAAGTCCAAGTGTAAATGCAGATGTTGAATCTTCAGTTACATGTTGCACTTCATGGTCTTGTATCCATAAGAAGTTTGTCAACCAGCTGAATGAAATTTGGTACCCTGTAGTTTGCCAAGACTAGTCTCAACAATATTCCTAAATGCTTTCCGGGTGATTTTCTCTGGCCCTATTAACAGATGTATCCAGATCTGTGGACCAACAAAAATGCCTTACTTAAAGTAGTTCTAAAGGCAGAAGGCTTTTTTTTTATCTTCATGCATTCTATGCATGAAGATAAAAAACATTCAGTCTGGCAGCCCCCTTCAGCCCCCCTAATATTTATTTGAGCCCCATCTCATTTCAGGGATGTTGCACGAGATCCACGGCTGTCCGGTACTCTCCCTCCTGATTGGCTGAGACACAGGAGTCGGTGCCATTGGCTCCTGCTGCTGTTAATCAAAGTCAGTGAGTCAATGAGTAGAGAGAGGGGGCAGGGCCAAGCTGCATCTCTGTGTCTGAATGGACACACAGAGCAGCAGCTAGGCTCGGGTGCCCCCATAGCAAGCTGCTTGCTGCTGGACCACTTGGGGGGGTGCTGCTGGACCACTTGGGGGGGGGGGGGGACAGGAGCACCGATGAGGGACCCGAGAAGAAGAGGATCTGGGCTGTTCTTTGCAAAACCACTGCACAGAGCAGGTAAGAATAACATGTTTGTTATTTTTAAACAGAAAAAAACAAGATATTAATATCACTTTAATCTTGACATCAGGTATTTTGGGAACATATTGAAATGTTTCAAATAACGAAAATAACCTTAACCTTTTAACCTTCCTTGTTCATTGCTTTTTTATCAGTCCACATTTGATGTGAAGCGAAGGCAAAAAAAAAAAAATGTTGGGTCAACAAGTGGTTCATGTGTCATGTTTTTCTGTCCTGAACCAATATTTTTCAGAGTGGTCATTTATTTTTAACCACTTCATTACCCCACTATAGCTGAAAGACGGCTTTAGCGTGGCTTTGTTGTCCCTTCGGACAGCAATCTGATCACAATGTAAACACACTCGCCAGTTATTGGTCAAGTGTAACAGAGGACATGAACACAGATAATAAGGGCACTAATGATCAGTGCAGCCCCATCAGTGTCGATCAGTGCCCATCAGTGCTTCCCATTAGTGTTGCCTATCAGTGCCCATCAGTGTCACTTATCAGTGCCACCTATTAGTGCCAATCAGTGCTGCCTATCAGTACCCATCAGTGCCACCTATCAGTGTCGCATATCAGTGTGGCTTCATCAGTGTCTCCTCATTAGTGCCTGCTCATCAGTGCCCATCAGTGCTGCCTATCAGTGCCCATAAGTGCAGCCTCATCAGCGCACATCAGTGAAGGAGAAAAAAACCCAGCAGTAAATAAATACCACTAAAAGAAAGCTCTATTTGTGTGAAAAAAAATGATAAAAACTTAATGTGGGTACAGTGTTGCATGACTGCGCAATTGCCATTCACAATGCGACAGCACTGAAAGCTGAAAATTGGCCTGGCTAGGAGAGGTGTGCCCAGTATTAAAGTAGTTAATGTAATGTGACATGTATGTGCATGCACACTGCACAGCAAGCAGAATTCTGGAATGAAAAACTGCAATATTTTAGCATAGAAAACATAATTGCTATAATAATTGTAATATTTGTCCAAAAGGTGTTTTAGTAGTATAACATGTTTACAGAAATATCTGTAATTGCACCCACACCAGCCTAAATTTATTGTAATATATTAAAATTAAGTTATTTTTTTTTTACTCCCGGGTAAAATAGGCAAAGAGAGACAAATGTTCATCCTCTTACAACCTCTTACAATTCCCATAGCTTTGGTCAAAAGGAATGCAAATGTGCAATTGTGGTCAATTTTGCCTTAAAAGAGGGAACAAATATCTGTTATGACCCACAAAGTGAGAAGGCTCAATTCCCTGGATTAGAATATTTCTTTTATAGCCTCTATGTATTATAACTGTGGATATTATTTAGTGAAAGAAATTAAACATTTTACCATTTCTACCTTATTTTGCATCAACATTCTTAACAACTCTCACTTTATTTTTAGGGTGTACAATTAAGTGAATAATTTATAAACTCAAAAAAAGGTTTACACCTGACTAAAAGTTACTAATTAGAAGCTTAGAGAATCATTCAAAGGGAAGAAATCCCTGCTCATCTACCGAGATGGTCCACAAGGGACACAATGTGGCCATAAGGCATGGTAAATCCAATTCAGGGGAAAAGATTTGTTGCAGGGAGCCTATGGGCAATGCCCATGACTAATCCTTGGCACAGCTTCCACAGTATTGGTCCTCAATAAAAACAAATCTACAATGGCAGCTCACGTGTTTCTATCTTGACAGGCTCTTTTTTAAGCTTATATGATAAAATAAAACTAACAACATCTACACAAATGCAATTTAAAAATAATGTTGAAAATATGCATGTACAGTATATGCTGTGTATATTACCTTTTCTTTATAGAATAACCGTGCAGAGCAATTAGCAGCTTTTTTAAGAACTTGTAGTTTTACTAATGCTTTACTTTTATGATTCCATAATGCAGTTTAAATCTTAAAATGTTTTAGGATTTCATTTAACAAAACTTTAAAAAGAATGTGAGTCACAGAAGAGAGTTCTTGCAGTTGGAAGCTGGATAATATATGCAACTGTATTGCCACATTGCTGAATGTCAAAAAAAGTCAAATACACAGAATTGGGTAGGGTTTAAATGACCTAAAGTTATAGGTCAGTTATCTTGTTAAAAACCTACAAATTTATCCAGAGCATCCTACAAGCATTCCATTGCATCCTGCAAATCAATAGGCAATAATGAAGTGAGATAGTATTGTGCAAAAGTTTTAGGTAGGTGAGAAGAAATGCTGTAAAGTAAGAATGCTTTCAAAAATATACAGCATCTCACCCCTCACATTTTTGTAAATATTTTATTATATCTTTTCATGTGATAACACTGAAGAAATGACACTTTGCAATGTAAAGTAGTGAGTATACAGCTTGTACAACAGTGTCAATTTGCTGTCCCCTCAAAGTCCCCTCAAAATAACTCAACACACCGCCAATAATGTCTAAACCGCTGGCAACGGTGTCATGTGACTCGTTAGTGTTACAAGGTCTCAGGTGTAAATGGGGAGCAGCTGTGTTAAATTTCATAATCCAAAAACAGTATCTCTCCTGCGCGCAAGTGGTATGGAAGGTAAATGTTCTAAATGGTCTTCGTAGCACAAAAATAGGTGGTCTCGTTGCCCCCTCAGGACCAAGGGTATCTGAAAAACACTGAAAGAAAACAACAAGAGAAGACCGCACCGACCTTGTGCATTACCACTAAAAAAGTTTATTAAAAACCAAATAGGTAGCATACATTATACTCACAAACATAAGGATACATGCATGTAGGAATTGGGAACAGATCTCCTCCAGACCACTTCTATACTGCTGGATGGCGTGATGGCATCCACAATGAACTGGCTTACATATTTCAAGGAAGAACCCTCTTCCTCAGAGCCAAAATCATCACTGTGTCGATTTTGGCTCTGAGGAAGAGGGTTCTCCCTCGAAATGCGTAAGCCAGGTCATTGTGGACGCCATCACGCCATCCAGCAGTATAGAAGTGGTCTGGAAGTGAAATCCATGCCCAAGAGGGTTAAGGCAGTGCTGGAAAAAGAATGGTGGTCACACAAAATATTGACACTTTGGGCCCAATTTAGACATTTTTACTTAGGTATGTACTCACTTTTGTTGCCAGCAGTTTAGACATTAATGTGCTGTTGAGTTATTTTGAGGGGACATGAAATTTACACTGTTATACAAGCTGTACACTCACTACATTGTAGCAAAGTGTCATTTCTTCAGTGTTGTCACATGAAAAGATAGAATAAAATATTTACAAAAATGTGAGGGGTGTACTCACTTTTGTGAGATACTGTATATATTTTAATTGTTTATTTTATCAATTTGCAAAATGCAAAGTGAGCGAACAGAACAAAAATCAAATCAATATTTGGTGTGAGTACCTTTTGGCTTCAAGCCAGCATCAATTCATACACTTGCACACTTTGTACACTGTACACCTGCACAAACTCAGGGATTTTGTAGGATTAGAATCAGGTGTATGATTAATCAATTATACTAATCAAATACCAATAATCCTCATCAATTTCACATGCAGGTTGAAACACAGTGATTAACTGAAACAGAAACAGCTGTGTAGGAACTGGGTGTGGAACAGCTAAACTCTGCTAATAAGGTGAGGTTGTTGAAGACAGTTTCATGCCACAAGTCAAACACCATGGCAAGCCAGAGCACGGCAACAAGACACAAGGTAGTTATACTACATCAGCAAGGTCTTTCCCAGACAAAGATTTCAAAGTAGACTGGGGTTTTAAGATGTGCTGTGCAAGTTTTTTTGAAGAAACACAAAGAAACAAGCCATGTTGAGGACCACAGACGTAGTAGTAAGCTAAAGCCTCGTACAGACGCAACGAATTTCCGCCGACCGGTCGTCCGTCTTTTGTCCAGAGTGGTGTCTGTTGGTTGGAATGTGCTCTAGACGGCACACGAATTTTCCCGCACGACAGAATTCTACTTCAGAAGTGATGTCATGTGTTGGATTGCTTTGTTTGTGTCCTTTCATCTCTGAGCATGCCTTGTCTTGCTCATAAGATTTTTCCCCATCGAAATCTGTACTAATGAGACGAAAATCGGATGTGTTTTGACGGTCGACACAAATTATATAGCCTGCACACCAGGATTTTTTCGGCCGAAAAGTCGGAGTCGGTTGTCGGAAGCATCATACTAACAAGCCGAAAATCGGCAGATCGGTCGTCGGACGAAAATTCCCGGCCGAATTTCCACTCGTGTGTACGGGCCTTAAGTAAACTTAAAGCAGAAGATGAAAGACACATCATGCTTACTTCCCTTCAACAATGGAAAATGCCCAGCAGTGTCATCAACAAAGAAATGGTGGAAACAAGTGGGACTCGGGGAAACCCATCTACTGTCCAGAGAAGTCTGGCTAGAAGTGTTCCTCTGGCGTGAAAACAGGGCTAAGCGACTTAACTACGCATACAAACATAGGAACTGGGGTGCACAAAAATGCCAGCAGGTGTTCCTGACTGATAAGTTAAAATTTGAAATATTTGGTTGTAACATGAGGCAGTTTAATCACAAGGGCTGGAGAGCGGTACAATAATGAATGTCTGCAGGCAACAGTGAAGCATGGTTGAGGTTCCTTGCAAGTTTAGGGCTACATTTCTGCAAATGGAGTTGGAGATTTGGTTAGTATCAATGATATCCTCAGAGAAATGCAGACAGATACTTATCCATCATACCATACCATCAGCCAGGTGTGTGATTGGCCCCAAATTTATTCTGCAGCAGGACAACAACCCCAAATATATAGCCAATGTCATTACGAAATAACTTCAGTGTTAAAAAGAAAAAGGAATCCTGGAAGTGATGGTTTGACCCCCACAAATTGTCTGGAAAGAGACAAAGAAAGAGATAAAGAGACAGAAGGATTTGAGGCAGCCTACATCCACAGAAGATCTTTGGCTAGTTCTCCAAGATGTTTGGAACAAGCTACTGGCTGTCTAGATGCTAGTAAGCTTATGTTTGATGCACTATAACATTTATAAGTATATATTATATGATTATGAATTACTAATATTGATTTTGTTTACTTTAAGAGTATATTTGTCTCTGGTCTTGTTGAAGCTTAATGTGAAACGCGTAGACCAATAAACAGACGTACTTTCACATCTACATGATTCTGATATGTATTTCATTCTTTGTCACTATGTACATGACTTAACATCCTCTTGTATGTGCTCCTTTTTTTACGGTTAAGCTGAATCCCATTCCTTTGGGTCAGTTCAGTCATTTTATCTGTATTGTTTTAATATGGAATCAATAAATGTTTCTTTTTATTTTTGTGTATATTTATCTGTCTCATGATGTGCTCTAAAAGTCCACACAATCTACATGTGTCTTTGCACATCTGTTGTTCCAATTTGTCGAACATATAGGATTATGGCACGCTTTTGATAGCTCCTCTTTTTTCGCAAGCTACCGGCTAAATTCCTTCAAAAATTGCGTACAATTGTACCTAGAAGAATTTATGTTGTTTTGAACGCAAAAATTGGTCACACCAAATATTGATTTGATTTGGATTTCTCTTCTGTTCATTTATTGTTTTGTTAATTGATACATTTAAACTATTAGCACTTCCATTTAGCTTTCCTAATTTACAGAATTTTTTCACACTTGCCTAAAACGTATGCAAAATAGTATAAGAGGGCACCTGTGTGTGCATTTATATATTCAGCCCAGTGCACTACCATGCAGTGCAAGTTGCTACCCAATTTAACAACTGTTGAATTAAGATGCTCCCTTCAGATGCGCTGAGGTGGGGTGAGTGTAGAGTTGATGTTTACCTGAGTTCAACAACATTTACCTGAACCTAAAGCAGAGGGTTAATAGCTTTTGCTGTTGTCATAAGGGTTGTCATAGGGGCTGTCAATGGGCATAGTTTTCCTTTGTTTGATGTGCTTTGGAAACACCTCAAACAAGGTCAGCAAATCTCATTGATTTGAACATGGCATTACACATGGCAGTTCAGAGGCTGTGTTTGACCTGCTTTGCATTATGCTGTGTTTATACAATGCTCACAGGGGGCACATCTGTTAGTGAAGAAAGTAGTTAATTTGGTCCAAATGAACTATTTTAAAATTATAGAAGGTGGAATCAGGTTTGAAGCTAAGGGGAAAATATTACAGTTGTGAAATAAAACTAGCAATGCCCAAATCAGAAGAATGGCATATTTGCACATTTTGTATTCTTCTAAATATTATCTTGCTGAAATGTCTGATGTTCAGAGAACATTGCTACTCAGTAATCTAGGTAATTATTATTCATGAATTGTAAGATTTTCTGAAGACTGGACAAATCTTCATGCATATATTCTGGCACATCTAAAAATTTGCAATTAGTTAATTTGCCTAATTTGTGAAATGATGTGTTTATTACTAGATGTAGGAATGTGAAGCAAATGAGGCTGATCCATATGATATTGAAAGAATTCAGTTCCCATAGCTGAAATTATTTCATATTAAAAATCACAATGAGAATTAGACAAGTATTCCATTATACTGTATATAATGAGCAAATTACATGTCCTTTATTGCATTCATATATATTCACAATTGTTTATATTTTACTAGAAAATGTGTGCCTGTTCCAAAATGGGCAAGGTTGAGGATATTAGAAAGCATGCTAAAAAACTGTTATACTGTGTTAGATGAGCAAGAGAGGAGTGCAGAGGATATGGCAGCAGACAGTATGTGCAGCAGAGGAGTATGGAAGATATAATAATGTAGAAGAAGGTTGCAGAGGATATAATGACAGGCAGCAGGTACAGAAGAGGAGTGGAGTGTCAACAGTATGGCAGAGGGCAGAATGCGCATGAAAGGATTGCAGTGGGTAGGACAGTGGGCAGTATATGCAGGAGAGGAATGCAGAGGGTATGATTGTTAGATATTGGGGGAGGGTGCAGGTGTGGTGGTGAGAGCTGGGAAGGGGGGGATGAGGGTCAGGTGCCATGTTGACCTGGCTCTACACTGCTTTCTTCATGTGCAATGATCTTGAGTGACCAGCAATTTAAAGAAACCTTTGCTTGGCAGCATCTCAGTAAATTAGACCTGTTGCGCATGTTCAGTTCCTTTACTTTAAGAATGATTGGCATGTACAGTAGAGCACCAAACCCAACAAGTATTTTTCAAAATTCATAAAATCAATTTGACACCTACATAATTTGTCCTACATAATGTTCACTGGGTGACGGCCTCATATACTGGTCGTTAAAGTGCATGCATTGGATCTCACTGCCATATTTCTGTTATCATTTCTTTATTTCACATGCACCATTGCTCCAATACTACACATGCATTGCCTGTTATGTGCCATCAGCACATTATTGTTATTATTATTGTACAGGATTTATATAGTGCCAACAGTTTGCACAGTGCTTTACAATATGAGGGAAGACAATACAGTTACAACACAATTCAATACAGGAGGAATTTGAGGGCCCTGCTCCTTAGAGCTTAAAATCTAGAAGGGAGGGTCAAGTGAAACAGAAGGCAATAACTGTGGGGGATGAGCTGATGGAGAAACTGGAAGTACGGTTGTTAGGTGTGGGTAGGATAGGCTTCTCTGAAGAGGAAGGTTTTCAGGGATTGCCTAAAAGCTAATAGAGTAGGAGATAATCAGACAGATTGGTGTAAGGAGTTCCATAGGAGAAGTCCTGGAGGCGAGCATGGGAGGAAGTGACGAGGGAGCTAAAAAGCAGGAGGTTTTTAGAGGAACGAAGACAGCGATTAGGTTGGTATTTTGAGACTAGGCTAGTGATGTAGCTGGGGGCTAAATTGCGGGATGACTTTGTAAGACGTTGTTAGTATTTTGAATTTAATTTGTTGGGTGAGCGGAAGCCAGTGGAGGGATTGACAGAGAGGAGTAGCGGACACTGCGCGATTGGTGAGATGGATGAGTCTGGCGGCAGCATTCATGATGGACAATCATAACAAATGATCATAACATCATAACAAATGATCGCGATATCCTGCACATGCAAAGTGGCAACCTTGGAGATAGTCACTAGTTTGCATGCATGGGGCCTCACTGCCATAGTGCTAGCAACAATGCATATAAATGGGGCATAAGGCTGGAAAATACTGGCAATGCATGCCAGTATAGCAAGTAAATACAAAAAGGCATGGGTATATGGGTGCAATGAACCACTTTACTTCTGTTTTTTGTCATTAAACCAAAAAGTGGTGGATGCTTATTTCTGCACTGCAGTTTATAAGCATATGTCTTCAGTTCATAAGCATGTTTCTTTATTTCCAAAAAAATTGTTTCTAAAAAGATGAGATCATCTTTGGACATGTGGGTGGTGGGTACACTTGTTTTAATGTTTTTAAGACCTTATTACGGGGAGAAGCTGTATTTGCTAATTGCATGTAAAAGCCTGCTCCCTGCATTGCAGTGCTACATTGTACCCTTTCAAAATGCAAGTCTATGAGTCAGCTGGCCTATTGAAAAAAATAAACTCTCAATGTGAATGATATGTTAGCAGTTTTTAAGAGTTAGGTAAAACAATTTACCAATCTCTATAGTAAATGCAGTGACAAATATGTGAAAAACTGAGAATGTAAAGTTGTGTGAACTCGCTGAAACCCCACTATGTATGATCTTTTATAAAGATGTCCTGCTCTCTTGAGCCATACCTACTTATCTAACTAGTAACGCTTAAAGTATACCGTAATTAAAAACATTTGTTTTAATTTCAGATAGAATAGAAAAGGATCAGAACAACTGTCAGGTTGTTATCGCTGTCTGTGCCCCCCTTTATAGAGATTCACCCTCTCTATTTGTCATGCTTACCGTTTTCGCCAAAAGTGAATGTAAAAGAAAACCCCAAATGTTGGGTTGTCCCAAAAACAGTAATCCAGGGAAAATATTCCAATAGGGATACTGATTCTGGTGTTTGAAAGCATCTAACTGGTGGCTATAGATTTTTGGTCATAAGAAAGGGGGGCGTGCGTCCCAAATGATTTGTACACAATGAGCCACAGGGACCAAAAGGGGAGAAAATGGAACTTTGAACGATGCCAAAACAAGATATACAATTGTGCAAAGAAAGCTTTTTAAAAATATGAACATTTTATTAATGACAGACCATGTTAAAATAACCCCAAAGGATGGGGACAGGAATAGATTTATACACATAAACCCATGTATCATGCCACAGCATGGACTTAACAATGTACATATATAACAGGGTACAATCCTAGTGATTAGTGTTTAGTGTCCAAGGCCCCTGGACACCAAAGTCCTGTTCTCTCCCCTTTTGCCCCTGTGGCTTATTGTATACACTGATTCTGGTGACCATGGTGACAACAAGGGCTTTCCTCACTTTGAAGGGATTTCCTCTCTCCTCCTGTTTTGACTATGGGACAGGAAGTGAAGAAGAGAAATCTCTCCAATGAAACACAGCAAAAAAACTGATGGGGGTTATAATCCTATCTTACTCTATCCAAAATGTAAAATACCTTTTGACTTTAGTTCTACTTTACAAATTGATATTTGTTGTGATGTGTTGGGTGACTTTATTTTGGTTTCAGGCTTATTTATCCAAGCTTCCTCCTTCTCCCACTGTGCCATGCAGCATTTGTGTCCCAGCTCCTCCTTTTCTATTTTCTAGGTAGCTGAAGAAAGGCTAATGCAAACCAGTTCTTGGTGAAGAGAAAAGTGGAGAGCCACATCTAAGAAAATTGAATTCCAGTGATTGCTTGTACATAGTACAACAAATTAATAGAGCAGCACAGTGGCTCAATTGTTAGCACAGTACAAAACACTCATAAGACATGCTGGTAGGTTAACCACTTCTGGACCGGAAAGGTTTTACCCGCTTAATGACCAGGCCATTTATTGTGATATGGCACTGCGTTACTTTAACTGACAATTGCGTGGTTGTGCTATGCTGTACCCTAATAAAATTGATGCCTTTTTTCCCCACAAATAGAGCTTTCTTTTGGTGATATTTGATCACCAGTGCGATATTTATTTTTTGCGCTCTGAACAAAAAAAGAGCGACTTTTCTGAAAAAAAAATATATTTTTTTTACTTTTTGCTATATAAAATTCCCAATAAAAAAAAATTAAAAACCAAATGTTTTCATAATTTTAGGCCAATTTGTATACTGCTACATATTTTTGCTTAAAAAAAACCCCAATAAGTTTATATTGATTGGTTTGTGCAAAAGTTATCGCTTCTACAAACTAGGGGAAAGATTTATGTCATTTTAATTTATTTTTTATTTTTTTACTAGTAAGGGCGGCGATCAGCGATTTTTAGGTGGGACTGCGACATTGCAGCGGACAGATCGGACACCTAACTGACATTTTTGACACTTTTGGGGGGACCAGTGACATTACTACAGTAATCAGTGCTAAAAAATATGCACTGTTACTGTACTAATGACACTGTCAGGGAAGGGGTTAACACAAGGAGTGATCAAAGGGTTAAATGTGTCCCTAGGGGGTGCTTTCTAACTTTGGGGGTGTGGACTTGCTGTGGACTTGCTGCATGAACACAGAGACCTGTGTTCCTAAATAAGAGGAACACAGAATCCATGTGTTCATAACTGACAGAACAGCCACTCTGTCTATACAGGGAGTGATGGCGGCCGTACGTTGTTTTGCAGTAAAACTACGGTGGCTGGTCGGCAATCAGTTGATTGGCTCCTTTATAAACTGAAATTAGTATATGTTGGGACCTTAGATCGGTACCTCCTTGAGGGCAGGGACTGATGTGAATGAATAGTATGTAAAAAGTTGCATACATTGAAGGTGCTTAATAAACTTAAACTTTACTTGGCATTTAGCAGATTACAACAGTCATTAAACGCTAAGTTCATGTTTTCAGAAAAATAACTTATGTGGTCAAGGGGCCCTCAGAGGTCATTTAAAAAAAACTGTTCAGCCTTTAAAAATGCAAATGTAATACCTGTAAGCTATCTGACCTTTTCAATAGCCTTGCCGAAAAACTCTCATAGCTCTCTGTGCATCTTCCTGCTCTGGTGTCAGAACATTGGAGGCTCACCCCTAGCATCAATAGCGTAAGTGAGATTGTTTGTTTAAATCTCTGTGCACATACAATACGCTCTCCCATCAAAGCATTGCAGAGCTCAGCCTGGGTTCTTGGGCCATTCATCAAATCTGTCAATCCATTTAAACATTGCAAACTTTAATCCAAACTCTACTGACCTTTAGGGGAGGCAAATTTTGAAAATAATTTCTGCCCATTTTTTAATCCACTAAGCAGGGGTAGTGGGAACATAAACCAATTTGAGAAAAAAGTTTTGTGTGACCTTGAGGGTGACATGGTAAAACACCATTTATTTCTTTTACGTCCTTGGGAGATGGCTTTAGCTATGTATGTGATTTTATGGAACTGTGCAATTCCCACAGACAGCGCCAGCTACACCATACCTTCACATAACATTTTTTGCAATTGTAATTGATTTTCTTAATGGAAAATCCAGTCAAAATTAATTTTTTTCTATTAATAGTATGTTAAATATCTTTATCTTTGATATTATTCATTTTCTGGGTAGCTGCTTGTGTAGCTTAGAAAGTCTTATCTAAGCTAGACAATCAGCTTCTTCCTGTTCTTCACTGACAAATCAAATTAGCCGTGTCATTGTTATTATCCTTCCTCACTGAGAAGGAATACTTTAGAAAATCTCATGGAGATTTCCTAATAACTTGAGGTAGCAGGTGCTTCCAATAGCATCATAAGCTCTTGGTATTGCTCCCTTGGATTAATTGCATTGAAATGTCTAGCATAACTCCCATAGACACAAAAACCAAACCAAAAACATTTACCTGGACACTTATCACTAGGGTTGAGCGAACCCAAACTGTAAAGTTCGGGTTCGTACCGGACTTTAGGGTTTTCAGGTACCGGACCCGAACCCGGACATTGTACTGTATATTCGTTATCGAGTTTGGTGTCCGGCAATTTAATGGCGCGTAAAAAAAGATGCAGGACAGCCAATCCACAAGCGTTTAACTGGTGTGCCCTTAGGAGCCATCACAGCCATGCCTACTAATGGCATGGCTGTGATTGGCCAGTGTAGCATGTGACCCAGCCTCTATATAAGTTGGAGTCACATAGCGCCGCATTTCACTCTCCTCTATCTAGTGTAGGGAAAGGCTGCCTGCGGCTGCTGCTTTGAGGGAAAGCATAGGAATAGGACAGAATGTTTGATCATTCTAATTAATCTACATAGATTTTGTTGTGTACTAGGGCGCTGCTGCTTTGAGGGATAGAGGGAGAGAATATAGAAGGAGGACAGAATCATTAATATTATTCTTTAATCAGAACTTTAACTCATCTACATAGATTTTGTTGTGTACTAGGGCGCTGCTGCTTTGAGGGAGAGAGGGAGAGAATATAGAAGGAGGACAGAATCATTAATATTATTCTTTAATCAGAACTAGAGTTGAGCGGACACCTGGATGTCTGTGTTCGGCGGGTTCGGCCGAACTTGAAAAAAAAGTCCGGGTCCGTGTCCCGGACTTTTTCCGAACTTTACCCGGACACCGAACCCCATTGAAGTCAATGGGGACCTGAACTTTCAGGCACTAAAATGGCTCTAAAACACCAATGGAAAGGGCTAGAGTGCTGCAAATGGCAGCAAAACGTAGTTAAGAGCATGGCAAGTGCTCTGCAAACAAATGTGGATAGGGAAATAACTTAAAACAACAAAAAAAACAGAAAAATAAAACAATTTTCTTCATCTGTGAAGGACGAGGCCCATATGGAGTAGGAGGGAGGTTGAGGTGGCGGTGGATGTGGCGGTGTAGGTGGAAAGTGGCAGTGGAGGGGGACAAGGTAGCCAACACTGCTTTTTTTCAGTCATTTTAAATTAGGGTACACCCCAAAAGAGTGAGAAAGATCAAAAATACAACAATGGCTGGGTAAGGTCGGTATCCATCTCTATTCTGCACAAGGTACGGAAAAGTCCTGTGGGATCCATGCCTGGTTCATTTTAATGAACGTGAGCTTGTCCACATTGTCTCTGGACAGGCGGCTGCGCTTGTCTGTGATAACACCCCCAGCCGTGCTAAATACACGTTCAGATCAGGGCCGGACTGGGAATAAAAACCTGCCCTGGAAATAATTTCATACCAGCCCCATAGCATTATTATACCGGCCCAACAGCATAGCGTCATTTTCTTGATCATAAAAGGGAAAACCATGCATTTTAAAGCACATGTGAAGCGTGTATTATATGTAGAGAAGACAGATATGAAATCACATAGGGTTTTATATATATGTATATAGATAGATACATACATACTGTACATAAGAGCAAATTCCAGTTAAAAGTGGAGCAATTATCAAGAACAGTCCACTTATTGCGATGGGGATATATTACCAGAATAAAAAATAATCAAAGTCTGCCTTTACATGAGGGTCCGCAGAGTTCCCCCTTGCACTGTAATGGTGAATCCTGTAGACTGATGTAAAGGGGAACCCCAGGAACTCTGGAAATGTGACCAGAGACCACCTTCTGCAGAAAGAATGGGGGGGGGGGTTACTGATATAAGGGGGGGCCTTTATATCAGTGCCCCCTTACGTTACTGTATTCACTTCCCCCTTATGTCACTGACCCCCACTCAGACTGGTCTGGTGGAGCTGTCACTGACCTCCTCTCAGGTGCACCGTGCAGGGCTCAGTCAGTTGGTTCCAGCTTGTTGGCTCTGGGTTTATCCTATAGTCTTCTCTCCACAGTCCACATACATCTGACTTCTCCCGTGACCCCCATCCCGGCGGCCCTCCCACTCCTGACTCCTCTCCAGACTCCCCCTCAGGGACTGCAGACATGATAAAAGACAAGAGATGGTCATAGGCTGTGCGGACATGGTACAGGAGATGTCAGAGTTTGCAGACATGGTACAGGAGAGGTCAGAGGTTTCAGACATGGTACAGGAGATGTCAGAGGTTGCAGACATGGTAAAGGAGAGGTCATAGGCTGCGGACATGGTACAGGAGATGTCAGAGGTTGCAGACATGGTACAGGAGATGTCAGAGGTTGCAGACATGGTACAGGAGATGTCAGAGGCTGCGGAGGGGTCCAGTCTTACCCGCCCCTGGTGTAGAAAGGCGCGCTCCACCACCCTGACCAAGATCAGTGCCTTCCTGTAAAAATGACACTGCCCAGTGCCATTACGTCACTACTGGCCTTTCCCAGCCTAGCTGCAGCCATATACTATATGGGTGCCACCAGGGCTGGTGGAAAGATTTTTGACACCCTAGGCAACCCCCCTCCCCCCAGCTAGGAAGCAGGGCCATAGAAAATTACAGGAACCGATCCCCTGTATGGGTCTCCCTGCAGCAGCTGAAAGCTGGCTTTTCCTCCTCCCTCTCCTGCTGCTTTGGTTCTTGCAATTGCCCCCATCTATACTGATCACCCCCTCCTGTCCATGATCAGATTCCCCCTTTTCCCTGCTGCCCAGTGTCCCCCTTACTCGCAGCACTGCTGGCTTCATCTTCTCTCCCTTCCACCAGTTTTCAGTTGCTGCAGAGGGGGGGGACCACAGGAGATCTGTTCTAGTAAACCACTGTTGATGACCACTTTCTGCCTGCTGTCCTTTGTGCCCCTACAGCAGCGCTGACGCTTCTCTTTTTTCTGCTGCCGGCTGCAGGGTAGGGGAGAATAGCTTCAGGATAAAAAAACCAGGTCTGGTAGGCTATACAGGGCCCCTATAATTTCTAACGGCAGCCCTGGTTGTAGGTGAGGAGGGTGATATCAGTGGCAGTGCTGAGGGGGGTGGGATAAGTGGCAGTGGATGTGGTGAGGAGGTGGGATCAGTGGCAGCAGTGGTAGTGAAGAGGGTGGAATCAGTGGCAGCAGTGGTGATGATGATGGTGGTGGTGAGGGGGGGGGTTGGGATCAGTGGCAGCGGTGGTGGTGAGGGTGGTGAGGGGGGTGGGATCAGTGGCAGCGGTGGTGGTGAGGGGGGGGTCGGATCGGTGGCAGCGGTGGTGGTGATGAGGGGGGTGGGATCGGTGGCAGCGGTGGTGGTGATGAGGGGGGTGGGATCGGTGGCAGCGGTGGCAGCGGTGGTGGTGATGAGGTCGGTGGGATCAGTGGCAGCGGTGGTGGTTATGAGGGGGGTGGGATCGGTGGCAGCGGTGGTGGTGATGAGGGGGGTGGGATCAGTGGCAGCGGTGGTGGAGGTGGTGAGGGGGGTGGCAGCGGTGGTGGTGGTAAGGGGGGTGGGATCGGTGGCAGCAGTGGTGGTGGTGGTGAGGGGGGTGGGATTGGTGGCAGTGGTGGTGGTGAGGGGGGTGGGATCGGTGGCAGTGGTGGTGGTGATGAGGGAGGTGGCAGCGGTGGTGGAATCGGTGGCAGCAGTGGTGAGGGGGGTGGGATCAGTGGCAGCGATGGTGGTAGTGATGAGGGGGGTGGGATGAGTGGCAGCAGGGGTGGTGGTGGTGAGGGGGGGTGGGATCGGTGGCAGTGGTGGTGGTGAGGGGGGTGGGATCAGTGGCAGGGGTGGTGGTGGTGGGGGGGTTGGAGGGAGTGGGATCAGTGGCAGCTATAGTGGTGAGGGGAGATTGGTGGCAGTGGTGATGGGGGGGTGCCCCCCCCCAATCCTATCAGGGATAAGATATGTGGGGGTGGTGAGATCAGCAGGGGGCAGTGGTGATGGAGGATTGGATTAATTGCACTGCTGATTACTGTACTTACTTTGTCAGTCGATTCCTCCTCAGCCTCAGTGCCTCTTCACATGTGCCTGCAGGGAAGCTTCTTCTGACGTGTGGGTCTCCCAGTCCCAGCAGAGAGCAGAGCTCCTCCCCCTCACTCTATTGGTCGTCAGCTACACCGGCACCTTCAGCTTCTCTCTCTGAAGCTATGGGCGGAGAGGATAGGTGGTCTGCAGTGACACTGCTCAGCCAGCCTCCCCTTAGCTGCGAGCAGTCACACACAGCAGCGGAACTTGCAGGCGGGCGGCCGTGAATGGCGGGCGGGCGGCCGGCCGGAACTTGCGGCGGGCGCGCGACCAGAACTTGCGGGCGGGCGACCAGAACTTGCGGGCGGGCGGGAGGCCATGAATGGCGGGCGGCCGTGAATGGCGGGCGGGCGGCCTGAACTTGCGGGCGGGCGGGCGGCCGGAACTTGCGGGTGGGCGGGCCCTCTGAGTGCTGCTGCTCTCAAAGCGGCCCCAGGGCAGTCGGCCTGCCGGGAAATCTCCCGGTATCCCGGTACGCCAGTCCGGCCCTGGTTCAGATAATACACTGGCTGCAGGGCACGCCAGCACCTCCAAGGCGTAAAGGGCAAGCTCAGGCCATGTGCCCAATTTGGAGACCCAGAAGTTGAAGGGGGCAGACCCGTCATTCACTACATGTAGGCTTGTGCACACATACTGCTCCACTATGTTGGTGAAATGCTGCCTCCTGCTAAGACGTTCCATATGAGCTGCTGGTGCTGCTGTTTGTTGTGGCGTGCTGACAAAGCTTTTCCACATTTCGGCCTGCCTTCTGAGGTACTGGCGGTGCCCTGGTTGCGTTGGCGACCTCTTCCTCCTCTGCCTTGGCCTTGTGCTTCCACTGTGGGGTGGGAATGCCAGCAGCATCGCGTCTACCAGCGTGCGCTTGTACTCGCGCATCTTGTGATCACGCTCCAGTTAGTGAATTAAGGACGGTACGTTGTCCTTGTAACGGGGATCCAGCAGCGTGGCCACCCAGTAATCAGCTGCTTTGGCTACCTCTTCCTCCTCCTCTGCCTTCGCCTTGTGCTTCCACTGTGCCCCCGCTGTCAGGTGGGAATGCAACCAGCAGCGCGTCTACCATGCGCTTGTACTCACGAATCTTACGATCACGCTCCAGTGAGGGAATTAAGGACGGGGATCCAGCAGTACAAGTTAGAATGTGGGCAACTCGGCGGTCGTTGTGGAGACACTGCAGCATGTAAATCGCTCATCTGTGCCAGGCTGCCCAGAGGCAATGAAAGGCTGTCCTCTGTGGGAGGTGTATCGTCTGTGTCCTCTGTATCCCCCCAGCCACGCACCAGTGATGGACATGAGCTGGCCTGGGTGCCACCCTGCTGTGAACATGGTTCCATCTCCTCCTCCATCTCCTCCTCCTCATCCTCCAGAACTGTGCCCCTGCTGGACAATTGTATCCCTGGTGTTTGTGAGTGCAGGAACCCACCCTCGGAGCCACTTGCGAATGACTGCCCTGAAAGCCTTGGAAATGTTACCTCTTCATCCTCCTCCTCCTCATCCTGTGCCACATCCTCTTCCATCATCACCCGAATCATTTTTTGAAGGAGGCATAGAAGTGGGATAGTTAAGCTGACAACGGCGTCATCGGCACTGGCCATGTTGGTGGAGTACTCAAAACAGCGCAACAAGGCACACAGGTCTCACATGGAGGCCCAGTTATTGGTGGTGAAGTGGTGCTGTTCCGCAGAGCGACTCACGTGTGCGTGCTGCAGCTGAAACTCCACTATGGCCTGCTGCTGCTCGCACAGTCTTTCCAGCATGTGCAAGGTGGAGTTCCACCTTGTGGGCACGTAACATATGAGGCGGTGAGCGGGAAGGCCGAAGTTACACTGCAGCACTGACAGGCGAGCAGCAGCATGGTGAGAACGCCGAAAGTGCGCACAGACTGCCCGCACTTTCTGCAGCAGCTCTGACATATCGGGGTAATTTTTAAGGAACCTCTGCACCACCAAATTCAGCACATGCGCCAGGCAAGGGATGTGCGTCAAATCGGCTAGGCCCAGAGCTGCTATGAGATTTTGCCCGTTATCGCACACCACCAGGCCGGGCTTGAGGCTCGCTGGCAGCAACCACTCATTTGTCTGCTGTTCCATGCTCCTCCACAACTCCTGCGCGGTATGTGGTTTTTCCCCCAAATAGGCAAGTTTTAAAACTGCCTGCTGTCATTTACCCCTGGCTGTTCTGAAGTTGGTAGTGAAGGTGTTACGCTGACCGGATGAGGAGGCGGTAGAGGATGAGGAAACGGAGTAGGAGGAGTTAGGAACAGGAGGCAAACTGAAGCGCCCTGCAATCCTCGGTGGTGGAAGGACATGCGCCAAATTGCTATACGCCTCAGGCCCATCCGCCACTGCATTTACCCGGTGTGCCGTTAGGGAGATATAACGTCCCTGACCGTGCTTACTGGTCCACGTATCGGTAGTTAGGTGGACCTTGGCACAGATGGCGTTGCGCAGTGCACACCTGATTTTTTCCCCCACTTGGTTGTGCAGGGAAGGGATGGCTTCCCTGGAAAAGTAGCGGCGGCTGGGCACGACGTACTGTGGGACAGCCACCGACATAAGGCTTTTAAAACTGTGCGTCTCCACCAGACGGAATGACAGCATTTCAAAGGCCAAGAATTTTGAAATGCTGGCATTCAGGGCCAGGGATCGCGGGTGGGTAGGGGGGTACTTCCTCTTCCTCTGAAGTGTTTGGGAGATGGAAAGCAGAACGCTACCACGGGACATTGTGGAGATGGTTGGTGACCCAGGTGGTGGTGTTGCTGACAGATCGTCTGTTTGCGGGGTGGCAGGTGCCGGTATCACTACAGAGGTGGATGAAGAGGCCGAGACTGCAGCAGAAGAGGAAGCAGGAGGAGCCAGAGACCTTTCTTGGTTTTGAAGGTGTCTACTCCACTGCAGCTCGTGCTTTGCACTTAGATGCCTGATCATGCAGGTTGTGCTCAGGTTAGGAAGGTTTATGCCTCGCTTCAGGCTCTGATTGCACAGGGTGCAAACCACTCGTGTCCTGTCATCAGCACATTTTCTGAAGAACTTCCACGCTAGAGAACTCCTTTGAGCTGGCTTTGGTGCGTTCGGTCCTTTGCTGCGCTGGGCAGTAGCAGGCGTAGTGTCTAGGGCACGGCCGCTCCGCTTCTTCACCCTGCTTCCCTCTTCTGCTGTGCTGGTGGCTCTGTGCGACCACCGCCTCTTCCTCCAAACTACTCAGGTCATCTGCATGACCTTCATTCCATGTGGGGTCGAGGACCTCATCGTCCTCCACATCATCTTCCACCCTGTCTTCACCCCTGCCCTCCTTGTCGGCCTCCACAATTCTGAGTGCCGCAGCAGTTGGCACCTGCGTTTCGTCATCATCGGAGACGTGCTGCGATCGTCCTTCCATGTACTCATCTTGAGAAATAAGTGGTTGGGCATCGCTGCACTCAATCTCTTCCACTTCTGGGGCAGGGCTAGGTGGATGGCCCTGGGAAAACCCTGCTGACAGAGTCATCAAAAAGAAGAAGAGACTGCTGCATGACTTGGGGCTCAGACTGCTTGCCTGATTTGCAAGGGGGTGAGGTGAAAGACGGTTGGACATCGGCTGCAGGTGCCAACTCTGAGCTTTCTGCAGTAGACTGGGTGGGAGACAATGTGAAGGAACTGGAGGCACTGTCAGCAGCAAACCAATCTACTATCGCCTCTACTTGTTCTGGCCTCAACACTTGTAGAGGCGCATGATGCCCTACCAAATACTGCTGCAGGTTCTGTGGCCTACTCACACTTGAGGAAGGTGTTTCACTTGTGCGTGTAGCTCGCAAAGATCGACCACGTCCTCTCCTTGCAACAGGAGCTCTACCAGCAGCACCACGACCCAGGCCAAGGCCCCTATTTGACGGTCTCCTCATATTTCTGTAATTTATGATCTTGCCCTAGAAAGGTGTTTATTGAATAGCGGAACAAAACAACAACAGTATTGCACGGGTGTATCTCACAGTCAAATATGCAAACTATGCCGCAATTTTATTTTTTTTACCCCAAAAGGGTGTTTATTAAATAGCGGCATAGAAAAACAGTATACAAATACAACGGGTGTATCTCACAGTCAAATATGCAAAGTATGTCGCAATTTAATTTTTTTCACCCCAAAAGGGTGTATATTGAATAGTGGAATAGAAAAAAGGATATAAAACGGTGTATCTCACACGTACAAACACAGACTAGGCCCCGATTACAATTTTTTGTACCCTAAAGGGAGGATGAGGAAGAGGAGTAGGAGGAGTTCGGAACAGGAGTCAAACTGAAGCGCCCTGCAATCCTTGGCGGTGGAAGGAGATGCGCCAAACAAATTTAAAAGGTGTATCTCACACGTACCGATACAGACTATGCCGTAATTTAATTTTTTTCACCCCAAAATGGTGTATATTGAATAGCGGAATAGAAAAATGTTTATAAAACGGTGTATCTCACACGTACAAACACAGACTAGGCCCCGATTACAATTTTTGTACCCTAAAGGGAGGATGAGGAAGAGGAGTAGGAGGAGTTCGGAACAGGAGGCAAACTGAAGTGCCCTGCAATCCTCAGCGGTGGAAGGAGATGCGCCAAACAAATTTAAAAGGTGTATCTCACACGTACCGATACAGACTATGCCGTAATTAAATTTTTTACACTCCAAAAGGGTGTATATTGAATAGCGGAATAGGAAAAATTTTATAAAACGGTCTATCTCACACGTACAAACACAGACTAGGCCCCGATTACAATTTTTTGTACCCTAAAGGCAGGATGAGGATGAGGAAGAGGAGTAGGAGGAGTTCGGAACAGGAGGCAAACTGAAGCACCCTGCAATCCTCAGCGGTGTAAGATGCGCCCAAAAAATTGGAAAGGTGTATCTCACACGTACCGATACAGACTATGCCGCAATTTAACCACTTAAGCCCCGGAAGATTTTACCCCCTTCCTGACCAGGGGGTATTTTGCGATTCGGCACTGTGTGACTTTAACGGACCATTGCGCGGTCGTGCGACGCTGTACCTAAACAAATTTGACGTCCTTTTTTTCCCACAAACAGAGCTTTCTTTTGGTGGTATTTGATCACCTGTGCGATTTTTTGATCATGCGCTATAAACAAAAAAAGAGCGACAATTTTGCAAAAATAACAATATTTTTCACATTTTTTTATATGAAATTCCCCCCCAAAAAAATGTAAAAATCAAAATTTGTTTTATGCTACCTATGTTTGGTAAAAAAAATTGCAAAAAGCGTATTTTGATTGGTTTGCGCAAAAGTTATCGCGTTTACTAACAAAGGGAAAGATTTCTGTCATTTTTGTTGTTTTTTTTTTAACGTGCAATGGCGGCGATCTGCGATTTTTTTGCAGTACTGCGACATTGCGGCGGACAGAACGGACCCTTGACTGACATTTTTGACACTTTTGGGGTTACCAGTGACATTTCTACAGTAATCAGTGCTATACATATGCACTGTTACTGTAAAAATACACTGGTAGTGAAGGGGTTAACTTTATTTGAGAGGGAGGGGCTGTGTGTGTCCCTAGGGGCGTGATTCTAACTGTGATTGGCTGTGGCTTGAGGTGTAGGAACAATGATCAACGGTCCTACATAGTAGAACTGTGTGATCATCGTTTCTACACCGGGGAGAATGACAGGCGGCTTGTTTACACTAGCTGCCTGACTTTCTCTCTCTCCCTCGACGATCGCCGAGTGACCAGCGGACATCGGGTCCGCCGGTCACATGCGCGGGGGGGGGGGGGGTCCGTGACCGAGCGGGACCTCCAGCGGCGTGCGCTCGCTCCCCAGAGCCTCACAGGCTAGCGACGTAGACCTACGTCGCTCTGCCTGTGAGGGGCTGACTGCCGCAGTAAATATACTGTGAGCAGTCGGCAAGTGGTTAATTATTTTTACCCGAAAGGGAATAGAAAATATGATATCAAAAGGTGTATCTATCTCACACGTACAGACCCAGACTAGGCCCCGATTACAATTTTTTGTACCCTAAAGGCAGGATGAGGAGTAGGAGGAGTTTGGAACAGGAGGCAAACTGAAGCACCCTGCAATCCTCGGCGGTGGAAGATGCGCCCCAAAAATTTGGAAGGTGTATCTCACACGTACCGATACAGACTATGCCGCAATTTAATTCTTTTTACCCCAAAGGGTGTAGATTGAATAGCGGAATAGAAAATATGATATCAAAAGGTGTATCTATCTCACACGTACAGACCCAGACTAGGCCCCGATTACAATTTTTTGTACCCTAAAGGCAGGATGAGGAGTAGGAGGAGTTCGGAACAGGAGGCAAACTGAAGCACCCTGTAATCCTCGGCGGTGGAAGATGAGCCCCAAAAATTTGGAAGGTGTATCTCACACGTACCGATACAGACTATGCCGCAATTTAATTCATTTTACCCCAAAGGGTGTAGATTGAATAGCGGAATAGAAAATATGATATCAAAAGGTGTATCTATCTCACACGTACAGACCCAGACTAGGCCCCGATTACAATTTTTTGTACCCTAAAGGCAGGATGAGGAGTAGGAGGAGTTCGGAACAGGAGGCAAACTGAAGCACCCTGTAATCCTCGGCGGTGGAAGATGAGCCCCAAAAATTTGGAAGGTGTATCTCACACGTACCGATACAGACTATGCCGCAATTTAATTCATTTTACCCCAAAGGGTGTAGATTGAATAGCGGAATAGAAAATATGATATCAAATTGGTGATTTTTCAATAGCACATGTGAACACAGCAGTGTCTTATGTTTTCTGTCACAGTCAGCTCTGCAGCAGGCTATGAAGGGAAAAAAAAATTCCCATTTAAGTTTGTAATTTTTAAATAGCAGATTAGTACAGACTATGCCACAATTTAATTTTTTTTAACCCAAAAGGGTGTATATTGAATAGTGGAATAAAAAAAGTGTATAAAATTGAAAATCACTCAATAGCACATGTGAACACAGCAGTGTCTTATGTCACGGTCAGCTCAGCTCAGCAGCAAGCAGGTTATGAAGGGGAAAAAAAAATAATTCCCCTTTAACTTGATTTTTTAATAGCAGATTAGAACAGCAATCTGTAGTGAAATATAGCTGAACGCTGCACACAACAGACTGATAAAAATAGATTTTTTTCTCCCTCCTCCTCCTCCTCCTCAGTGGGCTCAGGTGAGGGCAAAAAGATCGTTCACTGCACTACTCCCCACACAGCAAAATCGATGTAGACTGTCCCTGCCTAATCTCTCCAGCCTGTCCCTAAAATGCTCAAAAAGATCGTTCACTGCACCACCCCCCACACAGCAAAATCGATGTAGAGTGTCCCTGCCTAATCTCTCCAGCCTGTCCCTAAAATGCTCAAATAACTGTCCCTGCCTACACTCCGACCTGTCCCTGCATTCTTTTCGGGCACAATGTTTCACTGTCTGTCCCTAATCAGCAGCCAGCACGTATGATGTGTGCTCTCTCCCTAAACTACAGCAGAATGACACGCCGCGCTGTGGCTCTCGAACTTATAAAGACATGGGTCACATGCTTCAGATGGCCAATCACAGCTACTAATACATTAGTAGGCATGGCTGGGATGGCTTAAGGCACACCAGTTAAACGCTTGTTGATTCGCTGTTGAAAGCCTGCCATTAAAAGCGCGCCATTACATACAAAACAGGAAATAGAATTACCGAACACGGATTTTAAACCTGAACATACAGTAAAGTTTTCGGGTCCGTGTTCGGGTAACAAAAATCCAATTATTCGGTACGAACCCGAATAATACAGTCCGTGTTCGCTCAACACTAATCAGAACTTCAACTCATCTACATATATTTTGTTGTGTGGGTGCAGTGCACAATCTTTTTACCCTACCCTGATCCCAGTGACAAAAAAAATACTTTTATCCATCTGTTAGTTAGGTGGGCGGGTTTATGCAAGCTCAGTGCAGCAGCATATTCAGTGCGCATTTAAAGCTATATATAGTTATAATTTTCTGGGTTTTTAAAAACACCCTTTTTTGGGCTAAAATCCACAATTTTATAGCCCTTGCTTGCTGCATCTGTACATGTAGTATTCAAGCTGCTGTCCTACTGTGTTAGTCAAAAAGCACAATTTTTGGGCAAAATACACAGTTTTACAGCCTTTGCATGCTGCATGTATGATAAAAACAAGCTTGAAATGCTGCAATATTTTTCTGTGTTTGAAAAAAACACCCATTTTGGCATTACCCTCCATCTTGGGGCTCTGTCTCATTATTCAGTGCACATTTAAAGCTATATATAGCTATAATTTTCTGGGTTTTTAAAAACACCCTTTTTTGGGCTAAAATCCACAATTTTATAGCCCTTGCTTGCTGCATCTGTACATGTAGAATTCAAGCTGCTGTCCTACTGTGTTAGTCAAAAAACAACATTTTTGGGCAAAATGCACAGTTTTACAGCCTTTGCTTGCTGCATGTGTGATAAAAGCAAGCTTGAAATACTGCAATAGTTTTCTGTGTTTGAAAAAATACCAATTTTTGGCATCACCCACCATCTTGGGGCTCTGTCGCATTATTCAGTGCGCATTTAAAGCTATATATAGCTATAATTTTCTGGGTTTTTAAAAACACCCTTTTTGGGCTAAAATCCATAATTTTATAGCCCTTGCTTGCTGCATCTGTACGTATAGAATTCAAGCTGCTGTCCTACTGTGTTAGTCAAAAAACACCCTTTTTGGGCAAAATACACGACATACTGTTGTTCTATTCTGCTATTCAAAAAACAGCCATTTAATGCAAAGAAATTTTTTTTTGCAGCGTTTGCTGCATTTGTTACTGTGGGATACACCCTTTAGATACTGTTGTTCTATTTTGCTACTCAAAAAACACCCATTTAGGGCAAGATCCTAAATTAGAGAAATATGAGGAGAAGGTCAAATAAGGGACGTGGCCTGGGTTGTGGTGCTGCTGATGGAGCTCCTGTTGCAAGGAGAGGACGTGGTTGATCTGTGCCAGCTAAACGCACAAGTGAAACACCTTCCTCAGTTGCGAGTAGGCGACAGATCCTGCAGCAGTATTTGGTCGGGCCTAATGCGGCTCTACGAATGTTGAGGCCAGAACAAGTACAGGCGATAGTAGATTGGGTTGCTGACAGTGCCTCCAGTGCCGTCACATTGTCTTCCACCCAGTCTACTGCTGAAAGATCAGAGTTGGCACCTGCAGCCGATGTCCAACCGTCTTTCACCTAACCCCCTTGCAAATCAGCCAAGCAGTCTGAGGCCCAAGTCATGCAGCAGTTTCTTCTTCTTTTTGATGACTCTGTCAGCAGGGTTTCCCAGGGCCATCCACCTAGCCCTGCCCCAGAAGTGGAAGAGATTGAGTGCACCGATGCCCAACCACTTATGTTTGAAGATGAGTACATGGGAGGACCATCGCAGCACGTCTCGGATGATGACGAAACACAGGTGCCAACTGCTGCAGCTTTCGAAATTGTGCAGACCAACAAGGAGAGCAGGGGTGAAGTCTAGGTGGAAGATGATGTGGAGGATGATGAGGTCTTCGACCCCACATGGAATCAACATCATGCAGGTGACCTGTGTAGTTTGGAGGAAGAGGCAGTGGTCGCACAGAGCCACCAGCACAGCAGAAGAGGGAGCAGGGTGCAAAAGCAGAGCGGCCGTCCCCTAGGCAGTACACCTGCTACTGCCCAACATGGCAAGGGACTGAGCACACCAAAGCCAGCTCCAAGGAGTTGTCTAGCGTCGCAGTTCTTCACACAATGTGCTGATGACAGGACACGAGTGGTTTGCACGCTGTGAAATCAGAGCCTGAAGCGAGGCATAAACGTTCTCAACGTGAGCACAACCTGCATGACCAGGCATCTAAGTGCAAAGCACGAGCTTCAGTGAAGTAGACACCTCAAAAACCAAGAAAGGTCTCTGGCTCCTCCTGCTTCCTCTTCTGCTGTAGTCTCGGCCTCTTCATCCACCTCTGTAGTGACAGTGGCACCTGCCACCCCGCAAACAGAGGGTCAGCCAGCAACACCACCACCTGGGTCACCAACCATCTCCACAATGTCCCATGAAAGTGTTCAGCTCTCTATCTCCTAAACACTGGAGCGGAAGAGGAAGTACCCCCCTACCCACCCGCGATCCCTGGTCCTGAATGTCAGCATTTCAAAATTCCTGGCCTTTGAAATGCTGTCATTCCGTCTGGTGGAGATGCAGAGTTTTAAAAGCCTTATGGGGGTGGCTGTCCCACAGTACATCGTGCCCAACCGCCACTACTTTTCCAGGTGAGCCATCCCTTCCCTGCACAACCAAGTGGGGGACAAAATCAGGTGTGCACTGCGCAACGCCATCTGTGGCAAGGTCCACCTAACTGCGGATACGTGGACCAGTAAGCACGGTCAGGGACATTATATCTCCCTAACAGCACACTGGGTAAATGCAGTGGCGGCTGGACTTGAGGCGGATAGCAGTTTGGCGCATGTCCTTCCACCACCGAGGATTGCAGGGCGCTTCAGTTTACCTCCTGTTGCTAACTCCTCCTACTCCGCTTCCTCATCCTCTACTGCCTTCTTATCCGGTCAGCGTAACACCTTCACCACCAACTTCAACACAGCCAGGGGTAAACGACAGCAGGCAGTTTTAAAACTTGCCTGTTTGGGGGAAAAACCCCACACCGTGCAGGAGTTGTGGAGGGGCATTGAACAACAGACCGATGAGTGGTTGGTGCCAGTGAGCCTCAAGCCCAGCCTGGTGGTGTGCGATAATGGGCAAAATCTCGTAGCAGCTCTGGACATAACCAGTTTGACGCACATCCCTTGCCTGGCGCATTTGCTGAATTTGGTGGTGCAGAGGTTCCTTAAAAATTACCCCGATATGTCAGAGCTGCTGCAGAAAGTGCGGGCCGTCTGTGCGGACTTTTGGCATTCTCACCCTGCTGCTACTCGCCTGCCAGCGCTGCAGCGTAACTTCGGCCTTCCTGCTCAACGCTGGCTAGACTGTGCAAGCAGCAGCAGGCGATAGTGGAGTCTCAGCTGCAGCACGCACGCGTGAGTCGCTCTGCGGAACAGCACCACTTCACCAACAATAACTGGGCCTCCATGCAAGACCTGTGTGCCTTGTTGCGCTGTTTCGAATACTCCACCAACATGGCCAGTGCCGATGACGCCATTCTCAGCGTTACTATCCCACTTCTATGCCTCCTTGAAAAAACGATTCGGGCGATGATGGAAGAGGATGTGGCACAGGAGGAGGAGGAGGAAGAGGGATAATTTCCAAGGATTTCAGGGCAGTCATTCACAAGTGGCTCCGAGGGTGGGTTCCTGCACCCACAAAACCCACAGGTACACAATTGTCCAGCAAGGGCAAAGTTCTGGAGGATGCCGGGGTGGAGGATGAGAAGGAGGAGATGGAGGAGGAGGAACCATGTTCACAGCAGGGTGGCTCCCAGAGCAGCTCATGGCCATCACTGGTGCGTGGCTGGGGGGATACAGAGGGCACAGACGATACACCTCCCACAGAGGACAGCTTTTTGTTGCCTCTGGGCAGCCTGGCACACATGAGTGATTACATGCTGCAGTGTCTACGCAATGACCACCGAGTTTCCCACATTATAACTTGTACTGCTGGATCCCCGTCCTTAATTCCCTCACTGGAGCGTGATCGTAAGATGCGTGAGTACAAGCGCATGGTAGACGCGCTGCTGGTTGCATTCCCACCTGACAGCGGGGGCACAGTGGAAGCACAAGGCGAAGGCAGAGGAGGAGGAAGAGGTAGCCAATGCAGCTGGGGCACCGCCACCACCTCAGAAGGCAGGGTTAGCATGGCCGAAATGTGGAAAAGCTTTGTCAACATGCCACAACAACCAGCACCACCAGCTGATATGGAAAGTCTTAGCAGGAGGCAGCATTTCACCAACACGGTGGAGCAGTATGTGTGCACACGCCTAGAAGTACTGAATGACGGGTCTGCCCCCTTAAACTTCTGGGTCTCCAAATTGGGCATATGGCCTGAGCTTGCCCTTTACACCTTGGAGGTGCTAGCCTGCCCCGCAGCCAGTGTATTATCTGAACGTGTATTTAGCACGGCAGGGGGCATTATCACAGACAAGCGTAGCCACCTGTCCAGAGCAAATGTGGACAAGCTCCCGTTCATTAAAATTAACCAGGCATGGATCCCACAGGACTTGTCCGTACCTTGTGCAGAATAGACATGTATACCGAGACATTGTTGTATTTTTGATCTTTCTCACTCTTTTGGGGTGTACCCTAAATTAAAAAAAAAAATAAAATTAAACCAAAACTAGTGTTGGCTACCTCGTCCTCCTCCACCGCCGCCGCTTCCAGCTAAACCGCCCCATCCACCGCCACCTTAACCTCCTACTCCATATGGACCTCGTCCTCCTACATCAAGATTATTATTTTTTATTTTTATGTATTTTATGTTATTTTAAGTTATTTCCCTATCCACATTTGTTTGCAGAACACTTACCATGCTATTAACAACATTTTGCTGCAATTTGCAGCCTTCTAGCCCTTCCCATGACTTTTTTAGAGCCATTTTAGTGCTTAAAAGTTCGGGTCTCCATTGACTTCAATGGGGTTCGGGTTCGGGGTCAAGTTCGGGTCCCGAACTCAAACTTTTTTGCGAAGTTCGGCCGAACCCGTCGAACCCGAACATCCAGGTGTCCGCACAACTCTGCTTATCACAACCTATATCTTGTCCATATGACTGTCTCAAAGGAATCTTCTGCATTACATCCCACAGCAATAAAATCTAACATACACAAACTGGAACATTATGTATGAAAGACAATACTAATTAGTCAGCTAAAGACACTCCATTGCTGATTATTCAGCAGTACATCTGCAAAAAACAACAGCAATTTTGACATTATTTGAAAGTGTTTTACAATACTATGATTTACCTTCAAGTGTGAGATGCTCGTCTTAATAGCTGGTCATGTAATTTCATTATTTAAAAAGCTTTTGATCTACAATTTAATTATGTTTATATCATAAAATATGAAATAATAGTCTCCTTAAAACAAAATCATGATATTGGCAGTGATGGTAAATCCTCAGCTTCTGGTTTCTGATATAAAAGTTTTACATGTGGGAAAATTGGCTACAGTCTATTAGTTTGGTCACATAATTTTCTATTTCTACCAACAAATAGTCCTCTAATGTGTGTGGTACGTACTCAAGGCCCCCCAATGCTATTTTGTCTGTCACAGTCTGAGCACAGTAAATTATCTACAGATTTTCTGAATTGTTATAATGTAATAAACATTCCCATATAAGCTGTTAAAATTATATCTGGTACATGGCCAATTACAAAAGACAATCTATTTCTTATTGTTGCCTGGTAACAAAATATTCCTACAAATAATGGTTTAACTTTAATGTTCAAAGTTTCACCAAACTATTTAGTTAAGATGACTTCCAGGAACTCAGCTAAATACACAGTTGCAAGAACTAAAATCCCATCTTCCAGCTCAATGGATCCATAATTATATAAAAAAAAATATATATACACAACTACACCTAATTGAATAAATCAATTGATCAGTGTAAACAAACTAATAAATAAAGGGGAAAATAAGAACAATTCATTTATCAGTATACCATTCATATAATAAATTCATGTGAACATATAAATAAAAAGTAAAAATGAAACAAATTCATGTGTCTTTATAAAGTGAAAAAGTTCCATGCTTAAACATTCCTTGTGTGTGACAATACTTCTTCTTATGAAATGGTGATTCCACCTCCAGACCCAAATTATATGTGAATCCACTCACCTTACTATTTATATCCAAGCTATAAGGGGTCTAAAGAGGCACAGGTAAGTAAAAAGATAGTAATGATCGCTTCCAGCTTCAACAGCTCTTTCCAGGTAAAGCTTAAAGTGTTATTAAAGTGAATTTTTAACAAAAAATAAATAAAATAAGCAGGTTATACTTACCTGCTCTGTGCGGTCCCAAACCCCCTCTTCTCGGGTCCCCCAGCAGCGATCCTGGCTCCTCCTTTTCTTCGTGTCACACACACAGTGACAGAGGATCCTCTGAAGAAGTCTACTCCCAGGAATGTAATGCCTAAGGGCGGATCCTATTGTCGCCATGTTATTATGTTTGTGAGTATGACCACAGTATGGAGTATAGGAGTGAAACTGGGGCATGCCTGCAGGGGCTTAATGGATACAATTTTCTCAGAATGTTTGTAATGTCAAGGAGGTCACACAGCCCAGATCTTTGCAGATTGGGTTCAGAGAAGTGTCTAAGGCTGGCAGAGGAGGATTGGGGAGAGGGACTAAAACTAAATGTGCAGTTACATTGTAATGGTTTTAATGAATATGTATATGCATTGTGTTTTAGCTTTAACCACTTAAGCCCCGGAGGATTTTCCTGCTCAAAGACCAGGGCCTATTTTGCAATTCGGCACTGCGTGAATTTAACGTACAATTGCGCAGTCGTGCGACGCTGTACCCGAATGAAATTGACGTCCTTTTTTCCCCACAAACAGAGCTTTCTTTTGGTGGCATTTAATCACCTGTGCAATTTTTATTTTTTGCGCTATAAACAAAAAAAGAGCGTCAATTTTGAAAAAATAACAATATTTTTCACATTTTTTTATATGAAATTCCCCCCAAAAAATGTAAAAATCTAATTTTTTAACATTTAAGGCCAATTTGTTTTCTGCTACATATTATTGGTAAAAAAAAAATAGCAATAAGTGTATTTTGATTGGTTTGCGCAAAAGTTATTGCGTTTACTAACTAAGGGAAAGATTTATGTCATTTTTATTGTTTTTTTTTAACTAGTAATGGCGGCAATCTGCAAATTTTTGTGGGACTCTGACATTGCGACTGACTGATCTGACCCCTGACTGACATTTTTGACACTTTTGGGGGTACCAGTGACATTACTACAGTAATCAGTGTTATACATATGCACTGTTACTGTAAAAATGACACTGGCAGGGAAGGGGTTAACTTTATTAGTGATCAAGGGGTTAAGTGTGTCCCTAGGGGCGTGATTCTAACTGTAAAGGGGCGTGGCTTGTGATGTAACCACAGAGACATACGATCCTACATAGCAGGATCGTATGATCTCTGCAGTTACACCAGGGAGAATGAAAGGCGGCTTTGTTTACATCAGCCGCCTGCCTTTCTCCCTCTCCAGCGGGAGATCGCGAGTGGCCAGCGGACATCAGAGACGCCGGTCACTCACGCGGGGATGCCCGTGAATGAGCGGGGACGGGAGGCTCCTGGGCGAGCGACATAGTACTACGTCGCTTTGCCCAGGAGTGGCTGACTGCCGCAGTAAATATACTGTGGGTGGTCGGCAAACGGTTAAGTAGTCATTTTAACATTGTAACAAGTAGATACTGAAACTCACAATGATGATGTTGCACATGATAAACTTTGATTAGCCAGTGCAAACACACAGAGTGTTCCCATTAATAGACCACCCTATTTTAACGAGATTCCCTCATAGGGGCTTAAGAGAAATAGAGATTTTAACATCACTACTGTTGATTATTAATGCAGCTCAAATGTTCACTTTTCATCCAAAAACCTTTGAAACCTGTTTGATAGTAACATTGTATAACAGTGTATGTTTACCAATTCAGATTATGTACATTAACGGACAGAACCACCAGCATTTAATAAATAATATGTCCTTAAAGGGTAACTCGACTTTCGTGGGGAAAAAAATCAGCAAATAAAGAAAAAATAATATAGCGTATACAATTGCGACACAAATCATATTGTAATTAAATGACCTTTCCTTTTCAATCTGTAGCCACTGTAATTTTCTGAAAATGCAATGCAATATGCATACCTTCCAACTTTCTGAGATGAGAATGAGGGACACCTATTAGCAAAAGAAGGTGGGCATAGGACACCCCCCCTGCAAGACTATTAAAGGAGAATTGTACAAAAAAATTGTGCCTATTTTACCACTACTATTCCTTGTTTTTTACTTTTGGAGTTTACAAATCCAGCAATTTAGAAATTAAATTAAAGGTTTTGTACAGGTAAACACTTTTTGAAAGATAAATAGTGCATTTTATATACAACTATATAGATCAGACAAAAATAAGGGACAAATGAGGCAGAAAGAGGGACAGATGGACTTTGTTCCAAATCAGGGACAGTCCCTCAAAATCAGGGACAGTTGGGAGCTATGAATATGGCTTCCTGGAGCTGTTTTGTACATATCATTTCCTGCTTGTGTGATTGGCTCACCAATTTTCCCAGAAGTCTGCACTAAGATAAAAGTCAAATTTTAGGCATCCCCAGCAACAAAAACGTCATTATTGGTGAGATATTCCCAACAGGAAATCACATCTAAAGGGATGCAGGCCAAGCAGCTTTCCTCATTAGAGCCCTGCAGCTGCCACAGCTGATAGATAATTATAAAACCACTCCCATTAGACTCACTCAGCACCGAGGCACAGATGAATAAACAGTGATTTCTTCAGAATAACAAAAGGTAGGAATCTGCAACAAAGTTTGTTATAATCCTTGAAATGTACAGAGATCACCCAGAGGGGAATGTTTTTTTTCTCAGCAAAAGTGGAGTTACGCTTTAATGTCAATAATGTTTATCATTTCCATTCCGTTCCAAGAGCATGTGCAATTTGACAAATGAGTGACTTGACTTACACAAATCAATGGGCTTACAGTGAAGAACAGGGTCAAGGCATGATGTTTATGCAGATCTAGCAGTTTGTAACTTCTTTTGATTATTAACCCATATATACAGTATGGAAGAAGGTCAGAGCCAGTATAAGGTTTGTCTTTGGGTTTGTGTTGATGGCATTATTCTGAGATCAATTTGAGACGCTTTCGAAATCATTCAGAATTCACTGACAGGTGCATTTGACCTGCAGTTGATCTCCTTCTGACCTGAATTTGCTCCAGGTGGGTTTTGCATTTCTATAGCCTTATTTAGTGAAAGTGAAACTGCCAAAACAGACCCTTAGGCCCCTTTCACACACTCCGTCCGTCGGACGGAGTCTGTTTTTCTCAGCGGGGGATCGATCCGCCAATCCTCCGCTGAGCAGGAGGATGACAGCTGTGTCTCCGTGCTGTGTGCCGAGACACAGCTGTCAGTTCCCCATGCATCTCTATGGGGGAAATCGGATGGGAACAGACCGTCGGTCCGTTCTCATCCGATCCCATCCGATCCGCTGGACGGATGGAAAATAGGGTTTCCATCAGTCCAGATTTGACGGATCGGATGTCAGTGGACATGTCTCCACTGACATCCGATGCCCCATAGAGATGCATGGGGGGACTGTTCAGATCCGCCAAAAAAAAACGGACAGGCGGATCTGAACGGTCCGCCTTTGTGAAAGAGCCCTTAATGTAATTGGAGAAACTTTCTTAGTATTAGTTTATTCTTAGTTTATTTGTTCCTTACATCAGGCTTTGTTTATGGTACATACAGCAAGGAACCTAGAATGGGTGTGTTTCATAATTCTTCTACATCATAAACATTTGTTCTCAGATGACCAGGTTACCTATAAAGGGGGTTAAAGAAATAATAAAGAATTATTAAATAAAGAAAAATCAGAGTACTAAGTAAGTAGGCTGTGGTCTTTGGATACACATTATAAAGCATTATTTTTGGATTTGACTTGTAAACCTGCATCAGGTTTTTACAGCTGTTGACATTTCTATTGGAGATATTTTGGGGTATGCTGGGGAAGTACTAAATGTGTGACTTTGTAGAATGATTATTGCTCTGATTCAACCCTCTTGCTTCATTCTCATCCATGTATTACATATTTTTTACTTTTATTGTACAGGGATTTTGGAACACAGTGAGTTGTGTACACTTGAGTTCCAGATCTATTTCTCACTATACCAGCAAGAACATGGTGCTATCGTCTTTCAGTAGAGGCTGACCCCTACTAGCTTTAGGGGATAGTGGACAGATATGGGGGTGTTTAAGTCACTGAAGCGAACTGTCTGAAGGGCAAATGTCATGAATGCCAAGCAAGATGGCGCCATAAGATTTTTGCACATCACAGTACATCTCAGTAATTTTGAGTCTGAATCCTGAAACTGATTGCCAACGGCTGTCAAACACCAATAAGGATTTTGGCCAAGCAACACCGAACTAGTGCCAAAAGTGACAGCAATACTCGGTTTCAAACTTGAAAACCCTGTTTTTACAAAAACAGTCTCCAAAAAACTTCTTTCTTTTCTTCTCTGCAAAGGACTTATACAGCCATCATCCACAGAAGAACTAAAAACAACTCTAAAATTCAATTTCAGATTTTGGCCACTATTCTTTTTAGCCAATGAAGTCTTGGTGTATGCACTCAAACGTGGAGACTCTCATTCACCATATAATTTGGCAAAGAAGGCTATAGATGCCTTAGTAAAACAGGCACTAACAATTTGTTTTCTTTTTAAATCTGACAAGTCAACTACTGACTATTCGTACTCAACAGAATACAATGTTTAATACAGTGGCAATCAATACAGTAAGCATAAAAAAAGAAAAGCTACAAAAAAAAAAAAATAAAAGATAGCCTGCACAAACAAAATTAGGCCCTATCATACTGGTGTCACATTATTTTGTGAAGTCATCCATGTTAACAATAATAATACCAAAGGCTGATTTTTTCTTTAAAGAAATTACCATATTTGTCCACTAGAGGGCAGCAGATACTGACAAATCTTCCTATCCTTTTAAAAGCCTTTTTTTCACAGTAGAATTCATTGAAGAAATTATTTGATGTGTGCAGGGCAGGATTACCTATACCTGATTCACTAGCCCTGACAAAAAAGGTTTATACCAAAGAAGCATCTGTTTTCAGAATGCGGCTTATTAAAGGTCATCCTAAAAAAAGGTATTTTTTTTTATCCTGAGGACAGTTCTTGGTATATACTTTACAGAATATGACATATTTGAAATTATGTGAATCAAGTGAGTCAAGTATGACAAAATGCATTCCAGCTGTATTGATTTAGAGCTATTTGTGTAAAACATTGATATTTTGTCGTATGTGTTGCACTGAGCAGGTATACTGTTTTGGATATACCCAATAGTTTCTGTCTGCAGCTATATGTGATAAAATATGTACATATACCTCTGACTGTTTTGGGTTTATTGTTATGTTTTTAGTATTTGTGTTATAATATCCACATGACTGTGAAATAAGTACAGATGTTTCCTAGTGGCTAAAGAAGAACTCCAAACAAAAGCCAAGGTTTGCCATTACTGCTCTTTGTGCTCAAACCAAATCCTGCCCCCTGCTGGTCATGGATATAGGGATTGGATGCTGCCATCTGGATTTTGGGTAAAGCCCCACTACATGAATTACACAAGTACTACCCTTGCAATCACCCCTCCAACCACAATGTTTCAAGGGTTAAAACAGGTTAACCTTATTCCTCTACCCCCTGGCATTTATCCCTTGCCTAAACAAAAACTATCATGTCAAGATCTCAATATGTCCTGCCTTACTCACATATTTTAGCTCCAAGCTTTCTCTATGTCAGTGATGGCGAACCTTGGCACCCATGATGTTTTGCAACTACATTTCCCATAATGCGCATGCACTCTGAAATGCACTTGAGCATCATGGGAAATGTAGTTCCAAAACATCTTGGGTGCCAAGGTTTACCATCACTGCTCGATGTGCTCAAACTGTATCCTGCCCCCTGCTGGACATGGATACAGGGGTTGGATGCTGCCACCTGGATTATGGTTAAAGCCCTACTCCAGGAAATTACTTAAAAATGACCCTTGCAGTAACTCCTCCAATCCCAATGTTTTAAGGGTTAAATGCTTGTTAAATCTAGGAGGTAGGGTAATAAAGTGCAATACTTACCTTATTCTATGCTTACCAGCAGGCACCCTTCATCTCCACAACCAGTCCCTTGAAGTTTCCTCTCTAAGAATCTCCAACTGGCGGTTGCACAATAACATCAGCAAACACAATGCAGGGCCAATAGCCTGCATTGTACATGTGGATGGCAAGAAACTGCCCACAGCCACATCAGGGAGAAGAGTATAGGGATGACGTCTGCTGGAGGGAGGTATAAGGTAAGTATTTCACCTTATTCCTCTACCCCCTGACATTTATCCCTTGCAGTGCATGGGCCCCCACTGCAAGGGTCATTTTTTTGGAATTCCTATCTGGGCTTCTTTGCTATGTTATAGAAAATATTAAGAAATATGCATAGTGCCTAATCAGTACCCTGAAATTGTACCTTTTATCTGGAAACCCTCCTAAAAAATAGCAGTTCATTTCCTGGTTATGTCAATGTGCCTAGGCACTGCTGTGTCTAAAAACCTTAGAGCTGTATACGTGCAGTTGTAGATATAAGGCACTGCTGTATTAAACTGCTAGCCTCAGAAGTTTTGATGATGTCACCACTGGGCTGCTTACTGTTTTCCATGCCAGGGGCTCTAAAATTAGAAATTAAAATCCTACATTTAGAAACATGGCTGCCTTATAGTAGCATTGTAAGTCTGTATTAGGGTAAAGATCTGCTGTGATGAGACCACAGACAATACTGATGCCTGCCTTTTTATTTTTTAATGCTGCACCTGTAACTTAGTCTCCTCTAGGGTGACCACATTTCTAAACTGCCATTCAGGGACTCCCCGCCCCTTTGCTAAAAGTTCACTTCCCCAAAAGGACTACAAGTTCCAGCATGAACCCCTGAGATCTAAGGGTGTGACCTGGGATCTGTAGTTACCTGGAACCTGTAGTTCTTCACTAGTTCAGGGGGCGGGGATGTCACATCTTCAGCTCTGAGGGGTTCATGCTGGGACTTGTAGTCCTTCACTTTTGCAGGGGGGGGGGGTGGTCACATCCCAAAAAGTTAAGGACTGCAAATCACAGCATGAACTCCTGGTTTTAAATTTGTGTCCCCCTCCCATCCCTCTGAAGGTGTCATCTGTCCTTCTCTCTGCAATTAGTGCCCCATGACACACATGGTGTTCCATCCATCCCTGGTGCCCGGCCTCACCTCTGAGACCTGTAGCTGTTTTTGGGGTTAACAGATTATCCGGGGGTATGTCCAGCCTGGGAACTGAGGGAGCAAGGCCCACGTGCATCAGGCAGGTGTACAAGACGGCTCTCAAATAGGGAATCTCAAAAACTCCCCTCGCCATAGGGGTAAATGTATAAAAGTAGTAAAGGCTGTATAAGCAGGTATAATAAGTATATTGTATATATTTGAGGTTGCACATCATTTGTTTGCATTTTTGCACATAATTCAGATATAGCGCACCACCAATTACACGCATTTACTTATTTTTATCTGGGAGCAGCATATCACGGATCAGCGCACTTTTCTTTTTCACATATACATACATACTATTCAAGTAGCGGCAGATCCATATGGATATTTTTGAATATTACAGTACACGTAAACTTTTAGTAGAGGATATTTTCACTACAACCACCTATGAGACCACAGACTTGAGAGGCATCTTCATGAGATTAAAAAACATAATGGTGTCTGAATTACATGCCTCCTGGGACATAGCGTTTCTTGAGAAATATGTCCAGGAGAAAATGGTCCCTAGAAGTCTGCGGTGGAGTTTATACCCAGACCAGGGAGACCCAGATCTCAAGGAATGGTTCCATTTTTTTAATGGAGCAGGCATGGGCTTATTAAATTTCCTCATTGATAGGAAGAGAAAGAAAGTTTTAAAATTAAATAAAGAAATATTAGAGATCAAGGAGAAACTAAAACCGTCTATGCAGGAGGAAGCATATAAGGTATACAACCAGGAACTAAGAGAAATACTAGCTATGGAAGATGAAGAACAAAAAGCCAAAAAAAGAAAGAAATACCTGAGGGACTTGGAAGATTACCAGGCCTCAAAGGTATTCAAATGGCAGTTAAACCTCATAGTGGAAGAGGGAACTGAGATGGAAACTCAAAATCCACTAGGAGAAGGGACTTCCCAGAAAAGTCTGGAAACGTTTGGTTTCAGAGAACTGAAGGATGTACCCAAAAAAGAGGTGAAAATCTGGGAACCTCCTAAAAGAGATGCTGAACAACAAGGGCAAAGAGGAGTTGATAAATTTAAACCCCTGAGAGATAACGGTTCTATTCAGAACATGAGACAGCAAAATGGGGGTAACATTAATAATAACAACAAGAGGGACAAAGTGAGACCTCCCAGACATGATTCCTATAGGAGCAAACAGGAGTATCGAACCAACTCGAGGGAAAGACAGCCCAGGAGATCGAGATCTCGGTCACCAAGAAGAGTCTCAATGGACTATATGGGTAATTATAATGACTCTCCGCATACGCCTCGGGTTTATCCCCAATACACCCAAAATAGATATGAACCCTTACAACATAATGGATATGAAGAAAGGGAAGAGGTGTTTGAACCTCCACAGACCAGAACACCTATAAAAAACAATAAGAAGAGTTTTTTAGGACAGGGCCCAAAGAAGGGCAAAAAAAGAAGAAAATAATGAGAGGATGCAGAGGAGGTTCAAAGAAAAGAATTAAGAATCATGAAATTCAAGGAATCTTCAACCTTAGTAAGGTAGATCTTTCTGACTCTGAAAAACACACACTGAGCAAAGGGTTGAAATATGCCCCAAAAAAACCCTTAAATAAGTTTGAGACATTCGTGGACATCCACAAATATGTGAGGAAACTTAACGTGAAAAGACATTTTTTGTCAAAAGCCGGTGAGAGGAACTATGTCTCCTACCAAACCTCCACAATTATTCCTTCAGGTCTTAAGAATGCCTCACTTTTTAACCCTCCAGGAGTCCCAAGTCATCACGTTACTGTATTCAGGGACCTTGTGCTTAAAGAATTGGAAGAGAAAGAGTTGGAATTTAAACCCCAAGGGGATCTACAAAAGGGTATTAAATCCCTTTGTGAGAAGAAGAATCTTGCGATTAGGCCAGCAGATAAAGGTGGGGGGATCGTGCTACTAAATAAGGATGACTACATCCAAGAAATGGATCGATTAGTAGCAGACCCAACCACATATGAAGTCTTGAAAAGTGATCCTACATTCATGTATAAAAAGAAGCTGGAAAAACTAATACACAAAGGTTTTGACATGGGAATTTTAAATGAGAAAGAAAAAGAATTCCTTGTCCCAGTCTCACCGAGAATTCCGACTATTTACTACCTCCCAAAGGTTCATAAAAGCCTAGATAACCCACCCGGGAGGCCCATAGTTAGTGGGATTGAATCCATCACTTAGAGGATAGGAAAGTATGTTGATTAATTCTTGCAGCCATTAGTACAAGAGACACCCGCCTTCCTTAAAGACACGTCTCAATGCATCAAAGATATTACCGAAGTAGAGGTCCAAGGGGATGTACTGCTGGTCACGGCTGACGTGACATCACTATATACCATCATACCACATGAAATGGGCTATGAGGCCGTCTGTACTTTTCTCGATGCTAATCAAGAAATCCCGTCCAAACAAAAACAGTTCATCTTGGATCTCCTAATTTTTGGGATGGATCACAACTATTTCTACTATAACCAGAATTTCTATCGCCAGAGAACAGGGGTGGCCATGGGGGCAAAGTTTGCCCCCAGTTTGGCCAACCTGTTCATGGCCCTCTGGGAAGACCGAAATATCTTTACTAATCGTGTCAAAGAACTGGTCATTTGGAGGAGGTATATAGACGACACGTTGCTTGTGTGGCAAGGGGACGCAACATGTTTGAAAATTTTCATGGATAACCTGAATTGCAATAATTGGGGCATCAGGTTCACCTACCAATACAGCAATACCTCCATCAACTTCCTAGATCTGGTGATTTATCGAAAGAATTCGGGCTTTGCAACCCGATCTTTCTTTAAACCGACTGACAGAAATGGCTTTATAGCCATAGATAGCTGCCATCACCCCAAATGGCTCAGTTCGGTTCCTAGAAGTCAATTTAGGAGAATCAGAAGGAACTGTACCACGAAGGAGGACTTCCAGCAGCAAGTGGGAACCCTAAAACAGAGGTTTGTTGAAAAAGGGTATGACATCTCCGAATTAGACAGAGAGATTGAAAATGTCACCCCTTTGGAACAAAAGAACCTAGTGGAACCAAAAAGTATAACCAAATTTACCTCTCCTCAGTTCGAATATGCATTTACTACAAAATTTTCCAGCAATTATAAATGGCTCAACCACGTTTTCAGAAAATACTGGGGTGTCCTACAAGAGGACAAAGTCTTGGGACCTGCTTTACCGACCCAACCTAAGCTAATTTTCAGAAAGGCGACAAATCTGAAAGACTTAATAGCCAGAAACCCAGTGGAAAGGCCATTAAAAATGGAGATATTTCCAAACATGAAAGGCTTCTACCCTTGCAAAAGGTGTCGTATATGTACAGAAGCCATCACAGTGAGAACTAACAAATTTACCTCTTCAACAACAGGGAAGGAATATCCCATTAAAGAGTTCATCACATGTGATACTAAAGGAGTCATTTATTTGCTGCAATGCGAGTGTAACCTGCAATACGTAGGGAGAACTATTAGAACAGCAGGCATTCGCGTTGGAGAACATCTAACAAATATCCATAATGGATTCCCAGGACATAGTGTTTCCCAACACTATGCTACCTGCCACAATAAAGAATCCAAGAAACTAAAAATCACAGTGATTGAGAAACACGTCCCCCACTGGAGAGGCAGTAATTTACAGAGGTCTATCTCGAGACGTGAGACCTTTTGGATTTATGAGCTTAAATGTTACAGACCGAAAGGCCACAACATAGACTGGGACATCAATTCTCATATTAACAACAGTTGATATATATAGCTAGTATTTACTCTTTTATTTCATTTATGGGCATGGAACATCTCAATACACACATTATCACACTTATATACCATATGGTTTTTAATTGTTGTAAAAATCTTTTACTGTTTTTATTATAAAACATATGTAAGTTTTAAATGGATAACTTTTAGTAACTGAAGATGTTTTACATGCTGTAATGAAGGTTTCAGTTTTTTAATGCATTTATATTGCAATCCGATCGGTGTCACCATTAGGGAAAGTGCCCAGAAGTCACTTCCGGTGTCACCATCGGTATTGCAGATACCAGTTGAATTTTTAATTTTTAACATTTTAAATAAAGGTTTTTATTTATGTAAATACTATTAACTTTATATAGGAGAATCATCCCCTGAGATGTATATTATATATGCATATCCAGTTTAACTTTCAATAATTAATGGCCGATGGGGAGGAGCCGATACTAGAAAAGGCAAGAGTATTATATACCGCTAGATATCCAATGCCAGAAACATGGTAGTTTAGTTTTAACTAAATATAGGAGACCACCCCGATATCGGACCATTAATATTTGAGGTTGCACTAGAAAACTGAAACCAAGGGTCCCGCAACTAACTTCCGGCGCCTCCTCTGCTGACACCGGAAGTGACGCGGCTCCTTTCAGAATAAATAGGACGGAAGTGACGGCGCGCGAGAACCTCCTTTCTCCGAAGACAGCCAATTAGGCGGAAACGCGTCAGACAGGAGGCGTGCCGTCACCACGTCGCTGGGGATCCGGACTGCAGCCGGACTCTAGTCATACAGGAATTCCTTACGCTTTTCTACCATATATTTCATGTAAGTGCAATTTCATTTTTAATAAAGTTCACACTAAGGATAATGCACTATAGCAGTCATTCCTTTTTACATGTTATGCTGGAACGATACGATCCTTCCCACCGCTTACTATAAGCGGCTACCAGTGCCATCGGAATACAGGATCTTATCTGCCCGTGAGCAGCGCAATAGTATTCGGTGTCCATATCCACCAGAGGCTGATAAGGACCAATTGGATACAGAGACATACCCGTCCAAGAGGGATGCAATTACGCATGTTATCTATATCCATCTGGTAAGAAGCCCAGCAGGCTACTTTATACGCACGGTGGGGAGCACCTTTTGATTTGGGAGCACCTGGGATTGTTTGTTTCCTTTAAGGAGAGCACTTATTTCATTCCGTCCGGTAAGGAGGAATTCTAACAGGTGGAGGGAATTCAAGTCACGTATTGCTTTTGAACACCATCCATCACCAACCACATCACCGAAAATTGTTTCAACATAGACACATTAGTGTCTTGGGACTTTTTCTCACATATATCTATATGTTAGAGTTTTGCACCTATATTGTATATATTTGAGGTTGCACATCATTTGTTTGCATTTTTGCACATAATTCAGATATAGCGCACCACCAATTACACGCATTTACTTATTTTTATCTGGGAGCAGCATATCACGGATCAGCGCACTTTTCTTTTTCACATATAATAAGTATGATACAAGTTATTACATGAGTGGGGTTTAGTTGAGACCCCAAGAAAGCCAGAGCCCCAAAGGGGTGAAGCAAGTAGTAATTATAGCAATGCATATAACCACCTCATAGGAGGTGGGTGAACCAAAGGAATGGAAAGAGAAAAAGTGGCAATTATAACCACCAAATGAGTAAGATCACAGTGAAAAGGTATGAAACCGTGAGAGCATCAAGGAACCACCTCATATAAAGTCCCACATTGTTTTTACTTCCTGCTTCATGACAAACAGAAATAGGTTAAATAAATACGGCATCTATAAGCCCCCGTTCACATAGGGGCGATCCGACTTCGGGTGGCGACCTCCGAGATCGCGGTGCGAGCAGCGCGCCGCGACCTCGGAGCGGCCGCCACGGACTTCATAACATTGAAGTCTATGGCGGTCGCCTCCTGGTCGCCCCAAAGAAGCTCCGGACCCTTTTTCTAAGTCGGAGCGACTTGTGTCGCTCCTATTAGAACGGGTCCGCAGCTTCCCTATGGAAGGCGACCTGCGGCGACCTGTGAGGCGACCAGGTCGCCTCACAGGTCGCCTCTATGTGAACGGGGGCTTAGTGACTTAATTCGGCCAAGAGCAGTGATTTTTTTTTCAAGGATTAAGGTGAAACATTAAAAATGCCCAATTTCTTTAAATAAGGCACTAATGCTGCCTGTGAAGGGGCAAGTGTCTGTGATGTGCAGAAAGTGCTGCAGAAGTATTGACCTTTTGGGCCTGGTATGGATTCTAAAGGGAATTTTATGCAAAAAATGTGTGAGGTCCCCCAAAAATACATATCAGACCCTCAATCTGAGCATTCAGCCTGACTGGCCAGTAAAATGAGGGGATGAGTGTGAACCCCCCACTCCTGAACCATACAAGGCCACATGCCCTCAACATGAGGGGGGTGTGTCCCCCCCTCGGCAATGCACCTTGTCCCCATGTGGATGAGGACAAGGACCTCTTCCCCACAACCTTGTCCAGTGGCTATGTGGGTGGATTTTAAGAGTGGCATTCAAAATTAACCACCGCAGTACCAGCATGTTTTCGTCTCCTTCATTACTAGGCCATTTTTCAGTGTTCAGCAAACTTTTACTGAAAATTACTTAGTCATGCAACACAATTTTTTGTAGGCGCACACACACAAGAGCACAGTTCTGAGAGGACGTGCTGTTATGTCCGCTTGGAACAGGAAGGGGCAGACCAACTGTACATGTAGAGTGGCTGGTCTGCAAGAGGTTAAAATAATATTTTTTTCCATTTAGGTCATGACAATAAATGAAGGCAATCTTGTGGAAAATGACTCCCATAAAAAGAGTTTCTAGCATACATAAAGTGAAGGCACCCTGGACTTGCTTGCACATACTGTACATGCAGAAGCTCTCATTGGCATCTGGAACAGCAAAATGCTGTCAATTCCAGCTTTTCCAAATAAGCCAGGATCTAACTTTTCTGGCTAATGATTGATCTGAAAACTGAGGTGCCTTTACTTTATACCTGGTAGCAGCTCTATTATTTTTAAGTGACAGAAACAACGCCTAATATTTCAAAGTGTTGTACCTTTGTTGAACAAATAGCTCATGCTCACTGGTGAAGAATATATGTGAATGCTTATATATACTAGCAAATAAAAGCCCTTTTATCAATAATACCAATTAGGATTAATTCAAAGCAAGTTAACAAGGGAACTGGCTGGATATGCATGTTACCGGCATACTCATTTCTAGTTTTAGATTTTTCCTGTCTTATAGTGTAAAAAAATACATTTATATATATTTTATAACAGAAAGTAGAAAATGTTGCTTTTATTCCAAAACTTTTGGTCTTTTTTCATTTACATAATAAAAAATAAAAACTTAGTGGTGATCACATACTACCAAAAGGAAGCCCTATTTGTGTGTAGAAAACTATAAAAAAAATTAATTTGCGTACATTGTTGCACGATCAAGCAATTGCCAGATAAAGTACCGCAGTGCTGAATAGTAAAAAAAATGCCCTGGTCATGAAGGGGGCAAAACCTTCTGGAGGTGAAATAGTTTAGGACATTTCCACCAAGCTGCTTAATTTTATCTATGCAGCACTACTCCCGAGGGAGCTGCTGGTTATGGGTTCCCCTGGGTTACCATTAGCAACAGTAGAACAATCTGGCATTTCTCCGAGTGTTTTTACCTCAGACAAGAATCAGTCCAGTTTCTTTGGTTTTTATGTTTTATTAGGAACTTGGATAGGAGAAGGGATGAGTGGGATACTCCAACGGAATAGAACTATGCACAATAGGCAGGGACACCTTGAATAAATGCTGGTTAACGCTGGTTAATGCTGAGTAACGCTGAGTAACGCTGAGTAACACTGAAATTGAGCTAGTCACGGCTAGGATGCTGGTTTCAGTTTGTCACGAGCTGTGACACAGAACTGAAGGAATTCTCTGAGGTAATCTGCACTCTGAAGTAATCTGTACTCTAAAGCAATTGGAACTGTAGTGCTGAACAACTTCAGGGCCCTTCCTGGCACCCCCTTTGTTCCTAATCTTCAGGGTTCATTACACGGCACCCCCTTTACTGTAATACTCTGAGTGAGCTGGCTCCTTGATCCCCTGATGACTCTGGAGTGGTCCCCTCTCTTAGACCCCTAGGCAGATCCTTTAGTACTCACAATACTGTTTTTTCCAAAGTCCTCTGTCCAACTGCTCCACTGGTCAGCACACTGGATCCTATGCAGCCCAGCTCCACTCCTGGTCCCTAGGCCTACCACCTGGACCACCTTCCTCACTCTGCAGGAAGAGAGACAGCCGCCCACCTCCTCCTGGGACTTTGCTCCCGCTAAAAGACACCCTGCCTCATGCGCTCCCCGTTTTTATCACCAATCCCATTGTGCACCTCTCCAGGTGCCATCCCACTGGGACAGGTACAGAAGCTTGTGTATCATTGGCCAGGTTTCCTCCACTGTCCAACATGCCTCCCCATTGGACACAGTGGGGACACTCCCTCAGACCAGATGAATACACACTGAGCACAGAGAGCAGGCCTAACTAAATATCAGGCTCCCCTGATAAGCAGCAGAAGCATTAGATGCCTTTACCTAGCACCTGTCTAGGAGGGTGCCACATCTATATTTTCAGGTCTTGCTTCAAAATGTTGCTTCATGCCACAACATTTTAGCAAAATTTAGGTCAGGTGCAGAGATGTATAGTAACTAAGTAGAACTACTTCACTACTGTACTTAACCACTTGCCGACTGCCTAACGCCGATCTACGTCGGCAGTCAGCCCCTCACAGGCAAAGTGACGTAGGGCTACGTCACTAGCTTGTAAGGGTCTAGGGAGCGAGCGCGCGCCCCCGGAGGTGCGCTCCCGCTCCCGCGTGGTCACGGACCCCCCCGCGCGTGTCACTCGGCGATCGGCGGGGGAGAGGGAGAATGTCAGGCAGCCTGTGTAAACAAGCTGCCTGTCATTCTCCTTGCTGTTAGGATACTGATCACTCGGATCTAGTATGTAGATCCGTTGATCAGTGTCCATACAGCTCAAGCCCCAGCCAATCACAGTAGAAAGCACGCCCCTAGGGATACACACAGCCCCTCCCTCCCAAATAAAGTTAACCCCTTCACTACCAGTGTATTTTTACAGTAACAGTGCATATATATAGCACTGATTACTGTAGAAATGTCACTGGTAACCCCAAAAGTGTCAAAAATGTCAGTCAAGGGTCCGATCTGTCCGCCCCAATGTCGCAGTACCGCAAAAAAAATCGCAGATCGCCGCCATTACACGTTAAAAAAAAAAACAACAAAAATGACAGAAATCTTTCCCTTTGTTAGTAAACGCGATAACTTTTGCGCAAACCAATCAAAATACGCTTTTTGCGATTTTTTTTACCAAACATAGGTAGCATAAAACAAATTGGCCGAAAAAGTAAAAAAATTTTGATTTTTAAATTTTTTTTTTGGGGAATTTCATATAAAAAAATGTGAAAAATATTGCTATTTTTGCAAAATTGACGCTCTTTTTTTGTTTATAGCGCGTGATCAAAAAATCGCACAGGTGATCAAATACCACCAAAAGAAAGCTCTGTTTGTGGGAAAAAAAGGACGCCGAATTCGTTTAGGTACAGCGTCGCACGACCGCGCAATTGTCCGTTAAATTCACGCAGTGCCGAATCGCAAAATACCCCCTGGTCGGAATGGGGGTAAAATCTTCCGGGGCTTAAGTGGTTAAGTACCGAAAGGCGGTATCTGTACTTTCCTAGAGTAGAATTTTTTTCTCCTACTTCCACTTTTACTTCACTACATTTTTTCAATGATTTTAATACTTCTACTCCGATATTTTTTTTTTTGTGCTGCATAGTTACTCGTTACTATTATAAAAATTACCACTGCCAGAACAGTAGATGGCAGGTTTCATGAAGCTCAAAACATGTGTATTATCAGCGCATACGAAAATAAATGCTACTGTATGTATAAATAAAAGCTGCATTTGAAATAATAAAAAACAATATGATGTTCAAACTTTTGACTTCTTTCTTTAATAACTACATAACACAGTACTTGTACTTTTACTTTCAGTACTTGAGTAGCAATTTATTTTTCAAAACTACTGGTACTTTTACTTTCAGTACTTAAGTAGCAAAATTTAAAAAAAAAACTACTTGCAATACTTAAGTACAAAAAATGTTGAATACTTTAGTACTTCTACTCAAGTCACTTTTTGATCGAGCACTTCCACTTCTACTCAAGTCACTTTTTGATCAAGCACTTGTACTTTTACTCAAGTATGGGTTTCGAGTACTTTATACAACTCTGGTCAGGTGAAAAATATGAAAAATATTAATATGAAAAATAAATTCTTCTGTTTGAGTCACTCTGTCAAGAGTTTTCTGCTGTGTTTTAGGTTACAGCCATGATGTAGAGTCCAATATCTATTTGTTTTTTATTGAAGACAGAATCCTTGGCTGTAGAATTTCCTTATACTTGGAGAACTTTTACGTGTAGACTTTTCTGACCACTGATTGACTGCAAACCATCCAGACTATAAGGCAGCAAAGAACCCCCACAACATTACAGTTGCCTATCTGTGGACTAATTAAAAAATCTTTATTTAACCTTTTTTTAAATCATATTATTTAGGTCAGTTCAAAGTGCATGTAGTCAAAGTATATGGATTTACTCTTATATCTATTGCATATGCAGCTTGTATAAAATGGCGCAACAGACGCAACAGATATTTTTTGATAAATGTCCTTAAGCCCAGTAGATGCATCAAGCAGAATCTATTTGCTACTGTTTGTAGAAAAAAACTATTACATAGAAGAAAAAAAAAAATATGTGCTACGTAAGCAGTTTGTAGTCGACTGTTAAGTGAAGGTTTTTTTTATTGTTGCAAAATGTCAGGTTAATGTTATGTGACAATGCGCCACAATGAGACATACGTCCTACTGAATAATTCCTAGTCCTAAATATGAACACACAGCATCCTGCATAAAAACGGCAACTTGCTATTCTGCTGGGAATGTTTATGCACTGAAGGATTTTTTTCTGGGAAAACACTGCTTAAAATAAGAAGCTTTTAGCTCATAACCTAAATCTCAAATTAAAATTAGGCCGCTAGATCATCCCTTAAAATGCTTCCCTGGGTAAAGCAAAGTATTTACTTCAGATCCAAGCCTCTTCTGCATTTCTTATGACTGTTATTCTTGAAGTAGTCCTCAGAGTAAGCTAAAAGCTAAGGAAAGGCAAGTCAGATGAAAAGAAAGAACCTTTTTACTAGCCTATTCTAAATATGAGGCACTTTTGTTTTTCTTAATATGAGTTGTTGGAAAGAACAGTGCTGTATATATTTTCTGAAAAGTATGCATGTCCAACTGTTTTGACTGTAACCAAATACTAGGAGCTAATAATTTCTTTTTTTTTGTCATATTAAATTCTGCTGCTCATTACACTATAAATGTACACGTGGGTTTAATTATCATCAATGCAAGGTGAATTGCAAACAGTGCCTCCTGCATAATCATAATGTTATGTAATATCGTCAATAGTGAACAAGGTAAACAAGAACCCCTGTGCAGATATCTTTTCCAACCCTCCCAACTAAGCTCTAACAATCATTATTTGGCACAATAAACATTATTTTCAGCCATGAGGGCCAATAAGAGCAGAAAATAAATCACAAAGATTTTTTCAAATATTTTTTAATCTGTAAATGGTCAAAATACTATGTTACATTGTAATAACCAGCAGCAGAGCATTACATCACACCCCTACTATACATTGGGTGAAGATTTATTAAACTGGTGCACATGAAATCTGGTGCAGCTGTGCATAGTAACCAATCAGCTTCCATGTTTTTTTGTCAAAGCTTAATTGAACAAGCTGAAGTTAGAAGCGGATTGGTTACTATGCAAAGCTGCACCAGATTCTGTGTGCTCCAGCTTTAGGAAATCTACAACCATATATCATTAAAGCTGCCAAAAGGGCAGTGCAACTATGTAGGAATGATTGTCTTGGGCTGCAAAGAGCAGAAAATGCTAAAGGTATGCATAAATGAGAACATGCGGATAGGCAACTTGGAAGTCAACAGATGCTAGGTATTCCTCTTGCCTCAGGGAGGCAATAATTGACCTTTCATATTCAAGTGAAATTATGGACCTTGAGGGAATTTGTTGAGGGATTTGAGGTCCAGAATAAGATAAATACCCCAGTCGGGCTTCGGTATCATGAACAAGTTTTAATAGGACTCCTAGCAAAGATACTGGCACAACAACTTCATAGGACAAAAGATGATTCTGGGCATTTTGCAAATCTGGTTGCGCTTGGGCTTATTTTAATTTATTTTAGAGAAGAAAGCGATAGAAGGGGGGGGGGGGTGCAATGAGATTTTCATCCCACAGGTCTTGGACATCTGTGACCTAAAGAGAGGCAAACTTTAACTGGCCCCTCTGCACTCCTAGGAGTGAGGGATCCCCTTCATTGGGAAGAGGGCTTTGGGGAAGACTTGGTGGGTTTCTTGGCCCAAGTCTTTCACTAAAAAGAAGGGCTGAAGGGTTTAGAAGTTAAGGTCTGGGTAGAGTGGTTGTGTGGGTCAGGAGGAGCCAGAGGAGGTGTTGCTAGAATCATCTGCTGTGGAAGAAATGCCTTGCCTTCTGTAACATCTTTAATGAATTTGTCAAGCACCTCGCCAAAAAACTTCAATATTTAAAAGGCATGCTTGTGGGGAGTTTTTTTTTACAGGCGGATTCAACTGTCTATTCTTTGTTTTATCACATGTTCTAGGACAGTGATGGCGAACCTTAGCACCCCAAATGTTTTGGAATTACATTTCCCCATGATGCTCATGCACTCTGAAGTGTAGCTAAGTATCATGGGAAATATAGTTCCAAAACATCTGAGGTGCCAAGGTTCGCCATTACGGTTCTAGGGCATTCACAGAGAAAATCAAGACAGTAATCAATTGCTGTAATTGCTCAGTTAGGACACTTTCCTGGAATACAAGGTCCTGTTGGCTGTTTATTATCCAGGTCCAGTTAGCTGCAATTTGCAGAGAAAATCTTTAGGAATGGTACCAAGTTTCCTATCCTACCATTGAAGCAGTTAGATGTTTGTTTGAAGTGGAATTCCAGGCTATACCTAACTAATCTTAACCCCCCCCCCCAACACCTGTGTAAGAAAGATGTACAATGTATAAATACCTATTCTCCGCCACTCTGATTCCATTATGTGATACCTCCTTTGTCAGCCAGCGTTAGGTGCAGTAGATAGGAGGGAGTCAATGCATGGAAGGGGTGATGTCATCCACAGGCTCCTATGGGCCATCCATTAATGGCAATCCTCTCCCCTGCAGCTGCCGCTGGACACAGGGGAGGTAGATCACGTGATCAGCAGCCTGAAACTAGGTAAGTGTATACATTTACATATACTTTCTATCACTGGTTAGTTAGCATAGGTGTTAGGAGCAGGGAGAGAGCATTTTTAGGATTAGTTAGATGTAGCATGGATTTCCACTTTAAGACTGAGATGACAGGATCAAATACTGGGGCAGACCACTTATTGGAGAATGCTTTCTGCTGGATAGAACTTGGCTATAACTTTTGGAGGATTGAAAATCTTTCCTGGAGTGACCCAATCATCATAAAATGCCCATTCTATTTGTTCATGACAGGGAATGTCTTCTTAGATTTTGCAGGTCTTTTTAACCAAAGGGGATTAGCAAGGTGGAGCAGAATCAGGTATGGCAAATCTGAGACCTTTTTGCAGAGCAGAGGTGGATATGTCCACCATTGCAATTATATTGTGTGAAGCTTCAGGTTAAAGAGTGGGGGGGGGGGGAGAGAAAAAACATCTGCAGCCTCTTCTAATAGTTGTGGCATGGTTGCTGAAAAGTCTACTTTTGTCAGGTAGGCTGCTTGTTGTGTTCCTGGGATAGAGCTATAATTGGATGCATAAACTGGTGTTAAAATTTGATCTTTCTTTTGTGCAAGAGAAGCATCATCATTTTGCGGTTGAGTGTTGTGTGGTCCTTCAACAGAGTGAGTGTTTGCCCAAGGTTTTGTCATAGCTCCTTTTCACCTGGTTTCTGCCAAAGCTATGGGTGAGGGTATTCCCCTGTGGGATAATCACAAAATAGGGTGCACAATATAGGGTAAGCATGTCGCGAAGGATAATGAGGCCACCCAGGTGTAGATCATCCTGTAGTGAAGTATTTGCTGTGAAAGGGCAGGAGGAAGAACTTTAGTAGCTTATAAGGGCTTTAGGTGGAATGCGTGGTAAAGTGTGGGACCTATAGTGTGATGTAACATATGGTCGTCCACCTAAGATTAACCTCCAAGGTTAAGTTTTAGCTCCAAGTTTGAAAAGTTTGGACTACAAAGTAAATACATTAAAAAAAGAAAAACAGTTTTTAAAATTAACGGTTACATGTCCACATTGCTGGTCCTTATATATTGTCCAGGCTTTGCACATCATGGTGCTCATTCACCTGAAGGCGTCTTTGGGGTTTTGGCTCTATAGGGATGAACCATGTCTCCAGGGACTGTATAGCACCCTGTGGCTGACTACACGTATTACCAGGGTTGCCCCAGTTTGAATGCATTGGTTCTATTGTTGTAGAATTTTTAGTTTAGAAGAAAAAGTGATTGAAGAACCTAAAGATTAAACAAACTAGTTAAGCTAAGAGTGACTTCTTCATAAGCGATAAGAGGTCCATTATCTTAGGACACTAGCAAAAAACAGAACACTTACAAAGTTAATTGGGGTTGTAGGGGAGGTGCCGAGGGGGCAAGTCCTCCAAAGTTTGCCAGTGTCTAATTACCTAAAGGTATGAGCCTATAACCTGGGTCTATGAACACTCAGTCTGTGTCCTGTACTGTATGAGTAAAATAAGTATTCAATTGTAAGGATTCTTTACATGACTGACATATGCAGATCAAAAGTCAAGTTTGATGAATGAAATACAATACCCGATGGGGGGAGGGGGGGGGATTTTTTAAAACTGGAGCAGACTGAATGAACACAAGAGTACCCAGTACTGAGCACTTCTATGTTCATTCATAATTGAAGGGATCAGTAAACATGAATTACATGAACACAAGAGTGCTCAGTACTGAGCATTTCCAGGTTCATTGAGTGAGGGGACTTTATCTTCAACCTCTTTTTCAAGAGTGAAATATCCTCCCTTACACAAACACACATAACGCACGCAAGTGCACTATACAAATTCTAATAATGCATGTTTTTAATGATTTTAGTGCATTTTTATAGAATATATAGAAATAATCATAATATTATATAGAAAATATATGTTATTATGAAAAACATTTGCAAAAACTTTGTAGGATGTACAAAATTCTAATAATAAGGTTCAAGGGGCATTTTGCAAACTTTCAAAGCAAGTAAGTAAGCTACTAACCAAGTAAATAAAAAATGGAAGTTTGATAACAAAAGTGAAATATAGCAACAATGGTCTAGAGTTAAAAAAGGGGAGCAGGGACAAGCAGTGAAGAGGTTAAACAACAGCTTTAAAGCTGCATGAGGGGGGTTACCATTCAGCATAATTTTTACAAACAGTCCTACACTGACAGCATAAATTTGATTGTCACACTCATTTTTTTCTTTTACATATAGCTTGGCTTACAAACAGCATCAACATATCAAGCTTTCATTAAGAATTGAAGAAGAGACTGCAGATGACACGAGGGCCATAGATACATTTTTGTTCTGGGGGGGGGGGGGGGGGTTCAGCAGTAGGTACTAAGTAAAAGTCTTTTTAAAAAAAAAATTAAATTGCGCCAAATTAAAAAAAGCTGGAAAAAGGAAAAAAAGGTTGCTCATAGTAAGCAATCACATTCTTAATTCTATTTTCTCAGATCCTCTTGAAAATTGAGCCTGATTTCAGTTTTGCCTTCCTTCAGTTCTTATGAACCTTGCCCAGTTTGGTTGGCTATTGCCCAGCCTAAAGCTGGCTACTGGCTGAAGGAAAAAAACTGACAAATCACTGTACTAAAACTCGCTGTGTTAGTACAGCAATCTCCCCAGCTGTGCTATTGTGTTCCCCCCCTCACCAGAACACAGTGTACAGTGCCCTCAGCCATTGGACTGCCCACAGGGTGGTGCACTGTAATAGCCAATCTTACAAGACAAGAGAAGCGGCACTGTGCATTGTTCATACATACAGAACATACCTCACAACTTCCGAGCTTCCGAGAATGAGGGACATGACAGGGAGGAAGTGACTTGCGGCGCGCATAGAGCGCCGCAGCAAAGAAGTGGGAGTTGCAAAACATTAGAGTGGGAGGGTCTAAGAGACATGGTTAAACAAAACTTGGGCTTCCTTGTGCCTATAAAATACATTGAGACCGGGGCCTCCATAATTGCTGTTGTGTTAGCCTGTTAGGCCCTGACTTTTCACATGTAGCAATTTGGGATCTTTACTGGGCAGATGCAAAGGGCACCATCTTGTGGAAGGAAGCAGCAAAGCACACACTCATTTTTTATTAAACAGGCATACAGGAAAAGAGAAGTGGTACTTTACAGACACCGCAGAGTCCATACATACAGAAAAAGAGAAGATACTTAGAATGTGGTGCACCCGGGAAACACAACAGTATCACAACAGCAATGGAAAACTCAGCCCAGTCTTAGTCGATGTCATTAAGGCCCTGTTCACATGTAGTGATTTGAAATCACGGGCTGGCAGTATCCCCATGATTCTGCCTGCAATTCCAAATCACACTGCAATGCTGGCAAAACGCAGCACATGTGTTTGTGTTCCTTTCATTTTTAGTGGCACCAAAACATGGTGTGGTTTTGGATTCTTGTGTGATAAATCACTCAACAATCACAGCAAATCCACACCACATTTTGGTGTCACTAAAAATGAATAGAACACAAATAAACGTGCTGCGTTTTGCCAGCATTGCCATGCAATTTGGATTGGAATCTGGGTGTGGCGGCTGGAGGAATCACAGGGATATTCTGCCCACAATCCCAAATTGCTACATGTGAACAGTCAGGGCCTAACAGGCTAACACAACATTAATTATAAAAGACTCAGCACCCAGCACCTCAGTCAACAAACCTTGCCAGCAGTTCCCACAATCTCAGATACCTAGTTATAGTATGAATCAATGACAGGAATAAATTTTAGCCTGTTTTAGTTTTAGCCTGAGGAGCACACAAGGGAAAGAGGTGCGCGTTCGCGCGCGCGCGCACACACACACATATATATAAAATCCAAAATTTGAAACTGCGTTTGGAAAACATCATTATTAAAAGCACAACTAATTGGTGATATAAGCAGCGACTCTGCTCTGCTGTGAGATAATTAACACAGAATACATTCAAATATGTAACAATACAGCCACGCAAAAATAAAGTGATAATAAAAATAATGTGATAATAATAATAATAATAATAATGTATGTGATGCATACTAGCACATTATGCCTTTAACTTTCAGGGAGAAGGTTGTTTGTGGTTTACTACCACTTTAAGCTAAGACCAGTAGGCCTAGCATCGCATGGAAAGGGTCAACAACTTCCTCAGCAGGACTACAATGTAGCAGGCTAGCAGCATACATTTAAATAGGGATTAATAACCTTCAGAGCAGCTTTAAATGTAGCAGCACAGCACTCCATACAGCTAAGGGTAAATCTCAGAATGTTCCTACTGTTATGTGAATGTGCAGATAGCACACACATGGGGAGAGAGAGCGTGTTCATTTATAGGTCACCTTCCATTTTTCAGAGCCAATCTTTGTCATAAAATAGATAACACAAGAGCAAAGAAAAAAAAATCCATCCTGCCTACTGTGCTTATATTCAGAATGGCAGGATTGGCTTTTGTAAGAGATCATCAACCTTACACCTATTTTACGCTCCAATATTGAGACTGAGATATGCATTGCAAGCATTAAATAAGAGGAGGATAAGAAGAGATATTAAGAGAGAGTTTATAAAAACAGAAGAAAAAAACTGAACTCCAACTGTTTTAGCAGCCCTGAACTTGATCCATGGTTGAAGTTTAGATCTAGAACACAGCACACACAGAGAGAGAGACACACCTGGTGGTTGTTGGTGACCTGTCCTCCTGGAGTTAAGGTTAAGGTCCAGACTCCAGCACAGCACAGCAGCACTTCAGAGAAAATTGAGAGGATCCTTCCACGTGGTACTGACAAAGCAGGCAGGCAGGCTCAGCTGAGCTAACAGCACTCAGACTCAGGCTCAGGCAGCTCCTTCCCCAAGTGACAGCCAAAGGCAGGAAGTGGCAGCTTGAAGTGAGGAGGAGCCGATTATATGTGTCAGTGGGCGGGATAGGTGCTGCCCGCTCCCTCCTGCTCTGTTCTCAGTGCTGCTGTCCTCCTGGAAGCTTCTGTAACTGGCTGGACAAGACATGTCTCTGGAGTCTCAGTCTGCACTAGAGAGGACAGACGATAGCACTGTCAGCCAGAGCCTCCCTCATCCCAAGCTAAGCCTACAGCCCGGGCGGCGCTCCAGGTGGTCAGGTGGAGTAACAGCAGGCAGCAGCATTAAAATAACAATGCATTAGAGCCAATGCAACGCAAAAAATAAAAAAACAAAATGTTTTTTTTTTTCAATTTTTTTCAATGTATATTGATATCTACGGCCCCTTGATGACACAGCAGTGTAAAAAAAAAATTAAATACCTTATCAACAATTTAATAAAATCTGATATACCCATAAAACAATACTTTCTGAAACAAAGGCCCAATTTTATTCTTAAAGAGGACTTTTGCAGCAAACAGAGATAAACATTCACTATGGTTGGCATAGCATCCATAAGTGACAACTTACCTCAAATAAATCACAAAATAACATGAAAGACAAAAATGATTGCCCAAACAGCTAGAAATTAAAGAACAGTTTTCTTACTGAAAGCAGGAGCATTCACTGAAGCTGCCTGATTTTAAGACTTCAAAACAGGCTTCAGTTTTTCCTTCTCACAGACCACACGTGGTCTGGAAGGAGGAAGAGCTAAGGTCTGTTTTGATATCTTGGAATCAAGCAGCTTTGGTGTGCGCTCCTATCTTCTTCTTCTTGTGTATCCATTTGGGCGAGATGGGAACCTTTGGAACTACACCTGTAACGTGTGTGGAATCACCAGACTGAAAACATTGAAGCTTTGAGCAGCACTCTTATTTTTACTTACCCTAATCTTTCCGTATACAGTTTTTCAGCTCTTCCTAAGCTTTTTCTACAAAAGATTCAAATTCATTAACACTATGGCTGCCCTATGCCCCCCAGAGATGTATAGTAACGAAGTAGAACTACTTAAGTACTGTACTTAAGTACCGAAATGCGGTATCTGTACTTTCCTAGAGTAGAATTTTTTTCTCCTACTTCTACTTTTTACTTCACTACATTTTTTCGATGATTTCGATACTTCTACTCAAGTATTTTTTTTTTTTTGTGCTGCATAGTTACTCGTTTCTTTTAAAAAAATTACCACTGCCAGAACAGTAGATGGCAGGTTGCATAAAGCTCAAAAAAATGTGTATAATGTCATTTGTAAATCAGCGCATACGAAAATAAAAGATGTGTATAATAAAAGCTGCTATATCAAATCTTTCCAATAAAAAGAAAATATGAAACAAACAAATAAATTGTGCTACAGCGCTTAAAGTGCATCAAGAAACTACTAACAAACACAACTTGGCTGTGCGAATAAAGTGCCTGTGCAATCGATATAATATCATCGTTGCCCCCAGTGCCCTGCCCACACTCCACACAGTATCAAAAAGAAAGTGACATGAATGTGCTAAAGCCTAAATGCAGTGAAAATAATTATTCCCACAATGTAACAGTAAATTCAATTCATATAAAATATGACAATAAAATCACAATAAAATAAATTATGAAATAAGTTAGGTCAGGTGCGTGCAACAAGTTGAAGTGTGTAAACCTATCTATAACGAAAAGTCCATAAATGAATTCCAGTGTGCAAATCTAAAGTGTCACTTCACTTGTCAGATGCTTCCAACTCCTTCAGTGCTCGAGTGACCGACCAACACACTTAATGGTGGTGGCACTGGTGGATAGCGTCTGGGTGGCACTGTGGCACTGACTGCACTGGTTCAAAAAGCCATATATATTTAATTATTTCAATTCTCAATCTCATTGGTCCTCTCCTCATAAGATATTAATAACTTAAGATTAGTTGATGAACTTCTTGGTGGCCCTGGCAGGATGACGGGGACACCCGCCACTTCTGGAGCCGAGCCGCTGGGATTCCCCAACATGTGACAAAGTGACAGCCAGGAGATCTAGTGGCTAGTAGTGCTCAACAATACCGCTTTTATATATAAAAATGAAATAAAATATACTGACTCACAATTTAGTAGTAGGTAGCGTGTAGCAGTAGGCAGCACAACTCAATTCAATCAATCCCACAGCCTCGCTCGCGCCGCGGCCCGCGGAATCACTGTCATGATCATCAAGTTAAGACCGCACAGGAGGAGCCATGCTGCCGTCTTCCCGCTCGAGGTCTCTGCCTCTAGACGTGTTGTGTGTCACTCAGTCTCCACCCCTTAGGGCCCTTACTGAGAGGAGTTGTGACGCGGGCGGCCGGACGCGGGAGCAGGACTCGGAGCATTTTCTTCGTTATCTCATCTTCTTCTCTATGAGGTGAGTGAGGTGGACCGTGGAGATGGCCTAATCCTTGCCATGGCAAATGTGCCATTTGAGAATCAAATAATCAATATAAAATATTAATATATTATATATACACGGGTCATGGGTGGCTTTTTTGAACCAAGAAGAGTGAGACTGACGGCTATGATGATTATCCGACCATCCATGGTCCATGGACCATAAGTGTTGTGGTGGTGCCTGTGCTTCCTGCGGCCTGCCTCTGCCTGTGCAGCTGTGCCTGCACTGTAGTGGCCACTGGCAGTGGCACTTGACTTGAGCAAAGCAAATGAGCACTACTAGTGTGAAGGACAGGTGGTGGAAGCATGTTCTGACAAGTTCTTATAATGAAAATAATATAGACAGCTTTTTGAACCAGTGCAGTGCCAGTGCTACTAAGGTGAGAGGCAGAGAGAGAGGCTATCCAGTCCACCACTTTACTTGAGCAGATCACAGAAGAAAGGTGGAAGCATCTGACAGCAAGTGACAAGCACTTCTTAGATTGCACACTGGAATTCAGTTATGGACTTTTCGTTATAAAGTTTAGTTTACACACTTAAACTTGCACCTAACTTATTCACAATCACAACTTATTTTATTGTGGTATTGTCATATATATTTTATATGAATTACATTTACATTGTGGGAATAATTTGCACTGCATTTAGCACAGACATCACTTTATTTTTGATACTGTGGGCGATGATTTTGAATACAAGAAGAATATATATAATTGCAGGCACTTTATTAGCATTTTTAGCACAGCCACTTTGTTAGTAGTTTTTGATGCATTTTTCACTTTAAGCGTTGTAGGTTTGATGAAGCTGGCCTGGCACATCATCATCAATTGAGCAAATCAAATCAAACCGTGATTAAGAAGACTGCGCATGCTCCTGTTCTGCCTTTTGATCAGCTGAAAAGATGGACGAACCAAAAACACCACCTTCCACCCCTGGCCCTTCAACTTCAAGTGATCTGCCTGGCTGTGAGAGTGAGGAAGCTCAGGAAGGAGACCACCCCTGGCTTTAAAAGGTGGATGCTTTAAAAGGGGAAGGGAGGGACATACTTTATCTGTTTTTTGTTTACAAAAAGTTACAGCCTAAGGAATTGTGATTGTCCTTTAGGTTAATCATTTGAATAAATCATTTGAAATAATAAAAAACAATATGATGTTCAAACTTTTGACTTCTTTCTTTAATAACTACATAACACAGTACTTGTACTTCTACTTTCAGTACTTGAGTAGAATTTTTTTTTCAAAACTACTGGTACTTTTTACTTTTAGTACTTAAGTAGCAAATTTTTTGAAAAAACTACTTGCAATACTTAAGTAAAAAAAATGTTGAATACTTTAGTACTTCTACTTAAGTAACTTTTTCTGCGAGCACTTCCACTTCTACTCAAGTCACTTTTTGATCGAGCACTTGTACTTTTACTCAAGTAGAAATTTTGAGTACTTTATACAAGTCTGATGCCCCTCCCTTTTATATGTGGGGATGGGGCTTATCTATATGCTTCTGTATTGACCTTTGTAGGCCTGCCGACCATAGTTCAAAGGCCAGGCAGTGCATTAGGGTTTTAAAAAATTGTAACAGGTGAGTCTTCACAAAAAAAATCAGTTCGTACCGAAATTTCCACACCCACGCAATTCATCTTAAACCCATGATCGTGGTGAACCAGAACCTCGTCCCTAGTAATACATACCAATTCCTGGCTGTCATTGTAAGGGGGAGTGCTGGCATGACATGTTCTAAAGCTTTGTTGAAGTTTGTAGGGCACATCTTTTACATTTAAAATCCTTAAAATGATTGTAAAGTCTAGTTTTTTTTGTTAAAAAAACATGGTATACTTACCTGCCCTATGTAATGGTTTTGCACAGAGCAGCCTGGATCCTTCTCTTCTCAGGTCCCTCTTCACTGCTCCTGGCCCCTCCCTTGGGTTGAGTGCCCCCAAAGCAGGCAGCTTGCTATGAGGGCACCCGAGCTGAGCTGCAGCTCCCTGTGTCCATTCAGACACGGAGCCGCAGTCTGGCCCCCACTTTCTCTCTCCTCATTGGCTCACCAAATTTAAATGACAGTAGGGGGGGCCAATGGTGTCGCCCTGCCATCTCAGCCAATCAGGAGGGAGAGTCTCGGGAGACACTCCTGCAACATCGATGTGAATATAGAAGAACTACTGCGCTTAATAAAAAATGTATTCCTGAACAAGCTGCTGCCACTACAATACAACAATATTGTTAAAACCACTAAAACTATAAACAATACCGCGCTAAAATTGAGAAAATAGGTTGAATGGATTTAACATGTGTAGTGACACATAATCATAATAAAATCACAAAGATCTAATACAAGTAGCATGTATAAACTAGAAATAACAAAAGTGCATGGTGCAAAACTGTGCAAAAGTCTTTTGGTATAAATCCAACTATGTTTTCACCTTTCAATGAAAAAGTGCAACACTGCAAAAAAATTGCAAAAATAGATTTGTCAAAGTGTCCAAATAAGAATAATGAAATCCATATATGAGAAAAAGAGTTCTGTGATCCGAAGTAGGAAAAAGAAAAGACACCGCCAGTGCTTCAATCACCAAATGAAGAAAACTTGGGAGCGCTTACCAGAGATAATGGACTCTAATGCCAGTGGCAAAGAGTCGTATGAGCATTGGGTATAGGAGCCTTGATGAAACGACCCTTGATGTGTGGTCCCTCTTCCATTGGCTTAGGTGCTCAGAGCAACAAAAAAGATCCACCTAGTGTGATAATGTCCAAAAATGAACATTTATTAGAAAGTAAAAAACGTACATTTTCCGCATGAATGACAATTTAATTGATTGTTAGCATTACCAACATGTGGAATGCACGCAGAACGCCGGTACACATATGGGGCATTTTAAACATGTTGGTAATGTTCACAATCAATTCAATCTGTGACTTAATTTATTTACCTGGGCATATATATGCATAGTATATGGACAGAAGCTCATACCCCAGATAAAGTCCAGGTAGACAAAATGTACGTTGGGTAGAGTGAACTTCTTTCTCAATACTGCTCCCATTTGAGACACATGTGATTTTATTCAATGCTTGTCATTAATGCGTAAAATGTAAGTTTTTTAATTTCTAATAAATGTTACCCCATTTTGGAAAGAAAACATCCCAATGTATATTCTACGAGGCATAATGAGTCTTTTGAACATGTAATTTTTTCCACAAGTTTTTGGAAAATATGGAAAGAAAATGAAAACTTATTTGTTTTACACAAAGTTGACAATTTATAAGATATTTTTAACACATATCATGTACATTCCAAGAATGAAACCCTAAAATACATTCTACTCCTCCTCCTGAGTATGGCGATACCACATGTGTGAGACTTTTCCACAGCCTGGCCACATACATAGGCCCAACATGCAAGCAGCACCATCAGGCTCCTAACACATACTGTAGCATGTACATACCAAGAATTACACCCCAAAATACCTTCTGCTGAGCCCCATGTTGAGGGTTAGTCTAAGGAAAAGTTTAAATTCTTCCACGGTGAGGGGTTTCCAAAAAAAAGACTGGGCATAGGAAGAATCGGGATTGCTAGCAATATGTTGGCTGGCGTACAGATTACACTGCTCCATGATGTAGCTTAGCAGATCATCTGTGAAAAATGAATGAAAAAAATAAAGTGAGGTTACATTTTCTGATTGTATTTGAGGGCCTGGCTGTGCTGTAAAAGGTGGAATTACAGGTTCTGCCAAAGTATCAGGCAGCCATGTAGGCTATAATAATACATCCCGGAGGCTAGTATGGGCCCTGCCTCGTTGTGGATGTTACGCCCCCGTTACTAGCATCTGGCCTATCATGTAGGAATGTTGCCCTGCTTGTGCTTGCCACTGCACAAGGACTTGCAGAACTGCTAATGCCTGTATATATTCTTGGAGTGCTGCGCTGTTGGCAAATGCCACAGGATTTATTGTGCTGCTGGTGGATGCCTCAGGATTTTTTGCGCTGCTGGTGTATGCCTGCTTCTACTCAAATATCCTCAGCCTGTTTGTTTGGAATCTGTCCTCCTCAATTTCTATTTCAAAGCCACTGCTTTCTACTGGCTATCCGAGTCTGACGGAGAGGGTTCCCCGCTACTCTCGTCCGACATACTCTGGAGTATATGGAAAGTCACCTTACTGCTAAATAATTTTTTAACCAAGGGGACAGATGTGCGCAGATGGTTCCTGGGACAAATGTGGCAGATCACAGACCGATTTTGCAGATGTTCACTGGGACAGATGTGGCAGATCACTGACAGATGTGGCAGATGATCACAGACAGATGTGGCAGATGATCACGGACAGATTTGGCAGATGATGTGTGTCAAATGATCATGGAAAGATATGGCAGATGTTCATGGACAGATGTGGCAGATGATTACAGACAGGTGTGGCAGATGAACACTGGCAGATGTGGCAGATGTGCTCCATATGTGCACCAGATGAACATGGACAGATGTGCCAGATCACAAACAGATGTGTCAGATTATCACTGATAGATGTGGCAGATTATCACGGATAAATGTGGCAGATTATCATGGACAGATGTGCCAGATTATTACGGACAGGTGTGGCAGACAATTACAGACAGGTGTGGCAGATGATCACTGGCAGATGTGGCAGATGATGTGCTCCATATGTGTGCCAGATGATCATGGACAGATGTGGAAGATTATCATGGATAGATGTGCCAGATTATCACAGACAGATGTGCCAGATTATCATGGACAGATGTGCCAGATGATCACAGACAGATGTGCCAGATGATCATGGACAGATGTGACATATGTTCACAGTAACATATTATTTTACTGGGACAGGTGTGTGACAGGTGTTTTCACTGTGTTGGGGACACTGTTTTTGGGACACTGTTTTAGGGACACTAGCTGGGCGATCAGTGTGTAAAAAGTAGTAAATAGCTCTAAACTCACTGATCCCTGGCTGGCAGCACAGATCTGCTCTCCTTCTCACTGACAGGCTCTGTGTGAGGAGAAGCAGAGCTGATCGCCATTACAATGGCTGTATTACATTACATGATGACTGTAATTGGACACAGCTGTCCTGTAATCAGAAGCACCAATCACAGAGCCCTCCTGCCGAGCTATGTTGCGCTGTGTCTGGGGGACACAGGCACACCAGGATCTCCCAACTTCTGAAGGACGGTTGTTCAGGAACATCCACTCAGAAGGAGGAAGCTCCCACCTGGCCGTATATGTGTGTAGTTGCTGGGTGGGAGGTGGTTAAAGAGGAGCTTTAGTCACGTGTGCGAAAATTCAAAGTTATCAGCTAAAACTAGCTGCTGACTTTTAATAAACAGACATTCACCTGTCCAGGGATCCAGCTCTGTCCTCACTCAAGTTGATTTCTTCACAAATCTTCGGTCCCCAGCATCTCAATTGTGGGCAGCCGGCTGTGACTCCCTGCACTTTCACAGTCGGCTGCTCATTGGGTATGAGCGAGCCGTGATGTGCTTTGTGAATGGTCTTTGACCTGTGATGTGTTCTAGAAGGCTGCGGGCGGGGGGGGGGGGGGGAGGTACTTCTCCCAAATGTGGCAGAGAAGGGGGTGAGATTTGGGGGAGGAGGAGCGGAACTTCCCCTTTTGGGTGAAGTTCCGCTTTAAGTGGTTCCAGTTTACCCATATAACCTTACCGAACATAACACCCACACATCCAAGAGCTAAATAAAATAGCACTAAATCACTATAGCTGCACTATTGTTACCATTCATATTTTTTATGTGGAAACTCTGCCACACATGTTCGAATATTTACATTCAGCATATGGGCTTGGCTACATGACACTGTGGACACAGCGGATTTATGGTTTGCACTGATATTCACTAAGGGAATGTGAGCACATATTGAATGATTTTCCTTCTTTGGTGGAATTGACAATATTACACTATCAAGTTTTTTTGTTTTTGTTTATTATTTTCATGAGAATCGAAGGCTCAGAAAAAACTGAAGGAGTCAGGATAATTGATATATGATTAGAATAATTTTTTAATCTGGTAAGAGTATATGGAGATTGATGATCCATTAATCACCAATGTAACGGAACACTTCACTGACCATCAATGGGGGCACTACAATTTTCACAGTCTGTGTTTCTTTTTTGTCATTATTTATTTATTATATTTGTTTTTTATAATTAATATTACTAAGCAGCTATGGGTGTCAAAACTAAGTATGCCACATAAGTATCCATTTTTTTTTTGTAATATTCATTTAATGGCCCTTAAGCTGAAGATAAAATAATTATTATCTAGGATGCTCTAAGACCTGAATGTTATTTTAATTGGCCCTTTCCTGTTTAAAATATTGAGAAAGACAGATATATAGATTCAATGTCAAAAGTAACCAACAAAAATAGACTGGGAGGAGACAATTAGGATAATTCCAATAAAAATGTATAGATAATATAAATATACATTACATTATATATGATATTAGTTTTGCTGAACTGTACATTTGCAAAGAATGACAACTAAACTAAAGGAAAAATTGGACTTTGGTTCAAATTTACACCTGCCAAAATGTTTAATGGATTTTTTTTTTTATGAGTTTTGGGCAGACAATACAGAACTGGATCCATAATGTCACACTCCAATAAATATGACTTTTATTTTCATCAATCACACCTTCTTAATTGCTTCATTCACAATGTTTTGAATCTTGCTTTGTACAGAGAAAACAGGATCATGATCCGTGACAGGAAATAAATTAGTATTCCTGAATTAGCAAAATATTTCTTCCAAATAATTAGACTTGTTCAGGACAGCAGGTTTGTTCATAATGCCTGACCCTTCGGCAAAGGCCGAGCAACATTTTCCTTGTGAAATATTAGTGAAATAAGGGCGACTTAACCATTTTATACTGCATTAAGACCAAATCTATCTTGACCATAAAACCAGAATCCAATGCTCTGCAAGAATTAACATAAAACAAGCAGCTCTCACTACAATGTATCTCTGGTTTTGTCCCATGCAGACTCACCATTTTATGATCCAAAGACAGTCCTCCCAGTGTCATTTACCCAACTTTGTGTGAGCCCATAGAGTGAAGAACCCACTCCTTGGTTATACATCATCAAGAATCTTTAGACTAATTCTGGATTAATGATGCAGACAGCAGCACAATGGCATTACATTGTGCTGCTTTTTTCAGCATTTAGAACCTACCCACCACCGGAGGAAGAGGACCTATAACATGAATCAATCTGATCTATGGAGAAAAGGTATGTATGCATATAAACACTTTTAAACAATAAAGGGTGTTTTAACCTCCCTGGCGGTATTCCCGAGTGTGGCTCGGGGGGGGGGGGGAATTTCAGTGCCATTAGCAGTAACCCCCAGCCATACTCGGGGTACCGCCAGGGAGAAATTGCAGGATCCTGGAAGAGGTTACTTACCTTGTTCGCAGGATCCCGCAATGTATTTTGGCAGTGTACGGCGGCCGGATCTTCTGCCTGATGCTGTGTCCCGGCTTCGTTCACTGCGAGCGTCGCGTCGCAGGAGGATGGAACCGGCGGCAAATTCAGAAATTAAAACATGATTTTGTGTTTTAAACTTTATCACATCTGGGATGTCTACTAGAGTCTTGTTTGGTCAGGTTTAAGTAAGTAATTACTAAGAATTGTAGGCCTACAATACATAACACCAAATTCCCATGCAAAAAATTGTACCGCTTTTGGTACAAAATTCCTGACATAATCATACCGCCAGGGAGGTTAAAGGGAGAAAGAAAATGATGGAGCCAAAACTAGAGTTGGGCTTTAAAGCTTTGATATTTTTCTGGTTTTACCATTGCAAATAAGTTATTCCAGGGTTGAATTATCAGTAGAGGGCTTTTCAATTTTTCAAACAAAAATGTTGTATTTTAAAAATTCTCAATACATTATACACAAATGGAAATTCATTAGGGCTAAACTATAACTCTTTGGAAAGGACAATAATCTGAAACTTAATCTTATCATGCTAAGGCCACAGGGGTGGATCTCACCAAGCTTCTTCTTGTTGGGAAGAAGCTAACATGGTCGCTTATATTTATGTAATTTGGGATATGAACCTTGTGTGTATTCAGTAGGCTCTTTCAACAGGGGCTTCTAAGACCTCACTCATCCACTGGAGACAGTTTGGCTTTCCCATTCCCATTGCTTATCTTTGAAGGCCTCTTACCTCCTACTCCTGAGAGTCCACTTCATACAGGCCCATTCAAAACCTGTACAATGTGCTCTGATTCTGTGTAGCAGTTCTTCTCCACAAGAATTTCTTTACGAATCCCACAATAAAGAGAATCCTAGTGGGAATAAGGTCCTCATCCTAGGAAAATTGTAACTCTGTTGAACAATCATCAGGAAGATCTAGGCATCTCCTGCACACATAGAAATATGCTTCCTCAAAATTCTTCTCACCATTGTCAAGTACCTGGTATAAGTACCTGGTATAGGAGCTTGAGATGGCGAGAGTGGCCTCATGCACATTTCCAGTCCAAGCACCCCAGTGGTGGAGACAGGGGCTGTGCAGGTGCCAGTAAGTTGGTGCAGCAAACTTGGACTCAGAGATGCTGAGGTTGGATGAACATAAGCAAAGAGTTAGGTCACAAGCCGAGGTCGGTAACAGCCAGGCAGATAGGTACAGAATCTCAATCACATTCAAGGTCAAAGACAGGCAGGGGTTGGCAACGTGCAGTCAGTGAGGCACAAGATGAGCAGGCAGAATCTTAGTCAAAAACCCAGGCTGGGGTTGGTAACATGAATCGGTAACAGACATAAGCAGGCAAAGGGAATCCAAAGAAATGTCAGATGAAGCTAGATCAGTAAGGCTCCATTTACACCAATGCATTTTTTCATGCTTTTTGCAGAAATGCTGGACATTTTTTAACATGGATTTCCTATGGAACATGTTCACATCAATGCATTTTTGTGCCTCTGCGTTTTTTTAAAGGATCAGGGACTTTTTTAAATGCAAAACTGTGCTTTTTTTTCTATTTTGGTTTAATAAACTACAATGGAGAAGCTGCAGAAAAGCATGTAGTGCTTATTTAATGCGCTTTTACCACAATTTTGCAGTGATTTACGATTTGCATTTTTAAATCTGCCCAATAACAAATTTTCCAAACAAAAAAAAAGCATAAAAATGCAAAACGCAAATCGAGGCAAAATTGCAGTAAAAAATGTGGAAAGCACAGAAAAAACCACTCAGAATTGCTCAAAAGCAACATGCGTAGGTGTGAATCGAGCCTAACAGGATAAAGCACTCTTTCAGGAACACAAGTCACAAGGTAAACCTGAAGACCGTCCAATGATACTAGGCAGGCCTCTGGTTTAAAGAGGCCTTCAGGTGCAATCGTGCATGCATGAATATGAGCACAACCAGCTTTAGGTTCTTGACAAACACCCAGTAACCAGCATTCTTTTATCTGATTGGAGGAAGATTTCTTCCACTCATAGAACAAAACTCTATTAATGTTGGAGGAATAAGGCAAACCTTCTGCTTTGTCAACCTCCATTACAATCTTTATATTCATAGGTCTTTACCTACCTGGCGCCCGTGCTATAGCCAGAAGACGGCTACAGCCCGGTCCTAAATTGCCGGGAGGGCATACATTGATGTCCTCCCATGCACAAGCAGCCTGTGCGCTCTCTGCGGAGCGGCCTGGCTCGCTCTGTGATCAGCCAGTCCATGAGACTTGCCTGATCACAGATCGAAGTAAGGGGGTGGTCCCGCCCCTTTACCACGTGATCAGTTGTCAGCCAATGACAGCTGATCATGTGAAGTAAACAGCAGCCGTCGATCAGCTGTTTTTTTCTCCTCACACTGTCAGAGTGGGGAGAAAAAAAAAATGATCACTGGCTGCTGTCAGAGAGACATTGGTCCCGAAGAGGAGAGGGCAAATTGTGCCCACCAGTGCCACCTACCAGTGCTCACCAGTGTCACACCAGTGCCCACCAGTGCCACCTACCAGTGCCCATCAGCGCCACATACCAGTGCCCACCAGTGCCATCTGCCAGTGCCCACTAGTGCCACCTACCAGTGCCCCCCAGTATCCACCGGCACCACCTACCAGTGCCACCTATCAGTGCTCACCAGTGCCACCTATCAGTGCCAATTAGTGCCCCTTCATAAGTGTCACCTACCGGTGCCTATCATTGCCCATCAGTGCCACCCATCAGTGCCACCTATTAGTGCCCATCAGTGCCCATGAGTGCTGCCTATTAGTACCCTTCAGCACCATCTACCAGTGTCCTTCAGTGCCGCCCATCAGTGCCCATTGGTGCCACCCATCAGTGCCACCCATCTGTGCCACCAATCAGTGCTACCTTATCAGTGCCGCCTTATCGGTGCCCATCAGTGTCACCTATCAGTGCCCACCAGTGCAGCTTATCAGTGCCCAACAGTGCAGCCTATCAGTGCCACCTCATCAGCGCACATCAGTGAAAGAGACAAATTACCTGTTTTCAAAATTTTATAAAAACTGCTTTTTTTTTTTCAAAATTTTGGGTCTTTTTTTGTTTGTTCAGCAAAAAATAAAGACCCCTGTAGTGAAAAAAATGATAAAATTTTAATTTGGGTGCAGTGTTGCATGACCGCACAATTGTCATTCAAAGTGTGACAGCGCTGAAAGCTGAAAAGTGGCCTGGGCATGAGGGGGGTTTGAGTACCCAGTAGGCAAGTGGTTAAGTAACATATTAAATATACCTAATAGTACTGCAGAATATGAAAATACACCCCCAATCTTCATAACAAAGCAGGCAGACAAAATCCTTTCCAAATATATTCCTTTATCTATTCCTAATTTCTCCAGATCTCCTGTTTTTTTAACAAATGCCTAACATTCAAAAGACAAACATTCACAGTTGATCCCTTATCATGGGTGAGGACAGCATCACTCAAATTGTTACATATTTTTATTATATTTTATTGTCATTTACCCAAAGCCTACCAGTATACATCCACTGTTCTGCACAAGTTGGGAATCTTGGTGCATTTCATGTAAAAAGACTATGATTGTTTCCTAAATCTGTACTTAAAAAATATTTAAATATGGCTTGCAGATGGTCCAGATGAGATGTTTGACCATTCTTCCATAAGCGCATTTGTGAGGTCAGGCACTGATGTTGGACAAAAAGGCTTGGCTCTCAGTCTCTGCTCTAACTTATCCCCAAGGTGTTCTGTCAAGTTGAGGTCAGGACTCTTTGCAGGCTGGTCAAAATCCTCCACCCCAAACTCATTCAACCATGTCTTTATGGACTGCTTTATGCACTGGTGCATAGTCCTGTTGGAACAGAAAGGGGCCATCACCAAAGTGTTCCCACAAAGTTGGGAGCATGGAATTGTCCAAAATGTCTTGGTATGCTGATGCCTTAAGAAATCCCTTCACAGGAACCAAGGGGCCAAGCCCAATCCCTGTAAAACAACCTTACACCATAATTCCCCCTCCACTAAATGCACAATGCAAGGTCCATAAAGGTATGGATGAGCGAGTTTGGGGTGAAGGAACTTGACTGACCTGCAACCCGATAGAACACCTATGGGATGAATTAGAGTGCAGACTGCGAGCCAGGCCTTCTCAACCAACATCAGTGCCTGGCCTCACAAATACACTTCTGGAAGAATGGTCAAACTTTCCCATGGACACACTCCTAAACCTTGTGGACAGCCTTCCCAGAAGAGTTGAAGCTGTTATAGCTGCAAAGGGTGGGTCAACTCAATATTGAACCCTTCAGGACTAAGACTGGGATGCCATTAAAGTTCATATGCGTATAAAGGCAGGTGTCCCAATATTTTTGACAATATAGTGTATATATGCATGCTCTGCTCCAGCATCATGGAAATGGAATGTTCTCTCTCCACACCTGCAGTGCTCTGATGGAGAAACCTGATGAAGGGGGAACTCTGATGGTGACACCTGATGTTAAGGGGCACACTGAAAATGGACAATTTCATTATTTGAAATGTTTTGGAAATTGTATGTTGCATATATTTTATATATATATATATATATATATATATATATATAGAGAGAGAGAGAGAGAGATATTTAGACATAAAAAGACAACAAGACTGGGCCAGGGGGCAGGGGGGCAATTGCCACCTGGGCCGCTCTGATGCTCCATAATAAGGCTGCACCGCTTCTGCCACAGACATGCCTAAAGGATTCCTGGTGAAGAGAGGTAAAAAGTCTCTGCGCTGACCTAAGGAGTGCGGGATGAAGACAAGGACAGAGCGCAGGCCTCTCCCCCCAGCATGGATTGTGTAAACTGTGTCGGAGCAGAAGCCAGATCCATGCCCTACTACTCTTCCCCCCCCGGCCAGGCCCAACCGAGTTGTCCCAGCTCCCCCGAACTGCCCTCTGCTGGCCAGGTGAGGAACCTGGATTCAGCCGGTGAGTAAAGAGTACCTGGAGCGGAGCTTCAGCCTTGAATAGGGTCAGGAGGAGGCTGGGAAGAGGGAGAGAGGGAGAGGGGCCAAGTCGCTGCACCATGGGCTTCTGATTTGTACTTGCCCCCTGGGCTGAAAGTTGCCAGTCAGCCTCTGGCTAAGGAAGTATACTGTATGCTACATGAATCATCTTCCCTTCCTCAAGATGGCTTTCAAAGTGATTTCTTAACAAAATAAAGCGTTGAGACATGGATGGATGGATAGCTTTAAATTTTTTAAAATGAACTAAATAGCGTTTTCGGTTTGTGGTGCTTATATACATTTTAGTTCTGCTTTAAATTAGGGAGCGAACGATTATCTGCAAAGCCGATATATCGAGGGCCGATATGCACTTTCCCCGATATATCTGAATCGGCGTTTTGATTTACCGATATTGCCGATATTTCGGGAAAGTGAATGTACCGGGGTGATGCTTGCAGCTAGAGGCATCACCCCGATACCGGTGTCCGTAGCCGATGGTCGGCTGTCTTGTAATGACAACCGATGTGGCTGAGAAGCTGCTCGGCTGTCATTCCAAGGAGTGGGAGGGGATGTTCCCCCCCCTCCCACCGCCTTCCGCGGCTCGCCCGGGTCTCCTGTCCCACCGGGAGACCCGGCATCCTACCTTCACCGCCGCCATCTGACCGGGTCTCCATCTGCACCGCTGCCATCTGACCGGGTCTCCATGTGCACCGCCGCTGTCTGACCTTGTCATCATTTTTTTTAAATTCGGCGCCGCCGAGTACCCGGAATTGATCTCATGTCATGATGTCACTTCCGGGTACTAGCGGCGTCAAATTCAAAATCTTACAGCATTCAAAACAACCAAACTTGGTGTTTTGAATGCTTTAAGTGCAGAGGAGGGGTTTGGGGTCTTTTAGACCCCCAGATCTGTCCACCACAGTACCTGTAGACATTAAAAAAAAAAAAAAATGAAATGAAATTTATGTCCTTTTTTTTTTTCCGCAAACAGAGCTTTCTTTTGGTGGTATTTGAACACCTCTGCACTTTTTAATAAAAAAAGAGCGGAAATTTTGAGAAAAAAATGACATTTTCAACTTTAATAATATACTCAATTTATGTCAAATATTTTGGCCAAAATGTATTTAGCTACATATCTTTGACAAAAAAAATCTCAATGAGCGTATTTTTATTGGTTTGCGCCTACAAACTACGGTGAAAATACTGGAATTTATGCAGCTTTTACTTTCTGACTGCCTATCTCAATTCATGAAGTGCTAAAATGGCAGGGCAGTACAAAAGCCCCCCAAATTACCACTTTTTGGAAAGTAGACATCCTAAGAAATGTTCTGAAAGGAGTGTTGAGCTCATGAATGTTTAATTTTTTTGTCACAGGTGTTTGAAAAATGACTAAAAAAACATTTTTTTTTTACACAAAGTTGTCATTGAAATGATATATTGCTCATGCATGCCATGGGTATATGTGTAATTATACCCCAAAATATATTCTGCTGCTTCTCCTGAGTACAGGAGACTTTTTGGGAGCCTATCTGTGTACGGGACCCCGAAAACCAATCACCACCTTCAGAATTTCAAAGGGCATACATTTTTCATTGCATTTTCTCACTACCTATCACGGTTTAGGAGGCCCTGAAATGTCAAGATACCACAAACCCCCCTCAAATGACGCCATTTTGGAAAGTAGACACCCCAAGCTGTTTGCTGTGTTTGCTGAGAGGCATGGTGAGTCCATGGAATATTTTATATTTTGCCACAAGTTTTGGGAAAATTACATATTTTTTTCTTAATTTCTTTTTTAACACAAAGTGATGACATGGGTATATGTGGAATGACACCCCAAAATATGTTCTGCTGCTTCTCCTGAGTACAGGGATACCACATGTGTGAGATTTTTTGGGAGCCTAGCTGTGTACGGGACCCCAAAAACCAATCACCACCTTCAGGTTTTCTAACGGCGTAAATTGTGCATTTTACTTGTGCACTATCTGTCACAGTTTCAGAGGCCCTGAAATTTCAAGATAGCACAAAACCCCCCCAAATGACCCCATTTTGCAAAGTAGACACTCCAAGCTATTTGCCGAGAGGCATGGTGAGACCATGGAATATTTTATATTGTGTCACAAATTCCGGGAAAATTATTATTTTTTTTTCCAAGGGTGTAAATTTTTGATTTCACTCCTGACTACCTATCACAGTTTCGGAGGCCATGAAATGCCAAGACAGCACAACCCCCCCCCCCCCAAATTACCCCTTTTCGGAAGGTAGACACCCTAAGCTATTTGCAGAGAGGCATGTTGAGTGTTTTGCAGATCTCACTTTTTGTCACAAAGTTTTGGAAATGGAAAAAAATGCATTTTCCTTTAGTCTCTTAATTTTCCAAAAAAAATGAGAGCTGAAAAATACTCACCATACCTCTCAACAAATAGCTTGGAGTGTCTACTTTGCAAAATGGGGTCATTTTGTGCTATCTTGGCATTTCATGGCCTTCAAAACTGTGATAGGTTGAAAGGAGTGAAATCAACAATTTACGCCCTTTGAAAGCCTGAAGGCGGTGATTGATTTTTGGGGTCCTGTACGCGGCTATACTGCCAAAAAGTCTCACACATGGGGTATCCCTGTACTCAGGAGAAGCAGCAGGATGTATTTTGGGGTGTCATTTTACATATACCCATAGAATGTGTGAGCAATATATCATTTACTGACAACTTTGTGTAAAAAAACAAAAACAAAAAAAAAAAAATTATCCCGAAACTTGTGGCAAAATATAAAACATTCCATGGAGTCGCCATACCTCTCAGCAAATAGCTTGGAGTGTATAATTTTCAAAATGGGGTCATTTGGGGGGTTTTTGTTCTATCTTGAAATTTCAGGGCCTCTGAAACTGTGACAGGTAGTGCCGAGGTGAAATGCACAATTTACGCCATTAGAAAACCTGAAGGTGGTGATTGGTTTTCGGGGTCCCGTACACAGCTAGGCTCCCAAAAAGTCTCACACATTTGGAATCCCTGTACTCAGGAGAAGCAGCAGAATGTATTTTGGGGTGTCATTTCACATATACCCATGGCATGTGTGAGCAATATATCATTTAGTGACAAGTTTGTGTAGAAAAAACAAAAAACAAATTGTCACCTTCCCGAAACTTAGGGCAAAATATAAAATACTCCATGGACTCAATATGCCTCTCAGCAAATAGCTTTGGGTGTTTAATTTTCAAAAAGGGGTCACCTGGGGGGTGTTTGAACTGTCCTGGCATTTTATGCTTAATCTTAGCCACACATCACCCACTCTTCTAACCACTTAAAAAACAAGCCTTTTCTGTGACTTTTTGTTTACATGAAAAAAATATTTTTTTTACTAGAAAATTACTTTGCACCCCCAAACATTATATATTTTTTTAAAGCAGAGGCCCTACAGAACAAAATGGTGGATGTTGCAAATTTTTTTGTCACACGGTATTTGCGCACAGATTTTTCAAACGCAATTTCTGCGAAAAAAAATACATTTTGTTTTTAAATTTAATGCACAAATACACTATATAATTCCAAATTGTTTGGTAAAATTTAAAAGATGATCCTATGCCCAGTACATAGATACCAAACATGGCATGCTTTAAAAATTGTGCACGCCTGTGCAGCGGCAACAAACTATGTAAATTTTTAAAAGCCTTTAAAAGTCTTTACAGGCTACCACTTTAGACTTACAGAGGAGGTCTACAGCAAGAATTACTGCCCTTGACCTGGCATTCATGGCGATACCTCACATGCATGCTGCAATTGCAGTTTACATATGACACTAGACCAACACTTGCATGCGCCTTTGCGCGCAAGCACGGGGGACAGGGGGGCTTGATTTTTTATGTTATTTTGACACCTTTCCTTTCATTTTTTTTATCATTTTTATTGTTATCACAGTGAATTTAAATATCCTCTTTGATAGCAATCTGTAGTGACAGGTACTCTTTTTTTAAATAATTGGGGTCTTTTAGACTCTAGATCTCTCCTCTGACCTTAACGCATCTGACCACACCAAAATTGGTTTGATAAAATGCTTTCCCAATGCTTTATTTCTGGCGAAACAGAAGTCATGAAATGCTTGTAGCTTCCGGTATCTTAGGCCATAGTGATGATTGGAGCCATTCTCATCTCCAATCAGCTCTATGGTTAGATAATTGAACCACCGGCTGCACTCTCGGGTTAACCGGCGGGACAGGAGAGCCCGAGAACAAACGTGGAAAGCGACAGAAGGCGGCGGGGGGGGGGGGGTCCCTTCCCACTGCTTGTAAAAGCAGTCTAGCGGCCAATCATCTGCTAGGATTGCTTTTACATGTAAGCCGACTGCTGGCTTTAAAAAACGATACAAAGATGATGCCTAAATCTGCAGGCATCATCCTGGTATAACAGCTCAAAGTCCAGCAACGTACCAGTATATTGCTGGTCCTTGTTTAGCATATAGTGTAGGTTTTTTATTTTTTCATGCAGCCTGTGGGCTGAACGAAAAAAGAGAACCTAACAGAAATCTCCGCAAGAAAATTGTGTAGTATACCCACCATTAATCGCCCAAACATCCAAACCCACTTCTTAATGGCGGGTATACATGACAAAATTCCATGTATACCTAATGGTATTTTACCTGCAGTGGTGAAATCACCTACCACAGTGCTGCCATCAGTGGTATCCATATATGCTGAATGCAAACGCTGTTTGTGTCAGAATTATAAAATCAGTGTGGCAGCCGATAAGTGTAACTGCAAAGCAAACTGGTTAACAATAGAATGAAAAGCAAACAAAGTACAGTAAAGTGCAGTAGGAAGAGTAGAAGAACAGAAAAAAAAACTCAAACGACAACTGTTTTTGGATTTTTTATTTTATTTTTTTGTACATTTTTTTGTAACTTTTTATATTTTTTTGTAATTTTTTTGTAACTTTTTGTAATTTTTTTATTCACACTTTTTTTTGTGAACTGCAACTTTCCAGGTTAGGGTCTCTCAAAATGTCGATAGCCATCGAACATCTTTCAAGACCCTGTGTTAGTGTGCCCTAAACTGTGTCGTGCTGTACCTCTACACTAAAACTCCACTAGTGTGTGGTAGCGACGGAAACAGTCCCCAATGCAGAGACCAGGTTGGTCAGGACAGTCGGGACAATAATAGCGGGTGTCACATCTAAATCCGCCCCTGCTACAGACATGACATCTTCTTTGGGGGTATCTTTGGGTAGGGGTACTCAGGAGGACTTGTGGAAAGTGCCTCTCATGCAGCCGGCTCACTGCATCTGGAAGGGGAAGTTGGGCAGGAGCACCTCCTGGATACAGGTAGGCTCCGATGATCTATTCCTGGAATTTTCGGAAAGGATCCAGTTCGTCCTGACGCTCTATATAGTACAAAGGCGTTCAGCATAGCCAATTGGAATAAACAGACACTTTTTTGTACCAGCGTCTGGCTTTATGGGCAACTAAGTACGGTGCCAAAAGCTGGTCGTTGAGGTCTACCCCTCCCATATTAAGGTTATATTCGTGGACACAGAGGGGTTTCTCCAAAACGCCAGTTGCCGTAGTAATTTGGACTGTCGTGTCTGCGTGAAGGGAGGACAGAACGAAAACATTCCGTGTATCACTCCACTTCACTGCAAGCAATTTGTCAGTTTTCAAGCAGGCTCTCTCCCTCGACTAAGACGGGAATTTACAAGCCGTTGGGGGAAGCCCTGGCGCTTAGGTCGCCCGGTGCCACATTCGCCAATTTGTAATTTGAGCAGGTGACTAAATAGTGGCGCGCTTGAATAAAAATTGTCCAAGTACAAATGGTACCCCCTTTCCGAATAAGGGTGACACCAAGTCCCAAACTATCTTGCCGCTGCTCCCTATGTAGTCTGGGCAGTTGGGGGGCTCCACAGTGCTATCTTTTCCCTCGTAAACCCGGTAACTAACCATATAGCCTGTGGCCCTGTCACAGAGCTTATACAGCTTGACCCCGTATCTGGCACCCTTGCTGGGGAGATACTGTTTCATAGCAAGGCGGCCAGTAAACTTAATCAGGGACTCATCAATGCAGACAACTGGTTGGGGGGTAAACAAGGCTGCAAACCGTTGATTGAAGTGGTTTATGAGGTGCTGAATTTTGTGGAGTCGGTCATATTCAGGGCCCCCCCAAGGATGACTGATTTTATTGTCGTTGAAATGCATAAGCCGCAGAATTTGCTCGTATCTCGCCCTGGACATGGAAGCAGAGTACACGCGCATATGGTGAATTGGGCTAGCGGACCAATATAACCGCAATTCACGCTTTTTGGTTATGCCCATGTTGAGGGAAAGGCCCAGAAAAGTCTTAAACTCGGAAACCGTTACAGGTTTCCAGCCGAATTGCCTGGCAAGGGGCGAATTTGAGTTGGCGGCGATGAATTGACCAGTGTATAAATTAGTTTGGTCCACAATAGATCTGAAAAGATCTTCCGTGAAAAACAGCTCATAAAAATTCAGGGGAGTAAAATTGGCTGTTTCCACGTGGATTCCAGGTTGGGCAGTGAATGAGGGAAGTACGGGCGCTGTAGTATCAGTGGGCTGCCAATCAGGATATGCCAGCGCATTAGGGAGGGCACCATGGGCTCCACGGGCCTGTCTTTGAATACGCGGTGGCTGCGGGACACTACTTGTGCTAGCCACCGCATCAGCTTCAACTGCACTTATGGGACTCGCCACATCACCAAGTGATACTGCAGTGCTGGTTGTTCTAGGTCCAGGGTATACTAGGCCGCTGGTGCTCGCCAGATCACCAGAAGGCTGAGCGGCACTAGTACCATCACTCTGCTCCTCTTCAACTCCAGAATGGGGGCAGGTACGCCTGGTTCTAACAGGGACCCATCCATTGTCAGAGCTGTCTGTCAGGGAGCCACTGCTCTCTTCAGGTTCGTATACTGACCCTGATTCTGCCAGTGAGGCTTCCCCATCGCTCTCATCTGACATGGTCAGTATACTGTAGGCCTCTGCACTATTGTACCACCATTTGGTCATTTTAGCAACAAAATTTACAGGTACAGTAGTGTGACTTACAGGTAAAAAAGCACCTGGCTGTCAAGGACTATTTCAACCGCTATCAACAAAAACTGCTAGTGCTAGCAAGGATCAGGTCTGACTCTGCTAACACAGCAGTTTTGTGTGTTGTGTTTATTGGAAGTGACAATAATCTATTGATTACTGCACTTGCCTGGATAGGGTGGGGTGGGCTGGGCATAGGGGCTAAACGCAGGTGCTGGCAGGAATCAGTGCTGATCGTGCAAACAACGCATTTTGGGAACCCCAAACTATTGGGAACGATAATATACTGTAGTTCTAATCAGATCAGATATTGATCTGTTCAAACTTTATACTAGTAAGGGAAGTGTATGTGTGTGTATGTGGTAATCAAGGGGTTAACTAATATTTATAACTATGCACCAGGGATCTGCGCTGTCCTAGACTGATGCTAACACTAACTAATGTCACCTGTGACACTAATAATAGTGATCAGAAAAAAAACTGTACACTATAAAAGTGACACTGTGACAAGGCAATGAAGGGGTTAACTGGGGGTGATCAGGGGGGGGATCAAGGGGTTAAATCTTTATTGGGGGGTGGCGGGAACCCTAAACCTACTTTGTAAAGAAACTAGCGCTAACTGAAGTCACAATCACACTATCACAGATATACATAAAAACGCTATATTACCTGTGTATAGTGTGCAATGTGACAGGGGGAAGGGGTCAACTGGAGGTGATCAGGGGGGGGGATCAGGGGGTTAAATATTTATTGGGGAGGTGGCGGGTATCCTAACCCTAAAAAGCAGCGCTAAACCAGGTCACAAGTCACACTAATACAGGTATATAGGAAACTGCTATATACTGTATACAGTGTTTGTTGTGACAGGGGGTGTAGGGGTTAACTGGGGTGATCAGGGGTTAGATATTTATTGGGGGGGTGGCGGGGACCCTAAACCTATTTGGGACAGAAAGTAATTCGCTAGCGCTAACTCAAGTCACAATCACACTAATACAAAAATACAGAAAACCACTACATTACCTGTATATTAGTGTGCAATGTGACCGGGGGAAAGGGGTTAACTGGGGGTGATCTGGGGGGTCAGGGGGTTAAATATTTATTGGGGGGGGGTTGGCGGGAATCCTATTCCTAAAAGGAACGGCTGCAAGTGCTAACCAGGTCACAAGTCACACTAATACAGGTATATAGGAAAATGCTATATACTGTATACAGTGTGTGTTGTGACAGGGGTGTAGGGGTTAACTGGGGGGTGATCGGGGGCTAAGTGTGCCTAGCCTAGGTGTGTGTGGGTGTGCTTGGTGCAGTACTCACAGTTCAGATCCGCTCTCTCCTCTCAATGAATCCAAAAAGGATTTGGGGAGGAGAGAGCGGGTCTTTTCTGTGCCTGTGTTTACATTACACAGGCACAGACAGTCTCTGATTGGGCAGGACCGATCAACAGGTCCAGGTCAAAAATGATTGGCCTGGATCTGATGACTGATTGGTTCTGAACCCAATCAGATCATCAGCTGGGCCGGGGGAGCACGGGAGCGTGCCCCAGAGCGGTGGGGCGAGCGACGTAGGTCTACGTCGCTTTGCCTGCAAGCGGCTGAGTGCCACAGTAAATCAACATTAAGTGGTCAGCAAGTGGTTAATGTCCGAAAATATTGGCAGATATTGGCCAATACCGATATCCGTTGACCAAAATATCGGTATCTGTGGTAAAAAACAATATCGGTCGGTCACTACTTTAAATATACAATGCCCTAGATACTAGTGAATCGAAGTGCCATCATTCACTTTCCTTTTAAAAAGGGTATATTTTTAAGACCTTTAGTAAATTTGCATAAAAAATTAAATGTTTGCTCCAGACTTAAAGTGTCACTAAACCCACATGCTGTTCATACTCAGTCACTATGATATTTGTTTTCTGTATTCTGCAAAAAAAAAACATGTAACTATAGATTTACACATGTGGCTGTATACACAGTGGTAAATGATAGCCCACTCCCTCCTCCATGCCCATTAACCAGCTAAACACACAAAATGCTCACCATAACTCTTAGCAAATACTGTACCTTGGGGTTTTACTTTACGAAAAGGGGTCATTTGGAGGGGGTTTGTGCTATCTTGGCTTTTCATGACCTCAGAAACTGTGATAGGTAGTGAGGAAATCAACAATTTACACCCTTAGAAAGCATGAAGGCAGTGATTGGTTTTCGGGGTCCTGTACACAGCTAGACTGCCAAAAAGTCTCACTTATATGTTGTCCCTGTACTCAGGAGAAGCATCTGAATGTATTTTGTGGTGTAATTTCACATATACCCATGTCATGTGTGAGCAATTTATCATTTAGTGAAAACTTTGTGTAAAAAGAAATTGTAATTTTCCCAAAACGTATAAAATATTCCATGGACTCAACATAAAGGGGTAGGAGAAGAAAAGCAGCGCCACCTCAGTGTAGATTAAAAGGTTATTTATTACATAAAAACAACGTAGTAACTCACACAGAGGAAATCGTTGATCAGCAAATGATAATAGTTCTTCTGCAACACTGCAGGGATGTTCGGGAAGTACACTGTGGCGGCCGTGGTCCTGGCTGTGCCGGTGGAGTCCGACACTTCCTGTGGTTCTGGCAGCGTTCAGTATCCAGGCTTACATCCAATAGTGGCAGGGGGGTGCTCGCGTTCGGAGCATGCGTGCTCCTTCCTCAGGCGATGCTGATTTGTGTGACAGACTGGGAGTTTTATAGCTGAGGGACTCAGGGGGCGGGAGCTTGTTGCTGTGGAGATGCGATATATACAATGAGTCATCAGGTCAGAACAGGAAGTCATATGACAGAAAGTCTCCGGGGGCGGGAGCTTGTTACTGTGGAGATGCGATATATACAATGAGTCATCAGGTCAGAACAGGAAGTCATATGACAGAAAGTCTCCGGGGGTGGGGGCCTGTTGCTGTGGAGATGCGGTATATACAATGAGTAATCTGGCCAAAAAAGGAAGTCATGTGACAGAGAGTCTCCGGGGGTGGGGGCCTGTTGCTGTGGAGATGTGGTGTATACAATCAGTTGTAAAAAAAAAAAAAAGGTATGAAATAAATAAAAATTAAAAAAAAAAAAAATATATATAATAATAAAAATGAAAATAAAAATAGAAATAATAAAAATAAAATTAGAGGTAAAGAAAAAAAAAATATTATGAAAAAACTGATAATATTTAACCTAGAAAAAATAATAAGTAATAATGCATATATACTACTATGTATAGGCACGTAAAGATGGGAATGAGATAAGTCCATGACGGAGAGGGGCTTCTCATAGTTAATTGAGATGAGGGTGGTGGTATTTAAAGGTAGAGGAAAAAGCAGAATATGAAGTATTCTGGAGAAATAATGCAGGATGTGAAGTATTGCTATATTTAGGATAATCAGTAGTAGTTTTAAAGTTGTGGGTTCACCTCAATTTCTTCATTTAAGCCCCCCGGTGTCAGGGAGTCCAGGCGATATATCCAATAGGATTCTCGAGCACACAGGCGTTTAAACCTTTCTGCTGGAGGAAGATTTTTCGGTATGGATTCAATAATCCACACTTTTAGGTCCGCTGAAGATTGGTGGTGGTGCTGCAGGAAATGTTTGGGGACGCTGCGTTTGTCGTTGCCAGCTTCAACAAACCTTCTGTGTTCCCCAAATCTTTTGCGTAGAGTGCGGATGGTGCGGCCTACGTAAAGTAGGCCGCATGGACATGACATACAGTATATTACGAACTCTGTGGAACAGTTGAAAAAATCTGGAATGGTATATTTTTGTCCTTTTGTAGAAAATTCTTTTAGGCCGTGTGTAACATGCTTGCAGGTGAGACATAATTTTTTGCGGCATTCGAACATGCCTTTGATGTTTAGAAAGGTTAGGGGTGCACTTGGTGTAGTGGGAGATTTTTGGATTTTACTTGGAGCGATATTGTTCTTTAGATTCCGAGCTCTTCTGTATGACACCAAAGGGCGGTCAGGGATACTGGCTTTTAAATGTGGATCAGCTTGGAGAATGGGCCAATGTTTCTTGAGAATGTGTTCCATTTGTTTGTACCGGTTATGAAATTTGGTGGTGAATCTCAGTGGTTGTGTATGTGGATCGAGGAGGTTTCCTTCTTTTGTGTTGTTTCTTGGTTCATTTTCTTGATAGAACGTGTCATAGAAGGCGTCATCTATGAGTTTTGGTGGATATCCCTTTTCTAAAAAATTTTTTGTCAGGTGATTGCCATGAGTGGTGAAATCCTTGGTTCGTGTGCAGTTGTGTCTGAGTCGGCAAAATTGACTTTTTGGGATGTTGTTTATCCAGCGGGGGTGATGGCAGCTTTTGAAGTGCAAATAGGAATTGCCCGCTGTAGGTTTGGTATAATTTTCAGTGAATATTGTTTGTTGGTCGTGGCAGAGTAGGAGGTCTAGGAAGGCTAAAGAGTCTTGATTTTGTACTGAAGGTAAGGCCCATATTGTTTTGATTGCAGTGATCTATGAAGGGTTGGATGGTGGGGGGTGTATCATCCCAGATAATCACTACGTCGTCGATGTAACGACCATAGAATATAATCTGGGAGGAAAAAGGATTGTTGGACCAGATGTATCTCTTTTCCCACAGGCCCATGGTCAAGTTGGCATAGCTGGGTGCGAAATTCGTACCCATAGCTGTACCATGGGTCTGTAGGTAGAAGTCGCCGTTAAACTCAAAATAATTATGAGTTAGGCAGTATTCTGTGGCTTCCAGGATAAATTGTGCTTGGCGAGGATTCATGTTTGAGTCTTCTTCTAGAAAATGTTTGACTGCTGATAGGCCTACATCATGTGGTATTGATGTGTATAGGGAGCAGACGTCCAGTGACAGCCACATGTAGGAGGGTTCCCATGTGTAGTTGGCTAGCATGTCGAGAAGATGTAAACTGTCTCTAACATAAGATGGAAGATTTTGTGCCAGTGGTTGTAAAAACTGGTCGATATAAATAGAAAAATAGCTAGTGACACTCTCCATGGCTGCCACGATGGGTCTACCGGGTGGATTGATTGGGTCTTTGTGAATCTTCGGTAGGTGATAGAAATATGGTCTGCTGTAGAGATCATGTTTCAAGAAGGCTGTTTCTGTTTTGTTAATAATTCCTTCTGATGCAGCATTATTGATGAGTTGGTGTGCTTCTGAGGTAAATTCTGGTAAAGGGTCTTTTTCTAATTTGGTATAGGTGTTTGCATCTGACAATAGTCTGGCTGATTCTTGAAGGTAGTTGGATCTATTTTGGACCACGATCCCACCACCTTTGTCGGCAGACTTAATGATGATGTTGTTGTTTTTGGTGAGATTAGCCATGGCTAGACTTTCTTCAGTGGAAAGGTTGGAGTGGGAACCTCGAGTGGTACGGTTTTGTTGGCAAAGACTATTGTCAGATGCAAACACCTAATGATTAAGCACACAGTCAGTGTGTGAAACGCGTCTACCTTGTCACGATTGTCATATTTGGATGTCCAGTCAATAAACCTGGATTTTGACTCAACCTGGAGTGCTGCCAATTCCTTTTCTTTTATCATGTGGCATTTTATAAATGGACTGAGTGTTTTTTTGCACAATTGTTTGTTTAAATGCACCGAGCACTTTACCTGTCACTTAATTAATTAGAGGTCTCTCTATTAAGATAAGAGCGTTAATTCTATTAATCATTTAAATTATGGACTTCACCAATGCACTTTACACCTGATGTATTTTTATGGAGATAGGAGTATTAATGGTTATTATCTATTTTTTGGATTGTTTACACTAATGCACTTTATTGTTATATAATACCAACATAATTTTTTATTTTCCTTCTTTGAGGGACCTCAATTTTATATAATAATCACTTTTTACTATTTCACAATCAAGTATTTATTTTAAGACTAGCCTTAACACTTCCTAGAAGCGCAGTATCCCCCACCCCTTACTATTTAAAAGAGTATAATCACTTAATATTGCACGCGATGCACCGCAAAAAAATCACCGCTATCAAACACTCATTCTATAAAAACAATAGACACTGGTAAAGGAACGTACGGACGATTTACCCATGTGGATGGCCTTGATTGGAGCAAAAACCTACTCAGTACGCTGAAAGGTTGTCTTCCTATAAGGTTATCAAGGCAAATATTTACACAGGTTCTTTGGTTATCCTACACTTTAGGCCACTTATATAACCAGGCAATGGTGTGTTATCAGGTGTTGTAGTCTACTAGTGAACTATCACCATGGTCATGTGTATATGGATATGCATAGAAAACATTTAGGCCCTGTATGGATTAAGCAATAATAAGGTTGTGAAGCATTATTCATTCCCTCATAATGAGGGAAGTCATCAGGGGACAATGATTGAAGGGATCAGCTGTCCAATTTCTTATGGAAAGTTCACAAAGTTCATAACTGTCCTGTCGATGTATTGTCACAGTGATAATAGGAGCGAGCTCAGCTTATCCCATCTTCTGATAATCTCCTGATTACCTGTTGTAAGATCCTGGCACTCTCAGTGCCTTTCTATCATATCACTTCCGGGTTGCGTTCCACCACTCAGGTAGGTGGAACGCATATAAGGTGTGTATTCCTTTAACAGTGCTGACGTCATCATCAGGCGCCGCACTGAGCGGCTATTTCAACTGACGGTCTGCACTCACACATTGTTCGTGCAACCGCTCCTGATACCTGCCTAACCTGACGCTGCCGAATCTTCCAGCTACATACCCTATATCTGGATTGACCGGAGCCTCGCTTCCTTGTCCTACACTCCCTCACTACTGGCTATTGATAAGTACCCCACAGGGGACCCCCTCTTATCAACAACGCTTGCTATCTATACCTGCATTATAAGAACTATTGCTAGCTCTAGGATACATGCTCTCCAGTATCTACCATCTGCATTTCTAAACCTAGATCGCTAGCTCTTGTGCCTATTATTTGTTACAACCTGCATTACCGAACTAAGCTTAGCAACACCTGTATATCTTGCTTGCTATTATCTATCACCTGTTGATTATACTAGATTGCTAGCTCTTGTGATTGCTATCTATCATCATCTACTATCATTCCTGTAACATCACTATCTGAGTGCTTATCATCATCTACTATCACTCCTCAGAGCCTATACCTTCAGTGTAACATCTCACTGCTACTTCAATAAATACTATCACTCCTGCAACATCATTATCTGAGTGTTTGTATATGTGCATACTGAATCAGGCTGAACCACTATGATGAGTCAAGAGAGTTGGATCAGGTGATTTAACAAGATCTCTACAAGACTACTGAGTTGAATTCTGCAGCTGCAAATCCAGTATCCTTGAGCTAAAACCCAGAGCGTTACAGATTGCACGAACCCTAAAAAATGGATTCAGCAGAAATGGCCACTCATGTGATGCACCTCACACAAAAAGTAGAAGCATTAGTTCATACTCTTACTGAAGTACAAAAGGAAAATCAAACCTTGAGACAGCAGGTGGCCCGTGTATCTCAGCTTACTGCTGCTCAACCCCGTGAGCCCAAGATAAACCCTCCACAAGTGTTTACAGGTGACCGGAAAAAATTTTGTGAGTTTAAAAACGCATGTCAATTGTTTTTCAGTTTAAAACCTCGTACTTACAATACAGACCGTATTAAAGTCTGCACTACTATCTCTTATATGTCAGGTGATCCACGGGCTTGGGCAGACTCCTTCTTTGAGAAAGATGATCCTATTCTCAATTCCTATCCTGCGTTTTTAGCAGAACTCTCCCGTCTATATGAAGACCCAAATAGGCAAAGTACTGCTGACAGTCAATTGAGAGCTTTAAAACAGGGAAGGAGACCTGTTGAAGACTTTGCAGCAGAGTTCAAGAGATGGACCCTTGATGCAGGGTGGAATGATGCATCTCTGCGTACCCAGTTCAGGCTTGGTCTATCCGAAGCCGTTAAAGACGAGCTCGCCCGAGTGGACTTACCTGGCACTTTGGATGCTTTAATACAGCTCAGTATCAACATTGACAGACGGTTACGAGAAAGGAAGGCTGAGAAAATGGGAGTACCATCACCCAATCCTTCTCGTTTCTCATCTTCTGATTCTACTCCCATGGAGGTAGGGATCATACGCTCCCCATTATCATCTGTTGAACGAGCCAGGAGAAAATCTCAGAACCTTTGCATGTATTGTGCTTCCTCTGATCATCTAATAAGCGTCTGTCCCCTTGTCCGCAAAAAAAAGGGTGAGTTTTCACATATATTATTGGGGGGTTTAACGACTTCTTTTTCTAACCCCTATCTTTTCATCCAATTAATTTTACAGTGGGACCAAAATAGAATCACTACTAAGGCTATGATCGACACAGGATCTTGTGGGAACTACATTGACACTAGTTTTGTTGCTTTAAATAAAATACCTATTATTTCAATATCTAAACCTGTCTCTGTTAGTTTAATTAATGGTATTCCCTTATCTTCTGGTCCAATCGTTAAACAAACTCAAGCACTAGTTACTGCTAACGAGTCTCATGTTGAGACAAACACTTTTGATGTGTTACCTTCACCACATTTTCCCATTATTCTGGGACTTCCCTGGTTACACATGCATCAACCAAACATCGATTGGAAAACACGAACACTGACTTTCCCCTCACACTACTGTGAGACCACGTGTAAGATCCAATCGTACCGAAATATCCTTTCCATGGTGTCAGATCAAATCACACCACCACCATGCTATCAGGATCTGGCTGAAGTTTTCCTTGAGAAAAATGCTCAAGTGTTGCCTCCCCATAGGGACTATGATTGTTCCATTGATCTACTCCCTAACAGTAAACTACCTTTCGGACATGTTTATCCATGCTTATCTCAGGATGAACTTTCTCATCTCAAACAGTATTTGGATGAGAATTTAGCGAAGGGGTTTATAAGACCCTCTACTTCTTCCACAGCTGCAGGACTTTTCTTTGTCCGCAATAAGGATCAGAGTCTCAGGCCTATCATTGACTACAGGCAATTAAATAACATCACAATAAAGGATCGCTATCCTTTACCTCTCATTCCGGAACTCATTGAACAGGTGCGTGGAGCCACTTACTTTTCAAAGTTGGATTTAAAAAGGGCATACAATCTCATCCGCATACGCAAAGGGGATGAGTGGAAGACGGCATTCAGAACTAGGTATGGATTATTCGAATATCTGGTGATGCCCTTCGGATTATGCAACGCTCCCGCAGCATTCCAGCGTTTTATAAATAACATCTTCAGAGATCTACTCGATGTTTGTGTTGTGGTATATCTGGATGATATACTCATCTACTCACAATCCTTGTCTGAACATGTAAGACATGTACGACTTGTATTATCCAGATTGCTCTCACACAATTTATATGTAAAATTGAAGAAATGCCTATTCCATATGGAGGAAGTGTTATTCCTGGGATACATCATATCAAAGAATGGCATTAAGATGGATAAAAGCAAGATATCGTGTATCCAGGATTGGCCTATACCAACAACACGTAAGGCATTACAACGATTCCTTGGGTTCTCAAACTTTTACAGAAAATTCATCAAAAACTTCTCTACCATTGTAAGACCGTTAACTCAACTCACAAGTGTGAAAAAGACGTACAAATGGTCTGAAGAAGCGAATCAAGCTTTCCGCTTGCTAAAATCAAGCTTCACTTCTGCTCCCATATTACGCCATCCAGACCCACAGACCCATCTCTACAATACATCCTAGAGGTGGATGCATCAAATATGGCTGTAGGAGCAGTTCTCTCCCAAAGACCGACAAATACGTCTCCTCTCCACCCAGTTGCTTTTTTCTCCAAAGCACTGACTGCCCCAGAGGTGAACTATCCAGTGGGTGAAAAGGAGTTACTTGCCATAAAATTGGCACTTGAAAATTGGCGACATTTACTTGAAGGTACCCGGTTGCCAATACTCATATATACGGATCACAAGAACCTCCAATACCTCCAAACCAACAAAACCCTTTCCCATCGGCAAGTGCATTGGTCATTATTCTTCCTAAGATTTAATTTCCTAGTGACCTACAAACCTGCAGATAAAAACAAGAAGGCGGATGCATTATCACGGTTAACCGAAGATAACTGTGCAGAAATCCCTTCACTCCCTATAATACCACAAGATCGTATTGTTGGCGTTGTTCGTTCCTTAAAAGAAGAGATTCTGCATAGTCTAGGATTGGATTCACCACCACCACATCTAAATTCTGATGCAGAAGGCTTCCTTTACTTTGATAACAAACTCTACATACCTCCTGACATGCGCACTAAGATCTTGGAACTAACACATGATGTACCTATGGCAGGACACATGGGTATGACCAAAACATTAAATTTACTCACCAGGCAATTTTGGTGGCCTGGAATGAAGACGTCTGTACAGAAGTTCGTTTCCTCATGTGACACCTGTGCTAGGTCCAAAATTGAGACTACAAAGCCATTCGGGCTACTTCGCAGTCTACCTATACCCAAAGTTCCATGGGAAGTTGTGTCCCTAGATTTCATAGTGGAATTACCACCTTCCAAGGGATTCACTACCATTTTAGTGTCAGTGGATCATCTGACCAAGATGGCACATTTCATTCCCATTCGCAGATTACCATCATCTAAAGAAACAGCGGAACTACTAATTAAACATGTGTTCAAGTTACATGGAATTCCAAAGACCCTTTTATCTGACCGGGGTTCACAATTTATTTCTAAGTTTTGGCAAGCTCTATGTCGTATATTACGTATTGAGCGGAAGCTTACTTCCCCCTATCACCCACAGACTAATGGACAAACTGAACGGGTCAACCAATGTATTGAACAATACTTGCGCTGTTACACCTCCTATTTACAGGATGATTGGGTGGATCTTCTTCCTCTGGCGGAATTTGCTTACAATAATGCAACCCACAATACCACTAAGCAAAGTCCGTTCTTTCTGAATTATGGGTTTCATCCCACATTTCTTCCTCCACGCATCCTACCATCAAGTAACCCGGTGGCTACTGATTACCTTACGCAAATAAAAGACTCCTTGGATTTACTGAACACCACCATCTCTCATGCCCACAGCCAACAGAAACGGTACTACGATCTTCGTAGAAGACCTTCCCCTCAGTATACCGTTGGAGATCTCGTGTGGTTATCCACGAAAAATCTGAGATTGAAAATCCCCAGCAAAAAACTTGGACCTCTGTTTTTGGGACCTTTCCCGATCGAGAAAGTCATTGGAACATCTGCAGTTCGACTCACATTACCGACAGATCTCAAGATACACCCTATATTTCACGTATCCTTACTAAAACCACATATACCTAATCAGGGAATTAGACCTACCATCTTGCCTCCACCTCCAGTACAAGTAGAAGGGGGAGAAGAATTTGAGATTCGGGAGATTTTGGATTCTCGTATCCATAGAGGAAAACTCCAGTATCTCATCAGATGGAAAAATTATGGACCTCAAGATGACACCTGGTTGGATGCTTCTGATGTTCATGCATCCAGACTTATACAAAGGTTCCACACCAAGTACCCTGAGAAACCAGTTCTATAGGCCTTCTGGAGCCGGCCTTACGGGGGGGGGGGGGGTACTGTAAGATCCTGGCACTCTCAGTGCCTTTCTATCATATCACTTCCGGGTTGCGTTCCACCACTCAGGTAGGTGGAACGCATATAAGGTGTGTATTCCTTTAACAGTGCTGACGTCATCATCAGGCGCCGCACTGAGCGGCTATTTCAACTGACGGTCTGCACTCACACATTGTTCGTGCAACCGCTCCTGATACCTGCCTAACCTGACGCTGCCGAATCTTCCAGCTACATACCCTATACCTGGATTGACCAGAGCCTCGCTACCTTGTCCTACACTCCCTCACTACTGGCTATTGATAAGTACCCCACAGGGGACCCCCTCTTATCAACAACGCTTTCTATCTATACCTGCATTATAAGAACTATTGCTAGCTCTAGGATACATGCTCTCCAGTATCTACCATCTGCATTTCTAAACCTAGATCGCTAGCTCTTGTGCCTATTATTTGTTACAACCTGCATTACCGAACTAAGCTTAGCAACACCTGTATATCTTGCTTGCTATTATCTATCACCTGTTGATTATACTAGATTGCTAGCTCTTGTGATTGCTATCTATCATCATCTACTATCATTCCTGTAACATCACTATCTGAGTGCTTATCATCATCTACTATCACTCCTCAGAGCCTATACCTTCAGTGTAACATCTCACTGCTACTTGCATAATTACTATCACTCCTGCAACATCATTATCTGAGTGTTTGTATATGTGCATACTGAATCAGGCTGAACCACTATGATGAGTCAAGAGAGTTGGATCAGGTGATTTAACAAGATCTCTACAAGACTACTGAGTGAAATTCTGCAGCTGCAAATCCAGTATCCTTGAGCTAAAACCCAGAGCGTTACACCTGTGTCCCATCATCAGTTAGGAATCATACCTGCTCCAGCTCATGCAACTTAGATGGAAATCAGTGTAGAGTGAGCGGTATTGTCAGCTGTAGATAGTAGGTCTTAATCCCTTTCATGGTCCATAAGACAGTCATAGGGGAGATCTACACCACATCTGGGGCACTCTTCCAGTGTCTCACAGATATTGTTGACATGTTGTGTCCCCACTACATACTCATCCACTTAGAATGAGTAATGCCAGCAACATGCCAGCAATATCTGAGAGACACTGAAAGAGTGCCTCAGACGTGGCATACATCTCCCCTGTGACTAACGTTTATAGTCTAGTGATGTACTAGTACATTGCTGGTCCTTGTTGGGCATATATTGGTTCTTTTTTTTATATTCAGCCTGTGGGCTGAACAAAGATAGAGATCCTAACAGATTCCTATATTCAAGTTGGTCGATATGGATGAGGAAATCTCTGCCAGAAAGTGTGTGGTATGCCCACTATTAGACCTCCCAGAATCCACCCACTTCTAATGATGGGCATACATGCAATGTTCAGGGCTAAATGAAAAAAAAAAGAACATAATAGATTCCTTCATTCACATTGATCGAAGTGGATGAAGAAATCTTTACCAAGAAAAACGTTAAAAAATATATTGCGAAGCATAGGGGAGATCCACCCTCTATGTCCACCCCATTCCCTATGCTTCGCTATATATCTTTTTTTAACTGCGATGGTGAAATCCCATCCCATCCTACAGTGCTGCGATCATTGATTTACGTATATACTGAGAGCAAACGTTGTTGCTGTCAGGATAAACAAATCAGTGCTGCAGCTGATGGGCGTACCTGAAAAGCAAACATTGGTTAACTATAAAACACAGTAACAATAAAACATTACAATATAGTAGTATACATTGCAGTAAAATAATAGAATGACAGTATCTGCAAAGCAAACTATGGTTAACAATTAAAAACACAGCAACAATAAAACATTACATTACAATAGCATACAGTACAGTAAAACAGTAGAATGGCAGTATCTGCAAAGCAAACTATGGTTAACAATGAAAAACAGTAACAATAAAACATTACAGTATAGCAGTATATTATAAAGTACAGAAAAACAGTAAGAAATTAAAATTAACCTACTAAAACGACAACTAATTTGGGCTTTTTTATTTTTTCTTTTTTTTTCAATTTTTTCAATTTTTATTTTTTTGTAACTTTTTTCACACTTTTTTTGTAACTGTAAGAAAACTTTAAATTTTCCAGGCTAGGGTCTCTCAAAATGGGATAGCCATCTAACATCTTTTGAGACCCTGTGTGCTCTAGACTCCACTAGTGTGTGGTAGCGACAAAAACAGTCCCCGATGCAGAGACGAGGTTGGCCAGGACAGGAGGGACAAAAAAAAGTGGGTGTCACACCTAAAACCGCGTTTCCTACAGACACGACCTCTTCTTTGGGGTGCTTTTTGGGTAGAGGTACCAGGAAGGACATGCAGAAAATGGCTCTCATGCAGGCGGCTCACTGCATCTGGATTGTGAATTTGGGCCACAGTAACTTCTGGATACAGAATGGCTGTGATGATCTCTTCCTGGAATTTTAGGAAGAATCCACTTCTTCCTGACGCTTTGTATAGCACATAAGCGTTCAGCAGAGCCAATTGGAATAACTATACAGACACTTTCTTGTACCAGCGCCTGGCCTTACGGGCAATTAAGTACGGCACCATCATCTGGTCATTGAAGTCCACCCCTCCCATGTTAAAGTTGTACTCGTGGACACAGAGGGGCTTCTCAACAACACCAGTCGGCATTGTAATTTTGGACAGTCATATCTGCGTGAATGGAAGACAGAACAAAAACATTCCGTGTGTCCCTCCTTTTCACTGCAAGCAATTTTTTACACTTCAAGCAGGCTCTCTCCCCACATCTAAGTCAGGAATCTACAAGCCGTTGGGGGAAGCCCCAGCGATTACTCTAGAATCAATAAGGTGACTAAAAAGTTGCACGCTTGTGTAATAATTGTCCACTTATAAATGGTCCCCCTTTCAGAATAAGGGTGACACTAAGTCCCAAACAATCTTTCTGCTGCTCCCCATGTAGTCTGGGCAGTTGGCGGGGGGGGGGGGTGGCTCCACAATGCTATTGTTTCCCTTGTAAGTTGGGAAACTACATGTATAGCCTAATTCCCTACATGTATAGCCTGTTGCCCTGTCACAGAGCTTATACATCTTGCCCCCATATCTGGCATGCTTGCTGGGGAGAAACTGTTTGAAAACAGGGCAGCCAGAAAATTTAATCGGGGACTCATTAATGCAGACAACTTGTTGGGGTATATACAAGGCTGCATATGTTTAGTTGAAGTGATTTACGAGGGGCCGAATTTTGTGGAGTCGGTCATATTAACCACTTGCCGACTGCCTAACGCCGATCTACGTCGGCAGTCAGCCCCTCACAGGCAAAGTGACGTAGGGCTACATCACTGGCTTGTGAGGGTCTAGGGAGCGAGTGCGCGCCTCCGCTCCCGCGTGGTCACGGACCCACCCGATGTCCGCCGGTCACTCTGCGATCGGCAGGGGAGAGGGAGAAAGTCAGGCGGCTTGTGTAAACAAGCTGCCTGTCATTCTCCCCTGTGTATGAAGGATGATCATACGGTTCTACTATGTAGAACCGTTGATCACTCTTCATACATCTGAAGCCACAGCCAATCACAGTAGAAAGCACGCCCCTAGGGACACACATAACCCCTCCCTTTCAAAAAAAGTTAACCCCTTCACTGCCAGTGTATTTTTAGAGTAACAGTGTATATGTATAGCACTGATTACTGTAGAAATGTCACTGGTAACCCCAAAAGTGTCAAAAATGTCAGTCAAGGGTCCGATCTGTCCGCCGCAATGTCACAGTACCGCAAAAAAAATCGCAGATCGCCGCCATTACGCGTTAAAAAAAAAACAACAAAAATGACAAAAATCTTTCCCTTTGTTAGTAAACGCGATAACTTTTGCGCAAACCAATCAAAATACGCTTTTTGCGATTTTTTTTTACCAAACATAGGTAGCATAAAACAAATTGGCCGAAAATGTTAACAAATTTGGATTTTTACATTTTTTTGGGGGGGAATTTCATATAAAAAAATGTGAAAAATATTGCTATTTTTGCAAAATGTACGCTCTTTTTTTGTTTATAGCGCGTGATCAAAAAATCGCACAGGTGATCAAATACCACCAAAAGAAAGATCTGTTTGTGGGAAAAAAAGGACGCCAAATTCGTTTAGATACAGCGTCGCACGACCGCGCAATTGTCCGTTAAAGTCATGCAGTGCCGAATCGCAAAATACCCCCTGGTCAGGAAGGGGGTAAAATCTTCCGGGGCTTAAGTGGTTTAGGGTCACCCCGAGGACGACAGAGTTGATTGTCATTGAAATGCATGAACTGCAATATTTGCTCGTATCTAGTCCTGGCCATGGCAGCAGAGAACACGGGCATATGATGAATTGGGTCAGTGGACCAATATGACCGCAACTCACTCTTTTTAGAAATGCTCATGATTAGGAATAGGCCCAGAAAGGTTCTAAATTCGGAAACAGTGATAGGTTTCCATGTAAATTCCCTAGCAAGGGTCTAATTTGGATTTGCGACGATAAATTGATCAGCAAATAAATTGCTTTTGTCCACAATAGATCTGTACAGATCTTCCATTAAAAATAACTAAAAAAAATCAAGGGGAGTAAAATGGGCTGTTTCCACCTGAATTCTGGGTTGGCCAGTGAAAGGAGGAAGTAAGGGCGCTGCAGAAGTGGTGGGCTCCCAATCAGGATTTGCAAGCACATCAGGAAGGACACTATGGGCTCTATGGGCCTGTCTTTGAATTATTGGTATCTGTGGAAACTTTTTGTGCTAGCCACCATATTAGCTTGAACTGCACTTATGGGACTCGCCACGTCACCAAGTGTTACTGCAGTGCTGGTTTGTCTATGCCCAGGATGCACTAGACCGCTGGTGCTTGCCAGTTCACCAGAAGGTTGAGCAGTACTAGTACCGACACTGTGCTGCATACGAGAACCATACGATTGTTGCACCTCAGCAACAGAAGAACGGGGTCGGGTACACCTGACCTTAGCAGGGACCATTACTCCGTCATGAGAGCTATCTGTCAGGGTGCTGCTGCTCTCTACAGGTTTGAATGCTGAGCCTGATTCTGACAGTGAGGCTTACCCATTGCTCTCATCTGTCATGCTCATCATCTTGTAGGCCTCTTCACTAGTTTACCTCTGTTTAGACATTTTTTGCCAATAAATTTATAAGTACCTAGTGTGACTCACAGGTAAAAAAGCACCTGGTTGTCAAGGAGTGTTTGAACCGCTACCAAAAGATTTATCTGCTAGCGCTAGCAGAGATCAGGCCTGACTCTGCTAATGCTGCGGTTTTGTGTGCCGTGTATTTGAAGTGACAGTAATCTGCTGATAGTGAACTTTTTGGGGGCTGGGCAGAGGTGCTAAACGCAGGTACCGGCAGGTGTCAGGGCGGATCCTGCTAACGCTGCGTTTTGTGAACACTATACTATACTATTGGGGACACTAGTTTAGTTCTGATCTGATCAAAGATATATATATATATATATATTTTTTTCTTCGTTTTCAATCTTATTTTATTAGAAAATACAAGTAAACACAAGAAAAAAGGGAATACAAAAATTCTCTCCAGAACCATCTTACTTAATACCATGTAACATAATACCAAGTATTTCATGTTAATTTTATAAATATAGATATCAAACATTTAATATCTATCAAACATTATAACTACACAGAGTACTTTATCTTACAAAAGCTTAATATATTGTAGTAAGACCAACTCATATCATAATTATAATCCCATAACTAAATGCTCCTCTGAGTATATCACTTAATCCTGATTTACAAATATGTCAAAATGTCTTAGTTGGCTTATTGACATGATGTAAAACACTCTCAACCGAACAGGGGGAAAAAGAAAAAAGAAAAAAATATATAATTATAAATAAATAAGAATAAACAAAAGAAAGAAAAAAAAAACACAATAAATATGCACAGAAAGTACGCACTCCGCTATGATGATAGATCAGCAACCCATTTAACAAACTCAGCTGAATCCCGAAATTCAACCCACACGGACCAAGTATTCACAAAACGTTCCAAATCATCAAGTTCTTGCGCAAGTAAACGTTCCAAGGCTTTAATTTTCTCCACCTCTGTCGCCCACTCCATCAGAGAGTGCACTCACTTCTGTTTGTCTCCAGTATCTAGGGATAAGGGATGATCGAACGGTTCGGGTCGACCATCGGTTCGACCCGAACATTGGCTGTTTGAGGTTCGGCCGAATTTAGAACTTTTTGCTGAAAAAGTTTGGAATTCGGCAACCAGAAGCGACCAAAATGCAATGGTTCAGGAAATGGGCTTTAAAAGCCCGTGATTGGACCAGAACCATCAGTAAAAGCCAATTTAGGGGGCAGGAGAATGCTAGGAATGTGATTGGAGTGACTAGGGGGTCCATAGTCCAATCATTAGTGAATACGCCCCCCAGTATATAAGATAGCCCCTGCCAAATTCCTAGCATTGTTATACAGGGACATGGAAGAGAGTGGAAGCAGTTCTGTGACTTCTGTTACAAAGTGTCATTTAGCAATTTTTAGTGTGAGGAAAGGGATATCTAGTGTAGTTAGGGTGCTATTTTCAACTATAGTTAGCTTTAATTATTCAGTTTCTGTAGGGAAAGTGTTAACTGTAAGGGGACCGTAGTGTAGTGTAGGGTTAACTGACTGTGACTGCTATGGAAGGGTGACAAAACCCTTCCATAGCAGGGTGACCGCTTTAGAGAAAAGATCATTTCTCTTGTGTCACATTCAGTGCACTAATATGGCTTCGCTTCTGTCAGCATTCTTTTTGCTGCAGGTGTTGATAGTGCTTTTTTGAGGGCATGTTTGGAGTCAGGCATGACATCTGAACATGTGTATAGGGGTATATATACACACACATGTATGTATATATACACCTGCACATATATAGGTGTGAAAGGAGTAGAACACTATACTTTCGCTAATGAAATAATTTGCACTAATATGGCTCCGCTCCTAACACACCTATATATGTGTAAGTGTAAAATACATATAAGTGTGTGTGTATATATATACCCCTATACAGAAGTTCAGATGTTTTGCCTGCCTCCAAAGAACCCAAAAAAATGCCAGCGCCAAAAAAAAATGCCCAGGCTTGTTCTTGCAGGCATTTTTTGGGCTCTTTGGAGGCAGGCAAAACATCTGAACTTCTGTATAGGGGTATATATATATACACACACACTTATATGTATTTTACACTTACACATATATAGGTGTGTAAGGAGAGGAGCCATATTAGTGCAAATTATTTCATTAGCAAAAGTATAGTGTTCTGCTACTTTCACACCTATATATGTGTAGGTGTGTATATATACCCCTATACAGAAGTTCAGATGTCAAGCCTGCCTCCAAAGAACCCAAAAAAATGCCCAAAAAAACGCCTACAAGAACAAACCTGGGCATTTTTTTTGGCGCTGGCATTTTTTTTGGCATTTTTTGGGTTCTTTGGAGGCAGGCAAAACATCTGAACTTCTGTATAGGGGTATATATACACACACACACTTATATGTATTTTACACTTACACATATATAGGTGTGTTAGGAGCGCAGCCATATTAGTGCAAATTATTTCATTAGCAAAAGTATAGTGTTCTGCTACTTTCACACCTATATATGTGTATGGGTATATATACATATAAGTATGTGTGTATATATACCCCTACACAGAAGTTCTGATGTTTTGCCTGCCTCCAATAACCCCCAAAAAATGCTTGATACTAAACCGGCAAGGTGTGAAAAGAGCGGAGCCATATCCCTGTTCTATAAGTGACAAAATACAAACAATCTTTTTTTTTATGGTTCTGGACATGCTACAGAGCTGAAATTTCACAGGTACACTTTTTAGACCACACAGACACTATATCCACCATTGATATAACACCATATATCAAAATCAAAAAATCTCATTTTTTTTAATTTTTTCAATAATTGGCTCTCTGTCAAAAATGACAATTTTTAAGAACTTTTTTGGTGTGATTCATAGTCCCTGCGGCATGACCCAGGACCCTAGGCACTTTTTAGGGGCATTTATTGGGTTTTAGGGCTTTAAAATGGTGTTTTTTGATTACCGAAGTTCGGGTCCCATTGATTTCAATGGGGTTATGAAATCCGGGCCAAACTTTCGGGAAGTTCGGATGTTCTGGCCGAACCGAACTTTTAAAAAGTTCAATCATCCCTACTAGGGATCACATTTCTCATAGCAGCCAAAAAATTGTGTAGGATATCTAATTTAACCAATCTGAGAGGTTCCGTGGTCTCTGTCAACCTGCAGTACAAAACAAAAATATTTTCCCATAACTTCAGGATTTGGGGGCAGTGCCACCATATATGTAGCATTGTGCCCCTATCTGAGGAACATCTCCAACATACCTCGGATGCTGTAGAATCTATATATTTGATAGTAGCCGGGCATCGATACCATCTTGTTAGTAGTTTAAACCCCTTTTCTTGAATCCTAATATCCACAGAAAATCAATGGGTTAAAACAAAGCACTTGTGCCAGTCCAAAGGGGATAAAGCATGCCAGAGTTCCCGTTCCCACACCGTAGTGTAGGAAGGGAACTCTGGGCTAAAGGCCTTAATCAGAAATCCATATAAAGAAGAGAGTACATGCTTAGGGGGGGGGGGGGGGGGTCTGTATGAAGAAGCATACCCTCAAGTTCCGATGGTTCCCCTCGGACATCTGCTAGGGAAAAAAAAGTACGTAGGTATGAAAGAACTTGTTGTCTCCACATCCATGCTGTCATCTTTTGATGGTGGTTTTGGGTGGTTTGTGCATCCGCAGAAACCACCGAAAGATGGCCGCCGCGTCTCCTCCGTGTGGGCGGCAGCGGCCATCTTTTGGGTGGTTTTTGTGGATGCACAGCGGGACATGCTGAGAGATACACTGGAGATCATTGAAATGCTCGTTTTATTCATCACTTTGTAAGTGTTCATAATCCTTATTTTTCTCAATAAATCATACGGTCTGCGCTATGATGGTGCCTTGTTTTCTGTTTCACATTGATCCATGACTTCTTGTTTGGATACTGCTGTATGGGAAGAGGATCGCCTTGGGCTTTCATAAGATTTGGGCGTTTTGGATCTCTGTTATGGGGATCATCCCTATCCGGTAAGAGGCAGTGTGAACAGGGTGTCTGGTGGTGGCTTTCCGGATTTACAGTTTGGCACCTTGCTGGCAGTTTGGGGCACTTTACAGACTCTCTTCACTTCAGTCACTTTGAGATGTTTTTAGGAGCAGCGCCACATTGTTTTATGTATAACTATACTAGTAATGTAGGTGTTTAGTGTGTGTGCCACTTACAATCAAAGGGCTCAAATTTATTACTAAATATGTGGCGGGCAATCTGACCCTATCCTGGATTGACTCTAACTAACGTTAACGCTAACAATACAGTGATCAGTAAATTATCTGTATACTGTATATAGTGACACTGTGACAGGGAGTGAAAGGGTTAACTGGGGGTTGATCAGGGGATTAAATATGTGCCTATGTGTACTGGTGTCAGTGTGGTGCTTGTGTACTCACTGTTGATGCTCTCTCCTCTCACGCTGGAACCGAAAAGGGTTCCAGGAGAGGAGATTGTATAATTTTCTGTGCCTGTGTTTACATTACACAGGAACAGGAGGTTCTGCCATTGGTCAGAACCAGTCACCAGATCCAGGCCATAAATGGTTGGCCTAGACCTAATGACTGATCGGTTCTAAACCGAATCAGATCATTGCAGGAACGGTGGGCGTACAGTTACGTTGATTCGCGCAACCAAGCCACCTTGCCACAGTAAAACTGTGGCGGGTGGTTAGCAACTGGTTAAACAGTGTGTGTTTTGTATCACTTTGTTATTTGTTATTGATAAATATTTTTATATGATGTCTTCAGGAGGATACTTTTAATTTAACGGTATCTATTTATCTGCTGGTGGCGCTGTGGTTTTAAGGGCTGATAGTTGCAGTTTCAGTGTCCAGCAGCAGGTTTCTCCCAGAAGCCAGCATATTTCAGTGATCAGCTGCTAGGTGGCTATAAAAGGCTGCTCCCACTAGCACATGGTGCATCAGTGTTTTGGGTGCTCCTGCCTTGTACTCTGGTTGCTTCATGACTTTGTTGCCATTTATTCTTGACCTTGCTTGTATTTCTGCTTTGTGCCCTGTACCCTGGGACCAGACCATATGTATATATCTTTAAGATGAGATTTATTTACAATGGATGTAACATGAACTTTAACCACTTGATGACTGCCCACCGCAGATTTACTGCGGCAGGCGGCCGCTCCTGAGCAAACCGACGTAGTACTACGTCGCTCGCTCAGGAGACTCTAGGGGGCGTGCTCCCATCCCCACTCGTCAGCCGGGGAGCCAGTGCGTGTGACAGGTGGCTCACTCGTGATCTCCCCCCGCTGACAGAGAAGGACAGGCGGCTGATGTTAACACAAGCATCTGTCATTCTCCCTGAAGTGATCACAGAGGCTATGTGATTCTGCTTTATAGGATCACATGTCTCTGTGATGATCTCACAAGCCCAACCCCTCCACAGTTAGAATCACTCCGCTAGGCTTACATTTAACCCCTTGATCACTAATAGTATTAACCCCTTCCCTGCCAATGACATTATTACAGTAACAGTGCATATTTTTAGCACTAATTACTGTAGTAATGTCACTGGTACCCCCAAAAGTGTCAAAAAGGTCAGTTAAGGGTCCGATCTGTCTGCCGCAATGTCGCACATTTACTAGTAATGTCCCAAAAAAATTGGCCTAAAATGTTAAAAAAAAATTAGATTTTTACATTTTTTTTTGGGAATGTTATATAGCAGAACGTGAAACATATTTTTTTTTTTTAAATTGTCACTCTTTTTTTGTTTATAGCGCAAAAAATAAAAATTGCACAGGTGATCAAATACCACCAAAAGAATGCTCTGTTTGTGGGAAAAAAGGACATCAATTTTATTTGGGTACATTGTCGCACGACCATGCAATTATCCGTTAAATTAACACAGTGCCGAATCGCAAAATAGGGCCTGGTCATTAAGCAGCAAAATCCTCCGGGACTAAAGTGGTTAATGGCATCCCAGTCTTAGTCCATAGGGTTCAATATTGAGTTGGCCCACCCTTTGCAGCTATAACAGCTTCAACTCTTCTGGGAAGGCTGCCCACAAGGTTTAAGAGTGTGCCTATGGGAAGGATGGACCATTCTTCCAGAAGCGCATTTGTGAGGTCAGGCACTGATGTTGGATGAGAAGGCCTGGCTTGCAATCTCTGCTCTAATTTATGCCAAAGTTGTTCTTTCAGGTTGAGGTCAGGACTCTGTGCAGGCCAGTCAAGTTCCTCCACCCCAAACTCGCTCATCTATGTCTTTATGGACCTTGCTCTGTGCACTGGTGCGCAGTCATGTTGGAACAGGAAGGGGCCATCCCAAAACTGTTCCCACAAAGCTGGGAGCATGAAATTGTCCAAAATGTCTTGGTATGCTGATGCCTTAAGGGTTCCCTTCACTGGAACTAAGGAACCAAGCAAAACACCTGAAAAACAACCCCACATTATAATCTCCCCCCTCCACCATATGATTTGGACCGGTGCACAAAGCAAGGTCCATAAAGACATGGATGAGCGATTTTGGGTTGGGGTGGAGGAACTTAACTAGCCTGAGTTGTGACCTCAACCCGATAGAACACCTTAGGGATGAATTAGAGCGGAGATTGCGAGCCAGGCCTTCTCATCCAGCATTAGTGCCTGACTTCACAAATGCGCTTCTGGAAGGATGGTCAAACATACTCATAAACACACTCCTAAACCTTGTGGACAGCCTTCCCAGAAGAGTTGAAGCTGTTATAGCTGCAAAGGGTGGGCCAAGTCAATATTGAACCCATTAGACTAAGACTGGGATGCCATTTAAGTTGTAAAGGCAGGTGTCCCAATTCTTTTGGTAATATATAGTGTATATATACCATAGTTTGTAGACGTCATAAACTTCGCAAAAACCTATTAATTAACTGCTGGGTTTTTTTGTTTTTTTTTTAAGGGACATTTACTCCTTCTCAGAATTAACCACTCCTTTTTCTTTTTTCTATCTGATCACATCAAGATCGGTGTGATAAGATGCTTTCCCAATGGTGCTGTTTACCGTATATACTCGAGTATAAGTCGACCCGAATATAAGCCAAGGCCCCTAATTTTACCACAAAAAAGTGGGAAAAAGTATTGACTCGAGTATAAGCCTAGGGTGGGAAATACAGCAGCTACTGGTAAATTTAAAAATAAAAATAGATACCAATAAAATTACACTGAAGGATCAGTAGGTTAAATGTTTACAGCACATCACACAGCACATTACAGCACATCACACAGCACATTACAGCACATCACACAGCACATTACAGCACATCACACAGCACATTACAGCACATCACACAGCACATTACAGCACATTACACAGTACATTACAGCACAATATAAAGTACATTACACAGTACATTAGGCCTTCACCTCCAAACCCCCCCTCAACCGACCCTCAACCCACATTAGGCCTTCACCTCCATACGCCCCTCCCCCCCTGAACCCACATTAGGCCTTCATCTCCAAACTCCCGCCCCCCAACCCAGGTCACCCATAAAGAGATATTAAATGAATAAAAATATATAAAATAAATTACTACATATAATATTAAAAGTACAAAAACCTTGAGATGCTGGCGTGCTCATGGTGGTCATGCTCTTCATGCAGGGCTTCGGGTTCCTTCAGTTCTTTCAGTGTCTACTGCAGCCCGGGCAGCTCATTTCAGCAGCGTGGCCGCCAGCACTGGCTCCTCCCCCATGTGACGTGCAGCGTGCAGACCGGCCAAGCTCATCCACTGACTCAATCTCCTCCGCTCTTCTGCCACAGAGGAGCCGAGCGGCGGGCATGTTATTCAGGCATATTATTCCAAAACGGTGGCGGATGCGGGCGGGCGAGGGGGGGGGGCGGTTTGGGGGGAGATTCCTAGTCATTCCCGGTCATTCCTGGTCATTCCTGTCATTCCAGACATTTCCCCCATTTTCAATTTTTTTTCTCACTCGAGTATAAGCCGAGGGTGTGCTTTTTCAGCAAAAAAAAAATGTGCTGAAAAAGTCAGCTTATACTCGAGTATATACAGTGGGTACGGAAAGTATTCAGACCCCCTTAAATTTTTCACTCTGTTATATTGCAGCCATTTGCTAAAATCATTTAGGTTCATTCTTCTTCCTCATGAATGTACACATAGCACCCCATACTGACAGAAAAACACAGAATTGTTGACATTGTTGCAGATTTATTAAAAAAGAAAAACTGAAATATCACATGGTCCTAAGTATTCAGACCCTTTGCTCAGTATTTAGTAGAAGCCCCCTTTTGATCTAATACAGCCAGGAGTCTTTTTGGGAAAGATGCAACAAGTCTTTCACACCTGGATTTGGGGATCCTCTGCCATTCCTCCTTGCAGATCCTCTCCAGTTCTGTCAGGTTGGATGGTAAACGTTGGTGGACAGCCATTTTTAGGTCTCTCCAGAGATGCTCAATTGGGTTTAAGTCAGGGCTCTGGCTGGGCCATTCAAGAACAGTCACGGAGTTGTTGTGAAGCCACTCCTTCGTTATTTTAGCTGTGTGCTTAGAGTCATTGTCTTGTTGGAAGGTAAACCTTCGGCCCAGTCTGAGGTCCAGAGCACTCTGGAGAAGGTTTTTGTCCAGGATATACCTGTACTTGGCCGCATTCATCTTTCCCTCGATTGCAACCAGTTGTCCTGTCCCTGCAGCTGAAAAACACCCCCACAGCATGATGCTGCCACCACCATGCTTCACTGTTGGGACTGTATTGGACAGGTGATGAGCAGTGCCTGGTTTTCTCCACACATACCGCTTAGAATTAAGGCCAAAAAGTTATATTTTGGTCTCATCAGACCAGAGAATCTTATTTCTCACCATCTTGGAGTCCTTCAGGTGTTTTTTAGCAAACTCCATGCGGGCTTTCATGTGTCTTACACTGAGGAGAGGCTTCCGTCGGGCCACTCTGCCATAAAGCCCCGACTGGTGGAGGGCTGCAGTGATGGTTGACTTTCTACAACTTTCTCCCATCTCCTGACTGCATCTCTGGAGCTCAGCCACAGTGATCTTTGGGTTCTTCTTTACCTCTCTCACCAAGGCTCTTCTCCCCCGATAGCTCAGTTTGGCCGGACGGCCAGCTCTAGGAAGGGTTCTGGTCGTCCCAAATGTCTTCCATTTGAGGATTATGGAGGCCACTGTGCTCTTAGGAACCTTAAGTGCAGCAGAAATCTTTTTGTAACCTTGGCCAGATCTGTGCCTTGCCACAATTCTTTTTCTGAGCTCTTCAAGCAGTTCATTTGACCTCATGATTCTCATTTGCTCTTACATGCATTGTGATCTGGAAGGTCTTATATAGACTGGTGTGTGGCTTTCCTAATCAAGTCCAATCAGTATAATCAAACACAGCTGGACTCAAATGAAGGTGTAGAACCATCTCAAGGATGATCAGAAGAAATGGAAAGCACCTGAGTTAAATATATGAGTGTCACAGCAAAGGGTCTGAATACTTAGGACCATGTGATATTTCAGTTTTTCTTTTTTAATAAATCTGCAGCAATGTCAACAATTCTGTGTTTTTCTGTCAGTATGGGGTGCTATGTGTACATTCATGAGGAAGAAGAATGAACTTAAATGATTTTAGCAAATGGCTGCAATATAACAAAGAGTGAAAAATTTAAGGGGGTCTGAATACTTTCCGTGCCCACCGTACGGTATATCTGGCGAAACCGAATTTATGAAATGCTTGTAGCTTCCGATATCTTAGGCCATAGAGATGATTGGAGCCCTCTTGGTCTCCAATCAGCTCTATGGTCAGCTGGAACCACCGGCTGCAGTCTCAGGTTACCCGGTGGAACAGGAGAGCCAGAGAAAACCATGGAAGGCGGCAGGAGGGGGGTCCCCTCCCACTGCTTGTAAAAGCAGTCTAGTCGATAATCTCTAATATTGAACCCTACGGACTAAGACTGGGATGCCACTAAAGTTCACGTCGTGTAAAGGCAGGTGTCCCAATACTTTTGGTCAAATATTTTAGATTTGATTGCTGGGGTTTATGGCACTTTAACTCTATAGTCCTTGTGGATCTTGTTCATTTCCACTATAGATGCAATTGTGGTCGTTGCTGAGGCTGAGTGTTGGCTTAACAGTAAACATAACAAATCATCAACTTACAGAGGATAGAGACACTTCCAACAGTTTGCAGAAACTAGAATTATACTGATGAGTATTTTCTTTTGTTAGATGAAAGACAGTGACATCAAAAGATGAACTGGCCACAATTCCACCCATATCTTGATATTTCTTTTATTCATGTTTTGATATTCACGTATCATTTGTGTGCAGGTTTTAATTTTGAATTCATAAATAATTTCTCAGCAACTGCTTAAAAGTAATTTGTTCATGTTATAAGTCATTGAATGCTGATATCAAAGCTTAATGAAAAGTATTAGCTTTGTACTTGAGTGACTTCACTGTGTTAAAGAGCCTGTAGTTTGTCATCAAATGTTGTGCCCAAAAGGCATTACTGTTTTTAGCGCATAGTGTTTTGGGAGTAGTTAATGGCTCTACTGCATGACATTGCATTACAATACAGTACATTAAACTACATTAAATATGACCCCTTCTAAAGCATTGCTAGTAGCAGCAGGATGCTATCTGAAGTTTGTAGTCACATTTCTGCTGGAACGTAACAAATGCTTATGGTGTACAGTTACAAAGGCCGTTCATGAGATGATCTAATTAGAAGATATTGTAATATTTAACTTCATAGAAATTGTCTTAATGGCTATCAAAACCAGTTTGGAAACTGTAAGCATATTATTATAAATCCTGGAAAGTTTTTAATTTGTCTCTCAGATTTATGCTTAAAAATAACTTTTAAATAATATCTATTCATTAAACAAAAGAAAATGCAGTGATAATAACAGTTGACAAACCCAGTACAAAAACAGAAACATAAGTCCATATAATGCATACAAAAGGTCAGTCCCAGGCAGATGATCCACATGAATAAGGGTCCATGTACACGGGACGCTGGAAATGGCCGTTTAGGAGCAGTTGGGCGTTTTTTTCAGAAGCCCCTGAACCCATCTACATTTTATCTTATCTGTCCATGTACACCAGGTCGTTTACAGTCATTTGCAGGCAGTTGCGTTCAGGGACTTTTTTTAGAACGTGATTATTTGCGTTCGAACGTGTGTTTCCCGGCGTTTCAAACGCACAAACGCGTCTGAACGCGTCCGAACGCGTCTGAACGCGATGACCCGCGTTTAGCGTTCACGTTTTTCCATTTTAAAGGGGAATAATTTTTTTGACCCCTAGGAACGGTTCTAAACGCAAACGCCCGCAAACGCGGGTACAAACGCGACCGAATGGACGTTTCAAACGTCCTAAAATATATAAAGGGACTTTTAACAACGTCCCATGTACATGGAGCCTAAAGGGAATACACCACACAGAAAAAACGTGCGAGTGACTACAAAAACAGTGAGTATTGAATCTGCATACCAGAACCTGTTGACCACTATGTTATAGGTGGTCACCTCAAGCGCAAGGGAATTGGGTCTCCCTCAAAACCATATAGCCTGGAACCACTCAGGAAGGCTTAAGAGACTCCAAGGTATCTGCAGACATGTTTTTCGAAGACAGGAATTAGAATATTCACTGCGGGTATGAGATATCACACTGGGCAGAAGAAGGTATATAGGATTCTTTTCCAAGTTTCCAAAGGACAGACCATGAGGCCAAAAAGAACCAGGTTCCAGGAAACATGTTACCCTGTGTCCAGAGGAAACACTTATAGTATTAGTGTCTCCTCCAGGCAGGGGTAACATGTTTCCTGGAACCTGGTTCTTTTTGGTCTCATGGTCTGTCCTTTGTAGACTTGGGAAAGAATCCTATATATCTTCTCCTGCCCAGTGTGATATCTCATACCCGCAGTGAATATTCTAATTCCTTTCTTCAGAAAAACATGTCTATAGATACCTTGGAGTCTCTTAAGCCTTCCTGAGTAGTTCCAGGCTATATGGTTTTGAGGGAGACCCAATTCCCTTTGCGTTTGAGGTGACCACCTTTAACATAGTGGTCCACAGGTTCCGGTAAGGAGATTCAATACTCACTTAGAGTGTGAAGTGGACTGTTTCTGTAGTCACCCTATCCTTACCTGGCACGTTTTATCTGGCTTGTGTAGTCCTTTTATTCACATGGATCATCTGCCTGGAACAGACCTTTTGTATGCATTATTATATGGACTCTTTTTCTGTTTTAGTACTGGGTTTATCAATTGTTTTTAGCGGTACACTTTCTTTTATCTACTGTTTGGAGTGTGTGTTTTTGCTCTTAGTGCTGGCAGCTTTATACTTACTCTAGCGCAGTGTTGTTTTTTAAATATCTATTCATTGGAATGCACAATGTTGTGTTACAAAAGCTAAGAAAAAATAAATCCTGTACTGTGAGAACTAGGAATTACTGGCCTTCTTCTAGTTGTTGAGCTGAGTCTGATTTCAATATTTCAAAGTCACTGACCCAAAACAAGTATGCGGATTAGAAAATCAGAGGAAAGTCGAAATATCAGATCTGCATGTTTGTGCTCAGTTAGCAATTAAAAAAATAACTAAAGGCAAATTTTTTTTTTTTTTGGACAGAATAGACACCTGTCATTTTTGTTTGCTGTCTGTGTCCCCTTCGGGAAATTCACCCTCTCTAACCAAATTTTGAGTTGTCACTAGAACAGTAACAAGGGTGTCATTCTCCATTGGGGTGACCCTGGTAACAACCCGGGATTCTCTTACTTTGGAAGGTTTTCCTCTCACTTTTAGTTATGAGACTGGAAGTCAAGGGAAATCTTGTCAATGGGACACAGATGGCACAAATAAAAAAACAAGAAGACAAAGGTTATAACCCTCCCATACTTTATTTAACCTTTTAGGCAGGTGTTGACTATCTTCTGTAGGTGGTACTGTGACAATGCTACAGGGAAAGTGTAGTCTGTTAAAGTGGTAAACCTCAGACATGAAATATGAACAAAGCATATCTCTATATAGTGTGTATTTGTCTCAATTAGAAACACTAATTTCTGTGTCATTTCTGTCTGCTGCATCGTTGCTCTGCTATTAGGATGAATTACTTGTTACAAGTGTTCGTTACACCAAGAGAAAAAAGGTGTCAGGGGAGGGGATCCCCAGCACACAGCCTCTGATTGACAGCCTCGGCTCTGTTCCTGTGTGCTGCGTGTACAGGGGTGTCCCTTCCTTCCAGTCAGCTCTCAGATTTCCTTTACTGAGCTCCACAATGTGTAATTTCAGCTCCCTGCCGCCTACATTCTGGAAGTTTAGGCAAGCTGTGAAAATTTGCCACTTTGAATGGCCGTAGAGAGGAAAGTTCTTGCAGATATACAGGTACAACATACTGTATGTAGAATCATTTTTTAACCACTTGCCTACCGGGCACTTTCAGCCCCTTCCCATCCAGGCCAATTTTCAGCTTTCAGTGCTCTCACGCTTTGAATGACAATTGCGCGGTCATGCTACACTGTACCCATATGAAATTTTTATCATTTTTTTTCACACAAATAGAGCTTTGTTTTGATGGTATTTAATCATCTCTGGGTTTTTTATTTTTTACAAAAAAAAAAGAAAAAAGACAGAAAATTTTGAAAAAAAAACGTTTTTCTTATTTTCTGCAAGTAAATTTTTAAAATAAATACATTTATCTCCTTCACTGATGTGCGCTGATGAGGCAGCACTGATGGGCACTGATAGGCTGCACTGATGGGCACTGATGAGGTGGCACTTATGGGCACTGATGAGGTGGCACTTATGGGCACTGATGAGGTGGCACTGATGAGGAGGTACTAATATGCCGCACTGATGAGCACTGATAGGCGGCACTGATAGGCGGCACTGATGAGCACTGATAGGCGGCACTGCTGGGCCCTGATTGGTGGCACTGCTGGTCACTGAGAGGCGGCACTGATGGGTGGCACTGATGGGCACTGGTAGGCGGCACTGATGGGCACTGGCGGGTGGCACTGATGAGCACTGATGGGCGGCACTGATGAGCACTGATGGGCAGCACCATCAGTGCCCACACTCAGTGCCCATAGTGCTGCCAGTCAGTGCTCATCAGTGCCTAGATGAGCAGGCACTGATGGGCACTGACTGGCAGCACTATGGGCACTGATTATGGGCACTGATGAGGGGCACTGATGGTGGGCACTTTTTTTTTTTTTTTTTACCTTGTGTAATCAGGGCACTGGTGATCAGTTCCCTGATTACATTCTTCTGTGTCCCCGGCGGCTGATCGGTTCTCCTCCTTCCTCACACTGCAGTCTCCGTGTGAGGAAGGAGCGCTGGTGATGAGAGATGATCTCATATGTTTACATATGAGATCATCTCTCATTGCATGGGCCGATCATGTGGTAAATGGCCGCTGTGATTGGCCATTTACCACGATCTGTGATTGGCTGTGTCCAAGGGATACGGCCAACACAGAATTTCCCCGATGCGCACTCGCGGGAGCGCGCAGGGAGCCTGTTTCTGGGAGGCCGTTTAAAGACGGCCTCCCGAAAATGTGAGTCCGCGCTGCAGCCATACATAGGCTATAGCGCGGATGGCAACAAGTTAAATCTCTGTTTACAACTGCTTTAATGTTTAGGGACCTATTTGATTAGCATGACAGTGTTTCTCAACCTTTTTTCAGTCATGGCGCCCTTTAACCATCATTGACAGTCTTGAGGCAACCCATTCTAAAATGTAAAAACTATTCTAATAGTTTTAATATAATGCAGCAATATTCACAATTCCAAGTAGGACACCCAACATTAGAAGTGATTTATTCTTCCAAAGCTAATACACTTTTGCAAACTGGTTATGACTAGTATTCCAATGTTTCTCTTCTCCCTCAGTTTGTCTCCATCACTCAGCTAATGTAACCCTAACACTGATGGAGAGGGGCAGAGGAGGGTCAAACAAGGATGCTATGCAGGCGAGTGACATCCTCCTTATCTACTGATGATGTCATCGGTCGTTAGGATGCCGGCAGCTAGAAGGTTGTAATGGTGCACAATGAAAACCCGTGGCTTTGTGCAACTAAAACGCAGCCTTCATCCACTCACATCTGAGAGAGGAAGAGGTGATGTGCAGGAGCAGTCTGAGGAGGATTCCTAGATTTTGCTACATTGATTTACTATGGGAATTGGGCCCTAATCATGAAGATGGTGGACATTATTATGGGGTGAGTTGCCTAGCTGAAGGGTGTGGATTCATAACAGTGGTGGATTTTGTGGTGACCCATTACGCAGCATGGGGTTTTAACACCAAAGATCACTTAATTCCCTGATTACACTGTGGACTTTGGCACTAATTATTGATTTATTGCAGTGCACATTTTTGGACTTTTGTTCATTTATACATAGTTATATGTTTATGACACTGATTCATTTATATTTTAATATGTTTGTTTTGGGTTAATGCGTGGCTAGTGGGAATATAATTTCACTTTAATTAGTTGTTGATATATATATTTTGTGTATGTGTTAATACTTGAATTGCTTTTGTGCTTTTGTTTTGCACTGTGATTGCCTAAACAGACTACATGGCGCATACTGTTTTATTGAGAGTGTATACTTTTGGATTAAGAGTTTCTGTGTTAAAATCTTAAATATTTTATATCTTTGCATTTACCTTTTATTAATTCTATAATTATTTTATTGTATTTATTGCTGCACTTTTCATTTTATTTTTGTTTATGTTCATAGGTGTGAAACACTCATTAGGTGCTAGCTGGCTGTTTATATAATAGGATCACAATATTTAACAACTTGTCACCCACCCGCAGTGGTTTTACTGTGGCTGAGTGGCCCAGTCAGGCCAGGTAATGTACCTGTACCTTGCCACCTGTCTTCTGGATTCAGGGTGCAGCTGTGGTTGAACACAGCACAAGTTTGACAGCAGATTTCAGCCAGTGATTTTGGCTGAAATCAGCTGATAGAATTCTGTGTTTACAAAAACACAGAACTCTGTGTGCATAGGAACAGCAATCATGTTGTTTCTTCTCCCTGCAAAACAGGGAGAAAGAATAGCCATATCAGAGATTAAAGCAGCACACATTACACAGTGTTAGGCACACAGCTGACCCCATTGAATGCCCCTAGATGTTAACCCCTTCCAAGCCAGTGTCATTAGTACAGTGTCAGTGTACAGTATTATCATGGATCAATGCATTAGTGTCACTAGTGACGTCAGTCAGTTAGTGACCCTCCCAGGATAATGTCTGTTAGCCCCAGTTTGCCAGCCAACCTATCACAATCACACTATGATTTGCTTTAACTTTTGCATAAACCAATTAATATACACTTCTTGTTTTTTTTTTTTTTTTTTACTTAACCACTTAAGCCCCAGCCCTATTTCGGACACTTTTTGTTTACAAGTTAAAATCAGTATTTTTTCCTAGAAAACTACTTAGAACCCCCAAACATTATATATATATATATTTTTTTCAGCAAAGACTCTGGAGAATAAAATGTCGGTGATTGCAATATTTTTTGTCACGCGGTATTTGCGCAGCGGTCTTTAAAACGCCATCTTTTTGGAAAAATTTTGAAAAATCACATTTCACTGCATTTAAAAAATACTAAACAGTAAAGTTAGCCCATTTTTTTCTATATTGGGAAAGATGATGTCACGCCGAGTAAATAGATACCCAACATGTTACGGTTTAAAATTGCGCCCCCCCGTGGGATGGCGACAAACTACGGTCAATAGAGATCTCAATAGGCGACGCTTTAAATTTATTTAACGGTTACCAGTTTAGAGTTAGAGTGTAGCTCTTTTTTTTTAATTATTGCTCATGCTCTGGCGATCGCAGCGATACCTCACATGTTTGGTTTGAACAGCGGTTTCATTTGCGGCTCGACTTCCGTATATGTTTTTTTTTTGTGCGCGAGCTAACGGTGACGGGGGCGGCTAAATTTTTTTCCCCATTTATTTTATTTATTTTTTTAACTTTATTACAGTTTTAAAAAAATAAAATAAAAATCTGATCACTTTTATTGCTGTCACAAGCAATGTAAACATCCCTTGTGACAGCAATATGCAGTGACAGGTACACTTTATGGAGGGATCGAGGGTCTAAAAGACCCTAGACCCCTCCACTACACTTCCCTGTATGCAAAACGCCAAAAACTGCGTTTTTGCATACAGCCGTTTTTCAAATTTGCCGCCTTTTGCAGCACAGTAACCCGGAAGTGACGTCATGGATGCCGCCTCCGGGTTACGTCATCGGAGACCCGATCGAAGCCGTTTCCGGCATTGATCGGGACTCCATCCAGCCGGCGGACGTGACGGCTGGGTGCTCGGGGCTCCCGGTGGGACGGGAGCCCCGGTAAAAGCCACGGAAGGCGGCGGGAGGGGGGGGACATCCCCTCCCGCCCCCCGGGTAACGATCGAGTGGCTCCCGAGCCGCATCGGTCGGTACCGACGGAAAGCCAACCGTCGGCTCTAAACCACAGTACCGGGATGATGCCTCTAGCTAGAGGCATCATCCCGTTACACTACCGCAAAGTTTACCGCCGTCATATGTCGTCCACGCAGGGATAATTGGTTAAGGTATGTAGCAAAATACATTTTGGCCTGAATTTTTGAATTTTTTCTTGTTTTTTAAATGTTTTCACCCAGTGATGATCAGATACCTTCAAAAGAAAGCTTTTTTGTGTGAAAAATGATAAAAATTGAATTTGCCTACAGTGTTGCACAACCATGCAATTGCTAGTTAAAGTAGCGCAGTGCTGAATAGCAAAAAAAAAAAAATGCCCTGGTCAGGAAAGGGATAAAACCTTCCGGAGGTCAAGTGGTTATTTTCGCACACCGTTTCTTAGGTTTATAAACAACTAAAATTCATTGTGAGAATATTTGGCCATGAAGGTATCACTTGACCCAAGAACGATAGGATTTTTGATCCCCTACCTCCTACACTAAAGAATAACATGGACGCATATCAAAGGGCAATACCTAGGGCAGAGCCACAACCCCTACACCTCACTTTTAACAGTTCTGTGGTTTACAGAACATAACTTTTTCACATACCGCTAGTATACACTTTCTGTGATTTGACCAGTGAGTTACAGAATTAACTCAAACTGTTTGTAATAGTAACAGTCACTAGCACATTGCAAACTGTATTCTGGAGTCTGGACCTTGGCGCGGATTGGAAAATTAAGTGGCAGCTACAGCCTCATTTTGTTTTCTCTCCTCTGATTAACTGAATTAGAATATGTAGGTGTAATGTGGTGCCTTTCCTACCAAAGGGCAAAAAAAGAATCTTGTGCCAGGTGATGCCCTTTAGGGACAGTATTTGCTAATATTTGTTATATCTTCCTGATCCAAAATGCTTCCTATGGCAGTGGTTCACTGAATTATAATGAGGTAACATCTTCACAAAATACTCCCATGGGCTAGACTTTCAATGACTTCGCCATTAAGAAACAGACCCACATAAAAATAATTGCACTTGCTAGTAACATGCATTTGCCTTTAGGAAGTAAAAATATTATATGGCAAATTGTAATTATCATTAAAGGTATTATGAAAAGTAATAGCTTTTCAAATATAAAGTTGCTAATATCTACAAACATGCGTTTGTTTCTATACAAAATGTTAATTTAATGACACAGTGTGAGGTTATGTCTTTCTAATGCTTAACATTAATTTTTTTTTCTTAGATGTGACACCTGGCTATCAAATAGAAAGCAATATATTTCTACAATATGAGTGTTCATGTAAGATAACATTTGCCTGGGGGTAGTATGAAGTATGAAGAAAAGACAATTTACTTTTCTAACCTACACTTCTTATCTTACTACAACATTCCCTCAATTACCGTCTCTAAAATTTTAATAAAATAGCCCAAAGATTTATTTTATTAATTTATTTACAAACAATACAAAAACAGCTACATACTCATCAACTCACTGAGGAATAGTAATTTTAATGTGTACCTTCTATACCTGCACAGTTGGGAAATGTAAATCTAAGCTAAATATAGTTTATAGTACCGTATGTCTCATTATTAGTTTTCTCTTTTAGTGTCATTGCCCTTTAAGCAGTATTTATAGTAGACCTTCAAATCCAAAACCTGTTTGTATGTGGCTCTAGCCTCCTCCCTTTCCCACAATTGGACATTTTTATTCAATAATTTATGTCTACTTTATCCTGTTGCAGACCAGCGCTATTGCTTTTCTTGCCTAGGTGAGAATTACTAAATAAAGAGTGTGCACTGCTCAGGCCAGTCATACTTGCAATAGTCCTGTGCAGTTGATCGCCCTGCCTCACCACCGTATATACTAAAGAAATAATGGCCACACACTACTATAGGGCTTGACTCAAACAAAAAGTATTTTATTCCTCCATTGTCAGATAGATAGCACAAAGGGCTAACAAACTGTTGACGCGTTTCACACAATTAAGTGCTTATTCGTAAAATGGAGGTTGTCAAGAGTGCTACTCCTTAAAAACACAACCACGAAGAGCATCACCTGTTCTAATTAGCACTCTTAACTACTCTTAGCCCCCTCATAACAAACATTTTGACAAAAACTTTTTAAAAAAACATTATACAAATAACAAACAAATATAGTTTACAACAGAAAAAGGAAATCTGAACAAATACCTAAGAAGACATAATAAAAGCCAGCTATATGCTGTACAATGTGATTAATTAAAATCATCATAGTATTCACCTATATCCAGATTGCCTTACTAGGAGCACAGATGACATCCAACCATTACATTTTCAAACAAAGAAAACATACCACCAGGAGGACCCTGTAAAAAAGCACATATATTTATAAACGAGAGCCCACATAAAAAATATATGGAATACAATATATACACAGTACCCAGACATAAACCACCCAAGAGAGAAGTATCATCATCAATCATTCATAAAAATGAGCGATATAACATTCCTGGTTCAACCCATGTGGGATACGAGTTTTTAAATGAAAAATCAAAACAACTTCTCTCTCATAGAAAGTGAAAAACATCACCACCTATTTTTTTCTATGACCTGAACGTATACTGCTGACATGTCAACTGCATGTTAATTATTTAAGTGGTGGGCAGCATTGGTAGAAATTGTTTTCTCTATGCTGTATAAGGGTTCATAGAAATGATCCTTAAGGTACCTGGTTGCATGATGAATTTATTTGGCATGACAAATTTTGCAAGTGATGACATAAATTACATAAGTAGTGTTACACTTAAAAAAATGAGCTGATCTTAAACTCCCTGTCATTTGCAGAAGAAGGAATGGTGTCCCTCCCTTAATATTTGTGCCCAGCATGGACAGGTGGAGCTGCCCCAACGGTAAAAGCTAGGTGGCAAAGAATAGGAGAGAATTACATTGCGCCTGATCCGCACATGTGCTGAGGAGTTCTGCCTGGCCTTACCACACCACCACTATTTCTACTTTTCCATTAAAATTTTCCGACAAATAAATGAGTTTAAGGAAAATAAACTTTCTTGTTCTGCACATGTCTAGCCCAAGAGCAGTCAATTACCTTTTCTCCATGAAACCAGACCAGATCTTCAGTAAACAACCCCCCAGTCAGTAAATATTTTATTCTATCTATTCATGTGACAACACTGAAGAAATTACACTTTGCTACAATGTAAAGTAGTGAGTGTACAGCTTGTATAACAGTGTAAATTTGCTGTCCCCTCAAAATAACTCAACACATGTCTAAACCGCTGGCAACAAAAGTGAGTACACCCCTAAGTAAAAATGTCCAAATTGGGCCCAAAGTGTCAATATTTTGTGTGGTCACCACTATTTTCCAGCACCGCCTTAACCCTCTTGGGCATGGAGTTCACCAGAGCTTCACAGGTTTCCACTGGAGTCCTCTTTCACTCCTCCATGAGGACATCACGGAGCTGATGGATGATAGAGACCTTGCGCTCCTCTACCTTCCTTTTGAGGATGCCCCACAGATGCTCAATTGGGTTTAGGTCTAGAGACATGCTTGGCCAGTCCATCACTCAGCTTCTTTAGCAAGGCAGTGGTCGTCTTGGAGGTGTGTTTGGGGTCGTTATCATGTTGGATTACTGCCCTGCAGCCCAGTCTCTGAAGAGAGGGGATTATGCTCTGTTTCAGTATGTCACAGTACAGGTTTGCATTCATGGTTCCCTCTATTAACTGTATCTTCCCAGTGTCAGCAGCACTCATGCAGCCCCAGACCATGACACTCCCACCACCATGCTTGACTGTAGGCAAGACACACTTGTCTTTGTACTCCTCACCTAGTTGCCGCCACACATGCATGACACCATCTGAACCAAATAAGTTTATCTTGGTCTCATCAGACCACAGGATATGGTTCCAGTAATCAATGTCCTTAGTCTACTTCTCTTCAGCAAACTGTTTGCAGGCTTTCTTGTGCATCTTTAGAAGAGATTTCCTTCTGGGATGACAGCCATGCAGATCAATTTGATGCAGTGTGCAGTGTATGGTCTGAGCACTGACAGACTGACACCCCCCCCCACCACTTCAACATCTGCAGCAATGCTGGCAGCACTCATACGTCTATTTCCCAAAGACAACTTCTGGATAGGACGCTGAGCATGTGCACTCAACTTCTTTGGTCAACCATGGTGAGGCCTGTTCTGAGTGGAACCTGTCCTTTTAAACCGTTGTATTGTCTTGGCTAATGTGCTGCAGCTCATTTTTTGGGTCTTGGCAATCTTCTTATAGCCTAGGCCATCTTTATGTAGAGCAACAAAATTATTTTTTTCAGATCCTCAGAGAGTTCTTTGGCATGAGGTGCCATGTTGAACTTCCAGTGACCAGTATGAGAGAGTGAGAGCGATAACACCAAATTTAACACACCTGCTCCCCATTCACACCTGAGAACTTGTAATACCAATGAGTCACATGACACTGGGGAGAGAAAATGGCTAATTGGGCCCAATTTGGACATTTTGACTTAGGGGTATACTCACTTTTGTTGCCAGCGGTTTAGACATTAATGGCTGTGTGTTGAGTTATTTTGTGGGGACAGCAAATTTACACTGTTATACAAGCTGTACACTCACTACTTTACATTGTAGCAAAGTGTCATTTTTTTCAGTGTTGTCACATGAAAAGATAGAATCAAATATTTACAAAAGTGTGAGGGGTGTACTCACTTTTGTGAGATACTGTACATACACATATACATAGCTCCCAACTTTTCTTGATTTGGAGGGACTGTCCCTGATATGAAACAAAGTCCCTCTGTCCCTCTTTCCTCCTCATTTGTCCCTTATTTTGGGTTGATCTCTATAGTTGTATATAAAAATAAACCTTTCATCCAATTTTTAATACTGCTGCATTTGTATATTTCAAAAGCCAGTATAGAATAGTAGTGGTAAAAAAAAAAAGCACTTGTGGGTTAACTAATCATTTTTTTGTTATTTCCCTTTAAGGATGCATGGTAGGGTGTGTGTCCTATGTCTACATACTTAGATGTCCCTCGTTTCCATCTCAAAAAGTTGGGAGATATGTATATACACTCTCCCAGGCTCCTTCAGGGCCACCCTCTTTGGGATAGGTTAGTATCAATATTCATGCTGCTTTCTGCATAGCTCCATACCTATCATCCAGAAACTTCCCAATCTCCTGGATACAGAGGATGCCATAGGAAGAACTAGAAGCAACTGAGCACACATTTCCTAACAGACCCTATACACATGCACATGTGCAGGCATAAATTCGACAACAGTTAAAGCCTGCATTACTCACTGCTAACCCCTGCACTTTGTGTTACTTACTAATAACCCCTGCACTGAGCATTACATTCTATTGATAAATAAATTGGGTATACCTGCGCTATGGAATGTGTATGTAACACAAATACATGCAAGTGAATAATTGATTGGATGGAGCGGTGGTTATGCTGCCTCCAACTTACCACTGGGGTAAGAACTGAATGGGGTTAAAAATTGTTGGTATTTGGTGCTACCACCGTGCACAAACCAAATTGTGCAAAAAACTATGCAATGTTAAAATATATATGATATAAACCTTTATAAAAAGTGCATTGTGCTCAAGTGGTTAGCCTATAGGCCAACATGTGCTGAAATGAAACAGTAAGTGCAATGTGCTGCAGAATGTGATAGTATCTGCTTGCTGGACCACAATCAATGAATAAAGTGCACTTGTGCTAAAATTAATAAGGAAAATAAATAAATTAATGTGCCAGCTTTCTATGATCAATACAAGGAGTGAAATATCTGCTGGTATTTACTTATGCAAAAAGGTACTATAAATAGCTGAACCGTGCTGAAAATATATTTATTGTGATGTCCCCTTGTTGGGGATAAAAACAGTAAAATTATAGCCGTTAGAGTGATATCCTGCTGTTGGTGCCCTGACACTCAGGTACTCTGTGTTACTCTTTGTCACTAAACTTTGTGTTACTTACTCCTGACCCCTGAACTCTTTGTTATTTACTACTAACCCTTGCACTGTGCATTACTTACTACTAACCCCTGTACTCTGCATGATTTACTATAGGCCTCAGCGCTCTGTGTTCTGTTCCTGACCTATGGGCTCTGCCTTACCTAATACTGACCTCTGAACTCTGTTACTTATTAATGACTCATGCACTTTACATTACTACTGGCCTCTACAGTCTGCATGATTTACTCCTGACAGCTGCACTCCATGTTAAATTCTACCTACCTCTGCACTATTTGCTCCTGGCCCCTACACTCTGCATTACTTACTTCTTACCTCTGAATACTGCATTTCATACTACTGAGTCATACTCTGCATCACTTACTCCTGTCCCCTAAACTCTGCATTACATATACTTACCTCTGCATTCTCCAATAATTACCCTTGACTGAAAAAAGAGTGCTGCTCCCTGGTTAACTTTGATCTTTTTTATGTAGTTCTGGTATATCTCCACTTCACTAGGATTGCCTACTACTCTTCTAGGTAATTCAGAGTTCACTACGCTGAACACACACTGCATTGCTAACTCTTTACCACAGTACTCTGTGTTACTTACTCCTGACCTTTGTGCTATGAATATCATACTTCTGACCTCTAAAATCTACATTACCTACTACTGACCCCTGCACTCTGCATTACCTATTCATTACCCCTAAACTCTCTATTACTACTCATAGCTGTAATCTGCATTACTTACTCTTGACCCTTTAAAAAAGCATACTGCACAGTGGTGATCTTCCATGTAGTTCAAGTTGATCTCCACCTCTCCGGGGTTGCCTGCCCCTTCCCTACATGATTCAGAGTGGGCAATGGTGTAATATCTCCTAACTAGTTTTATTATCCAGAATTTTTGCCATAAAAAAACCTTTAATCCATAAGCTGCCACAACAGGTGTTAAAGTACTCATCCAAAAGGTCAGTGTCTTTTTTAAAATATTTTGTGCCAATAATGTTTGTCGTGTAATTAATGTTCATCACTGTGTTAAACTGTTGGGTTGTTGCACTTTAAATAGACTGTACAGAATAAAAGTTGCAACTAGCTAAGCAAATACATTACTAATTGCAATTTGGGCTGTGTTTCTTTTCTTATCATGATAAATCTTCCTGTATATGCAATATATTAAAATTAAACTGGACACTAGGTTAACAATATACCTCTTGTAGAATTACGCATATTTTAAATGAACTCCCTGTCCCTAATTAAAGTACATTCTCCACCTATGATAGCTTGTTGGATGTTGAAAAGAGGGTGTCTCTGGAATGTTTCTTAAATTTTGGCAACTATGTATACTACATGTGGTTGGTACAGAACTTGAAATACTGAATAATGAATGAAAATAATCACAGTGGTTCTAAATCAGGAAAAAATGAATAAATTAAAAAAACTGATTTTGGTGCAATTTTTCAATTCTAGAAACATTTTGTTTGTGGTATTACACATGATACATCACATACACAATACTTTTGTCAAAAATAGCACTTACAATACATTAAGGCAAAGCAAATGGTGTGCTTAAATCAAACCGAATGACCTCCAGGTTATGAACACATAAAAAGTGACTGATAAAAGCCTTTATTCTTCTTTTAAGGCTGCATGAATTTTTGCTTACTTCCTCATAAAAAAGCAGGTTTGTTTGACAACTTCGATCTTCCATGAATTCATGCTGTCTATTGTTTAAAATATTGTATTGCAAAAACTCTTCTATGTGGTCTTTTATCAAACTCTCAAGTATTTTCCTGAATATAAAAGTTAAACTAACCGGTCTGTAATTGCTTGGTAAAGACTTTGATTTCATATTAAATATACAGGTGCATCTCATAAAATTAGAATATCATCAAAAAGTTAATTTATTTCAGTAATTCAATTCCAAAAGTGAATTGTATATTTTATATAGATGCGTTACACACAGTGATATATTTCAATCATTTATTCCTTTTAATTTTGACTTCTATGGCTTACAGCGAGTGAAATAACCCAAAATTCAGTATCTAAGAAAATTAGAATATTTCATAAGACCAATAAAAAAAAACATTTTAATACAGAAATGTTGGCTTACTGAAAAGTATGTCCATGTGCAGTATAGAATGCACTCAATACTTGGTCGGGGCTCCTTTTGCATGAATTACTGTATCAACGCAGCGTGGCATGGAGGTGATCAGCCTGTGGCACTGCTGAGGTGTTATGGAAGCCTAAGTTGCTTTGATAGCGGCCTTCAGCTTGTCTGTATTGTTGGGTCTGATGTCTCTCATCTTCCTCTTGACAATACCCCACAGATTCTCTATGATGTTTAGGTCATGCGAGTTTGCTGGCCAATCAAACACAGTGATACCATGGGTCTTATTACATCCTGTGCATCCATTAAAGCACAGCCCCCCAGTCTAACATGGCAAGGCACTCCCTGCTTCTTTTTCTGCACCCTTCCTGCTTCAAGCTAACAGACTTAGCAAATTGGATCATGCTTTTCTGGTTTTTTTTGCCTTTCTCTGGATAAACTGTGGGAATAGGGTTGTGTATAGTGGATTGTATAGGTTTTTTTTTTTTTCCTTTTGGTTGAACTAGATGGACTTGTGTCTTTTTCAACCTGTCTAACTATGTACCTATGTAACCTAAGACTGCATTGTCCACCCTCTGAAGATTGCATGTGCTGGGATACGAATTTGTAACAGTTTACTGGGGAAATTTTATTTTTTGTACTCAATGTGCAAAGCACCCACAGTAGTTGTTGTATGAGCGGGCGGCAGCTCCAGGCCCGGGCGATGTACCTGTATGTCGCTGCCTTTTTTTGTGTCTATGGGAATTTTTGACCTCTGGGCTTTTGCAGTAGCAGCAATGTGAGCAGTCGTTATGTGGTTAAAGTAAATTGTAATTTTCTTAGATGTTACAAAAGCAGAAGAGGTAAGGTTCTGAAAACATATATTATGCAGGGTAGTAGAGACATTATCGCTATGGCTATCCGTCCAGCCGATGAGACTTTGACGTTCTTCATATCTTGAGATATATTAATTAACTTTTAGACTAGGCAAACAAAGTTAGTGATGAAGATATCACTGGAAGGCGCAGTTAGCTGTACACCAAGGTATGACAGAGTAATATTTGGTGGAAGAGTGGAGTTACACTCCAGATTTGGGTTTTAGGAGAAATGTCTAAAATAATGTTGGTAATACTAGATTTGGAATAATTTATTTTATATAGGAGCCAAAAGTCTCCAGAGTGTGTTGTATAGCAGGGAGCGACACCAGGGGATTAGACAGAAGGATATCCTCCACATAGAGTCTTATTTTAAGTACCTCCGAGCCAACCAAGATACCTGGGATATTAGCATTGGCCCTAATTGAGGCTGCCAGGGGTTCCATGGTTTAAGCAAATATGGTTGGAGAGAGTGGGAAACCTTGGCGAGTGCCATTGGTGATGTTAAAGGCATTAGACAAAAGCCCAGAGGTCCAGACTCTGGCGCTAGGAAGCGAATATAGGCCCAGAATCGCTGAAAGGATAGTATCCTTGAATTAAAATTTTATGAGCACCTCTCCTAAATATATCCAATGATCCCTATCGAAAGGTTCATTTATCGAAACCCGGAAAAAGTCACAACACACGTGACGTAATGCGCAGGGAAGGTCGGAGCGTACCCGGAAGTGACGTAATCAGGAAGCGATACACACACACCAAGGCAGATGCGGATGTTTCCTTTCCTAAATGTGAGTCACTACGCTTTTTAAATAAAGATTACTTTTAATTACTACACTATGAGTGGTCTCTGTATGTACCCCTTACCCTGAGAGCAAGATACAGATCGCGGAGGAGAAGTGAGACGGTACATCCTGAGAGGGTTCCCCTCCACCCAGGACACCCTGAACTTCACCGGTATCATACAAGGCTTACTTGCAAGAAAGTGTGAGGTGAGAGGCCAGGCACACGGTTTGGAGGCACCAGCACGGGGCAACTAATACAGCACCCAAAGGTTGTCACCAATTGCATGTTTTTCTTTGTCTGGACACATTTAAACCAATCTGCATGACTGATATTATGTTTATGTATGCTTATCACATCACGAAGCACCAAGTTTGAAATTAACATGAAGTAACCCGTGGATGCGATTCTACAACAAAGAATATTGGACACTCTATACTTATATCTATATATTTTTATATATACAATTGTGTTTATTTTTTTCATCAGTTGATATTCAGTGAAGTCACACCGTTATTTCACGAAGCACATTTTCTTTCACTTGCATCTTCAATCCACAGTTTTTTCAGCCAGTGGAGCCCATTCACCTTTATTTTGCACTATTGCCATGTTTGCACACTAATATGCAATATTAGCACTTTTACACATGAATGTCTATATAAAATACATTGTTTCAAAGATTGGAACTAGATATATTAGCTATTTTATGTGTTACATTTGTATGCTATTTATTTGTTTCCTTTACACACATGATATTATTTATTTATCTACTTTATCTATCATATCATTATTTATTCAGCATCTTTTGCACATTAGCCACTGGCATTATTATTTTTGCACCTTAAAGGGTAGCGCAGCACTTTTTTACTAAGATAATGTTGGTAATACTAGATTTGGAATAAATTATTTTATATAGGGAAACTGAGCCAAAAGTCTCCAGAGTGTGTGGTATAGCAGGGAGTGACACCAGGGGATTAGACAGAAGGATGTCATTCACATAGAGTCCTATTTTAAGTACCTCTGAGCCAACCAAAATACCTGGGATATTAGCATTGGACCTAATTGATGCTGTCAGGGGTTCCATGATTAAAGCAAATATGGTTGGAGAGAGTGGGCAACCTTGACAAGTGCCATTGGTGATGTTAAAGGCGTTAGACAAAATCCCAGAGGTCCAGACTCTGGCGCTAGGAAACGAATATAGGCCCAGAATCGCTGAAAGAATAGTATCCTCAAATTCAAATTTTATGAACACCTCTCCTAAATATATCCAATGAACCCTATCGAAAGGCCTTCACCACATCTAGTGATAACAACAGAGAAGGTCTTTGAGTACACTCTGCCCATTGAATCAGGTCTATAAATCGATCAGTTCCATCAAAGGCTTGTCGCCCTTCTACAAACCCTACCTGCTCTTTATAGACAAGTTTTGGAATATATTTGGAAATCCTAGATGCCAGTATTTGTGTGTAGATTTTGATATCTGATTTCAGAAGAGAAATGGGTCTGTAATTGGCAGTGTTCTCTTGGATTTTCCAGATTTGGGGGATCATCACAATAAGTGTCTCTAAGGACTCTTTGGAGATGTTACCATTAGTGTCAAAGCTGGTGAAGGTTTTTTGAAGATGGGGGGTGACAGAATATTTTTAAAGACTTTATAATATTCATTGCTGAACCCATCTGGGCCTGGAGCTTTGTGAAGGGGTAGTTTGGAGATTGATTTGGGGATTTTAGCAATTGTAAATGGTTTAGAGAGATCATTCAGTTGATCAGGTTGGAGGAAGGACAAGTTAATGGAATGGCTTCAGGAGTGGGATGGGGATCCAGGGGAGACATTTTTAGATTTTATATCTTGGAATAAATGTAATTAAATCTGTTGGCAATGTCTTGGGGTTAGATCATTTGTTGCCCTGGGAGTCTAATGAAAATGGCATTATGGATTGCACCATTTCTTTTTTTTTTGTTTTGCCAGTATTGCGCCAGGTTTGTTGCCTTAGCCATACCAATTGGTGCATAATCTTTTAACATAAAAGTCATAAAAGACATAAAAGTCATAATTAGCATGTAGCAGTGAGTGCAATAGTGTTCTGCCTCATCTTGGGGTTTAACAGTAGACTTATAAGAGCACTCAGCTATTCTAATATCTTGCAGTAATTAAGCAATGTATTGTTTGCCAAGTTTGTTCTCCTATGCACCAATTTTGATTGAAAGGCCTCTGATGTAGGCCTTGTGCATATTCTAAAGCAGAGCATTATCCGAAACAGTACAAGAATTAGCTTCAAAGAAATGGTGGCTCTCAAACTTGATCTTCTCCTGGTGAGATGGATGGGGGAGGAGGAAAGAATTTAGTCTCCAAATCGTTTGCGGTCTTTTAGATATTGAAGCACCTATTTCCAGTGTGACTGGAGCATGGTCAGACCATGTCATTAGACCAATCTGTGTATTGCAGATTGCAGAAGATATTTGTTGACCAGGAAGACATTAAGCCTGAAGAATAATTTTTGTGTGGAGAAGTAATAGGTGTAAACCTTTTCCGAGGCATGGAAACATCTCCAAGGATTGCAGAGATCCTCAAACTGCACAAAGGAAGCTAGGGCAGAGGAGTGCCTTCTGCAGGCATTGAACGTATCAAGAGAGTGGTCAAGGAGCAAGGGCCATCCCACTCAAAACAAATGCTTCAAAGTTGCATCACTGCCGGTGTGTTGTATTAGTTGATGTAGTCACTCTGTGACATGAAGATAGTCCGCTAGATTGATGTCAGCAAAGAAATTTTGTTCCTGTTGCAGCAGACAAATCCTACATTGCTCATTCTCACCTCAAGGTGCCACACTATCCAACATAGCTCTGCTCAGGGTATCACTGATATACATTTCGCATCCTGGCTTGTAGACAACATTGAGGTTGTAATGCTGCAATCTAAGCATCATGCTCTGCAAAAACTTGGGAGCACACAAAAGGGGCTTCTTGAATAGGTTTTTGATCAGTGCCAGCTGTAATTGAATCCCTCCCATAAAGGTAATGATGAAAAAGCTGCTAAGCAAATACAATACTTAAACATTCCTTCTCAGTTTGAGCATAATTTTGCTCAGCTGATGAAAGAGCTCTGGACGCATATGCAACTGGCTGACCTTCCTGCAAAAAGCAACAACCTAGGGCATTTTTACTGGAGTCAATTTGTATCGTAATAGGCTTCGCAACATCATAGTATTTCAACACAGGGGCAGAGGTGACTAATGGCGCGTTTCCACTGAGGTTTCTGGTACGGTTCGGTTCGGTACGGTACGCTATTTATGCCGTTTCCATTATGAATGGTACCCTAATTCCGAACCGTACCGTACCACATTTTGGTACCCTTTCGTTGGGGTACCAAGCACATTAGACCCGTACCAACTGGGTGGAGCTACACTCTGCAGAACTTTGATTGGTTGACAGAGAATCGTCTATCACAGCTTTCCTGCTGTGACAAGCTACACCACGCCTATCATGAAAAGGGTACTATTGGCAGTGGAAACGCAATGCGTACTGTACCGAACCGTACCGTACTGAACCGAACCATACCGTACCACTCAGTGGAAACGAGGCATAAGCGTTTTATATCCTCTACTGCCCGGTCATGCTTGGGAACCCAGTGCCAAACTGCATCTTTGTCCAGAAGTCGCCTTAATGGCTCACACACCTCAGTGTTGCAGGAATTTCGCTAGGTATGTAACAAAGCCAATTCATCTCTGTACTGCTTTGGCATCAGCAGGCTGTGGCATGTCCACAATGGCTTTAATCCTATCCGGGTCAGCCTTTAAGCCTTTTGAAGACAGGATATGTCCATGGAAATGGACTTCCTTTACCTTGAACTAATATTTCTTTACATTAAGCTTCAGCATCACCTGCCTACAATGATCCAATAGCACTATTAAGTTTTCATTATGGTCATGCTCAGCCCCCTCATCTGTATGCAGCCAACTATAAGAATGTTTTTAGCTATTGGCTCAATTCCGTGAAGCCCACCTAATAGTTCATGCTGCTTGCGCTGGTATACCTCAGGTGCTACAGAGACGCCAAATGGTTTGCAATGGTTTGAGCCATCTCTTTTTTCCCCAAGGAGTCAAGAAAGTGGTCATTTAGCTACTCTTGTTTGCACTGTAAAAAGGCATCTCTAGCACCAACAAGTGTAAATACTTTGGGTAGTTTGTGCTAAATAATAGTGTTGGTATTAAGTAGTGTGACCGTTTCACGGCCATATTAAGAAAATTGGGATCAATGCATATTCGAATCTTCTCAGGCTTTCTGATAATTACCATGTTGCTTATCCAATCTGTAGGCTCTGATACTGAAGTTGGATGTCTTTCAGCTTCATAGTTATCTAGCTGAGCCTTACCATGTGGCTTAATGGCTATAGACACATTGTGTGGAGCACATTGTATAGGTTGAATGGTAGGATTAAGTTCAAAACAATCCTCTGTTGGACCATTGGGCCCTCAAACACATTGGACCATTGGGCCCTCAAACACATCACTGTAGACGTGAAGAATTTGCTGTTTTGCAAGTGGCCTAGTCACAGATTTTGCAGACTGATTATCAACATTGTGTAGCTCAGCAGGCATGGTGAACTGCATCAGTCCAAGGTGCTCACATGTTAAACCAGATAATAGCGGTTTTTGAACAGCTTCAACAATCTCAAAGTTCAGTTTGTGTATACAATCATGTATGCTGCATTCTTTTTGGAAAAGCCCCAATGATTCCATTAGTTCCCCTGAATACAAGTTTAGTTTGGTGCTACTAGGCTAAAGTGGTGCACTGGGTGCCAGTTTAATTTTGTCCTCTATACTTATGACATGACACGTTGCACCCGAGTCCAGCTAGCAGGGTGGGATTATATTGTTTATTTGGAGGTTTACAGACCATTTTTTGCCCTTTGCAGTACAAATTTTCCCATATGCAGGACACTTTTCTTTCTCTCGTACATGCACATTGCCACAATACTTGCATGATGCAGGCTTCCTCCCAGGTGAGTTATATAGGTGACTCTTGTCCTGAAACTTGTGCTGGTGGTTCTTAATGCTTTGCTGATGTTTAGTGGATGCATTGATATTGTCAATCAGTTTATCCTGCTCCATAGCATAGTAAGTTCTGTAGTAAGACATATCTCAATTGCTGTTTGTAGGTCTAAATCATGTTTACTCAATAGGTGGGGGCATGTGCTTTCACTGGTGATACCCAAAACTATTTTTATCATGAATAAGTTTATATTTCAGAGAGCCATACTCACAGCTTGCAACTTTTTTTCTTACTAGTGCTTGCAGCAGCCAAATATTTATCTTTCATTTATTACATTTTTAGAGGGCCTGAAGAAAGCTTCTAATGCATCCGGAATGGCTTTAGTGTCGCTCTTTTGTTCCTCTGTGAGGAACCGTTGGCTGACTTCCTGATGACGCCAATCCGGTGAAATGCATTGAGGTCTGCAGCGGTGATACTTCAAGTTTCGTCACTTCCAGTTCTTGGTGGAACGCAGTTGGCATGCACACCGGTACCTGGTGTGAACAGCAGGAGATACTGCATACCAAGTGTTTTACAGTGGGTGCCGCTCAGGGCACAACTAAATGTGAGTGCAATTATTGTTAGGGAAGCAGCGGATGCCAACACATGCCAAATCCTTAGCAACCAGGGACAACCAGTGTCCCAAAGGGGCAGGGCTTGCACTGACATCACTGACCAAATAGGGCCATGTAGCCAGTATTTGAGAAATAACATTGGGGAGCTGTCATTTACTAAGATCATTAATTGAGATTGAGAGTATCTACCATATATTTATTTTTGCAAATCTATCAGTATCTTTCATAGATGAGGATCTTAAATGCAGGAGGATGTAATTGACAATGATTTACATCGTGGGGCTTTTTAGTTTATTTTTATCTTTTAGTAAAGGACTTGCCAAAAAGTGAGATGTCTTTGTACACATTTTTTTAGTACATACCCAGTACAGGGGCCGTCACTAAATGGCGGCCCGCGGTCCATTGGTGGCCCGCAGGATGCTTCCGCCCGGACCGCGAGGCTGCCTCCTGTTATCAGTCACTGGTTTGCTGGGACCGCGGGTGTCCCAGGAACCAGTGACGTGCTGTGTGTGCTCCACGCCCCCTCCTTACTGTGGATCCCGGCTCACTCCCAGCCGGTGTCCTGCCGGGCCGCGAGTAGGGGCGTGACGTCACGCACGCCCCCTGCCCCATGCTCCTGACTGCGGCTCCCATTCAGCCGGGCAGCGAGTTGGGCGTGACATTATGTGCGCGCCCCGCCCCCTGCTGCTCGTGTCTCCTATTTTATGTTAAGGGGCACTCTAATGGGCCTATTTTATGTTAAGAGCAAGCTGATTTACACGTTTTGTTTTGACCATCAGAGTGCCCCCTAACATAAAATGTGCCCATCAGAGTGCCCCCTAACATAAAATGTGCCCATCGGAGTACCCCCTAACATAAAATGTGCCCATCAGAGTGCCCCCTAACATAAAATATGCCCATCCGAGTGCCCCCTAACATAAAATGTGCCCATCAGCATGCCCCTTATTTTATGTTAAGCGTCACGCTGATGGGCAAATTTTTTGCTAAGGGGCACGCTGATGGGCACATTTTATGTTAGGGGGCACGTTTTACACATTTTATACGCGATACGCCTGACGAAGGAGCACGGATGCTCCGAACGCATGCAACCCCTATTTTTCTCCTGCCAGGAAGTGATGTCATCAGGGATCAGAAGTCGGCAGCCGGAGCCCTGTTGTGCATGCTCCGCCGCGGCCAGTGACAACTAGCAGCCCCACAGCGGCTCGGCTATACCTCTGGAACCTCACCACCTTCTCCTATGACCACTATCCTGGAAGAGGAAGATGGATGACCCTAACAGTCTTTGTGTACCGGTCTCACCCAACCTCGGACAGTGAGTCACCAATTTTAACAGTGTTAAATAAACTTGTACTATACTAAGCTGGCGCCGCTCTCTCCTTTCTTGCATCTTCTATTTTGCTTTCTGCAGTTTATAATGCAAATTGTGAGAAGCTTGCAGTGTGCACCAAAATCAGAACAAGCAATTTCAGTACCAGATAAGAACTTTTACAACTGTGCAAGACTGAAAGATGGAGTTCAACTTTAGCAATACTAATTAGTAAGGTACAATATTTCCCAAAATTGCAAGATACATATTTGCTTTTCATGAACACCTAATCTAACCAGAATTGTAAAACTCAATAAAAGTCTATACAATCCCAAGACATGTGCATCATGATTTTTTAACCACTTGCCGACCGCCGCCCGACTATATACGGCGACGGTCAGCCCCTCCCAGGCAAAGTGACGTACCAGTACATCACTGGCCTGGGAGCGAATAGGGGGCAAACGCGCGCTGCCGGAGGCGTGCTCCCGCCCCCGTTCGTACCCGACGAAGCCGGCGCGTGTGACCGGCGGACCCGATGTCCGCCGGTCACTCGCAATCGTCGGGCAGAGAGGGAGAAAGGCAGGCGGCTAGTGTAAACAAAGCCGCCTGTCATTCTCCCCTGTGTAAAAACACAGATCACTCGGTCCTGCTATGTAGGACCGTTGATCTGTGCTATTACACCACTAGCCACATCCAATGACAGTTACAAACACGCCCCTAGGGACACACTTAACCCCTCCCTCTCCAATAAAGTTAACCCCTTCCCTCCCAGTGTCATTTTTACAGTAACAGTGCATATGTATAGCACTGATTACTGTAGTAATGTCACTGGTACCCCCAAAAGTGTCAAAAATGTCAGTCAAGGGTCCGATCTGTCCGCCGCAATGTCGCAGTACCGCAAAAAAATCGCAGATCGCCGCCATTACGCGTTAAAAAAAACAACAAAAATGACAAAAATCTTTCCCTTAGTTAGTAAACGCAATAACTTTTGCGCAAACCAATCAAAATACGCTTATTGTGATTTTTTTTTACCAAACATAGGTAGCAGAAAACAAATTGGCCAAAAATTTTAAAAAATTTTGACTTTTACATTTTTTGGGGGGGAATTTCATATAAAAAATGTGAAAAATATTGTTATTTTTGCAAAATTGTCGCTCTTTTTTTGTTTATAGCGCATGATCAAAAAATCGCACAGGTGATCAAATACCACCAAAAGAAAGCTCTGTTTGTGGGAAAAAAAGGACATCAAATTAGTTTGGGTACAGCGTCGCATGACCGCGCAATTGTCCGTTAAAATCACGCAGTGCCGAATCGCAAAATACCCCCTGGTCAGGAAGGGGGTAAAATCTTCCGGGGCTTAAGTGGTTAAGGTTATAATTGTTTGCTGCAGTTTGATGCCTGCCACAGAAAAAATAATATCCCAAAACCATTATTGTGCTCTTTAGAAGGCCATAAGGCAGCACTACTTGTACAAGAGAATGAAGACACCGTTTTGATGTCACTAGAATAATTAGTTGTTATCCATTTTATCCTGCAATGCCGTTAGGTTTAGAGTAAATTTTATTCTGTTATACAGAAAGTACTCTCCTATAGTTCTAAAAAAGTGAAGGAAATTCATTAAAATAGTTCAGATTGCAATAAAAATTATTCTTCATATAGCTTTAGAAAATAAAATAATTTTGAAACGCACTGTACTTTTAAGATCCTGGAAAGACTGTGTACACAGATTTTTTTTTTCCTTTGAATGAGTTCATTCTCTGTGGAGAGAAAGTTAGTACTTAGGACTGCTTTCATTCATTCGCGTCTCATGTATAATGTAGAACGAGGCTGCAGAAATGTTACTAAATTGCTCAGTTGATAATCTGATCTGCTGGGAATATCCTCTTGTGGATGAAAGAATAATTTGCCTTTCATGCTTTTTCACTGCTCGAGCTCATCAAGAAAAAGATTACTTTGCTACACACAGTCTCGTAAAGCAACATGGGGTAGTTTGTGTTGTGGATAGCAATGCTTATCTAAAAAAACAGCTGAGACAGCCTCTTATCATTCATGTGGTGGTCCATGTCTCAATAACCCAGTGTAGTGTATATATTTTTTTACATTTCAGATTTATATCTGCAGCACCCTGTCTCAGATAGTGGATAACCCCTTAAAGACGCAGTTTTGTAACTGCAGTGAAAAAGAGATTTATATTTCAACTATGAAATCACACAGATTTATTTTTTTTTTTTTTCCAAAAAATTACACATATTTCTAATAATCAGGAACTAAATAATAACAATTTAGAAAATGGCTTTCAACAATTGTTTTTCACCTTTTAAAATGTTCACTTTGTAGTTGGGTTCATTTTAGGTTCCAAGGTTAGGTGCCAACTTAAAAACCTTGTTACAGTAAGACACAAAGAATAAAAAGTTGAAAACTTAATTACAGTGAGACTCATATAGATAAAGAAAATCAGTAGCTGGTGCCACAAAATTTTAAAATGTTATGCTGTGGTTGAGGAAACACACAGCAAAGAGCCTTTAGCAAATCACTACAGGGTGCACATGGCTACAACTTGTGTTTTTTTCCCAAAAATGCGCAACTATGGCATTCTGAAGTAGACAAATGGTTATAAACAAATATTCATTTTTTGAGTACTTCCAAGTTTTTACGATTGTCAAAGACAACATAACCAATACAGTTTTTTTCCAATACAGTATTTTTCCACAGAGAGATTTGTTTTATGTTTAAGAGTGCCTGGGCACAATTATTTTTTTTCCTCTTTTGTTTATCTTCTCATATTTTCATTTTTTTTTTCTGAAACAGATTTAACTTAGTAGCAAAACTATATGCATACATTTTATTGTAGGCTTTAAAAACAGGAAAAGGAAAAATGTAGAGAAATAGATACATTTGATAGATACATTTGATTATTTAGATAAACCCCAGATACACAACCCAAAAAGTAACAAATTCCCTTGAGCCCCAGAACAGAACAGATTTATTTAACCAATCATTAGTAACAGGAGTCGTCCCGGAAGATTGGAAATTGGCAAATGTCGTGCCCATTCACAAAAAAGGTAGTAGGGAGGAATCGAGCAACTATAGACCAGTGAGTCTGACATCAATAGTAGGCAAATTAATGGAAACCCTATTAAAGGATAGAATTGTGGAACATCTTAAATCCCATGGATTGCAAGATGAAAAACAACATGGGTTTACTTCAGGGAGATCATGTCAAACAAATCTTATAGATTTTTTTGACTGGGTGACTAAAATAATAGACGGTGGAGGTGCAGTAGACATTGCATATCTAGATTTTAGTAAGGCTTTTGACACTGTCCCGCATAGAAGACTTATCAATAAACTACAGTCATTGAGCATGGACTCCCATATTGTTGAGTGGATTAGGCAGTGGCTGAGTGACAGACAACAGAGGGTTGTAGTTAATGGAGGTACATTCAGAACAAGGTCATGTTACCAGTGGGGTACCTCAGGTATCTGTACGGGACCAATTTTGTTTAATATCTTCATAAGTGATATTGCAAAAGGCCTCGATGGTAAGGTTTGTCTTTTTGCTGATGACACAAAGATATGTAACAGGGTTGATGTTCCTGGAGGGAAATGCCAAATGGAAAAGGATTTAGGAAAACTAGAAGAATGGTCAGAACTCTGGCAACTGAAATTTAATGTGGATAAGTGCAAGATAATGCACCTGGGGCGTAAAAACCCAAGGGCAGAATATAGAATATTTGACACAGTCCTGACCTCAGTATCTGAGGAAAGGGATTTAGGAGTAATTATTTCAGAAGACTTAAAGGTGGAAGGACAATGTAATAGAGCAGCACGAAATGCCAGCAGAATGCTTGGATGTATAGGGAGAGGTATAAGCAGTAGAAAGAGAGAAGTGCTTATGCCGCTGTACAGAACACTAGTGAGACCCCACTTGGAGTATTGTGCGCAGTACTGGAGGCCATATCTCCAGAAGGATATATATACTCTAGAGAGAGTTCAGAGAAGAGCTACTAAACTAGTACATGGATTGCAGGAAAAAACTTACCAGGAAAGGTTAAAGGACCTTAACATGTATAGCTTGGAAGAAAGAAGAGACAGAGGGGATATGATAGAAACTTTTAAATACATAAAGGGAATCAACTCGGTAAAGGAGGAGAGCATATTTAAAAGAAGAAAAACTACCACAAGAGGACACAGTTTTAAATTAGAGGGGCAAAGGTTTAAAAGTAATATGAGAAAGTATTACTTTACTGAGAGAGTAGTGGATGCATGGAATAACCTTCCTGCAGAAGTGGTAGCTGCAAATACAGTGAAGGAGTTTAAGCATGCATGGGATAGGCATAAGGCTATCCTTCATATAAGATAGGGCCAGGGACTATTCATAGGATTCAGATATATTGGGCAGACTAGATGGGCCAAATGGTTCTTATCTGCCGACACATTCTATGTTTCTATGACCCAGCCTGAGGGTCAGTCAAAGCATTTTTCAAGGCCCTGGGTTTACTCTGATGATCCTTACTTGCCCACTCAACAGAAACTTAGGTCACTATGTCAGGGTAAATGCACTGCTAAATAATACTGTTCTGACTCAGGGTGGAATGAAGCTATTTCAGATAAGGCTTTTAGACTCCATCAAGGACTCCTTAGAACACTACCCTGAACCAAAGTCATTGAATGAAGCCATGCATGTCGCCATCCATACAGACAGGTGTTTATTGGAAAGGCATACATAGAGGGTAGTTTTTCCTCCCTAGTATGCTGCCCACTCCTTCATCAGAACTTCCTGAACCCTCTCAACATCTCCAGGAGGAGGAGCCCATGCAAATTGCTACTCATTAATCCTATGGGGAAAAAGCTAGAAGAAGATCCCAGGGACTCTGCTTATACTGTGGCAACCACAAGCACTTTGTTGCCAGCTGCCCCAATAAGCCAGAGAACACATTAAGAGTCTAGGGCAGGTGAGGTCTGCCTATTTAGACTATACTGTGCCAGGTTCCCCCGAGATAAACTATTTGTACCTGCACAATTTAGTTCTGCCACGTTTTCTCATCACCTCTCAGTTTTCATAGATTCTAGTGCTGCTAGCAATTTAATTGATAGTGACTTAGCACACCATCCAAAGATTGCCTTGACTAATGTGCACAAACCCTTTTCAGTCTTGTTGATAATTCTCCTTTGTCCATGGGCCTGGTCACCTTGTGCACTGTACCTATTACTCTGACAATTGGGGAATTTCATAGGGAGATAATCAGCTTCTACTTGATAACATTTGTTTATCCCCTTATCTTAGTTTATCCTTGGCTTAAAGTTCATAACCCACACATAGATTGGGCTACAGGAGAGATTAGGTCCTGTGCCCAGACCTATCTCCAGAACTAAACAAATAAACTGTTGGTGCAAAGCACCTATCCCCTGCGCTCTGAGTGGTGCAATCCTCTATCCAAGTCGGCTACAGATTTGCAGATGTCGAGAACTGTTGACATGGCAAACTTGGAATGCTTCAGCCTTGCAGCCCCTCACAAGACCAGGGTGGTCTGAGCACACTAAAAATGATAAACAAACACAAGGGCGCACCGGCCTAGTGCATTATCCTTTAAGCAGGTTTATTAAAAGTAATGGAATAAAAATACTCACTAACGAGTTCTTGATAAAAAGCACATCAAACAAAGTTTAAAATCCTCAGCATCGAGATCGGGATTGGATCGTCCCCCGAAAGTGTATAGGCTTACACGTTTCGAGGCAGCGCCTCTTCTTCAAAGCCTAGAAAGCATGTCTAAGCCCATGCTTTATATAATGGACAATGACTCAGTGGACCAAATACAATTGGGTAGGGCCCCTCCCTTATTTTATCATGGTAGATGGGAGTCTGTGGGCAGGGACCTCATGCACATGCCCTGGAGAGGGAGGGGCCCTACCCAATTGTATCTGGTCCACTGAGTCATTGTCCATTATATAAAGCATGGGCTTAGACATGCTTTCTAGGCTCTGAAGAAGAGGCGCTGCCTCAAAACGAGTAAGCATATACAGCCTGTAAAGTTGTGTATCTGTAGCATGCTGCAGCAAAAATGCTGTTTCTAAAGAAAAAAAAATCAGTCAAATCCCTTTTAAAATGACTTGCAGATACAATTACTGGCACCCGGCTTTTGAAAAAATAAAGAAAAAATGGCATGGTGTCTCCCCCTCAGTCCATACCGGGCCCTTCAGGTCTGATATGGCATTTATTGGGAACCCCACACGAAAAAAAAACAAACACGTGGGCCCTCCCCCCAAATCCATACCAGACCTGTATCCGAGCATGCAGCCTGGAAGGTCAGGAAAGGGGAGGGGAAGAGCAAGCACCCCCTCCCCTCCTGAACTATACCAGGGCACATGCCCTCAACAGGGGGGCGTGGATGCTTTGGGGCAGGGGGTGCTCCAAAGCACCTTGTCCCCATGTTGATGGGGACAAGGGCCTCTTCCCAACAACCCTGGGCTGTGGTTTAACAAGGGGGCCCCCAGATCCCACCCCCCATGTGAATGGGTATCGGGTACATCATACCCTTACCCGTTTACCAAAAAAGTGTCAAAAACTGATAACCGCAACAAACAGGTTTTTGACAAGTCCTTTATTAAAAAATAAAAAAATAGGCATAATTGATGATGGATTTACATCGAGGGACACTATTTTAAATTTTTTATTTTTTCAATAAAGGACTTGTCAAAAACTGTTTCTTGTTGTTATTACTTTTTGACACTTTTTTGGTGAATGAGTAGGGGTACGATGTAGGGATCTGGGGCCCCCCTTGTTAAAGAGGGCTTCCAGATTCTGATAAGCCCACCGCCCACCCACCCTGAGAACCACAGCCCAGGGTTGTTGGAAAGAGGCCCTTGTCCCCATAAACATGGGGGCAAGGTGCTTTGGGGTGGGGGGGCAGGGCCCCCCGTCCCAAAGCACCCACCGCCCCATGTTGAGGGCATGTGGCATGGTATGGTTCGGGTGGGGCGCTCACTTATCCCCTTCCCTTTCCTGACCTGCTGACCTCCTGACCAACTTCTGGAGAGGGAGCCAGATCACCGACCCCCTTTGCTACCAGAGGATATCTCACCATGCCAGGTACCACACTCATCACCCGGCTTCAATGTACCTTGCACAAGTCCTTGTTACCCATAGCAACTGCTAGACTTGTCCTGCTTGTCTTGGTGAGTAGATCTTTGTTGTGGCATTACTTCATTACCGACATGTGCTTTACTGACCCTAGTTCTTTTATATGGAACCATCATGAACCCCTTTTAAAAAACTTCAGACCAGGCTTAGAACAGTTGATGCAACTTTACTTAAATGTTTTGGCAGCTCAGTCCAACGCGAACAAATACAAAAGAACTATCTCTACTTTTCCGGCCAAGCATACCTTCACAGTCCATGGTAGTCCATGATAGGTGTTCTTCAGAAACTGTTAGATTTCTGGGCTTCCAGTTCATCCAACTGACTGCAAGGCACAGCAGTCCTCCTCTGTGGTAGTAATGGCATTTCCTCTTCAGCAAGCCAGAGCAGAACCCTTTCTTATCCCTTATTTATACCACAGGGTAAATAGGCTGGGTCCAAAAAGCCTGGGAACAGCAACGTACAGCATTAACCCCTTCCCCAACCTGGACCGACCACTACCTAACTAACATTCTGTAGGCAATCTGCCTACAGGTCTTTTACATTGAGTTGGAAACGAAACATGGCTGATTTCTGATTTCATTGGGATTTACCATATCACCACAACTTCAACGAGCATCAATGTTACATTGTGTAAAGGGGTTTCTTTATTGAACTGTAACAAGAGAACATACATTCTAAGCCCCTCATTTAGACCATTCTTACACAGGCTAGTCAAAATAGGTGTTGTGTGTGTGTGTTCATTTTTAGTTAGTTAGGTTTATCCTGGAATTTTACTTTAATAGATATTTTAGTATCTATTTGCTCTATACTACCTCACATTTTATTTTGAATAAATTAATTGAATTAAAATGTTTTTGAGTGCACTAAAAGTAATTTTAGTTTTTTTTTATGAAAACATACATTTAATAAACAGTTGTGCAAATATCTTGCAACATAAACAAATTGCAGCTACCATTTGTTTTTCTATATGGTCTCTGCATTCAGAAATTATATAACATACTGTAGGTGTACAAAAAAATGAACATTTTGCTCTAGAGGGAAATTGGTTGCTTGAAAAAATGCAAAGTAACAACATTGTACTAAGCAAACGTAAAAGTATTCACATTACATTCAGCACTACAGACAACAAACATTTATGACAAGCAAGGTAATGTGCAAATAAATAAAAAAAAAAAACATATCAAATTGTACACGCAAATCCTAAATAGATAAATGAAACCTAAAATAAAAATCAGTTCATAATTGCTTCCATGTAATCAAGGTTGTCTTTAGCGCAGGGCAAAAGGGGCAGCTGCCTCATACCCAGTCATTGTAGTGGGGCCCAAAGCAGCTGAGCTGTCCCTTGAGCCAGCAATGCCTGTAAATTGTTGATAAGTGGATTTGACTATAACTTAAGAGATGATGGCGGAACTGAACGTTGGTGTGCTGGTGATTGGTTGGGCGTTATGTCTGCAGCTTGTTCTGTGATTGGTCAGCTCAGTAAGGTAAATCTTATCCAAGGAGAGCGCCTGTCAGTCCTGGGCACAGTCCCCCCCGGCCCCTCTCCCTCGGCATCTCCAGCAAGCAGTCCGCCTTCTGAAGAACTTCTTCACCGGAGGGTTCAGCGGGATGTGCCTGGTTTTCACCTGATATCATCTGGACACTATCAAGGGGAGACCACTTGGGAAGGGGGATGCAGGGACATTTGAAGGTAGGGAAGGGGGCCCTGTGCAATGATGGGGTAGTATGGGGGAGGGGGTCCTATGTAAAGATGGGGGTAGTATAGGGGAGGGGGTCCTGTGCATCAATGGGGGTAGTATGGGGGAGATGACATCTAATTATGGAAGAGAGGGGTCCTGTGTAATGATGGGGGTAGTATGGGAAGGGGGTCCTGTGTAATGATGGGGGTAGTATGGGGTCCTGTGTAATTATGGTGCTAATGTCAGGGAGAGGTTCCTAGTGTAATTATGGAGATAGTATGAGGGAGGGGTACTGTGTAAAAATGGGGGTAGTATGGGGGAGGGAGTCCTGTGTAATGATAGGAGTAGTATGTGGGAGAGGTCCTGTGTAATGATGGGGGAAGTATAGAAGAAGGGTCCTGTAATGATGGGGGTAGTACTGGGGAGGGGGACCTTTGTAAAGATGGGATAGTATGGGGGAGGGGTCTTGTGCAATGAAAGAGGAGGCGGGATCCTATGTATTTATGTTTTTTTTTTGGGATGTTGGGGTGGAGAGTGAAACTGCATGGGGGGGGGGGCGGAGTTGTGCAAGGAAATTTTTGACCAGGGTCCAATCAATATTAAAGATGGCCCTGTTTGTAATCAAAGTGTTCTGTGCGGATTCAGTCTTGCAGTATGTAAGAAAACAAATATGATAATTACAATTCCAGTGCTTTTTAATCCAGTAGACACCACACACTTGGTGTCACTCATGAAAACACAATGTCCCTTCACTAATTTGCTGGACAGACACTCAATAGCATTAGTTGCCTCTCTATTAACAGATTGGAAAACTTTGCTTTTAACTGCAGTGATTTAATCACTTCCGGACCGCCTGCCGCATATTTACGTTGGTACATTGACATTAAATATTGGTGCAATGGCAGCAGATAGCTGCCAAAACCCTGGTATTTCCTTACTTGGCCGGCAGTTCTCTTTCACATAAAGGTGGTCTCAGTGGCGGATTCACCACTGAATCACTTTTATGGGTGGCGGGAGAGGCGGCCCCTCCCACTCCTGCGGCTTCATGGTCATTTTCCCTGCTTACTGGAGCCATCGGTAGCGGGGAAAACTATCCGGTCCTCTGAGGTGCTGTGCAGGAAGTCGAGTGAGGGCAAGATGGCCCCCACTCGACTCTATGGTCTTGGTCATATGTCACTTCGGCCCAATGGCCTTTAAGGGCCCATTTACTTTCTTGCTGAAAAAATTACATTTTTTTTTCTTTTTTTTTGTAGAAGTGTAGAAGTGAGATCTGAGTTCTTTTTGGCCTCAGATTCCACATTAAAGAGGACCTGTCCTGCTTATTTCTATTATAAGGGATGTTTAATTTCCTTGTAATAGGAATAAAAGTGAAAGATAAATAGGAAAATAAAATTTCTTCCGAGCTCGCACGCAGAAGCGAACGCATACGCATGTCGTTCCCGCATATGTAAACGGTGTTCAAACCATACATGTGAGGTATCGCCTTGATCTTTAGAGTGATAGCAATAATTCTAACCCTAGATCTCCTCTGTAACTTTAAACTGGTAACCTGTAGAAATGTTTAAAGCACCGCCTATGGAGATTTTTAAGTAACACGAGCGTGCACAATTTTGAAGCATGACATGTTGGGTATCTATTTACTCGGTGTAACATCATTTTTAACATTATAGAAAAAATTGGGTTAACGTTACTGTTTTCTTATTTTTTTATTCAAAAAAGTGTATTTTTTCAAAGAAAATTGCAATTTGTAAGACCGCTGCGCAAATAGGGCGAGACATAAAATATTGCAACGATCTCATCTAAAACTTAATTCTTTAGTGTCTTTGCTAATATATATATATATATATATATATATATATATATATATATATATAATGTTTAAGGGATTCTAAGTAATTTTCTAGCAAATAATACTGATTTTAACTTGTAAAAAACAAGTTTCAGAAATAGGCCTGGTCCCCAAGTGGTTAAGCTATATGGATCTCTTCACAGATCATTGTCCTCTCCATCTCTTTCTTCATATTACCATTTACTGAATTTTCATAAAGAGTAAAAATGACCATATAGTGTAAAAACAGTGTTGAGTCACATTTGTTTAACAATTGTTCATGTTCGACCTCATATTATATGGTTTTGGTAAATCTAAAGAAAAAATCTATAGACAATTGTATAGTGTGTATGCAGCTTTAGAGCCAAAGCTACACAGTCCATATTCCCGTCACACACATTCCTGCAATAAGCTCTTTAGGCTACTGGGTGCTGTAGTGACCACCAGCTGGATACTGGAACCTAAGCGATATGTAGAATTTTCACCAGCACACCAAGGATCATCAATTTCGTCCAAACGTTTTTTTTTATTAAAGAAAGATCACATCACAAAATGGTGTAGTGCAATGTTTCGGAGCCACACATGACCCTTGGTCAGGCAGGTGATGATCATCACATGCCTAAAGGAAGGGGTCCTGCGTGGCTCTGAAATAATGCACTACACTATTTTGTGATGTGATCTTTCTTTAATAAAAAAACATTTGGATGAAATTGATGATCCTTGGTGTGCTGGCGATTATCTACATATTGCATTACAGCCAAAGCTGGCTGCACTTAGCATTTTGGATTTCAACTACCTGTTTAGGATTTGTGTGTACATTTTTTTTATTTTTTAATTCTAAAAGTGTATTGAAGTTTGAACAGGGATACATATGTACATTTTTAAAGACATTTTTTCCTTATTTTCACTTGAACATCACTTTGCTTGTCACAAATTTTTGTGGTCTGCAATGCTGTATGTGGCGTGAATACTTTAAATTTGCTTAGTATTTTGTTTGGAGATTGGTTTAGTACAGTAGCAATAGACTACGTATATAAACTATTTTTTGTGTAAGATACAGTTATTTTGTGGTGCATATATCAGTGTGGAGTAGGAGTGTTATATAAAGTAACAACATTAATGTAACAATATACTTAAGCCAGCCATAGATGGTTCGAATTTCAGCCGGTTCAGCAGGGACTGGCCAAGATTCTAACCATCTATAAACAGGCTAATTGTACCAAAGTTGAGCCATCAATCAACTTGGGTACAACCAGCATGTTGGATTTCCAAGTGCAATTATTGCCAGCAGCTATAGCCGCTAGAAATAATCACTGTGTTCTCTCAGCCAGGGACGGCTTCCCGTGTACCCCTGCCGGGAGAACACAATAGCTCCATGTGAGGGATTCCCCCATCAACACTGACTGTGGTTACAGGAAAGATAATCGCATCGTATTTGGCCTGCCTTATTGCGCTTCATTTATATGTGGGTCAAGCTGGGCGATCTTCAATCTGCATGATGCCAGTTAAAGTAACCTTACAACCAAAAAATTAAAAATGTTCCTAGTTAACCTTCATTACCCTTAGTTAACCAGAATCAGCCCTAATTAACTCCCCCCCTTCTCCCCTTAGCGATTATTTTTCTTCTGACTGTTTTTTTTTTTGCTTGATGTTATCTGTTTTGTTCATTATTGTCTTTAATTTTGCAAAAAATTGCAAAATTAAAAAAAGAAAAACAACACATTACAGTACTTTGTAAATAACATTTAAATAATTTATAACATCATTTTAAGGGGCACATTTATAAACTATTGAATATGACTTTTACCAAACAATTAAGGCAAATACTTGTGGTGCCATGGAAAAAGGAATACAGTTTCTCACTTGCTGGCGGACTGGCTGCAGAGGATAACCAAGGTATTTGAGGGCAGGAACCATGCAGCAGGCTCGATACAGAAACAGCTGCACAAGTCTCTGAAAAAGCAGTCCAGGTGGTGGTGAGCAATGTCACTTTACCTAAATGGCAGTAATGGGGAATCTGTCTGGACAATAACCTCCATTGTGACTGGAACGTAGGTTAGTGCTGCATGCTCTTATGCTCTTTGGTGGCCTGCACATTAATTCTGACACAGGAGGGCCCTCATCTGGTCACAGTTAGCTACCCCAGTCATGGCTGCTCCATAATGCCCAGTTCAGATGAGCACAAGAAAGGGGGAAAAGGCTGCAAATTATATCACTGGGGGCTTGCAGGGGATAATGGGAACCCAGGGGATTGTAGGCAATGAAGTTAAAGGCCCTGCACTCACTGGGGGGGGGGGGGGGTAAAGGGGCACTCTGCTACATATATTTTGATATCCAGTAAGTGAAGACCATTATTGTCAACAGGTCAATGTAAAATTTGTAGGCTTATGGCAGAATGTCTTTTTGACCAGGTAAATTCACTAAAGAATTCACATGGTTTTTGGTTACTTTGACTCTGAGGTATAGAAAATAATTATTTAACCAACTGATAGGATAATGCCATTCCCAAGCTGGTTTTACATATTTAGTTGGGTATAGTGCCATAGAGTTTTTCCCAATGTTGTATCCTAATGAAACCTGTCTGGTTAAGCTCTCAGATATATGCTGTAATCACATATTTTGTTTACTTGTTGGACTGGGCACAGATAGCAATTCTTCTATACTCACTGAAACCAAATACTCCTGGGTACATTGTAAGATATGCATACAGTAAAAAAGAAAACACGGTATCTCTCTAAATATACATTTTTTTATTATCTATAGCCATATTCTCCCCAGAAGCTTCACACTTTTGTAACCCTCCTCAAGACACTTTCCTAAACCATGTCTAGCCATATGCTCCACTGCTTCTACAGTCCTTTCCCTCTTCCAAAGTAACACTTCCTATTACCAAAAGGCACATTCGTTAACCTCCTTCTTTATGTTTTTCCCCACAACTACATTTTATCCCTTCCAGATCATGTTCTATAATTCCTTTCAGCATGCTCTATCACTAACACCTTACAGCTACATTTTGCATACGTTTTTACACATTGTTAAAACTCCACCAGCTACATTCACATACAGCCATACTTACAGCGTCAACGTCACTTCCAATTAGGGGAGCTCGGACCGTGGAACGCGGAAGTGTTACAGTGTTTTCCCCGCTGAATAGCATGTATCCAATTGTGAGTTTACTGCATTTTTGTTTGACTATTACCTTGCATACTACACCATGGAGGATCCCTTGTTTGTTCTCTGAGCCCACCAGACCCTACGGACCTCCAGGGAAGGGACTCACAGCCTATCCTGCCACGGACACCAGGGAAGCCCAAGGATCGTGGGAACCAGTAACTCAGGACTATTTACTAAGCCAGCACACCTGTTGAAAGGGGAATTCAGAGGGGTGAGTGCAATACCTAGTGGGTGGGCCATGGGTATAGACACTATCAGCACCCTCGCCGATTCCGGCAAATCCATGCCGGCAGAAACTGGGACTCACGGTTGGGCACAGAGCACTGGGATTAACCTCCACACTAATCATTTTATTTTTATTTAATTACTCACACCTTTTTACATAGTTACATAGTTAGTGAGGTTGAAAAAAGACATCAGTCCATCCAGTTCAACCTATGATGTGTGTGTGTTTGCTTTTAACCGTACATTGTATACCCCTGTATGTTGTGGTCTTTAAGGTGTCCATCTAATAGTTTTTTGAAACTATCAATGCTCCCTGCTTATACGACTACTTGTGGAAGAGAATTCCACATCCTTACCGCTCTTACAGTGAAGAACCCCTTACGCACTTTAAGGTTAAACCGCCTTTCCTCAAGTTTTAGTGAGTGGCCACGTGTCTTATTGTATCTCCTTTCTCTGAATAGTTTGTTCCTTATGCTAGGGTCGCCAGTACAGTATTTGTACATTGATATCATATCCCCCCTCAATCGTCTCTTCTCCAGAGAGAATAGGTTCAGTGCTTGTAGTCTTTCCTCATAGCTGATGTCCTCCATTCCCCTAATTATTTTTGTTGCCCTTCTCTGGACTTTCTCCAGTTCCAGCACATCCTTCCTGAGGACCGGTGCCCAGAACTGGACAGCATACTCCAGATGTGGCCGGACCAGAGTCTTGTAGAGTGGAAGAATAATCTCTTTATTTCTGGAGTGAATCCCCTTTTTTATACAACCCAGTATTCTGTTGGCTTTGCTTGCAGCGGCTTGGCATTGCATGCCACTGCCAAGCCTGTTGTCTACCAGTACCCCCAGGTCCCTTTCCATCCTAGACTCACCCAGAGGTTCCCCCCCTAGTGAGTAGCTTGCTTTCTGGTTTCTGGCCCCCAAGTGCATTACTTTACATTTTTCAACATTAAATCTCATCTGCCATGTAGTTGCCCACCCCGTTATTTTGTTCAGGTCCGCTTGCAAGATTTCCACATCCTGCATAGAAGATATTGGCAAGCCAAATTTAGTATCATCTGCAAATACTGAGATTGTACTAGATATCCCCTCCTCTAGATCATTTATGAATAAATTAAACAGGATTGGTCCCAGGACAGAACCCTGGGGGACCCCACTTTCCACACCCGCCCAATCCGAGTACTCCTCATTAATCACCACCCTCTGTACTCTCCCCTGGAGCCAGTTCTCTATCCAGGTACTCACCTTATGGTCCATACCTACCTTCCTTAGTTTGTACAGTAAGCGTTTGTGGGGAACGGTGTCAAAGGCCTTTGCAAAGTCCAGATACACGACATCCACAGGCTTACCTTTATCTAAGCGGCAGCTCACTTCATCGTAGAAGGTTAATAGATTGGTTTGGCACGAACGATTTTTCATGAATCCATGCTGATTACTACTTATAATACCGTTTTCATTACTAAAGTCTTGTATGTGGTCCCTTATCATCCCCTCCAAAATTTTGCAGACTACTGATGTTAGGCTGACCGTCCTATAGTTACCCGGGATATATATCGGCCCCTTTTTAAATATTGGTACCACGTTGGCTTTTTTCCAATCAGCTGGCACCATACCCGTCTGTAAACTATCCTTAAAGATCAAGAATAATGGTCTGGCAATCACCTGGCTGAGCTCATTAAGAACCCTTGGGTGCAAGCCATCCGGTCCCGGGGATTTATTTATGTTAAGTTTCTCTAGTTTAGCTCTAAGTCTATCCTCTGTTAGCCATGGCGGCACTTCCTGAGGTGTATTATTTAGTTCGGCCTTACAAGCTGGGTTCGTGTAGCCCCCCCGATTCCTTTGTGAAGACTGAAGAAAAGAAATTATTTAACACTTCCGCCTTTTCTCTGTCCTCTGTGGCCATTTTTCCTTTATCATCTTTTATGGGGCCAATGTGCTCTGGCCTCGCTTTCCTACTGTTTATATACTTAAAGAACTTCTTGGGGTTCTTTTTACACTCCTCCGCTATATGTCTCTCGTGTTCTATTTTAGCCGCCCTGATTTCGTCTTTACATTTCTTATTACACTCTTTGTAATGATTAAATGCTGCCAATGACCCCTCTTTTCTTTAGCTCTAATATACATTTTTATGTTGGAGTTTAGCCACCCAGGGTTTAGTTTTGCTCTTTTAAATTTATTTCCCTGTGGAAGGCACTGGCCCACCCCCTTGTTAAGTATGCTCTTGAAGCACTCCCATTTTTCCTCCGTGTTCTTTGTTTCCAGGGTTCCATCCCATTTGATATTTTCTAGCAGCGAGCGCAGTTTAGGGAAATTGGCTCTTTTGAAATTCAGTGTCCTTATATTACCCTTGTGTTTCCTATTACTGTAATTAATACTGAAACCAATTGACCTATGGTCACTGTTCCCTAAGTTGTCCCGTATTTCTATATCCGTGAGCAGGTCTGTATTGTTGGTAATCAGTAGGTCAAGTACCGCATTGTTTCTTGTCGGTGCATTCACCATCTGACCCATGAAATTGTCCTGCAAAACATTTAGGAACTGCCGAGCCTTGGCTGAATGCGCGGTTTCTTCTGCCCAGTCTATATCAGGATAATTAAAGTCCCCCATTATAATGACATTTCCCATCCTTGCTGCCAATCCTATCTGTAACATGAGGTCCGCCTCACCCTCCTCCCTCTGGTTGGGGGGCCTATAGCATACGCCCAATATTACCTTCCCCACCGTGCCTTTCCTTTGAAGCTCTACCCATAGGGATTCTGCCTCGTCCATAGCTCCATTATTAATATCATCCCTCATATTTACCTGTACACTGTTCTTAATATACAAACATACCCCTCCCCCTTTTTTACCTTCTCTATCTCTGCGATAAAGGGAATACCCCTGAATGGTCGCCATCCAGTCATGAGAGCTGTCAAACCAAGTCTCAGTTATCCCCACAAAATCTAAGTCCTCCTCAAACATCAGCAGCTCCAGCTCTCCCATCTTGTTGGCCAGGCTTCTGGCATTGGTATACAAGCCTCGTAATTTTGATCGGTTACATTTATCCTCATTTGATGTTTTTAGGCTGCTCTCTTGATTTTTCCCCATACCCACCCTGGGTTTAGGACCTCCGAACACCCTACCGCTAATGCCCCCCTTTCTGCCCTCTGAAACTTGCTTTCCACTGGCTAATTCTACATCTGTACCCTCCCCCCATTCCCTAGTTTAAAAGCCCCTCTAACTTTTTGGCCATCCTCTCACCCAGTACGGCTGCACCCACCCCATTTAGGTGCAATCCGTCCCTACCAAAGAGCCGGTGACTGACTGAGAAGTCGGCCCAGTTCTCCAGGAACCCGAAACCCTCCTTACTACACCAGCTCCTCAGCCACTCGTTACTTTCCCTAATCTCCCGCTGCCTCTCTGGTGTGGCTCGAGGTACAGGTAGTATTTCGGAAAATACTACCTTGGAGGTCCTAGTCCTCAACTTAGCACCTAAGTCCCTGAAATAGTTTAGGACTCTCCATCTTCCTCTGCCTATGTCATTGGTACCCACGTGTACCATGAAAGCTGTACCTTATACCTATGTGTATAATTATTTATTTAGCACGATAGCACCTATAAAACTTCTGGATATAGGACATCACAATATTATTGATAGTACATTCCATTTCTATGTACTATCTACACCATTAAGCACACTTACCAATAAAGACTGTAAAATACACTGAGCACTGCTACAGAAATTCTTTTCGCTGCACTAGCACCTAGCACTTTGTAAAGGCATCATTATTTGCACAGCATTTTGGTTTACGTTGCACGGTGCACTTTATATAGAATTATTTTAACGCACTTTTGGAATACACTAGAAATATGTGTATTGATTTTATATATTTTTTTATTGAGTTTATGAATTATTGAGTGTGGTAAACTACTAAATGTAGCCAATACTCTCCCACACATTGCAAAGCACGACATTGCATTCACTTTTTCAGAGCAGGTAGCGCCATATATCAACATCACTTTTTATCTATTTATTGGACCCCTGGATCTCCAGGGGTAGGTTGGTGGCAGCTCACACCTGACGCTTATACGCAGATACTCCATAGCGCTGGTCACACTTGAGTCTATATACAGCCATGGTCCACTCTGTTTGCTTGGCAGTTCAAAGTGGAAAACAAGCAGTGAAGTGGGGAGGCATTAGTTAAATAGCTGTTGTTTCAGCCTAAAGATGGATTGTCTGGTAATGCTGTTTAGAAACCATCTTGTATCATTATGTCAGATGCCCTCACATCAGCCTACAGGTAAAAGTGTGAGCTGTTCTACTGCAACTACGGTAAAAACAAAAAATATGGTGGGGGCTTCAGAGTGTTCAGGCTTGGAATAAAAAAGCCTCAGTGTAGGCTCCAATTTTTTTCAATAATTGTCCCAAATCTCATCAGATTTCCACAAACACATGTCAATTAAATATGGGATATGTAAGTTGCGCTAATGCCTGATGATCACTGATCACATATCAACAATCTATGTTTATATCTAATTGCAAATGAATGTCCACATATACTGTCCAAATATCCAAAAAATGTCCAAATATCAAGAGTTAATCCAGAGATCCGGAATCATCAAATGGAAAATGAACCACCAGATATATAGTCTCCTTACCAGACAAAGGAAGGAAGTTCGCCCAAATGACACCAGGATGTGTTGGATCCAACAGCCTCAGGTTCAACGAACTTGTGTGGTATCTCAGTATTGTGTATCAAATGCATGTGAAGAAAAAATAAACTTCCATAGCATAATACTGTTTAACTGATACTACAGATCGCCCAAAGTGTGAGCCACCACCGGACAAGCAATAGATAGGAGTGAAGAGAAAGCCACCACACCTATATATATTCTGCTTACCAGATGACAAAATATACAGTGCAAAAGTGAAGGGAGACAGCCAAATAGCCACCAAGATGGATTGGAGACCACCACCAATAACACTGCCGCTTACCAGACACTGATGTTGTGCAAGCCAAACAGTCTCATAAAGTTGTCTTCAGAGTGTACCAGGACAGCCTCAGGTATCAAGTATACAGTGCAATAGTGCAGGGAGACAACCAAAAAACAAATGGAGCCTGCCACCAAAAACACTGCCGCTTACCAGACAATGATATTTTGCAAGCCAAACAGTCTCATATGGTCTTGAAAGGTATCCCGATAACGAACCGATTGCTCCAAGTTCCAACAGACCAATAAGAAGACAAAAGTGCTCGATAGTGTAAAACCGACAATTTAATATGTTTAAAAAGAAAGCAACTTACAAGCATAAAAGTTTGAGAGAGTGGGTTTGAAATGAGCCGCCGGCCGGTCGGCTCCTCCGCCTGTCCTCAGGCACAGGATAGTGACGTCAGCACGCCGCAACCAATTTAATGTCAATTAAAGCTGTGATGTTATAACAACTCAAGACACAGATGTATTCAACAGAGCTCGGGTCCAACATCTGTAGCCAGTGCATTAATGAAAGAATGTATAACTTTTGTAATATCATTTGTATAATAGAGATGATAGGATTTATTGTTACTTGTCCAATTCGAGAGTTTCCAAGTGGTGAAGAAAAAGTAGTACTGTAACTGTTAAAGAGTATCTCCAGGCAAATATACATCTTCAGAATGTAAATTATATAATTATATTTCTCAACTTCAGCATGTTCTACTTATTGGTAAGGCTACACAGATCATTTTCCACCAACCATTAAACATGGTAATTGCACTATTAGGTGACTGCAATAAAAAAAGGTTGATGATTAAGTTCAGTCTGTTTAATCACATAATCACAATAGCAACAAATAAATGAGGTTACCACGATGTTCTCCCTTTTTGAAAGCATGTTCTCAATGTTGGACAGTACTGTGCAATAGCCAGAGCGTTATAGCTGAAAATGCTGCCCTTTTCTCTCCTTGCTTGTTCCTCTGTGCAGGATTTTACTACATGTTACTATAAAGGTAGCTTCAGGTACAATACTGTCTTTATTTATAATATATGTATCACGTACCTGGTGAAGACTAGTGTGTTGTAGAGGCCTCCCTTACACCTCCCGCTCAACACTCCTGAAGATGGAAACAGAGAGTGTGAAGGCCAGGAGTGGCATGCGTACCTAATTAGCTGACTGGTAATGTCTGCTCTTCAAGTGGGTAGAGCTGGTAGTTGCAGTCCTCAGAACAGGATGAAGAAGCAGCTTGGCACCAGAGCAGAAAACAGAAGCACGATCAAGAGACAGGCAGCAGTCAGCACATTTGGAACAGCACATCTAACATTGCTCCTTTGCATGGAAAAAATTATTAGTGTGTGCAATGCACATGCTCATGAGCACAAGCATAGATCTGCACTGGTTTTCTGGTGCTGGAAATCCTATTTACCTTACAATATGTAATATTTTTAAATTAATACAAGGTAAAAAATTTGTTTTTTTAAAGTGGAATTGAAGTTGAAAATTATGATTTTCTGTCCTATAGTAAACATCTATAAATGTTAATTGTGGCTAAGCAGTACCCTGATAATTTTATGTCTTGTCTTAATATCTTTTGGTCCTGAATTCCTCCTGATATCAGTGCAATAAAATATCAATGCAATTCCTGACATGTGACAGCACTTATCTGATCATGTTACACAACCTAATAGCTGTGTATCTGCATTGTGAGTGTTAGAATAACTGTATATCTTCAGTGTGAGATCATCTAAGGCACTCCCGACATGGAGCCTCAAAATATTTGGAGCAAGATTTGATTGTCACCACTATGCTGTTTCCTATTCCTCTGTGGACCTCCAAAAAAAAAAAGTTGTATCTGATGGATCTGTAGTGCAGGGATCTCCCTGATTCTGCTTAATTTATTCTGTGGATTCATGCTTCCTCCACCTGTCCTGCTGCTTCTTGAACAATAACCCACCAGTCATCAGGTGACAGGCCTGGCGCAGGGAAGCAAAGCCCTGCTGCTTTACCTAGAAGGTATCCCCTACATGGGGCACATGGACAAAGTATGGACAAGGTAAGTCAGCAACTGAAATGGATCAGCTACAGGGAGGCTACAGGCAATACTAATGACTAGTCAATGCCACTTAGGCACATGATTTATTGGGCCCTTTTAAAAGTTTCCTAGAGTTCAACTTTAAGAAGATGAATTTTGGTCCATCTTAGTTATTGCATATGGACATGTTTTTTTGAATGTGGCCTATCTATTTATCTATCTATCTATCTATCTATCTATCTATCTATCTATCTATCTATCTATCTATCTATCTATCTATCTATCTATCTATCTATCTATCTATCTATCTATCTATCTATCTATCTATCTATCTATCTATCTATCTATCTATCTATCTATCTATCTATCTATCTATCTATCTATCTATCTATCTATCTATCTATCTATCTATCTATCTATCTATCTATCTATCATCTCCTCTGTATGATGCATAACTTCCCTCTTATGGGTGAAGTATGACAGATGTATGTATGTATATGTTGGGAGGGTGCGCTGATAGATGTTTAAGCTGTTTAAGCCGATATTCAGTGTCTTTTGAATATAAATGATAATTATAAATAGTGAGGGTGCCCTAAAACAAGTGGTGAATCCAACCTATACAACTCAAAAATTGCAATGACACATATGTGAATAAAAACATATATATAGGATGATGAATAATGTGAATAAATATATTAAGGATCCAAAAAATATATATAAATCATAAGTCCATAAATAATAAATCATAAGTGTCCATATGTGGTAGTTTCAAACTGATGATCCAACGGAACACAGTGCTTCTCAACTTCAATGTGAAAAAACCCACCACCAGGTGAAATTCCTCCTTACCAGACGGAAAAGGTGCAAGCAAGTACAAATAAACTGAGAAAACACAGCACCCAATGTGGCAACTTGTCTGCTCCACTATTTCACATTAAGGAGGATGCAGTAGGAGGAGTGAGACTCTGCAGCGGGATTTGCAACTTTGGCAAAAGGGGATCTTATTGCCATATATACATACCTGGGAACTTTTGAAAATCTAAATTCCTGCAAAGATTGGGTGGAGTAGAGGAAGAAACGCGTCAGCAAGGAGGCGTAACCGTCACAAACGTCACTCACGGTCCGTGCTGCAGTCGGGCGCGAGTCTACTTAGAAATTCCCGCATTAATTACATCTAAATGCTGGTTTACATCTCATCCCATGTAAGTGCAATACTGTCTGTCTTAATAAACTGTTTGGAAGGTATCACACTATCGGCTGCTTTATCTTTTACACCATATGTTTGGGGGATCATCGGTTCTTGTGGTCTGAGAGATACCCTGCTAAAGGTTGGATGCAGAGGAGGAGATAGTGTATGTTGCTGGAACTACAAGCGCTTATTATCTGCAGTTCGGTAAGGGACCAATTTGGGTGATTTTCACTTGGAGATTGGAAGCACCTGGGATTGCTGTGTTTTCTCCGTTTATTTGTACTTGCTTGCATCTTATTTTCCGTCTGGTAAGGAGGAATTTCACCTGGTGGTGGGTTTTTTCACATTGAAGTTGAGAAGCACTGTGTTCCGTTGGATCATCAGTTTGAAACTACCACATATGGACGCTTATGATTTATTATTTATGGACTTATGATTTATATATATTTTTTGGATCCTTAATATATTTATTCACATTATTCATCATCCTACATATATGTTTTTATTCACATATGTTTCATTGCAATTTTTGAGTTGTATAGGTTGGATTCACCACTTGTTTTAGCGCACCCTCACTATTTATAAGACAAATGGATGTAACCTTACTAAATGTAGTGTGTAGGGGTTTAAGCATTTCCCAGCACTTACTCCATCCTGGTATTTGTGAGAAAATAGTTTTTTTTCTTTTTATGAGTTTGAATTTTTAGCTACTTTTGACAAATGTGAGCACTTTTAATTAAAAAAGTATTTCTGTATTAAATTGCTTTTATTTTAGCCTTACCGATCTTACATTTATGCATCTCATAGAATTTAATATTTTTTATTGTATTCTGTATCTCTTATGTAGCATATCGTTTTTAATATTTAAAAAGGAAAGGTACAGTGAATTCTTTTATTAGTCTCATTTCAATGCGTATTATCACTGTTTAACTGTTATATTTCTGTTATATGCATTTTTATATCCCACTCTGATTCTTATTATATCTTTTTTATTTGTAACTTTATTCCATTCTGTTTTCCTACAATGTGTAGATTATTATTATTTAAATAATATTCCATTAATTCCATAATGTTGCTTTTGAGTTTTTATTGTTATTTTAAGTATTATTGTTGCCGTTGTGAATACTGTATGTTATGTATATGTTATGAATAGTGTTGAGCGAACACGGACTGTATTATTCGTGTTCGTACCGAATAATTGGATTTTTTTTACCCGAACACGGACACGGACACTTTACTGTATGTTCGGGTAAAAATCCGTGTTCGGTCGTTTTATTTCCGGGTTTTGCATGCTTTGGCGCTCTTTTCATGGCGGGCTTTCAACAGCCAATCAACAATCGTTTAACTGGTGTGCCTTAAGCCATCCCAGCCATGCCTGCAAATGTCTTAGTAGCTGTGATTGGCCGTCTGAAGCATGTGACCAAGTCTTTATAAGTTCGAGGCAGCCGCCGCAGCAGCGTCATTCTGCTGCTTAGCTAAGGGACAGAGCACACATCAATGTGCTGGCTGCTGATTAGGGAAAGATAGGCAGGAAAAAACCATTTGTGTCCGGATAGAATTGAGGGACAGGTCGGAGTGTTTAGGCAGGGCGAGTTGTAGGCATTTTAGGGATAGAGTCTGCTGAATTATAGGGTCAGTGTCTTCTACAAACTACAATCGATATTGCTGTGTGGGGGGTGGGGTGAATCTGCACTCAATCCTGATCTACGATCTCTTCTCAATCCTGTTAGGGACAGAGTCTGCTGAATTTTAGGGAAACTGTGTTCTACAAACTACAATCGATATTGCTGTGTGGTGTGGGATTGGAGATAGGCAGGTGTCAGTGATCCACATCCATTTTTCTGTGTGTGAGCTGCAGTGAACACAATCTTTTTGGGCTGCAGTGAACACAATCTTTTTGGGCTGCAGTGAACACAATCTTTTTGGGCTGCAGTGAACACAATCTTTTTGGGCTGCAGTGAACACAATCTTTTTGGGGTGCAGTGAACAAAATCTTTTTGGGGTGCAGTGAACACAATCCTTTTTGGTGTGCAGTGAACACAATCTTTGTGGGGTGCAGTGAACAAAATCCTTTGTGGGGTGCAGTGAACACAATCTTTTTGGGGTGCAGTGAACAAAATCCTTTTTGGGGTGCAGTGAACAACATCCTTTTTGGGGTGCAGTGAACACAATCTTTTTGGGGTGCAGTGAACAAAATCCTTTGTGGGGTGCAGTGAACACAATCTTTTTGGGGTGCAGTGAACACAATCTTTTTGGGGTGGAGTGAACAACATCCTTTTTGGGGTGCAGTGAACAAAATCCTTTTTGGGGTGCAGTGAACAAAATCATTTTTGGGGTGCAGTGAACACAATCTTTTTGGGGTGCAGTGAACACAATCTTTGTGGGGTGCAGTGAACACAATCTTTTTGGGGTGGAGTGAACAACATCCTTTTTGGGGTGCAGTGAACAACATCCTTTTTGGGGTGCAGTGAACACAATCTTTTTGGGGTGCAGTGAACACAATCTTTGTGGGGTACAGTGAACAGAATCTTTGTGGGGTGCAGTGAACACAATCTTTGGGGGGTACAGTGAACACAATCTTTTTGGGGTGCAGTGAACACAATCTTTGTGGGGTGCAGTGAACACAATCTTTTTGGGGTGGAGTGAACAAAATCATTTTTGGGGTGCAGTGAACAACATCCTTTTTGGGGTGCAGTGATCAAAATCCTTTTTGGGGTGCAGTGAACACAATCTTTTTGGGGTGCAGTGAACAAAATCCTTTGTGGGGTGCAGTGAACAGAATCTTTGTGGGGTGCAGTGAACACAATCTTTGGGGGGGTACAGTGAACACAATCTTTTTGGGGTGCAGTGAACACAATCTTTGTGGGGTACAGTGAACAGAATCTTTGTGGGGTGCAGTGAACACAATCTTTGGGGGGTACAGTGAACACAATCTTTTTGGGGTGCAGTGAACACAATCTTTGGGGGGTACAGTGAACACAATCTTTTTGGGGTGCAGTGAACACAATCTTTGTGGGGTGCAGTGAACACAATCTTTGGGGGGGTACAGTGAACACAATCTTTTTGGGGTGCAGTGAACAACATCCTTTTAGGGTGCAGTGAACACAATCTTTGTGGGGTGCAGTGAACAACATCCTTTTAGGGTGCAGTGAACACAATCTTTGTGGGGTACAGTGAACAGAATCTTTGTGGGGTGCAGTGAACACAATCTTTGGGGGGTACAGTGAACACAATCTTTGTGAGGTGCAGTGAACACAATCTTTGTGGGGTGCAGTGAACACAATCATTGTGGGGTGCAGTGAACTCAATCTTTGTGGGGTACAGTGAACACAATCTCATACTTCTGAAGATTTGAGGGTGCTGCCTGTTCCATACTCCCCCTACTCCTCATCTAGCCTTTTAGGGGTACAAACAATAGTAATTGGGGCCTAGTGTGGTTGTGTACGTGTGATATACATACACTTTTTTTGGATCATATTTTCTATTCCGCTATTTAATCAAAAACCTTTGGGGATCAGTTAAATTGGGGGATAGTCTGTGTTGGTACGTGTGAGAGAGATCCACCTTTCCAAGTTGTTGGGGTTCATCTCATACTTCTGAAGGTTTGAGGGTGCTGCCTGTTCCATACTCCCCCTACTCCTAGCCTTTTAGGGGTACAAACAATAGTAATTGGGGCCTAGTGTGGTTGTGTACGTGTGATATACATACACTTTTTTTGGATCATATTTTCTATTCCGCTATTTAATCAAAAACCTTTGGGGATCAGTTAAATTGGGGGATAGTCTGTGTTGGTACGTGTGAGAGAGATCCACCTTTCCAAGTTGTTGGGGTTCATCTCATACTTCTGAAGGTTTGAGGGTGCTGCCTGTTCCATACCCCCCCTACTCCTCATCTAGCCTTTTAGGGGTACAAACAATAGTAATTGGGGCCTAGTGTGGTTGTGTACGTGTGATATACATACACTTTTTTTGGATCATATTTTCTATTCCGCTATTTAATCAAAAACCTTTGGGGATCAGTTAAATTGGGGGATAGTCTGTGTTGGTACGTGTGAGAGAGATCCACCTTTCCAAGTTTTTGGGGTTTTATCTCATACTTCTGAAGATTTGAGGGTGCTGCCTGTTCCATACCCCCCCTACTCCTCATCTAGCCTTTTAGGGGTACAAACAATAGTAATTGGGGCCTAGTGTGGTTGTGTACGTGTGATATACATACACTTTTTTTGGATCATATTTTCTATTCCGCTATTTAATCAAAAACCTTTGGGGATCAGTTAAATTGGGGGATAGTCTGTGTTGGTACGTGTGAGAGAGATCCACCTTTCCAAGTTGTTGGGGTTCATCTCATACTTCTGAAGGTTTGAGGGTGCTGCCTGTTCCATACCCCCCCTACTCCTCATCTAGCCTTTTAGGGGTACAAACAATAGTAATTGGGGCCTAGTGTGGTTGTGTACGTGTGATATACATACACTTTTTTTGGATCATATTTTCTATTCCGCTATTTAATCAAAAACCTTTGGGGATCAGTTAAATTGGGGGATAGTCTGTGTTGGTATGTGTGAGAGAGATCCACCTTTCCAAGTTGTTGGGGTTCATCTCATACTTCTGAAGGTTTGAGGGTGCTGCCTGTTCCATACTCCCCCTACTCCTCATCTAGCCTTTTAGGGGTACAAACAATAGTAATTGGGGCCTAGTGTGGTTGTGTACGTGTGATATACATACACTTTTTTTGGATCATATTTTCTATTCCGCTATTTAATCAAAAACCTTTGGGGATCAGTTAAATTGGGGGATAGTCTGTGTTGGTACGTGTGAGAGAGATCCACCTTTCCAAGTTGTTGGGGTTCATCTCATACTTCTGAAGGTTTGAGGGTGCTGCCTGTTCCATACTCCCCCTACTCCTCATCTAGCCTTTTAGGGGTACAAACAATAGTAATTGGGGCCTAGTGTGGTTGTGTACGTGTGATATACATACACTTTTTTTGGATCATATTTTCTATTCCGCTATTTAATCAAAAACCTTTGGGGATCAGTTAAATTGGGGGATAGTCTGTGTTGGTACGTGTGAGAGAGATCCACCTTTCCAAGTTGTTGGGGTTCATCTCATACTTCTGAAGGTTTGAGGGTGCTGCCTGTTCCATACTCCCCCTACTCCTAGCCTTTTAGGGGTACAAACAATAGTAATTGGGGCCCAGTGTGGTTGTGTACGTGTGATATACATACACTTTTTTTGGATCATATTTTCTATTCCGCTATTTAATCAAAAACCTTTGGGGATCAGTTAAATTGGGGGATAGTCTGTGTTGGTACGTGTGAGAGAGATCCACCTTTCCAAGTTGTTGGGGTTCATCTCATACTTCTGAAGGTTTGAGGGTGCTGCCTGTTCCATACCCCCCCTACTCCTCATCTAGCCTTTTAGGGGTACAAACAATAGTAATTGGGGCCTAGTGTGGTTGTGTACGTGTGATATACATACACTTTTTTTGGATCATATTTTCTATTCCGCTATTTAATCAAAAACCTTTGGGGATCAGTTAAATTGGGGGATAGTCTGTGTTGGTACGTGTGAGAGAGATCCACCTTTCCAAGTTGTTGGGGTTCATCTCATACTTCTGAAGGTTTGAGGGTGCTGCCTGTTCCATACTCCCCCTACTCCTCATCTAGCCTTTTAGGGGTACAAACAATAGTAATTGGGGCCCAGTGTGGTTGTGTACGTGTGATATACATACACTTTTTTTGGATCATATTTTCTATTCCGCTATTTAATCAAAAACCTTTGGGGATCAGTTAAATTGGGGGATAGTCTGTGTTGGTACGTGTGAGAGAGATCCACCTTTCCAAGTTGTTGGGGTTCATCTCATACTTCTGAAGGTTTGAGGGTGCTGCCTGTTCCATACTCCCCCTACTCCTAGCCTTTTAGGGGTACAAACAATAGTAATTGGGGCCTAGTGTGGTTGTGTACGTGTGATATACATACACTTTTTTTGGATCATATTTTCTATTCCGCTATTTAATCAAAAACCTTTGGGGATCAGTTAAATTGGGGGATAGTCTGTGTTGGTACGTGTGAGAGAGATCCACCTTTCCAAGTTGTTGGGGTTCATCTCATACTTCTGAAGGTTTGAGGGTGCTGCCTGTTCCATACCCCCCCTACTCCTCATCTAGCCTTTTAGGGGTACAAACAATAGTAATTGGGGCCTAGTGTGGTTGTGTATGTGTGATATACATACACTTTTTTTGGATCATATTTTCTATTCCGCTATTTAATCAAAAACCTTTGGGGATCAGTTAAATTGGGGGATAGTCTGTGTTGGTACGTGTGAGAGAGATCCACCTTTCCAAGTTGTTGGGGTTCATCTCATACTTCTGAAGGTTTGAGGGTGCTGCCTGTTCCATACTCCCCCTACTCCTCATCTAGCCTTTTAGGGGTACAAACAATAGTAATTGGGGCCCAGTGTGGTTGTGTACGTATGATATACATACACTTTTTTTGGATCATATTTTCTATTCCGCTATTTAATCAAAAACCTTTGGGGATCAGTTAAATTGGGGGATAGTCTGTGTTGGTACGTGTGAGAGAGATCCACCTTTCCAAGTTGTTGGGGTTCATCTCATACTTCTGAAGGTTTGAGGGTGCTGCCTGTTCCATACTCCCCCTACTCCTAGCCTTTTAGGGGTACAAACAATAGTAATTGGGGCCTAGTGTGGTTGTGTACGTGTGATATACATACACTTTTTTTGGATCATATTTTCTATTCCGCTATTTAATCAAAAACCTTTGGGGATCAGTTAAATTGGGGGATAGTCTGTGTTGGTACGTGTGAGAGAGATCCACCTTTCCAAGTTGTTGGGGTTCATCTCATACTTCTGAAGGTTTGAGGGTGCTGCCTGTTCCATACCCCCCCTACTCCTCATCTAGCCTTTTAGGGGTACAAACAATAGTAATTGGGGCCTAGTGTGGTTGTGTACGTGTGATATACATACACTTTTTTTGGATCATATTTTCTATTCCGCTATTTAATCAAAAAACTTTGGGGATCAGTTAAATTGGGGGATAGTCTGTGTTGGTACGTGTGAGAGAGATCCACCTTTCCAAGTTGTTGGGGTTCATCTCATACTTCTGAAGGTTTGAGGGTGCTGCCTGTTCCATACTCCCCCTACTCCTCATCTAGCCTTTTAGGGGTACAAACAATAGTAATTGGGGCCCAGTGTGGTTGTGTACGTGTGATATACATACACTTTTTTTGGATCATATTTTCTATTCCGCTATTTAATCAAAAACCTTTGGGGATCAGTTAAATTGGGGGATAGTCTGTGTTGGTACGTGTGAGAGAGATCCACCTTTCCAAGTTGTTGGGGTTCATCTCATACTTCTGAAGGTTTGAGGGTGCTGCCTGTTCCATACTCCCCCTACTCCTCATCTAGCCTTTTAGGGGTACAAACAATAGTAATTGGGGCCTAGTGTGGTTGTGTACGTGTGATATACATACACTTTTTTTGGATCATATTTTCTATTCCGCTATTTAATCAAAAACCTTTGGGGATCAGTTAAATTGGGGGATAGTCTGTGTTGGTACGTGTGAGAGAGATCCACCTTTCCAAGTTGTTGGGGTTCATCTCATACTTCTGAAGGTTTGAGGGTGCTGCCTGTTCCATACTCCCCCTACTCCTAGCCTTTTAGGGGTACAAACAATAGTAATTGGGGCCCAGTGTGGTTGTGTACGTGTGATATACATACACTTTTTTTGGATCATATTTTCTATTCCGCTATTTAATCAAAAACCTTTGGGGATCAGTTAAATTGGGGGATAGTCTGTGTTGGTACGTGTGAGAGAGATCCACCTTTCCAAGTTGTTGGGGTTCATCTCATACTTCTGAACGTTTGAGGGTGCTGCCTGTTCCATACCCCCCCTACTCCTCATCTAGCCTTTTAGGGGTACAAACAATAGTAATTGGGGCCTAGTGTGGTTGTGTACGTGTGATATACATACACTTTTTTTGGATCATATTTTCTATTCCGCTATTTAATCAAAAACCTTTGGGGATCAGTTAAATTGGGGGATAGTCTGTGTTGGTACGTGTGAGAGAGATCCACCTTTCCAAGTTGTTGGGGTTCATCTCATACTTCTGAAGGTTTGAGGGTGCTGCCTGTTCCATACCCCCCCTACTCCTCATCTAGCCTTTTAGGGGTACAAACAATAGTAATTGGGGCCTAGTGTGGTTGTGTACGTGTGATATACATACACTTTTTTTGGATCATATTTTCTATTCCGCTATTTAATCAAAAACCTTTGGGGATCAGTTAAATTGGGGGATAGTCTGTGTTGGTACGTGTGAGAGAGATCCACCTTTCCAAGTTGTTGGGGTTCATCTCATACTTCTGAAGGTTTGAGGGTGCTGCCTGTTCCATACTCCCCCTACTCCTCATCTAGCCTTTTAGGGGTACAAACAATAGTAATTGGGGCCCAGTGTGGTTGTGTACGTGTGATATACATACACTTTTTTTGGATCATATTTTCTATTCCGCTATTTAATCAAAAACCTTTGGGGATCAGTTAAATTGGGGGATAGTCTGTGTTGGTACGTGTGAGAGAGATCCACCTTTCCAAGTTGTTGGGGTTCATCTCATACTTCTGAAGGTTTGAGGGTGCTGCCTGTTCCATACCCCCCCTACTCCTCATCTAGCCTTTTAGGGGTACAAACAATAGTAATTGGGGCCTAGTGTGGTTGTGTACGTGTGATATACATACACTTTTTTTGGATCATATTTTCTATTCCGCTATTTAATCAAAAACCTTTGGGGATCAGTTAAATTGGGGGATAGTCTGTGTTGGTACGTGTGAGAGAGATCCACCTTTCCAAGTTGTTGGGGTTCATCTCATACTTCTGAAGGTTTGAGGGTGCTGCCTGTTCCATACTCCCCCTACTCCTCATCTAGCCTTTTAGGGGTACAAACAATAGTAATTGGGGCCCAGTGTGGTTGTGTACGTGTGATATACATACACTTTTTTTGGATCATATTTTCTATTCCGCTATTTAATCAAAAACCTTTGGGGATCAGTTAAATTGGGGGATAGTCTGTGTTGGTACGTGTGAGAGAGATCCACCTTTCCAAGTTGTTGGGGTTCATCTCATACTTTTGAAGGTTTGAGGGTGCTGCCTGTTCCATACCCCCCCTACTCCTCATCTAGCCTTTTAGGGGTACAAACAATAGTAATTGGGGCCTAGTGTGGTTGTGTACGTGTGATATACATACACTTTTTTTGGATCATATTTTCTATTCCGCTATTTAATCAAAAACCTTTGGGGATCAGTTAAATTGGGGGATAGTCTGTGTTGGTACGTGTGAGAGAGATCCACCTTTCCAAGTTTTTGGGGTTCATCTCATACTTCTGAAGATTTGAGGGTGCTGCCTGTTCCATACTCCTCCTCCTACTGCTCAACCATCCTTTTAGGGGTACAAACAATAGTAGTTGGGGCCTAGTGTGGTGGTGTACGTGCGAGATACATACACTTTCTTTTTGATCATATTTTCTATTCCGCTATTCAATTAAAACCTTTGGGGATCAATTCAATTGCGAGATAGTCTGTGTCGGTACGTGTGAGATCCACCTTTCCAAGTTGTTGGGGTTCATCTCATACTTCTGAAGATTTGAGGGTGCTGCCTGTTCCATACTCCTGCTCCTACTGCTCAACCATCCTTTTAGGGGTACAAACAATAGTAATTGGGGCCTAGTGTGGTTGTGTACGTGCGAGATACATACACTTTTTTTGATCATATTTCCTATTCCGCTATTCAATAAAAACCTTTGAGGATCAATTGAATTGCGGGATAGTCTGTGTCGGTACGTGTGAGATCCACCTTTCCAAGTTTTTGGGGTTCATCTCATACTTCTGAAGATTTGAGGGTGCTGCCTGTTCCATACTCCTCCTCCTACTCCTCATCCATCCTTTTAGGGGTACAAACAATAGTAATTGGGGCCTAGTGTGGTTGTGTACGTGCGAGATACATACACTTTTTTTGATCATATTTCCTATTCCGCTATTCAATAAAAACCTTTGAGGATCAATTGAATTGCGGGATAGTCTGTGTCGGTACGTGTGAGATCCACCTTTCCAAGTTTTTGGGGTTCATCTCATACTTCTGAAGATTTGAGGGTGCTGTCTGTTCCATACTCCTCCTACTCCTCATCCATCCTTTTAGGGGTAGAAACAATAGTAATTGGGGCCTAGTGTGGTTTTGTACGTGCGAGATACATACACTTTTTTGGATCATATTTCCTATTCCGCTATTCAATAAAAACCTTTCTAGGGCAAGATCTTAAATTACAGAAATATGAGGAGACCGTCAAATAAGGGCCGTGGCCTGGGTCGTGGTGCTGCTGGTAGAGCTCCTGTTGCAAGGAGAGGACGTGGTCGATCTGTGCCAGCTACACGCACAAGTGAAACACCTTCCTCAAGTGTGAGTAGGCGACAGAACCTGCATCAGTATTTGGTAGGGCATCAAACGCCCCTAGAAGTGATGAGGCCAGAACAAGTTGAGGCGATAGTAGATTGGTTTGCTGCTGACAGTGCCTCCAGTTCCTTCACATTGTCTCCCACCCAGTCTACTGCAGAAAGGTCAGAGTTGGCACCTGCAGCCAATGTCCAACCGTCTTTCACCTCACCCCCTTGCAAATCAGGCCAGCAGTCTGAGCCCCAAGCCATACAGCAGTCTCTTATTCTTTTTGAGGACTCTGTCAGCAGGGTTTCCCAGGGCCATCCACCTAGCCCTGCCCCAGAAGTGGAAGAGATTGAGTGCAGCGATGCCCAACCACTTATTTCTCAAGATGAGTACATGCAAGGATCATCGCAGCACGTCTCCGATGATGACGAAACGCAGGTGCCAACTGCTGCGGCGTTCAGCATTGTGGAGACCGACAAGGAGGGCAGGGGTGAAGACTGGGTGGAAGATGATGTGGAGGACGATGAGGTCCTCGACCCCACATGGAATGAACGTCATGCAGGTGACCTGAGTAGTTTGGAGGAAGAGGCGGTGGTCGCACAGAGCCACCAGCACAGCAGAAGAGGGAGCAGGGTGCAGAAGCGGAGCGGCCGTGCCCTAGACACTACGCCCGCTACTGCCCAACGCAGCAAGGGAACGAGCGCACCAAAGTCAGCTCAAAGGAGTTCTCTAGCGTGGAAGTTCTTTAGAAAATGTGCTGATGACAGGACACGAGTGGTTTGCACCCTGTGCAATCAGAGCTTGAAGCGAGGCATAAACCTTCTCAACCTGAGCACAACCTGCATGATCAGGCATCTAAGTGCAAAGCACGAGCTGCAGTGGAGTACACACCTTCAAAACCAAGAAACGTCTCTGGCTCATCCTGCTTCCTCTTCTGCTGCAGTCTCGGCCGCTCCAGCCACATCTGTAGTGATACCGGCACCTGCCACCCCGCAAACAGACGATCTGTCAGCAACACCACCACCTGGGTCACCAACAACCATCTCCACAATGTCCCGTGGAAGCGTTCAGCTTTCCATCTCCCAAACACTTGAGAGGAAGAGGAAGTACCCCCCTACCCACCCGCGATCCCTGGCCCTGAATGCCAGCATTTCAAAATTATTGGCCTTTGAAATGCTGTCATTCCGTCTGGTGGAGACGCACAGTTTTAAAAACCTTATGTCGGTGGCTGTCCCACAGTACGTCGTGCCCAGCCGCCACTACTTTTCCAGGCAAGCCATCCCTTCCCTGCACAACCAAGTGGGGGAAAATATCAGGTGTGCACTGCGCAACGCCATCTGTGCCAAGGTCCACCTAACTACGGATACGTGGACCAGTAAGCACGGTCAGGGGCGTTATATCTCCCTAACGGCACACTGGGTAAATGCAGTGGCGGATGGGCCTGAGGCGGATAGCAATTTGGCGCATGTCCTTCCACCACCGAGGATTGCAGGGCGCTTCAGTTTGCCTCCTGTTCCTAACTCCTCCTACTCCGCTTCCTCATCCTCTACCGCCTCCTCATCCGGACAGCGTAACACCTTCACCACCAACTTCAGCACGGCCAGGGGTAAACGACAGCAGGCAGTTTTACAACTTGCCTGTTTGGGGGACAAACCACACACCGCGCAGGAGTTGTGGAGGAGCATGGAACAGCAGACAAATGAGTGGTTGCTGCCAGCGAGCCTCAAGCCCGGCCTGGTGGTGTGCGATAACGGGCGAAATCTCATAGCAGCTCTGGGCCTAGCCGGTTTGACGCACATCCCTTGCCTGGCGCATGTGCTGAATTTGGTGGTGCAGAGGTTCCTTAAAAACTACCCCGATATGTCAGAGCTGCTGCAGAAAGTGCGGGCCGTTTGTGCGCACTTTCGGCGTTCTCACCCTGCTGCTGCTCGCCTGGCAGCGCTGCAGCGTAACTTCGGCCTTCCCGCTCACCGCCTCATATGTGACGTGCCCACAAGGTGGAACTCCACCTTGCACATGCTGGAAAGACTGTGCGAGCAGCAGCAGGCCATAGTGGAGTTTCAGCTGCAGCACGCACGCGTGAGTCGCTCTGCGGAACAGCACCACTTCACCACCAATAACTGGGCCTCCATGCGAGACCTGTGTGCCTTGTTGCGCTGTTTTGAGTACTCCACCAACATGGCCAGTGGCAATGACGCCGTTCTCAGCTTATGCCTCCTTGAAAAAACAATTCGGGCGATGATGGAAGAGGATGTGGCACAGGATGAGGAGGAGGAGGAGGATGAAGAGGTAACATTTCCAAGGCTTTCAGGGCAGTCATTCGCAAGGGGCTCCGAGGGTGGGTTCCTGCACACGCAAACGCCAGGGACGCAATTGTCCAGCAGGGGCACAGTTCTGGAGGATGAGGAGGATGAGGAGGAGGAGGAGCTGGAGGAGGAGATGGAACCATGTTCACAGCAGGGTGGCACCCAGGCCAGCTCATGGCCATCACTGGTGCGTGGCTGGGGGGATACAGAGGACACGGACGATACACCTCCCACAGAGGACAGCCTTTCGTTGCCTCTGGGCAGCCTGGCACACATGAGCGATTACATGCTGCAGTGTCTCCACAACGACCGCCGAGTTGCCCACATTCTAACTTGTGCTGATTACTGGGTGGCCACGCTGCTGGATCCCCGTTACAAGGACAACGTACCGTCCTTAATTCACTCACTGGAGCGCGATCGCAAGATGCGCGAGTACAAGCGCACGCTGGTAGACGCCATGCTGCTGGCATTCCCATCTGACAGCGGGGCCACAGTGGAAGCACAAGGCAGAGGAGGAGGAGGAGGAGGTCGCCAACGCAACCAGGGCACCGCCAGCACCTCAGAAGGCAGGGTTAGCATGGCCGAAATGTGGAAAAGCTTTGTCAGCACGCCACAACAAACAGCAGCACCAGTAGCTCAGATGGAACGTCTTAGCAGGAGGCAGCATTTTACCAACATGGTGGAGCAGTATGTGTGCACACGCCTACATGTAGTGAATGACGGGTCTGCCCCCTTCAACTTCTGGGTCTCCAAATTGGGCACATGGCCTGAGCTTGCCCTTTACGCCTTGGAGGTGCTGGCGTGCCCTGCAGCCAGTGTATTATCTGAACGGGTATTTAGCACGGCTGGGGGCGTTATAACAGACAAGCGCAGCCGCCTGTCCAGAGACAATGTGGACAAGCTCACGTTCATTAAAATGAACCAGGCATGGATCCCACGGGACTTTTCCGTACCTTATGCAGAATAGCAATGGATACCGACCTTACCCACCCATTGTTCCATTTTTGCTCTTTCTCACTCTTTTGGGGTGTACCCTCATTTAAAATTTTTGAAAAGAAGCAGTGTTGGCTACCTCGTCCTCCTCCTCAGGGCCAGATTAATGTAGGGGCTATTGGAGCTGCAGCTCCAGGCCCCTACCTTTTATATAGGCCCCGGGTTGGCCATATTCACTGTTACCGCTCTTCTGTCACTTGTAAACACAGAAGTCTGGCTTCTATGCTCGCTTCCCCAGGCAGCACCCTCAGAACCTCCCCACACAGCGTGAAGGCCGGACAAGGAGGGACAGTTGGCGATGCATGGATGTGTTTATGGGCTTCAGAGACAGCATCCCATGTTGAATTAGGCATGCATGGCTGCACCCTTCCTCCTCTGGGTGCATGGCAAGGCACGGCCCTTAAGGCCCTTCAAAATCCTCAGCACCAAGCCCATGATGCTGTTAATCCGGCCCTGGTCCTCCTCCACCGCCGCTTCCACCTACACCGCCCATAGGTGTGCGCAGCCTATTGCATTAAGGTGTGCACCCCAAAGTTGAAATACACATGCATGTGTTTGCCAGCAGGGAGAGTAATGTATCGGGGCCATGTACCTGTAGGCAAGGAGAAATAGAGCAGAGCAGGTCCCAGGGAGATCTTTCCCATCTCCTCACTGGCAATGCTATGTGCCCTAGGTGATTAGGGTGTGCCCAGGCACACCCAGCACACCCTGTGCGCACGCCTATGTCACCGCCACATCCACCACCACCTCAACCTCCCTCCTACTCCATATGGGCCTCGTCCTTCAGAGATGAAGAAGAACATTGTTTTATTTTTCTGTTTTTTTTTGTTGTTTTAAGTTATTTCCCTATCCACATTTGTTTGCAGAGCACTTGCCATGCTCTTAATTACGTTTTGCTGCCATTTTCAGCACTCTAGCCCTTTCCTTTGGTGTTTTAGAGCCATTTTAGTGCCTTAAAGTTCGGGTCCCCATTGACTTCAATGGGGTTCGGTGTCCGGGAAAAGTTCGGTAAAAGTCCGGGACACGGACCCGGACTTTTTTTTAAAGTTCGGCCGAACCCGTCGAACACGGACATCTAGGTGTCCGCTCAACCCTAGTTATGAATTCTATATTTTAGATGATGTCCCTAAAAACATAAACAAAGGCCTTTTATGTCTGTTGTTGATACCTTTTTTAAGGCGCTATATAGCATCTCTAGCCATGCCTGTTGTATAGAACATTAGAAATGGTATCATCAATAGGCATAAAAAGGATTTGCTGCGTAATGAATTTCCTATAGAATGTTTACATCCCAAAATGTGTAAATAACTGTAGAATTTTCTGGGCAAACTAATAACTAGTAAGTATGGATAGCATATCTAGTGTCCCAATACAGTTATAATTTTTTTGCATCCTCTAGTATTGGCACTATCAGAAATTGTGACAGTTTCATTGTACATCTTAAATATTTTTTTTTTTTTAAATTAGCTTTGAGACCATAATTGCTATTGATTTCCATTAAATGTCAACTTCATAATTTAGGTTTGCAGTCAGTCATTTTATTTTTTAACTTAGTCCTTAGGTTCTAATTTTTTTTTAACAGTTTATTTTGGACTACATAGATGCTATTCATCAGCATACTATGGCCAAACTGTAGGAGGGTAGATGTTTGGTTTCAAGCTAAACTATCGCTTTATGAGCTACCATGAGGATTTTTCCATCTTGTGGTAGAACCCCTACAGAGCAAACCTTAACCTATATATTTTTTATAGAAACCATGTCTTCATTCTCTGCAATGATAGCCTGAGCCATTTACAGCAATTTTAAACCCACTGAGAGTAATTCTTAAACCCTTGCTCAGTCATCCATGCTCAGAGTTGACAACATCCTGGATTCGTTACATATCATATAGCCAATTTTTCAGACTTAACTAGAATTGCGGTAGATTAAAAGATTTCATCAATCAAATTAACTGTGTAATATAAGCATGAAGTTGGCAAATACAACTGTGCCAGTTGTGTCCTTAACCACTTAACCCCCGCAGGATTTGGCTGCTGAAAGACCAGGGGGTATTTCGCGATTCGGCACTGCGTGACTTTAACGGACAATTGCGCGGTCGTGCGACGCTGTACCCAAATGAAATTGACTTTCTTTTTTTCCACAAACAGAGCTTTCTTTTGGTGGTACTTGATCACCTGTGCGATTTTTACTTTTTGCGCTATAAACAAAAAAAGAGTGACAATTTTGAAAAAATAACAATATTTTTCAAATTTTTTTATATGAAATTCCCCCCAAAAAATGTAAAAATCTAAATTTTTTAAAATTTTAGGCCAATTTGTTTTCTGCTACATATGTTTGGTAAAAAAATCACAATAAGCATATTTTGATTGGTTTGCGCAAAAGTTATTGCGTTTACTAACTAAGGGAAAGATTTTTGTCATTTTTATTGTTTTTCTTTTTTATCGAGTAATGGCGGCGATATGCGATTTTTTTTGCGGGACTGCGACATTGCAGCGGACAGATTGGACCCTTGACTGACATTTTAGACACTTTTGGGGGTACCAGTGACATTACTACAGTAATCAGTGCTATACATATGCACTGTTACTGTAAAAATGACACTGGCAGGGAAGGGGTTAACTTTATTGGTGATGCAGGGTTAAGTGTGTCCCTAGGGGCATGCTTCTAACTGTAAAGGGGTGTGGTTAGTGATGTAACCCCAGAGACATACGATCCTACATAGGAGGATCGTATGATCTCTGCAGTTAGATCAGGGAGAATGACAGGCGGCTTTGTTTACATTAGCCGCCTGCCTTTCTCCCTCTGCACCGGGAGATCGCGAGTGACCGGTGGACATCGGGTCCGCCGGTCTCACGCGCGGACATGTTAGGGAATGAGCGGGGGCGGGAGCGTGCCTCCGGCGGCGCTCGCTCGCCCCCTAGAGGCTCTCAGGCAAGCGACGTAGCCCTACGTCGGTTTGCCTTTACGGGGCTGACTGCTGCAGTAAATAGTCGTGCGGCGGTCGGCAAGTGGTTAAGTTGGATGTCAGGCTGTCAATTACATCTATAAAATCGTAAGAGCTAACTTAGAAAGCTTTCAGCCTGGTCACCCTGAAATAGAAAGTACTGTTACTTTAGCAGATTCCCAAAACCCAGAAAACTTTATACAATGAGGCATGACGCTAAACACACTTACTGATAGGTTTAATGTTATACAATAGATGTACACTGTATTTTGTAAGGGATGGTCGGGCTTCCTTTTAACCACTTTAGGACCGGAGGATTTTCCTGCTTTACGTCCAGGCCACTTTTTGCGATTCGGCACTGTGCGAATTTAACTGACAATTGCGCGGTCATGCAATGCCATACCCAAACGAAAATTACGTCCTTTTTTTCCCACAAACAGAGTTTTCTTTTGGTGGTATTTGATCCCTGTGCGATTTTTATTTTTTGCGATATTTAATAAAAAAATGCGACAATTTTGAAAAAATAACAATATTTTTCTACTTTGACAGGTAAAAAAATATCCAATACATTCAATTTTTGTCATATATTTAGGCTAAAATGTATTTAGCTACATGCCTTTGACAAAAAAATTCTCAATGAGCGTATTTTTAACTGCTTTAAGACCGGAAGATTTTACCCCATTCCTGACCAGGCCATATTTTGCGATTCGGCACTACGTTACTTTAGCAGACAATTGCACGACGCTGTACCCAAGTTACTTTTTGCGCTATAAACAAAAAAAGAGCGACAATTTTGAAAAAATAACAATATTTTTCAAATTTTTTATATGAAATCCCCCCCCCCCAAAAAAAATGTAAAAACCAAAATTTCTTAACATTTTAAGCCAATTTGTTTTCTGCTACATTTTTGGTAAAAAAAAATCGCAATAAGTGTATTTTGATTGGTTTGCGCAAAAGTTATCGCAGCTACTACCTACGGGATATTTATGTCATTTTTATTGTTTTTTTTAACTAGTAATGGCTGCGATCTGGCGGCGATCTGTGATTTTTTTGCGGGACTGCGACATTGCGGCGGACAGATCAGACCCCTAACTGACATTTTTGACACTTTTGGGGGTACCAGTGACATTACTACAGTAATTAGTGCTATAAATATGCACTGTTACTGTTAAAATGACACTGGCAGGGAAGGGGTTAACTTTTATTGGTGATCAGGGGGTTAATGTATGGTGTTTACTGACGTGTGTGGGGGGAGGGGACTGTGTGACACAGGCACAGATCGCAGGTTCAGCTATGCTGAATCCTGTAATCTGTCCCTGCCTGTCACTTAGGAGATCCGCCCGCTTTGTTTACACAAGTGGGCGGATCTCCTCACTCGATCCCCGACGATCGGGGGAAAGCGGCGGTGATTACCGCCGCTCCTACCCTGGCCTGACTCCCGCTGTGTCTGAATACAGTGGGAGCGAGGCTCCGGTGGCGCCGCCCACAAGGGGAGGAGTCCAGCGACGTAGACCTACGTCGCTGGACGATAACGAACCACTTTGCCGCAGTACGCTCCATGTGAGCGGTCGGCAAGTGGTTAATTATGTATGATTGTATTTTTATTAAAGTTTTGCAAAATTACAAAAAAATAGCATATTTACTCAAAGAAACACCACAATTGAAAACAAAACAATAAGTAGGACTCAATGTGCATTGTGAATCCCAGAGCAATAGAAACAAAACATAGATCACTTTCAGAAAAAAATAGAGCATTTACATTATGTGAATATAACCTAACCTCTGAGATGAACAAGAAAACTAAATTCACAAAAAGAAACATTGATAAAAAAGGAGAAAAAAAAGGGAAAAAGGTCATAAGAGAGTTACAGCAGGGGTCTAAAGAGAGAAAACATGGACATGGGAAGCAAGGACATGCACACTTGGGAAATATATCCCTTGTGTAGGGGAACATCAACGGAACCGATCCATGTCAGTTGGATCGGTCCGCAGGGCCCTTTCAGTGGCATTCTCCATGCCAGAACGCATGACAGGGCCGGCCAATATGTCGGACGCCTCACTTCAGAGCCCTCATATCCCGCCGCAGCTCACCTCACAGATGGGACACGGTTACACCATCAGCCCTGCAAGGGATTCGCCTGTGAGTATATCTAACATGGGATCGGTATCACCAGAATCCACAGAGACCTTACTAGGCCTCATGCTTAATACTCTACCAGGAACTCCCATGGAGGTGAGCGCGGCCCACCCGCAGTCACCTTACTCTGGGGCTGACTTTTCACCAGGTCCGTAGGCCCAAATGGAAGCCATGTTCTCAAAATTTGCTGAATTACTTGACAGGGGCCTGACTACCACTGCTTCTAAAATTACAGGGGACCTAAAAGCTGACCATGCCACTTCATTGACAGTGGATGGACAAAAAGGCAATTGGTGTTGAATACAAAAGTGATGCAAGGATCCCACACTGAGTACAGTAGAGAAATGTTTCTAGGCATGCTTGAAGAATGGGGAATCAACAAAGACCGAGTGATGCTTGCGCAACTTCGAGACAGTGAAGCAAACATGCGGAAAGGAATGAGGCTTGTTGATATGTCAGACCTCTGTGCCATGGCATACAATACCCTCCAACTTTCAAATGATGGTCTGTAAAGCCAAAGAGCTTTGATTGATATATGTTTTGAGAAGCATGAAGAGATTAAATCTTGTGCTTGCAAGTCTTTTGAATCCTCGATACAAGAACCATGCTTTCTCTTCTGATGATGTATTGGCTAAGGCAATACAGGCAAAATGTCTGACAGAAGATATTCAACAGGAGGTGCAGGAAGTTCTTGCCGAAAACACAAGTCCAGAACACTATTTTTATGAAGAGCAGCATGCTACAAAAACAGACAAATGCCCAAAAAGACGTCAACCAACAGAAGAGAATCTTCTTCATCGTGGTTGAATTTATCAGGACATTTTCAGTGTTTTATTGGGGCCTCATGCGGAGGATCCAATTTCTTCTGAATCTGCAACTATGAGCCTGGATGATGAAATTCATCTCTATTTGAAAGAAGCAGTAATTGACAGAAGAAGTCATCCTCTTCAGTGCTGGAGAGAAAATGAGGCACGCTACAAAAGACTTGCTTCCCATGCTAGAAGATACCTCTCTCTCTCTCTCTGCTCCTCTGTCCTCCACTCCTCCTGAGCACGTTTATGAAGTGGCAGCATTGTATGAACAAAACAGAAGACCTTTAACAGGTGACCATGGACATGCTGAAATGTTCTGCTTTCTGCATTATAATATTTTTCTACTTAACTGGGAGTATTGAAAAGAGTAGTGTCCACTCATATCCACTGTGTAGCTGTTGCCTAGCTTTTTTTCTAGCAGTTTTGCACTGACTGCAGTAAATCATTGCAGTGAGTGCACTACTGCAGCAGTAGTCACCTGACTCCAGTCCAACTCCAATCCATTGCTTTGCTGTTGTCTAGCTTTTTTTCTAGCAATTTTGCTCTGACTGCAGTAGTTGCAGTGAGTGCCATACTGCAGAGGTAGTCCGCTGACTCCAATCCACTGTGTAGCTGTTGCTTAGCTTTCTTCTAGCAGTTTTGCACTGACTTCTGTAATTGCAGTGGGTGCCCTACTGCAGAGGTAGTCCACTGAGTGACTCCAATCCAATCCACTGTCTAGCTGTTGCTTAGCTTTTTTTCTAGCAGTTTTGCACTGACTGCTGTAGTTGCTTAAGAGTGCCTTACTGCAGAAGTAGTTCTCGACTGACTCCAGTCCAATGATCCACTGTGACATGTGTAGCTGTTGCCTTGCTCTTTTTCTAGCAGTTTTGCACTGACTGCAGTAGTTGCAGTGAGTGCCCTACTGCAGCGGTAGTCCACTGACTCCAGTCCAATCCACTGTGTAGCTTTTGCCTTGCTTTTTTTTCTAGCAGTATTGCACTGAATGCAGTAGTTGCAGTAAGTGCCATACTGCAGACAGAGGTATACCGTTGCCGATACCGATATGTGATCGGAAGAATATGGGTATCGGTATTGGTACCGATATGTGATCCACAATATATCAGTATCGGCAACGAAAAACTGATATCGGTCGACCACTAATATAACTATATACATATATATGGGCCCAACCAGGGGTGTACTCACTTTTGTTGCCAGTGGTTTAGACATTAATGGCTGCGTGTTGAATTATTTTGAGGGGACAGAAAATTTACACTGTTATACAAGATGGACACTCACTAATTTACATTGTAGCAAAGTGTAATTTCTTCAGTGTTGTCACATGAAAAGATGTAATAAAATATTTACAGAAATGTGAGGGGTGTACTCACTTTTGTGAGATACTGTATATCTTCACTGCTACCACCATACACTACTCAATATAACATAAAATAAAGTAGCGGTGCATAAATCTAAACACCCAGTGCTGATCTTCGTGTTAATAGTAGGTGAAGGCTCTATGTTTTAAATTCTTTGAATTTTTTCCTTATTCCAAGTTTCCAATTATGAAACACCATTTCACGTCCAGTAAGTGATCCCGTTCCCAGTGGATGACAAACTCACCAGCTGCTATTGCCTTCCATTCTCATGGTCAGCACACCCGCTTGTTTACTAAACACTTCCAAGACAGATTGCTTAGCTCTTGCTCACATCAATAGATGGATCAATTTATCATATGAAAAAAAAAAGAAGAAAACTTCCAATTGGCATAGTAAACCAACAAATCCAAAATTTAATAAAAACAGATAAAAGAGCTGCTCACATTCTTTAAAAGCAAAGAAGGTGTTTCAAAATATGGATCGCATATATGACTTAGAAACCAATCCATTTCTCACCATCGTTTGATGCCAGCTGCACATTTCGGTGTCTCCTTGGGTCGCCGTGTAACCACTCGCCAACGCGTTTCGCCACTTCTGACTTCGTCACAGGGGATGGTTACACAGCGCAGCGACAGCATTTAAATATCCTAAAAATTGCATTTTAACTAAATCAATTCAATCAAAATGGAAGGTTATATCTGCACATTAATTTAACCACTTGCCGACTGCCGCACGACTATGTACTGCAGCAGTCAACCTCTCCCGGGCAAAGTGACGTATGGGTACATCATTCGCCCACGAGCCTGTAGGGGGCGAGCGTGCGCCACCGCTGGCACGCTCCTGCCCCCGCTCATTCCCTGCCTTCCGTATGACCGGTGGCTCCGATGTCCGCCGGCCACTTGCGATCTCACTCAGGAGAGGGAGAAAGACAGATGGCTGATGTAAACACAGCCATCTGTCATTCTCCCTTAGATCATTACTGAGGCTATACGATCCTGCTATGTAGGATCATATGTCTCTGTGATTATCTAACAAGGCACACCCCCTGACAGTTAGAATCACGCCCCTAGGGACACACTTAACCTCTTGATCACCAATAAAGTTAACCTCTTCCTTGCCAGTGTCATTTGTACAGTAACAGTGCATATTTATAGCACTGATTACTGTAGTAATGTCACTGGTACCTCCAAAAGTGTCAAAAATGTCAGTCAAGGGTCCGATCTGTCTGCCGCAATGTCGCAGTCCTGCAAAAAAAAAACGCAGATCGGCGCCATTACTAGTAAAAAAAAAAACAATAAAAATGACATAAATCTTTCCCGTAGTTAGTAAACGCAATAACTTTTGCACGAACCAATCAAAATACGCTTATTGCGATTTTTTTTACCAAAAATATGTAGCAGAAATCAAATTGGCCTAAAATGTTAAAAAATTTTGATTTTTACATTTTTTTTTGAGAATTTCATAATAAATTTGAAAAATATTGTTATTTTTTCAAAATTGTCGCTCTTTTTTTGTTTATAGCGCAAAAAGTAAAAATTGCACACGTGATAAAATACCACCAAAAGAAAGCTCTGTTTGTGGGAAAAAAAGGACATCAATTTCATTTGGGTACAGAGTCGCACGACCACGCAATTGTCCGTTACAGTTACGCAGTGCCGAATCACAAAATAGGGCCTGGTCTTTGAGCAGCCAAATTCTCCGGGGCTTAAGTGGTTAATACAGATGCAAAACTTCAAAAATTACAACTCTCGGAGTGCCAATGATAATATTTGGGCATATTCAAATTTTTTAATAATCACTAATGAAACAACTAGTTCCACATTTATACCCCCTGGTTTTAAAGTGCGTGAAGTATGTATTCACTTAGTTTCTCTTTTAGAAATCTCCCTCAAAAGATTTGACCCTCTCCAGGTGGGGTATACCTGACCTATAACCAAAAAAGACATTTTGGAGGGATTCCTGGTATGATATTTGGAAAAGTGTTCTGACACTATGATGTTTATAGCCTTTTATAATGTTTACTATGTGTTCCCCCACTCTAACTTTCAGGGATCGTTTTGTGCGCACCCTACATAAATCAATCCACATGGACATTGAAGAGCATACATCACATGCGTGGTGTCACAGGTGAAGAATTCAGGGATTTTATATTCTCACCCTGTGGTACCTAATACAAAATATTTGCGATGTACAATATTATTCTTAGATGATAGATTATCACATGCTCTACACTTTCTACAGGCTTTGAAACCTTTCTTATTAGGGAAAAGGGAAACGTATTTTGGAGGATACAATATTTTCCTAACCATCCTCTCCACAAAATTCTTAGCTCTCCTATACAGAAAATGTTGTCTGATAGGTAAATTGGGGCCTAAAATCCTATCCATTAACAAAATATGCCATTGTTTCTGGAAAATATTTTCTACTTCTTTGTATTGGCAGTAGTAACCAGAATGAAATTCCATTGCAAGTTATTATTCTTCCTAACTCCATTCCTGTTAGCATCTTGCAAATGATCGTCCGTAGGTTCATGTAGTGTTGCCTCAATGATCTTCATTATATCTACCTCATTGTACCCCTTCTGTACAAACCTATTCTTCATGGTTTTTGATTGGGTATTAAAATCACTGTCAAAGGGGCAATTCCATCTGATTCTAGTAATTTGTCCTTTTGGGATGTTCTGTAACCAAGAGGGATGATGTCCACTTCTAATGGAAAGGTAGCTATTTCGATCAGTGGGTTTAAAATATACTTTGGTTGCTAAACCTCCCTCATATCTAAATATAGTTACATCCAAAAAAAGTATGGACTCCTTACTGTATTAATAATATAGTTTAATGTTTTTACTGTTTTGGTTTAAATAATTCATAAATTTATGTAAACTACTTTCAGTCCCTTTCTAAATAAACATGAGATCATCTATAAATCTACAATAGAATATTAATTCTGGTTTTGCTTGATGGAACACATATCTATCTTCCCATTCACTCATAATTAGGTTTCCTAGGGTGGGTGAGAATTTAGCACCCATCGCCACTACACTTAGTTGTTGGTAAAACTTATTGAAGTACCAGAAATAATTATGTGATAAATAAAAATTCAAAACTTTATTTAAAAAAAAATTTGGGGATGGGGTATATCCTCCCTTCTACTTAATGCCCAAATAAAGGCCAGCATTGCATCATCATCATTTATGACAGTGTTAAGCGATGCTACATTGGCAGTCACCAATCATACTTCCTCAAGTTTTTGAAGTTGTACCTCCTTGATGAGTTGTCAGAATGTTTATACTGCTCTGATAAACAGTGTCTATTTATACAAATAAGCAAAGATCTGTAAGGAGATTCTCAGCTCATTTTCATAAATCAACAAAAATACGAGATCGTTTTAAGTGACGCTAAACTGAAGATAAGGAGAATACAATTCTGTGCAAATATATATATATATTTATTAAATACTTCAGTGCAAAATAAAATGTCAAAAATATAATTGGTGATAAACACAAAATTTAGAATAAAATGCAATAAAATGTATCACACAGGTAATATGAGAATTATAATCAAATTATATTATTTCAGAATAGTAAGATGACCATAACCAATGACTTCTAGAATATGATTAATAGACTACCAGGAGGACATAAAAGATGGCAACCAATATGAGAGATTTGACACGTGACTTCTCTCATCCAACAGATATTCATAATTCCAATATTTGAATGAAGTTACATGGATACAAATTGTTATTCCATGCACTGAGACTTATTAAAAGTCCAAAGATTTTTGGTAAAGTAAACTTCTATTTAGTTAATCTACTATAAAAAAATACTTCATAACTGAACCATTTACTAAAGCCAAAATTAGCTTAAAATTCCAAGATAAGAAAAATTAAACCAATCATACTGCAGTTAGAATGATTTAAATTCAAATCTTGATGCTAACAGTTTAGGTGTGAGAATGGATCAATTAGAAGTATATGGATAAGGCAATTTAGAATGTATACTTTACCAAAACAGTGTTTCTGTTATATGGGATGTCACGCTGTCCTGGCTTCAGGATCAAATGTCCCCCATCAGTGTCTCAGAGCTTCCTTCAAAGCAACCATTCCTCTCACGATCTCTTCAATTCTCTCTCCCGTCCTCTCTAATTGCCTAAAACTTTATGGTACCTGAAGTGTGGGTGGGGATCGCATTACCATGTAATCATTACGTCACTAAGGAGTTCAATTCCTAGTATTTTAATGACTGGGTCCCAAAATTAAGCAATCACCAGATGGCAGTGTTGTATTACGATTACATTTGGGACATTGAATTTAATTATACTATTTTACCAAAGATAACCCTTTGACCTTAGTCTGGTAAAAATATCTAAATTCCAAAACTCTGTCAAATGGTCCAGACTCTGTGGCTGGAGTTTAGTATGTGAATAAGTAATGCCACCTAAGTGTAATTAACATTTAGCAATTATATAAAACAAAATATACTATAAAAAGCATTCCTAAAAATATATATATATGCGACACATATATAATAATAATATCGTTACTAAAACATCACTATAAAATAGAATAACTCCTTTTATATATTGTATATGAATCCTAAAAACGAACTATAAGGAACTATTGTCCATTGTTAAACACAGATGAGACTACAACTCTAACATTCAATAGTATCTGGTATGGCTCCAGAATGAATCTTATCTGAAAAAAATGTCAGGAAACTACTTATTTATGACTTAAAGAAAAACTGAATTTTCTGTTGAAACTTCAAGACTCTTCTGTAAAAGACATCTTGCTTAAAAGAATATGAATTTCACTCACCCCCAAAACAAAATGGATGCCAAGCTGCTCAAAATTTCTATGTATATAACTGAATATATATGGCCTTTATATAATTCCATTTTTTTTTATAATCTCCCCAATAATCCTGACAGAGTGTTACAAATTATTTTGTATCCTTAAGGGAAGCTTTCGTTTGCAGAACACTCATTTGTAAAAATGTGTCCAGATATTCTCCGATACTATTAACTATCGGGAAGGGGGGGGCCAGAGGAGTTTCAGCATTTTTATAGATTTTGGGTAATGTATAACTTACCAGTATTCTACAAATGCTAGGCATTAAGTTACATTTCTCTTTCTTAGTTAAAATGTTCTTCTTATACCCATGCTCTACTTACTTGATTAATTGTTCTTTATATTTTCCCGTGGGATCTTTTTTCAGAGCTTTGTATGTATTTTGGTCTAATAGCAAACTTTCCAGTTGTCCATGATAGAACTCCTTGTCCAATATCACTACTACTTCTCCTCTCTTTTTTGGTACTATCTGATCCAAGTCCCTTAGTACACAGTTCTTAAATGTTTCCACACAATGATTACCAGCTATGGGAGGATTAAAAGTGGATTTGTTGCAAAGTCCGCTATTTAATCCATTAATAGCCCTTTGATACCTACTTATGGGATTACTCAAGAAATATTTCTTCAAGCTTAATTTCCTAATATACTTGTGTGTATCAATGTAGACCTCAAGTTTATTAATGATTTTTTGGGGCACATTTCAGTCCTACATTAGGGATATGTAGTTCTTTTTTGGTAAAGTAACCTTACTTAAATTAAATATCCCCTTATTTAATTCTCTTTCTTTTTCTCATACTCGATCCTCCATCCTGCTCTATTTCCTCTCTTTCTCCTCCTTTTGGGGTATTTATACTTATTTTTCCAAACACTTGGACCTGTGCGGCTGTCCTCTCCCTCTCCCCCTCCCTCTGCCTCTCCCCAAAAAGGGGGCCTATTGTATGATGGAGGAGGGGAGAGAAGGAATTCTCATTATATCCCTCAAGTCATTAATATCTATTATGAGTGGGCAGTTGGAAATTATCCACCTGATGGCCTATATTTTGATGATCAGGATATTGCGGTCCTTGATCATATTGGTGGCCAAAAGCACGAGGAGTAGACACCTGTTGATCCTAATCTTGAATTTCATGATGATAATTTTGAGACTGAATGTTAGAATTGACTCTCCGACCTCTTCTCAGACCTTGGTTACTCCATCCCCTAAAATATTGAGTATTAGCATGGGCAATGGGTTGATAAATGGGTCGTTGCGGTGTCATAATAAATGCACCTCCTCCATTTGGTTGCTTATTTACTCGGGAGGGGGGATTAACTGAAATACGACCCATTTCTGATACTTCACACTTATTACTGGGACTATTAACCCCTCTAGTAATGTTGACTTTACCCTCCATAGATTGCCAAGCATATACCACATTATTTTTTACAATCCAGCAAATCCCTATTACATTTTCTAACTTTATTTTTCTGTATATCTCTATCCAATTTTTCTAACTTCTTTTTGATATTTTTATTATATTTGATACATGCAGATGTCTCTTTAATGGGTTCTAATTGGGATTGTATTGTATGGTCTCTATGAAATCCAACGTTCTCTTTTTTCATTTCAATATAAGAACTTGTAATTCTCTATCTGCTTTACTGAAAAATTCAAGCCATTAATTTACTGATTCCTAATCATTTAAGCCATCTTGAGAAGCTACCTCCCATCTTAGTCCCTGACTAATGATTTTTTCTTTTAAATACATTTTTATGGTGGTAATATCCCACCATGCCCTAATTTGTTTTTCCAGGGTAAAAGAGAGAGCTTTCAGTAAGCTCTCTTGATCCTAAATAGATTGACCTTTTTGTATACCTTGAAACACCGATTTTTGGTCTAATTGTCTAGAGTTAAGAAAATTTACCACTTCGATAGCTGCAGTGTTAAATCACCAAAGAGCTATAAACCACTGTGACTGATGAGTCTAAATAATACAAATGTGTACTCTGTGCTATATACACTTCTATATGAATTTCCATTGGGAAAATGTCAAGGATCCTTCCAAAATGTCTTTTTGGGGTCTAGATAGGGTATACCCCACCTGGAGAGGGTCAAATCCGGTGAGGGAGATTTCTAAAAGATAAACTAAGTGGATAAATACTTTACGGACTTTAAAACCAGGGGGTATGAATAGCTGAACCTGTGATCTCTGTCACAGAACCCCCTCCCCCCACAAACATCAGTAAGCATGAGGCACACATTTAACCCCTTGATCACCAACAGTGTTAACCCCTTCCCTGCCAGTGTCATTATTACAGTAACAGTGCATATTTTTAGCACTGATTACTGTAGTAATATCACTGATCCCCCCAAAAGTGTCAAAAATGTCAGTTAGGGGTTCGAACTGTCCGCCACAATGTCGCAGTCCCGCAAAAAATCACAGATGGCCGCCATTACTAGTAAAAATAAAAAAAAAACAATAAAAATGACAAATCTTTCCTGTAGTCAAAATGACCTTATTGCATTTTTTTTACCAAAAACATGTAGCAGAAAACAAATTGGCCTAAAATGTTAAAAAAGATTGATTTGTAAATTTTTTGGGGGGAATGTTATACAGTGGGTACGGAAAGTATTCAGACCCCCTTACATTTTTCACTCTTTGTTATATTGCAGCCATTTGCTAAAATAATTTAAGTTCATTCTTCTTCCTCATGAATGTACACACAGCTCCCCATATTGACGGAAAAACACAGAATTGTTGACATTGTTGCAGATTTATTAAAAAAGAAAAACTGAAATATCACATGGTCCTAAGTATTCAGACCCTTTGCTGTGACACTCATATATTTAACTCAGGTGCTTTCCATTTCTTCTGATCATCCGTGAGATGGTTCTACACCTTCATTTGAGTCCAGCTGTGTTTGATTATACTGATTGGACTTGATTAGGAAAGCCACACACCTGTCTATATAAGACCTTCCAGATCACAATGCATGTCAGAGCAAATGAGAATCATGAGGTCAAAGGAACTGCCTGAAGAGCTCAGAGACAGAATTGTGGCAAGGCACAGATCTGGCCAAGGTTACAAAAAGATTTCTGCTGCACTTAAGGTTCCTAAGAGCACAGTGGCCTCCATAATCCTCAAATGGAAGACGTTTGGGACGACCAGAACCCTTCCTAGAGCTGGCCGTCCGGCCAAACTGAGCTATCGGGGGAGAAGAGCCTTGGTGAGAGAGGTAAAGAAGAACCCAAAGATCACTGTGGCTGAGCTCCAGAGATGCAGTCAGGAGATGGGAGAAAGTTGTAGAAAGTCAACCATCACTGCAGCCCTCCACCAGTCGGGGCTTTATGGCAGAGTGGCCCGACGGAAGCCTCTCCTCAATGTAAGACACATGAAAGCCCGCATGGAGTTTGCTAACAAACACCTGAAGGACTCCAAGATGGTGAGAAATAAGATTCTCTGGTCTGATGAGACCAAAATAGAACTTTTTGGCCTTAATTCTAAGCGGTATGTGTGGAGAAAACCAGGCACTGCTCATCACCTGTCCAATACAGTCCCAACAGTGAAGCATGGTGGTGGCAGCATCATGCTGTGGGGGTGTTTTTCAGCTGCAGGGACAGGACGACTGGTTGCAATCGAGGGAAAGATGAATGCGGCCAAGTACAGGGATATCCTGGACAAAAACCTTCTCCAGAGTGCTCTGGACCTCAGACTGGGCCGAAGGTTTACCTTCCAACAAGACAATGACCCTAAGCACACAGCTAAAAAAACAAAGGAGTGGCTTCACAACAACTCCGTGACTGTTCTTGAATGGCCCAGCCAGAGCCCTGACTTAAACCCAATTGAGCATCTCTGGAGAGACCTAAAAATGGCTGTCCACCAACGTTTACCATCCAACCTTACAGAACTGGAGAGGATCTGCAAGGAGGAATGGCAGAGGATCCCCAAATCCAGGTGTGAAAGACTTGTTGCATCTTTCCCAAAAAGACTCCTGGCTGTATTAGATCAAAAGGGGGCTTCTACTAAATACTGAGCAAAGGGTCTGAATACTTAGGACCATGTGATATTTCAGTTTTTCTTTTTTAATAAATCTGCAACAATGTCAACAATTCTGTGTTTTTCTGTCAGTATGGGGTGCTATGTGTACATTCATGAGGAAGAAGAATGAAACTAAATGATTTTAGCAAATGGCTGCAATATAACAAAGAGTGAAAAATTTAAGGGGGTCTGAATACTTTCCGTACCCACTGTATATCAGAATGTGAAAAATATTTTTTTTTTTCAAAATTGTCGCTCTTTTTTTCAAAAATTAAAAATCGCACAGGTGATCAAATACCCCCAAAAGAAAGCTCTATTTCTGGGTGAAAAAAGGACATAAATTTCATTTGAGTACAGCGTCGCACGACCGCACAATTGTCTGTTAAAGTACCGCAGTGCCGAATCGCAAAACATGGCCTTGTCAGGAAGGGGGTAAAATCTTCCGGTCTTAAAGTGGTTAAAAATATGCTCATTGAGAATTTTTTTGTTAAAGACATGAATCTAAATACATTTTGGCCTAAATACATGACAAAAATTTAATATATTGGATATTTTTTAACTGTCAAAGTAGAAAATGTAAATTTTTCGCAAGATTTTGGCTCTTTTTTATTAATATCGCAAAAAATAAAAAGCGCAGAGGTGATCAAATACCACCAAAAGAAAACTCTGTTTGTGGGAACAAAAGACGTAAATTTCGTTTGGGGATAGCATTGCATGACTGCGCAACTGTCAGTTAAAGTCACGCAGTGCCAAGTTGAAAAAAATGGCCTGGTCATTAAGCAGGAAAATCCTCTGGTCTTAAAGTGGTTAAACTAGACATCAATTGTTTCATTAGTGAATATTACAATTTTTTAATATGCCCACATATTATCATTGGCAATCCGAGGCTTGTCATTTTTGAAGTTATGCAGCTGTATTAAATTAATCTGCAGATATCACCTTCCATTTTGATTGAATTGATTTAGTTAAAATGCAATTTTAGGGAATGGGCGTGGCGTACGGCGCTGAAGATGGCTGCATAGCTCCTCAGCTCCGCTCGGCCACCCGGGACACCAGCCTTCAGCAGCCTCCAACACAGGCACAAAAGCACCGTTGTGACCCGCATCGCCTCCGCCGACCATGAGGGGAAAGAAGGGAGCCTCGCAGTCTTACCACTTGGACGGATTCCTCCTCTCCAACTCCGCCGGGCTTCGGCAAGATGGCGCCGGCAGGCCGCAGCACCGTCCATCCAGACGTGAGAGCAGCTGAGAAGGACGCGATCCACAACACAGGCAAGTGGCAAACCCAGATAGCGGCAACTCCTCGGGCTCCTCCACCCCCCCTGCACAGCTCTGCATGATGGAGCAGGAGGCAGCCCCCTCCCCCGGTCCCAGGGTGCCAGCTACACCACCAGCGGACCCCTTTGCGGCATTCCCTGTGGGGGACCATCCAGTCTCAGCAACGCTATTCAAAGACATGCTTCACTCCCTCTGGTCCTCCATTCATATGGATGTAGTCCAGGGCTTGGCTCAAACCAAAAAGGATGTCCAGCAGCTGGGGGAAAGGGTTGACAGCCTGAAAGCATCTATGACCAAGTGTACCCTCTCCTTCAACACCCTCATATCAGCCCACAATGGACACTCTGACGACATAACATGGATCAAGGACAAGTTGGCTGACCTTGAGGATAGGTCACGTAGAAATAACTTGAAGCTCAGGGGGGTCCCAGAATCGATCCAGCCTCAACACCTGCGCAAAATGGCTGCGGACCTATTCTCTGCCCTGGTTCCCTCTCTATCAGAGACCAAGCTGGAAATTGATAGGATCCATAGGATTCCGAAGCCAAGCTTTATAGCACAGGACTTACCACGGGATGTCCTTCTCCATGTGCACTTTTTCCAGACCAAGGACAGAGTGCTCATGGCCTCTAGATAGCTATAGGTTATGCCCGGAGATCACCCTCAAGTCCAAATCCTGCCTGATCTCTCTAAGCACACGCTTCAAAAGCGCAGAAATCTTGCTACCATTACAAAAGCCCTTCGGAACCACTGTGTCTTACACAAGTGGAAACACCCGGCTCTTCTCACCATCACACATCAGGGCAGCACAGTCACCATATCTACGCTGGAAGAAGGTATGGCCCTGCTCCACCGCTGGGGGATCATCCCGGATGGTCCGTCCACATCTTCCTCCTCCAGATCTCCACCACTGCAAGCTCTTTCTGATGAGTGGCATGTTGTGTCGCGCAAGAGGTCCAACACCAAGCACTCTTCTTTCGGAGGTGAGCGCCTAACACTGTCTGTTTTGCACTAGTCCCTGGCCTAATTACTAGCTGACCTCTATGGCCCCTCTCTTTTTGTTGCAGGTTTTACCTGCCCTTGAACTATTTTTACCCCCTTTTTGGCACTTGCCGTCTGTTTTGGACCCTTTTCCCCCCTTTCCTGTTGCTCCAGCAAGTACTCCAGTATCGTTTTGCTATCCACCACAAGACACATCTGTCGTGCACTCATTGTACCTACCCTATGCCTCCAGACGACTCACAGCATCCCTCTTAAGATGTTATGACCATCAAGTTATGTAATAGCAGGGCTGATGTGGTCTGTTTTCAAGAGACCCATTTTAAGCTCCACAGCCAGCCAAAGTTCTCTCACAGGAACTTCCCCACCTTATTCTTTGCTAATGCTCCGGAAAATAAGCGAGGCATGTTGATCGCTCTCAGGGACACAATTGCTTTCACCTTTCGCAGTCTGACTCACGATCCGGATGGCAGGTATCTTATACTCCAAGGTGACTTTAACTCTGTACCTCTGACTCTAGTGGCTGTTTACACCCTAAATAGTCACCAAACACGCTTCCTTCTCAGACTGTTGCGGAAGATCTCCTCTGATGTCTACGGCAATTTGGTGGTTTGTGGGGACTTGAACACTGTGGTTGACCCGGGGCTTGACACTTCGGTGCCCGCCCGGGGTCGAAAAGCGTCTTTGCACTCTCTCCTGGTTAAAGAACAACTTTATTATGTCTGGAGGTGTCAGCATGGGTCAGAAAGGGATTATTCTTTCTACTCCTCCAGACATCGCTCATATTCACGTATTGATATGTTCCTGACTGATCTCCCTTTGCTGGGTAAGGTCTCCTCCTCGGCTATTAGAAACATTACTTGGTCTGATCATGCTGCGGTTGAGATGGTGCTGGAGGAGGCCGGACCCAGGGAACGGACATCGGTCTGGCGATGTGATGTCAGGGTTCTTCAAGACCCCATATCTGGTAAAATCATTGGTGACCATTTGTCAGAATACTTCCATCTCAATGCTCCCTCGGTTTTGGACCCTTGGGTGCTCTGGGGAGCACACAAGGCGTTCATACGGGGTATATGTATTCAGCAGGCAGCTAGACAGCGAAAGGTGTTCAATCGCAAGCTCACCACTCTCCTCTCCGAGATTTGTGCCCTTGAGATTGCACACAAAGCTTCACCTACGCCAACTGTGGCCTTGCAGCTTTCCCAGAGGAGAGAATCCCTGAAATCTCACCTCATGGATCGCTACGATCGCCATCTCAGGGTCCTGAAGCTCAAGTACTATGCCCACGCGAATAGGGCGTTTTGGCAGCTAGGCTTAGGCAGAGGAGGGCATCTACACGCATTTCTCACTTGTCCCAGAGCTCGACTGGCTCCAAATTGACCCACCCGCGTGATATTGCGAACGAGTTTGCTAAATTCTACGGTTCCCTGTACAACTTGGCCCAAGACCCTGATACTGCCCACCCCACCCCTAAACTTATCCATAAGTTTTTGGACAGACTCTGCTTGCCCACCCTTACTGACGGTTACCTTCACTCGCTATCTTCCCCCTTCACTGCTGTGGAGATCTCCAAGGCTATTCAGGCACTCCCTTCTGGTAAATCCCCTGGACCAGACGGTCTCTGTAACGAATACTACAAAATCCACGCTTCCACCCTGAGCCCCACGTTGGCAGAAGTATTTAATCAAGCAACACAGAAATCTGAATTTCCCACTGAAATGTTGACTGCCTATATTACCACCATCCCTAAACCGGGTAAAGATACCAGTCTCCCTGCCAACTATAGACCCATATCCCTCTTGAATAGTGATATAAAAACTATGCCAAAATCCTTGCTTCCCGTCTTCAACCCTTTCTCCCCTATCTAGTCAAGCACGACCAAATGGGCTTTATGCCTGGGCGGCAGACCTCGGGCGCCACTAGATGGATCATTAACTTGGTTCATTTGGCGGAGCGGACTCGAACGCCTTCTCTGCTCCTCACACTGGACGCAGAGAAGGCGTTCGATAGAGTCAACTGGCAGTTCATGCGTCTGAACTTAGAGAGATTTGGCTTCTCGGGAGGCATGCTCTCCTCGATCTTGGCCTTATATTCCTGTCCTTCTGCCCAGGTCCTAACGTCCGGCATGACTTCTGCGCCATTTCAGATCAAGAATGGCACCCGCCAGGGTTGCCCTCTTTCCCCTACAATCTTCAACTTGATGATTGAGCCCCTGGCGGAGGCCATTAGATCTGACGATGGGGTAGTGGGATTTCCGGTAGGTGACACGTCCCATAAGGTTAATCTATTTGCGGACGATATTGTTGTTATTCTCACCAACCCATTACAATCTCTCCCAGTGGTCCACCGCATTCTTTCAGACTTCGGTGCCGTCTCCTATCACAAAGTTAATACATCTAAATCGTTGGTCTTAAACCTGGGAATTAGCAAAACTGTGGTAACTCGCCTTCAAACTACATTTCCCTATCCGTGGTCTGATGACTTCATCTCGTATCTAGGTGTGCATATAACCCCTCGTGTTAAGAGTCTCATCCCCACAAAGATATCCTCCTTAGAAAAACCTCCAAAGAGATGACCTCTATGGCCAAAGTAGAGCTATCTTGGGGTGGTAGGATGGCTGCCTACAAGATGTCCATACTACCCCAAATATTATACCTATTTCGTGCGCTTCCCCTACCCTTCCCGAAAAAGTACCTAGACGCCCTCTCTAGGGGTATGCGTGATTTCATATGGGGGGTTGCAAGAGCACAGGGGTGGCTGCCTCGACTTTATCTCTGCCCAAGCATATGGGGGGATGCTAAACTTCCCGACCTCACCCTGTATCATTGGTCTACTAGACTTGACCAACTAAAAGCGTGGTTCTCCACCCCGCTGACCAGCCATGGGCCCAAATTGAACATCATCTTTCCCCTACAGGAGACCTCCGTTTGCTGCTCCTGGGTGATCTTTGGATCCCTTGGAAACTTCCTGAGTTTCCTCTCACTATGCAGGCATCTATTACGGCATGGCGTATGCTGGCTTCTGCCCAGGGGGGGCAGACGGAGGCAGCCTCATGCAACTCCTTGTCCCTTCCGCTACGATTTCTAGACGCTCACCTACCCTCTCTGAATCTGCCCCACCTGGCCACTAGGGGACTGTCGGAACTCTCCCAGTTCTACGAATCGGATGCCCTCCGCTCCCCAAAAACGCTGATATGGGACCATCACATTCCTCCCAACCTGACATTTACCATCCTTCGCATCCACAGCTTCCTCTCCAAACATCCCAGATCGACTAGCCATATACCCCAACATGCATGGAACTATTACCACTCTAAGGCAAAGGTAACCAAGGGTATTTCCCTATTCTATGGATGTCTCCTGCAAAGGCCTGACTCCCCCAAATCACCGTCTATGCTTAGGTGGGAAAAAGATCTTGCACGTACCTTTACTTTAGCACAGTTGTCCAGGGCCACAAAGTCCACATACCAATACTCTCATTGCACTTCCCATTGGGAACTTATGCTAAAAATCACAAATAGGTGGTACTATACGCCATTTCGGCTATCAAAGGTATTCCCCTCAGTCTCTGCCCAGTGCTGGTGCGAATGTGGAGGCGTAGGCACGCTAGTTTATGTTCTATGGGATTGCCCGTCGCTCACGAGCTACTGGAACCAGGTTTTCCGCTGTATAGCAACTTGTACGGGTATCCTCCAAAAAGGAGCTGGCCTTGCTTAATTTGGGCATTGATGATTATCCTGTATGCTACAGACAGATGGTCACCCATGTCCTCTTGGCTTCCAGAATGCTGATCCTCCGTAGATGGAGGACTCTGGAGATACCGAGTCTTTCTGAGGTGATTACTACTGTAAATGAAAATTTCCGCTCGGAAAGGGCTTTGGCAATCAATGCTCTCTCCCTCCCCAAGTTCAACAAGGCATGGCAAAACCGGAAATATTCCGTATAATGCTTTAGAGTCCTGTTGAGGGTGGGGGTTTGGCGCTCTTCCCCCCGGGGACTATTTTCCCACTGGGATGTCGGGGGGTGGAGTGTCTCTCCTCTGTTCCCTCTCTTGACTTGCAGTGTGATCCATCTTCAGTAACCCATGGTTTTGTTCTGTTTTATGGGGCTATGATGGTGGCATACGCCTTTCAAATTGCTATTGATGTCACCAATCTCATTGTGTCTGGAGTACTCCCCCCCCCCTTTTTTCCCTCCCCATCCTGAATGTTATTTCTAATTCAATTTTTACTCTTCATGCTGTTTGTATCTATTTTACAAAATCTTCAATAAAAAATATTATAAAAAAAAAAATGCAATTTTAGGTACATGTATGGGTTGCTAAGAAAATATTGAATTTTGTATTGAACATTAGGATATATTGTATCTAAAATATCCTCCCTCGTTTTTTATTATTTAAACTATGGGACATGATTTGTAATATAAATAAAACAACCAAACACTCCACAGACAGTTTGGTAATGGAATATTAATTTTGGCCACTGGGGGGTTAATTGAACTGACAGACAACAGGCGGCCCATTCAAGCTGTCCATATTGGAGTATATGTGGGTTGTGGCAAATACGCAGTGTTTGAGCGATACTGCATAAGCTATAGAGATGGGTGCACATGCGAGAGAGTATATTTGAATGCAGTCACTGCGCTGTGTAACCACCCCCTGTGACGCAACGCGTCAGGCGTGGTTACACGATGACCCAAGGAGACACTGAGATGTGCAGCTGGCATTAAATGGTGGTGAGATAAGGATTTATTTCTAAGTCGTATATGTGATCCATATTTTGAAATGCCTTCTTTGCTTTTAAAGAATGTGAGCAGCTCTTTTATCTGTTTTAATAACTTTTGGATTTGTTGGTTACTATGCCATTGGAAGTTTTCTTCTTTTTTGCTTTCATAAGATAAATTGATCCATCTATTGAGGTGAGCAAGAGCTCAGATATCTGTCTTGGAAGTGTTTAATAAACAAGCGGGTGCACCGACCATGAGAATGGAAGGCAAAAGCAGCTGGTGAGTTTGTCATCCACTGGGAGCGGGATCACTTGCTGCATGTGAAATATTGTTTTTCGTAATTGGAAACTTGGAATAAGGAAGAAATTCACAGAATTTAAAATATAGAGCTTTCGCCTAATATTAACACGCAGATCAGCACTGGGTGTTTAGATTTATGGACTTTTTTTGTATATATTATTGTTTTTTTAGGTTCACAGTGCTACCTTTAAAGTGATACACTGTTACTTTATTTTATGTAATAATAGAACATATGTTTAGAAATGTGGTATTTAGTTTGATCAGTTAGTCATTAAATGTACAAAATATGTGGGAGGCTGGTTGGACAAATTGGTGTAGCTGGAATAAACCAGCTTGAGCCCAGGATGACACACAAGCATAGGATACGCTATCAGGAATAAGGGGATTAAAAAGTACATTGGGGAGGGCATGGCGAAGAGAGAGAGAACCTAGTGACACAGGTATGCCACATTTTTAAAGTAAAAAGTATTGGGACCAGACATAACCCCTGTAGTTTAGGGTCTTGGTGTAAAAAAGAGGACTACATCAGAGAACAGGGATGAGCAGGGAGGCCATTTCAATTTCTGACCATCGACTCGATGCCACCTGAGAGGACCAGGAGGAGATCAAATGGAGGTGAGACACGAAATTGTATTTTGGAACTTCGGCAGCACCACAGTTTTTTGGGGAAAAGACCACAGAGCTGGCGACCTGATGTGCTTTATTGCTCCAGATGAAATTGAGAAACCAGCATTTAAGCATCTTTAGTTGGGACATGGGAACAGACACCAGTAGCATTTAAAAAAAAATAAAGCAATTTAGGCATGATAGACATTTTAAAAACATTATTCCTGCCCAACCATTAAATAGGGTATGTATTCCAACACGTCAGCATGTCTTTAAATAGAGGGACACAATTACCGGATTCAAGGATGTGCAGGTAGGTGTGATCTGTACACCTAGATATTTAAGAGAGGATACCACCGGTATAGGTATGACTTCTGCAAGGCAGAAAGCTCTTCAGGGAAAATGTGGAGAGGCAAACTGTAGCTTCTGTCTTAGAGGTGTTAATTTTTTTAACCAGATAAGAGGCTGAACTTAGCTAGCAAGGCTTGTAGGGATGGAAGGGAGTTTGTAGTTCCTTAGTCGCTTAGGGACCCCCCAGATGTCCGGGTGAGCATGGATGGCAGCGGCTACGGGTTCTAAACATCAGGAAGGTCTATGACAAAAAGAAAGAAAGAGCCTCTAAGGCAGGAAAAAAAGGGCCCCCGAAAACCAAAACGGGATAATGTAGCAAACATACAGTATAAGGCCAGTTTAATCGATCAAACGCTTTTTGGGCATCTAAACTCAAAATTAGCGCAGGACGGCAGACTCTATTTAACATATCTATGAGGTTAATGGTACGCCTAGTGTTGTCCCCTGTGTGCCCAGCCGGGACAAAGCTTACTTGTTCCTTGTCAATCAGTTTGGATAGCATTTGGGATAAATGGTTGGCAAGGATTTTCAAAAATATCTTATAATCAGAGTTTAATCGGAGCACTATTGGTCTGTAGTTATCAGTAAGGGAGGGGTCTTTGCCCAGTTTTGGTATAACAGAGATTAAAGAGTGTTTTACACTCTCGGGAAGGGGTGGGGAACCTTGAATTCAAGTAGGGAATTAAAGTAGTAGATAACATATGAGGTGGCAGAACATGTAGGTAAGTCTTAAGATATGTATAAGGAAGCCTGTGATAGGAGCATCAATTTTGTAAGTCAGAGGCGGATAAGTTAGGTAGATGAATATCTGCTAGAAAGGAGTCAAATGTCTCTTGATTAAAGAGTGGATGGGGATTTGGGGTTAGGCAATTAGAAAGTTTACTATAGAAGTCCCCAAATACCCCGGCAATAGACTGGAGACAATAAGTAGGTGTACCACTAGGTTGTAATAGAAAATCAGGGAAGGAGTGGACAGAATGGGGATTAAGTTTACACACCAACATCCTATGGGGTTTATTAGAGTATTCATAAAACTTTTGTTTCGCCCAGAGCAATGATTCGATAGTAGCAGACATGGCTATAGATTTGAGTTGTTTATGCAAGAATGTCCCTACGCGGAGATGAGCCACCGTAGGGGATCACACAAGGCAATGCTCAGTGGAGGGTAGTTTAGCTAGTAGAGCTGTTTTATGGGCAGCTGCATCTCTTTTTAAGCGAGAGCCTTCAGATATTCATAGCTCTCAGAAAAAACCCTTGTGAGCCTCCCATAGGGTGGAGGCCCCCTCTACAGAGCCGACATTGAGGTCAGGAAGGAATTTTTTCCCCTGCTGTAGCAAAATGGATCATGCTTTGCTGGGGGTTTTTGCCTTTTATTGGTAGAACTGGATGAACTTTTTTTTTCAACCTGACTAACTATGTAACTATGTATCTTGTTTCTGGAACAAGTGTTCTTATTGAAAGATTTCCCCTCTAACCCTGTTTCAGTGACAATTTAGATTTTTGGATTTTCTTTCACTTTCTGTTCCAGTAACCATGATCATCATGACAAAAAGGGTAGTGGAATGACCCCATTAATAAATATTTGATGATATTCTTTATGAACTATTCAGGAATATATTAAAGGAGAAGTATAGCCAAATCTCATTTGGCAGTACTTTTCCTATGGATCACAGGAGTGCAATTCGTTCTGCACTCCTGTGACTTGTTTTCAGCAGAGAGCGGGCTGAAATCCACTCTCTGCTGATGTCACAGAAGTCTGTCCAGGCACTGTGTCATCACAACAATGGAATTCCGTATCCGCCAGGTGACTGGACTGACACCCTGTTCAGATACTGAGAGCCTGAGCCGGCCGCTCCCTGCCCCTCCCCAGCCCGGTGCTCCAATGAGCAAGGAGGGGGTAGAGCAGAGCTGCTGACTGACCGTCAGCAGCTCTCTGCTTGGGAGCTGTCAGAACCGAGTAATCGGTGCTATTAGATCGCTCGATTCTCAGTGTAGAGGTGCCAGGGGACAGATGCAGCATCGGACTGATGTTGCATCCACCTAGGCAAGTATGTATATGAAAAAAAAACCTAGGTAAAGAAAATTCTTAAAAAATAAGTTATAGGGGGCCATACTATCAATTGCTCTTATTTGCTTTTGAAATAAGCATCTGGCCAGGTTCTTCATCAGTTTTGTTTAGGTGTGATTCATCTGTTCCTGCATTCATCAAGTACCATTGCATGTACAGTAGGTCCTTCGCTACATTTCACAGTCATAATATATATATATATTAATCTTTAACCACTTTAAGACCAGAAGGATTTGCCCCCTTCCTGACAAGGCCCTATTTTGCGATCCGGCACTGCGTTATTTTAACGGACAATTGCGTGGTTGTGCGATGCTGTACCCAGATAAAATCAATGTCCTTTTTATCCCCCACAAATAGAGCTTTCTTTTGGTGGTATTTGATCACCTGTGCGATTTTTATTTTTTGCGCTATAAACAAAAAAAGAGCGTCAATTTTGAAAAAAAAAAAAACAATATTTTTCACATTCTGCTATATGACATTATCAAATAAAAAAATTAAAAAATCAAAATTTTTTAACATTTTAGGCCAATTTGTTTTCTGCTACATATTTTTGCTAAAAAAAATCGCAATAGGTGTATTTTGTTTGGTTTGCGCAAACTTTATTGCGTCTACTAACTACGGGAACATGTCATTTGTATTGTTTTTTCTTTTTTTTTTTTACTAGTAATGGCGGCAATCTGTGAATTTTTTCGGGACTGTGACATTGCAGTGGACAGATCGGACCCCTGACTGACATTTTTGACACTTTTGGGGGGACCAGTGACATTACTACAGTAATCAGTGCTAAAAATATGCACTGTTACTGTAAAAATGACATTGGCAGGGAAGGGGTAAACATTATGGGTGATCAAGGAGTTAAATGTGAGCCTAGGAGACACATGGGCTCTATGATCATTTCAGGGAGAAGAACGGTCAGCTGCGTTTACAGCTGACCGTTCTTCTCTCTCAGCGGGGAACAATCGTGGGTGTCAGGTGGCAATCGGAGTCACCTGCCCGCTGCATCGGCTTCCCCGCTGATAAGCGCGCTTGCCCCCTAGCCTCCCGAGAGTGAGCGCTGCACATGTACGGCGATTCGCCTGGGAGCAGCTGCCTGCCGCAATACATCTGCAGCAGGCGGTCATAAAGAGGTCAACCACTTAAGGACCGCACGTCGCAGTTATACTGCGGCATGCAGCCCCTCGTGCGTGAACCGACATAGGTATACGTCGGTCGCGCGCCTGCATCCTTGATCACCCACAGTATTAACCCCTTCCCTGCCAGTGTAATTATTACAGTAACAGTGCATATTTGTGGCAACAGTTACTGTAGTAATGTCACTGGTCCCCTCAAAAGTTTCAAAAATGTCAGTCAGGGGTCCGATCTGCCTGCCACAATGTCGCAGTTCCGCTAAAAATCACAGATCGCCGCCATTACTAGTAAAAAAAAAAACCAATAAAAATTACCTAAATCTTTCCCGTAGTTAGTAGACACGATAACTTTTGAGCAAACCAATCAAAATACGCTTCGAGCTATTTTTTTTTTTTTACCAAAAATATGTAGCAGAAAACAAATTGGCCTACAATGTTAAAAAAATAAAAATAAAAAAAAAAAAATTTGGGAATATTATATAGCAGAAAGTGAAAAAGATTGTTTTTTTTTTTTCCAGAATTTTTGCTCTTTTCTTTGTTTATAGCGCAAAAAATAAATATCGCAGAGGTGATCAAATACCACCAAGAGAAAGCTCTATTTGTGGGACAAAAAGGAAATCAATTTTATTTGGGTAAAGCGTCGCACGACCGCGCAATTGTCCGTTAAATTAACGCAGTGCCGAATCACAAAAAATGGCCTGGCCATTAAGGGGGCAAATTCTTCCGGTCCAGAAGTGGTTAATAGGTAATGGTAATAGGCTAAAAAAAATGTACATGCAAAACATCTGTTGAAATCTCTGGTGATCTGTGGTGTTACATCAATCTTATGTAATCCTAAAGCACATAGGATTTGAAAGACTGATAATTGTTGGTAGCTTGTAGAGAGCACTGGCTACTGGCGAATGCAGTGTATATGACTATAATGAGTGATGATAATGATAATAATGAAGAGGTTACACCTTTAAGTTAAAACACAGCAATCCCCAGTGTGCTGTGACTGTGTCTGATGACAGCACTGAGCATATTAATTAGAAATATTTAGCATCAGTGCACTTGGAAAAAAAAATGCATGCTGTGCACCATGCATTTAAGGTAGAATCCAAGAATATCAGGAATTGAAAATAATGAGATTTCTTTTTTTTTTTTTTTTTTTTTATGGGAAAAACCAAAGGTATTCAGATATCAAGGCATTAAGCATGATCTAGGGTCAATCAACACTTCTTTACTTCTTTACTTGGCAACAACTTGTAGTATTCTTTCAAACAGCACAAAGGAAACATTTGTTCTAAGCCTCTGCAATTATAAATCGGTTTATAAAACGGAGAAAAAAAAACACTTTCATTTTTCCTATTTCCTTTTTTATTAATCTGGAATTTCGCCTCAGTTCCAATTTATATCTTTTTATCTTAATATGATTTTAAATCTAAAACAGAAAGGTCCTACAGCTATACAAGCACAGATTGAATTGAGATTGGATTGCTGAACTAATATTCATTGCTGATAAAATCGCACCGCATCGGCTTGAACACAATCATAATTTTATCTTGTATAACCTATTTTGCCCTATGTTTTACAACAAATAAATTAAATTTTTTGTATGTTGTGCTCAGAGGAGATGTAATCTCGCCAATGCTTAATATAAATTGTGAAATGAACAGAAAAATAGATCCAAAACAAACTCATGATAAAATAGTGCACTTTTGTCTGTAACGCTCGGCAGAAAAGCCTGGAAATAGGCTGTGTGATGTGTAAACAAGGACAGCATACTGTGATAAACAAAGTAAGATAAATGCTTCGGTATTAAAGATACAGCATGGTAATCATTTTTCATTTGCAACAAGGTAAATTTGCAAAGCCTTGGCCAGCTTATTAGCATTTTTATAGTCAGTGGGTCTTTTCCTTTAACCACCTCTGTACTGATGTATTGTACAAAAAAAAAAGTGGGCAGATGGACATTCATAAATGTGCATTCATAAATGGCAATTCAGAAAATATACTGTCATGGCAATTGTGCCTATAAATGGCTGTCACCATGTACAGAGCCCATTAGGGTGGCTTTGTACCTCTAGACCACTGTGAACCAAATACAGCCATCATAAACTTTCAGCTTATTTACAAGGAAGGCAGCTAGTCTTCTACCATTGTGACTAGACTGAATGTTGGTTAACACAACAAGACGCAGGATCTGCAGATCAAAGGTAAAGGTGGTGGTGGTGGGGGGGTAAGGTTGAATCTTAAAGTGCAACTAACTATTGGTGATAATTGGGTCAATACTTTAAAGGTGGTGTCTTAAAATGCCACTGACCACCAATAATTGTAGGATTGTTTTTATTTTATTTTTTTTTTTTGGTGGTGGGGGGGGGGGGAATAGTTGTTGGATTAACATGGCACTGACCACTAATGACTGTGGGATTTTTGTTTAAGGTAGGAAGGAGTTTAACCTATCATTGACCACAGATGACTGTGGGGTTGTTTTTTTAATTTTATTTTTTTGTTGGGGGGGGGGTGACTGAGTTTTTATTTTATTTATTAAAGGTGGGGGGTTTAACCACTTGCTTACTGGGCACTTTTACCCCCTTCCTGCCCAGGCCAATTTTCAGCTTTCAGCGCTATCACACTTTGAATGATAATTGCGCTGTCATGTAACACTGTACCCATATTGCATTTTTATATATTTTTTTCACACAAATAGACTTTCATTTGGTGGTATTTAATCACCATTGTTTTTTTTTTATTTTGTGCTAAACAAACAAAAAAAGACAGAAAGTTAAAAAAAAAAAACCCAAAAAACAAAACTTTTTTTGCATATTTTGTTAAAAAATTTTGCAAACAGGTAATTTTTCTGCTTCACTGATGTGCACTGATGAGGCTGCACTTATGGGCAATGATAGGCTGCACTGATAAGTGGCACTAATGGGCACTTATGAGGCGGCACTGATGAGGCGACACTGATAGGTGGCACTGTTGGACACTGATAGGTGGCACAGAGAGGTGGCACTGATAGGCAGCACTGATGTGCAATGATAGGCGGCACTGATGGGTACTGATAGGCACTGGTAGGTGGCACTGATTGGCAGCACTGATAAGCGACACTGATGATGAGGCATTGATGGGCACTGATTAGCAGTACTGATGGGCACTGATAGATGACACTGGTGGGCACTGATTAGCAGCACTGGAGGGCACTGATTAGCAGCATTAAGGGGACCAATATCCCTCTAAGAGAAGCTGGTTAACAGCTTTCTTCTTTTCTTCAGGCTGACATTGGCTGACAGTTAATCACGGGGTAAAGGGTCCGCTGTGATTGGCCCTTTACCCCAATCTGTGATCAGCCGAGTCCTGAGGACTCTGCGATTACAGAGTGGGGCGCACAAATGGCATTTTAAGCCTACGCTGTAGCCATCTTTTCACTATAGCGTGGGAGCCAAGTGGTTAAATTGCCTTTTTCTAACCAATGATTGTGGGATTATTTTTTTGAATGGTTTAAAGTACCATAAATCACCAATGATTGTGGGTTTTTTTTAAGGTGGGGGAGGACATTTAAAGTGCCACTGGCCACCAATGATTGTGGGATATTTTTTTAAAGGTAAAAAAAATAAAAGATAAGTGTAAGGAAACCCAATTTTTGTTCTTATTTTTCCCTTCATATAGTATAAAAAAAAACTTATCCAGTGGTCAGAAACAAAAGCTCTCAAAAATTATATACGTCCCTTTAATTCAGGTGCAGTGTAGCTTGACTGAGTATTGTAGGGTAAACTATCACATCGCTGAAAACTGAAAAATGTCCTGGTAACAAAGGCATGTATGCAGATTAGTACTAAAGTGCTTAGATAAAATTATAATGTAATAGCTGTTTATGTTTGAATTATAATTGTTACTTTTTTCTAAAAGTCGTTTTTGATGGGACATCACATTTTAACTTGCTTGCTGATCACTATTTTTATGATTATACAGATTTTAAAATATAATATATATACAACATTTTGGGACTGTAACAATTCCCCAATCAGGAATAACACATGCTTTAATGTTAGCACTTTCATTTTTATTTTCAAAACATGATTTAAATTTTTTTACACACTAAGTAAACCTTTTGATAGTATCTTTTAACAAAGCCAAGGAATGTTTTGCCATTCTTTAATGCTAGAATGGACCAACTTACCTGTTTGTCATCTGAATTTAGCTTAGGTTAAGTTCACAGTGTCATTAAAAGCTTTCGTTTGAGAGGCATTAACCACTGGCCTACCGCTCACTGAGCCGGTACTGTGGCAAAGTGGCTAGTTATCGTCTGGCGACGTAGACCTACTTCACCAGACTCTCCCCTCTCTCAGCGGCGCGCGCACGCCGCCGGAGGCTCGCTTCCACTGCATTCAGACACAGCGGGAGTCGGGCCAGGGGAGGAGAGGAGGTGATCACCGCCGCTCTTCCCCGATCGTCGAGGATCGAGTGAGGAAATCCGCCCACTTGTGTATACAAACCTGGCGGATCTCCTCTGTGACAGGCAGGGACAGATTACAGGATTCAGCATAGCTGAACCTGCGATCTGTGTCTGTGTCACACAACCCCCTCCCCCCACACACGTCAGTAAGCATGATGCATACATTTAACCCTTTGATCATCAATAAAGTTAACCCCTTCCTTGCCAGTGTCATTATTACAGTAACAGTGTATATTTATAGCACTGATTACTGTAGTAATGTCACTGGTACCCCCAAAAGTGTCAAAAATGTCAGTTAGGGGTCCGATCTGTCCGCTGCAATGTCGCAATCCCGCAAAAAAAAACGCAGATCACCGCTATTACTAGTAAAAAAAAAATAAACAATAAAAATGACAAATCTTTCCCGTAGTTAGTAAAACGCGATAACTTTTGTGATTTTTTTTACCAAAAATATCTACAGAAAACAAATTGGCCTAAAATGTTAAAAACATTTGATTTTTAATTTTTTTGGGGAATGTTATATATTAGAATGTAAAAAATATAGTTTTTTTTTTTTCAAAAATTTCGCTCTTTTTTTCAAAAATGTAAAATCACACAGGTGATCAAATACCACCAAAAGAAAGCTCTATTTGTGGGGAAAAAAGGACATACATTTAATTTGGGTATAGTGTCGCACGACCGCGCAATTGTCCGTTAAAGTAACGCAGTGCCGAATCGCAAAATATAGCCTATATCAGGAATGGGGTAAAATCTTCCGGTCTTAAATCAGTTAAAAATACGGTCATTGAGATGTTTTTGTCAAAGACATGTAGCTAAATACATTTTGGCCTAAATATATGACAAAAATTGAATATATTAAATATTTTTTAACTGTCAAATTAGAAAATGTCAATTTTTTCACAAAATTTTCGCTCTTTTTTTATTAATATTGCAAAAAATGAAAAGCACAGAGGTGATCAAATACCACCAAAAGAAAGCTCTGTTTGTGGGAAAAAAGGACGTAAATTTCATTTGGGTACGGTGTTGCATGACCGCGCAATTGTCAGTTAAAGTCACCCAGTGCCAAGTTACAAAAAGTGGCCTGGACGTAAAGCAGGAAAATCCTCCGGTGGTAAAGTGGTTAAAATCACCCCTCAAACCCTTATGCAAATGATATAATGGACAGTGCACAGTTTCAAAATATGAAGCGTTAGCTTCAAACTTGAAACCTTAATGTTGAGTCAGGAGGCATTTGAAGCCATTCAACACTTCCCATTAAAGTCTATGGTAAAGTCTATAGTTTTTAGTTGCATATTGAAGGCCACCAGCAACACACGAAGCAATAAGTTTAACAGAAGTACAGCTCACACGGGCATCTGACATAATGATACAAGAAGGTTTCTAAACAGCATCACCAGACAATCCATCTTTAGCCTGAAACAGCAGATATTTAAATAATGCCTCCCCACTTCACTGCTTGTTTTCCACTTTGAACTGCCAAGCAAACAGAGTGGACCATGGCTGTATGTGAATGAAGCTGGTGGAGGTTTAACAATGTGTAAAAAAGTGTGCAAAATGTGTCTGTAATTTGTTAGTGAGAGAACATGCTGAAAGGAATTGTAGAACATGATCTGGAAGGGATAAAATGTAGTTGTGGGGGAAAACATAAAGAAGGAGGTTAAAGAATGTGCCTTTTGGTAATAGGAAGTGTTACTTTGGTAGAGGGAAAGGACTGTAGAAGCAGTGGAGCATATGGCTAGACATGGTTTAGGAAAGTGTCTTGAGGAGAGTGACAAAAGTGTGCAGCTTCTGGCAGGCAGTTGCGGGGCTTTAGGATTAGTTTAAAAAGAAAAGAGAAGGCGCCTGGCCCTTTAAATAAAAGATTGTTGAACCTGCTGCCCTTTTAATTGTAATAAAACAATAAATAGGTATATATCATAGGTAAAAAGGCGCTGGTAATCTTAATATATCACGTGTTATAAAAATTAATAGGTGATTTAAAGTGTAATATATGTGATTAAAAATTGCTACAAATATATATATGATCTACTATTGGTGCAATTAGCAAAGAAAAGTGCATACCAGTGCAATTTCAATTCAGAAGTGTTTGTGCTTCTCAAAGTAAATTAATCCACAAAGGTGTGGATCAGTGAACCAATAAATAGATATATAAAGAATTCCATACAAAAATCACATAAGAATATATAAAAATATAAATATATAAATGTGCTCCAAGTAGTGTTTAAAAATCCAGGCAATAGCATGCAATCAAAATTGTGCTTGGTGAATTCTTATTAATCCCTTCACAGTGCTCCAGGTGCTGGGATGTGACAACCGTCAATTAAGAAGTGCTTGTGCTTCTCAAAGTAAATTAATCCACAAAGGTGTGGATCAGTGAACCAATAAATAAATATATAAAGAATTCCATACAAAAATCACATAAGGATATATAAAAAAATCACATAAGAATATATAAAAAAGTATAAATATATAAATGTGCTCCAAGTAGTGTTTAAAAGTCCAAGCAATAGCATGCAATCAAAATTGTGCTTGGTGAATTCTTATTAATCCATTCACAGTGCTCCAGGTGCTGGGATGTGACAACCGTGGCCTCTTACCAGCTAGCAGCAGGTCACAAGGACCCCCAACGCCTGTGATCCCTTTATTGGGTGGATCAGACCTCTCCTCGATTGCTTGGATCTCTGGCTCCTATATTACTCGAGTTGGACCATGTAGTCCCCCCATACACATAAAGATATAGAAGAACAAATAGCCTCCAATAGTGAAATACTGTTTTATTCTCCAAAAAACATACACTATAAGGTGACAATTAGCCTCTTACTATTTGTTGTGCCCTCCTGGCACTGGGCAATTCGGCAGTACAAAATCGTTTTTTTGGGTCTTAGGAAGATATTCTCCGGGGATCTGCAGCACCCTGTATCTCCTTTCCCCCTTTCTTTGTATTGCAGCGGTGGATGTGTATCCCAGCCTCTGTTCCGAATGCCTCTGTGTGTTACTTCCGGGTTAGCATTGACCACAATGCATTTCGCTTAACGAGCGTCCTCAGGCAGTCTCTGTGACCACAATGCATTTCGCTTAACGAGCGTCCTCAGGCAGTCTCTGCCTGAGGACGCTCGTTAAGCGAAATGCATTGTGGTCAATGCTAACCCGGAAGTAACACACAGAGGCATTCGGAACAGAGGCTGGGATACACATCCACCGCTGCAATACAAAGAAAGGGGGAAAGGAGATACAGGGTGCTGCAGATCCCCGGAGAATATCTTCCTAAGACCCAAAAAAACGATTTTGTACTGCCGAATTGCCCAGTGCCAGGAGGGCACAACAAATAGTAAGAGGCTAATTGTCACCTTATAGTGTATGTTTTTTGGAGAATAAAACAGTATTTCACTATTGGAGGCTATTTGTTCTTCTATATCTTTATGTGTATGGGGGGACTACATGGTCCAACTCGAGTAATATAGGAGCCAGAGATCCAAGCAATCGAGGAGAGGTCTGATCCACCCAATAAAGGGATCACAGGCGTTGGGGGTCCTTGTGACCTGCTGCTAGCTGGTAAGAGGCCACGGTTGTCACATCCCAGCACCTGGAGCACTGTGAATGGATTAATAAGAATTCACCAAGCACAATTTTGATTGCATGCTATTGCTTGGACTTTTAAACACTACTTGGAGCACATTTATATATTTATACTTTTTTATATATTCTTATGTGATTTTTTTATATATCCTTATGTGATTTTTGTATGGAATTCTTTATATATTTATTTATTGGTTCACTGATCCACACCTTTGTGGATTAATTTACTTTGAGAAGCACAAGCACTTCTTAATTGACGGTTGTCACATCCCAGCACCTGGAGCACTGTGAAGGGATTAATAAGAATTCACCAAGCACAATTTTGATTGCATGCTATTGCCTGGATTTTTAAACACTACTTGGAGCACATTTATATATTTATATTTTTATATATTCTTATGTGATTTTTGTATGGAATTCTTTATATATCTATTTATTGGTTCACTGATCCACACCTTTGTGGATTAATTTACTTTGAGAAGCACAAACACTTCTGAATTGAAATTGCACTGGTATGCACTTTTCTTTGCTAATTGCACCAATAGTAGATCATATATATATTTGTAGCAATTTTTAATCACATATATTACACTTTAAATCACCTATTAATTTTTATAACACGTGATATATTAAGATTACCAGCGCCTTTTTACCTATGATATATACCTATTTAGGATTAGTTTATTTCCTGTAATGGAATATGCATTTGTGGAGCAGTTTTAACGCACCCTAACACTCATAAAACACTTCAAAACTGTCCAAAGCATTTTTACCTGGTCTTTAACGATTGTAAAACGCCAGTCTAACTCCCATAATAAAGCTCATTAACGTGAGTCTAACAACCATACTAACTCTAGAGGAGCGTTTGTTTAGCAATTTAGTCAAGTGTGAACAAGTCCTTAGTCTCCTCAGTGCACAGGAATATTTTCCAAATGTTGTTCCTTTGTTATAATAGGTTCTATAACTTGTAATACAGTGGCTATAAACCTTACAGAGTCTTAACTGCATGTTAGTAAACTTTACAGTGAGGACATGCTGAGCAGCTAAAAGGGCTGCTGTATATGAATAAGCCTACATTATGTAAGCACTAATACTGTAATCTATTATTTGCTCACCATACTGCAATGTTAAATACACGACAAAGCATTAGGTTGAGGCACTTAGGAATTTCATGGTATGAACTACACGGTGCTTGGATTTAAAATTCCAAGTATTTATTACAACATTTCAGATTAAAAACGGATGGCCGGCAGTGTTGTGTCCGGTCTATTTGACAAACAGCCCATAGATCGTTACTCCCCTTGGATGTTTGATTCATCCTGCGATTCATGCTGACTGATATCGATGTGTGCATTGCCTCCAATGGACTATTGGTTGTCTAGTCCTTTTATGATTAGACTTTCTATTTACAGTACCCTGAATCGCCATTGTACACGCGACTTGTGTGGATGAATACCTCCCACTACATTTCATTCTGTATGAAGCATAATTAATTACTATAAGGTTTAATCATTCGCCTATAGATCTCCTTTGGGAAGCTGTTATTTGTCCTTTTTGGCTTATCTTTCACCGCTGTATAACCGTCCAGTGTTTGTTGATTATTCCAATCTTTCAGTATCTATCATCATTTATTGTCCATCTGGCTCCCACACTCGCCCGGGAGATTGCCAATTGGCATCAGGGTTTCATATGCTGTTGATGTGGGCTCTTGGTTCTGATTAAAACAACTCCTGAAGAAGTGGATACCCTGCAAAACACGTAGAGTGTGAGATTGGAACTACATTGATTGAGGCCTTCTGTGCTTTGGAGGATACCTCATCTAGCGCCCAATCTGTTTTTAGAGGAAGTCAGGTTCTGCTAGAACTGTGTTATTATTACTTTTCTTTCTTCATTTGGATTATCAATATGTTCATATGCATCATTCTCATCCACTGTATGGATGTGTTTTTAATCTTAAATGTTGCAAAAAAACCTTGGAATTTTAAATATAAGCACTGTGTAGTTTATACCGTACCATGAAAGTCCTAAGTGCCTCAATCCAATATTTTGTTGTGTATTTAATATTATAGGATGTAAGTACCATTATTTATTGGGTACATATGTATCACTATAATTTTTAAAGTGTCACCATAGGGCAGCACTATGGACACTCAAGTAGTCAGGTGCCTCATCCTAAATCAAGTTTAAATGATATAAAGTAGCAAAAATGTAAGCCAAATTCATCCCAAAGGCATGGAGGTGGGGGTGCATCTAAGAGTAATGATGTGATATTGTATAATATGTAAACACCTATTACCTGGAGGTTTAATGAATACAGGATTAAAAAAATATATAAAAAATAAAATCTCAAATCATGCATCCATAATACGGGTGTAGTATATTCACCCCATATAGAAATCTTACCATCAATCTTATTGATGCTCGGATCAATGGATGTGATGTTATCCTTTAAAGTGGGTTGCTTTATAGATGTGACACTCTATGTGTGGGTAAAACTACAATAATAACTCATACTTTTCTTTGGGATGAATTTGGCTCTCCACCTGCTCAGCTCATGTTTTGTAATTTATCCTTGTTTCTTATAAGTAAGATATTGAGTTGTGACTACTGGTAGGTAGATTGGTAACTGATGGATTAAAAATAAAGTGTATATAGAGACAAATTATTTTGTATAAAATTATGATATTTGTATTTGTTTTGTTTTACCTCTATAGAACATTGACTTGCCCACTTGACACATTCCTGAAGAAGCGCTAAAGCGTGAAACATGTAGAATCCAGTGTCATAATTTGAATCCACCTCACTGCTGTTGGATACCCATCTTTACCTGTACTACAGTATATCCCGCTTTTGGGTTGGGGTTAAGGGTTGGGGTACTTTGTAGGTTGTTTCCCAACACTGGACAGAAAGGTGGTGTTCAGGGCTGCTTGTATTTCAGAGAGGTTTTTGTATATTATCAAATATAGTGATGTGTATATATATTTTATTTTTGAGATATTTATATATATATTTTAACAAAAATTCAATAAAAGAACATTTTAACTAATTACTTATGTCGTTAACCATGGTGTGCCATTAAAGTCGATTTTTGCTATTTTATATAATTTAAATACATATGGGGAAGTATTGCAATAACTGCCTGCTATGCCTGTTGACCTGTTGAGTAAACAGACAGTAGCAGTGTGTAAGTATTCCTTACAGCTATGTTTTATTCATGTTTGTATACTTGCATTTAAATGTTCTGTGTGAAATTCACTATATCGTCACTGTTCTTGCTTTGCTTATGTTTGTTACCCCAACACTTCATATTCCTGATACGTGCCTGCTGTACCATGTACTTGTATGAGAAAATATCCTGTTCTCTTTGTATTGCTTCCTTTGTGTGCAATCTCTGGTGTTTCTGATAGTCCCCCTGTTTCCTATTAAAAACTGGCCACACTAAGCAGGAGAGCACAGCGTGGTGAGTTCTCTAGCTGTACTGGGAGCTCAGTGTACTCTGCTTAAATGATCAGATTTGTCCTCACATAAAAGTCCTGAAAACAGAAGGATTATGGTCACTTATAAAAAGGGGAAAAAAGGTATTTATATTTTTTTTTATTTTTATATCTTTACAAAAATGTTTGCCTTTCATTTCTATTTTTTTTTAACTGAATGGGTTGTTTTACAAGGAGATTGTTTAAAATCAATTTAACACAAAGGTAGACAGTTGACTTAAAGATCCAGACACTGGCAGTGTGTTTCCCTAAGGGTCCTTCTACACAGGCTTTCCACCCGGCGGACTCCGTTTTGCTAAGCGGGGATCGCTCCGCTGATCCCCACTGAGCAGGTGTATAACAGGTCTATCTCTCCTCACTGTGCTGAGATGGACCTGTCAGAGCCCTGCTCTCCTCTATGGGAGATCGGATGAAAACGGACTGCCTGTCCGTTTTCATCTGATCTCATTCAATCCGATCCTCCAGATGGATGGAAAATAGGGATACCCTCCATCTGGATTTCACAGACAGGATCGGATCGGATAGCAGTGGGTGTCAGCGGACAGGACACCGTTGACATCCGCTGCTCCATAGGGGGGCTTGGAGCATCCGAAAAACTGACAGGTGGCCTTGATTGAAAAGCACTTGTGAAAGGAGCCTAACGTTACATAGGTCTCCTGACTCCTGAGTAACCTGAGTATCCTGGGTGTCTTTGCCTATTTCCTTTTAGTACGTTTATGTACAGGTGCAGATGTCTGACTGATGACCTGGACAGGTGTGCAAGGATCAAATAATTCAGATCGATGCAAGTAAGCTGTTCTTATTTTTCTTATGTTTTCTTATATTTTTACAAACCCAGTTTGCTTTTCAGTGCCTGCAAAAACAGATGTATACTGTTTGTTCTGTGTCTTTTAAAAAGTAGATGTAAAATACAAGTCTATAATTTGTGCAGCTGTTACTTTGCCAGAAAATGTTCAAGTTAAATTATCCATAAGAAAAAAAGAAAAGTACCAGCATACTTTATGTTATTCATAAAAACAAGTGTATCATCTTTGTACATTAACAGATAATTTAACAGTAAATTGCTTAAAAAAACATACAAATAAGTAAAAAATAAGCCAGGTCTTAAAAATGAGATTGCCTGACAAAGGTTTTGCCACAGAAACAATTGAGGAGGCTTATGGAAGTTATTTTGAACCTCAGCCTAAGCTAAAACAGGACACTAGGGCAATACCTCTTTACAAGATATAACATTTATCTTCCAGTTCAATTCAAAAATTTGCTCTATTGAACACATTGACATATGCTTCTGCAGGACCCCAAATTAGGCCTACAGTAAACTAATAATAGTCTATAGGAAGGCTCCAAGTATCAAAAATAAGATCACCCTCATTAAACAAAAATTGATCCATAAGGAAATGAAGAATAGATAAAAAATCCTGCAGGGATATTCCAAAGTCACGTGGCATACACATGTAGTAAGGGGTGGTTGGGATTGATGGAAAGGTAAGAGTTAGGTAGGGAGCCTTGGCAACCCTTAGACCTATCTGAAAGAATGACTCGTTTATTTTTTTCTTTGTATTTAGATGGGGTGATCCTCCACCTCTCATGAGGTCTCTTTCCTCATCTTTGGGGAATAAATACGACATATTTGGTCATTTTGATGGAGTTAAAGGATATACACCTTTTTTATGTATGCAATTGTATGTATATAGTCTTGGGTATGTGATTTAAAGGCTTTTTCTATTACTGTTTGCCTACTTTATGAATGTTGTCTTGGTTTTTATTGTGATGTATTGTGTTTGTAAATCTCTTTTCTAAAAATGAATAAAAATAAATTAAACACAACAGTTTTTAATATATAGAGTAAGCACACCACAAAGTCAAACTGCTTTAGCAATAAGTTAGTATTAGGCATATACATACAATTCTTCAACAGGTACAGATAAACAAGGATGTCATCTAAAATCAAGCATAGTACAATAAAATGTTCACTCCATGGTTGAATCATAGCAAAAAACATGCATGCCTATAGGTGCAATAAGCTACACCTAAAACTTATAAGTGCTGAGGTTCAGAAATACATACAGGGATTCAGTACCCTTGCTAGTGTAATGAAAAGTAAAGGTGAGCCAAACCATGGTGAAAAGAGAGAGGAGAGGGAAAAACCATTTCAGGGATGTAAAAAAAAAACCCTTTTCTCAAGAACCTCCTTCCTTTGGCTCAGCTTTCATTTTCATTACACTATCAAGGGTACTGAATTCCTGTATGTGTTTCTGAACATCAGCTCTTATGCATGCATATGGGCGCAATGAGCTACACTTAAAACGTATAAGAGCTGATGTATATATTTAAAACTATCATCTCCTTCTATCTCACAAAGAGAAGAGAGGAAGCCCCCAATAATGTAGCAGTTTTTTATTTGATAAAATATGCAAATAAAATGCACCCACACTGTATCTATAAGTCATAGACTCATTACCAGGATTGTATATATGAACTTCCGGCTCTTCAGCTCCAAACTTCCTTTCAGCTCCAGTGATGTCACTTGGCTCTGCCTTACGTATTACGCCACTATCCCATGTAGCTTTATCAGCAACATTGGCAGAGTGGCTCGATCCATATGACATTTTGCAGATTGTAGAAAGCTTTAATTAAAAACTTGTGCAGATCTTCACAGATGAACAACAAATAGGTAAAAAAAATCATAGTACATCCAGGTCTAGCATTCACATGTGCTCAAAACAGAAACTAAGGACACACAAAAAAAAGGGTGGGACTAGCTATACAGAGCATCTCCTAGCTACAAAGAGAGGAAGGAACAAAATTATTTAAAGGCAAACAAATCACAATGCATGTGTAACATGACACTCCCCCCGTAAAAATTGGTGAGTTTAAATATTAAACAATTAAGAATCAAGTCCGAACACTGCAAGCGAAAAATATTCCTGGAACACCTGAAAAAGGAGAATGGGGGAGACCCAGAAAAATATTGCAAACATTAGCATATTGTAAAACTTGCAAAGTCATTACTGGTGTCTTTAGGATGGCACAGAAGACAGTTTATTAGTGTATCTTCAAAGAGGAAGGCAGCAATATGCGCCAATCCTTCTTACCTCCCTTTGAATCAAGTCATTGGTTTAGAACAGACTCCAAACTTTCTAAACAAAGGACCAGTATACTGCCCTTCAGACTTTGTGGGGCCGGACTGTGCCATTGGGAGTTGAACTTGTTCTGGAGTGGGAGAAATAGTGTCTCATTGCTGATATCAGTAGAATGAATAGTGCCCTTTCGTTGGTGAGGGGGAGAAATAGTGCTCCATCGTCGGTGTAAGTGGAAGAATAATGCTCCATCATTGGTGTCAGTGGAAGAATAGTGCCCCATCATCTGTGTCAGTGGAAGAATAGTGCCCCATCATCTATGTAAGTGGAAGAATAGTGCCCCATCGTCTGTGTCAGTGTGAATAAAATAGTGCTCCGTCGTCGGTGTAAGTGTGGAAGGAAAAGTGCCCCATTGTTGGTGTCAGTGTGGAAGAAAAGGTGCCCCCTTTTTGGTGTCAGTAGAAGGAATAGTACCCCATTGTTGGTGTCAGTGGAATAATAGTACCCCATTGTTGGTGCCAGTGGCAGGAATAGTGCCTCGTCGTTAGTGTCAGTAGAAGGAATAGTGCCCCATCAGTGGTGCTAGTGTGAGGAATTGTGCTCCATAATTGTTGTCAGTGGGAGGAATAGTGCCCTTTTGTTGGTGCCAGTGGGAGGAATAGTGCCCCATCATCGGTGTCAGTGGGAGGAATATTGCCCCATCGTCGGTGTCAGTGAGAGGAATAGGGCCCCATCATTGGTGTCAATAGGAATAGTGCCCCATTGTTGGTGTCAGTGGAATAATAGTACCCCATTGTTGGTGCAAGTGGCAGGAATAGTGCCTCATCATTAATGTCAGGAAAGGAATGGTGCCCCATCATTGGTGCCAGGGGGAGGAATGGTGCCTCGTCGTTAGTGTCAGTAGAAGGAATAGTGCCCCATCATTGGTGCTAGTATGAGGAATTGTGCTCCATAATTGTTGTCAGTGGGAGGAATAGTGCCCTATTGTTGATGCCAGTGGGAGAAATAGTGCCCCATCATCGGTGTCAGTGGGAGGAATAGTGCCCCATCGTCGGTGTCAGTGGGAGGAATAGGGCTCCATCATTGGTGTCAATAGAAGGAATAGTGCCCCATGGTTGGTGTCGGTGGAAGAATAGTGCCCCATTTTTGGTGTCAGTGGAAGAATAGTGCCCCATCGCTAGTGCCAGTAGAAGGAATATTGCCCCATTGTTGGTTCCATTAGAAAGAAAAGCGCCCCATCGTCGGTGTCAGTAGGATGAATGGTGCCCCATTGTTGGTGTCAGTAGAAAGAATAGTGCGCCATCATCGGTGTCAGCAGGAGGAATGGTGCCCCATTGTTTGTGTCAGTAGAAGGAATAGTGCCCCATCATTGGTGTCAGTGGAGGAATAGTGCCTCATCATTGGTGTCACTATGAGAAATAGTGCCCCTCATTGATATCAGTGGGAGGAATAGTGTCTTGCATCAGTGAGAGACAAAGTGCCCCAAGGGCTGGTTACATCGGCCCCCAGGCTGCAGTTTGGAGACCACTGGTTTAAAAGATGAATCCTCTTCCTTTGGCAAAAGAAGTACCAATTTATGGATAGGCATGAAGTAAAGTCATGTTGATCCTTCCATATTTACCTTGACTTTTCAAAACCTTTCCATCATTACGTGGCACAGTGTTGTAATGGGACCAATGAGGCAAAGGTTGCAGTGGTAATTCTTTCATTTCAAGAGGACTATGTCGTCTATGTTTAGGTTGAGTTTGCTGTTTGTCAATGGCCATGACCTTAAACATTGAAAAAGTATTCCTTCTTCCAATGACTCCAGAATACATTGTCAAGATGCTGAACTTCTTTCCACTGTTGTCTATGGACATTAGTGAAGAATGATTCTGTGTTTAATCCGTCACCTGAGAGCTCTGCCATTTGCTGTTTTTGGTGCCTTCCTCACAATTGTTGACACATTTGTGAAGGATAAAGGATATGCATCTTTTCATCCTGACAATCCAAAACCCTGCAGATCTAACTGCTGCTTCTGTAAGGTGCCGTCCTTGGTGCTGAACTTGCTTGTGGTAATGTTGAACCATCAGTGCAGAGATGTGATGTCAAGTTGGAACAATAAGAGGATTCTGTTGCTCACTGAACAGATTGGATTGCCCTATGTGACCTCTACCTCGAAGTAACTTTTAACAATTAGTCATTGGGTTCAATTTGTAGAGCAGCCAATCCTTAGAAAGTCTGTTTAATATGTTATAGATGTCCCGTTAGCACACTGTATGTTAACCACATTAAATAATGACTTTTCTGCTGAATTTTCCTCAATGGCAGAAGGCACGTTACCGATGTGCAATCTACAACACTCTTTATGGTCGTCAGTGTTGGTTGCAAACTGATGAGCAACATGGATGAGTTGTGCAAAACCTTGTATACCAGAAAACCATTTTGAAAAGCATTTAAAATGATGGGAATTTGTCTTAGACTTCTTCACAGACGTGTTGCGTGCTACAGTGTTAGCTCAGATTTCCTTATTAGATTTAGAATTACCAGTTTAAATGTAGAATCAGTGTGAATTGTGATGAGTTCATCATTTTTGCGATACCATCAGAACGTGAAGAAGTTTCTGTTATCTTCTTGAACTATGAAACAGTGGAATATTTGCTGAATGTTGGCTATAACAGCAACTGGTTCTTGTGTGAAGCAGAACAGAATTCCTATAAGTCTTCTTTTCAGATTAGGCACAGTGAGTATGACATCATTGAGGGAAACACCTTCATATCAAGCATGTGAGTCGAAGACCGCTCTGATCTGATTTGGCTTGTGAAAATGGTACATGCAACATTCCTCTCCTTCCCTAAGAGGTGGGGCAGGCTCAGCATGATCTCTGCAAACACCTTCTACATAAAGTCAGCAAAGTATCTTTTTCTCTTCACTTTTCTGTTCAGGGTGTGTTGTAAAGAATTAAGTTGTTCTTCTGCATGCTGAACATTATTTGGTAGCTTATTTTTTAAAGGAACAAAATAGTAGTGGTGCCACCCAGATGTTGGAATAGTCCTGAAAGAACTCCTTGTCTTCCATAGTGGCTGCCAGCCCATTTTCTATAGTTGTTACATTAAACACTGTGGTGCTGAAATTATCATGCAAGAAATTAAGGGCTTTGTTATCGCCTTGTATAAAGAACTGGAAAATGAAAACTGGGAAAACATTGACTTTACTGGCACAGGTACAGTATATAAAATATAACATTTATTGTTGACAAATTAAAATGTATGGTTTCTCCCCATCCTTGGGGGTTGATTGGAGTGCTGAGCCTCTTGTTCGGGACTCTAATTACACTGTTTGACCCCTCTCCACCAGATTACCAGAGACCTTATCTAACCTTTATTGGCTATTGAGTTGTCTCTCAGAAGCCCCACATGGCCATTCCCTTACAATATTTAACTGCACCCCAAGTTGGATAAGGATCAACATTTTTGTAGATACTTTAACAAGTATATCTTGACTTAACCTTTCTGGCTCCTCCGATCACCCCCCTCAACTTACCTCTTTGTAAGTGTAAGATCCTGGTACCTGCGGTACCCTTCCAGCCTATTATTTGTACATTACGTTCCACCATATAGATAGGTGGAACGCATCTAGTACCTGTCCCTTTAAATTCCATGACCTCATCAGTGAGTGCCGCTCTGAGCGGCTATTTCAACCGCCGGCATTCATTCACATGTGTTTTCGTGCAAACCGCTTGCTACAGCATTACCTAACTCTGCCGAATCCTCCAGCTATTCCCTAATACCTGGATTGACTGAAGACTTGCTACAACATCTTGTATCTCACTACAAGATCATTACCTCACCGCCGGAACCCTCTCCTTACAAACCTACCAGTGATAAGTACCCCACAGGGGAATACCTTCCTAATCTACTTTCACTACTACTCTGCTTACTAAAGACTATTGCTACTCTAAGAACTATACTGTTACATCTAACATCTGCACCGCTACTTAGATTGCAAGCTCTTGAGCCTATTACCATCTTGTCACTGCACTAGCCTAGCATCTCCTGTACACTTCATCTGCTCTTCACTACCACCTGTTACCTGTACATGATTGCTATCCTAAGTGCTTACTATCACCATCTGTTACCTCTTACCATTGCTATCACTATCCACGCCTGTCCCCTCAGTATCACCTCTATACTTTAACATATAAACATATCACTCCAGGAACATCTTTAATGAGTGTCTGTGTTTGTGTATGTGCTTGCTGAGACAGGCTGATGCACAATGATGAGTCTTGAGAGTTGGATATGGTAGTTCAACACATCTCAACATGACTACTGAGTGTAACTTCCGCAGCTGCAAATCCACACCACACAAATAAACGCCGGAGCGTTACAGTAAGCACCCTTACAGAGTGATGAACCAGAGCTCCAAATGACGCATATTTGCGAAACATGTCAGCCTAGCTCACACTCTATCTACTTTTGACATCTGTGACCATCCTACGGTATCTAGAGATCCCCGGGATGGGAAGTGATATCTTTTCTACCTCCCTTTGGGGGACACTTACATTATGGTTAATGTCACAGAGTCTAAGTATATTTATGCGTGCATTGTATAATGTGGTATTTTGGAATTACCTACCTCCTTTTTCTTCTGTTGATTATTTGTATGTGTTGGCACTTGTTTGCCATTTACGTGTTTTACATTTTAATTTGTCAACAATAAATGTTATATTTTATATACCTGTGCCAGTAAAGTCCATGTTTTCCCAATTTTCATTTTCCAATCTAGATGTTAGAATGTGGCACAATTACATGGTATAGATGCAGCCAGTTGGCCGCCACCTGGTGGTGCATTTCTCTGCTTTCTATAACTTGTGTAAAGAACTGTTGTTTGCCTTTACTGCAAAGTTTTTCTTTGATATAATAGCGTTGTGGGTACAGTTCAAAACAAGTATTGTGACCATTTAGTGGGACATGTCTTGAAAGAGGAAACTGTAGAAGACCACCTGACATTACCCAGCCAAATGTTGCCTATGATGACCCAGCCTAGGTCCAGGCATTGGGCATATGGTATGTTATGTGGCCCATTGATTTGTTGGTGAGTCTTATGTACCTGTACTGTTTCTGTCAAGAGTTGGTTAGTGGCCAGCTATGCCTCTCAATTGAGAGTGGTGAGAGGCAACTGCAGGAGTACGGATCTACTGTTGGCTGGAATCTGGTTGCAGTGGACAATGGTATTTCTATGCTGCCATTTATGGGCACTACTGCAAGATGAGTGGCTTTCTTGCCTGAAACATCTGTAATGCCAGTACAGGTGCCCAGGGTGTATGGTAAGGCATCTCCGGTTATGTTTAACAGGTTAAAAAGCTTTGATCTTGCAAGAAATCGGTTACTCCAAGTTTTTCTCTGTAGACATCTGTACATGTTGAGAAAACTGGAATATGAGGCACTTTTTTGGCTGTGCTCTCCTCGCCATGCTTTGCCTCAGGAGGATTATACAGTAGAACTGTCTTGAAATGGATGAATCGCTTGCCCATGATCATCACAGTTGCATTCTATGTACTAAATAATAGTCTTACAGTCTTTAGCTTGGTGTTCCATGTAAGGACAGCAATTGAAGCAAACACCAAATTTCTCTAAAAGTTATTTTCCTTCCTCCAAGGGTTTCTTTCTGAAGCTAATATATATATTATAAGTGGGTGTGGTTTGTTATGTATGGGGAATTGGCGATTTGGGATCTCAATCTTTTTGTTCTGATCAGTCCTTTCAGAGAGTGCAGTAGGTGTAATTAAAATATCAGTCCTTTTCACAGACACTGGATCTCAGTGGTCTGTATGTGAAAATGTATGAGGTTACAGGCCTTGGACAAGATGGACTGAGAGGGTTTGACTCCCCTGTGGGTATGCAGGTAACACTCGCTTAACAGGACCAAGTGAAATGAATACATCAGACATTCAGAAATTATTGTCCTGCGCCCCAGCGGGCGTGCTGTCATCACCAATAGATTTTGTCACCGGGGCCATAATCTCTGAATGCCTGTTGTATTTATTTTACCTCGTCCTGTGAAGGGAGTGTTTCCTGCATACCCACACTGGGGGGTGTTTTCCACTAATGCTTGGCTAAAACTCATTGGGGGTCTCCTCATCTGATAAGCGGCCATTCATTATTATATATGGTAGAGCATGGAAATGGGATCACTTGAAGCACTTTTACACTGTAATTAAGCATGTGTGGAGCACCTGTGTCATCACCAGTATTTGGAATTGGGATTTCTCTGTCTATATCATTTACCAATTTTTTGCCACATTTGAAGATTTGTCATTTTGAATGAACAATTATTTGATGTTTGTTATGCTTTGCACAGAATAATTGGCACTTTAATTGAAAATATCCAATCTGTATACCTCACTTGGCATAATAATAAGTTACATAGTTAGGTTGAAAAAAGACATAAGTCCATCTGGCTCAACCAATAAAAAACAAAAAACAGTAGAGAAAACACAACCATACAATCCCATATACACAATCCTATACCACAGTTGATCCAGAGGAAGGCGAAAAACTCCAGCAAAGCATGATCCAACTTGCTACAGCAGGGGAAACAATTCCTTCCTGATTCCCCAAGAGGCAATCGGATATTCCCTGGATCAACTTTACCTATAAATATTAGTACCCAGTTATATTATTTACATCTAGGAAAGAATCCAGGCATTTTTTTAAAGCAATCTAGTGAGCTGGCCAGAACCACTTTTGGAGGGAGTCTATTCCACATTTTCACAACTCTTACTGTAAATAAACCTTTCTGTTTTTGGAGACAAAATCTCTTTTCCTCTAGCAGTAAAGAATGCCCCCTTGTCATCTGTGATGACCTTAAATTGAATAACTCAAAACCAAGTTCACTATATTGACCCCTTATGTATTTATACATGTTGATCATATCCCCCCTTAATATCCTCTTCTCAAGAGATAATTAATTCAGTTCCTCTAATCTTTTCTCATAGCTGAGCTCCTTCATGCCTCTTATCAGTTCGGTTAACCTTCTCTGCACTTTCTCCAGTTCTCAGATATCCTTTTTTGAGAACTGGTGCCCAAAATGGACATGCATATTCCAGATTTCAGATGAGGTCTTACTAATGATTTGTACAGGGGCAGAATGATATCTCTCTCTGGAGTCCATGCCTCTGTTAATACAAGAAAGGACTTTGCTTGCTTTGGAAACCGCAGCTTGGCATTGCATGCTATTATTAAGCTTATGATCTACCAGAATGCTCAGACCCTTCTCCGCTATGGATTCCCTCAGTTCTACTCCCCCTAATATGTATGATGCATGCATATTCTTAGCCCTCAAGTGCATAACTTTAAATTTATCAACATTAAACCTCATTTGCCACATAGTTGCCCAATGAAACAGTGCACTGAGGTGGGCTTGTAAGTTGGAGACATCCTGTAAGGAAGGTATTCCACTGCAAAGCTTGTTGTTATCTGCAAAGTCTGAAATGGTACTTTTATTCCCAGACCCTATATCATTTATAATGATATTAAAAAGTAAGGGTCCCAACACTGAACCTTGGGGCACACCACTGATAACCTTAGACCATTCAAAGTAAGCATAATTAACCACTACTCTATGAATTCCATCTTTTAGCTAATTTTCTATCCATTTACAAACTGATCTTTCCAAGCCTGTAGACTTTATCTTACACATTAGCAATATGTGGGGAACTGTGTCAAATGCTTTTCCAAAATCCAAGTATACTACATCCACAGCCACCCCTCTATCCAAAGTTTTATATACCTCCTCATAAAAAGAAATCAGGTTTGTTTGACAATTTCTGTCTTTCTTTAATCCATGCTGTCTGTTGCTTAAAATATATTTCATCTATGTGGTCTTTTATGAAACTGTCGAGTATCTTCCTGACTATAGAAGTAACAGGTCTATAGTTACTTGGCAGAGACTTTGATCCCTTTTTAAATATAGGCACCACATTGGCCCTCCACATATGCAACTCCAGTGGTACTATTCCAGTCCTTAATGAGTCCCTAAAAATTGGAAACAAAGGCTTTGAAATGACAGAGCTCAATTCTTTTAGTATGCGTGGGTGGATGCCATCTGGTCCAGGAGCTTTATCTACCTTTATTTTGTTTAAATATTTATGGACCATATCACTTTTGAGCCATTGTGGATCCTTTGGGGCTGTGTCAATACTATCCTCATTATGGTCATGAGCCCCCCCCATGCTCCTTTTAGAGCTGAAGAAAGTATTTATTAAATTAGCTTTTTCTTTATCCCCAGTCACCCACTCCAGATTATTTTGTAAAGGGCCTACATGCTCAGACTTGACCTTTTTACTATTAATATATTTTAAGAATTATTTGGGGTTTGTCCTTTTATCCTCTGCAATCTGTCGTTCATTTTGAATTTTTGCATCCTTTATTTCATTTTTACATATTCTCTTATATTCTTTGTAACAATTAAACTATGATAGTGTTCCTTAGTTTTTATATTTTTTTAAAGCTCTTTTTTTATTATTCATAGTTTTTTTAACTTTGGCCATGGGCCACATAGGTTTTATTTTTAGCCTTTTAAATGTATTACCCATGTGAATATACTTTGCAGTGAGTTCGCATACAGTCTTTTTGAAAAATTCCCATATCTGTTCTGTGTTCATCAATGTCAATATTCCCTCCCAGTTTAAGTCTTGAATGTTTAGAGCTTTACATGTATATATGGGTGAATTTTCTTTTTTCCCCTTATCTGCATACCAGTGTCCACGGTTTGCTGAGGTGCAAAAGCCTGGTGCACTGGGGGATGAGTAGACACACTATCTTGAGAGGTCAAAGGGACAGCATACTGACCTTGGTTGAGTGGTACGGCTGATGTGGCTGGAAGCCAGTGTGTGAGGAACATAATGCATACAATGCAAATAAGTGTCTGCAGCTGTTAGGTCCTTCACTTTCGCTAGCAGCTTGCTCTAAAACCTTTAACCTTGTCATAGCTCTGACATCCTCACATTGTTTATCCTAAACTTTCATCTCTGCTCTCTTGCGTGCAGCTTCTACTTACATCTCTGCTTTCTTGCGTGCAGTTTCTGTGGCTTCTCCTTCCATCTCTGTTTTTTTTGTGTGTGCGGTTTTTGCTTTCATCTCTGCTTTCTTGTCTGCAACTTTTATGTCCATTTCTGCTTTCTTTTGGAAAAAGGATGTGAGATTCGGAAGCTTCAGCATCAGCATGGGCTTTAATAGGTTATTGTCTGAGAGTGGAAGATCTTGATTGAAGAGACTTGGTGTATCTTGAGGAGTGTCTCGTAGATGCAGAGCAATGAGATTTAGATTCATGAAGTGTGATTCTTACTTCTGCCTTTGTCTTTGTAGTACTAAACAATCTCTCTTTAGAATAGGCTCACATAAAATCTCTTTAATTCTTCCTGTGACTCTTAAATGTTAGTATATTTAAGGTGTAATCGTTGATAACTCTCATGGGTAGAAATTAAATGTTTGAGAGTTTCCTTTGGTTGCAGTACCTCATGAAAAGGTTGATAAAAAGATGACATGCAATCATAGGGCACACAATCATCCAATGTTCAGTATGCCAAGAATCATGGAACACATCCTGACATTTCAGATCCAACCTACTTGTAAAGTGCTTGCTCCTCAACTGTTCGTGCTAGCTCAGTGGAGAGGAACAGTAGAATGATGGGAAACATTTCTCATATAGTTAGTTACATTGAGCTAAAAGGATTTTTTAAGGATGGTTTTAACTGAGGGTTTAATATCTGTTTAACCACTTGCCGACCGCTGCAAGTACATATACTGTGGCGGTCAGCCCCTCACAGGCAGAGTGACGTATATATACGTCACTAGCCTCTGAGGCTCTGGGGAGCGCGTCCGCCGATGTCCGCCGGTCACTCAGCGATCGTCGGGGGAGAGGGAGAAAGGCAGGCGGCTAGGGTAAACAAGCCGCCTGTCATTCTCCCCTGTGTAGAAACAATGATCATACGGTTCTACTATGTAGGACCGTTGATCATTGTTCCTACAGCTCAAGCCACAGCCAATCACAGTTAGAATCACACCCCTAGGGACACACACAGCCCCTCCCTCTCAAATAAAGTTAACCCCTTCACTGCCAGTGTAATTTTACAGTAACAGTGCATATGTATAGCACTGATTACTGTAGAAATGTCACTGGTAACCCCAAAAGTGTCAAAAATGTCAGTCAAGGGTCCAATCTGCCCGCCGCAATGTTGCAGTACCGCAAAAAAAAATCGCAGATCGCCACCATTACGCGTTAAAAAAAAACAACAAAAATGACAAAAATCTTTCCCTTTGTTAGTAAACGCGATAACTTTTGCGCAAACCAATCAAAATACGCTTTTTGCGATTTTTTTTACCAAACATATGTAGCATAAAACAAATTGGCACATTTTGTGGGTATAAGGACTATGGCGTATGTGTGATGTGCATGCAGTGAGTAGGCTCAGGTTCTATTTAGGTATGCCCTTAACTGTCAGCTCAATGAGACCACACCTGCTGTTCACTGCTGCATGTGTTATCAGTTGAGTGCCTAGGGGTGCCACGGATCTTTCACAATCTTAGCAATGACCCTGGCACCTGCAGGATAACCAGTACATGTGCCCAGATACCTATCTAGAAATAGAAAAATAACAGACTATACAGCCTTAGTACCTCACACATCTGCAGTAGTATTTTATCTAAAGTAATGTACAGGCAGATAGTCATGGCACTGTAATTTTACTAAATGACACTGTTAATTATTATAATAGTATCACAAAATACACCCACTGATTCCTGTTTGATTTTTTTCCCTAGGGTTGATCCCCTTTCAGATCTCAAAAGAGTGAGCAACAACGATTACATTTATTATCAATGCTTTAATCAAGCTTTGATAATTGATCATTGTCATCTGTTGATAAATGATCATTGTCATCTATCTTAAGCATTTATACTGAGACCTATTATATCTTTTGTTTGTTGTAATTTAAAAAAAGACTCAACTGAAAATGTATCAAAACAGAAACAATAATAATTATTATTATTATTTTCTTATATATTTTATTGTCATTTTTATCTTAATTATGATCAAATATTACAGCCTGCATTTCTGCAGCTACATTTACTTAGATTAGCTTAAGAAATAATTCCCGTGGTTTTCTACTGTAGATACAAAACTGTACTGCAGAGAATAAAAAAAAAAAAAAAATTAATGTAAATGTTCACTGGATGAGACATTGTGGAAAATTACTAAGCCATGGGCATTGGTAGAGAGCCAAATGGCCTGCTTTGCAACAACCCAGTCACTCTCCAAGTGACTGACACTAAAATGTTAAGCTGCAATTTATATTCAGTTCAGTGCTGTTACACTACAGAGTAGTTAATGATAATATAAATTAGATATGGAGCCCAAAGCTAAAATATAAGCTGGTTAGCATGCCTGACCAGTCATTAAAGTGTCACTTGCCAAAAATAAATACCTCCATTAAACGATACTGTGCTGTTACATATGCAGTATATGTAACCTCAATAAGAAGGTCGTCTGTAGTTTTTACCCTTAAGGAAGTATAATGTCAAAGAAATGATAACATGAAGAAGACCATGTTCCTTTGCAGCAAAGCTTCATAAATTATTTACAACAGTCCCAAGTATTTTATGAGTCAAATGTATGGTGCTAACACATGTATGCCTGAGGTGCAGTCTTCTCAACATTCATAATCTTTAAAAGGCTCTAGAAAACAAGGCTGTACCGCTCATCTGTTTATAAATATATCTTTCTTTCTCTCTCCATATGATGGAAATAATGCTGTCACCATCAAGATCAACATTTCTTTAATTGCTAATCACTTTCTTTCACATATTTTTATTTTTTGAAGAAGAAGAAGCTTCATTGAAACAAATCAACGGTACATGAATAATGCAGGTAAATTAATGAACAACACATTTTACAACTTATGGGGGTCAGATGCCGAGCAAGATTAAAGGCTCGTGACTGACCGGGAGAAATAACAAGGTACAGTACATGAGGTAATACATTCAAACTTACTAGAATCCTAGTTGGATGGATCTATGTCATGCAGCAGCTCTTTAGCCAAGTAAGGGAGTTAAATAAAGAAAGGGGGTAAAAACAAAGGATAAAAAAAGGGGGGGTGGGGGAGGACGGGGGGCAGATAGGGGATTGAACCAAACCTACAGTAACTGAGACCTACCCAGGGATAGTGTATAGGAACGTATCCGCTTGCAGGTTAGTGGTTACATCCTTGGGTAGTGAATCCATAAAGTCCTGCCATGTGCGTGAAAAGCGATCAGCAGAGGATTGCAGATGAAGGTCCGTGTTAAGTCTGTCTTTGACCATAAGGCTTAAGAGTTCACGATGTACTTGTGATACGGATGGGCCCACAGTTGATATCCAATTAGCAAGTATAACTCTGCGAGCTATCAGTAAACAAGTGAGAACATGTACGAGGGTGCGGAGGCGGGAGGCTGGTCCATATCTGAAGCTGTTTGTCCCAGTGTCCAAAAATGAGTAGGAGGGGATCTTTTGGTAGTTGTAGGAGAGTGATCCGTTCAATGAATAAGAGCAATTGGTCCCAGAATTTGGATATGTAGGAGCAGGACCAGAACCTATGATGCAGGTTCGGTCTGCAGGCTTTACAGTGAGGCCAGAGGCTTGTAGAAGGATCGTCTTTATTGGAGGTGAAGGGAATATAAGCCCTATGAAGAATTTTCAATTGCGTTTCCCTCCAGGTCTCACTGGGAGTTAAGCGTAGTGTCCTTTTATACCCTTGAAATAGCTTTGTGACAATGTCCTCAATAGGAAAGTCTCTCGCCCAGTTGGCAGCCGAGGAACGAGCATGGTGGGAAGAGGAGAGCCTTTGGAACGGTTTGTAGATAGCAGAGATGCTCTATTTCCCTGTAGCCAGTAAAAGGTCCAGTAAAGGGTCGAGGAATCTGTTAGTTGCGTCATCACAAGACGAACGAAGAAAACTGTGGCATTGCAAGATTGAGAAAGTATGCGTGACCGGCAGACGATAGGTTTCCACGATATCTTGTACACGACCGTGGCCTGCCCGAGAAGGGGTCGCAGAGATCCGAAAAGTTTATCAGGCCCAACTGTTGCCATGTAGCAAAAGAGTGCGAGTGTAGACCCGGGATGAATGCAGGGTTATCCTTTATAGGTAAGTACTTAGATAAAGAGAGGGGGAGTTTTAAACGTTTCCTAGTCTCTCTCCAGGCAATCACTGTGTCCCTTAGCAAAATGTTGTGTTGGAGCCTTGGGGGCATACTTTTCCATTTGGCTTGTAGTAACGCCGCCAGTGAGAAGGGGGCCGACATTTGGGTCTCCAGAGCATAATTAGAGTAATGGGAGGACTTGGAGAGCCAGTCCAGAGATATCCTAAGAAGGCAGGAAAGATTATACAGTCTAATGTCAGGAAGACTAATACCCCCTTCGCTCCTGGGAAGACAGAGTTTTCCAAAAGAAATGCGCGGTCGTTTACCACACCAAATAAATCTAGAGATGGCACCGTTGATTGACTTAATGTCTTTGTGTTTAATTACCAAAGGGATCGTTTGTAACGGGTATAAAAGCCGGGCAAAGCTGACCATTTTGACTAAATGACATCTCCCCAAGAGCGAAAGAGCAGATCCATCCAACTATCTAATTTCTGAAAGAACTTCTGAAAGAGTGGAGGGTAGTTCAAGGTATAAATGGATGATAGGATTTTGCCTATTTTGATACCTAAGTATGTGATGTGTGAGGATGCCAAGGTGAAGGGTGATGAGGAGGGCCAGGTGGGTATATGTCTGGTACCCAGGGGGAGAATTTCACTTTTTGTGTAGTTGATCCGAAGACCAGAGCAGAGTTTAAATCTATCAAATATAGATATAATAGTATGCATGTCCGATGAAGGGTTTCGGGTAAATATTAATACATCATCCACAAAAAGTGAGATACGAAGTTCTTGAGACCCGATTAAAATAACATGGAGTGGCGCGTTCTCCAACAGGTACCTGGATAGAGGTTCCAGGGCCAAATTGAAGAGCAGCGGGGACAGGGGGCAGCCCTGCCTCGTACCCTTGAATAAACAGAACTCATCGGTGAGAGACCCGGCCACCCAGAGCATGGCCGCAGGAGAAGCATACATGGCCTTGACAATAGGACCTTGCGAAGATTCGAGGCAGCCGATCTGCCCTTGGTAAATCCGGATTGTGCCGGATGTATCAAGAAAGGCATAATCAGGGCAAGCCTGGATGCAACTATTTTGGAGAGGATTTTAACATCCAGATTTAAAAGGGAAATCGGCCTATATGAACCGGGTTCCAAGGGGTCTTTCCCTTTCTTAGCCAAAAGCTTAATTACAGCTTGATTACCTGTGGGGGGATAGGAGCCGCCGGACCAGATGGCTGAGTAGACCTCCAGCAGGGTAGGTCCGACTATCTCTAAAGCATTTTTATAAAATTCTCCTGTAAGGCCATGTGGACCGGGAGCTTTGTTTGGAGCGAGAAGTTTTATAGTATCTTGAATCTCCGGGAGGGTCACTGGAGCGTTCAGTGTTTCTAATTGAGTTGGTGACAGTTTTGGGAGGACTACACTGTCTAGAAAAAAACGAGCCTGATTGGCGTCAAAGGGGTCAGGGGAATACAGGGATGCATAGAAACCTTGCATAATCGACTTCACTCCCGGGGGAGTGGACTCCACCATGCCCGAGGAATTTCGGAGGGAGGCTATATGTGTGGGTTTATAAGGGGCCGCATAACCTCGCCAATAATTTACCAGCCTTGTTCCCAAATTTGTGTAGTGTGGCTGAGAAGTGCGCCCGTTTAATAGTTTCTAGTTTGTCAGCCCAAGTGTCAAAGGCTTGCTTGGCAAGAGCCCACTCCTGTCTGTTTATGGGGGAGTCTACGGATAACAATGTGCGTTGAGCCAAACGCAGACGTTCACTAGCTCGGAGATAGCATTTGGAAACATTTTTCCTATAGGCTGAGGCGTAGGATATGATTTTTCCGCGTAGGAACACTTTACCAGCCTCCCAGAACAAATTGGGCTGTGAGGAATGGGATACATTGGCCGCCGAATACTCGTCCCATGCCCGAGCCAAATAGGTCTGGAAGTCTGAGTTTTTGTGCAGGTACCCTGGGAATCGCCATAGAGGAGAGTCTGCTTGTTTATCAGGAGGGTCCAATATTAAGGAGATAGGGGCATGGTCAGAGATAACAATGTCGTGTATCTCCGGGTCTTCAAGCCTATGGATGACATTGGCTGAAGAAAAGAAGTAATATATTCTCATGAACACATTATGCGGGTGAGAGTAAAAAGTGTATTCTCTGTCAGTGGGGTGGTGAAGATGCCAGACGTCTGTGAGGTGGAGGGAATCCACTACATTAACTAAAGGGTTCAGGATAGGGGTGTTGGTTCGAGAAGCTTTAGACCTTGTCAGGGATTTATCTAAGAGTGGGTCCATGGGGGAGTTAAAGTCACTGCCGATGAGGTAGGGAATGTGACGAAATTTGAGTAGGTGTGTTGATAGGTCCCTATAGAAAGATAGATCAGGAACGTTGGGGGCATACACATTCGTCAGCAGTATTTCTCTATTGTTTATCTTCAAATGTGCCGAGACGTAGCGACCATTGTCGTCTGCGGATAGGGACAGTAGTTTGCATGATAGTCTCTTATGAATCAGGATCAGGACTCCGGCTTTACGCCCCAACGCCGCCGACCCAACTACCATACCCACCCACAGTTTTTTCATACGGGAGAAGTCTGCTAAGGACAGATGGGATTCCTGAATTAGGGCAATGTCAGCCTTAAGCATCTTAAGATGCCTTAAGACCCTCATCCGTTTAATGGGGGGCCATAGGCCCCTGACATTCCATGAAAGAATCTTCATGGAGGGTCAGGAGGGCAGGGGTGTGATGCAAGGAATGGCAGCATAGTATATTTAGGGACGGCAGAGAGATGTAATGGTGAAAGCGTAGGTGCTGTAGGTAAGTGTGAGAAATTTGTCAGGTTGTGAAACTAAGTGTAAACGGATTCCAACCAGGGAATCAGTATGGAGGGTGAGGGGGTAGCAACCCAGGGCAGAAAAAAATAAAACCAATAAAGGAAACATACAGAAGAAACTGGAAAAAACATTGTGGAATTTTTTCCGAATGCTGTAACTGTGATAGGTGGCACAGAGATACATCTGCCCAAATCGCCACGGGGGGGGAAGCGGGGCTTGTACCAAAGGTCCATGATAAAAATCACCCGAGTCCTCCACAGTGCCAGCATATTCACTAACAGGATACAGGACCTGGCCTATAAGGATAACAACATAACTCAAAACTGTAGATTAGAGTGACGCAACAGTGCGATAAGAGCAAACCAGAGGCGCAGGCCTCATGGGTAGACCGGGGGTTCCCACATGAAACAAAAAACAAAGACATATAGGTGTAATACTTCACGTGTCTTCGTAGTACCCTAGTAAGAGGAAAGTCAATCGTCTAGTGGCAGAGGCTTGTCAGCGATGAGGATGAGAGCGACCTCCGCTAACCACCTCAGAATACTTCTGTCGTTTAGGAGACTCTTTACGTGGGCTCCTTGGGACCAGAAGGCGAGGGACTGATGAGGGCCTGGGAGCCAGAGAGTCAGATCCATCCATATGGAGAGAGCGCGCAAAAGCTTCCGCTGCCGAGGTATCCTGGAAAGATAGTTCTTCGCCTGAAGGTGCCCGCAGCCGAAGGGTTGCCGGGTATGCCAACGTAAATTTGATCTGAGCTTGATGCAGCTTTGAGCATACAGTCTGGAAAGCTTTTCTTTTCCTAGCCACTTCGACTGAGTAGTCGGCAAAAATCAGAACTTTTGCGCCATCGATCTGGAAAGATTTGGTTTGTCTAAATTTTTTGAAGGATCGCCGATTTATCGGCATAGTTCAGGTACTTAGCTATAATTGGGCACGGAGTAGATCGCTCGGTAGAATGGATCTCCATACAGTGAGCCCTTCCAACTACACAGATGCCTTGTAGGCCCAGGCCACAGGTCACAGGCCACGGAGATGCGTGAGACGGCTGTTGGCCCGGGGGAGGCAATTGGGGGGTTTTGTAGGCAGTTTTTTGTGTCCTACCATGGGCGCATTCGGCGCCGGAACCGGAAGTTCTCTTTCACATATTAAACATTTTCTGACCTTAAAGCCCAAACATTAAACAAAAGGTTTTTGAGACTCTATAACTATTCACAAAACAGTAAGGGCTCTTTCACACGGTCAGCCTCCGTAGGCGGATCCGTGTTGCTCAGCGGGGATCAATCCGCGATCCCCGCTGAGCCGGCGGATGACAGCTCTGTCTCCGCTTGCAGAACGGAGAGGGAGGTGTCTCAGCACCCGCTGCCCTCTATGGGGGATTGGATGAGAGCGGACCGCTTGTCCGCTCTCATCAGATCCGCTCCGATTACTGAACGGATGGAAAAATAGGGTTTCCATCCGTCCAGATTTCAGCACAGGATCGGATGCGGATGGCAGCGGGTGTCAGCGGAGGTGTCTCCGCTGACACCCGCTGCCCCATAGAGCTGCATGGAGGATCCGATCAGATCCACCTAAAAAACTGACAGGCGGATCTGATCGGACCGCCCGTGTGAAAGAGCCCTAAAACACATGCTGTATGAAGTTGCATATATACAGTATGTACACACAAAGTACATAATAAAGTACAGCCTCTCACAAAAGTGAGTACACCCCTCACATGTTTGTAAATATTTTATTATATCTTTTCATGTGACAACATTGAAGAAATAACACTTTGCTACAATGTAAAGTATTGAGTGTACAGCTTGTATAAGGCCCCATTCACACTAGTGCGACGCAATTTTACAGCAATTTTGCCGTGATTTTGAGGCATGATTTTGACGCAATTTTGAAAGCAATGGCAAGGCTATATGCCTCAAAACGCATTCAAATCGTGGCAAAGTAGTGCAGGAACTACTTCGAAGTCGGTGTGACTTCAAAACGCACTGATATGAATGGGGCTCATTGAAAATAATGGAAAACGACTTGTCATGCGATTTTGCGGTCCAAAATCGCGGGACAAGTCCCACTAGTGTGAATGGGGCCTTACAGTGTAAATTTGCTGTCCCCTCAAAATGACTCCACACAGCCAATATTGTCTAAACCGCTGGCAACAAAAGCATCTTTGTTTGACCCTCACCTGCCCTTCTCCCATCAGCATTGAGGGCACCTTAGCTGAGTGATGGAGAAAAACTTAGGGAGAAGAGAAACATTGGAATACTAGTCAGTATTTGCTTTAGAAGAATAAATCACCTCTAACATTGGGTGTCCTACTTGTGTGGATGTTTCTGCATTATGCAAAACTATTAAAAGCGTTTTTACACTTTGGAATGGGGTGCTTCAAGACTGTCCATGATTTTTAAAGGGTGCCCTGACTGGAAAAAGGTTTAAAAACACTGTTTTAACATATATACTGTGTATCATTTTGTTTTTCTACATTCATAAAACACTCATACACATAAACACTGCTGCCTAAAACCTGCCATTTTCCCATTTGACAAGGCATTGATATTAGTGTCTGATTCAATAAAATGTGTTGTTCTGCAACAAAATGCACCATGTTGTAAGTAAGGAGATTGTAATGACGCAAAAAACTATCATGTTAATCCTCACTAGGGATGGGCTTGATGTTCAATTGGAACGTTAGTTCACTCAACACATGAAGAAATGGGGCGCTCGGCCGGAAGTTCGCCCACCGCACCAGAAAGATAGTAAAAAAAAAAAAAACACTCTTCACATGCCTCCCGCGTAATGAGCTGTTGGAGCTGTGACAGCTCTTTTATAGGAAAGGGGCGGGGACACCCTGTCCCCTTCTGACATCACGAGAGCTCCATAATGCACTTTGCTGGTGCAGTGAATAACTTACTGATGCAACGTCAGAAGGGGCGTAACTGGGTCTCCCCGCACCTTTCCTATAAAAGAGCTGTCACAGCTCAAACAGCTCATTACGCGGGAGGCGTGTCTTTTTTTTCTATTTTTCGGATGTGACGGGCGACGTGATTACTGTCTTTTGTGTTCATTTTTTTTGTACACTTTTTTTGTGAATGGGTAGGAGTACGATGTACCCGATATCCATTCACATGGGGGGGCGGGATCTGGGGGCTTCCAGATTCTGATAAGCCCCCCACCCACAGACACCGACGACCACAGCCCAGGGTTGTCCAGAAGAGGCTCTTGTCCCCATCAAGGTGGTTTTGGGGGCACCCCAAAACACCCTCCCATGTTGAGGGCAAATGGCTCGGTAGGGTTCAGGAGGGAGGGGGGCTTGCTCGTCCCCCCCATCCTGACCAGCCAGGCTGCTTACTCACATAAGGGTCTGGTATGGATTATGGAGGGACCTCATGCTGTTTTTTAAATGTTTGTTTATCTGTATTGATGGGAGCCGAAAATACATTACAGCCGCTAGCAAGTTTAAATGACATTTTTTCCTTTAGAAATGTCAGTATTGCTGCAGCAGGCTTCATACATTGCACAAATGCACCACTTTACAGGCACATTAAGGGGACCCCCCAGACACGATATTTAAAGGTATTTTTCATTTTTATTGTTTCACATTAAGCATTATTAAAACAATCATAAAAAAAAAAAATTGCATTGATGCATGTCCCCCAGGGCAGTACCCAGGTCCCCTTACCTTTTTTGACAATAACTTGCATATAAGCCTATTATATTATTATTATATAAGCATAAAATTAGGACTTTTTATTTTTCATGTTCGTATCCCATAGTTCGTATCCCATAGTTTGCATGTTCGCTAGAACTTTTTCCCTTTTCGAGATGTTCTGGTGCGAACAAACAGGGGGTGTTCAGCCCATCACTAATCCTCACAGACTGAAAATTGAATCTGCAGTCACAGCAGACTGCTTTGTTACCTGAAAAGAGCATATTTCTATTGACTGTCACTATGGCTCACATGCATGTTGATGGAGATCTGTCATATACCTAATGGAGATTGAGATAACAGGGGGAGGCTTCTCTAGAATCTCCAGTCCAAATTTTCCTGATAGTGATGAAAAGAGACACAAGGATATCAGATGATGGCAGCAGAAAAGTTGTGGACAAGCCAAGGCCATAAACAAGTGGGCAGCAGTGGTTCCAAGCAGACGACAGGTGCAGTGTTAGGAACAAGTCATGGTGGTCTCTCATTCAAAGTCCCAACCCTTTTTTCTTTATGTAATTTATTAAAGGGAAGTATAGTACAGACATGGCAGGCAAAGGGAGATGGCAAAAGGCCATAGCTGATAATTGAAGAACATAGAGACAAGTAGAGTACCTGTGGGGTAATCTAGTAGTGAAGCGGGTGTGGAGGGGGTGTCAGCAAACCATGCAAGTGATACATAAACAGCAAGCAGGCTGGGTTAGGTCACAGTGATTAGCCCAACTGGCTTCAACACTGTGAAACATAAATGCTCTGTACATGCACGTTAATAAACACTCAGCTGTGCACAGAGTTTGTTCATCTTTATAAATTAATTTCAACCTCCTAGTGGTCTAGGCCACTTGTCCAGAATTAAATCCTACCAATGCTTGGGGTCCTCGGTTATGTTTTAAGGACTGTGGAACATTCCACTTCATATGGCTTTGATCTATCAATGATTTTAGCAGCTGGTGCTGGATAAACATATGTAGCACCCTACAAGGTAGGTGCTAGGTAAAAGGATAGGGGGCCTTGGCTGCCTAACAGCAGGGCCATGATTTTCAGCATGACTGGCATGTCTCCCAGGTGTGGCTGCTGAGAGGGGAGTCTCCCCACTGGCTTCATGAGAGGATTATCATTGGGCAGTGGAGGAAACCTAATCAGTGGTCCATTCTGGCCTGTATCTACCCCAGAAGGCAGATTCTGCCGCAGAGGATTCTGGGAGTGGTTATAGGTTTGAGGGGAATGCATGACGCAGCATCTTTGGTGGGAAGCAGAGTCCCAGAAGGGAGAGTACGGCTGTCTCTCTTCCTGTCAGAAGGATCGGGTGTCTCAGGTGGCTGCCTGAGAGTCCAGAGAGAGAGCTGAGCTGCAGAGAGGATCCGGTGTGCCGAGGACCAGTGGAGATAGAGGGGTTAAATTCCAGGAAAGCATGCCAAGTTCGGGAGTACTGTGAATTGCCCCTGAGGGTCTGCCTGAAGGGTAGAGGGGACCATTCTGGTGAAGGTTCCATGGATCCAGGAGCCAGCTAGTGTCAAGGGGTGCCTTGTGAGAGGTCCCTGAAGTGTAGAGGGGGCGCCAGTGTACAGTGTTAAGAGTTGCAGCAGCACAAGCAGTTGCAAGGAGCTACCTCAGTCAGTGAAGGGCTGGAGGGAGCTGTTCACCTGACTTTTGAGCTAAACAGAGTGTCAGGAGTCAAATGTCTTGCAGTCCTGGATCTTCTGAGATAATCTGAGGATTAAAGTCAAAGTTTCAGCACAGTTCAGCAGAACAGTATCTTCAAGCGCCAGGGAGCGTTGGCTGGCATTCAGCTGGCTTTAAGACAGCGCTAACGGGTATTTTTCTGTACAGTGTCCCAGTTGAACCTAGTTGAGCCAGAGGTGTATCCCACCCATTCCCTTCTGCCATCCCCATTGCAAAATAAACAAAACAAACCAAAGATGCCGTAATGGTCATTGTCTCAGTTGTCACACTTGGGGTTTAAACTTAAATGTGTTGGAAGTGTTACTGGTAACGATGGCAGAGCCACATCAGGCCCAATGCCTGGAAATATTGCTACACATATAAGGCTTCTTTCACATGATCAGACTAATCAGGTCCACCTGTCTGTTTTTCAGGTGGGCCTGATTGAGCCACCTATTCTCCTCTATGAGGAGGCGGATGTCAGTGGACACATGTCTGGCATCTGATCCGACAAGATCCACTGAAAATGGACGGATGGCGATACGTTCGTCATCCGTACAGCGGGTCGGATCGGATGGGATCGGATTGAAAATGGACATGCTATCCATTTCCATCCCACCTCCCCATAGTGAGCAGAAATGGACCTGTCATCCACTTGCTCAGCGGGGATCAACATAGGGGATACACCCCATGTGAAAGGGGCCTTACTCATTACAGTATGCAGACTACAGAAGTCAGCACTGTTGATTGTAGTGATAATGCTTGTGGTTCTAGAAATGGCGGACGATGAATGCATGAAAAAAAAGAAAAACAGTGTGGGGTGTCCTCAAAATATCTATACCAGACCCCTGAATCTTAAACCGTGAGGTTACTTCAGCGCAAATATGTGTGTCACTTTTGGTCTTATTGTTAAAAAACATGTGCCGCTGACACGAAAAAAGATAAAATGACAGTGCAGCGCAAATAAATGATATAGTATCTCACAAAAGTGAATACACCCCTCACATTTTTGTAAATATTTTATTATATCTTTTCATGTGACAACACTGAGGAAATGACACTGTGCTACAATGTAAAGTAGTGAGTGTACAGCTTGTATGACAGTGTAAATTCGCTGTCCCCCTCAAAATAACTCAACAAACAGCCATTACTTTCTAAACCACTGGCAACAAAAGTGAGTATATCCCTAAGTGAAAATATCCAAAGTGGGCCCATGTAGCCATTTTCCCTCCCCGGTGTTATATGACTTGTTAGTGTTACAAGGTCTCAGATGTGAATGGGGAGCAGGTGTGTAAAATTCGATGTTATCTCTCTCACTCTCTCATACTGGTCAGTGGAAGTTCAACATGGCACCTCATGGCAAAGAACTCTCTGAGGATCTGAAAAAAAGAATTGTTGCTCTACATAAAGATAGCCTAGGCAATAAAAAGATGGCCAAGACCCCTAAACTGAGCTGCAGCACAGTGGCAAAGACCATACAGAGGTTTAACAGGACAGGTTCCACTCAGAACAGGACTCGCCATGGTCGACAAAAGAAGTTGAGTGCACGTGCTCAGTGTCATATTCAGAGGTTGTCTTTGGAAAATTGACATATGAGTGCTGCAAGATCATATGCCACACACTGCATCAAATTGGTCTGCATGGCTGTCGTCGCAGAAGGAAGCCTCTTCTAAAGATGACGCACAAGAAAGACCGCAAACAGTTTACCAAAGATAAGCAGACTAAGGACATGGATTACTGAATCCATGTCCTGTGGTCTGATGAGACCAAGATAAACATATTTGGTTCAGATGGTGTCAAACGTGTGTGGCGGCAACCAGGTGGGGAGTACAAAGACAAGTGTGTCTTGCCTGCAGTCAAGCATGGTTTTGGGAGTGTCATGGTCTGGGGCTGCATTAGTGCTGCCGGCACTGTGGAGCTACAGTTCATTGAGGGAAAAATGAATGCCAACATGTACTGTGACATACTGAAGCAACGTGTCATTTCTTCAGTGTTGTCGTACGAAAAGATATAATTAAATATTTACAAAAATGTTAGGGATGTACTCACTTTTGTGAAATACTGTACACACATATATATATATATATATATATATATATATATATATATATATATATATATGTAAAACAAAGTGCTGTAAAAATAAAGTGCTGTAAAAATAAAGTGACAGTGCCGCAAAAATAAAAATTATATGTTTGATACTCCTACCTGCAATCTAGTGTTTAAAATAAACAATAGTGCTATAATTCATATGCAAATTGTTTTTATTAAATCCAACCTTATACAATAGTGTTATAATTAATATCTTTACAATTTGGGGGTCCTGAACAGATTACCCTAGTAAAAATTAAAAAAAACATATAAATCATAAAACCGTGTCAGTGAAAAAACAAGAATTGTCCAGACCAATATATGTCTTATATATCAAATAATGTTCACTGTGTGCATATTCCACTGTAGTGCTTTCATTTTTCTTAAAGGTGTAGGTGGTCCTCTTGATGTGAATTCTCCTTTAAGTGCTCCCAAATGCGAAGAAAAGAAGCTCCCGCCCTAAAGGCCACAAAATATGATAGAAGAGAAGCTCAGGCGAAGTGTCAAAATTTAAACCAAAAAAAATGTGCAGCGCTGATATATTAAAATCATGTAAGAGCTGAACCAACCAATATTGATATGTGCAAAAATAGCAAAAAAATAATCAAAATGATAATACCCATAAAGTGCCTGTGCATGAATAAATATGTCAAAAACATTCTTAAAAAAAAAAAAAAAACATGAGATACTAGTGATAGTCATAAAAGTGCTACTACAAAAAAATTAAACAGGATATGCATATATCATAAGTCCCAATCACAAGTATAATACATGAAGATAGCTGTAAAGGACTCCAAACACAGAGAAAACGTTCATAAAATAAAATGTAGAGGTGTCTTAAGTGGAAAGGAATGGCAGGTATTCAAATGCCCAAGAAGAAAGCAAGGGTCACTCCACCTCAGTGTGACAGAAGGGAGGCTTCCCAGAAGCTTTCAGGTGGTCAATATGCACTTTAAAGTGTGTAATCCACCATTATTCAACTCAAATCCAGATGTCTCATCCCACAATAGGCATGGACAACCAGCCAGAGTAGACCAGTGTTGCCAACCCCCGAGAGGGAAATTTACTGGCAGAACGTCCAAAATTTACGGACGGCACCAATTTTTTACTGGCACTGCAAAAATGTACATATACAGGCTGTTTTCAGTGCTAAACCGTGCAAATATCAATACTTAAACTATAAACATGTAGATAGAGCTATTAGCAATGTGTTTAGGTTAAACAAAAGTCAAAAACCATATTTCTCCATTAACATGAAGATCAGATTAATATAACCCAGCCAGCACAGCGTTCCCCCATATATCAGAGTCCACTGCATTCCCCTTTACATCAGAGTTCCCTTTTACATCAGGGTCCGCAGAGTTCCCCCTTCGCACTGTAAGGGGAGAATCCTGCAGACTCTGATGTAAAGGGGAATGCCAGGAACTCTGATGTGGGGGGGGCAATCTGGTGACCAGAGACCACCTTACACAGAGTGAATACATTAAGATATGGGGGGAGGTTACTAATATAGAGGGATCTTTATATCAGTGCCCCCTTACATCAGTGACCCCCCCATCAGACTGGTCTGGCGGCTCTGTCACTGACCTCCTCTCAGGTGCACTGTGCAGGGCTCAGTCAGATGGCCCCTGTCTCCACTCCGCAGGCCCCGCACACCTGACTTCTCCCGTGACACCCCATCCCGGCAGCGCTCTCACTCTTGACTCCTCTCCAGAGTCCAGACTCCCCTGCAGACATGATAAAAGACAAGAGATGGTCAAAGACTGCGCACATGGTACAGGAGGAGGTCAGAGACTGCAGACATGGTACAGGAGGTGGTCAGAGACTGCGGACATGGTACAGGAGGTGGTCAGAGACTGCGGACATGGTACAGGAGGTGGTCAGAGACTGCGGACATGGTACAGAGGGGTGGTCAGGGACTGCGGACATGGTACAGAGGGGTGGTCAGGGACTGCGGACATGGTACAGAGGGGTGGTCAGGGACTGCGGACATGGTACAGAGGGGTGGTCAGGGACTGCGGACATGGTACAGAGGGGTGGTCAGGGACTGCGGACATGGTACAGAGGGGTGGTCAGGGACTGCGGACATGGTACAGTGGGTGGTCAGGGACTGCGGACATGGTACAGTGGGTGGTCAAGGACTGCGGACATGGTACAGTGGGTGGTCAGGGACTGCGGACATGGTACAGTGGGTGGTCAGGGACTGCGGACATGGTACAGTGGGTGGTCAGGGACTGCGGACATGGTACAGAGGGGTGGTCAGGGACTGCGGACATGGTACAGAGGGGTGGTCAGGGACTGCGGACATGGTACAGAGGGGTGGTCAGGGACTGCGGACATGGTACAGAGGGGTGGTCAGGGACTGCGGACATGGTACAGAGGGGTGGTCAGGGACTGCGGACATGGTACAGAGGGGTGGTCAGGGACTGCGGACATGGTACAGAGGGGTGGTCAGGGACTGCGGACATGGTACAGAGGGGTGGTCAGGGACTGCGGACATGGTACAGGTGGGTGGTCAGGGACTGCTGACATGGTACAGGTGGGTGGTCAGGGACTGCGGACATGGTACAGTGGGTGGTCAGGGACTGCGGACATGGTACAGAGGGGTGGTCAGGGACTGCGGACATGGTACAGAGGGGTGGTCAGGGACTGCGGACATGGTACAGAGGGGTGGTCAGGGACTGCGGACATGGTACAGAGGGGTGGTCAGGGACTGCGGACATGGTACAGAGGGGTGGTCAGGGACTGCGGACATGGTACAGAGGGGTGGTCAGGGACTGCGGACATGGTACAGAGGGGTGGTCAGGGACTGCGGACATGGTACAGAGGGGTGGTCAGGGACTGCGGACATGGTACAGAGGGGTGGTCAGGGACTGCGGACATGGTACAGTGGGTGGTCAGGGACTGCGGACATGGTACAGTGGGTGGTCAGGGACTGCGGACATGGTACAGTGGGTGGTCAGGGACTGCGGACATGGTACAGTGGGTGGTCAGGGACTGCGGACATGGTACAGTGGGTGGTCAGGGACTGCGGACATGGTACAGTGGGTGGTCAGAGACTGCGGACATGGTACAGAGGGGTGGTCAGGGACTGCGGACATGGTACAGAGGGGTGGTCAGGGACTGCGGACATGGTACAGAGGGGTGGTCAGGGACTGCGGACATGGTACAGAGGGGTGGTCAGGGACTGCGGACATGGTACAGAGGGGTGGTCAGGGACTGCGGACATGGTACAGAGGGGTGGTCAGGGACTGCGGACATGGTACAGAGGGGTGGTCAGGGACTGCGGACATGGTACAGAGGGGTGGTCAGGGACTGCGGACATGGTACAGAGGGGTGGTCAGGGACTGCGGACATGGTACAGTGGGTGGTCAGGGACTGCGGACATGGTACAGTGGGTGGTCAGGGACTGCGGACATGGTACAGTGGGTGGTCAGGGACTGCGGACATGGTACAGTGGGTGGTCAGGGACTGCGGACATGGTACAGTGGGTGGTCAGGGACTGCGGACATGGTACAGTGGGTGGTCAGGGACTGCGGACATGGTACAGTGGGTGGTCAGAGACTGCGGACATGGTACAGAGGGGTGGTCAGGGACTGCGGACATGGTACAGAGGGGTGGTCAGGGACTGCGGACATGGTACAGAGGGGTGGTCAGGGACTGCGGACATGGTACAGTGGGTGGTCAGGGACTGCGGACATGGTACAGTGGGTGGTCAGGGACTGCGGACATGGTACAGAGGGGTGGTCAGGGACTGCGGACATGGTACAGAGGGGTGGTCAGGGACTGTGTACATGGTACAGGAGATGGTCAGAGCTCTCCACATAAGTGTCCTCCTCCTAAGTCCCCTTCACCTCTCCACAGCCACAAACATCAGTGACATTACTAGTGCAGAGTGAGTGAAGCTGTGACACTGCCTGTGGAGAGGTGAAGGGGGCACAGGAGCAGGACACTGATGTCCTCTGCCCCCTGACTCATCTCTCTACTCCAGTCTGCTCCTGCTAGCTGTCGGAGGCTCGGAGCCCCAGCACTTACCAGTCCTCTGCCTCGGCTGTCAGTCTGCGACTGCTCTGTCCACTCCACCAGGCATCCATCTAGCGGCAGCATCTCCTAGTCCACTCCAGATAGACAGAGTGAGTGATTCTGCATTGTAGCTGGCGCGGCCGGCTGCGGCGGCGGCGGCGGCGGGAAAACTTAAATTATGGCGGGGGGGGAGGCAGGGGCGGGCGCAGGCGGGCAGTGCAGTGGCACTCGTCCAACGAATAGTGCGAGTCTGGCAGTCTGATCGGGGATCTCCGGAACTGCGCGCCGCACATGCGCAGTTCTGACAGTGCCGCCGCCGCAGTAGATTTACGGGCACTTTTCTCCTGCTACGGGCATTTACGGGCAGGAGAAAAGTGCCCTTTTTTTACGGGCTGTCCGTAAATCTACGGGCGGTTGGCAACACTGGAGTAGACACTGCGTCCAGATCAGCCTATCAAGCTCCCACTTCATGTACATAGAAGTAAAATAAGGGGGTCAACCATGGTGAAGCTCCACTTATATACTAAACATTTATTCAAATATATATTGCACTTACAGTACAAACATGAATATATTCATAATTGCTTGCTATGGGTGGAGACATGCATGCTTGCTCCCAAGCAGGGCTGTGTTTGCCCATAGACACACACAGTGTGGCATGGCCCTACCCCCTGCTCCCTCCTCACAGAATTTAATGCACTTCTGCTTCTGTGCCTGTGAGGAGAGATAGAGAGCAGTGATGCTGTTTTCAGGCACAGCACAGGTTCGAAAGAGGAGCCAGTTAAGGATTTGGGGGTGGGGGAGGGGATACTGAAAGTTTTTTTTTCCTCAATGCATAAAATGCATTAAGGTAAAAAAAAAAAAAAAAAACCTTAGGCCTTTAGAAACACTTTAAAGTGGTAGTATCCCGCTTTTTGACACTTTTAACTACAGGTAAGCCTATAATAATGCTTATCTGTAGGTACAATTAATATCTCCTAAACCGGCATGATTTAGGAGATATTTGCAGTGAAAGCAGCCGCTCACGCGAGCGGCGCATGCGCTCTGAAGGTCCGGCGGACCTTCAGCTTTCCTTGCCGGGAGCTTGCCGGAAAATCACTCCCGCGTGCAATCACAGCGCCGGAAGAGACGCCGAGGGATCATGTCAGCGCCCACAGCGGTGTCTGGGGGTCCGTGTCGGGGCTTCGTTCTAAGGTAAGTGTTTCATAATGAGCTAGTATGTGATGCATACTAGCTCATTATGCCTTTGTCTTGCAGGTTGGTTTTTTTTTTTCTTGGGTTTACAACCGCTTTAAGCACCTCTTCTCCAGGGAAAATAAGTTATTTTGGCTGCCCTGTCTCTTTGAACCTATAAACACGAAAAAAGAAATTGTTGTGTTTTTTTCAGAAACCAAGGAAACTTCAAAATTCCTGTTTGAGCTGACAACAAAGCTTCCCTGTGCAGTTCTGTAATGCTAGACTACTAAACATCTCCCCCTTTTCTTCATCTCAATAGCATAGAGGAAAGAGTATTCTGTAAAACTGCATAGGGAACATCAGGGGCTCACTGGATTAACATGTATTTTTATGTATGTGTATTAGAACAGAACGTAAAGTACCATTTTTACTATTAATGGTAGGATGGTAATCCAGAATGGATCACAAAGAACTTTTACAATCGATAAGGTAAATAAACTTTGCTTTACAATTGCATTTGGCTTTTTCTGGGGATCTGATTATTATGTCCATAATGTCATAATTATAATTATGTCATTAAAAACTCTAGTACTACTATCATATCATATCCACTGTTGGAAGTAACTGCGTTTAAGTAAACGGCGTTACTTAACGCAGTTACTTTTCAGGGTAACGAGTAATCTATCAGATTACTCATTGTCTCCCTGTAACTCCGCTGCCGCTACTTCCGGCTGCGTTACGCCGTTACCTGCCACTAGATGGCAGTAGATGTAATTGTATTCCCCCTCCGTCTCCGAGTCCTCTATGACCGCTGTCCGCGGTCCTGGAGAGAGAAGAGGAGGTGACTCATCGAGTGAGTCACGTGACGTCACGCGGCGCTGTCTCACAGGCACCGCACGGCAGCAGCAGAACAGCGCGCCAGGCAGCAGCAAGAGGACAGGGGAGAGCGGGCATAGAGTCCAGTCCGGCGGCGATCCTACCCAGCCAGGCCCATTGCCGCCCACCCACACAGTGCCAGTCTGAGTCTGCCAGTGCCAAATAAAGTACAACAACAAGTACTAGTACTTAGTCAACCAGTGGCAGCAGGGCAGTAAGTGTTACAGACCACCAGCAGTCAGTTTTAAAACAATATTGTCCAGCCCAGGCCAGGAGGAGACTCCACCACCAGTCCACCACAGAGCAGTGGGCAGCAGCCAGCAGGAAGACCACCACCAGTCCACCAACGAGTCCAGTCCAACACACACAGCCAGCCCAGAGGAGGAGACAGGCAGGCCTGAGGCCTGCAGGAGGAAGGAGCCAGAGGGACCCGGACAACAGTGTGCCTGCCAGGCCAGAGGCCACACCACCACCAGCAAGCCCAGCACAGCAGGTAACAAAAAAAACCAAAAAACTCACAGACAGTCAGGACTCAGACCCCCCACCAGCCACCACCACCCACCCACCACACCACCACCAGTGTGCCACGTCACCACCAGTGTGCCAAGCGCCCACGCCACCAGCAGCCAGGCAGCCGCCCGCCACCAGTGTGCCGCCCAAGTCACCACCAGTGTGTCAAGCACCCACGCCACCACCAGTGTGCCATGCCACCACGAGCCAGGCAGCTGCCCCCCACCAGTGTGCCACACCCACGTCACCACCAGTGTGCCACACCCACGTCACCACCAGTGTGCCACGTCACCACCAGTGTGCCAAGTGCCCACGCCACCACCAGCCAGGCAGCCGCCCACCACCAGTGTGCCGCCCACGTCACCCCAGTGTGCCAAGCGCCCACACCACCACCAGTGTGCCACGCCACCACCAGCCAGGCAGCCACCCACCACCAGTGTGCCACACCCACGTCACCACCAGTGTGCCATCTATGGCAGGCTGCAATCTATTGAGTTCGGTTAAAATAAATACCAAATGTTCTAAAATACTGTATATAGTGTTTTTATTCTTCAATCAGTTAATATAAACATCTTTGCTATTAAAGATGTTATAGAACGTAATTGCATTATAGAATATTAAAAAAAAAGTCACAGTTACTTTGCTGAGTAACTAATTACTTTTTCTATGTGGTAACTGAGTCAGTAACGCAATTACTTTTTGGGAGAAGTAATTTGTAACTGTAACTAATTACTTTTTTAAACTAAGATGAGCAACACTGATCATATCATATCATATATATTGGTTGGTGTGGGACCACTCAGTGCCTGGTTACATGACTATATGTGAAGGCATTTATTTACAATGTCTCATGTCAAGAGGACTTAAGGGACAGACATTTATGCCCAGTACACACGATCCGAAAATCGGGCGACGTTCCATCCGTTATTTTTCGTATTCTAGCAGCTCTCAATAATATTCGCTTAAAGAGGAAGTAAACCCTCCTCGGGAAGTTGTACCTATAGGTAAGCCTATGATAAGGCTTACCTATAGGTACTGTAAATATCTCCTAAACATGTACCGTTTAGGAGATATTTACCTTCGATGCATCCAGTGACGTCACCGGCGCATGCGCTATGAAGGAACGGCCGCTCGTGCCGTTCCTTCAGAGCCCCGTGCCGTGACTGTCGGCTCCCGTGCGCGTGCGCGGTAGTGACGTCACCGCGGCTCCGGCCAATCAGATGGCCGGATGCCGCGATCCCGGAAGACGGGCGACTAGACATGTCGCCCGTCATAGAGGTGAGCGGACGGCACGGTGGGGGCTCGTTCTAAGGTAAGTATTTCATAATGAGCTAGTATGCGATGCATACTAGCTCATTATGTATTTCTCTTTCAGGTTGTAGAAAAAAAAATAAATTTTTTACCGAGTTTACAACCTCTTTAAAGGGAGAGGTTACTCATGATACGAATTTTCTCGGACGATAATTCTTAGCTTCCGGTATGCGTAACCACGCTGTAGCGTGTGAGGGGAAAATGATGTCTACTGCTCATGCGCTGTCTACTGCTCACCATTTTTTTCGGACGAACAACATACTGATAATACTATTATCGTACGATGTGTTATAATACGATCAAAATTTTTATGCTTGCACGACCGGATAATATCGGGTGAACTGTTGTGATCGCCTCTCGTAAGCTGTGTACTAACGATCCGATTATCGTCCGATCCTTTCACAAGCGTTAATTTTCGTCCGATTTTCGGATCGTGTGTACGGGCCATTAGGCACAGCAGGCCGAACAATGTCTCTGCCTGATTGTACATTTCCCTTCCCTTAAATCACATGACCAAATGCCCAATCTTCTAGAGACTTGACCCGTCACCGTTGGATAATTCATTATTGTAGATATTTCATTCCATAATTTCTTATGTAGCACTGCCCCCTAGGGAGCTGCTGAGTATAGATTCCCCTGGGTTATCCAAAGCAACAGTCTGTAAGGGCCGGTTCACATTTCTGCGAGTGCGCCGATCGCATGTAATTCGGAGCGCACTGCTCCTTCATTACATGCGATCTGAGGTGCGGATGCGAATTCAGCCATACACTTTGTATGGCTGAATTTGCACTGTATCCGCACCAAACACGCACATGACCCTTTTTTCCAGCCGCATCAGGATCGGATCGCACAGTGGTTCACACTTGTGCGATCCGATCCTGTGCGAACTGTCAGATCGCACTGCGATATGCGATCAAACTAGGGGTGTCGTTAATATTTCATTGACACCCCCTGAGTATCGCATATGGCAGTGTGAACTGCCAGATGTGCGTTTGCGATGCGGGAACAGGCTGCGAATTCGCAGCCTTCCCGCATCGCACAAGTGTGACCCGGCACTAAAACTTATCTCTTTAAGACTTGACTCAGACAATGAACAGTCCAGGGAATTTGGTTTTTGTTTTTTATGTTAGAACTTGGATTGGAGAAGGGATGAGTGGGATACTCCAACTTGAACTATGCACAATTTCTGAGGACACTAACTGTAATGAGTGTGGCAAGGCAGCTACTTTACCTTGCCACTGAAGTGAAGTAGAAAATAGTTTCCTGACTGAATTTCTCTTCAGGGTCCTGACTTGGCACCCCCTTTCTCACTTCCCGTGCATGCTAGCCCCTTGTCCACTGACTCTCCAATGGAGTGGTCCCCTCCCTGGGCAGACCCCTGGCAAGCTTCCCTGTACTCATGGACACTGTTTTTGCCTGGGTTGATTTGCCTTCACCTCCACTGTCAGTATCCTGTACCTCCTGGCTCAGCATCACATGCTTGATCCACTAGGCCGACTGCCAGTGACCACCTTTCTTGCTGACAGGAGGAGAGATGAACCATCACCCTCCTCCTGGGACCTGGCTTCCCACCCAAAGACGCCCTGTCACATGTGCCTCTGGCTTGTATGACCCATCCCAGGATTCACCACTGTTGTGCCCTCCCACTGGGACAGCCACAAAAGCCTGTGTGTCACTGGCTGGGTTTCCTCCACTGTCAAACAGGCTCCCCTATTGGATACAGTGGGGACACTCCCTCAAACCAAGTGAATCACACATGGACACATGTAACAGGCAAAACTACTAATCAGGCTCCCCTTATAAGCAGATGGAGCAAACAATGCTTTTACCTAGCACCTACCTAATAGGGTGCTACACTTACTACAAGGGAATGGGTTGTTCAAAGAGGGGAAAGCTTTTTCACATAGGTATGTTTTTGAAACCAAATGTATGAAAAAATATATTTTGTTCTGAAAAATCAGCAAAAAAATGTATTTATTCTTATTATACATGCCTCTTTTTACTGCCAAGAATTACATTTTATCTTGTCTAAGCTGGAATGAATGTCTCTGTATTTAAATGCTATAAGGACAGCTATTATAATATTAATACTGAATAAAAAGCTGTTGAACAATGATTATTTTCCCTGAAAGTGTAATGCTTTGCAGTTGATTTGCTATTTTACAGAATTTAAATTGTATTTTGTTAAGTGTAATACATAGCATTTCATTTTATGAAAGGGAGCAAATAAACAAAGGCTGACAGTGGCGTTCACAAACAACTCTGTTGAAGTGTTTGGGTTGTGCACAGTCCAGAAATGTCTAAGTGGAAGTCTCTTAAGGGAATCCTTCAGCAGTATGAAATTAGCCTCAGGATGCTCTTCACAAGTTCCTGTCAAATATATTTTACATCGCGGTCAAGGTGGCCATGACTGCCCATCAGCAGACTGACTGTCATTAATCTTCTCACCTTAACATCCAAATGTGAGTCTCTTATCTTTACAATGCTATAACCACATTTTATTCACCTGTAACTATCTCTTCTATGTCATGCCAAGCGGGCTTATTCAATAAACGGTCTCTTGTGTATATAAGATACAAAATTTATCATTGCTGAAAATAACTTGGGGGGAGGCTAACAGAATCCAAATACTTCCCTTAAATTAGCTATTTGTTTTAGGATTGTAGTATTTTGCTACCCCCTCCCCCCCCCCAAAAAAAAAATAAAAATATATATTTTTTTATTTTATTTTTTTATGTGGGCTGTGAATGATATTCATAGATTTGCAACACATTCAACAGCGCTTAATCATACTATTACTAGGATGAAGATATTTCATGATATAAATGTCCCAATAGCATGAAAATAATGCAAGTGTCCAGTCTTTGAACCAGGAAAAAAAAACACTCTTTCAAGATGAAAGAAGCTTCTTGGTTCACACACACCCGTGCTCCTAAGCTCAGGATTAGTAGCCTTCACCACACCTTTAGTGCTCCCCTTAGGAATAGACACTCACCACATCTCACTTTAATAACAGCCTGTATGCTTAAGCCGCATAAGCCCTTGCCCCCGGATATCGGTCGCCTCCAGTAACTCCAGACCACCATTAGCCACCTCCTCCAATTCAGGGCCAGGCACCGTATTACAGCCAATCCGAATGCAAGCAGACAACAGGGAACAGAGGATAGTGTAATATTGCCAATGCTTTTATTTCAACATACAACTCCCCCAGACCCCTCAAGCAATCTGCTTACACAAGAGAAAACTTGTAAAGGCATATAAAGATGAAAGACCGGGTGTACCGCTGCTCGCCGTCCGCGAGCTGTAACGTCTCCTTCCACAGGAATGTGACAGTCCACGGCGCCGCGCGAGTTCCGGAACGCCAGCTAGTAGCAGCCACGGTCTCCCTGGTAACGACGTACGTGCGTCCTGACGCGTTTCGTCACATGGACTTCAACTGAGGACGCCAGTACGTCGTTCAACTCGGGATTATGAATGCAGCCAGGGACCTCCCCCTTTGCATTCATTGGTTCCCGTTTGCATAGCATTAAAACAACCGCTCCGCCCAGTATCTCCAGGATAGAGCCGTAGTGACAGTGGATGTAAACTTTGCAGAGTGTTTTACCATCTTTCGGCTATCACAACTATATATCATGCCTATATCGGGTGGAAACGCCGCATAAAACCGGCTTATCATAATGTGTATAACGTCCCTATTCCTCATTATTTTCCTTCCGATTGGTCAGCGATCATATCGATCAAATGATCTGATCGTGTATGGCCACTAAATGCAACCTATATCAATAATACACTATTAATATTTCAAAAGTGTCAGATATCTACTATAGGCACGATGGTTGCTCTGCCATCCAGATACAGCTATCATGCAATAAATTACTATTTCATCAAATTATAATTATACATGATAAAAATACTTTAAAAATCAACATATAAAATTCTTTGGATAAAATTCATTAAGCTATATCAATGAGTAACTGTAAAATTAAATCAACATAATAAAAAATTGATAAAATTCCATAAAAATCGATAAAAACTGGTTCAATATGTGGGTCTGAATAAAACATAAATAATTATAATAGCAGGTAAAACGTTCCATGACATAAAAACGTTAAAACCCCACTGCTATTTAATAATTACTTAAAAAACAATTGAGATCTAAATCTATATTCCAACCATTAGGCGTTAAAGAATTTGTTCTGTAAATCCACTGTGTTTCTTTTTTAGAGAGTTCCCTCACCCTATTGGCACCTCGCCAATTAGATGGCATCTTTTCAATCCCCCAAAACTTCAAACCTGAGGGGTCCCTGGAATGTTTCTCTCTAAAATGTAGTGGAACACTGTGTTCCCTAAACCCAGTAGTAATTTTGTAGATGTGCTTTGAGATGCGAATGCCCAATTTTCTTTTTGTGCGGCCTATATACAGAAGCCTGCAAGGGCATTCCATCCCATATACTACGTGAGTAGATACACATGAAATGAATTCTTTAATCTCAAATGTTTGGCCATTCGCGCTTGATGTGAATTTAGTAAGACCTCTAAAATGTGTGTTCACCTGCCGACATGATTTACATCTCCTGCACGCATGAAAGCCCGTCATGTTCCAAAACATCTTTGGTGCTCGGGGGGGTCAAGCACCTTTTTCACTATTTTATCTCCTATAGTAGGGGCTTTCCTGTAAATGAACACCGGATTCTCGGGTAACGCTGGTCCCAAGATTTTATCCAATTTAAGTACTCCCCAATGTCTTTTCATAATCTCCTCAAATTCCTTATATTGGATGTTATAATTAGTCACAAAAACCCATTGCTGTGTTTCATTTGGTGTCTTGTTGGTGGGAACTAAACAGGACTCATGTGGTATGGCCAAGACCTCTTTTACTGTTTCTTCTAAAGGTTCCGGCCTGTATACCTTCTCTATGAACCTGTTCGTTATTATGGTAGATTGTGTCAGAAAGTCTTTGTCTGTGGTGCAGTTTCTGCGAATTCTCAGCAGTTGCCCTTTTGGGATGTTCCGCAACCAACAAGGATGATGCCCACTCTGTATGGGCAAGTACCCATTTCGATCCGTTGGTTTGAAGTAGGCAGTGGTTTTAATTCTGTTGTTTTCTATCTTCACTGTCACATCCAAAAGGTGATCTCTTTTTTACTCCATGTGTATTCGAGTTTGATGTTTTGTGTGTTGGTATTCAAGTATTCAGTGAATTCAATCAGGGAAGACTGCGTCCCGGCCCAGATAAAAAATAGGTCGTCGATATACCTTTTGTAGACCAACAATTGTTCTTTCTGGTGGGCATAGATTTGTCTATCCTCCCACTCCCCCGTGAACAGGTTAGCGAGACTAGGCACATACTTCGCGCCCATCGAGACTCCCCTTAATTGTTTATAGAATTGTCCTCCGTACCAAAAATAACTATGAGAGAGGCAAAACTCCATAATTATTCCCAGATATTTCTTCTGTGTGTGGGGTATATCTTCCCTCTTACTCAAAGCCCAATTCAAAGATAACAGTGCATCGTCGTGTTGTATAATAGTATACAGCGAGGCCACGTCTGCTGTTACCAAATACATTTCAGGAGCCTCTGGTAAAATTAAACTATCCAGCAGGCATAAAAAATCTTTAGTATCCTTCAGATATGCTTTGAGTTGCACTACACTTTTCTGTAAGAAGCAATCTAGGTATTCCCCTACCCTCGTTGTCACCGATCCAATACTGTTAACAATTGGTCTTGCGGGGGGATTCAATTGGTTCTTATGCACATTGGGAAGGGTATAAATAGTTGGTACATGGCTAAAACTGGGGAATAAATACTTTTTCTCTTTCACTGTTAAAATCCTTTTATTAAAACCAAACTCCACCAGATTATTCAAATCTCTCCTATACATTAATGTTGGGTCATTAGGTAAAACTTTATAGGTGTTAAAATCATTAAGCATCTCCATTAATTGTCCATGATAAAATTCTTTCTTTAAAATCACCACTCCCCCACCTTTATCCGCGGGGTGGATCACCACATCTTTTCTACTTTCCAGGGATTCTATTCCTTCCTGTATATATTTAGGGTTGGTGTTTCTAACCGGCCTGATCTTTTCAAGGTCTGTTGTTAATAATTGCTTGAAAACTTCAATATTATGGTTAGATGCTTGTGGTGGGTTAAAAAGGGAGTTGTTTTTCAATCCACTATTGACTCCTGTTGTTTGTATAGGACCTGTGATCCTTTCGTTATTTCTAACGAGATTCACATTCAGAAAATATTTTTTCATATTTAATTTTCTGATATATTTTTGAATATCCAAATACACATCAAATTTATTCAGGGGTCTTTTTATTCCACATTTTAGCCCGGCGTTGAGTACGTTAATTTCTTTTTGATTCAGATCTATTTCAGGTAAATTGTATATTCCTTTTATTCCATTTCCCATCTGCTTCTTTTTTTGGACCTTTCGTCCTGCTCTGCATCCTCTATATTTTCCCGATTTGGTGGATGATTCCAATTTCCAGGTCGTGGTTGGTATTGTATTTCTTCTCTGGGGGACCTCTGTTGTTCTATGGTCTCCCTCTCCATGGTCTCCCCCCTCTCCCTCGACCTCTCCCCCTCCCGCCTTTCCCTAAAAAAGGACGGTATCCATTGTATTGCTGTTCATCCTGATTAGCCAGGGGTTCAAATCTGTTATAGGTTTGCACCCTTTGTGGGGTCTGGTAATCATCCCTCCTTCCTTCCTCTCTGGCCTTCATTCCCTTTCCTTGTTGTAATCTGTTGTTCACCCCCGAAGTGCTTGCTTTAGGGGTTCCCCTTTCATCTCTGGATTTAGGTTTCTTCCCTTTGCCTTTTGCCTGTTGCCAGGTGCTAGGCCTTGGAGAGTTAGGTTGAATACCCTCATTAAGTATATGAGTGTTTCCTGATGACCCATTCTGATATGTGTTCTGTGGGGTTCGGGTATCACTCCTACCTCCTTGGGATGGAATCTGCCACAAATAGATCTGTTTGCTTTTGAAGTCGTTTGTGTTTCTTTGATATTTCTTCACTTTTTTCTTTTGTGTGTCATTATCCACTTTTTCCAAGAAATAAGTTTGTTGGATCTTACATTGGAAGATTATAGTCGTTTCTGCCACCATCCCGACGAAATTGTTTGTGGTTGTTGGTGCCCCAGGTCAAGTATGGGATTTTATGGGCAGGAGTATAAGACAATAAGCAGGAATAGTATAATACACAAAATTTATTGCATTGTAGCAATATATATACAACAATTAATGGTGACTTTTAATGGGTAAAGTCCCATTGTGCAGTGAAGAGGAAGAGATAAAGTGTGTTTGGCCGCAAGTCTGGACCAAGGGTATCCGACTTTATGTCTCCCACCCTGACCCACTCCATATCTCTCCACAGGAATCTTTTCTTCCTTGTATTATTTTGCTGCAATTGTACTTTTGAAATTATTATCTTATTACCCTATATTGCTACTTTATATTTATTTTTATTCATCTAATTGCCTTTATACAATGGAATAATATGTATCCACTTCCTTTTGCCTCCCCACATAGAATTCCAGTGGCTCCCGGCACAAAAAGCCCCGTTCGGGGCTCCTGAAACTGAATGGTCGGTGTTCTCACCCTCCTAGATCCCGCACAGGGATTTCAGCTTCTATAACTGTGTCGGCGGCCTCGCAGGCACGTCCGCACGGTTACAAGGGATGCGCCCTGACACTGCGCAGACGCATCTCCCACCGTGCGACGGACTCGACCTGCTCGGCACCACGCAGCGCATCATTGCGCATGCGCGGCAGCCTTAAAAGGCCGGGGAACACTCCGGTTGCTTCAGTCTCTCCCACACCGAGGGAGGAGATGGACCCGGAGAACATGTGCTGCCCTTAACTATACCTTCTCAAACGTAAGTCTAACAGGTGAGGGGAACTTCCTACATCCCCTCCAAAAACTTTGGGAATTTTTTCTAACCTTTTTGTGATGCAACCTTGTTTGTATATGGAACAATCTACTTACCCTAATATATACTTTATATATTTTTCATATAAACGAAGATAACAATCTACTCACCTTAATATATATATATATTTTTAAATCTCCCAAACTGTTAGACGATCTCAATCAATGTGGATTCTGCCAGTCAAAGCCACATTGGATCCTGGATCGGGCCTTTCGATTCAGCAAGTAAATACTACCAGATTTGAAGCCTTTTAAATATTTTTTATATTCCTCCAATATACTCATGCAGCATATTTGTTCCTGCAGCACCTGGACAAAACCTGGGAAGGCATGGTCTTAGGAAGTGGACAATACAATTGTATGTTAACCTACAGATGTCTAAATTATGTATGTTTTCAGTACAATATTGCCCTACCTGATACCTCTCTTGTTTGATTATCTGTAGAATCGGTGAAATATCCTTGATAAAGGCCTAATGTTGGCCGAAACATGTCGGATCACCGATCTGGCACCTTCTCTGCACTCATCCCAGTCTTTGACATGATGAACAGCAGAGCAAGACCACCTACAAACCACTTCTAAGTCACTTATTACCACATGCCAAACACACTTTATCTCTTCCTCTTCACTGCACAATGGGACTTTACCCATTAAAAGTCACCATTAATTGTTGTATATATATTGCTACAATGCAATAAATTTTGTGTATTATACTATTCCTGCTTATTGTCTTATACTCCTGCCCATAAAATCCCATACTTGACCTGGGGCACCAACAACCACAATCCACTTTTTCCAATCGCTTCTTGATCTCAATGTTGAATTTAGTTACAGCAGGAGTATCCTTATGTGCCTCCAATTTCTTTTGTAACTCTAAAATCTTAGTCTCTAGACCCACCATTTTCTTTCTTTTCCTTTTTAAAACCAGTTCTTGTAATTTAAAACCAGATTGATTAAAAAATTCCAACCATTCTGTAATCGACTCATCATCATCTAAACCGTCTTGGGGGGCTACTATGTGCGGACTTGTTTCTCTAAAATATTTCCCAGAATACTTAGAGTGCTTGATATCTCATTATCAATGTGAGGAATGTCCTGACCACTAAATACAGTTTTGAGATCTAGTTGCCTATTTTTCAAATACTGTACTCCTTCCATAGCTGCCAGGTGAAAGTATTAAATATATTCAAAGAAGGTGTCTGAAGCAAAAACTACATGCACCCGCCCGGCGCTCTCAATTCCAATATATATCTAAAATAATAAATAAATAAATATATATATAAAATTGAAGATAAAAATAGTGGTATAGGAAATCGATAAAAATCTTGTGTACCTCTGTACATTAGCAGCCACTGTAAACAAAAACTCTATATATAAAATGTGTCAATGCAGATCACGGTGTGTAGTCATAGTCCCAAATTTGCAACACATTCAGCAGCACTTAATCATACTATTATTGGATGAAGATATTTCATGATATAAATGTCCCAATAGCATGAAAATAATGCAAGTGTCCAGTCTTTGAACCAGGGAAAAAAAACACTTTTTCAAGATGAAAGAAGCTTCTTGGTTCACACACACCCGTGCTCCTAAGCTCAGGATTAGTAGCCTTCACCACACCTTTAGTGCTCCCCTTAGGAATGGACACTCACCACATCTCACTTTAATAACAGCCTGTATGCTTAAGCCGCATAAGCCCTTGCCCCCAGATATCGGTCGCCTCCAGTAACTCCAGACCACCATTAGCCACCTCCTCCAATTCAGGGCCAGGCACCGTATTACAGCCAATCCGAATGCAAGCAGACAACAGGGAACAGAGGATAGTGTAATATTGCCAATGCTTTTATTTCAACATACAACTCAACCAGACCCCTCAATCAATCTGCTTACATAAGAGTAAACTTGTAAAGGCATATAAAGATGAAAGACCGGGTGTACCGCTGCTCGCCGTCCGCAAGCTGTAACGTCTCCTTCCACAGGAATGTGACAGTCTGCGGGGCCGCGCGAGTTCCGGAACGCCAGCTAGTAGCAGCCACGGTCTCCCTGGTAACGACGTACGTGCGTCCTGACGCGTTTCGTCATGTGGACTGAGGACGCCAGTACGTCGTTCAACTCAGGATTATGTATGCAGCCAGGGACCTCCCCCTTCGCATTCATTGGTTCCCATTTGCATAGCATTAAAACAACCGCTCCGCCCAGTATCTCCAGGAAAGTAGAAAAGATGTGGTGATCCGCCCCGCGGATAAAGGTGGGGGAGTGGTGATTTTAAAGAAAGAATTTTATCATGGACAATTAATGGAGATGCTTAATGATTTTAACACCTATAAAGTTTTACCTAATGACTCAACATTAATGTATAGGAGAGATTTGAATAATCTGGTGGAGTTTGGTTTTAATAAAAGGATTTTAACAGTGAAAGAGAAAAAGTATTTATTCCCCAGTTTTAGCCGTGTACCAACTATTTATACCCTTCCCAAGGTGCATAAGAACCAATTGAATCCCCCGCAAGACCAATTGTTAACAGTATTGGATCGGTGACAACGAGGGTAGGGGAATACCTAGATTGCTTCTTACAGAAAAGTGTAGTGCAACTCAAAGCATATCTGAAGGATACTAAAGATTTTTTATGCCTGCTGGATAGTTTAATTTTACCAGAGGCTCCTGAAATGTATTTGGTAACAGCAGACGTGGCCTCGCTGTATACTATTATACAACACGACGATGCACTGTTATCTTTGAATTGGGCTTTGAGTAAGAGGGAAGATATACCCCACACACAGAAGAAATATCTGGGAATAATTATGGAGTTTTGCCTCTCTCATAGTTATTTTTGGTACGGAGGACAATTCTATAAACAATTAAGGGGAGTCGCGATGGGCGCGAAGTATGCGCCTAGTCTCGCTAACCTGTTCATGGGGGAGTGGGAGGATAGACAAATCTATGGCCACCAGAAAGAACAATTGTTGGTCTACAAAAGGTATATCGACGACCTATTTTTTATCTGGGCCGGGACGTAGTCTTCCCTGATTGAATTCACTGAATACTTGAATACCAACACACAAAACATCAAACTCGAATACAAATGGGAAAAAAAGAGATCAACTATTTGGATGTGACAGTGAAGATAGAAAACAACAGAATTAAAACCACTGCCTACTTCAAACCAACGGATCGAAATGGGTACTTGCCCATACAGAGTGGGCATCATCCTTTTTTGTTGCGGAACATCCCAAAAGGGCAACTGCTGAGAATTCACAGAAACTGCACCACAGACGAAGACTTTCTGACACAATCTACCATAATAACAAACAGGTTCATAGAGAAGGTATACAGGCCGGAACCTTTAGAAGAAACAGTAAAAGAGGTCTTGGCCATACCACATGAGTCCTGTTTAGTTCCCACCAACAAGACACCAAATGAAACACAGCAATGGGGTTTTGTGACTAATTATAACATCCAATATAAGGAATTTGAGGAGATTATGAAAAGACATTGGGTAGTACTTAAATTGGATAAAATCTTGGGACCAGCGTTACCCGAGAATCCGGTGTTCATTTACAGGAAAGCCCCTACTATAGGAGATAAAATAGTGAAAAAGGTGCTTGATCCCCCCCGAGCACCAAAGATGTTTTGGAACATGACAGGCTTTCATGCGTGCAGGAGATGTAAATCATGTCGGCAGGTGAACACACATTTTAGAGGTCTTACTAAATTCACATCAAGCACGAATGGCCAAACATTTGAGATTAAAGAATTCATTTCATGTGTATCTACTCACGTAGTATATGGGATGGAATGCCCTTGCGGGCTTCTGTATATAGGCCGCACAAAAAGAAAATTGGGCATTCGCATCTCAGAACACATCTACAAAATTACTACTGGGTTTAGGGAACACAGTGTTCCACTACATTTTAGAGAGAAACATTCCAGGGACCCCTCAGGTTTGAAGTTTTGGGGGATTGAAAAGATGCCATCTAATTGGCGAGGTGCCAATAGGGTGAGGGAACTCTCTAAAAAAGAAACACAGTGGATTTACAGAACAAATTCTTTAATGCCTAATGATTTGAATATAGATTTAGATCTCAATTGTTTAGGTAATTATTAAATAGCAGTGGGGTTTTAACGTTTTTATGTCATGGAACGTTTTACCTGCTATTATAATTATTTATGTTTTATTCAGACCCACATATTGAACCAGTTTTTATAGATTTTTATAGAATTTTATCAATATTTTATTATGTTGATTTAATTTTACAGTTACACATTGATATAACTTAATGAATTTTATCCAAAGAATTTTATATGTTGATTTTTAAAGTATTTTTATCATGTATAATTATGATTTGATGAAATAGTAATTTATTGCATGATAGCTGTATCTGGATGGCAGAGCAACCATTGTGCCTATAGTAGATATCTGACACTTTTGAAATATTAATAGTGTATTATTGATATAGGTTGCAATGAGTGGCCATACACGATCAGATCGTTGATCGATATGATCGTTGACCAATCGGAAGGAAAATAATGAGGAATAGGGACGTTATACACATTATGATAAGCCGGTTTTATGCGGCGTTTCCACCCGATATAGGCATGATATATAGTTGTGATAGCCGAAAGATGGTAAAACACTCTGCAAAGTTTACATCCACTGTCACTACGGCTCTATCCTGGAGATACTGGGCGGAGCGGTTGTTTTAATGCTATGCAAACGGGAACCAATGAATGCGAAGGGGGAGGTCCCTGGCTGCATACATAATCCCGAGTTGAACGACGTACTGGCGTCCTCAGTTGAAGTCCACATTACGAAACGCGTCAGGACGCACGTACGTCGTTACCAGGGAGACCGTGGCTGCTACTAGCTGGCGTTCCGGAACTCGCGCGGCGCCGCGGACTGTCACATTCCTGTGGAAGGAGACGTTACAGCTCGCAGACAGCGAGCAGCGGTACACCCGGTCTTTCATCTTTATATGCCTGTACAAGTTTTCTCTTATGTAAGCAGATTGATTGAGGGGTCTGGGGGAGTTGTATGTTGAAATAAAAGCATTCGGATTGGCTGTAATACGGTGCCTGGCCCTGAATTGGAGGAGGTGGCTAATGGTGGTCTGGAGCTACTGGAGGCGACCGATATCCGGGGGCAAGGGCTTATGCGGCTTAAGCATACAGGCTGTTATTAAAGTGAGATGTGGTGAGTGTCCATTCCTAAGGGGAGCACTAAAGGTGTGGTGAAGGCTACTAATCCTGAGCTTAGGAGCACGGGTGTGTGTGAACCAAGAAGCTTCTTTCATCTTGAAAAAGTGTTTTTTTTCCCTGGTTCAAAGACTGGACACTTGCATTATTTTCATGCTATTGGGACATTTATATCATGAAATATCTTCATCCTAGTAATAGTATGATTAAGCGCTGCTTAATGTGTTGCAAATTTGAGACTATGACTACACACTGTGATCTGCATTGACACATTTTATATATAGAGTTTTTGTTTACAGTGGCTGCTAATGTACAGAGGTACACAAGATTTTATCGATTTCCTATACCACTATTTTTATCTTCAATTTTATATATATATGTATTTATTATTTTAGATATATATTGGAATTGAGAGCGCCGGGCGGGTGCATGTAGTTTTTGCTTCAGACACCTTCTTTTAAGATATTCATAGATTGTTTTGGGAGCTGAAAGCAGGATTCCAAAATTGCCTCTATCTGTTCGATCAGCTTCTACCTCTGGTGTTTGCTGGAGTATTATGCTGCTCTTTCAGCAGCTGATATACTTTCTGCCTGCAGATACCTAGGGGTTGATTTACTAAAAACAAATAGACTTTGTACTTTGCAAAGTGCAGTTGCTCCAGAGCTTAGTGAATGAGGTAAAGCTTAATTTTGCAAAGAATATTCAATCTCGTGAAAGAAAAAAAAAACACAATGTTTGTTGTGTGCAACTACACTTTCCAAAGTGCACAGTCTATTTGCCTTTAGTAGATCAACTCCTTTAGTTTCCTGCAGGATTCACTAATTTTCTTAAAGTGGTTGGACATTTTTGAAATGCAAAATGCACAGAGTATATCCTCTTATATTGTGTATCTGTCTCAATTCACATCACTTAGAGCAGTAGATTATGAATCAAAATGTGACAAAAATACTCTTGCCTACACCCTTACTGTTAACTCAAACCAAATGTGACTACACAATATATAAAATGTGCTGCTGATCAAATCTATAAGTGTACCACACACTTTAACATACAAAAATATGAATAAAAAGTGTTTCAGCCCTGCACTATATCCAGCATATCCAGCATAACCAGTTCTGGACCGGAAGGATTTGACCCCTTAATGACAAGGCCATTTTTTGCGATTCGGCACTGCGTTATTTTAACGGACAATTGTGCAGTCGTGTGACACTGTACCCAAATAAAATTGATGTCCTTTTTTTTCCCACAAACAGAGCTTTCTTTTGGTGGTTTTTGATCACCTGTACGATTTTTATTTTTTGCGCTATAAACAAAAAAAGAGCGACAATTCTTAAAAAAATATATATATATATATATATATTTTTTACATTCTGCTTTATACCATTCCTAAAAAAAATGTAAAAATCAAATGTTTTCATCATTTTAGGCCAATTTGTTTTCTGCTACATATTTTTGGTAAGAAAATAGCAATAAGCGTATTTTGATTGGTTTGCCAAAAGTTATCGTGTCAACAAGCTAGGGGAAAGATTTATGTCATTTTTATTGTTTTTTTTTTTTTACTAGTAATGGCGGTGATCTGCGATTTTTAGCTGGACTGCGACATTGCGGTGGACAGATCGGACCCCTAACTGACATTTTTTATACTTTTGGGGGGCCTGTAACATTACTACAGTAATCAGTGCTAAAAATATGCACTGTTACTGTAATAATGACATTGGCAGGGAAGGGGTTAACACAGTGGGTGATCAAGGGGTTAAATGTAAGCCTAGGGGAGTGTTTCAAACTGTGGGGGGTTCGGCTTTTGAAAAGATCTCAGAGAGAATTGTGATCCTATATATTTGCAATCGTAGCCACCAGTCCCGTGCATCAGAGTCCCCGCTGCCAAATGGGGGTGGAAGCGCGCCGCCAGTGGCACACGCTCGCCCCCTAGCAGCAGGCACGCGACCGACGTAGTCTTACGCCAGTTCACGCAGGAGGGGCTGCCTGCCACAGTAAAACTGCAATGGGCGGTCCTTAAGTGGTTAAAGTCCACATGTACTGTATGTGTTAGATTACAGTATCTAATCTTCCACTTTTCCTGTCCTCCATAATATAAAAAACACCTCATGCTGCATACCCCATAACCACTAGCAGATTACCTCAGTTTAGGACCCATATACAATGACCAATATACAGCGTTCCAGAGCAAAAGAGGTGAAATGCTTAAAGGAAATGTACAGGATTAAAAACCACCCAAACATATACACTCACCTGTCTGGCGGCAGCAACGATTTAGTGCTGCAGCTGTCTCATGCCGGCTCAAAGCTTGAGGAATGAGTGATCACATTACTGCTAATCGCTCATTTCTGTGCCTCCACTATCTTTTGGGTGGATCCCGACCTTTCAGGATCTCTGCAGAGCCTGGGCCAGCTCTGGAACATTAGCCGACAGCGGGCTTTTAGCCCGCTGTCAGCTGAATCTGCAGCACAGGAGTGCAAAAATAAGTGCACTCCTGTGATCCACATGAGAACTAGCTGTATTGAGCGAGAAAAAGGGTTGGATGACCGACACTGGTTCACCCATTGCCACCAATCACCGCCACATCCCTAATACAATTTCTAGTGAAAAAAGGTGTTCAATGGCCGTGCTAGCAGCCATAGAACCACCAAGGGGTGTGGGACTTTAAAGGCAGTGTGGTTTTGGCAGAGACAGACAATCAAAAAAATATTTCAGTTAAAATATATAAATTTTATTAAATGTACAGCATACAAAATACATGTAACAAAGTGCAAAGGGGTGTTCATGATAAAATTCATACATATATTGATATACTTTGAACCAAGAGATACATGGGGTCACCAGGGTCCTACATGTTTCGCCATTTCGGTAGGCTTCATCAGGGACCAAGCGTATTAATGACCTCTCAAGTGGTTCAACAGTTAAATATCAAGAAACTTGATGCTTTGAACATCAACTTGGATATTGACATGCATGCGCGGCAATGGTGGACCACCCCCGAGTCGTGAGGGACAAGGGGTTATCGTGCTCTCGAGGGCTGGTCGATACTGGACCGGGCCAGGACAGGCAGCTGGCCAATTTACCAAAACTGGCAATAATGATAGAGGGGAGGTCTCAGCCTCGAAAGCATGGGTACATCGGGGGTCCAAAATGCTGCAGCGTCAGGTAGTCGTGTCAGGACAGTCAGGACATATATTCATGCCCATAAAACAAGGTTCCAGTGTGGAGAAGTGGACATCATCCGTTCATGGACATCCATCCTGCTGGAGCCGAAATACTTTCGCCGTGGCCGGCTTGTACGGCAAGGTTAGAACCAGGAAGTAGGCTCAATGTATTTGCTTGACAGCGAGGCTTGGTGGATAGTCGAACCTGGATGACATCATACAGGTTCGACTATCCACCAAGCCTCGTTGTCAAGCAAATACACCAAGCCTACTTCCTGGTTCTAACCTTGCCGTACAAGCCGGCCACAGCGAAAGGATTTCGGCTCCAGCAGGATGGATGTCCATGACCGGATGATGTACACTTCTCCACACTGGAACCTTGTTTTATGGGCATGAATATATGCTTACTAACGTGAGTACATCATTTTATTCATTAAACCTGCTGCATAAAGTCTACACTTAGAGACCCTTCACAAGGAGAGTGTCATTATCAGGGGTCAGACTCGAAGACCAGTTGCTAAAGCAATAGCGGAACTACCACCGACCAGCAGGATAGGTACACAGGCAGTCACCCAGGTGAATGATGTGGGCTCATTTGAGGTGTGTACTCATCTAAGTACTAATCGGTGTTCACCAGAGCTCCTGTTGGTGGAGATAGGTTTTTCCTCATGTTAGTACTAGGTTGGTACTAACAAGGATCACCCTCAGGAATGCCTGGAGGTGAGCAAGCCAGGGTCCAGTAGCAGGTAAGCAGGTAGGGATCAAAGGGAAGCAAAGTCAGTAAACAAGCCAAAGGGTCAGTAATAAGTAGTTGCAGGTTGGGATTAGGCAGAAGCGTAGTCGAGGAACAAGCCAAGGGTCGATAACGAGTGGTAGTAAAATATTGACAGCAGCAGGGAAGACAGGAGAGAGATACTGGCTGTAGAGAGCACAATAATCTGGCGAACGGAAAGTGCAGAGACATGGCTTAAATCAGAAAGTTCATGGGAGGAGCAAGATGTTCAAGATAAAATACAAACAAGGTTTAAGACAGGATCAATTAGAAATTGTCCAGGGAACTGTGTAGAAAATCAGGTAGCTTAGCAAGAAGAGATATTGCCTGACACAGCAGAGGTTCCAGGTTCAAATCCAGGCCCTAACAGAGAGAAATCAGAAGTGACTGGTCTTTATTACAGGAAGCTCCCACACAGAGGCAGCGTTTCACACTGGATTACTGCACAGATCTGAAGGAAATACCCAAAGCAAATCAAGATTCAAGTAGGAATACACATGACTCTTCTTTAGCCCAGGAGTTCTACTTTAACTCATAATAAAATATAGTGCATTGGTAAACTTTGAAGTGGGGGTTGTAATATCTTATACAACATTGTACCAAACATTGTACACATTACTAAATGCTTAATAAATAGCATACTTTATTGCCCTTACTGGGGCAGAAGAGAACAGAGAGTGGGTGCCTGCTGAGAACAGAACTAATCAGTATTGGCATCTGCCGGGGAGTGAGCGTGGACTTTCTTACTTCGGTTTACTCTTGTCATGTGACATATTACATGACCAGAGATGGTAAGAAGGAGAAGCTGCATTCATCTCTTTATGAGGGCCATGCTGAAAATGAGGTCTGAGTTTGTCTGTGAGTACAAGGAAGGTGGAAGAGGGGACATCTAACTCCTTAAAGTCCCAAAGAGCCCTTTTGCCACCCAACTTCCCTCAAAGCCCCTCAGCTCCCCTTCCTTTCCTTGATCAACAAACAGTTTTTTAGTTAGGTTCACCCCACACAGCCCCTCCAAGCCTCCAATCTCCCCTCCTTCATTCCACTGACACAAATGCAAAATCATGCCTTCCCTTATGAGCACTACTGCCACAGCAGCATTTTTTTCCCCGTCATTACTGAAGCAGTGGCATTTTTCCTTGTATTGACTCCACCACCATTGACACAGGGACATTTTTTAATTCTAGTGCACCACCGTCTTAGGGGCATTTTTTTTCTTCCAGTGACACCACCGATACAGGGGCATTTCTTCCTTTACCACTGTTAGCCCCATTGTTTACTGTTGGAGAGAATGTGCACTACTATAACTCTTCAATTTTCTGCGGTGTGCCACAACTATTGGCACTATTTCATTGCATGCCTCAACCATTACATACAAGTTTGCAGATTGGCATCTCTTCCTTGGGTATTGGATGGCTTTGTTCTGATACTGGATAAGAGAAAAGCACTACAGCAGCTCCTGTCATGCAAAGAAAGTGTTGTCAGTTCCAGTACTGTACTTAATTTTTTCTACAAGGTATGAGAACAACTGCAGGATTGTTCTGCAAAAATATACAATCTCATTCTATTTGGTATGTCTATTTGAAAATACAATGTAATGACAAGGGCATCTCGAGAGGCAAGGGCACAGAATACAGAACAGACTGTGATGTTATAGAGGAAATACCCCAAGGCAAGGATGACCGCCTGTCATTGACAATATAATGCTTAATTCTACTGTCCAGAAAATAAGTTCCTGTAAACTGTAATTTAACATTCCATTTTTACTTTTATGATTTGTATTATAAAAATGTTGAACAGAACTATTATATATAGATAGTGCTACCTATTACTTATTTTACCAAAAATAATGTTTATTCCTTTGTAAAGCCTAGTACAAACAGGCCAAATGTCTGGCGACATTGGCCGGATCATTAAAAACCGTCCGTATATATGTATGGCAGCCGGTCGGACAGAAGCCAGCTATTTGGCCTGCTTCTGTTGGACAAGCTTGCTGGACAGGAATAGGAAAAAATGGAAATGGACTTTCTAGGCACAATAGAATTAGAATAAAAAACTTTTATTGTTGTTTGACATAAAATCAGGAAAGGGAACCCCCTAAAAAGGGAGATGATAATTGGACAAAATACATAAAAAACACAACAAAATACACCTTGCCAATAAGGCATAAGCATATAAAAGTGGTTTACAATAATTGCATATATGAACAAAGTAGTAAAGGAGGATGCTATACGTTACATCCTACATGACTCGAGAACGATGTCAAGGATAACGCAGAGCGTCCTCTGGTGTGGTAGGTACAACTTTTGCACGTAAGGGAAGGTTCATGTAGCCAGGTGCCCTACATGTTTCGCTCAAAATTTCAAGCTTCTTCCGGAGCTACTGGTATACAAGTTCTGCATGGCAAAATGAACCATTGTTAGTAACACAGCACATATGTATGCAATCATCGCAAGTCTGGTTCCATGAAACAGACTTGTTAGCAGTTGTATAACAAAATACAGAGTTCAGCAAAAAATGTATAAAAACAGATAATCAAACTAGACATTTACATAGTTACATAGTTACATAGTTAGTGAGGTTGAAAAAAGACATCCGTCCATCCAGTTCAACCTATGATGTGTGTGTTTGCTGTTAACCGTACATTGTATACCCCTGTATGTTGTGGTCTTTAAGGTGCCCATCTAATAGTTTTTTGAAACCATCAATGCTCCCTGCTGATACGACTGCTTGTGGAAGAGAATTCCACATCCTTACTGCTCTGACAGTGAAGAACCCCCTGCGTATTTTAAGGTTAAACCGCCTTTCCTCTAGTTTTAGTGAGTGGCCACGTGTCTTATTGTATTTCCTTTCTCTGAATAGTTTGTTTGTTCCTTATGCTAGGGTCGCCAGTACAGTATTTGTACATTGATATCATATCCCCCCTCAATCTTCTCTTCTCCAGAGAGAATAGGTTCAGTGCTTGTAGTCTTTCCTCATAGCTGATGTCCTCCATTCCCCTAATTATTTTTGTTGCCCTTCTCTGGACTCTCTCCAGTTCCAGCACATCCTTCCTGAGGACCGGTGCCCAGAACTGGACAGCATACTCCAGATGTGGCTGGACCAGAGTCTTGTAGAGTGGGAGAATAATCTCTTTATTTCTGGAGTGAATCCCCTTTTTTATACAACCCAGTATTCTGTTGGCTTTGCTTGCAGCGGCTTGGCATTGCATGCCACTGCCAAGCCTGTTGTCTACCAGTACCCCCAGGTCCTTTTCCATCCTAGACTCACCCAGAGGTCCCCCCCCCCCAGTGAGTAGCTTGCTTTCTGGTTTCTGGCACCCAAGTACATTACTTTACATTTTTCAACATTAAACCTCATCTGCCATGTAGTTGCCCACCCCATTATTTTGTTCAGGTCCGCTTGTAAGGTTTCCACATCCTGCATAGAAGATATTGGCCTGCTTAGTTTAGTATATAATCGGATGATCATTACATTTAGTCAACACAAAACAAAGTATAATGGGATAACAAAAATAAGGGGAAAGTGGGAAATATTCCTCACCAGGGGGACCCAGAGGATGACTGATGACTGTAGGCGCAATGACCCAACCGGTTATATGAGCATACAGGGGCCAATGTGGGGAGCGGAAAAACATACAAGCAATTAACAGGGTATAATAGAAAACGTGTACAAGGTTATACCTACCCCTGTAGAGGCAGATGTGTTTTCACAGTAGCCAAGATTTTAAACAAAAGAGGTAGACAAAATATCTCGAACGTATACGGGGGATGATCTGCTGAGGTAAGTCTGATAAATGATATTGCTGTAGACAGGTTAGACAGAGTATTTGTCTTAGTGAGGACAAGGGCCAAAAGGCGGTAACCTAAAGTAAGAGGAAAACATGACAAGAAGTAAATCTAGTAGTGGTAGTTACAATTAGTAGAGGCCAAGGGGAAACCACCACCTAAATAGTTAGAAACCAGAGAGGCATGCAAGAAAACCCAAGAGCGAGTATAAGGGCATCTAGCTAGCACAACATGCACAAGCCCTCCACGTTACATAAAGGGAAAGGGGAAATACCAGTGTAAAGGCCGGTAACCCACAACAAGAGAAATCAAATAGCATAGAGATTAACACCTTGTGAATACATAAGGGGCATAGATGTAAGCCGAACAGTGCAGCCAGAGGATGAACACTTACCAATAAGGAACGAAGTCACAGTTAAAGGGCTTGATCCGGGATAAGACAGACTGTGAGTCTGACTCATCGTCCCTCTCTAACACCTCAGCGGGTGACCACAGGTGCTTCCAACCATATGGTCACCCACTCTAGAACCCGAGGAGATTTGCGCAATCGTCCACCACCAGAAGCTATTTCTTTACCCCAGTCTAACAAACGCTCTGGCGTACCATCCAAAAAACACATCTCGGGCAATGTAACCATTAGCCACCATGGTGATACCGGCTCACATGAGACACCGACCAACACCTCGGACCCATATTTGGGCAACATCACCGCTCGTGCACTACAGATGCTCCAACCAACTCTAGCTATCAATGACAATCCTCCACCTAGTGGCAGTAACCAGCTAGATCCTACCACCAGAGGGACGGTTGGGCCTATTCTGCCACCATCGGGACATCCCAATATCCCCTCCTCCATTACCCTGCTGCCTGGCAGTAGGCAAACCACCTTAGATTCACATTTTAGTAACCCTGGCTCACAGTCCTCACATTTTCAGATGAGCCAAATCCCGACCCCTCCCACCTGAATTCATCAGTTATCAACTTAACCTGTTATGAATTTGCTCTGGAGGAGCTGGAATTGCTCAAGCTGGGCCTTACTTTCTGTCCGACAACTCCACTCGATAAATACCATACTATTAAGGATCTCTACTTGTTCTGCCGTAATCTGACCTATAGATTCATCTATGATCAGGATAACGTCCGTCAGAACAAAGAGCGTGAGCTCTCTGAACAAATTAAAAATTTCCCCATTAAAGAATTTGGGGCTTTGCGGGATCTGATCCTTCTGTTGGAGGAAAATTATCATGTTGGCCCCGATTCCTCTTTAAATATGCCTTCTGCTTCTTTATCGCTCCCCACAGAGGCTTCTCCACCTCCTCCTAGCAAATTCAAACCCAAGTCGACGTCCTTTCCAGATCTCACCACAAATCCCAAAATATGGGTGTTTTTAACGGCATGTGTGAGTGAGATTAAACATTGCCATCTACCAACCTCTCGTGGGAACCTTTCCCCTAAACAAACAAGGGCTCTATGCAATTTACAACAGCACCCGGACCTAGTCATAAAAGCTTCCAATAAAGGGGGAAATGTGGTCCTCATGACCAAAGGGAACTACGAACAGATGTGTTTAGACATCTTAAACAATACATCGTGGTATAAAAAGATGAATTGCTCAAAGACCATTAAATTCAATGAGGAATATAAAGTCCTCATAGGGGAGGCCTTTCAAGCCGGTCTTATTGACCAGGATACATACAATTATCTCAATGTGCGTTTTCCTACTGAGGCAACTTTCTACGCGCTCCCTAAAACGCACAAGAGCCTTCAGTGCCCCCCCGGGCATCCCATTATCTCTGGCATAGGGAACCTTACTGAACACGCCAGTCGATTTATAGACTTTTTCTTGCTTCCACATGTCGTTGGCCTTCCCTCGTATGTTAAGGACATGCTGGACCTTCTAAAAACACTGGAGGGGATGGTGCTTCCTCCTGACGCCCTGCTCGTGACGTTAGATGTCGAGGCTCTTTACTCGAGCATCCCTCACGAGCAGGGCGTTGAGATGATTGGCACCTTCCTCTCGGAACAGGATCGTCGTACCTGGCCCTTCAACAACTTCCTTTTGAAACTGCTTATGTTAATTTTGACTCACAATTGGTTTTCTTTTAACGGTTCCCACTACCTCCAGGTACAGGGGGTGGCTATGGGCACATGTTGTGCGCCCGCCTACGCCAGCCTGTACCTGGGGGGGTGGGAACGGCATATTTTTTCAGATGAGACTTATACTCAGTATGTTACTCACGTCAATGTGTGGTTAAGATACATTGACGATGTGTTTATTGTATGGTCCGGCTCTTCGGAGGCTTTGACTGAGTTCATTGAACACCTCAATGTGAACAGTTTCAATCTGAAATTTACATTTTCCTTTCATTCCTGTAAAGTCAACTTTTTAGATTTGACCATTATGAAGGACTTGGAGGGCCAGGTGACCACTAACCTATTTTGTAAACCCACGTCAGGCAATACGATCTTACATGCCTCTAGTGCACATCCACCAGCCTTACTGCGAAGCATACCTTATGCCCAGTATGTCAGGCTTAGACGCAATTGTACATCTAGCGCTGACTTCGTCAAACAAGCCGACATTCTACGAGACCGCCTCCTCCAGAGAGGCTATAGTAAGAGCACTTTACGGAAGGCATACAGAGCTGATCTCCTCTATAAACCGAATCTCGTTCCATCTAAACCTTATCACCCAGTTCTCCAGCCACCAGGGCCTCTTGAGAAACATATTGAACCGGCACTGGCATATGCTCTACGAGGATCCCATCATTCGTAAGCATATCAGCAGTGCCCCACAAGTAACCTTTAAGCGGACGAGGTCCCTACGTGACCGCCTGACTAGCATTTTCTATCAACCCACCAAATCTCTCCCTCCGAGGTCCCGGGGTACCTACAAATGTCATCAATGTGCGTTTTGTCCCTGGGTGGCAGAGGGCAACAGATTCCATCTCCCCAACAGTGAGACTCTGTCTCCCACCTTCAGAGCCGACTGCAGCACCCAAGGGGTCATATATCTGATGTACTGTGACTGTGGGTTTTTTACGTGGGGAAGACGATACGTCAATTTAGACGTCGAATCAATGACCATGTGTATTACACCTCCAAGGGTAAAATGATCACCCCAGTCACAAGGCATATAGATTTGTCCCATAGGTACCATAGGTTTAACAACAAGTGCGCACACTTCTTAATACTTGAAGTCATTCCTCAAGATCCCCGTGGAGGCGATTGGAATAGGCACATCTTACAGAGGGAATCACTCTGGATTGTACGCCTTAATGCCACCAGTCAACCTGGCCTCAATGAGGCGCAATCTTTCAATTCATTTCTATAGTAGTCTCCCCCTTTTTGGCATCCCCCTTATCATTTCCCCTTTCTCTCTCTTCCCCCCTTTTCTTTCCCTCTCCCTTTATTGTTTGTTTTGTCTTTCCCTTTCTTTTCCCACATATTCTTCTGTCAACTCTAATTCAGGTCTGTCATCCTTCCTGAAGTGCCTGTATATGGTGCTGGTAACTTATCTATTTATATCCAGACCAGAATGGTGCTAATTGCTTATATTCTAATATTAACTTAGTTTTGCTACTATGAGGAGCGGTTTGCACATTGGTTTGGCTCCTTGCTGCCTGTGTGTGACCCGTGGCTCATATACTTATATACTCCGATCATGCTGTATTGTCACCTAATATGGGTTGAGTGCATATCCCTCTGGTTGATCCCACATGGTGGCGCTATTGCGCTTTGACCCTCCAGCTGAGCAAAATCTGGGGACTGATGTGCGGCCAGGTAACCACACACGGCGCCTCCACCCCTGGATGGCGCTGTGTGTGGTGTAGTGAACCCATCGGACTACCACTCGGTGCTCCTTTTGGGCTCCTCCTCTTCCGCATCTCGCTGTCCTGGCAGTTCCTACCCCCTTGAGCGCTGGTGTTCGGCGCGTGCGCGGAAGTGACGGCCGGGGTTAGTTTGACGTCACTTCCGGTGACTCACTACCCGGGAACGGTGGCACTCTCTACGCCTCCTATGTGGTGGTTTATCCCCATCCGGGGGATATGATCTGCTGTGCTATGAGGCTGCCTACTGATGATACATTGCAAGGTAACTATATCTCTGTCTTAGTCTTGAGCCATGTTTGTCACTTTGTGCAGCTTCACTTGCCCAAGTTATAAGCCTTACACTAATACCATTACCCACTGATAGCTTCTTTCTATCAGAGGGATTAGTCTTATCCCGGATCAAGCCCTTTAACTGTGACTTTGTTCCTTATTGGTAAGCGTTCATCCTCTGGCTGCACTGTTCGGCTTACATTTATGCCCCTTATGTATTCACAAGGTGTTAATCTCTATGCTGTTTGATTTCTCTTGTTGTGGGTTACCGGCCTTTACACTGGTATTTCCCCTTTCCCTTTATGTACCGTGGAGGGCTTGTGCATGTTGTGCTAGCTAGATGCCCTTATACTCCCTCTTGGGTTTTCTTGCATGCCTCTCTGGTTTCTAACTATTTAGGTGGTGGTTTCCCCTTGGCCTCTACTAATTGTAACTACCACTACTTACTTCTTGTCATGTTTTCCTCTTACTTTAGGTTACCGCCTTTTGGCCCTTGTCCTCACTAAGACAAATACTCTGTCTAACCTGTCTACAGCAATATCATTTATCAGACTTACCTCAGCAGATCATCCCCCGTATACGTTCGAGATATTTTGTCTACCTCTTTTGTTTAAAATCTTGGCTACTGTGAAAACACATCTGCCTCTACAGGGGTAGGTATAACCTTATACACGTTTTCTATTATACCCTGTTAATTGCTTGTATGTTTTTCCGCTCCCCACATTGGCCCCTGTATGCTCATATAACCGGTTGGGTCATTGCGCCTACAGTCATCAGTCATCCTCTGGGTCCCCCTGGTGAGGAATATTTCCCACTTTCCCCTTATTTTTGTTATCCCATTATACTTTGTGTTGTGTTGACTAAATGTAAATGTCTAGTTTGATTATCTGTTTTTATAAATTTTTTGCTGAAATCTGTATTTTGTTATACAACTGCTAACAAGTCTGTTTCATGGAACCAGACTTGCGATGATTGCATACATATGTGCTGTGTTACTAACAATGGTTCATTTTGCCATGCAGAACTTGTATACCAGTAGCTCCGGAAGAAGCTTGAAATTTTGAGCGAAACATGTACTGCACCTGGCTACATGAACCTTCCCTTACGTGCAAAAGTTGTACCTACGACACCAGAGGACGCTCTGCGTTATCCTTGACATCGTTCTCGAGTCATGTAGGATGTAATGTATAGCATCCTCCTTTACTACTTTGTTCATATATGCAATTATTGTAAACCACTTTTATATGCTTATGCCTTATTGGCAAGGTGTATTTTGTTGTGTTTTTTATGTATTTTGTCCAATTATCATCTCCCTTTTTAGGGGGTTCCCTTTCCTGAATTTATGTCAATCAACAATAAAAGTTTTTTATTCTAATTCTATTGTGCCTAGAAAGTCCATTTCCATTTTTTCCTATTCTTGACAATTTTCAGGATGTGGCACATTGTTCCCTTACCTTGTTGCGCCCCTATTTTTGCTGCATTAGTGTTGGCGCATTAGACTTGTTCAAGCTTGCTGGACAACCATCAGCCAACTGGCTTCCGATTAGCACTCTCCAATAGCTGAGAGTGCTGACAGAGTGTTCTGGCTGGTGGGGGGGGGGGGGGGGCGTCACCCTGTCAGAACAGAACACAATAGAACAGCAGGGGAGATTGCTGTACTAACATCAGATTGTTAGTACAGCGGCTCTGACCAAAGCTGTAAATTTTTTTCCCTTGTCTCTTCTTGAGGGTTTGATTGGAACAATGTAAATGGACTACAAGTGATCTTTATTGGTATTTCTTCCAGTGTGATTACAAGTCAGCAAGCCCTGATGAAAATGTGTTTTTTTTGTGGACCCCTGAAACATGTTGGCTACTCTTTGGATTGCTTTTTATTGGAATAAAGTTGTATCGGAAATTCTTAGCAGTGCTGTGGCACTTCACTTTCCATTAGGTTACATTACACCACATGCAAAGGAGATTGTGAGGATCCAGTGCTATTTTCCCACTTTCCTCAAGCAATACGGGGTTACAGTATAATCCTTCACTACTCTATGCATACACTTTAATGTACATCATTGATACAGACATTGTTAAATATAGTGAAACATTGCACATACAATGCTGTACAAATTTAGAACCTGCATAACTGCACATTCATGAATGAGGTGAGGAGTAGGGATGATCGAACTTTTCAAAAGTTCAGTTCGACCAGAACACCCGAACTTCCCGAAAGTTCGTTTGTATTAGAATTAATATAGAACAGGTTAGTAGCTTCGCTACTTTTACACCCGGCTTTTTGTTGCAGGCGTTTTATTGGGCTTTTTTGAGGACATGTTTGGAGTCAGGCATGACATCAGAACTTATGTGTAGGGGTATATATACACACACACATGTATGTATATATACACATACACATATATAGGTGTGAAAGTAGCAGAAACCTATCCTTGCGCTAATGAAATAATTAACAGGCATGTGTCTCTGCTCCTATCACACCTATATGTGTGTATGTGTATAAATACATATAAGTGTGTGTGTATATATACCCCTATACAGAAGTTCAGATGTTATGCCTGCCTCCAAAGACGCCCAAAAAATGCCCAAAAAAGCACCTGCTGCAAAAACACACCTGGGCGTTTTTGTAGCTGGCATTTTTTTGGGCATTTTTTGGGCGTCTTTGGAGGCAGGCATAACATCATAACTTCTGTGTAGGGGTATATATACACACACACATGTATGTATATATACACATACACATATATAGGTGTGAAAGTAGCAGAAACATATGCTTGCGCTAATGAAATAATTAACAGGCATATGGCTTCTCTGCTATAACACCTATATATGTGTATGTGTATAAATACATATAAGTGTGTGTGTGTATATATACCCCTATACAGAAGTTCAGATGTTATGCCTGCCTCCAAAGACCCCCAAAAAATGCCCAAAAACAACGCCTGCAACAACACACCTGGGCGTTTTTTTTTTTGGCGCAGTCGTTTTTTTGGGCATTTTTTGGGCGTCTTTGGAGGCAGGCACTTTCACACCTATATATGTGTGTGTGTGTATATATACATGTGTGTGTGTATACATACCCCTACACAGAAGTTCTGATGTTATGCCTGCCTCCAAAGACGCCCAAAAAATGCCCAAAAAAATGCCAGCTACAAAAACGCCAAGGTGTGTTTTTGCAGCAGGTGTTTTTTTGGGGCATTTTTTGGGGGTCTTTGGAGGCAGGCATAACATCTGAACTTCTGTATAGGGGTATATATATACACACACACACACTTATATGTATTTATACACATACACACATATAGGTGTTATAGCAGAGAAGCCATATGCCTGTTAATTATTTCATTAGCGCAAGCATAGGTTTCTGCTACTTTCACACCTATATATGTGTATATATACATACATGTGTGTCTGTATATATACCCCTACACAGAAGTTCAGATGTCATGCCTGACTCCAAACATGTCCTCAAAAAAGCCCTATAAACGCCTGCAACAAAAAGCAGGATGACAGGGGTGAAGCCACCATCCTGTTCTGTAAGTGTTCTAAGAGAAACAATCTTTTCTCTATAGCAGTCACCCTGACATGGAAGGGTTTTGTCACCCTGCCATAGCAGTCAGAGTCAGTTAACCCTACACTACACTACGGTCACCCTGGCACTTAACACTTTCCCTACAGAAACTAGATTATTAAATCTAACTATAGTGGAAAATAGTACCCTAACTACTCTAGATATCCCTTTCCTCACACTAATAATTGCTAAATGACACTTTGAAGCAGAAGTAACAGAACTGCTTCTACTCTCTTCCACGTCCCTGTATTACGATGCTAGAGATTTGGCGGGGCTATCTTATATACTGGGGGGCGTATTCACTAATGATTGGCCTCTGGACCCCCTAGTCACTCCAATCACATTCCTAGCATTCTCCTGCCCCCTCAATTGGCTTTTACTGATGGTTCTGGTCCAATCACTGGCTTTTAAAGCCCAGTTCCTGTCCCATTGCATTTTGGTCGGTTCTGGTTGCCAAATTCCGAACTTGTTCAGCAAAAAGTTCGGAATTCGGCTGAATTTCAAACAGTCCATGTTCGGGTCGAACCGATGGTGGACCCGAACCGTTCGATCATCCCTAGTGAGGAGGTGGATATGTTTCCAATTTTAGAAATCTCTGAATCTTTAACCCTTTCGCTGCCAGGCCCTGTGCTCCACTTTTAAACTTAGCTGGCCAGGCCATTTTTGTAATTTTTCCATTGCTTTTTTATTTTTCCCTTACAGCTTTCAGAGTTTGTTAAAGACCCCCCAAACCATATATTTTCTGAAAACACATGACCAGTAGAATACAGGTAAGGTGCTATGGATTTTTAGGGCAATGATATTTGTGAAAATGCTTTTCATCACAATATTTTTGCTAAAAATACACTAAAATCATTATTAGCGGTAAAAACACAATTAAAACTACAATGATTACAATGAAAACCTCTAAATTTTTTGAGAAATTTGGATATTTCCATTTTTTCATGTGTTTGATTTTCACCATTTCGCAAAAAGGCACAATCTAAAATTTACAAATAACCACTATTTGTACATTTTAGATTGGCCCTGCGCTATTTGCGCAAATGTTTGCCGAAACAATATTTTCACTAAAAATGCACTAAAATTATTATTGGCAAATACAAACACAGCAATTTTTAAAAAAGCCCTGCTAAGTTCCTTCTAAATATAAAAGCTAATCCTGCATTGAGTTAATAAATGCTAAATATTTGTACATTTTAAATTGTGCCTTTTGAGAAATAGTGAAAATCGGACGTAAACAAAAATTTCTCTAAACATCTGAAAGTTTTCCTTTTTCACTTATAGCTTTCAGAGTTTATAAAAGACCCCCCAAACCATATATTTTTTCGCTAAAAATACATTAAAATCATCAATAGTGGTTTCATACATGGCAAAATGTACAAAGTTCCTGCTAAATTCCTACTAAATATAAAAGTTAAAACTGTATTGAGTTATTAAATAACAAATATTTGAACAAATATTTGTACATTTTAAATTACCTTTTTACCTTTTTGTGAAATGGTGATAACTGAATGTACGCAAAACTGTAAAAAAAAAAAAAAAAAAACAATATACTCTAAAAATCCAGAGGATACCATATTTCACTTACAGCTTTCAGAATTTGAAAAGTCCCCTCAGGCTCGGTTCACACTGGTGGGATGCAGGAAACCCTGCGAATCCAGTGCAGATTCCCACATTGCACCTCAAATTGCTGGCAGTTCACACTGCTCTCTGTGAACTGCTGCGGGTGTCAATAAAAAGTTAACGACACCCCCAGATCGGTTTGCAGATCGCAGTGCGGACTGTGATTTCGGACAGGGATCTGATTCTGGTGCGGACAGAAACAGAGCGAGTTTGCTTGGGGGGGGCGTGCCCGGAAGTGAGGATGTGAGTGTGGGCTGTGTATCTCCTCGTTGAACATCTCTCCCGCCGGAGCTGACAGAGACACCGCGAGGACGCCCTAAAGTAGCGGAGCTAGAGAGCTGGAACTTGGCTGTGATCCGACATCTGAACAGCCCGCACCTCGGGTAAAGAGAGAAGGGCAGCTGTTTCGTGCGGGAAGAGAGAGACGGAGCCCGGCCAGGTCCCGCCGTCCGGAGGGTGGGCGGCTCGACCGGGTAAGGGACTGCATCTCAGACCTCCCGCTGAATGCCCCTACCGCCGAGCCCCTTACTGCTGGAGCACGCAGAGGTAACGGTGGGGAGAAGGAAAAGAGGGTAGGAGGAAATCAGGACACCAGTCTCTCGAGATCCCGCACTGCAGAGAAAGGAGGGGGAACACCCGGATGGTGATCTCCCTGGCTTGATGTCGGAACGGACTAAAATTCATAGGTGAGGAGATAAGTACTGAAACCACGGAGGACGGAAACTTTGAAAAGTCCGCCTGAACAGGTACAAGACACCTATTGCGGGCCACTATATTTTACTAAGCTCCTTAATGTGAATGGTTTTCCCCAAAGAAAAAGGACTGTATACCTATCGAAAGAGGACAGCTTTGAATGTGGGTGAGATAATACCTTTTTTTTACCTTCTACCTATATCTATCTATTTCCATCATTTGTGGGACGGCCATAGACTGTGATATCCATAGCGGTTAAATTGAGAGAAAGAGGAAGAAAAAGGGACTGTATTTCCTTTCTGCCGGTTATCTGTTTACCTCTTGGTGCTCTTGAAATAAAGCCTCTCAGAGGAATTATTAGAAGCTGGGAGAGAACTGGTTATTGAATTAAAAGGAAAGCATGACATTAACTAAAAAAAGGAAAGGAAAGAAAAACACGATAAAAGTCAAGATAAATAAACCAGAAGGAGAAATAGATAAATACTTTGCCAATAATCATAAAACGCCAAGGGAAGTAAAAATGGCAAGATGTGGAAACAGTGTCCTAACAAGTCCAGAGTCAGGGGATGTGCCGAGCTCTATGACTGCCTCTCCTACCTCGGAGAATTATCTGGAAAGCCCGGAGAAGAGACAAAGGGAGAATGAAATACCTTGTAATTATGCACAGAGCTTGGAGTGCAGCGCTGAGTTAAAAGCTATACTACAAGCTCTACCAACTAAAATAGACATAGAACAGATGGTGCATAAAATAGAGGAAGCACATCAGAGAGAAATGCAGGAAATTAAGAAAGATATACAAAATATTACACAAGCCTTAGTGGAGGAATCAACGGCCAGAAAAGATATTGAAGAGAGAGTAACATCATTGGAATCAACAAGAGACATACAAAGGGAGATAGACGAGAAGATACAATTACAGTTGGAGGAGATAGAAAACAGAAATAGACGTAATAACCTACGCATACGAGGCATACCCGAAGCAGTGGGAAAAGAAAGATTATTAGAAGTAGTGGAAGATATCTTTAAACAGATCATGAAGGACAAATATCCGGAACAACTGGAGATAGAAAGAATACATAGAACCCCTGGCCCCAGAAATAAGGATGAGAGAAGCCCAAGGGATGTGATCTGCAGACTATTTCATTACGTACATAAAGAAGTGATTTTAAGACTGGCATGGGAAACCCAGGATATAAAAGTGGAAGGAGGGCTAGTTAGGATATATGCAGATATTGCCAGAGGTACATTGAGAAGAAGAACTCTTTTGAAACCGCTACTAGACCTGGCAAGAAAAGCAGGATGTACATACAGGTGGGGGTTCCCATTCTCTGTAAGATTCCGTAGGAATGGACAGTATTTCAACCTTAGGACATATCAGGACAGGACGGCATTTTTCCAGTTTATAGAAACAGATCCTATTCAAATAGTGAATTGGCTGAACCGATTGCCCAGTGAAAATCTGCCAACATACCATCAACAAAGGGAGAAAAGATCAGAGATACTATCAAGAGAAGAAAGAAGATAAAGAAACTTAACTATTAAGAGATTGTAGCGAGATCCCCTTATGGGAATTAAGGGTTAATTATCTCCCCCTTTTTTTTTTTTTCTACACAATTTTGAAATTTATGATGGAAGTTATTCCTCTAATCACTTATTTTACGGAGGATTTTGGGGGGGGGGGTCTCCTTTTTTTTTTTTTTTACACAATTTGGAAATTTATGATGGAAGTTATTCCTCTAATCACTAATTTTACGGGGGATTTTGGGGGGGGGGGGGGGCTACCTTTTTCAATTTTTTTTTTTTTTGTTTGTTGTTGTTTTTCTTACACAATTTTGAAATTTATGATGGAAGTTATTCCTCTAATCACTAATTTTATGGGGGATAGGGGATTTATAGATTAAGTTCTTTCCTTCCCACAATTGGGGGGAGGAAAGAAGGAGGGGATTGAATTAATGAATTTGAAAATGTTGTGATGCTTATTATGTGATGAATGGCGCTTGGGTGATCGGGGGGAGGGATGGTTGGGGAAGTGAGAGAAGGGAAGAGGGAGGTTACTCTCAACCCTACTTCCTCCCCACCTATCCCCAGGGTCATAGCTTAGACACCTTAATGTCCTTTGGTAATTTAATGAGAAGGGAAGGCCTCTACTCTTTGGGGGAAATTGAAGATTATGAAGGGAAAGAGGGAAACTCCGGTAAACCTTAGAATAAAATAAGGATAGAATGAGTACATAAAAAGCGGAGGAGGTGGAGGAGAGTCCACAGAGAATTACTTCAGGGCACGACCCTATCTATAAAGTCACACAAGTGGCACGAAAGTGACCGTGTGAAATAAGGATAAGTTTTGTTGTTATCCGAAACTACGGAGGAGAGGGCCGCTCTCTTGTAGAGATCGTCCCCCTCGAACCCGTGGGAAGGGGGGTAAAGGGGGGGTGGGGGTTTAAGAAAAGCGGAGGGGGTTTTTTTTTTTTTTTTTTTTTCTCTCTCTCTCTCTTTCTCCTTTTCTCGTTTTTTCGCCACGAGCTAAGGATGGAAAATATAAAGGTGGTATCATATAATGTCAAGGGACTTAATGTACCAGAAAAAAGGCACATGCTATTATCTGACCAAAAGCAGTTACATACTAGTATAGCGCTGATCCAAGAAACGCATTTCAGGACGGATAAATTACCCTTTCTTAAAAACAGAAATTTCCCATATGTATATCATTCCACTTATACACAATCCAAAGCAAGAGGAGTCTCCATACTTATTGCAAACTCTGTCCCTTGGACTTTTCAAGATAAAATGCAAGACCCGGAAGGAAGATTTCTGTTTGTTAAGGGGAAAATAGGAGAAATACAAATAACAATAGCAACAATTTATGCGCCCAATAGTAGACAGGATAGATTCATAGCTAAAGTAATAGAGAAATCTATGAGGTTCTCAGAGGGACAGTTAATTATGGGAGGAGATTTTAATTGCCCATTAACACCAGCATTGGATATATCTACAGGGACATCGACTTTTTCAGCAGGAAGGAATAAAAAAATTTTAAAGACACTATATAAAGCTCAACTTATAGATGCATGGCGGTTACAACATCCCTCTGAAAAAGAGTACACTTTTTTTTCTACGCCGCATAAGACTTATTCTAGAATTGACTTTTTCTTTATACCACATGCACAATTACAATCAGTTCAAAAAACAAGTATAGGTAGTATCACATGGTCAGACCACGCACCTATATCCTTGCTGTATAATTTAGCGGCGAACTCTGCACTGGGGAGGAGCTTCTGGAGGCTAAACGAAAGTCTGCTACAAAAGGAAGAGATATTAAGGGAAGTTGAGAAAGAAATGAAAAGCTTTTTTGAAATAAACGAACAACCGGACTGTAAGATGGGAATACTCTGGGAGGCCCATAAGGTAGTTGTGAGAGGACTCCTTATAAAACATGGAGCACGTATTAAAAAAGAAAGGAATGAGCAATTGTCACAGCTCTTGGGAAAACTTAGGGAACTAGAGATAGAACATAAACAAAGACCAATAGATGTAATCTTGATCGAGTTAAATCTAGTCAGGAAACAGATAACAGACCTATTACAGTATAAAGCAAAAGCTGCCTTACAAAGATGCCGCAAGTTAAATTATGAGGCGGGTGATAAATGTGGGAAAGTATTGGCTAGAACTGTGCGCGAGCAGAGGACAAGATCTTATATACCATCTATCACATCAAGAGAGGGAACTAAAAAAACTTTACCTAAACAAATATTGAAAGAATTTGAGATATATTATACTTCTCTATATAATCTACAGGAGACACCCCCTCAACAACAAGATATGGATCAGTATCTGGTTCAGTCACGGATGCCTAGACTCTCGGAGGAGGACCGGGAAAGTCTGGAAGCTGAGATTACACTAGAGGAAATAAAACAGGCAATTAGAGCCATGAATCCCGGGAAGGCACCTGGCCCAGACGGCCTAACGGTACAATATTACCAGGTACTGTTCCATATCTTGGGACCGTATATGGTAAAGCTATATAATGCATCAGGCCAGGAAGGGAAACTGGCGAGAGATACACTTACAGCCCATATCTCGTTAATATTAAAAGAGGGTAAAGATCCAGCGGCATGTGGCAGCTATAGGCCAATATCCCTATTAAATGTGGATTTAAAAGTACTGACTAAAATCTTGGCAAGTAGATTGGCAGAATTCCTTCCAAAATTAATACACCTAGATCAGGTAGGCTTCATGCCATCTAGAGAGGCAAAAGACAATACAACAAGAATCCTCAATTTGATGCAAGTAGCAAAAGAAAAAAAGATCCCTTATGTTGTGCTGAGTACGGATGCAGAGAAGGCATTTGATAGAGTGGGATGGCTGTTTCTATTCTCCGTACTCAGACACATCGGATTAGGAAAAAATATGCTAGAGAAGATTACCAGGGTATACACGGAACCGATAGCCAGAGTAAAGGCCAACGGGTTATTATCAGAAGCTTTCCCAATAAGGAATGGTACTAGACAGGGATGTCCCCTGTCACCCCTCTTGTTTGCCTTAACGGTGGAACCTTTCCTGTGCAGAGTCAGACTGAATCAGGATATTGCAGGGATAGAGGTAAAAGAAGTGCAATATAAAGTAGCTGCTTACGCAGATGATTTATTATTTTCCCTGACTAAACCGGGTATCTCACTGCCAAATCTCCTACAGGAATTTAAAAAATTTAACAGCTTGTCTTATTTAAAGATTAACTATGGAAAATCAGAAGCAATGGGCGTAGGATTATCTACAGCTCAAATTAACCTATTAAGAGCAGTTTTGGTTTTAAATGGAAAGAGGACGCAGTGAAATACCTGGGGACCTACATACCAGCAAAGTTAATACAGGTGTTTGACCTAAATTTTTCACCACTTTTGGCAATGACTAGGAAACTACTTAAACAGTGGAATGGCGGGCTACATTCTTGGTTCGGTAAATGTAACTTATTGAAAATGATAGTACTACCTACATTTTTATATCTATTACGTGCCCTACCAGTTAAGATACCAAGTGCTTTTTTTAAGACAATACACTCTCTTTTTGTAAAATATATATGGGCCCACAAAAGACCCCGTATAGCACGTAGAACTTTAACCCTATCGAAAAAGAATGGGGGCCTGGCTGTGCCAGATGTCCGAGTTTATTATTATGCAGCACATATGAGCAGGATATTGGATTGGTGGCATCACTCAGAAAATAAACTTTGGATACAAATTGAACAGACTCAGAGATAGATTTAAAGAGGGCGATATGGGTCTACCAGTGGTTACCTAAGGAATTGAAAAATCACCCAATAATAGGAAATACACTGCGGATATGCTCGCATCCGAACATATATAGTAAACTAACGAAGAAGGAATCACCTTTATTTCCAATATTAGGGAATCCGCAGTTTACTCCGGGCTTAGACTCCAGAAGCTTTATACAGCTGAGAGAAAAGAAACAGGAACAAGCTTCATCATTCCTTATACAAAATAACTGGGCCTCGATTAGTGAATTGTTGGAGAGAGATGGTGCGTATAGCTTGCCTTTTTGGCAAGCAGCGCAACTACATAATTTCCTGGATTCTATACAGGGCTATAGTAGAGTATTAACAAAATTTGAAAAGCTATGTGTAGAACCAGGGAAACTATTGCATACATTATCAATCTCCTACGATTTACTGATGGAACCAGAAGAGCAAGTTAAACCTCAGTGGGTGGGAAAGTGGGAGAAAGATCTGGGGTATGAATTAACAGAAGGGCAGGTACGGAGAATAGTGAGACTAGCTTTTAAGCCAGCTAGATGTACCAAGATTCAAGAGATGAACTATAAGTTCATGATGAGATGGTATATTACTCCTGAGAAATTACATAATTGGTATCCAAGAGAAACCAGTGAATGCTGGAGATGTAAAAAAGAAATAGGCACGCTAGTCCATATTCTCTGGACATGTACAGAAGTTAAACCCTTTTGGGGAAGAGTAAAAGAGGTAACCCAGAAATTTACTGAAAATAGAATAGAGGAAAAACCAGCCCTTTTTCTGCTGCATTTGTCGGATATACCGACAAAGAGATATGAAAACTCCATCGTCCCATTCTTGATAAATGCAGCAAAGGCATGTATACCGAGTAATTGGAAAAAAGCGCACCCCCCCTCGATAGGAGAATGGGTAAATAGAGTAGAGGAAATAAGGAGAATGGAGGAAATGATTGCATCCTCTCAGAATAGGCAGGGAAGATATAAGAAAATATGGGAGGAGTGGAGTCAATTTATAATCTCGGAAGAAGGGAAACAACTTACAATAGGATAAAGTAATCTGGAAGAACTTATTGATTGCTTTGATCATTTGAATATTGGCTGTGGATGGATGGGTGAAGGAGAGAGAGAGAGGAGGAGAGAGAATTTATGGGTTTTTTTTTTTTATTGGTTTTGTTTTGATTAGGAGGGAGGGAGGGAGGGAGGGAGGGAAGAGAGAAAAATTGAAGGAATATAAGAGGTAAAAAGTGGAAGAGGAAGATTAAATTATGTGTTAAAAAACGTTGTAAATTTCACTTTGAAGTAAATGTTTGTATTTTGTTTTTTTTTGTATGAATTAAATTTTGTATTTTGTATTTTGTATGAATTCCTGAATAAAATGTATATTTGAAAAAAAAAAAAGAAACAGAGCGAGTTTGTCCGAATGCGATGCAAATTCAGCCATACAGTTTGTATGGGTGAATTTGCATTGCATAGACACTGCATGTGATATGCACAGCAATGTGGTGGGAATCACATGCGATGTTTGGCATCGCACCAGTGTGAACCGGCCCTCAAACCAGACATTTTCTGAAAGCACACGACTTGTAGAATAAAAAAAGTGCTACTGATTTTTGGGCCCCGCAATAATTGTGCAAATGTTCATCATATCGCTATTTTCACTAAAAATACACTAAAATCATTAATAGTGCATATAAACACAACATAACTTGCAAAATTCCTGCAAAATTACTACTAAAGCATCGTTCACATGTGGTATACCAAAGTGTACGCCCATGGATGGCCATGTTTACCTGCACAGGGATGCACAGGTTTTCCATTCATCACTGTACAGGCAGTCCTATTTATGTCAATTGGAATGCAACGGCTGCACAGGCATAACTGCTGTTCCCAATCTGATGTCCGTGTGGGTGTGGGTGCACGACCCCGAACGCAGACAGTGTGAGCTCAGCGACATGCATGCAGACCTACATGGATGTCAAATTGGGAGCAACGGCTCTGTTCATGCAGGAACACCTGTGCATCCCTGTAAAGGTACACTGTGTATGCCCAGTGTAAAAAATATTTTAGGCCCCTTTCACACAAGCAGACCGATTAGGTCTGCCTGTCCGTATTTCAAGCAGGCCCAATCAGACCACCCATTGTTTTCTATGGAGAGGCTGATGTAAATGGACATGTTTCCATTTACACCTGCCTGCATCCAATCCGATCCGGTCCACCAAAAACAGATGGATGGGGATCCCATTCCCCATCCATCTAGCAAATTGGATCAGATGGAAATGAACAGGTGGTCCGCTTCCATCCAACCGGCCGATAGAGAACAATGGGCTGCGTCTGCTCTGCAAAAGCCTGTCATCCGGCTACTCAGTGGGGATTAGCAGAAAGATCCCTCGCTGAGCAGGCGGATCTGCTACACAAAGTCCGCTCCATGTTTTTTTTTTTTTTAATTTATGTTTATTTACTCTTTATTTTTTTTTTACAATTATATATATATATATATATTTTTTTTGGGGGGGTCCTTGTTGAGATATCAGAAGTCATATCTCTTTTTTCGAGACAGAGAAAGGGACTTAAGAAAGTCAATTTCTCTGCAGCACTTGAATGAATAAGGAGTCTGTATAGAGACTCCTTTTTTATTCATAAACTGTCAGTCTGACACATAGTAAACTCTCGGTTTACTATGGTCAGTTGATCAGCTGAGCTGTCAGCGGACATAGGAGCCATCAGTAGCGATGACTGCCTCTGTCTACTGCACTACAGATGTTTACTAAGCTCCCCCAAGCCCCAGCACCCCCCCCCCACGCCGCTCAGCGTGACAGCTGGCCAGACACAATGCTGGTCATCAGCTGCAGGTGGCAGGAGGGAAAGAGAGGAATGCCGCTGGGAGGGATGGATGGATGGGGGTGCAGGGGCCTGTGTGAGGGGGATCGGCCTGCCGGAGGGACATTCTGTGATCCCCCAAGACCCAGTAGCACCTAAAGCAGATGGGAGCGGCAGAGGAGGGATGCTGGCCGCTAAAGGTAGCTGCAGGAGATCAGGTTTGCGGGGGGGGAGAGAGAGAGAGGGAGAGAGACAGTTCTTGCTTAGATTCACAGCATAGAGTTTCATCTCATGTTTGTGGGAGAAGGCTATGCCAGCTCTATCTCCCTTCTGTTTGGATCGCTCAATCACTAGCTATGGTGAGAGCGATTCCTGCTCTACTCTACAGCATCCCTCACACTAGGGGAAGTGAACATCTCTGGCGGCGAAACCCCTCTTTCTATTGGGGCGGCCGCTACAACTGCTAAGGATAGCCCATGGCATTCTTCAGAAACAATACAAACAAATCCTTAAAGAGAAAAAGCAAAATTTCATCTCCAAAAACCTTCAACAGTTAGAAGAGGCACTTCAGGAAAATTCTTTCTGGGAAATATGGAAGAATATTGGCTCAGCACCCAGGAAAAACAAACTCCACATCCAAAATGGCGACATCTGGCTCACTTACTTTAAGAACCTCTACAAAGATATCCCAGAAGAGGAGTTAACTGCAGAACAAAAAGACCTCATCAAAAGACTACACGATATGGAGGAAAAAATCAAGGACTTCCAAAACCCCCTGGATGTACCAATTACTCTACAAGAAGTAACAGAGAAAATCCAACACCTGCAAACTAAAAAAGCCAGCGGGATGGATGGAATCCTGCCGGAAATGATTAAGCATGGCTCCCCAGACGTACACGCTGCAATATGTAAAGTGTTCAATCTGGTACTGAGTGCTGGCCACTACCCTAAAATATGGAACCAAGGCCTCATAACACCCATCCATAAGAGTGGAGACCAGTATGATCCAGCCAACTACAGAGGGATATGTGTCAGCAGCACATTAGGGAAACTATTCAACAGTATCCTCAACAAACGGATCCTCACCTTCCTGACACAACACAACATCCTCAGCAGAAGTCAGGCAGGGTTCATGCCAAACCATCGCACTACAGACCACATCTACACCCTGCACAGTCTGATCAAGAACCATGTCCACAATACAAGACATGGGAAGATATTCGCCTGTTTTGTGGACTTTAAGAAGGCATTTGACTCTGTGTGGCACCCAGGCTTATTCCTCAAACTATTGAAGAGTGGAATAGGAGGGAAAACATATGATGTCATCAAGAGTTCATATACTGAGAACAGCTGCAGCGTAAAGATGAATGGAAGAAGAACAGAGCACTTCCGACAGGCCAGAGGAGTCAGACAGGGCTGCAGTCTAAGTCCAACCCTCTTCAACATCTACATCAATGAACTGGCTGCAGCTCTAGAATCCTCTCCAGCACCTGGACTGACTCTGCATGACACCGAGGTGAAGTTCCTGCTGTATGCAAATGACCTCCTACTTCTGTCACCAACAGAGAAAGGCCTACAAGATGGCCTGGAAGTGCTGGAGAAATACAGTGCCACATGGGCACTACCCATCAACCCAAAGAAAACAAAAATCATGGTCTTCCAAAGAAAGAACACAAAGAGCCCTTCATTTACACTAAACAGCCGCACTCTTGAGGAAACTAACAACTACATTTACCTCAGCCTAGAAATCAACCAATCAGGAAGTTTCAAGCCAGCCATAGAGGCACTAAAAGACAAGGCACGCAGAGCCTTCTATGCCATCAGGAGACAGCTATATCACCTAAAACCCCCAGTGAGAGTCTGGCTTAGAATCTTTGATAGCGTCATCACCCCAATCCTTCTTTAAGGCAGTGAGATTTGGGGTCCTTTCACCTACCCAGACCAATCCAAATGGGACTCAAGCCCGACAGAAATATTCCATCTGGAATTCTGCAAGCACCTCCTCCAAGTCCACCGGAGCACCTCCAACAGTGCCTGCCGGTCTGAGCTGGGCAGATTTCCCTTACTTCTTGCAATACAGAAGAGGGCGCTATCATTCTGGGGTCATCTACAAAACAGCAGTCCTGACTCGTACCATCATAAGGCCCTACTGACCAATAAGAACCAGTCCAAGCCTGGCGGTCTGCAACAACTCATCAGCGCCTTGTCTATCCCAACCTCCCAACAGTCGGGCCTGACAAAATCACAAATAAAAAACATAACAAATTATTCAGAAGAAAAATATGTTGAAGAATGGAGAAATTAAATAACAAACTCGAAGAAACTAACTGTTTACCAGTCACTGCAGAGAGATTACAAAATGGCCCCATACCTGGAGGTGCTACAAGAGCCCAAAGACAGACAGACTCTGAGCCTGTACAGACTGAGCGCCCACAGCCTGGAAATGGAATTAGGACGGCACAGACAAACCTACAAGCCCAGGGAGAGCAGATTGTGCCAGCAGTGTGACCAGGGGGTCCTGGAGGACGAGAACCACTTCCTGCTACAGTGCCCTAAGTACTCATCAGTGAGGGACACTCACTTCCAGAGACTCTCCGCTCTCATCCCGGACTTCAATTCTATAGAAGAGAAGAGGAAACTCCAAATCCTACTGGGAGAAGAGGAGCCAATGGTGAGAATAGCTGCACAATATGTGACAGCGTGTCACAGACTGAGAGGGACATGAAAAACGGAGGACCTAAAAATCCTTTACATAGACTCACCCCCCATTCCCCTTTATATTACCCATTACCCCCCCCCCCCCCCCAAACCAAACTGCTTTGGCAATGCTAAGATGTATTTGGTCATGCCAATAAAGCTTATTTGAATTTGAATTTGAGAGAAGGAGAGAGAGAGGGAGAGAGAGAGGGGGAGAGGGAGGGAGAGAGAGAGAGAGATAGAGAGAAAGAGAGAGGCAGGGAGGGAGAAAGAGAGAGAGAGAGAGGGAGAAAGGGAGAGAGGGCAAAGGGGAGAGGAGAGAAGGAGAGAGGGAGAGAGAGGGGGGAGGGAGAGGGAGAGAGAGGGGGGGAGGGAGAGGGAGAGACCTTGGTGGAAAGTCTTACCTCAATTCCAGTCCAGATTTTTCCAGCTATAGCAACTGTCAATGAACCCCTATGACAAGGAGAGAGAGAGGGAGAGAGGGAGAAAGGGAGAGGAGAGAGGGAAGAGAGGGAGAAAGAGGGAGGGAGAGAGAGAGAGAGAGAGAAAGAGGGATAGAGAGGGAGGGAGAGAGAGAGAGAGAGAGAGAGAGAGAGAGAGAGAGGGGGAGAGAGGAAGATAGGGAGAAAGGGAGAGGAGAGAGGGAGAGACCTTGTTGGAAAGAGTTACCTCAATTCCAGTCCAGATTTTTCCAGCTATAGCAACTGTCAATGAACCCCTATGACAATTAACTTGCTAGACAGTCTCAAGTTAGAAGTGGTTTACCTGTAAGCAACATTCATTTAATGACTTGATCAAATTTTGTTCCAGCAGCAGTTAAAATTATTGGTAACGCAAGCCCTGTGAGTTTGGGTGCCATCTTAATTCAGAAGAAAGGTGCTGAAGATCTTAGACCTATTTTGAGAGTACAATCATACAAGCAGAGGAATTACTGGTGTGGAAAAACAATACTTCTAATGAAAATGAAGCTATATCTGTTGCTTGTGAATAATTTCACAAATTTGGAGTTTATTTTCAATTTGTGAGAGATACGCCTTTGAAGGTCATATACTGTATTCTCACTTCTCTAAAACTTATGCTAGAACTGGGAGGTTGGTTTTTGTCCCCTTCTTCCTTACTGATTTAAAGTGAAATACTAAAGTGAACCTACAAATGCAGCAGATGCACTTTTAAGATAATCCCTACATAGCGCATCCCCTAAAGAGTCGCTGGTTTGATGGGCCCTCTGAAATGTAGTTTCTTTTACCCAGTACCACTCTGACATACACCGCATGTTGATTAAATGACACCAGATTGAGAAAACAATGTTGGTAGTGAAAGACAGAGTAGTACAAGCTATGTCCAAGATAAGATAACACAAATTCCTACACAGAGTACTTCTATACCACAGTTGTGTGCAAAAAAACAACACTATAGGTAACTGCGTCCAGATTTTATTAATCAGCTTAAACTATACCAGAATTGACTAGAGCAACTTAAGGACAGCCAAAAACTGACAATTTAAACCACCAGAGGCTATTCTGCCTTATGCCCAGGGGGGTGACTCTGCTAGGTCCAAGTCTGCCTGAAGGACTTAGGTGTACAAAAATATGAAGAAAATCACTAAAGTATGTGGAAATACTGTAAACGGGGAGAAATACCCACCAACTGAAAAGAAGAGAAAGAAAAATATATTTGTTTCTGCTGGCTTGGATGGGGCCTGTACGGTGGTGCACTAGTGATGTTGCTGAATGGTTTCCTGATGCCCTCAATTAAGGGAGGTAGAAGCTTAAAGAAGAGTAAGAGGAATTTGAGCAAGCTTTAGCAGCAATGGAATGGTCAGTAACAAGTGCAAAGAGCAATTCAATGGATCCTAGTTAGTAGAGTAATCCAGGACAGATAATATGGCACCTCTCAATGATGTATAGCAGAAGTATAGTGCCTGAAGAGACTAATGACAAGCTGTGAAATTGGGGTTTTGCTTAGTTTTGTGCTGCCTAGTGTTTGGTGGGTTTGCAACCCTCTCACCAATCCTGTGCTTTAGTAGAAGTTTCTGGCGGTGGAGGGGCCCCTTGTGGAATAGTAACATGTGCTCAGTCGAATGCGCTCTGGAATGCTGCAGCTGCAGATGCTGACCGATGAACATATTCTGTAGGGCTGCAAGTGGTAACCAGCTGAACCACTCAAAAAGAATGCAGGTGCAGATGTTGACCAGCTGAGCCACTCAATAAGACTGTAGATGTACATGGTAACAGGCTGGCCTACTTGATAAAGCTGCAGCAAGAGGGCTGCGATGGTAGGTGAGTGTACTGTGGCTCAGCACTCTCAAAGCACGTTAAATTCCTTCCCCAGTCTAGTTCCTAAAGACCCCAATCCTTCTCAAGCAGCCTGCTGAATAACCTCCACACCTCCTTCTTAGGCCACCTAGCTCCCTGGGGATTGTAGTTTCCTCCCAGTAGGGGTTGATGACACTTGTCCTCAATGAAACTAGATCTCCCACAACCCTTGGCTGAGCAACTCAGCCTCTCTTCAGTCTGAGACCAGCTAATCTGGAGTAAGCAATGGAAGTCAATGGGGTATAGCCTCAGAACATGCTGCGACTTGGTTTCCCACTCCTTTAACTCTGAAAACTTTGTCTTTAGGTTGCCTTCCCCAAAGAGAGACCCTTGTGCCAGCGTCCCTGGCTATATGTAGGTTTAGTGTATGAAAAAGTCTCCCTTTAGCCACACATCTATGTAATCACTTAGATAAATGATTAGTGGCAACCTCAGCCTGGAGTCCCTGCAGGCCATGCCTCCAATGCATTTCACTCTGCCCCTGGGAGCCTAATCAGGGGGGATCGCGTTTCGTTTTTTTCTCACATGCGTTGCTCTTCCATGTGCTCTTTGATATGAAGGCCAGTGGGTGGGTGGGGGCAGGGGCCATTTTGTTTGTTGTTGATGTATACTGGTAAGTGGACACACTGGAGGCCTTTGCTGCCATTGTGCTATGAGCTGGGCGTCCACTGTGCCCCCAAGTGCCTTTAAGGAGTGTTGGGCTACCTCCAGGCTCACCTGCCCCCTATCTATCCATTAGAGCGCATGTGCTTCCACTGTGGAGACTCTCATAAATTTACAGGAGCTAGGACTGCAGGTAATACAGGATGCCGTGAAGTGGCCCTGCAGCTTACACATGCTTTTTCAAATGTGTGGTAACTAAACCCTTGTTTTTAACGCATACTGTTAGACAGGTTAATATGGTTGGTCAGCAAACTGGTTGGTGAATTGAGCTGGGAATTCTATGTTTTTTTTTTCACTCTTGTATGAGAAAGTCTCCCTTTAGCCACACATCTATCCAATCACTTAGATTGATGATTAGTGGCAACCTCAGCCTGGACTCCCTCCAGGCCAAGCCCCCAATGCGTTTCACTATGCCCCTGGGAGCTTAAACATGTTTACATTTACTTTCTGTTTAGAATTAGGAAAAGAATTAAAAATATCACATCTATGAAAATATACATATACAGTTTGTGCCTTAATACACACGAACCGAAAATAGGATGACAGATCGTCTGTTTTTTTTTTTTTTTTTTTGCATGTCTAGTCACATATCGAAAATGGAGAGATTATTAAGTTACAAAAATTATTGTGTGACAGCATAAAAAAACCGGGCAAACATTTTCGTCCAAATAATTTTATTGCAATTTTCGTATAGTTTTTTGTCAGCCGTCAACTTTTCGACAACTTTCGACAGCCGATTCCAAATTTTCGTACAAAAACTCTCGAAGAACAAACTACAAAATGTTTCTCATACGGTAACAAAACAAATGATTTTCGTTTAATGTGTACTGTTTTCGTACAATTTTTGTACAAGAAAAACCTGAAATGAAAGACTGCGCATGATCAGAAACAATAAACAACAAAAAAAAGCCTTTGTCGTATGAGAATTTTCGTACAAACTTTTGTTCATCAGATCCGATTTTCTGTGAAACAACAAGGAAAATCGGACGATTGTTTGCCCAATTTTCTTATAGTGTGTACCCCACTTTAGACATAAACAGAGAATGAGCTCAACATTGCTGGGTTATCTGCTTTACATGGGGACTGCATTCTTATGCCCCATAAATTGTAAAATCAAATCCTTTAGCTGGCAAATGAGGCTATCAACGTATTGAACTGTCAGGCCTGGGCTTTTTAGCAGCTGTCTTCTCAGTGCTCAGGCTGCTCAGTTGTCAGATAATTACTAGCCACTCATTGTTTCCACAATGACTCACCTGGTTACCATTACCTACCTCATTATTCCACCCTACAGCCAGCTTCTTTTGGGTATTTAAAGTGCTTTGTTCATTCCTTCAGTGCCTTTGCCTGGTCTTTTTCTTCTAGTTCCTGATCCTGATCTTTGGCTTCTGACTACGCTGATTCCTGGCTCCCTGCTTGTCAGATTACCTGTTTTGGCTTTCCAACCCTGGCTTTTGTTTTTGACTACGATCCTGATTTGTAGTATTTTACTATTACATTAGAGGTGTGATTTTTAACTGTATTTTCTGTCTCTGCCTGGTTCATGGTCCCTGACATGTACCCAGGGAAGCTAATAGGGGGGAGGGACCACTAGTCCTCCTGTTGGGGGCCCGGGCACACACAGGGTCCCCAACAGCACAGAGAATCTGTGCGGTCGGGCCGAGGGGCAATTACAGAAGGAAGCCCTGTGTGGCTCTATGCAGCAGCTGGAAGCCAGTTTCTCCCCCTCCTGCCAGCTTTCAGCTGCTGCCATGAATGTATATTAAAAAAAATATATAATTAAACATTGGACATGATTGAACATGGATTTAACATGGAAAGGTTCCATTGTTACATGGAAAGATTTGGTGGCTAGGAATTGAAACAAAGTGAAGAAAATGGATCATATGTTCTCCTCATATCTAGTTTGCTAACTTGTGGGTGGCCAACCAATACTCATTTGTGGTCTCAAATGCAGAACCAAATTACTGGGCATTTTGTTCAGTCTTTTATAGCTGCTAGACATTTCTGAATGGCTGATGTAAATAGAAAGTTTGGCCAACAGAGTGAAAATACCATTTGTATACTAGTGACCTCCAACAAGCACAGTAGTTTTGCTCTAAAGGAATGAGTCTAAAAAAAAAAATGTCCTTCTTAATATCTTAAAGTGCTACTAAAGTGAAATCAGTCTGTACTCACTGTGGAACATAAGGTGTTATTCCTCCACATTGTGTAAAAAGGCTGTTTGATCTTGCATGGACAGATCCTCCTCTTTTTCTACTGACTCCAGAACAAGTCTGGATAAGACATGTCATAGCAACACTTGGTCGTGCATCGACCGATCTACCTCTCTCTCTCCTCCCCTGGGAGGTCTCCACACCTCTTCTCGAGTGCAGCGCTGGCTGGTCCGGGCACAGGCACACTCAGGTATTCACACTGTAAGGATATGGAGGTTACGGAGGAGAACCCGAAAGCCACTGCCTGGGGTTGGATGGGAAGGTTGTCAGCTTCTTCCAGCGGCGATCCAGGAGAGGGGTATCGACTTTTTTGCCGCATCTTTATATACTCAAATTTGTACTCCAATATGTGAGTTGCTTTTTTACAAGCTTTATGTCTTATTCAATAAAAAGTTTATTACATTAGGGCGGCCGTGCGCTTCTCTTCCTTCTCATTTTGTATAGATCCAGTTGTCCACCGCCCAGTGGAGAGATAGGAGAACTGCAACGTCCTGGCAGTGGAAGCTTTGTTCTTATAGGATTATCAGCCCACCATGATGTGAATTTTGGATCAGCGCATAAACTGGCGATCTTTATTGTTTTTGCTGGACAAAGCCTTTGGAGGCAGGCTACGCATGATCAGTTTGGTGTGAATTGCTAGAGGATTTTTTTTTTCTTGGAAGAGCGCATGTGATCAACACTATCCAGACAGGTCAGGGGTCCTGGATCCTGATAGGAAAGGTGAGTGCAGTATGAAAAACTCCTCCTGCAAGCTTTACCAGGAAATGATAGAAGCCACAAGATTGCTATATCCTGCTGATGAGAAAAAATATTTAGTAGTTTAAATTTACTAAAATAATTGCATTTCCATGTTCTGTGTACTGTGGGAGACCAGATATAGTGAATGCAGGGCCCTGGGTTTAGTAACACTTTAAGAAATGTAACTATATTATTCAATGGAAGAGTTGTACCCAAGTTTTAAGGATTCAGAGTGTGCCACAATTGTTTATCTTAAGTGTACGGCAAATTTTTTTATATCAGGAAATAATAAGGAAACAGAGTACAACCTAAATTGGTTCTAAAGGCTGGAGGTGTTTTACCGTCATGCATTCAATGCATGAAGGTAAAAAACCTTCTGTGTGCAGCTCTGCGTTGAAGTCTCCCCTAATACTTCCCTGAGCCTGATCTCAATCCAGCGATATGCACAAGAGCAGCTGTTCGCCTCCTATTGGCTCCCTCTGCTGTCAATCACAGCCAGTGAGGGGGCAGAGGTGGAGCTACAGATCGAGCACCGACAAATGCCCCTATAGCAAGAAGCTTGCTATGGGGGCATTTAGCAGGTTGGAGAACCCAGACCAACAGCGGGGGACCCGAGAGGAGGAGTATCAGGGCTGCTCTGTGCAAAATCATTTCACAGAGCAGGTAAGTATAACATGTTGTTTTTTACATGTTCATTTAACCCTGGTTCACACTGGTGCAGCTTTGAAATTGTGCTACCCGTCACAAAGCAAAGCTTGACAAGTAAAAACAAAACAAAGCTGACCGTGCTCTCATAAAGATGTCTAACAAGTTGAATAACCACAAATAAAGTGACAAGTAAAATAAAGTGCACAAAGTCCCACAAAATCAATTCATAGTAAACACAGAAACACAGTAAAGAAAATGACGAATCATCCGTGAACTGGTGTATAACGTATCTGGTCAGTGAGCCTAGCGTGTAGAGTAAAGCCTCTCGTACAGCACCGGCTCGGGGGTTAATGATATGGAGACAGCAGCCATAAGAGCACGGAGACGTAGGAGCCCCTGCAATCGGTCCAGTAATCCACGTGGCAGCAATCAGCAGGAGGATGTGCAGCCGACAGCCTGGTGGTAAAAAAGCTGGCACAGAGCTTGGCAGACTGAAGAAGCAGTGAAGGGTGCAGAGTCAGACGACCTGGGTTTGTAACATTCAGGTAGATCAAGCAGAAACAGCAGGCAGAAGAAGAATCCAAAAACAAGCTGAGGTCGGGGTATTAAGTAGACAAACGTAAGTCAGGAGTAAGCCAGATCAGAATCAGAGGTCAGCACAGGAAACAGGAACAGCACACAGAAGCTGCAGACAAAACAGCAACAAGTCCATACTGCAGCCAGTGTAAATAGCCCACCTGGCGCCAGCGTTAGTGACAGGCATGCGCACGTGTGTGCGCATGCATATACGTGAGTGCGCATGCATATATGCAAGTGCCCATGCGCGATCACCTTTGCACATTGCTGTAACGTTCCTGCGTTTTACGTATGATGTGGATTTTCAGCTGCAGAAATATTCCACTTCAGTAGTCATGTAGAGAAACGCTGAGACACCATTCCCAACTCTCAATGACTCATCATGTGTGGATGATCTCAATTCAGCAAGTAAATACACACACTCAATAAGATGTTTCCTAGAGTGACTTATGTATATAGTAACACATTGATGATAGGCTGAAGAGACAGGTTGGGTAGAGATGGTAGATGACAGACACTTGAAAGGAAATGTTCTTGAAAGTAAGATAGTAGCAGATGGGATGCAGATAGGTTTAGCAATCATGTATGGTAGTAGATGACAGAGTAGCAGGTGGACATACAAGAGAGATCAACCCAGTGCAAGAACAGGTGGTAGTAGGCTCAAGAGCTAGCAATCTTAGATAATGCAGATGTAGTAATAGTCCTTAGTATGCAGAGCTAGATAGTGTAAGCTTTAGTATAAAGGTTATAGAGGTTTCCCCTGTGGGGTACTTATCACTAATAGCAATGTAGCAGAGGAGAGGTTCGGCAAGAGCGGATTATCCGGTAGCGGGATACAGGGATCAGCGCAGCGTGGTTCCGACAGCGAGGTATGCTTGCAAGCATGAGAGCTTCAAGACAGGTTAGCATCAAGGCACAAAGCAGTTTGAACGAACACATGTGATTGAGAGCCGGCGATCTAAATAGCCATCCAGTCCGGCGCTCAGTGATGACAGCATCAGTCTTAAAGGTGTATGCGCACCTTACCAAAAGAGAATGGTGGGGCGCATACACTTATGAAAGAGTAATTAGGGTACCCAAAGGTACCAGAACATTACAATTGCATGGTCCACAACTATGAAATTTGATTGAACAGTTGCTGGCTCGCGCATGCGCGTATATATGCGCCGCAAACCCTCACCTGTACAAGCATGTCTTCCCTGACATGGTGTGTTTCCTCTCCACCAACATTCATATGTGCATCACACTCACCAGACGGGATTGACCCCCATTACAGGTAGTCAAAACCAGCATGAATAGTAGTTCCTACTTGTAGAGAGACCAATCCGGGAGAGCCTGTGAATGGCGTTATTCCTGTATGTCTAAATAGTCATGGTAACTCATGTGGAGGTAAAAGAGAGAAGCCACTCATAGTGCAGTATGTACAAGTAAAATTTATTAAAAAGGTTGAAAACACACTTACTTATCGGTAAGTAATCTCGAGCATGATCATAAACCAGGGGATGCCGAAATGTGTTCCACCTGCATTCCAGGAAGCGGAAGTGGCGTTTCACATTCAGTCCTACCTTATGTGTTTTGTCCCCTCTACATGGGTTGCCATGAGTATTTGCACATTCAGGAATACTGCCATTGACAGGCTCTCCCGGATTTGCCTCTCTACAAGTGGGAACTTCTATCCACGCTGGTAATGGGGGTAAATACTGTCTGGTGAGTGTGATGCACATATGAAGGTTGGTGGAGAGGAGACACACCAGGTCACGGGTAATTCGCAATTTTGGGCGATTGGATGCTATTATTCACTTATGGGACTGTGTTCACTATGAATTGATTTTTGTGGGACTTTGTGCACTTTGATTCACTTGTCACTTTATTTGTGGTTATTTAACTTGTTAGACATCTTTATTGAGAGCACGGTCAATCTCATTTTGCTTTTAGCTGACGGAATCTGCAGAATTTGTAATAGTAAATGAGCTGAATTTCTATGTTTTGCATTTAAATTAATTGCTTATCTTGCATGCAAAGTTTGAGGTGCAGTTGTTTAATGCCACTTTGATTACATAACTCCTAATTGTTGTATTGTTTACAGCACTGAATAATTTAAAGCTCATTAGCTGTTAATTACAACAAGTGTTGATACGTGACAGTAATGAGACCTTATTTGAACAAAGTTGAACACAACCAATTATTTCAACAGTTGTATTCTTCTGTAAATCGAGTCTTTATTATCTTTACCAAAACATGATTTAGCAAATTGAATTTTCATTATGATGCCTCTTTATTTTATATCAGATGTGTATCAGAACATCCTTTTCCATAACTATGGCCACTCAAAAGTCTGGCTATAGACATAAAAGGCTAAGTCAAGCATGCCTGTTTATACCGAAGCACTTCTAAAAAAATGATCATTCACACTACATGCATCATCTGACCTTCATCTTATATTTACAAGGAAGTGGAATATATTTCTACCATATGAGCTTGTAGGCACACAACCTTTGGCACCCAAAGCAACAAATCTCTGTTAGGACATCTTTTTTATGTAGAAAATTTTATTTTCTTGTTGGCCCTAATTTTTATATATTATCACAATGTGTTAAAAAGTTAACATGTCACTGATTTTCTGTCAATGATAAGAAAGAGTGTGATCGATAACTGTTCAGAAAAAACAACAGTTCCTAATGGTAAATTTAGCCCTAATTGCTTCTGAATATGTATGGAGCGGATTTGTCTCTTTCTGCCCACTGAGCTTTCTGCTGTATTAAATGGGGCTTGAGGAATGCCACTACCATTATCTCTTCTTTCTATATGGCTCTGTTTGTTTTGGACTGAAAACCTTTCCATTATCTGAATTATCTGCTTTCATAACTATGTTTTTCTTCTTTTGTTTTCACATTGCTAATGAATTATTCTGGATGATCAGTACTAGGTGTTTCTATTGCTAATAATAGATTTAGATTGTTCTTTGGAATAATGATAGGGTGCATGGAATACATTGTGTTGATTATTGTTGGGTACTTTATTTTTTCTGTCATATAAATGATGTAAACATTTTTTTGGTCTTACACTGTTAAATTACTTTTTAATAATGATTTATATTTTTTCCATAAATTTTTTTTTAACAATCCTTGTTTCAACGCACTACACACTATTGTTTACGCACACGCACGCGCACACATACACACGCACACACACACACACACACACACACACACAGTGGGCCAAAAGTAGGTAAACATTACCTTTACATTATACGTTATTATAAATTATTTCTTATAATAGGGCCCTTCCTCATTTTGCTTTTTCGATACAGAGTTCGCTTGATAACACTTCACAGTGTTGGATTAGCCTACTGTGGCAGCATTGACTGGGTGCCACATTCAAGCAACCTGACAAATATATTCTTCACTTTGGGGGCATAGTAAAGGATGAAGGATGTGAACTCCACACAGTGGACAAGTTGAAGAAGTTCATCTCACAAGCATTTACTATTTTGATGCTAACCAGAATTTGCATGTTGATGTGTGTCACAGTGATGTGGATAGGAACCAGGAATGTTTAAACATTGGGGGTTGATTTACTAAAACTTGAGCGTGCAAAATCTGATGTAGCTCTGCACAGAAACCAATTAGCTTCCAGGCTTTTTTTGTCAAAGCTTAATTGAACAAGCTAAAGTTAGCTGCACCAGATTTTGCACTCTTCACTTTTATTAAATCAACTCGATTGCTGGTGGACATGTTGAGCACCAATACAAAAAAATGGCAACCATTCCAATATATAACTGGTCTTTACAGCAAGGAGCACATGGAAGGGTAACGCATGTCAAAAACAACAAAAAAAATCCCAGCTCACTTACCAGCCAGCCTGAAACAAACCAAATAGTCCTGTCTAACAGTTCATGTTATAATAGAGGTTTAGTTTGTGCACATTTGCAAATACATGCGTAAGCTGCAGGGCCACATCATGGCACCCTAGTGTACTGCAATAGTAACTGTATACATTTTGATAGTCTCCAAAGTTGGAGCACATATATAATAATGGATAGATTAAGGACAGGTATTCCTGGGGGGGAACCCACCCCTCCTTAAAGGTATAGGGACCCAATGAACACCCAGCAAGAACACAATGGCAGCAAAGGTATCCAGTGTGTCCCATCACCAATTAACCAACAGCATAAACAAATGGCAAGCACCCAAACCTATAACTGGCCTTTACAGCAAGAAACATATGGAAGGGCGACACATGTCAAAAAACAACAAAGCAGAAATCGTCTCTGAATGCATCATCTCTGGAAGAATTACAGGTAGCAGTAGCAACCTCCCTCAAGGTAAAAGTTCCTGGGAGCTATGGGTTGCACATCGAAAATGATAAAATCTTTAGTAATGCACCTCTCCCAGAGTTATTATCTATAATAATAGAAGCTAAAGGGCAGGGCAAACTCCCTCAATCTATGTATAAAGCAATTTTTGTGGTGTTACTGAGAGCAAGGAAGGATTCAATGGTAGTAGATTCTTATAGATCAATTTATCTGTTGACGACAGATCTTAAAGTGGAGTTTCACCCATTTTAGTAACTTTAGATGTATGTAATCCCCTTTAAAACGACTTTTACCAATGGAAACTTTTTTTTTTTCTGCTAGTAAATACCGTATTTTCTTCTTTATTCATCCTCTCCTCGCTTCGGCGTCCGATCGGTGATTACGTCATTCGGCGATTCGCAGGGGGTGCTGGGATGTATTCCATGGCATGAAATCTCGCATTATTATACAGGAGCTGAGCTGTACTGTATGTATTGAGGCCGTACTCTGCCCCACCTCCGCCCCGCCTCCTCTCAGTGAGCTCAGTGAGGATATAATGCTTTCAGTCCTCGCTCACTGAGAGGAGGCAGGGTGGAGGCGGGGCAGAGCACGGCCTCAATACAATACATACAGTACAGCTCACTGAGAGGAGGCGGGGCAGAGGCGAGGCAGAGTACGGCATCAATACATACAGTACAGCTCAGCTCCTGTGTAATAATGCGAGATTTAATGCCATGGAATACATCCCAGCACCCCATGCGAATCGTCGAATGATGTTATCGCCGATCAGACCCGGAAGTGAGGAGAGGATGAATAAAGAAGAAGAAAATACAGTATTTACTAGCAAAAAAAAATTGATTCCATTGGTAAAAGTTGTAATCCAAGTTGTAATCCAAGTTATTAAAAATGGGTGGAACTCCACTTTAAAATTTTGGCTAAGGCACTGGTTACCTGCCTGTCTCAAGTTTTTACAAAGCTTGTGCATCCAGATCAATCAGGATTTATTCCTGATCGGTTGACAGCGGTTAATATACATAGACTGTATCCTATATTTCATATTCCACCTAGTAATTTTGATAACAGAGCTATTTTGTCTTTAGATGCTGTCAAGGCATTTGATAGTATGGAGTGGGATTATTTATGGAAGGTTTTGGAGAAAATTTAACCTAAGAGAGGAATTTATTACATGGGTTAAATTGTTATATCAAGCCCCAACAGCCCGCCTTAGAATCAACAATACTTTATCTACCCTATTTAGATTAAGGAGAGGCACTAGGCAGGGATGCCAGCTGTCTTCCCTAATATTTGATTTGGCATTGAAGCCACTGGCTGTAGCTATTCAGAGTGATTCTCGAATAGTGGGATTTTGGAGAGGCGAGACGGAGAAGAAATTGGCATTGTATGTAGACGATGCATTATTATTTTTGGGGAATACAGCTATATCTATAGAAGGCCTAATGTCTCTTATTAATACCTTTTGGATATTTTTCATATATATTTGAATATAAATATTATATATGTATTATATATTTGGATATAAATTGGAATAAGTCTGTTCTCTTGCCAGTTGACCCTCTCAGAGATATCTTCCCTCCAATTGCTTCTCAGATAAAGGTGGTAAAAACATTTGTATACTTCGGAATAGCAATGCTTCAGGCTAGCTCTAGGTATGCAGATGTAAATTTTAACCCACTGATCATTAATTTTAAACATAAAACTATAAGTTATTGTAAATTACTGCTTTCATTACTAGGGAGGGTTAACCTTATTAAAATGGTATAGATGCCACAATTATTATATGCCTTACATAAAGCTCTGGAGGAGCTCCATATGTTTCTTTTTAAATGGCTGGACACTATACTCTATAATATACTATAAAATGAATTAGAAATATTGTGGAAAGCTAAGGAGAATGGGGGCTGGTCATTTCAAACCCATTCCTATATTTGTTGTCAGTGCAGCTCCAATAATTAGCGGGTTGGGAGGAAGACACGATTGGGTTCACCCAATTAGGAAGACACTGTCTGCACTATTTCTATGGTAAAAAATTGGTAGATTGTTTAGAGGTGGGAGAATTTAGATAAACCAGTCAATTACCCACTTAAACTATGATAGACAAGGTCTGGAATAGGATTAAAGATCATTGCCAGTATAAGGGGTATACTGATTACACCCACATTTTTCAGAACTTCAATTTTCAGGAGCTATAAAAAATGCAAGGATTTAATCAATGATCAGAAAGAGGCCTTGTGTATATCACACAAAGGGATGTTGGGATGCTGGTGCATATGATGTGGAGTTGTCCTAAGCTGGTTAGATACTGGACTTGTATATTGGACACTATTAATAATGTGTTTAGAGTTAATATTCCGATGGAACCCAAGATATGTGTATTGGGATCCCTGGACAGAGAAGTTTATACTCCTTTATGGGAATCCTTTGTCTACTATTTATAGCAAGAAAATTGATAATGCAGAAATGGATCTCTACAGCTCCCCCAAACAACTCTCTATAGGTAAAAACAGTAAAAGAAGTCTTACAAAGTGAATATATGGTTTATCAACATAGGGGGAGTCCAGGTAAATAAAAAAAAAAAACTGTGATCCAACTGGCTGGACATACCAGGATTAACTCCGGTACAATTAGTTAGGGACAGGTTGCTGGGGCGAAACACATAATTGGATATTCTTGTTTTTTTGTTTATTTTTTTTTTTTTTGTGGCAGATATATTGTGGGTAGTACACTAGTAGTTGAGGGATTAAAGATAGTGGAAATTAATGGATATAAATTATGGGGTTGTCACATATATAAATAGAGGTGAAAGGATATATTGCACTTGGAAAGTTGAAAAATCAATTATTAAGTATAACTAAATAAGTAAAAGGAATTTTGGGAAAAATGTGGAGAATCTCTTCACATTTGGGTAGTCTTAAAAAAATGGTGTATTTAAATAATGGGAGAAACAAAATAAGTATTTGTTATATATAATATGATTAAAGATGTTTGAAAAAATAGGGTTTTAAGAGGGCGAATGGAGTCTATGTCTGTTGATAAAGATATATGTATATATTGTAGGCTAATCAAATATTTTAAAACTAAGAAAACTGGAGTCAAAAGTTTGGTCAATGTGAATTGTGTGTATGTTTTGTCAAAATGGAAAAGAAAAAGAGAGATTTTTTTGAAAACTCTGTTTATTGAATTTTAACCGATCCCCGACTGGCCACCACCTATTTACTGCGGCAATGTGGCTCTGCTGTGCAAATCGATGTAGGTCTACGTCGGTCACCAGCAGGCAGGTAGGGGGCGAGCGTGCGCCATTGGCGACATGCTCCCACCCCCACTTGGCAGCGGGGAAGCCAATGCACAGGTCAGGCAGCTCTGATTGCCGTCTGACACCCGCGATCCTTCCCCGCTGAGAGAGAAGAACGGTCAACTGTTGTAAACACAGCTGACTGTTCTTCTCCCAGGAATGATCATATAGCCCCTGTGATCCTTCTATATAGGATCACATGTCTCTATGATAATTTCAGAAGCCAAGCCCCCCCACAGTTAGAATCACTCACCTAGGCTCACATTTAACCCCTTGATCACCCACAATGTTAAGCCCTTCCCTGCCAGTGTCATTATTACAGTAACAGTGCATATTTATAGTACTGATTACTGTAATAATGCCACTGGTCCCCCCAAAAGTGTCAAAAATGTCAGTTAGGGGTCCAATCTGTCCGCTGCAATGTCACAGTCCCACTAAAAATCGCAGATCGCTGCCATCACTAGTAAAAAAAAAAAAAACAATAAAAATGACATAAATCTTTCCCGTAGTTAGTAGACGTGATAACTTTTGCGAAAACCAAAATATGCTTATTGCTATTTTTTTTTACCATAAATATGTAGCAGAAAACAAATTGGACTAAAATGTTAAAAAAAATTTAATTTAAATTTTTTTTCTTTTTGAGAATGTTATATAGCAAAATGTGAAAAATATAGGTTTTTTTTCAGAATTGTCACTCTTTTTTTGTTTATAGCGCAAAAAAATAAAAATTGCACAGGTGATCAAATACCACCAAAAGAAAGCTCTATTTGTGGGAAAAAAAGGACATAAATTTTATTTAAGTACAATGATATTGAGTGCTACCTTCCTAGTAATCAATGCACATAAAAGTCTAAGCTAAGCCAAGGTTCCATATTTCCAAACTATACACAGTACCCACAAAAGTCAAAATAATTTAGGCATCAAAAATAGGAAAAATACAAATATAAAACAGTATTACATAAAACCATCATATGATGGAACGAGGCTGAAATAAAATATTTTTTGAAACTCTTATTTGTTGCACCACCGAAAACACCCATGTTACATCAATGCAGATTGTTTATCTATGAGGACATAAAGAACAAAGGTGAAAATCATCAAATTTACATAAGTCTAAGAAATAAGGCATGGAAGGTAAAAAGCATATTCATAGATATAATTCATAATAAATACTCATGCATAAATCATAGCACTTACTTACAGAGTCAACTAAATAAGTATAGACAATCAACCCAAAGCAAATATTGCTATATTCGTAGATTGCCCACACAGAGACCCACACAGCGAATAAAGGGAACACAAGGAGCACCAGGAGTCCCCCTTGTTACAATGATTATCCAAATGACAAAAAAAACATTAGACTCTGACTCTGACTCCGACTGCTCCAACTAAGGTACGTGACATATCACAGTCTATTACAGTGATCAGGTGACAGGGAAATGAGCCTCCCATTTCCTGATCGTCAGTTCGGGAATGGGATCTCTCATTGAGAGTTTGGTTTCTGTGCTGAGTGCACTGTGCATAGTTAGAACTAATAATGAGATTTTCACACATACGGTCCATTCAGTTCATCAGTTCAGTCACGTCAAAATGTATTGTTTTTTCATCGATTTTTCACCGATTTTTCATCCATTTTTTCATCCTTTTTTCATCAGTTGTCATCCGTTTTTCGCCAGTTGTTATCCGTTTTTCATCCGTTTTTCATCAGTTGCTATCTGTTTTTCATCCGTTGTCATCCACTTTTCATCTGTTGTCATCCGTTTTTCATCTGTTGTCATCCGTTTTCATCCGTTGTCATCCGTTTTTCATCCGTTGTCATCCGTTTTTCGTCCGATCTGTTTTTTTGACGGATGAAAAATAGGGTATTCATACATTAAAAAAAAACGGACATTGAAGGAAGTGGATGAAAACGGATGTTAACTGATGATCATCTGTTGTCATCCGTTTTTACATAGAGATACATTGATGTCCGTTTTTCATCCATCAACGGATGGATGAAAAATGGACAAATGTGTGAAAGGGGCCTAACAGGTAAGATGTGAACCTAGGAATGGAGGCTTATTCCCACCCAAAGCTCTACAAAGCCTCCAGGCTTCAGTAACCAGAACAAGATATATTAAGTCTCAGAGAAAACACAAGTTGTCATAAACCCTGGAGCTCCTCACCATGTGAAAGTGAGAAATCTTGGTGACCTATGTACACCATCCCTAATCATTTCAGTTAGAGCCTTTGAATACAAACGAGAAGGTTTTGGCCAGTTTGTTAATCCACCCAAACTTCCAGCTGAAGCACCCGGAAGTCATTTATTTTGGGATGGACTGGCAATATCAATATTTACAATGTGAAACAAGCCAGCAGATATTCCAGGTGACATAATGTACCAAATATGGTCATGACTCATGACACATTTAATTTATCAAAGACAGCACTCAGCATACCTGGCGAGTTTGTTGACATTCAGCAACAAACTGGCTGAACTTGGTTCTGGTCAAAGAGCTGCCATTTGTCACGAGAATGTGATGGGAGAAGATGTTTGTTTGTTTTGGTTCATCAGGGAGTTGTCTATTGTTATCAATGTTGTACCTACATTGCTGGGCAATGTGAATGACATTGGATTTACATCATGTTTCCTAATTTTTTTGTTATACGTTGTCAAAAAAGCATTATCTTCCTGGCCCAATGGAGGTTCACTCTTTAGTGTGGATTGAGAAATCTTTTGATTCCTCAGGTTGAACAAGAGAAATCTAAAAGCCTAAGGCCAGTCTGCAAGGATAAAGGGTGTCAATGGGAGATTAGACCAGAAAGTAGCATGTCAGCATGTATGCACATGATCCAGGGCATCTAATTTTTTGGGAAATTTGCAGTATCATATGCTGGATAATTTTTAAGTAATCATAAAGCTCTTGTTTGTCTTTCGTTAAATCAATTTGCCTTATTCTACACTTTGGCAATTAGTCACTTAGCTGCAAGTAAGATGAAGTTAGCTGGGAATGTGTCAGGCTGCCTGGATGTGAGGAGCAATTTGTGAAAGTTCTGTCTTTGCTAGTGGACCCTGCTGTTTCAGAGCCATTGACACTCTTCCTCTGACAGCACCAGTACTCTCAAACCCACCCATACCAATTACCCTTTAAAATTATCCAGGCTACCCTCAGGAGCACAGAGGAAAATCTGCTTGTGTATGTGTGGTTCCAGAGCCATGATGTTTAACCTGGACAGTGTGGTTCACTCAAGCAGCTGCTGGCAAACTTGGGCATGGTGAGTCCCTGCACAGGTCCAACAATCCTGAATCCTTGCATGATTCACAAATAGCCTCTTGTGGTGATTGGGAGGGGGATCAGAGCAGCAGCACACAGGAAGATGCAGAGCCAACCCTTAAACTAGTAATAGATATTATTTACTAGTGCCAGATAAACAGTTAGCATGTATTTGTGTCACTTCTCAAACACGGCATGCAACAAAAATGAGGCAAAAGGTGTCTAATGCTGAGCAGAAAATCAGTGAATTAGAGGACACAGTTGACCCTCTATCTGCTGTTTTTTGTACAGTTTAGCAGAATGTTTCAGAACATACTGCAGAGCTGTAGAAGTTGGAGACTCATCTCCACAAGAATAACTTTTGCTTTCAACCATGCAACTGATGGGGGTTTCTAGCAATCATGGCATGCAACAATCAAACTCAGCAGTAAAACTGTAAGTCACACCCCAATTATGTCAGATCATATCTAAATTTATCTAAGCATACTGTAGTCCAGCTTAGGACTGTCTCTCTTTTAGGGATGATCGAACGGTTCGGGTCAACCATCGGTTCGACCCGAACATTGACTGTTCGAGGTCCGACCGAATTTAGAACTTTTTGCTGAAAAAGTTCGGAATTCGGCAACCAGAACCGACCAAAATGCAATGGGACAGGAAATGGGATTTAAAAGCCCATGATTGGACCAGAACCATTAGTAAAAGCCAATTGAGGGGGCAGGAGAATGCTAGGAATGTGATTGGAGTGACTAGGGGGTCCAGAGGCCAATCATTAGTGAATATGCCCCCCAGTATATAAGATAGCCCCGCCAAATTCCTAGCGTTTTAATACAGGGACATGGAAGAGAGTGGAAGCAGTTCTGTTACTTCTGCTTCAAAAGTGTCATTTAGCAATTATTAGTGTGAGGAAAGGGATATCTAGTGTAGTTAGGGTGCTATTTTCCACTATAGTTAGCTTCAAAAATCTAGTTTCTGTAGGGAAAGTGTTAAGTGCCAGGGTGACTGTAGTGTAGGGTTAACTGACTCTGACTGCTATGGCAGGGTGACCAAACCCTTCCATTTCAGGGTGACCGCTATAGAGAAAAGATCGTTTCTCTTAGGTTACTTATAGAACAGCGATATGGCTTCTCTCCGGTCAGCCTGCTTTTTGCTGCAGGCGTTTATTGGGCTTTTTTGAGGACATGTTTGGAGTCAGGCATGACATATGAACTTGTGTATAGGGGTATATATACACACACATGTATGTATATATACACCTACACACAGTGGTGGGATTCAGTCGGTTCGCACCGGTTCCATAGAACCGGTTGCTAACTTTCTGCAAGTTCGCAGAACTGGCTGAATCCCTCTGCGCGTCTGAGGACGCGCAGGACAATTGAATGTCCCGCACTCGGGCAGACGTGGCGCCACGGCCCGCCCATTCTGTGACAATAGCGAATGAGAATTCGCTATTGTCACATGATCCTCCTCCTGGCCAATCAGGGAGCGGGTCCTCCCGCTTCCTGATTGGCCGAAAGACAAACATCGTGCCGTTGGACGAGATGGAGGCTCCGCGGGAGGACTCGGAGACGCGGGGAGCCGACTGCGAGACCGTCCGTGAGGTAAGTGCATGGGTCTCGCGGGGGGGGGGGGGATCGCTGGCACTCTGCAATTGGGGGCAATGTTGTGGCTGGCACTCTGCAATTGGGGGCAATGTTGTGGCTGGCGCTCTGCAATTGGGGGCAATGTTGTGGCTGGCGCTATGCAATTGGGGGCAATGTTGTGGCTGGCGCTCTGCAATTGGGGGCAATGTTGTGGCTGGCGCTCTGCAATTGGGGGCAATGTTGTGGCTGGCACTCTGCAATTGGGGGCAATGTTGTGGCTGGCACTCTGCAATTGGGGGCAATGTTGTGGCTGGCGCTATGCAATTGGGGGCAATGTTGTGCCTGGCACTCTGCAATTGTGGGCAATGTTGTGGCTGGCGCTCTGCAATTGGGTGCAATGCTGTGGCTGGCACTCTGCAATTGGGGGCAATGTTGTGGCTGGCACTCTGCATTTGAGGGCAATGTTGTGGCTGGCACTCTGCAATCATTGGGGGCAATGCTGTGGCTGGCACTCTGCAATCATTGGGGGCAATGCTGTGGCTGGCACTTTGCAATCATTGGGGGCAATGCTGTGGCTGGCACTCTGCAATCATTAGGGGCAATGTTGTGGCTGGCACTCTGCAATCATTGGGGGCAATGCTGTGGCTGGCACTCTGCAATCATTGGGGGCAATGCTGTGGCTGGCACTCTGCAATCATTGGGGGCAATGCTGTGGCTGGCACTCTGCAATCATTGGGGGCAATGCTGTGGTCACTGTGCATTGAAAGGGGGGCACGCTGGTCTCTCTGCATTGAAAGGGGGGCACGCTGGTCACTGTGCATTGAAAGGGGGGCACGCAGCGCTGGTCACTGTGCATTGAAAGGGGGCACGCAGCGCTGGTCACTGTGCATTGAAAGGGGGCACGCTGGTCTCTCTGCATTGAAAGGGGGGCACGCTGGTCACTGTGCATTGAAAGGGGGCACGCTGGTCACTGTGCATTGAAAGGGGGCACGCTGGTCTCTCTGCATTGAAAGGGGGGCACGCTGGTCACTGTGCATTAAAGGGGGCATGTACACTGGTCACTGTGCATTGAAAGGGGGCACGCTGGTCACTGTGCATTGAAAGGGGGCACGCTGGTCAATGTGCATTGAAAGGGGGCACGCTGGTCTCTCTGCATTGAAAGGGGGAACGCTGGTCACTGTGCATTGAAAGGGGGCACGCTGGTCACTGTGCATTGAAAGGGGGAACGCTGGTCACTGTGCATTGAAAGGGGGCACGCTGGTCATTCTGCTGGGAAAGTCGGAACTGGTTACTAAAATTTTTGAATCCCACCACTGCCTACACATATATAGGTGTGAAAAGAGCAGAACACAATGCTTGCGCTAATGAAATAATTAACAGGCATATGGCTCCGCTCCTATCACACCTATATATGTGTATGTGTATAATACATATAAGTGTGTGTGTATATATACCCCTATACAGAAGTTCAGATGATTTGCCTGCCTCCAAAGACCCCTCATTAGCCCAAGCATAGTGTTCTGCTATTTTCACACCTATATATGTGTAGGTGTATATATACATACATGTGTGTGTATATATACCCCTATACAAAAGTTCAGATGTCATGCCTGACTCCAAAGACCCCCAAAAAAATGCCCCAAAAAAACGCCTGCAATAACACACCTGGGCGTTTTTTTTTTTTGGCACAGGCGTTTTTTTGGGCATTTTTTTGGGGTCTTTGGAGGCAGGCAAAACATCTGAACTTCTGTATAGGGGTATATATACGCACACATGTATGTATATATACACATATATAGGTGTGATAGGAGTGGAGCCACACCTATATATTTGTATGTGTACATATACATATAAGTGTGTGTGTATATATACCCCTACACAGAAGTTCAGATGTTTTACCTGCCTCCAAAAACCCACAAAAAATGCCCAAAAAAACAACTGCGCCAAAAAAAAAACGCCCAGACCGTCCGTGAGGTAAGTGCATGAGTCTCGCGGGGGGGGGATCGCTGGCACTCTGCAATTGGGGGCAATGTTGTGGCTGGCACTCTGCAATTGGGGGCAATGTTGTGGCTGGCGCTCTGCAATTGGGGGCAATGTTGTGGCTGGCGCTATGCAATTGGGGGCAATGTTGTGGCTGGCGCTCTGCAATTGGGGGCAATGTTGTGGCTGGCGCTCTGCAATTGGGGGCAATGTTGTGGCTGGCACTCTGCAATTGGGGGCAATGTTGTGGCTGGCACTCTGCAATTGGGGGCAATGTTGTGGCTGGCACTCTGCAATTGGGGGCAATGTTGTGGCTGGCGCTATGCAATTGGGGGCAATGTTGTGCCTGGCACTCTGCAATTGGGGGCAATGTTGTGGCTGGCGCTCTGCAATTGGGTGCAATGCTGTGGCTGGCACTCTGCAATTGGGGGCAATGTTGTGGCTGGCACTCTGCAATTGGGGGCAATGTTGTGGCTGGCACTCTGCAATCATTGGGGGCAATGCTGTGGCTGGCACTCTGCAATCATTGGGGGCAATGCTGTGGCTGGCACTTTGCAATCATTGGGGGCAATGCTGTGGCTGGCACTCTGCAATCATTAGGGGCAATGTTGTGGCTGGCACTCTGCAATCATTGGGGGCAATGCTGTGGCTGGCACTCTGCAATCATTGGGGGCAATGCTGTGGCTGGCACTCTGCAATCATTGGGGGCAATGCTGTGGCTGGCACTCTGCAATCATTGGGGGCAATGCTGTGGTCACTGTGCATTGAAAGGGGGGCACGCTGGTCTCTCTGCATTGAAAGGGGGGCACGCTGGTCACTGTGCATTGAAAGGGGGGCACGCAGCGCTGGTCACTGTGCATTGAAAGGGGGGCACGCAGCGCTGGTCACTGTGCATTGAAAGGGGGCACGCTGGTCTCTCTGCATTGAAAGGGGGGCACGCTGGTCACTGTGCATTGAAAGGGGGGCACGCTGGTCACTGTGCATTGAAAGGGGGCACGCTGGTCTCTCTGCATTGAAAGGGGGGCACGCTGGTCACTGTGCATTAAAGGGGGCATGTACACTGGTCACTGTGCATTGAAAGGGGGCACGCTGGTCACTGTGCATTGAAAGGGGGCACGCTGGTCAATGTGCATTGAAAGGGGGCACGCTGGTCTCTCTGCATTGAAAGGGGGAACGCTGGTCACTGTGCATTGAAAGGGGGCACGCTGGTCACTGTGCATTGAAAGGGGGAACGCTGGTCACTGTGCATTGAAAGGGGGCACGCTGGTCATTCTGCTGGGAAAGTCGGAACTGGTTACTAAAATTTTTGAATCCCACCACTGCCTACACATATATAGGTGTGAAAAGAGCAGAACACAATGCTTGCGCTAATGAAATAATTAACAGGCATATGGCTCCGCTCCTATCACACCTATACATACAAAAATCGAAATAAGCGTATTTTGATTGGTTTGCGCAAAAGTTATTGCGTTTACTAACAAAGGGAAAGATTTCTGTCATTTTTGGTGGGTTTTTTTTAACGCGTAATGGCGGCGATCTGCGATTTTTTTTGCGGGACTGCGACATTGCGGCGGACAGATCGGACCCTTGACTGACATTTTTGACACTTTTGGGGGTACCAGTGACATTACTGCAGTAATCAGTGCTATATATATGCACTGTTACTGTAAAAATGACACTGGCAGGGAAGGGGTTAATTTTATTGGAGAGGGAGGGGTTAATGTATGCCTGGTGCTTACTGACGTGTAGGGGGGGAGGTGACTGAGTGAGTCATGGACAGATCGGATGTCCAGCTATGCTGAACACTCCAATCTGTCACTCCCTGTCACTATGGAGATCCGCCCGCTTGTGTTTAAACAGGCGGGCGGATCTCCACACTAGATCCCCGGCGATCGGGGCAGAGCAGCGGCGATCGCCGCTGCTCCTCCCCTGGCCCGACTCCCGCTGTGAATGAAAACAGCGGGAGCGAGCCTCCGGCGGCGCGCAAGCGCCGCCCAGAAGGCGGGGTGTCTGACGACGTAGTACTACGTCGTCAGACGATAACGAGCCACTCTGCCGCTGTAATATTACTGTGGGCGGTGGTAAAGCGGTTAATGTACGTTCGTATTGGCATTTTGGTCATGAGCGAGGTATTTATATACATATCTGCAGGAAGTGTCATAAGATTATACCCTTCTAGAGGTCAATTTTTTATATTTATAATAAAATTTATAATGAGTCCTTGACACCCATTGCTTTACTCTTCATATTGGCTGGTTCGGAAGCCTCTCAAAAAAGATAATAAATAAAACCAATGAGCTGCTATGGGAATAACTTGTGCACTAAGTGATGAATGGGAAACTGCTGCTACCACCAAACAAGTGCTCAATCACTTAAAAAACAAAGTATAAAAAGTGGTCAAGTGGTGCGCTGTTCACAAATAAATTCAATAAAACTGCAATAAATAAAAATTCCAACACACATCAAAAAACAATCTCCTTAAAGGGATTGTAAAGGCAGAAGGTTTTTTTTCATCTTAATGCTAAAGATAAGAACACCTTCTGTGTGCAGCAGCCCCATCAGCCCCCCCCCCCCACCCAATACTTACCTGAGCCCATCTTTATCCAGCGATGTTTACAGGTGTTTCTTAGCTGCCCTGGGACTCCCCTCCTCATTGGCTAAGACAGCAGTGCAGCCTGGGGTGGCGCGATTGGCTCCTGCTGCTGTCAATCAAAGTCAGTTAGCCAATCAAGAGAAAGAGAGGGTGAGGCTGGGTCACGGAGCTGAGACTCGGCTCGGGTGCCCCAACAGCAAGCTGCTTGCTGTGGGGGCACTCAAAAGGAGGGAGGGGCCAGGAGCACAGAAGAGGGACCCAAAAAGAGAAGGATCTGGGCCACTCTGTGCAAAACCAACTGCACAGAGCGGGTAAGTATAACATGTTGTTATTTAAAAAAAAGGGACTTTACAATCACTTTAAATTATGCAATAATCCTAGTGTTACATGCAACAGATTAAAAAAAACAATGGTGAAATATTAATGGAAATTAAAGAGTGTAAAAAACATTTGTGGTGAAGTGCTAGTTGCAAAAACCATCCAAACAGAAAAAAACAGCAATAAGAGTCTTTCGCTTCCAAGTGCTTAAGAGGATGGCACTATTTTTAAACAAATTGTTCATAAGTCCACCGTGGTAAAGTGCACAACTCAAAACACAATCTTTACTCCCCAGTGTTTATATGTGTGATTACTCCACTTTAAACTCCAGCCACCAGCAACCAGCGCTTCTTCTTCAACCCCGCCCATCTCCCAGCATCCACTGGACCGCCCTTCAATCCAGCTCTGGGGGAATCCCTGTCTGTAGTGGCTCTGCCCCCCTGGCCTGGTCCAGCTCTCTCCCCGCCCAGTCTGGGTTACGTGGCAGCGCTGCTGTCAGCAGCAAATCGGCGGCGGACATATTACACGCCGGCCTGTGTGTGCGGGGAGCGGAATGGAGTGAGAGGAACGGCGTAGAGGCCCCAGCCTCTGTTCCTGTACTACACAGACATACTGCAGGCCTGCTAAGTACGTTTACCGGGCTGCATGATTAAGAGGACTTTGGGACCTAAGGCTGACTCCACGTGAGAGGAGGTTTATTGTGCACGCTAGATTGACCTCTGTAATGGGGGTCTGTCAGATCCGGTAATAGGCTTGAACACCTGGTGATTGCTGGTGGTGGCTTCTCGATTCACAGTTATATTGGAATTACGATAACACCTGATTCCCTATCTATTATTGTGTGTGGACTTCATGTGAACTGTTTTCCACCTTAATATCTGTGGACTTTAAGAGATTGGTTCACTTCACTTTAAAAAGCGCTGCATGTTTATATAAGGTTTATTTGTATCCACAATTCAGGAACGGTGCGAGCTGCTTTTTTTGCTTTATATAGTTTGTCTATTAGGATCAGCACAGTATATTGCCCTCAATCACCTCTAGGTGCAATGCACGCTCATCTTCATGCTATAACCTAAAAGGCCAACATAAGTGGTTTGGTTATTCAATAGGATTGTTCCACTGTATATCCCTGTGGTCCTCCTCTGCCTATGGTGGATACCTCCAAAGAAATGCAATCATTAGTTATGGTGGTGGCTGCATTCATTTTCCTTTTTCTAGGCTTTTCTCATCCCTGTAAAAATGAATCTGACCCAGTGGCAGCTGGTGCATTGGAGGCGCAGGGGCACCGCCCCACCATCCATGCGTCTGGTCCCCTAATCTACATACAGGGCGCCGGACGCATGGATTCCAATGGGGTTTTTTTTTTTTTGAAGCATGTGATTAGAGCCAGAGGCTATATTAGGCTTCAAAAAAGGGTGGGCTCGGGGTGCAGAGCACTGTGCCCTGAGCCCACCCAGTTGTGTGACAATAGCGAATGAATATTCACTATTCCCATACTGATTCTCCTGCTAGCCAATCAGGAAGCGGGTCCTGAGGTCCTGGGTCCAGAGGAGGGAGGAGACTGAGGGGGTAGCCGCCGCCACCGCCGCTGCCTCCCCAGGGTGAGTGAGTCGGCGACCGGGGCAGGGATGACAGTGTGGGCTGGAGCTGGTGGGGGACAGTGCGGGCTGGAGCTGGTGTGGTCAGGGGGGTATGGTGGGGTATGGTGGGGTCCATCTGCCGCCCCCCTCCCGGCCCATGGAGCACCAGCCGTCACTGATCTGACCATGAATCTGTATAATCCTTGCAATCGGCTGGGTAACATGGAGCCTTTGACTCCCGCTTAACACAGGACCAGAGTAATCACACATGTTTTGAGTTGAGCACTTCACCGCAGTAGACAAGTTATGAACAGTTTTTAAGTGTCTAACAAACGAATACATTTTTTTTAAATAGTGCCATCCTCCTAAGCACTTGGAAGCGAAGGACTTTTAATGCTGTTTTTTCTGTTCAGATTGTTTTTGTAACTAGCAATTCACCACTAATGTTTCTGAGATGCTTTGATTGGCATTAACCACTTAAGGACTGGAAGGTTTTACCCCCTTAATGACCAGGCCATTTTTTGCGATACACCACTGTGTTACTTTAACTGACAAGTGCGTGGTTGTGTGATGCTGTACCCAAATAAAATTGATGTCCTTTTTTTCCCCCATATAGCGCACTTAAACCATATATAGCATAGGCAGCATCCATCGAGGGGTTAACATACAGAGAATACAAAAGCCTCCATGGTGAAGTATGTAAAATCAATGCTTTATTACTATATAAAAAGAAACTCACATTTTGTAGGGTAAAATAGCGCTATAATCAGAAAAGCCGGCCAGATGCACTGTCGCCCGTCCTTCCGGATTTTGCGTGGTGAAGTGAGCACGCCGGTTCCGACGTGCTTCGTCTGGCTGGCTTTTCTGATTATATCGCTATTTTACCCTACGAAATGTGAGTTTCTTTTTATATAGTAATAAATCATTGATTTTACATACTTCACCATGGAGGCTTTTGTATTCTCTGTATGTTAACCCCTGAATGGATGCTGCCTATGCTATATATGGTTTGAGTGTGCTATATGGCTGAACCTCCATCCAGTGACGGTCCTTGATAATTCTTTACCCATACTGGCTTCTCCATCCGGATTTATCTGGGATTGAGTTGAATGGTGTATTAATTACCACTATCTGGTAATTAATATTGGCACTATTGGCATGCCATATTAACGGACGCACTGTGGAGGAATATATTTCACATCATTACTGCTGTGGTGGAGGACTTTACACTTCCTATACACCATTTTCTCCTACTGTCTTTGGGACTTTTATTACCCTCAACATTTAAGTTACTATGTTTTTCATTTATTTGGCATGGTCACTTTATTGCATCTGTGTGCATACTTTTTTTATATACTTGGCCTTGACAGCTGAGTTTTATATTTATATATTTGTTACTTTATTATATTAGTGTGCACATTTATATTTACTTGGTATTAGTCACTTTATTGTTTTATTATTAGTGCGCACATTTTTATATCAGTTGATTATACCTCAATATTTTTTGTCACACATAGCGCAACTTTATTTTGTACCTTTCAAAATATATGATGCCATAATCTGTTTTTGATTATGCTGTTTTTAAAAGTTGTACTGTCCTGTAACACCACATACAGCCTAAGAGCCTAAGAGCATCTGACAAGCATGTTAACAAGCATGCAGTATCGATAACTTTTTTTTTTTCATGTCAACCTCAAAGTCACATTAAAAGGATCCTCTCCTGATATACAGTATTGTTATTTTTTTTTGTTGCTTTGTTAAATGCTTTCTATGGCAGTGCCTACCTTCCAAAGCCCTTTGTGGCAATAGATTGCCTATTAGCATTGAAAATGACCAGAGCTTCCCCCATTGACCTAAATAGGGTTGCAGATAAGTTCAGGTTTTGCAGATATCTAGTAGAATCTAAGAGGATTATATGAGTCAGTGGCGGCCCGTCCATTGGGGGCACAGGGGCGCCGCCCCCCCTACCCATGAGTCTGGCCCCCTAATCTACATGCAGGGCGCCGGATGAATGGATTCCAACTGGGTTTTTTTTTTAAGCACGTGATTAGAGCCAGAGGCTCTAATAGGCTTCAAAAAAGGGTGGGCTCGGGGCTCAGAGCACTCCGCCCTGAGCCCACCCAGTTGTGTGACAATAGCAAATGAATATTCATTATTGTCACATGGATTCTCCTCCTGGCCAATCAGGAAGCGGGTCCTGAGACCCGTTTCCCAATTGGCTGAAAGGAGAAGCCATATCATTGTCCAAGGAGGAAGAGGAGGGAGGAGACGCAGGAGACTGAGGGGTAGCTGCCACCGTTGCCATTGCTGCTGCCTGCCTGCCCTCCACGTGTCCAGAGTGAGTGAGCCGGCAACCCGGGGGGAGGGGGGGGAGGTGTGCGGGCCTGTGTGGTCTGGAGGGGGGGGTATGGTGTGGTGTGGTCCGTCTGCCGCCCCCCCTGACCCATGGAGCACCAGCCACCACTGATATGAATGGTGAGTGAGCCGGCAACCCGGGGGGAGGGGGGGGGGGAGGTGTGCGGGCCTGTGTGGTCTGGAGGGGGGGGTATGGTGTGGTGTGGTCCGTCTGCCGCCCCCCCTGACCCATGGAGCACCAGCCACCACTGATATGAATCTCCCACAAATTGAATCGGCAGATTTACTCAATTCTAAAGGTGTGTAGCTAATCATTAGTTGGAATACAGGTTGTATCAAGACAAATGGATTCAGCACCAATCAATGAGACAGAAGCTTAGTCAGAAAGTTGCCGTTTTTTTTTTTTTTTTTTTTGCCAAGGTTAACCTGTGTTAAAGATCAAAATTAAAGCAGGGACATGCAAGTACTCAGAAATCCCAGCTGAGGTTAGGACAGGTGAAGTACTAGCAGGGATGGCAAAGACAGCTCTGTCTTTGATGTTTGTGATTAATCTGGACTCTAAAACTGGATACAATTTTCTATAGATTTTTTCCTTTAGATTTGCCAAAACCATATAATATGAGCTCAAACCTAAACACTTTCAACTTGTATGCAAACAGGCAGGCCCTTGCACTACATAGTTGAAGGTAAATCTAAATAAAATCAACAGTTGTATAGTGTATAGTTGTATTGTAAGTTGTATAGTGTGTGTATCCAGCTTTAAGCTGGATACACATTATACAACTTTTGTTGTTAGATTTCCTTTAGATTTACCTTCAACTATGTAGTGCAAGGACCTGTCTGATTGCATACAAATTGAAAGTGTTTAGATTTGACCTCATATTATACGGTTTTGGTAAATCTAAAGGAAAAAATCTAAAGACAATTGTATAGTGTGTATGGCCCATAAGGGCCAGGCTTTTGTATAACTTTGCTGGTAGATGGAACATGCATAGGCAGCTGCTGGATATCATCTTCATTTATGAAATGCACAGTGGAGAACAGCCTACCTACCACTGATTCCTGCCTTTCAGGAGAAGAGGCTAAGTAGGTAGTGTTGCTGGCTGAAGGCAATGCTGTGCACTGAGAAGTTTCTTCCAGAGGCACCAAAGTAATTACATAATTAGATAAAATCCTTGCTGCCTGCTGCTGTTATGTGGAAGATGCCTTAGACTATGATGTATGATGGGTAATAGGGTCAGGAGTTATCTGCTTGTGGAGAACACATTGGTGTTTTAGACTGACATTATTCTCAGATAAGGGATAATAGGGTCAGGGGTTATTTGTTAGTGGTTTGCAGACTGGTGTTTTCAACTGTGATGTTGTTTCCTGAGGGGTGATAGGGTCCAGGGTTACCTGTCTATGGAGAGCAAACTGTGAAGGATTTGCTGCTTGGCTGATAATGAATGGCAACATGGACCACCAGTCAGGCTGTGGTAGCTATGCTGTTATTTTTGTGTGATGATTAGCATATAAAACCATTCGTATTAAAAGACCATATTAAACATTTAAAAATCCTGCTTATATTAAAATAGTTATCATTTATTGAATATGTACAAAGAAAATCCACATTTCCTTTATTTGTTTCATAATCAATACAGTTAATATTTTTAAATATTTTTATTCAATTTAGATTCCAAATGTTATTCTATTTACGGCAGTTGAATGCTTTATTTCTGGTTGCTGTTCACTACAAGACTAACAATGTTTTGCATATAATGCTATATTTCATTCAGTTAAAATGGAACGGCACTGCAGATGAGCACCACAAACCAAAAATGCTATATAATTCATTTTTAGTATTCAAAGCAAACTCCCCTATTTATTCATGCCTCCATGCTTGACTTTGCTGAGAAAATCATTTTAAAAAACACCCTCTGTCATTTCTGGCTGTGGCCATCTTGAGTAAAGCTGGATACACACTTTACAATTGTCTTTAGATTTTTTCCTTTAGATTTATCAAAACTATATAACACGAGGTCAAACCTAAACACTTTAAATTGGTATACAATCAGGCAGGCCCTTGCACCACATAGTTAAAGGTAAATCTAAAGGAAATCTAACAACAAACATTGTATAGTATCCAGCTTTAGGGCAGATGATTCATGTAGCATTTACGGCCCTTTTTAACCAATGACACCACCCAGCTTTTAATTCACGCCCTTGTTATCTCTCGCCTCGACCCTTACATAGATTACCCCCCCTTCAATCCATAATGAATGTTGCTACAAGACTTACCCACCTTACCAACCGTTCAGTGTCCTCCAGCCCTCTCTGCCAATCCCTTCACTGGCTTCCACTCACCCAACGAATAAAATTCAAAGTGCTAACAATAGTTTACAAAGCCATCCACAACTCTGCCCCCAGCTACATTACTAACCTGATCTCAAAATATCAACCAAGCCACTCTCTTCGGTCCTCCCAAGACCTCCTGCTCTCTAGCTCCCTTGTCACCTCTTCCCATGCTCGCCTCCAGGATTTCTCCAGAGCTTCTCCCATTCTTTGGAACTCTCTACCCCAATCTGTCCGACTGTCCCCTAATCTATCCATCTTTAGACGATCCCTGAAAACCCTTCTCTTTAACTAACTAACTAATAACAATGTTTCACTTGGTCCATTAGCTCATCCCCCACAGCTATTGCCTTTTTTATCAATTGACCCTCCCTTTTAGATTGTAAGCTCTAACAAGCAGGGCCCTCTGATTTCTTTTGTTCCAAATTGTAGTGTAACTGTAATGTCTGCCTTCATTTTGTTAAGCGCTGAGCAAACTGTTGGCGCTATATAAATCCTGTATAATAATAATAATTTACTTCATGGGATCCATCTGCCCTTAGCTCAGGCACAGGCTGAGCTGAGAGCCCAGAAGACTCCTGGGATGTATGACCTCATTTGCCTAGGCATGGAAACCAGGAAGTCAGGGAAGTAATACAAAAAAAAAAAAAAAGTTTAACACAAGTAAATATGATATACTTTCCCATCTTTTTTCTAATGCTAGCAGCATAAGGATTAGAAATAGTGTTGATTGAGAGAGTAAAGTTCCACTTTAAGTAAAACCCTTTTCATTTGCATTTTTATATCATGGCCCAGCCAGCATTGGGTCAATAAAGCATTACCCAATGAGCCCTTAAGCTTAATGTGCTTTAGTATGGTCAGTATTAGCTGTTTGAAATATTTAATGAATCATGTTTTGGCCAGGCTGGGGAGCTTACAGTAAGGGAGTGTATGTGGAGGAGTTCATAGCTACATGAGCAAAAGTGCAATAGTTAATAGATGTGTCACAGAAACATAGATGTCATTGCTGACATCCTTGAAAATACTCATTCTGTGGCTGTCATTGCTTTAAGACTTTGTGAGCCACAGATCTGGGTCTGTATATCTATATCTGCATACTCTTTCTGGGTTATTGGCTCATAGAGGTCTATTCATTAAGCAGCAATGTTGCCTTACCCTGACAAAAAAACTGCTTTAAAAAAACGACCACACATTTATAGTAAATAAAATAGAAAGAGGTGTCAAACAATATGTTTCCTCCAATCATAGACTTTTTTATGCTGTATTAAGCAGAGAGAATTCTGCAGGACATTGCAAGTTGCATACCAAAACCTGCATTTTCGATTTTGCAAATCGCAATAAGCGTATTTTGATTGGTTTGCGCAAAAGTTATTGCGTTTACTAACTACGGGAAAGATTTATGTAATTTTTTTTTTTTTTTTTTTATTAGTAATGGCGGCGATTTTTTGCGACATTGCGGTGGACAGATCAGACCCCTAATTGACATTTTTGACACTTTTGGGGGTACCAGTGACATTACTACAGTAATCAGTGCTTAAAATATGCACTGGTACTGTAATAATGACATTGGCAGGGAAGGGGTTAATAATATGAGTGATCAATGGGTTAAATGTAAGCCTAGGGGAGTGATTCTAACTGTGGGGGAGTCGGGCTTGTGAGATGACTATAGAGACATGCCTATATAGCAGGATCGCATGGTCTCTGTAATCATCTCAGGGAGAAGGACAAATGGCTGTGTTTACATCAGCCATCCGTCCTTCTCTGTCAGCAGGGGGAGATCGCGAGTGGCCGTCGGAGCCACCTGTCACACGCACTGGCTTCCAAGCTGACGAGCGGGGGTGGGAGCACGCCGCCAGCGCACACGCTCACCCCCTAGCTCCTTCCAGCCGAGTGCCGTACATGTACGGGACTTTGCCTGGGAGATCCAGTCTGCTGCAGTACATCTGCAGCGGCTGGGGGTAAAGTAGTTAATGTAGCAGAGTGTGTGAAGGGTAGATATACATAATTACAAATAATTTGGTAGAAAAAGTTGTTCATGTTTATGTATTACAACTGTTACAACTGAATTTATGGAGCTGTGCCATAAGCAGATTACATTCACAAGCTTCTCCAAAACATGCTCAAGGAATTAAGTTATATACTGTAGGTTTAACACCTTTGTGCCTAATGGTAAAACAAATATTAATGCCTAAGCACAATGTTTAAACTTTGCTATGTGTTAGTAAAACCGTACATATCATCACAGCTACTTTGTGCATCAAGGTGGATTATACCGCATTTTTTAGGACAAATTGAGCTTTCATTTGGTGTTAAATAGTAATGGATATCTCCTGATTTTTTTTTATTAAACAACTAGCCAAAAATAGAAATATATATATATTATAGAGGGGCCCCTGCTTGCCTTGTTGAACTTGTCGAGAAGAAGCGGGAACTTGGAAGAAGCACCGCACCGTGTGACACAGACACAGTGACACTGACAGTCTGTCTGTCTGTCTGTCTGACTGAGTGTGGACTCGGAGTGGACTGGAATCACTGACTGGAGGAGTCTGGACTCTGGAGTGGAGTCAGTGAGTCACTGTCGACAAGACAACAACACCACCGCACCCAGGCACCCACCCACGACCACACAAGCCAAGGCCTGCTGCAACAGCAACAACAAAAAGTGAGGGGATCGGTGTTGAGACTGTGAAGTTTACCGTGTCCAAGTCCCTGGAAACATCTGGATTCGTTGTTATCATTTGGCACAAACTTTACCTGATTCTGGTAAGCGTTTCATCTACACGGTCACCCCCAACCACGTTTTCAATTTCTGGATTGATTTCTGGACTCTTGTTTGGACTAATTATTTCAGCATAATTTTTCACATATAATTTTTACTGTTTGGCATATTTTATTTATATGGTTGATCATTTATTAGCGCAACTTATTTATATTATATACAGTATATATACAGTGGGTACGGAAATTATTCAGACCCCCTTAAATTTTTCACTCTTTGTTATATTGCAGCCATTTGCTAAAATCATTTAAGTTCATTCTTCTTCCTCATGAATGTACACACAGCTCCCCATATTGACGGAAAAACACAGAATTGTTGACATTGTTGCAGATTTATTAAAAAAGAAAAACTGAAATATCACATGGTCCTAAGTATTCAGACCCTTTGCTGTGACACTCATATATTTAACTCAGGTGCTTTCCATTTCTTCTGATCATCCTTGAGATGGTTCTACACCTTCATTTGAGTCCAGCTGTGTTTGATTATACTGATTGGACTTGATTAGGAAAGCCACACACCTGTCTATATAAGACCTTCCAGATCACAATGAATGTCAGAGCAAATGAGAATCATGAGGTCAAAGGAACTGCCTGAAGAGCTCAGAGACAGAATTGTGGCAAGGCACAGATCTGGCCAAGGTTACAAAAAGATTTCTGCTGCACTTAAGGTTCCTAAGAGCACAGTGGCCTCCTTAATCCTCAAATGGAAGACGTTTAGGATGACCAGAACCCTTCCTAGAGCTGGCCGTCCGGCCAAACTGAGCTATCGGGGGAGAAAAGCCTTGGTGAGAGAGGTAAAGAAGAACCCAAAGATCACTGTGGCTGACCTCCAGAGATGCAGTCAGGAGATGAGAGAAAGTTGTAGAAAGTCAACCATCACTGCAGCCCTCCACCAGTCGGGGCTTTATGGCAGAGTGGCCCAACGGAAGCCTCTCCTCAGTGTAAGACACATGAAAGCCCGCATGGAGTTTGCTAAAAAACACCTGAAGGACTCCAAGATGGTGAGAAATAAGATTCTCTGGTTTGATGAGACCAAAATAGAACTTTTTGGCCTTAATTCTAAGCGGTATGTGTGGAGAAAACCAGGCACTGCTCATCACCTGTCCAATACAGTCCCAACAGTGAAGCATGGTGGTGGCAGCATCATGCTGTGGGGGTGTTTTTCAGCTGAAGGGACAGGACGACTGGTTGCAATCGAGGGAAAGATGAATGCGGCCAAGTACAGGGATATCCTGGACAAAAACCTTCTCCAGAGTGCTCTGGACCTCAGACTGGGCCGAAGGTTTACCTTCCAACAAGACAATGACCCTAAGCACACAGCTAAAATAACGAAGGAGTGGCTTCACAACAACTCCGTGACTGTTCTTGAATGGCCCAACCAGAGCCCTGACTTAAACCCAACTGAGCATCTCTGGAGAGACCTAAAAATGGCTGTCCACCAACGTTTACCATCCATCCTGACAGAACTGGAGATGATCTGCAAGGAGGAATGGCAGAGGATCCCCAAATCCAGGTGTGAAAGACTTGTTGCATCTTTCCCAAAAAGACTCCTGGCTGTATTAGATCAAAAGGGGGCTTCGACTAAATACTGAGCAAAGGGTCTGAATACTTAGGACCATGTGATATTTCAGTTTTTCTTTTTTAATAAATCTGCAACAATGTCAACAATTCTGTGTTTTTCTGTCAGTATGGGGTGCTATGTGTACATTCATGAGGAAGAAGAATGAACTTAAATGATTTTAGCAAATGGCTGCAATATAACAAAGAGTGAAAAATTTAAGGGGGTCTGAATACTTTCCGTACCCACTGTATATATATATATATATATATATATATTAAATGTAGCTGTATATTTCTTGCTACTACCGTAACCTTCCACCAAAGAAAAACACACAAAATAAATTTTCCTGCTCCTGTTGATTGCTGCGTTACCACTTATGTGTATGTTAGTTGTTGTTTGTACCCATAGTACAGCCCAGAAAGGATGCGCTTTTTTATCCTACCTAAAAAATCCTGTCCAAAAAATACTGACCTTTGACCCTGACCTTGACCCAAACACTAACCGTGGCACTGACCTAGACCAAACCTTGATCTAGATATATATTTTTTCTTGTTCAAACCTTGTTGTACAGAATACAGGTTTGTGTGAATGAGTACAAGTGACAAAACAGAAACAATAGGTAGAGTTAGACAAAGAACTAATATAATCAGTTTCAAGGGCTGAATAAACGTTGGGATGTATTGTTTCTCATCCCCAAGCACCCCATAGGGGAGCAAGCTGTGCCTAAGGGGGGGGGGGGGAGGGAGACAATATGGCCTGTTTCTAAATGAAAAGATTTCCCTCTATTAAACAACTGTTCGATGGTTAAAGGTTTAATAAAAAAGGAAAAACCAAGGCCAGAGTAGGAGCTAATTGTGAGTTAAATAGGGTAACTGCGCTAAGACCCTCCACATAAGCATATAAATATACAAAGGTGTCTATATATGCATAAAACCGGCTATTCAACACTGTTAATACACAATATACATCCTCTTAAAAACATCATGTTGCCAAAATGATAAACAAAATTATGAAACAGTATCAATAGTGAAGCATCAACTGGAAAAACATCAGAGTGCCAAGATAATCATAAACAATATTGGTAGTATCAGACGATGTAAAAGGCTTCTAGTAGATAACCATCTGAAAGAGAGAAGGTGCAATGGTGCTGGAAAAGTCTCTAGTGTTGTGATGATTATGTTGTGTCCCTTCGCCGATCACCACGGGTGTTCAAATGGTAAGAAAACTCACTTACCAGATACAGTGGATTCCTGGTGGCATACGCCAACAAGGAATCGGAAACGCTTGGTTTTTGTGCCTCCAGGCTCCTGGTGCAAACCGAGATCCCCTGGGTCAGGCTGTACTCCTAGATGATGGCGGACACTGTACTCCTCTTCCACTAGAGCTTGGTGGTTCAAGAAGTGTGGGAATATAAAAACACAAAGGACTTCTCCTTGTGTAGAGTGTTAAAACTCCTTTATTTATCCACACACATAAAAATCAATAAAAACACTGCAAATTCTATAAAACATTCCGGAATGAGCATGCACTGTAGTTTAAAACTCCACTTCAAAATCGTGATCAAATATAAAAACCAAAAAAGACAGTCTTTACAATCTCATAAAATGCTCCTGCCCTTTGCTCCGGTGTCTGTCCAGCCTCTCGGCTTGGTTTTACCGTGTGTATTGGTGGCTCCACCGATCCCGGAAGTGTGGTCCCGGCGTGCGTTCCACCAGCGGGCTTCAGAGCGAGGCAACGTGCGTATCAACTTGACGCTATTCGTCAGAGATGTGACGTCTTCCGAAGAATGTGCACTGTGCATGTGCACTGTGAGTGAAATCAGGAGTACAGGAGGTCCCAGCAGAGGAAGCTGAAAACGGCAGAACCCAGGAAGTGTGGCATGGATAAACAAAATTAGGTAGCCATAGGATTTGTGTGGACATACAGAAAAAAACAGAACACTGAAATAAAATCACAATTTTTTTTAAACCTCTTTACCACTGCTCATTGTGCCTCTATTGCGGCACAGTGGCTCGTTATCGTCTGGCGACGTAGACCTACGTCACCAGACATGCGCCGCCGGAGGCTCGCTCCCGCTGTATTCATACACAGCGGGAGTCGGGCCAGGGGAGGAGAGGCGGTGATCACCGCCGCTCTTCCCCGATCGTCGGGGATCGAGTGAGAAAATGCGCCCGCTTGCGTAAACAAAGCGCGCGGATCTCCTATGTGACAGGCAGGGACAGATTACAGGATTCAGAATAGCTGAACCTGCTATCTGTGCCTGTGTCACACAACCCCCTCCCCCCACATATGTCAGTAAGCATGAGGCATACATTTAACCCCTTGATCACCAATAAAGTTAACCCCTTCCCTGCCAGTGTCATTATTACAGTATTTTTAGCATGCAGTAGTAATGTCACTGGTACCCCCAAAAGTGTCAAAAATATCAGTTAGGGGTCCGATCTGTCCGCTGCAATGTCTCAGTCCCGCAAAAAAAATTGCAGATCGCCGCCATTACTAGTAAAAAAAAATAAACAATAAAAATGACAAATCTTTCCCGTAGTTAGTAAACGCAATAACTTTTGCGCAAACCAATCAAAATATGCTTATTGTGATATTTTTTACCAAAAATATGTAGCAGAAAACAAATTGGCCTAAAATGTTAAAACATTTTGATTTATACATTTTTTTAGGGAATGTTATATATCAGAATGTAAAAAATATTGTTTTTTTTTCTCAAACATTTTGCTCTTTTTTTATTAATATCACAAAAAATAAAAAAGCGCAGAGGTGATCAAATACCACCAAAAGAAAGCTCTATTTGTGGGAAAAAAAGGACATCAATTTAATTTGGGCACAGTGTCGGAAGAACCGAGCAATTGTCCAATAAAATAACGCAGTGCCGAATCGCAAAATGATGGAATAAAGGAATAAGGGTAAAATCTTCCGGTCTTAAAGCGGTTAAAAATACGCTCATTGAGGATTTTTTTCTCAAAGACATGTAGCTAAATACATTTTGGCCTAAATATATGACAAAAATTTTATATATTGGATATTTTTTAACTGTCAAAGTAGAAAATGTCGATTTTTTCGCAAAATTTTCGCTATTTTTTTATTAATATTGCAAAAACTGAAAAGCCCAGAGGTCATCAAATACCACCAAAAGAAAGCTCTGTTTGTGTGGAAAAAAAGGACGTAAATTTCATTTGGGTATGGCGTTGCATGACCGCGCAATTGTTCGTTAAATTCACGCAGTGCCAAGTTGCAAAAAGTGGCCCAGACGTAAAGCAGGAAAATCCTCCGGTGGTAAAGTGGTTAAACATAGATAAAAAGCACACAAGCAAATACTGCTACAAGGCATGTCTATTTTTGGTTTACAATATGGATGAACCATAGCTGCCTGGCTAGAAGAAAGTCCTGCAGGTGAACCCTTAACCCTACGTTCACACCTATGCATTTTTTAGCGTGTTTTGCAGTTTGCAGAAACGCATTACAGTTTATTTAACATGGTTTCCTTTGGTACGCATTCACACCTGCATTTTTTCAGCTGGTGCATTTTTGAAAAGGGTCAGGGACTTTTTTCCTGCAGCAGATTGCATTTTGCCTGTGATAGACTTCAATGGACCTGCACCAAAAACGCAAGAAGGTTGCTAAGGAGCAGGCCGGTAGGCTGGCAGCAGCATCCTTAACAACTGATGAATCTTCAGCTGTCAGCGGCCTCCCTGCTGACAGCTAAATGTAAAAACAAGATTTTGCCGTAAATAAAAAAAAAATTGGTATAAAAACAGCATGGGGGGTGCTTTGGGGCAGGGGGGCTTTTTAATAAAGGAATTGTCAAAAACACTTGTACTGTCTGTATTTACATTGTAAACTTTTTTTGGTGAATGGGTAGGGGTACTATGTACCCCATACTCATTCACATAAGGGAGGGGGGGTGGGATCTGGGGTCCCCTTGTTAAAGGGGGCTTCCAGATTCCAATAAGCCCCCCGCCCACAGAACCCAACAACCACAGCCCAGGGTTGTGGGGAAGAGGCTCTTGTGCCCTTCAACAGGGGGACAAGGTGCTTTGGAGCGGGTATTGATTTTAGGGGGCCTGAACTAGGTTGTCATTTTTTTCCTACATTTTTTTTTGTCAGCGTTATTTTTCTTTTTACATTCAGCTTGCAAGAAAAAAAAAACAAATGCACAATTTTTTTTTCTGCAAAAATATATTCATCTATTATTTTTTCGGTAAACAGCAAACTTAGCCTTTAAGTAAAGGTAACCCTTTTTTATCTCCCTATAACATATCCCAGATTTTTCATTAGAAATTAGAAATCCTCATTAAAGCGTAGTTCCACACAAAAAAAACAACTTTGCAGCATCAGGTAGAGTAAAAAAACCTGAAATTGGATTGGATAGTTAATATTTTTTTTTTGTTTCACTTACCTTGTTTTTAATGAAAATTAACTTACCTTCCTTCCTCTTCCTCCTTATGCGGCAGCGGCCCCTGACATCACTTCCTCCTTTGCGTTGCATCCTGGGAGATGAGTGTCATCAATCTCAGGATGCAATAGGAATGGCCGGCCGCTACTCTGATTGCCGATCGCAATCTACAGCGCATGCGCGAGATTGCGATTGGCATTCTGGGTAGCTGAAACCAGGAAGAAGGACACAGTGGGGGACACAGCAGCTTCAGACGCCCACACCGGAGATGGCCGCGCTCTTCGATTAATTTAAAGGTAAGATTTTATCTATATTCATTTACTGTACACTACTGTAATGTGGGGTTAGTGTTAGTGTAATTGGGGTTAGCTTAGGATTAGGGGGGTATTTTTAGCTAAAAAATGTGTATGTGGCCGGAACTCTGCTTTAAATTCAGTGTCACTCATGAGAGTGCTGTAAGAGCGGACAGTGTGTAGAGCTCCCAAAACTACTAGCATGGGGTTAACAATTGTAGACCACTGAAAAGAGGGAAATTAACATAATAATTAGATTATTCAAGGGCATTATTCATCCATTCACGGTGATTTAAAATATTAAAAATAGTGCAATTATTAAAAAACAATTATGACTGCTATCAAATGCATTTCAGTGCATACCGGCAATCTTAGCAGATTATTTCAAAGAAAACCTAATCATAAAGTAATATTAAACCCACTGCATTTTTTTTTTTCAACACAAAAGATAAGCATTCCTCAGTAAACTATTTGTTAAAATTCTTACCCCAGCACTTGCAAGTCATAACTTTCAATGCTGCTTGCTCCTGCTCTCTCAGTGCTTCTTCCCTAAACTTCCAATCTCCATAGAAAAGAGTTAGCAGTGTACAGTACAATCTTCAGGCCGCCTGTTAGCTTGGAGAAGGGAAGAGGGAGTGCCTGGGCCATAATAAGCTATGGGGCTGTGTGTTTCTATTGAAGCACACAGTGTAAGGAGACACAGTTTTAATCCCTGTATGAAAGGGTGACTCCATAGGAAGCTGCAAGAGAGAGAAGCCACCCCAGTAATGGCATCAGCTTGTACAAGAACTTGAGCAAGGATAAAGGGATTAAGAAAGGAATTAGCCTCAAGCAGAATCTTTCTCTCACAAGTGCAAATACACATACACTTGCATCATATTTTTTCAATTGATTAAATTAACACCAAAGCAACTTAATTTTAGCCAATGTATTGAAATAAGACACTGACATTTTTAAAAGATAGCTTTCTGATACGTTTCTAAACATGAAAATCAGTTCAGAAAATCATTCAAGGCAGGTTTCCAAAGTGCCATGAAACAATAAGGTGCACAAATAGTAGTCTCCCCATGGATGTATTTTTTCAAACCCATTAATACAACATTTATTACTGTCACAATGCATATTTTGAGACGCAGGCTTCTTAAAAGGCTGTCTCACTAGAGTGATATGACAAGCCTGTTGGGAAGTAAGAAGAAGGGAGGGAAGATGGATGTATGGTGCCTTGTTGACAAGTGGTGGATGTGAGAAAAGAGAAAGATCAGTGAAAATTTCCATTAAATTAGAAAAGAAAAAAACAAGTTGCCCCTAACATCACCTCTGATGGCTCCTTAGACCAGCTGCTTCTTGGATACCCCACTGAGGAACAAATTGCTTTCTTAGCAGGGCATTTGGACACTACTGCATTAATAGATATGGATCCCAGCATGCTAACCCAAGCATGAAGGCAATTTAATATGAGCAACACTGTCATCTCAATTTAGGACAACAGCTAGGATGCCCTAAAGGGCACTACAACAGCTTTGAGAAGTACACAGCATAAGACATTTTCTGCTGTCTTAAGGCGATCGAATGCTGGTATTTCTAGCAAGTAGATAAACCAAAAATAAAGGGAAATGTAAATGGAGAGTTGACAGCAGCGTTGTACATGTCAGAAGCAATTGGTTTCAGGTTAAATGTATTTCTTTTTCTTATTTCATGAATAAGCACTTTTCTGTAAATCATATTAAAAGAAATCCAGTGTGACAGAGAGTACTGCACAGGTACACATATAAGGTAAAGCAATAATATATATATATATATATATATATATATATATATATATATATATATATATATATATATATATATACCAAACATGGTGAAACCTTTTTCTTTGATATTTGTGTCATTTTCAAAAAATGCCTAACAGTTCATATTTGTTGTCAAAGGGCTGTGATTACATTTATCACATTTTGTTTGACTATATTTCTACTTTATATTGTGACATTGTATATGCTCCTTTTTTTTGTTGAAGCAAGAGAAGTGCTTTACTGACATTGCATATAGTATATTATGGCATTACACTGTTGATTATACATCAGAATGCTGTTTTTCCAACATTACTGTTGTAGCAGCATGTAAACTTAAATGCAAGGCCCCATCGACTGTAAAACACCTATTGGAATATCTGGAATTTGCCTATTACTTTCTGTATTTTAAAAATCCAAATAAACAGATTATATATGAATGCAGGTCAGGTAAATTTTGATACCATTACCTTTTTACAGCTGAACCATTTTTTTCCATTGTTGACATGTACAGCCTTGGTCAAAAGTTTTGAGGATTACACAAATATTAGCTTTCAAAAGGTCTGCTGCCTCTTTTTATGATGGCCATTTGCATATACTTAAGAATGTTATGAAGAGTGATCACATGAATTGCAATTAATTGAAAAGTTTCTGTTTGCCGTGAAAATTAACCTAATCCCTCAAAAAAAATTTCCCCATTCCTGCGCCCAGCAGTTACTCTTGCAGGCCACAGGGATGTGCCCTGCTGTTAAAAATTAGAACAAAAAAATGTTAATTGCATGCACCTGTCATACAGGTGCAGAAAAATTGGACCTTGGGTGTTGGTGGTGCCTGAACACTGTAAACCCTCACAGTTACTCTTGCTGGACGCAGGAATGGGCCCTGCTGTTAAAAATTAGGAAAAAAAAATGAAATTTCATGGTTCAGAATAATTGGGCCTTGGGTGTTGGTGCCTACATCAAAATCATTGTTGGAAGCTAGTCTAATCAAGATTCAGAAATAGGATAGGCAGGCAGCATAGGCAGTCTTCAAGGGATCCCAGATCCCTAGCAAATTCAATCAGTTACATCAACATCAGGGGCTTGATAGCTGCTGTTGATCCAGGAATGATTCATTTTGATAAATGTCAGCCAGTCAACAGAGTCTGTGGACAGACGTACTCTTTTATCCATCACAAAACCTCACTTCAGAAAGCACGCTGGAAGCAGGACAGGCCAGTAGCTCTATTGCCTTTTGAGCAAGTTCTGGCCAGTGGTCCATCCTCAAGACCCAGTAACCCAGTGGATGCTCAGTTGTAAAGGTCTCCAAGTCTGCTCTTGCCCCTAGATAATCCTGCACCATATGATGCAAACGCTGCCGATAGTTGCTACCGAGACAACTTAGCAATTAATCAGTGTAAACCTAGTCTTAGGGTGAATTCACACTTGCGTTGCATGATATCACATAGCTTCCGGCTGCTAAGGGGCAATGTGATGCAGGATTCAGTGCATCTCACTGCTCCTTTTTTTTTGCTTTGTACAAGTTTTATTTGAAGTCTACAAATGTACACTTTGTTCACTGCAATGTCAGAAGGTGCACTGCCCTCCCAGACATTGTCCTGCACTTTGGCTTGTTGTGCTGTGATAAAATGCAATATGTTTGCATTTTATCGCAGCATGCAGTGCATGTGGTAAATAGGACTGTTGAATAAAGCGTCTATCACTGCACATTATGTGAATTGGTCCGCAAGCATTTTAGCAACAGTTGTTTTTAAAGAGGAATATTTTAATTATGAGAATAAAAGCTATTGAAACACCCATGGCTGAGTAGTAGTTTGTCCCAACCCCCTGCTCTTTTTACTGGACTGCTTGGTTTGCATGTACATTAGAAGAACAAAATGCCGTACTGTACTGTACATAAAGTAATGTGAAATAACATTTTATTGTTCCCTTACCTATGCTAGTATTGTAAAAAGCTCTACCTTCCCTCCTTTCCATACATACAGAATTCCCATTGTAGTGTCTTATTACCACACTATTTCAGCCATCATCCTCTATCTCTTTTCTCAATGTCATGGCCACAATTCCTGTTGCCTTTTGGACCATAGACGTTTCATCAGCATGCATTGTGGACTTTGGGCTTACTGTGAGCTTAACTTACATACATGGTTGTAAAACATTATCAGCAGTGTGGACTTCCTGGAGTGGAAGTCCCATAGTGGTCAACCACATCACTACCCTGTAAGCTGATTGTGCCAATCTACTCCTCTAACAGGCCAAAACTACCATAACATGATATTTGTCCATACCTGTTTTTTAATGGGAAAAGTGGCCTATAGTACTCATAGGCGTGTGCAGGGGGTGCGCCAGGTGGGCCTGGGCACACCCTAATCACTTTCGGTGCCAATTCCCCCTATTGCCTCGGCTTCCTCCTGTATTGAGCCCCCAGAATGGAGAGTGGGGGAGGGGACTGGTAAATATGGCATTTACATATTGCCTCTTCCTTTTTGAACACCGTGAACACTCTCATTCATGGTGTTCATTCATAACTGAAGCATAGAAAACTGTATTTACTCAGCATACAGCAATATTCTGTTTATTCCTTGTCCAGAGCAGCTGAGGCTGCAGATAAAAGGCATGTGTGTTTGAGCTTTGGGGTGCACACCCTAATGCGTCAGGCTGTGCACAACTATGATAGTACTATTAATCCTATTTATGGAGAGTCACTTAAAAGTCACATATCATTTTTTATACCTATTCTTTCAGGTCTGTATTGTTAAGGTTCCCTGCTTGCTGCAGTCAAATTTGCTATTTTCAGAGTGAGTGAGTCTACCAGAATTGTATCAAATCGGTTTCCCTAAAGTGATTCTACCCCTGTACAAGAAAGGTTCTGCTAGCAGAAACCCATCCAAAAATGTCCAGCAGTGTCCATCTGCGTCTTTTCTCTCTTACAAAGCAAGACTGATATTCAACAATCCTAAAAGGTACTGGTTCACCATTGCATGCTGTGGTTCCACCTGCCAGCAACCATATTACTATTATGTAACCACAGCTGGTCGGAGGACCTACAGCCACAGTGGAAAGCAGAGTATCCAAAAATTCCTGAAGTGTCAGCTGTCAACAGCAAATGTAGCTCTGCAAGAGAGCAACACTTGGAGTTGCTGCTGCTTAACCACTTTAACTAAGCTCACATTGCTGCTACTGCAGCAATGTGGCTCGTTATCGTCCAGCGACGTAGACCTACGTCGCTGGACTCCGCACCTTGTGGGCGGCGCGCGCGCCGCCGGAGGCTCACTCCCACTGTGTTCAGTCACAGCGGGAGTCGGGCCAGGGGAGGAGCGGTGGAGATCGCCGCCGCTCTTCCCCGATCGTCGGGGAATCTAGTTTTGAGATCCGCCCGCTTGTGTAAACAGAGCGGGCGGATCTCCTAAGTGACAGGCAGGGACAGATAGCGTGGTTCAGCATAGCTGAACATCCGATCTGTCCCTGACTCACTCAGTCACCTCCCCCCCCACACGTTAGTAAGCACCAGGCATACATTAACCCCTCCCTCTCCAATAAAATTAACCCCTTCCCTGCCAGTGTCATTTTTACAGTAACAGTGCATATATATAGCACTGATTACTGCAGTAATGTCACTGGTACCCCCAAAAGTGTCAAAAATGTCAGTCAAGGGTCCGATCTGTCCACCGCAATGTCGCAGTCCCGCAAAAAAAATTGCAGATCGCCGCCATTACGCGTTAAATAAAAAACACCAAAAATGACAGAAATCTTTCCCTTAGTTAGTAAACGCAATAACTTTTGCGCAAACCAATCAAAATACGCTTATTGTGATTTTTTTTTACCAAACATAGGTAGCAGAAAAAAAATTGGCCAAAAATTTAAAAAAATTTAGATTTTTACATTTTTTGGGGGGGGGGGGAATTTCATATAAAAAAATGTTAATAATATTGTTATTTTTTTAAAATAAACGCTCTTTTTTTGTTTATGGCGCAAAAAGTAAAAATCGCACAGGTGATCAAATACCACCAAAAGAAAGCTCTGTTTGTGGGAAAAAAAGGCCGTAAATTTAGTTTGGGTACGGCGTTGCAGGACCGCGCAATTGTCAGTTAAAGTTGCACAGCGCCGAATCGCAAAAAGTGGCCTGCACGTAAGACAGCAAAATCCTCCGGTGGTAAAGTGGTAGTAATAGCCTTCTTTCACAGGCTGTTTTTTTGTTTGCTTCAAGGTGACCTTAAGGTGACATTGATCTACCCATATAGAGATATCTTTCAGGTGTGGTTAGTTTATTGTGTCTGGATTTTTGGGTCTTGCAAATATGGATCACTTTTTGCTCCCAACTGATGCTACACTTGTGTTGTTTGATGTGTTGGCTGAGATTAGCAAGGAAGCATCTTCTATTGGTTGTCAGCAATGGCACATTCCAGCCTGCATCTGCATGTTTATCTGGCAGGCAGCATTGAAGCCCAAGCAGTCTCTTCTCCATTTCCTGTCAACTGAGAATAAGTGACTAACAGTAAAACAGGATTTTTTTTCCTTCTGGTATTTTGTCTAATGTCCTGGGTGCAATTTAATTTGCTTAAACCTTCTGAGCCAGATTCTTGGGATGCTCATAACCTCTGTTTGCCTCCACTCTCGGCTAGCTGTGCGGCAATGATTGTACCAACCACTACCACCTTTCCTCAGGGGCAATATTGAAAAGGTTCTCCCACATCGTTGTCACGGCCAGCAGAACACCCATTGGCTGCCCTCCAGCTTCTGGGCAATGAAGAGTAAATAATTCTTCATTCTCTGGCTTCTCCATTACCACATAGTTGTGTGGCACTACTGCTTTACAGTATATGGAGGTCTCAGGTGTTCTGTGTAAGCCTCTGTTTTGAAACCTCCAGGAACAGCCACATTAGTTGGTCACTATGTAGCCATGGAGGGGAGCCACCAGAGGCAGATAAAGGAGAGACCTTCATCTCTCCCTCGGTGGGGGGGAGATCCGGCAAAAAGGCCATTGGTGATAACAGGAACTCAAGAGACAGGGTTTATTGAAGCAATGGCTGAGGATACAGGGCCTGGGTTGACAGGGGCTAGGAGGTTGAGCAGTACCAGGAAAGGTCCAGTAGCACTTCCTCCAAAGGTACCTGCACATGACAGGTACAGGGTAAAGGTTAAGCCTAGAAAAAAAAACATAGCCTTAAGACACATACATTTTGATTAGTATTTTTGGCATAACATGAATAAGTCTCAAACTCTTTTGCAAGCACAAATATGGTAAGGATGGATATGGTATTGCCATTAAGCCAATGCTAATACAAAGTGAGGACACATTAGACTTAGTCTAGCTAGGGAACAACTTTGGCATGTGTACTGCAAAGTATGGAAGGTGACAGATTAAAAAAAAATTCTACTTACTCACAGACCCTCTTGGCCCATAAAAGATCATAATGCCCTTTCTATGAAATTCACCAACATTTGTACCGCCATAACATAACTTTTACGTATACAATATGTAGGAAGAAACTGATAAGTGAATCCTGTTAGAAGACTCTTAGGTGAATGTCCATTAAATATTTATTGGGTGAACTGGTCATAGAATCTTTGACAAAAGGACACCTTAGTTTTCTTATTCACAGAACTGTCTGCACTCGAGGGAGCTATATTATTTGAAATGGAGCTTTCAACCCAAAAGTACTGAAAGTATGTTAAAGCTTCTAGAGCAGTAGAATGTTTTGCTTTGATTGTGTTCAGGAATGGTTTGGCATGTGTTTTTAAACCATATTGCAGTATTGTAACACTGCACTGAGCATCCATCATCCACAGTCTAGCATTCAATGTCTATTGAAAACAATAGAAAGATTCCACTTGTAATTAAAATCAAGATTCATAAATAATAGCTTACAGTGTAAAATATGCATTTGGATTATATGAGTTTTCATTTTAAAATTTAAAATTCATAATTTCATTTTTTTTAAATAACTGGCTTGCTAATTCATCATACAGAAATGTCAATGACAATCCAAGGTAATTCACAATGAGAATACAAAAAAGACAGTGATCTGCTTTATAATTCAACTTCCATTATGGTTGCAAAAATATTGACAGATGGCATTTACAGAACTTTGACATGAAATGTGCTGTGCTTGCAACTTAGAGACACAAGTAGGTATTTTGTTCTGAAATATCACAAAATAGTTCAAATTATTGTTCAGTTTATGCTAAAATACAGAACACTAGGTTTTGAAGCAAATACCCTGAACAAAAAACTGCTAAAATAATGAAAATTCATTATCCAGTGACCTGTTTTGTTGTTGATGCAATATGTGACTTTTGTGTAGAGTCAAGTATTACTTTTAATTAACATGTAACAAATGTCAATATATGGACAATTAAGCAGCAAAAATTGTTAGTGTTAGTAGATTTAATTTTCCAGAATGTTGGATAATTCCTGTAAGTCATGTCATTTTTTTTTCTTTTTGATATAACATTTTTTTTATTATTATTATTATGAAGTTTAACAATGAACATACAGTGAACGGTATTCCAAGCCTGGAGTACAAGCGGGTATAACATTTGAGCTAGATCAATACACGGACTGCATGAAAATCTGTTAAAAAAGGGGAAGAGAGGGAGAGGGTGGATAGTAGATGGAGGGGAGAGGAGGCAAGAACGGAAAGAGTTGGAAGAGGATATCCAAGGGATGGAGGGAAGGGATGAGGAAAATACAGGTAATGTGAAAGACTTATCAGGGAGAGGGTGAGGGATGGAAGGTGAGGGGGAAGAGGGACGAGGGGTAAGGAAAGAGGACAGGAAAAAAGAAAAGGGGAGAAGAAGGGAATAAAGAGATTAAACCCCGGATTCAATATGCTACCAAACAACTTTTTAACAGTACATACAAGGTAGAACAAGAGAACATCTTGTTCTAAACGCTCAGTTACATAAGTGCATTTTTTTTTCAGGGTATGAATTTATGTACAAATAGAGGGGACTAAGCTTTGGAGACCTTGAAAGTGGCCTAAGTCAGGTTGTGAGGGACCACTCGAGACAATTGCAACTAAAGAAGGTCCAAACTTGGAGAGAGTAGAATTGCAAGCAGGCGAGAAAGGTAGGTTGCCGAAGATCCTAGCCTTGGTGTATTATGGACTGTAGAGAGAGTTTGGAGAGGATCTTACTCGGTATGTATCGCAGACTAAGAGACGTCAGGTGCCAGTAAGAAGTCAGAGGTTGATTGTAGATTTGCAACTTGAGACAAGTTATCCACATTTTAACCAACTGGTACTGATGTATGGGCACATTTTGTAAATTGTCATTTATGTCTCTCATTAACTGTATTGGTGAAATATAAGTGTTTGCTGACAAAACTAGGCTAGAACTGCACTGGGGACAATAACCCAGTTGAAGTCACAGAAATAGATTTAACCACTTTGGCACTAGAGAAATTTTCTAAAGTTTTTAAACACATGTAAAAATCTATGTTTTGGCCATAAAAATACTTAAATCCCCAGGACAATAACATTTATTTTGCACAATATTTGTGCACATTTTCAGGAACAAAAATATAATAGAACTGATTTTAGTGATGACACACAATACAATACCCAACTTTTTTGGTAAAATATAAAAGATGGGGTTGAGGTGAGTAAATAGTTAGCAAATGTGGCAAGTCTTAAAATTGCGTGCATCTGTAAAATTGCAAAAAACGACAGTACCTGTAGTTACTACAGAAATCTCCATAGGTGACCATTTAAAATCATTTACTGCTCATCAGTTTAGAGTTAACTGTGAGCTATGGTGCTCGAACTATTGCTCTTGCTCTGACTTTTGTGGGGATATCTCAGATGTATGGAGGGATATGATTGTATTGTATAGTATATTGCGCACCCTTGGTGGCATTTGCATTTGTGAGTGTTTGAGGTCAATGCATGTTACATTCAAATTGTTTTTTCCTAATAACTTTAGTCCTGTTTTATTTTTTATAAACTCTTCTTTTTATTTTTTTTTTACATTAACCTTTATTGCTATAACAAGGAGTTAACAAAATCCCATAGCATAACATTGAGTAGGTGACAGGTAACCTTTATGAGGACATTAGAAATCTAATAGACCCAGAGGAGGAAGGGGCATGGTTTGCCAGCAAGATGGCTGGCTGCATGTGATTGAAGCTCTGCAGGCCTCCACTCGAGCTCCATGCAGCGCACCTTGATACCCACCTTGATCCGGACCTCCACGCGAGTATTGCGGCAGCTTGCGATACATACTGGGCAATATGAGTAAGGAGACAAGTAAGGAATGTCCCGCTATGGCAACAGAATGTTTGAAGTAGTTTGTGCAGACCGAGAAGCAGGAAGTAGGTCGGAGCCCACCAAACACACGGAGTGGAGGAAGCAGCAGCTATACACAGAGCAACATGCCGGCGGAGAAACCAGCAAAACTCTCACTTGAACAGGTACATTCTCAACTTATGGCTGCTATAACTGCAAGTAATACTATGTTGACAGGTAAAATGGAGGAAATTGGAATGGATATTGGTTTAATACACCATGATCTGGAGGCTGTGAGAGAGCGGATGGCAGAGGCTGAAAAAAGGATATCCTCATTAGAGGATAATTACACTCCAGTGCCAAATCGTATATTAGCAGCTGAAAAGCAAGTAACATACCTTAATCAAAAAGTTGATGACTTAGAAAACCAATTAACCACTTTAGCCCCGCTTACATTGAGGCTACTGCGGCAAAGTGCCGCGATCCCGTCCAGCGACGTAGACCTACGTCGCTGGACTCCGCCCCTTGTGGGCGGCGCTCGCGCGCCGCCGGAGGCTCGCTCCCGCTGTGTTCATTCACAGCGGGAGTCGGGCCAGCGGAGGAGCAGCGGCGATTGCCGCTGCTCTGCCCCGATCGTCGGGGATCGAGTCTGGAGATCCGCCCGCTGTGTGTAAACACAGCGGGCGGATCTCCATAGTGACAGGGACTGACAGATCGGAGTGTTCAGCATAGCTGGACATCCGATCTGTCCTTCTGTCACACAGTCACCTCCCCCCCCACACGTCAGTAAGCACCAGGCATACATTAACCCCTCCCTCTCCAATAAAATTAACCCCTTCCCTGCCAGTGTCATTTTTACAGTAACAGTGCATATATATAGCACTGATTGCTGTAGTAATGTCACTGGTACCCCCAAAAGTGTCAAAAATGTCAGTCAAGGGTCCGATCTGTCCGACGCAATGTCGCAGTCCCGCAAAAAAAATCGCAGATCACCGCCATTACGCGTTAAAAAAAAAAACACCAAAAATGACAGAAGTCTTTCCCTTAGTTAGTAAACGCAATAACTTTTGCGCAAACCAATCAAAATACGCTTATTGCGATTTTTTTTACTAAACATAGGTAGCATAAAACAAATTGGCCAAAAATTGAAAAAAAATTTGATTTTTACATTTTTTTGGGGGGGAATTTCATATAAAAAAATTTGAAAAATATTGTTATTTTTTCAAAATAAACGCTCTTTTTATGTTTATAGCGCAAAAAGTAAAAATCGCACAGGTGATCAAATACCACCAAAAGAAAGCTCTGTTTGTGGGAAAAAAAGGACGTAAATTTTGTTTGGGTACGGCGCCGCACGACCGCGCAATTGTCAGTTAAAGTCGCACAGCGCCGAATCGCAAAAAGTGGCCTGGACGGAAGACAGCAAAATCCTCCGGTGGTAAAGTGGTTAATATGCAATAATATCAGATTTGTGGGCTTACCGGAGAGGGCTGAGGGGAAGAATCCTGGAGATTTTGTGGAGACATGGATTAAAACCCTATTTCCTGATACTACTTTCTCCACAGCATTTGCAGTAGAAAGAGCCCATAGAATTCCTGCAAAACTACGAGCCCCTGGAGCCCCTGCAAGACCTTTACTTGTACGATTTTTGAATTGTAAAGATCGGGATCTTATACTACGGAAAGCAAGACAAAAGGGCACCATTCAATATGAAAACGCACAAGTGTTTTTTTCCCCTGATTTTTCAATAGATCTACAAAAATTGAGAGCTACCTTTTTTGAAGTTAAAAAAAAATTAAGAGAACGACAAAAGGCTACTCCATGGCATACCCTGCAAGGATGAGGGTGGAGGAAGATGGGAAAATATATTTCTTCAATACTCCGGTGAGTGTACAAGAATGGCTTTGTTCGAAAGGAACTATAAAGTGAAGGGAAAGAAGGGATGCTATTTCCTTTGTTTTTCCTTGTAATGAAAACTTTTTCTTTTTTCCTGGTGAAGGATACAACAAAAAAGAAAAAAAAAAGAAGCATGTGGATGATGGAATGACGAGGCAGGGGGAGTGAAGGGACTGGGAGTCAAAGAACTATGGGGTATTTTTTTTATTTTTATTATATATTTTCTTTGTGCGTTTTTTTTTGTTGTGTTTTTTTTTGTTTTTTTCGGGGTTCCTCTTCACCTCCCTCCCTCCCTCCTCCCACCACTGGTAATTCTTTGAGCCATTTTTTTTTTTTTTTTGATGGCTTAGAAAAATTCCTTTTTTATTTCTTAGAGGAAAACATGAAATTTTTCTGAGAGTAAGGTGGGAGCTTGAGTGGAGGCCGCAGCTATATTGTCCTTGCATGCAAATGATTTTATGCTCAGGCAATGTCCCATTGTTTTTTTTTTGGAGTAAGACCTATTGGTCAAAATTTTGCTATATGTGCATGATGATTTTTCTTTTTAACCTCCCTGGCAGTATACCCGAGCGTGACCCGGGGTGGATTTTTTAGGTTAGGATCGGTATCCCCGAGTCACGCTCGGGGTGGATGTGCAGAGCACGCAGCGCTGTCTCTTACCTTCTCCTGGCGATCCAGCGATGATCTCCCATTGCTGTGATCGCCAGCCGAGATCCCTGCCGCTCGTCTGTCGGTGTGATGACTTCCTAGTTCCGTTCCCTGCAGCAGGTGTATATGTATATGTATATATGTGTATATATGTATGTATATATATATATATATATATATATATATACCTATATACACACATATATACAAATATATATATATATATATATATATATATATATATATATATATATATAACGCATGAATTATAATCTAATCAATAATATAATTTTATTATATATATTATATATTATATAATAAAATTATATTATTGATTAGATTATAATTCATGCGTTTGTGTTTCAAATTTATCACATCTGGGATGTCTACTAGAGTCTTGTTTTGGTCAGGTTTAAGTCAGTAATTACTAAGAATTGTAGGCCTATAATACATAACGCCAAATTTCCATGAAAAAAATTGTACCGCTTTTGGTACATAATTCCTGACATAATCATACCGCCAGGGAGGTTAAAAAAAATATTTTTTTTTGGTAATTTTGTTTGTGATTTTTTTTTTCTTTTTCTCTTTTTTTCTTTTTCATATTTTTTCTTGTTACTTTTGAAGATCGCTGTGTCCTGGTGTGCCCAACTGACCTCAATAATTATATTGGTATAAAATATAAGGAGTACATTGCTATAGGGTATTAGCATGATAAATGTCATAGATAGACGGTTAGATATATGGGATCCCTTTTGGGAAGTCAACCTACAGTTATATATAGAAAAAAACCTCTAAGATGACTACAAAATGTGGGTTCCTATCATGGAATGTTAGGGGTCTAGGGACCCCCCAGAAGAGATCCCAGGTAGGGTTGAGCGGACACCTAGATGTCCGTGTTCGACGGGTTCGGCCGAACTTTAAAAAAAAGTCCGGGTCCGTGTCCCGGAATTTTACCGAACTTTTCCCGGACACCGAACCCCATTGAAGTCAATGGGGACCCGAACTTTAAGGCACTAAAATGGCTCTAAAACACCAATGGAAAGGGCTAGAGTGCTGCAAATGGCAGCAAAACGTAGTTAAGAGCATGGCAAGTGCTCTGCAAACAAATGTGGATAGGGAAATAACTTAAAACAACAAAAAAAAAAACAGAAAAATAAAACAATGTTCTTCATCTCTGAAGGACGAGGCCCATATGGAGTAGGAGGGAGGTTGAGGTGGTGGTGGATGTGGCGGTGTCATAGGCGTGCGCACAGGGTGTGCCTGGTGTACCTGGGCACACCCTAATCACCTAGGGCACATAGCATTATCGCTCTGTTTGCCAGTGAGGAGATGGGAAAGATCTCCCTCGCACCTGCTCTGCTCTATTTCTCTTTGCCAGCAGGGAGAGTAATGTATCGGGGTCATGTACATGTAGGCAAACACATGCATGTGTATTTCAACTTTGGGGTGCACACCCTAATGCAATAGGCTGCGCACACCTATGGGCGGTGTAGGTGGAAGCGGCGGTGGAGGAGGACCAGGGCCGGATTAAGAGCATCATGGTCTTGGTGCTGAGGATTTAGAAGGGCCTTAAGGGCCGTGCCTTGGCATGCACCCAGAGGAGGAAGGGTGCAGCCATGCATGCCTAATTCAACATGGGATGCTGTCTCTGAAGCCCTTAAACACATCCATGCATCGGCAACTGTCCCTCCTTGTCCGGCCTTTGCGCTGTGTGGGGAGGTTCTGAGGGTGCTGCCTGGGGAAGCGAGCATAGAAGCCAGACTTCTGTGTTTACAAGTGACAGAAGAGTGGTCACAGTGAATATGGCCAACCCGGGGCCTATATAAAAGGTAGGGGCCTGCATGGAGCTGCAGCTCCAATAGCCCCTACGTTAATCTGGCCCTGAGGAGGAGGACGAGGTAGCCAACACTGCTTCTTTTCGCAAATTTTAAATGAGGGTACACCCTAAAAGAGTGAGAAAGAGCAAAAATGGAACAATGGCTGGGTAAGGTCGGTATCCATTGCTATTCTGCACAAGGTACAGAAAAGTCCCGTGGGATCCATGCCTGGTTCATTTTAATGAACGTGAGCTTGTCCACATTGTCTCTGGACAGGCGGCTGCGCTTGTCTGTTATAACACCCCCAGCCGTGCTAAATACCCGTTCAGATAATACACTGGCTGCAGGGCACGCCAGCACCTCCAAGGCGTAAAGGGCAAGCTCAGGCCATGTGCCCAATTTGGAGACCCAGAAGTTGAAGGGGGCAGACCCCTCATTCACTACATGTAGGCGTGTGCACACATACTGCTCCACCATGTTGGTAAAATGCTGCCTCCTGCTAAGACGTTCCATCTGAGCTGCTGGTGCTGCTGTTTGTTGTGGCGTGCTGACAAAGCTTTTCCACATTTCGGCCATGCTAACCCTGCCTTCTGAGGTGCTGGCGGTGCCCTGGTTGAGTTGGCGACCTCCTCCTCCTCCTCCTCTGCCTTGTGCTTCCACTGTGGCCCCGCTGTCAGATGGGAATGCCAGCAGCATTGCGTCTACCAGCGTGCTCTTTTACTCGCGCATCTTGCGATCGCGCTCCAGTGAGTGAATTAAGGACGGTACGTTGTCCTTGTAACGGGGATCCAGCAGCGTGGCCACCCAGTAATCAGCACAAGTTAGAATGTGGGCAACTCGGCGGTCATGTGGAGACACTGCAGCATGTAATCGCTCATGTGTGCCAGGCTGCCCAGAGGCGACGAAAGGCTGTCCTCTGTGGGAGGTGTATCGTCCGTGTCCTCTGTATCCCCCCAGCCATGCACCAGTGATGGCCATGAGCTGGCCTGGGTGCCACCCTGCTGTGAACATGGTTCCATCTCCTCCTCCAGCTCCTCCTCCTCCTCATCCTCCTCATCCTCCAGAACTGTGCCCCTGCTGGACAATTGTGTCCCTGGCGTTTGTGTGTGCAGGAACCCACCCTCGGAGTCCCTTGCGAATGACTGCCCTGAAAGCCTTGGAAATGTTACCTCTTCATCCTCCTCCTCCTCCTTATCCTGTGCCACATCCTCTTCCATCATCGCCCGAATTGTTTTTTCAAGGAGGCATAGAAGTGGGATAGTTAAGCTGAGAACGGCGTCATTGCCACTGGCCATGTTGGTGGAGTACTCAAAACAGCGCAACAAGGCACACAGGTCTCGCATGGAGGCCCAGTTATTGGTGGTGAAGTGGTGCTGTTCCGCAGGGCGACTCACGCGTGCGTGCTGCAGCTGAAACTCCACTATGGCCTGCTGCTGCTCGCACAGTCTTTCCAGCATGTGCAAGGTGGAGTTCCATCTTGTGGGCACGTCACATATGAGGTGGTGAGCGGGAAGGCCGAAGTTACGCTGCAGCGCTGCCAGGCGAGCAGCAGCAGGGTGAGAACGCCGAAAGTGCGCACAAACGGCCCGCACTTTCTGCAGCAGCTCTGACATATCGGGGTAGTTTTTAAGGAACCTCTGCACCACCAAATTCAGCACATGCGCCAGGCAAGGGATGTGCGTCAAACCGGCTAGGCCCAGAGCTGCTATGAGATTTCTCCCGTTATCGCACACCACCAGGCCGGGCTTGAGGCTCGCTGGCAGCAACCACTCATTTGTCTGCTGTTCCATGCTCCTCCACAACTCCTGCGCGGTGTGTGGTTTGTCCCCCAAACAGGCAAGTTGTAAAACTGCCTGCTGTCGTTTACCCCTGGCCGTGCTGAAAGTTGGTGGTGAAGGTGTTACGCTGTCCGGATGAGGAGGCGGTAGAGGATGAGGAAGCGGAGTAGGAGGAGTTAGGAACAGGAGGCAAACTGAAGCGCCCTGCAATCCTCGGTGGTGGAAGGACATGCGCCAAATTGCTATCTGCCTCAGGCCCATCCGCCACTGCATTTACCCAGTGTGCCGTTAGGGAGATATAACGCCCCTGACCGTGCTTACTGGTCCACGTATCGGTAGTTAGGTGGACCTTGGCACAGATGGCGTTGCGCAGTGCACACCTGATTTTTTCCCCCACTTGGTTGTGCAGGGAAGGGATGGCTTGCCTGGAAAAGTAGTGGCGGCTGGGCACGACGTACTGTGGGACAGCCACCGACATAAGGTTTTTAAAACTGTGCGTCTCCACCAGACGGAATGACAGCATTTCAAAGGCAAATAATTTTGAAATGCTGGCATTCAGGGCCAGGGATCGCGGGTGGGTAGGGGGGTACTTCCTCTTCCTCTCAAGTGTTTGGGAGATGGAAAGCTGAACGCTTCCACGGGACATTGTGGAGATGGTTGTTGGTGACCCAGGTGGTGGTGTTGCTGACAGATCGTCTGTTTGCGGGGTGGCAGGTGCCGGTATTACTACAGATGTGGCTGGAGTGGCCGAGACTGCAGCAGAAGAGGAAGCAGGATGAGCCAGAGACGTTTCTTGGTTTTGAAGGTGTGTACTCCACTGCAGCTCGTGCTTTGCACTTAGATGCCTGATCATGCAGGTTGTGCTCAGGTTGAGAAGGTTTATGCCTCGCTTCAAGCTCTGATTGCACAGGGTGCAAACCACTCGTGTCCTGTCATCAGCACATTTTCTAAAGAACTTCCACGCTAGAGAACTCCTTTGAGCTGACTTTGGTGCGCTCGTTCCCTTGCTGCGTTGGGCAGTAGCGGGCGTAGTGTCTAGGGCACGGCCGCTCCGCTTCTGCACCCTGCTCCCTCTTCTGCTGTGCTGGTGGCTCTGTGCGACCACCGCCTCTTCCTTCAAACTACTCAGGTCACCTGCATGACGTTCATTCCATGTGGGGTAGAGGACCTCATCGTCCTCCACATCATCTTCCACCCAGTCTTCACCCCTGCCCTCCTTGTCGGTCTCCACAATGCTGAACGCCGCAGCAGTTGGCACCTGCGTTTCGTCATCATCGGAGACGTGCTGCGATGATCCTTGCATGTACTCATCTTGAGAAATAAGTGGTTGGGCATCGCTGCACTCAATCTCTTCCACTTCTGGGGCAGGGCTAGGTGGATGGCCCTGGGAAACCCTGCTGACAGAGTCATCAAAAAGAAGAAGAGACTGCTGTATGGCTTGGGGCTCAGACTGCTTGCCTGATTTGCAAGGGGGTGAGGTGAAAGACGGTTTGACATCGGCTGCAGGTGCCAACTGTGACCTTTCTGCAGTAGACTGGGTGGGAGACAATGTGAAGGAACTGGAGGCACTGTCAGCAGCAAACCAATCTACTATCGCCTCCACTTGTTCTGGCCTCATCACTTCTAGGGGCGTATGATGCCCTACCAAATACTGATGCAGGTTCTGTCGCCTACTCACACTTGAGGAAGGTGTTTCACTTGTGCGTGTAGCTGGCACAGATCGACCACGTCCTTTCCTTGCAACAGGAGCTCTAGCAGCAGCACCACCACGACCCAGGCCACGGCCCCTATTTGACGCTCTCCTCATATTTCTGAAATTTAAGATCTTGCCCTAGAAAGGTCTTTATTGAATAGCGGAACAAAAGAACAACAGTATCGCACGGGTGTATCTCACAGTCAAATATGCAAACTATGCCGCAATTTAATGTTTTTTACACCAAAAGGGTGTGTATTGAATAGCGGAATAGGATAAAAAACTGTGTATCTCACACGTACAAACACAGACTAGGCCCGATTAAATTTTTTCCTACCCTAAAGGGAGGATGAGGAAGAGGAGTATGGAACAGGCAGCACCCTCAAATCTTCAGAAGTATGAGATGAACCCCAAAAACTTGGAAAGGTGGATCTCACACGTACCGACACAGACTATTCCGCAATTTAATTGAGCCACAAAGGTTTTTATTGAATAGCGGAATAGGAAATATGATCAAAAAAAGTGTATGTTTTTCACACGTACAGAAGCACACTAGGCCCCAATTACTATTGTTTGTACACCTAAAAGGATGGATGAGGAGGAGGAGGAGTATAGAACAGGCAGCACCCTCAAAGCTTCAGAAGTATGAGATGAACCCCAAAAACTTGGAAAGGTGGATCTCACACGTACCGACACAGACTATTCCGCAATTTAATTGAGCCCCAAAGGTTTTTATTGAATAGCGGAATAGGAAATATGATCAAAAAAAAGTGTATGTTTTTCACACGTACAGAAGCACACTAGGCCCCAATTACTATTGTTTGTACACCTAAAAGGATGGATGAGGAGGAGGAGGAGGAGGAGTATAGAACAGGCAGCACCCTCAAAGCTTCAGAAGTATGAGATGAACCCCAAAAACTTGGAAAGGTGGATCTCACACGTACAGACACAGACTATTCCGCAATTTAATTGAGCCCCAAAGGTTTTTATTGAATAGCGGAATAGGAAATATGATCAAAAAAAGTGTATGTTTTTCACACGTACAGAAGCACACTAGGCCCCAATTACTATTGTTTGTACACCTAAAAGGATGGATGAGGAGGAGGAGGAGGAGGAGTATAGACCAGGCAGCACCCTCAAAGCTTCAGAAGTATGAGATGAACCCCAAAAACTTGGAAAGGTGGATCTCACACGTACCGACACAGACTATTCCGCAATTTAATTGAGCCCCAAAGGTTTTTATTGAATAGCGGAATAGGAAATATGATCAAAAAAAAGTGTATGTTTTTCACACGTACAGAAGCACACTAGGCCCCAATTACTATTGTTTGTACACCTAAAAGGATGGATGAGGAAGAGGAGGAGGAGGAGTATAGAACAGGCAGCACCCTCAAAGCTTCAGAAGTATGAGATGAACCCCAAAAACTTGGAAAGGTGGATCTCACACGTACCGACACAGACTATTCCGCAATTTAATTGAGCCCCAAAGGTTTTTATTGAATAGCGGAATAGGAAATATGATCAAAAAAAAGTGTATGTTTTTCACACGTACAGAAGCACACTAGGCCCCAATTACTATTGTTTGTACACCTAAAAGGATGGATGAGGAAGAGGAGGAGGAGGAGTATAGAACAGGCAGCACCCTCAAAGCTTCAGAAGTATGAGATGAACCCCAAAAACTTGGAAAGGTGGATCTCACACGTACCGACACAGACTATTACGCAATTTAATTGAGCCCCAAAGGTTTTTATTGAATAGCGGAATAGGAAATACGATCAAAAAAAAGTGTATGTTTTTCACACGTACAGAAGCACACTAGGCCCCAATTACTATTGTTTGTACACCTAAAAGGATGGATGAGGAAGAGGAGGAGGAGGAGTATAGAACAGGCAGCACCCTCAAAGCTTCAGAAGTATGAGATGAACCCCAAAAACTTGGAAAGGTGGATCTCACACGTACCGACACAGACTATTACGCAATTTAATTGAGCCCCAAAGGTTTTTATTGAATAGCGGAATAGGAAATATGATCAAAAAAAAGTGTATGTTTTTCACACGTACAGAAGCACACTAGGCCCCAATTACTATTGTTTGTACACCTAAAAGGATGGATGAGGAAGAGGAGGAGGAGGAGTATAGAACAGGCTGCACCCTCAAAGCTTCAGAAGTATGAGATGAACCCCAAAAACTTGGAAAGGTGGATCTCACACGTACCGACACAGACTATTCCGCAATTTAATTGAGCCCCAAAGGTTTTTATTGAATAGCGGAATAGGAAATATGATCAAAAAAAAGTGTATGTTTTTCACACGTACAGAAGCACACTAGGCCCCAATTACTATTGTTTGTACACCTAAAAGGATGGATGAGGAAGAGGAGGAGGAGGAGTATAGAACAGGCAGCACCCTCAAAGCTTCAGAAGTATGAGATGAACCCCAAAAACTTGGAAAGGTGGATCTCACACGTACCGACACAGACTATTACGCAATTTAATTGAGCCCCAAAGGTTTTTATTGAATAGCGGAATAGGAAATATGATCAAAAAAAAGTGTATGTTTTTCACACGTACAGAAGCACACTAGGCCCCAATTACTATTGTTTGTACACCTAAAAGGATGGATGAGGAAGAGGAGGAGGAGGAGTATAGAACAGGCAGCACCCTCAAAGCTTCAGAAGTATGAGATGAACCCCAAAAACTTGGAAAGGTGGATCTCACACGTACCGACACAGACTATTCCGCAATTTAATTGAGCCCCAAAGGTTTTTATTGAATAACGGAATAGGAAATATGATCAAAAAAAGTGTATGTTTTTCACACGTACAGAAGCACACTAGGCCCCAATTACTATTGTTTGTACACCTAAAAGGATGGATGAAAAGGAGGAGGAGGAGTATAGAACAGGCAGCACCCTCAAAGCTTCAGAAGTATGAGATTGTGTTCACTGTACCCCACAAAGATTGTGTTCACTGTACCCCACAAAGATTGTGTTCACTGTACCCCACAAAGGTTTTGTTCACTGCACCCCACAAAGATTGTGTTCACTGTACCCCACAAAGGTTTTGTTCACTGCACCCCACAAAGATTGTGTTCACTGTACCCCACAAAGATTGTGTTCACTGCACCCCAAAAGGATTGTCTTCTCTGCACCCCACAAAGATTGTGTTCACTGTACCCCACAAAGGTTTTGTTCACTGTACCCCACAAAGATTGTGTTCACTGCACTCCAAAAGGATTGTCTTCACTGCACCCCACAAAGATTGTGTTCACTGCACCCCACAAAGGTTTTGTTCACTGCACCCCACAAAGATTGTGTTCACTGTACCCCACAAAGGTTTTGTTCACTGCACCCCACAAAGATTGTGTTCACTGTACCCCCCAAAGATTTTGTTCACTGCACCCCACAAGGATTGTCTTCACTGCACCCCACAAGGATTGTCTTCACTGCACCCCACAAGGATTGTCTTCACTGCACCCCACAAAGATTGTGTTCACTGTACCCCACAAAGATTGTGTTCACTGTACCCCACAAAGGTTTTGTTCACTGCACCCCACAAAGATTGTGTTCACTGTACCCCACAAAGGTTTTGTTCACTGCACCCCACAAAGATTGTGTTCACTGTACCCCACAAAGATTGTGTTCACTGTACCCCACAAAGGTTTTGTTCACTGTACCCCACAAAGGTTGTGTTCACTGCACCCCACAAAGGTTTTGTTCACTGCACCCCACAAAGATTGTGTTCACTGCACCCCACAAAGATTGTGTTCACTGTACCCCACAAAGATTTTGTTCACTGCACCCCACAAAGATTGTGTTCACTGTACCCCACAAAGATTGTGTTCACTGCACTCCAAAAGGATTGTCTTCACTGCACCCCACAAAGATTGTGTTCACTGTACCCCACAAAGGTTTTGTTCACTGCACCCCACAAAGATTGTGTTCACTGTACCCCACAAAGGTTTTGTTCACTGCACCCCACAAAGATTGTGTTCACTGTACCCCCCAAAGATTTTGTTCACTGCACCCCACAAGGATTGTCTTCACTGCACCCCACAAGGATTGTCTTCACTGCACCCCACAAAGATTGTGTTCACTGTACCCCACAAAGATTTTGTTCACTGCACTCCAAAAGGATTGTCTTCACTGCACCCCACAAAGATTGTGTTCACTGTACCCCACAAAGGTTTTGTTCACTGCACCCCACAAGGATTGTCTTCACTGCACCCCACAAGGATTGTCTTCACTGCACCCCACAAAGATTGTGTTCACTGTACCCCCACAAAGGTTTTGTTCACTGCACCCCACAAAGATTTTGTTCACTGCACTCCAAAAGGATTGTGTTCACTGCACCCCAAAAAGATTGTGTTCACTGCAGCCCACACACAGAAAAATGGATGTGGATCACTGACACCTGCCTATCTCCTATCCCACACCACACAGCAATATCGATTGTAGTTTGTAGAACACACTTTCCCTAAAATTCAGCAGACTCTGTCCCTAACAGGATTGAGAAGAGATCGTAGATCAGGAGAACTAAGTGCAGACCCCACCCCACACAGCAATATCGATTGTAGTTTGTAGAACACACTGACCCTATAATTCAGCAGACTCTATCCCTAAAATGCCTACAACTCACCCTGCCTAAACACTCCGACCTGTCCCTCAATTCTATCCGGACACAAATGGTTTTTTCCTGCCTATCTTTCCCTAATCAGCAGCCAGCACGTTGATGTGTGCTCTGTCCCTGATCTAAGCAGCATAATGACGCCGCTGCGGCTGCCTCGAACTTATAAAGACTTGGTCACATGCTTCAGACGGCCAATCACAGCTACTGAGACATTTGCAGGCATGGCTGGGATGGCTTAAGGCAAACCAGTTAAACGATTGTTGATTGGCTGTTGAAAGCCCGCCATGAAAAGAGCGCCAAAGCATGCAAAACCCGGAAATAAAACGACCGAACACGGATTTTTACCCGAATATACAGTAAAGTGTCCGTGTTCGTGTTCGGGTAACAAAAATCCAATTATTCGGTACGAACACGAATAATACAGTCCGTGTTCGCTCAACACTAATCCCAGGTAATTACAAATATATTTCAAACTAAAGCACAAATTATATGCCTGCAAGAGACACATATGATCCCAGATACAACAAACCAATTGTGTAAACCCTGGATCCAATGGTCAATACACTCGAGCTATTCAACATATGCAAGGGGGATTTCATTGCTTGTCCATAGGTCGGTACCATGGAAGTGCTTTCAAAAAAAGGTAGACCCTGAAGGGCAATATGTATTTGTACGAGCTCAAGTGTATGATATACCATTTGTTATTTTAGGTATATATAATCCACCACCTGCTACATTAAGTGTAATTAAAGAAGCTATGCTATTTGCAAGTTTATACCCAGAGGCATTAGTGCTATGCCTGGGAGACTTTAATCTTCTGTGGGACCCGCTGGTGGACAGGCATGGGCCCCCCTAAAAAGAACTCGAAAACCACTTATGTTTCGTGAGTTAGGGGAGGAATTTGGATGGAGAGATTTGTGGCGAATGCTCAATCCCCAGACCAGGGCTTATTCCTGGGCCATCCCAGGAAGGGGATGTCTGTTAAGAATAGATCTGGCGCTGGGAAATGATAAAATTATTTCTAGGGTTGTCTCTGTTGAATATTTGATTAGAGGAGTGTCTGATCACTCACCACTCCTGGTAAATATAGCAATAGGAATTGAGGGAATGAAGCAAAACTGGAAGTTTCAGCCATATTGGTTATCACAGATTGGAACGCACGATCCTATACCTGAACAATTGCAGATATTTTTAGAAATACATGGATCCCAAAGAGATTTGATCTTTTGGGATACCTTGAAAGCATATCTACAGGGGGCACTTAGATCAACAATATCATATATTAAAAGAGCCAACAGGCAGGAAACGGAAGATCTAGAAGAGCAATGTAGAGATACAGAAGCTGCGTTTTTGAAAACACCAACTGAAATAAATAGGGAAAAATGGGAAATGACAGTAACAAAATATACTACACATATGGCAGCAATAGCTAAATACAAACAATTTGAATATCAACAGAAGTACTTTGAACAAGGGAATACTTCAAGTCGTCTTTTAGCACATATGGCTAAGCAACAAAGTACAAGTTTAGTTATAACTAATATACAGCGCCCTGACGGGGAATGCGTAAGGGATGTGGCTGGTATTATGTCATGCTTTCACTCGTTTTATACTGATATGTATGCCACCTCTCTTACGTATAATGCAGATGAAATTTCAACTTATCTGAGTGAAATACTCTTTCCAGCCTTAATGACCGAGCAGGTTAAATCATTAGAGGAAAATCCAAGCGAGGAAGAAGTAAGAAGAGCAATGACCGAGCAGGTTAAATCATTTGAGGAAAATCCAAGCGAGGAAGAAGTAAGAAGAGCAATAACAAGTCTAGCAATAGGAAAGGCTTCAGGACCAGACGGACTTCCGTTAGAAGTATATAGTAAATACGTGGATATTCTTGCCCCAGTGCTAGTTCAAGTATTTGATGTAGCTTTCAGGGTAAAAAGACTTCCTGAATACATGTATTTAGCTACAGTAGTATTAATTCCAAAACCAGATAAAAATTTAACAGATTGTGCTTCACACTGACCCATATCATTTTTAAATACAGGCTACAAAATTCTTGCAAAAATTTTGGCCCATAGAATAAATAATGTAATACTTAATATTATACATCCAGATCAAACTGGATTTATGCCAGGAAAATCCACATCTATAAATCTTGGAAAAACACAACTTATAGCTCAGCTTAGAGATCAACTACCAGACTCAAGTGTCTTGGCCTCTCTTGATACAGCAAAGGCTTTTGATTCTATTGAATGGCCCTTTTTGCAGGCAGTGCTTAGGGCATTTGGATTTGGGGAGAAATTCTGTACTTGGGTGGAAATAATGTATCTAAATCCAACTTCTCAGCTGTTGGTAAATGGCTTTCTAACCAAGGCCATACAATTATATAGAGGCACCCGGCAGGGATGCCCTCTATCACCACTCTTATTTTCAGTAGCTATTGAATCTTTGGCACTTCGACTTTGGCAAACCCCTTCTGTACGGGGCATTACATTGGCAGAAAGGATAGATATAGTGGGATTATATGCTGATGATCTTGTTTTATATTTAAATGATGCACATGGATCATTAGAAGCACCTATGCATATAATAGAACTATTTGGTTCTTATTCAGGCCTTAAAATTAATTGGCAAAAATCCTCCCTTATGCCATTGCAACCACAACTACTCACACTTAGCAAGGATTCAAGTTTATTAAAGGTAGTGTCCTCTTTCAAATACCTGAGAATAAATATTACAAGATTACCACAAGCAGCTTTACAGGCTAACCTTAATCCACTCATGACAACAATTAAAACTAAATTAGCTACTTGGGCTAAATTACCACTTTCAGTTGCAGGGAGAATAAATTTAATCAAGATGGTCCGATTACCGAAATGTTTATACATTTTTTCACATATGTTGGTTATAGTCCCTAAAACTATTTTTAAAAAAATAGATGCCCTATTTACCACATTTATTTGGGGAAAGGATAGAAATAGAATAAAGTTAACCACACTTCAGAGAGCTAAAACAGAAGCAGGTATGGCACTTCCTAATATATACAGATACTATCTCGCTGGATAACTTAAACATCTCACAGGATGGATAGTACCAGTAACACTACAGATGGTAGAATCACACCTGGCTCATGTTTTACAAATCAATAATTTACTTATAGCCCTAGAAGCACCTTTGAATAAATTAAAATATAAGCAAATACCAATGTTAACATTAGCCCGTACAATATGGAGAGAGGCAAAACGTATAGAGGGAAACACACAAATAAACATGGATCTCCCACTATGGCGAAACCCAATATTTAATCAACTGAAACAATTGGTAGAGTATCGGTTCTGGGAACAAAAAGGGATATCAGTCCTTACAGACGTATATGACATAACACATATGTACTCTTTTTCAGATATACAAATGAAATATGATATACCACATACCTCATTATATAGATACCTACAGTTGCGACATGCGTTACAAGCGCAATTTGGAGTTTTGGGACCTGGGATCTCAAGATATCCAATGATTGGTATCCTTAGGTCCCAGGGCCCTAAAGGATTAATCTCTAAAATATATGCACATTTAACCAGGGTTAATTCAGGAATGAATCCCTTGGCAATAAGAACAAAATGGCAGGAAATAATTCCCAATTTAACTGAGGAAGATTGGAAAGAAGCCTGTTCATTTCATTTATATGTATCGCCAGCAGCAAACAATAGGTTAATACAATTATATATGCTACATCAATCATATCTCTCTCCAAGTAGACTTTATGCAATGCAAAGCATTGCATCTCCTAAATGTTTGAGATGCAGTGCTAAGCGGACAGACTTTATACATATTATGTGGTTTTGTCCAGTGATATCACGATTCTGGCAGGAAATAATTCAAATATTATCCTCTGTCCTGAATATGCCTGTACCTTTGACCCCAGAAACCTGTTTGCTGGGTATATTAGATGAAATAACATGGTCTAGATATCACAAGATAATGCTTAGAGAAACGCTGTTTATGGCAAGGAAAACAATCACAGTTAAGTGGATTCAAGTGAAGCCCCCTGCTGTTAAGAACTGGATAAGAGCGGTAAATCAGATTTTACCATTTGAAAAAGTATTGTATATGCATAGAGGATGCACAACGAAATATAATAAAATTTGGGATAATTGGTGTCAATCAACATTAACCAATGGTTGAATATAAGGAGATAACTAAGAGGATATAGAGGGATGCACATAGTATGATGAGGAAATAAATCTATGAATGCAATGGAGCAAGGCTTTGGGGCACACCAGGACAACGGCGATCAATTAAGCTAAATGGATATACCTTGGCATAAAGAGATTATGAATACTAAGTAAACAGATAATTATTTGGATATTGTATAATTTTTTTATTTTATATTGTTTGTCCCTTTGTTGAAAGGACGTTTGGAATGTTCGTTTTTATGCACATATTGAAATAAAAAGAATTTAAAAAAAGAAATCTAATAGACCCCAAAGTCTCCCCTGCCATCCAAAACATCTAACAGAGCAGAGATCTGCTTGGTTAGATGCTCCACTGTCTGTACCGGCCAGAGAATGGAAGCCCTGAAACCCGGAAGTGATGACATTACCGGCTCTTCCTGATTAATTCGGTGCAGAGGGAATTGAGGAATGGACTGCCTTGGTTTCCTCCTGATCTCAAGCCTAAAGCAGCTGGATGTGGTCTTGAACCATGCCACCCAACGTAAACGTGATTGATTGCTATACAGCCATCATATCACTTTCACTTTCAAGCCAGGAGCAGGTTAAGACAAACTGGTACAAGCTGATGGCTGCTGCTGCCATCAGCATGTGCTTAATGGTCCACTCTTTAGATGTACTATTAACTTTTAAAGAGCTGAACTTGTTAATATGTACATTTTTGACTGGCACAAGCAAGACAACAGGCTCCACAGAGATAAATGGGAGAGCCAAACATGGCTCATTATACAAATATACAGCTGAACTGTAAACCTACTGCACTCAGTGAGATATGGCTGTTACTCAGCTATGCCAGCTGCACTTGACTAGGAGGGCAGACTATGTTATTTTCACTATGAGAAGTTTTTTCTATAAGAGGCCATGTCACATAAGTTAACCATTTTAGAAATTTTACACCACTTGGGCCACTTGGCTACACTTCTCCTTCTCCTCCGAATATAGTAAACTACTAGGTGCAGCAGGCTAACCGGTAGCTTTCTCCCTCTTTAAATCATAGATGTAATGGGTTCTTCCGTTTTTATACCTCCCCCCTTTTTTTTTTTTCTTTTTCTTTCCTTCTTCTTTTCCCCGCTTTCTTCTCTCCTCCTTGACCACCCCTCCTGTTCCTGTCTCATCGCCACACTCCCACCCCTTTTGTTCTACCCTCTTATCTCTCCCCCCGTCCCCTAAAATATTGTGGACGACCTAGTAGTCCACATGCACCTATCAATTATCCGCCCTCTCCAACATTCCCTTCTGCTTGATCCCCGTGTTCGCTCTATCTCCGAGTCAGGTCCTCTCACAGTCCCCTCGGGCGCAGGTTCGGGGACCGCGGACACAGTGTGTTCCCCTTGGGGGTGTCTGCCCCCCCGTTCGTGTATCCAGGGGCCTCCTAAGTTTCCATCACATGGACCGCATCTCCCTCTAATATGGCCAAGGGATCCCACAGTGCCTTTCGCCTTCAGGGCGCGCTTTTCCTATCAGTCCGAACCCTTCTTGTTACTCAAACGCTCTCCCTATTGCTCAAATTGCCTTGACTTTCTGGACTAGCTCATTTGCCTCTTCTCCTTTATACATTTCAAAAGGTTCTTTGTTATTAACTATGTGCCACTTGTCACGTGTTATTGCTACAACTACTGAGGTTTGTTTAAACTGCATTTTGGTTTTCTCTAAATTCTGTATATGCATTCAATGTAACCTTACCTGTATGCCTATAAAAATTTTCAATAAAATGTTTCATAAAAAAAAAAAAAAAAAGGTATAAAAAAAAAAAAAAGTTAACCATTTTAGAAAAGCATACATCTGTAAAGAAGGGACTGAATATCTGTCCTGCCATCCGTGAAGGCAAACACCACTCTGTTACTGAGAAAAGGTATCTTGAAATCCGCAGGCAAATCAGCCAGGCATGTTCTTCACTTGCATCCCTGAAATTTCCCATAAGTTGCTCACCTCTATTGCAGTATACAGCAATGATGTGGATGTCAGCAGGAGGAAACAAGGAGGCATGGGAGGCCCAGGAGAGGCTGTTTTTGCAGCAGACTTCAGGGTGACTTTTTCCTCCAAATGGCAAGACTAAATGTATGATTTGGCCAACTCGCCTGTCCAAACCTATGGCTGCCACTAAATGACAGGTTTCGGCTGCCTGCCTGTTTATTTCAAATTGTAAGCAAGTCATTGAGTATGCTGGGTGATCCATTGACCAAATATGTTCAAGACCATAATTGGTCAAGAACATATTTGGTCAATGACATAAGTCAGCATCCTTGGGCAGTTTAACATCCAGTAGCTGTACAGGGGGCTGTCACTTGTGATGAGAGTGATGGTGGGAGAGGATCATCATTGTGCAAGTCGTTGTGTTGCTCATCATGATCTATGTCACTGCACAATGTGATTGATGTTGAGCTTATGTTGTGGAACCTCCCAATGTTAAAAGCATGTGACCTAGTTTACTTCAAGGGGAGCCACACGCTCACCGCCTCTCTCTTTCCTGGCCAGCCCAGCCCCAAGCTGGATTTTGAGGCAACCCCATGCTTTTTTTTTTGCATGGGGTCTCCTTCAAAATACAAACCCGATTCCAAAAAAGTTGGGACACTGCACAAATTGTGAATAAAAACAGAATGCAATTATGTGGAAGTTTAAAATTTCAATATTTTATTCGGAATACAACATAGATGACATATCAAATGTGTAAACTGAGAAAATGTATGATTTTATGGGAAAAATACGTTGATTTTAAATTTCATGGCATCAACACATCTCAAAAAAGTTGGGACAAGGCCATGTTTACCACTGTGTGGCATCCCCTCTTCTTTTTATAACAGTCTGCAAAAACATCTGGGGACTGAGGAGACAAGTTGCTCAAGTTTAGGAATAGGAATGTTGTCCCATTCTTGTCTAATACAGGCTTCTAGTTACTCAACTGTCTTAGGTCTTCTTTGTCGCATCTTCTTCTTTATGATGCCCCAAATGTTTTTTATGGGTGAAAGATCTGGACTGCAGGCTTGCCATTTCAGTACCCAGATCGTTCTTCTACGCAGCCATGATGTTGTAATTGATGCAGTATATGGTCTGGCATTATCATGTTGGAAAATACAAGGTCTTCCCTGAAAGAGAGGACGTCTGAATGGGAGCATATGTTGTTCTAGAACTTGGATATACCTTTCAGCATTGATGGTGCCTTTCCAGATGTGAAAGCTGCCCATGCCACATGCACTCATGCAACCCCACACCATCAGAGATGCAGGCTTCTGAACTGAGCGCTGATAACAACTTGGGTTGTCCTTGTCCTCTTTAGTCCGGATGACATGGCGTCCCAGTTTTCCAAAAAGAACTTAAAATTTTGATTTGTCTGACCCCAGAACAGTTTCCACTTTGCCGCAGTCCATTTTAAATATGCCTTGGTCCAGAGAAAACGCCTTCGCTTCTGTATCATGTTTAGATATGGCTTCTTTTTTGGCCTATAGAGTTTTAGCCCGCAATGGCGAATAGCACAGTGGGTTGTGTTCACCGACAATGTTTTCTGGAAGTATTCCTGAGCCCATGTTGTGATTTGCATTACAGTAGCATTTCTGTATGTGATGCAGTGCCGTCTAAGTGCCCAAAGATCACGGGCATCCAGTATGGTTTTCCGGCCTTGACCCTTACACACAGAGATTCTTCCAGATTCTCTGAATCTTTGGATTATATTATGCATCGATGATGATAACTTCAAACTCTTTGCAATTTTTCTGTAAGAAACTCCTTTCTAATATTGCTCCACTATTTTTCGCCACAGCATTGGGGGAATTGGTGATCCTCTGCCCATCTTGACTTCTGAGAGACACTGCCACTCTGAGAGGCTCTTTTTATACCCAATCATGTTGCCAATTGACCTAATAAGTTGCAAATTTGTCCTCCAGCTGTTCCTTATATTTTCAATTAACTTTTCTGGCCTCTTATTGCTACCTGTCCCAACTTTATATATAGCTCTCATGAAATTCAAAATGAGACAATATTTGGCATGACATTTGAAAATGTCTCACTTTCAACATTGATATGTTATCTATATTATATTGTGAATAAAATATAAGTTTATGAGATTTGTAAATTAGTCCATTCCTTTTTTTACTCACAATTTGTACAGTGTCCCAACGTTTTTGGAATTAGGTTTGCATATAAAAAACTTATATCCAGGCATGTAGACTGTCTGGCAGAAAAAGGGAGGCAGGGAGAATGTGGCACCCCCAATCCTGAACAAAACTTGCCTACATGCTCTGAAAAATAAAAAACAAATGGCTACACAGCAGATGCCCTCACAAATCCTAGTGCCTGGTAGCCTAATTAAACCTTAGGTCTGCCTATCCTCGTTGCTGAATTTTATTCTGATTCCTGTGTTCTGTACTAAAAACCTGCTGATCTTGTTACTGACCTGGCTGCATCTGACTCTTCAGATTACCCTTGTCTTTTTTGTCAGCTTCATGTTACCAGCCCAAGACTGGACTTTTGACTAAGATTCTGCCAGCTGATTTTGTACTTTGCTGCCAGCACAATGCTGCCCCTACCTGTCTCTAACCTGGATTCTGGTTGTGATTCTGTACCTACTTGTCTGGCTGGTATAGAACTTGGCTTGTGACCCAATTCTTCGCTACTGCTCTTCCAACCTCAGCATCTCCAAGTTCAAGTTTGCTGAACCAATTTCTTGGAGCCTGTGCCCTTTCGCTGCCCTAGCAATCCCTGTTTCCACCACCAGGGGTGCTTAGAGAGGAAGAGGCCACCCTCATCAACTCCCCAGTCTGTGGTCGGTATGTGACAACATCATTGGAAGATATGATTGACCGCGGATTTACATCAGGGTATAGAACAAAGCAGGACAGGAACTGTCATTTACTGCCAATAGTTTTTTTTCTACTTGTCACTTTTGCAGGAGTACATCATATAGGTGCACCCCTTCCCATGCAATTTTCTTATGCTTACTTTATATCCTATGCTCCTCAGCTCCATCTAGTGGGTCATAATGCCTTTTTTTCTATTATCCATACTAAAACAACGTGTTTAGAACAGAAAAAAGCCTCATTTTTGCACAATTTGCACAGAACAAATGCACAAGCAGATTACCGGAATGAATGGCTATGCAAACTTTAAAATTGGACTTCAAAATAATATTTACATTTTGAAAGCAATAGTTTTAATTTTAAAAACCTTTCCCTTGTAGACAATTACTTATACTACAAGGGAAAAAAAACTACCCATACTATGTTGGCAAACACTTTCCACGATGAACACTTTCCAAAATGTTGATAAATGTAAAGTTAGGCACTTGAGGGCTAAAACATGCACATATCATACATTCTAGGAAGACAACAGCTGGGTAAGTCATTAGTGGAGAAGGATCTGGGTGTTCTGGTAGATTATAGGCTTAATAATAACATGCAATGCCAAGCTTTGGTTTCCAAAGTGAGCAAAATCCCTTCTCTAAAAAAGGTATGGACTGCAGGAAGAGAGATATAATTTTACCCCTGTACAATTCATTAGTAAGGCCTCATCTGGAATAGGGATGATTGAACGGTTCGGGTCCACCATCGGTTCGACCCGAACATTGGGTGTTCGAGATTCGGCCGAATTTAGAACATTTTGCACATAAAATTCGGAATTCGGCAACCAGAACCGCCCAAAATGCAATGCTTCAGGAAATGGGCTTTAAAAGCCTGTGATTGGACCAGAACCATTAGCAAAAGCCAATTGAGGGGGCAGGAGAATGCTAGGAATGTGATTGGAGTGACTAGGGGGTCCCTAGACCAATCATTAGTGAATACGCCCCCCAGTATATAAGATCGCCCCCGCCATATTCCTAGCATTGTTATACTGGACATGGAAGAGAATGGAAGCAGTTCTGTTAATTTTACTTTAAAAGTGTCATTTAGCATTTATTAGTGTGAGGAAAGGGATATCTAGTGTAGTTAGAGTGCTCCTTTACACTTAAGTTAGCTTCAAAAATTGAGTTTCTGTAGGGAAAGTGTTAAGTGTAAGGGGACCGTAGTGTAGTGTAGGGTTAACTGGCAGTGACTGCTATGGCAGGGTGACAAAACCCTTCCATAGCAGGGTGACCGCTATAGAGAAATGATCATTTCTCTGAATAGCTTTGTAACTGGAATATGGCTTCTCACCAGCCAAGCATTTTTTATGCTGCAGGGGCTGCCACTGCCAGTGCTTTTTTGAGGACATGTTTGATGTCAGACATGACATCTGAACATGTGTATAGGGGGTATATATAGACATATATGTCTGAATATATACCCCTAGACATATATAGGTGTGATAGTAGCAGAAATAAATGCTTGCGCTAATGAAATCATTTACAGGAATATATTTCTGCTACTATCACACCTATATATGTCTAGGGGTATATATTCAGACATATATGTCTATATATACCCCCTATACACATGTTCAGATGTTTTGCCTGCCTCAAAAGAACCCAAAAAAATGCCCAAAAAACGCTAGCATCAAAAAAAAAAATTCCCAGGTGTGTTTTTGCTGGCATTTTTGGGGGGTTTTGGAGGCAGGCAAAACATCTGAACATGTGTATAGGGGGTATATATAGACATATATGTTTGAATATATACCCCTAGACATATATAGGTGTGATAGTAGCAGAAATAAATGCTTGCGCTAATGAAATCATTTACAGTAATATATTTCTGCTACTATCACACCTATATATGTCTAGGGGTATATATTCAGACATATATGTCTATATATACCCCCTATACACATGTTCAGATGTTTTGCCTGCCTCAACAGAACCCAAAAAAATGCCAAAAAAACGCTAGCGTCAAAAGAAAAATGCCCAGGTGTGTTTTTGCTGGCATTTTTTGGGGGGTTTTGGAGGCAGGCAAAACATCTGAACATGTGTATAGGGGGTATATATAGACATATATGTCTGAATATATACCCCTAGACATATATAGGTGTGATAGTAGCAGAAATAAATGCTTGCGCTAATCAAATCATTTACAGTAATATATTTCTGCTACTATCACACCTATATATGTCTAGGGGTATATATTCAGACATATATGTCTATATATACCCCAAAAAATGCCAAAAAAAACGCTAGCGTCAAAAAAAAATGCCCAGGTGTGTTTTTGCTGGCATTTTTTGGGGGGTTTTGGAGGCAGGCAAAACATCTGAACTTGTGCACAGTACCACTATACACAAGTTCAGATGTTTTTCCTGACTGCAAAGATCCCAAAAAAATGCCTTCTATTAAACCGGCAAAGTGTTACAGGAGCGAAGCAAACCCCCTGTCAGAAAGTTTTCTAATACAAACAATCTTTTTTTTCTGGTTCTGGACATGCTACAGAGCTGAAACTTCACATGTACACTTTTTAGACCCCTCAGATCTGAAATCCAAAGTAAAAATCAAAAAATCTCTTTTTTTTTTTAAATTTTTCAATAATTGGCTTTTTTTTATCAAAAATGACAATTTTTAAGAACTTTTTTTGTGTGATTTTGTGTCTGGGGGGTCTAAAATGTGTACCTGTGAAGTTTCAGCTCTGTAGCATGTCCACAACCAGAAAAAAAGATCATATAGGTGTTAAAGTTAAAGGAGGGTCCCGACCCACATCCCTGTTCTACTAAAAAAATTATCTTTTTTTTTTTTCATGGTTCTGGACATGCTAAAAATCAAAAAATCTCTCTTTTTTTTTTTTTGAATTTTTTCAATAATTGGCTTTTTTATCAAAAATGACAATTTTTAAGAACTTTTTTGTGTGATTATTAGTTAATGGGGCATGACCCAGAACCCTAGGCACTTTTTAGGGGCATTTATTGGGTTTTAGGGCTTCAAAATTGTGTTTTTTGATTACCGAAGTTTGGGTCCCAACTTTTGGAAATTTCGGGTGTTCTGGTCGAACCGAACTTTTTAAAAGTTCGATCATCCTTAATCTGGAATACACAGTTCAGTTTTAGGCACCAGTTCACAAAAAAAAGGTATCGGGGAATTGGAGAAAGTGCAGAGAAAGGCAAGGAGCTTTTCCACCACTTGCTATGAGAGACGGAGTTAGCTAGCTGGATGTGATGTTAGCAATGCCTTCTATTGTTTTCCCTGTTTGCTGTTTCAAGCTCATGGAACTGACACATTGTGGATATCAACAGGGGTTTCTGACCTGAAACATCTGACAGAAAAGTGCAAGCGGCATGAATCTAGCCAAAGTCATCTGACCAACGCTATGAGGCTCCAGCTTTTTGGGAGCCATTGCATTGCTAAACAGCTAGATCAAAGCTACAGGACTGCCATAAGAAAGCACAATGACGAAGTCACCAAAAATAGACACATCCTGTCTAGAATTATAGACTGCGTGAAATTTTGTGGTGCTTTTAAACTTGCTTTGCGTGGCCATGATGAGAGTGCGACTTCAGATAATCCCGGGATATTCCGTGGCTTGGTCGACTTTATAGCTTCTCTGGATGGAGTTTTGAAAGAGCACCTTGAGAACGCCACTGTGTTTAAGGGAACTTCAAAAACTGTGCAGAACGAGCTCTTGGACTGCATGTTGTCAGTTGTTAAAGACCAAATTATCCAAGAAGCACGAAACAGTGATTTTCTCTCCATCCAGGCCGACGAGACGACTGATATTGCCACACAGTGCCAACTTGTGCTTGTGCTGCGCTACATTGATGGCAACAACCGCATCCAAGAGAGGTTTTTTGAGTTTATTCCTCTGCATACAACTACAGCTGATTCCATCGCTACAGCACTACAAGAGCGTCTTGCTGTCATCCTTCCAGAGGATCAGAAGAATAAGCTCATCTCCCAAGCCTATGATGGAGCTAGTGTGATGAGGGGTTCCACTGGAGGTGTGCAAAGGAAGATCCAGGATGTTTACCCAAATGCCCATTACATCCACTGCTATGCACATCAGCTGAATCTGATAATGCAGCAGGCCACTTCTCGTATATCCAAAGTGAGAATTTTTTTTTCTAACCTTGGAGGGTTTGCCAGCTTTTTCTCCAGATCACCAAAGCGCACGGATGTTCTGGATAAAGTAGTTGCCCATAGACTACCAACAGCAAGCGGTGTCAGATGGAACTTCCACAGCCGTGCTGTCAATACCGTGTTTGAGCACAGAGAGGACCTCATTCGCTGTTTTAAAGAAATACAGCATTCTGGTGACTTTGACCTTACTACCACCAGAGAGGCAGGAGGCTTTGCCATGATGCTGGAGGATCAGGAGTTTATTTTTTTCTGCAGCTTTTCCACCAAATCATGCCACATGTGGACCTCCTCTATGCCAAACTCCAGCGGAAGGACATAGATTCAGTCCACATTAAGGGGAGCATCCAGCAGTTCCAGCAGGGCATACAAAACATCAGGTAGCAGCTGTATTCATCCCTTTCCATGTTGTTGTTTTTGTTGTTGTTGTTGTTTTAATTATTCTTACTACTTCTACATTTTTCAGAGATTCTCTGCATTCCCTGGTTGGTGAACTGAGTGAAGGTGGTTCTCAACTGAAGAGGCGGTGCTCGTTTGAACCAGCAACCCATAAAGTTATTGCAACAGAGGTTAGTTTTTATTTGTAGAAAATAATGTGTTTTTTTTCCCCCTCTAGTGGACAAAATTGGTATTACAGCATTCATAGCTCCCAGACCATCAGAAATGCATACAACTTAGAAACATTTACTTTGAATGTCCTGTTGATGTGTATGGAGTTCTGAGAAATTCTGGATTCAAAAACACTGAATATGATCTTCCTTTATAATAACTTAAACCTGAACATTTTAACAAGTGCTTTTTGAAATCATAATTTCTCTGCATCCCATACAAAATGCCCAAGACATTCTGAGTACATATTTTAAGTTTCATGCATTTCTGATGCTCAGGGAGTTAACACATGACATTGACATTTTTTCACCAGTACCTAATTTTGTTTTTTTCTCATTCTTGATAGGTCTGTGATACCATCCTCCTACATACCATGGAGCGCTTCTCGTTCACAAACCATCTGGTTAGTGCCACCCTGCTTCAAGCGGACAAGTTTGAGCAGTATGCGAGGGAATTCCCAAAGGATGCACTTAGCACTACTGTGAAGACCTATGCTGTACTTGATGGGAGTAGGTTAAAAACGGAGCTTAGTCTCCTCTACTCCGAGGAGCAATTCCAAACATGCAATGGAGCTGTGGACTTATTTCAGTTTTTTGTTGCCAAAAACCTTACAGATGTCTTTGCAGAGACTTTCACTCTCCTGAAGATCCTCATCACCACACCCATGACCACAGCAGAGGCTGAGAGGTGCTTCTCAACCCTAAAAAGGATCAAGACTTTTCTGAGGAACAGCATGACCCAGGAGAGGTTGAATGCATTGGCCATGCTGTCTATGGAAAAGAGACTGGTGACAGAGATGACCGATTTCAACCAGAAGGTCATCGAGAAATTTGCATCCCTTAAGGAAAGAAGAGCAAAATTTCTTTTCAGATAAGGACGCTGGCTTTTTGCGGTTTGGTTTTAGTTTTCTTCTTTCATGTTTGAATTTTGTTAATAAAATGTTCAAAGCAATACATTTGTCATTTTTCTTCCATTTTCCTTCCAGTTCACAATTTTGTGCCGGTCTATCACATGAAATACATGTACGTTTTTGGTGGTAAATAACATGACAAAATATGTATTATTTAAAGGGGTAACTATGAATACTTTATCAAGGCACTCTTCCTTGATTACTGATGGCCCCTTTAACACTTGTGTGGCATCAAAGTCACGCAATTTGTTACCGCATTTTTTGCCGGGAATTTTTCTTTTTGCGCCCCCCCCCAAACATTTTGAGCACCAGCCGCCACTGAGTTCATATAGTGAACTTGGTGTTGAGTTATTCACTTTAAGGTCATCACAGAGGACAGGGGGCACTCTTTACCTCTGGAGGAAAAAATATTTAATCTCCAAGTACAGAAATGCTTCTTCACAGTAAGAGCTGTGAAAATGTGGTATAGACTGCCTAAAGAGCCAGGTCTGGCTAGCTCAGCAGATTGTTTTAAAAAAAGGCCTAGATTCTTTCCTATATACACATAATATAGCTGGATACTAATATTCATAGGCAAAGTTGTTCCAGGGAATTGCTGATTGCCTCTTGGGGGATCAGGAAGGAAGGAATGTTTTCCCCTGCTTGAGCAAATTGGATCATGCTTTATTTTTTTTTTTATTTTTTGCCTTCCTCTGAATCAACAATGGGTAAATGATTATGTATATAGGTCTGTATAGTTTTTTTTCCTGTCCGTTTTTATTAGTTAAACTGGATGGACTTTTTTCAACCATACTAACTAAGTAACATTCAAAGATATCTATGCATATAGCATACTCCAATCCAAAAAAACAACAGACTTTCACTTTAACTAGAGCATTTTATATAACTAAACTATATTGACAAAGCCAGTGCTTTGAAGATTTTGCCTCAGAATAGCCTGCTTAATAAAATATTATGAAAATCCTTTTGGATTATGTAGATAAATAAAATACATAATAAAATTATGTAGTATAAACCTTAAAAATAAGAAAATGAATGCTTTATCTTCTAAATTTTCCTGGCATGGTTTTATTGTGCCATTATTAGCCTATGTAAAAACTGTACTTTCTTTACCATCTAGGGCAAATGTTATTTCTGGCAGCTTGATACATTGTTTTGAAACTTCATTAATTGTTTGGCATAGATATTTGATCCAAAGGGATGCATTACTGCAGCAGGAGACTACAACTATATCATGATTATAATTGTAACTAGTTTAGAGCTAATAAATCTTCCCTTCCAGACCTATACATCTGTTATGTTTCCGAGAAGTGAAAAGGTTAGATGAATGAATAGACCTTGTCTATTACATTGGGATGAAATGACACTCTATGACCGATGACATGGGTGCAATGGGAATAGAGAAAGATGACTAAATACTGTGCTGCTGCATTTGAGTGTTTCATCAATGCGTGAGCATTCTAGTTTAAACCTTTCATTGATTATCACAGAGTGCTTTTTACTGTCATATTTTTACAAGTCTATTGATTTTTTTTTCCTCATATTTGACAATTTCACCATCTCCAACACAACTGTAGACATAGTTGAATATTTAGTTTATAATTATTTGTGCCTCAAATACAGTGAAGAACAATAGATGCAAATATTTAAAAACAGTTTTGTAATTTACCATCATTTCTGAGCTTTGATTTCGGCTAAACTAGAATTTGTTAATTTAATAAAAACCACAGAAAAAAGGTGTTAGAATACACAAAAAGAAAACTTTGAGAAAGACGTTTTTATATTTCCTCTTATTAAATCTAAAAATGTTTTACTATAACATTTCATTACCAATTGATGTTCCCCCCATCTGGACTGCAATTTAAAGCCTAATTCTACATAGGCACAAGGATGAGTGAATCGGCCTGGGTTTGATTCATGGTCCATTTATCAAATTTATTGTCAAACAGATTCATTTATCAACAAAGGGCACATGGAGCTGGCCACTACCAAGGGGGCATGCACTAATGTAAAAAAAAAAAAAAATTGGAAATAGCATGCAGTGGGGAGAGAGTCATGACATTTATGTGAATTTTAGATCAACATGGGAGCCTTTAACTCCTTTGTAACAGTGTAACACATACAGTATGGGCTGCATCCAGGAAGTGGGCTTTATGTGTTCCTCGGTTTGTGCTGGAAATTGTTGTGGAAAAACCTTTTCTATTGGGACTTTTACACGGCAACCGTATCAATCTTAACATGTTATACATAATAACAGTGGTGATACCCTATACCAGTGACGATGAACCTTGGCACCCCAGATGTTTTTGAACTACATTTTCCATGATGCTCAACTACACTGCATAGTGCATGAGCATAATGGGAATTGTAGTTCCAAAACATCTGGGGTGCCAAGGTTCTCCATCACTGCCCTATATCATAGACGAATGCACACTCCTCAAGGTAAGTACAATTACTGAGGTAGATAACAGCTTTGCATGGAAAGGGCAATCCAACGCCATTTAGAATCAGGGATATTAATCACCACTATATATTTAAAATAGATTGCCAGTTTCCCTGTGAGGTTAGCAGCCCTCCAATAGGCAGGGACAAAAAAGCACCCAACAGGACTACATGTTTTTTTTATTGTATCTATGTATATAATATATATGTTTCCCAGTAGAAAAAAGGAGCTTATGTAATGAGGTAGAGCAGAGCTTTCTCCCAGGAAAAATACTCACAGTGGAACATTCACCATATGCTTCCAGATCTCAAAGCCACTAGGACAAGAAAGGAGAAGGAACACCAATTCCAGCCAGGGAGAACTCTGTATTGTGCCTCAAAACAGCCCAATATATAAGGGGAGTAATTGTGCTGTTTTGAGGCACAATACAGAGTTCTCCCTGGCTGGGAGCGGTGTTCCTTCTCCTTCTTGCTTGCCCTAGTGGCTTTGAGATCTGGAAGGATATATGGTGAATGTTCCACTGTGAGTATTTTTCCTGGGAGAAAACTCTGCTCTGCCTCATTATTTAAGCTCCTTTTTCTGCTAAGGACCACATATATTCTATACATAGATACAAAAAAAAAAAACATGTGGTCCTGTTGGGTGCTTCTTTGTCCCCGCCTATTGGAGGGCTGCTGAGCTCATAGAGAAACTGGCATTCTATTTAACCACTTTAGCCCCGGAAGATTTTGCTGCTCAATGACCAGGCCACTTTTTTCAACTTGGCATTGCGCGAATATAACTGACAATTGCACAGTCATGCAATGCTGTACTGAAACAAAATTTACGTCCTTTTTTTTCCCACAAACAGAGCTTACTTTTGGTGGTATTTTATCACCTCTGCACTTTTTTTTATTTTTTGCGATATAAATAAAAAAATTGCGAAAATTTGGCGAAAAATTGACATTTTCTAATATGACAGTTAAAAAATATCCAATATATTCAATTTTTGTCATATATTTAGGCCAAAATGTATTTAGCTACATGTCTTTGACTAAAAAAAAAAAAAAATTCTCAATGAGCGTATTTTTATTCATTTTAAGACTGGAAGATTTTACACCTTTCCTGACCAGGCCATATTATGCGATTCGGCACTGCGTTACTTTAACGGACAATTGTGCGGTCGTGCGACTCTGTACCCAAATTAAATTTTCGTCCTTTTATTCCCACAAATGAAGCTTTCTTTTGGTGGTATTTGATCACCTGTGCGATTTTAAATTTTTGAAAAAAGAGCTCCAATTTTGAAAAAAAAAAAATATTTTTCACATTCTGCTATATAACACTCCCAAAAAAAATTTTTAAATCAAAATTTTTTAACATTTTAGGCCAATTTGTTTTCTGCTTCATATTTTTGATAAAAAAAATCGCAATAAGGGTATTTTGATTGGTTTGCGAAAAGTTATCGCGTTTACTAACTACGGGAAAGATTTATGTCATTTTTATTGTTTTTTTACTAGTAATGGCGGCGATCTGCGATTTTTTGCAGGACTGTGACATTGTGGCGGACAGATCGGACCCCTAACTGACATTTTTGACACTTTTGGGGGGACCAGTGACATTACTACAGTAATCAGTGCTATAAATATGCACTGTTACTGTAATAATGACACTGGCAGGGAAAGGGTTAACACTGTTGGTGATCAAGGGGTTAAATGTATGCCTTATGCTTACTAATGTGTGTAGGGGGAGAGGGGTTCTCTGACACAGACAGAGATCGCAAGTTCAGCTATGCTGAATCCTGTGATCTCTCCCTGTCTGTCATAGAGAAGAACCGCCTGCTTTGTGTACACAAGCAGGCGGGCCTTCTTACACTTTCCCCATCAATCGGGGAAGAGAGGCGGCCCGAGACCACTAGGAGTACAGGAACGTAGGTCTACGTCGCTGGACATAGCAGAGCCGCAGTGCTGCAGTAGCAGCACAGTGAGCGGTCTTAAAGTGGTTAAAGGGTAACTCCACTTTTGTGGGTAAAAAAATAGCAAAGAAAAAAAAAACAATATAGCATATACAATTGCGATACAAATCATATTGCAATTGAATGTTATTAAAAATGACCGTTCCTTTTCAATCTGCAGCCGCTGTAATTTTCTGAAAATGCAATGCAATATGGCTACCTGGAGCTGTTCTGTACACAGAATGTGTACTGACCACACCCCAAAAACATAATTTCCTGCTTGTGTGATTGGATCACCAATTTTCCCAGAAGTCTGCCTAAGATACAAGTTAGATTTCAGGCATCCCCTGCAGCAAAAATGTCATTTTTGGTAAGATACTCCCAAAAGAATCACGTTTAAAGGGATGCAGGACCAGCAGCTTTCCTCATTAGTGCTCTGAAGCTTCCACAGCTGATAGATAATTATGAAACCACTTCCATTTGACCCACTCAGCACAAAGAAACAAACAATGATTTCTTCAGAATAACATAAGGTAGAAATCTGCAACAAAGTTTGTTACAAACCCTTGTAATGTACATAAATCACTTAGAGGGGAATATTTTTTTCTCAACAAAAGTGGAGTTACTCTTTAAATATATAGTGGTGAGTAATAGCCCTGAAGAGGACATTCTAATTAGTGTTGGATTGCCCTTTTCATGCATAGCGGTTATCGACTTCAGGAATTGTGCTTACCTTGGGGACTATGCAGCCGTCTATGGTATAGGGTATCATTACTGTTATTGTGTATAACATGTTAAACTTGATTGTCAATTTCCATTGATTTTAATGATTTAGCCTCATGTGAGGCCTTTCTTTTAAGAAACCTTAACCACTTTAGCTCTGCCCGCCGCAGTTTTTCTGCGGCAGGCAGCCACTCCTGGACAAAGCGACGTTGTATTACGTTGCTCGGTCAGGAGACTCTAGGGGGTGAGCACGCGCTCGTTAGCTGGGGAGCCAGTGCATGTGACCGGTGGCTCCAATGGCCGCTGGCCACTCGTGATCTCCCGCAGCTGAGAGAGAAGGACAGACGGCTGATGTAAACACAGCCTTCTGTCATTCTCCCTGAAGTGATCACAGGCTATGTGATCCTGCTATATAGGAACACATGTCTCTGTGATTACTTCACAAGCCACACCCCCTGACAGTTAGAATCACGCCCCTAGGGACACATTTAACCCACTGATCACCAGTAATGTTAACCCCTTCCCTGCCAGTGTCATTTTTACAGTAACAGTACATAATTTTAGCACTGATTACTGTAGTAATGTCACTGGTACCCCCAAAAGTGTCAAAAATGTCAGTTAGGGGTCCGATCTGTCCTCCGCAATGTCGCAGTGCTGCAAAAAATGGCAGATCGCTGCCATTACTAGTAAAAAAAAAAACAATAGAAATGTCATAAATCTTTCCTGTAGTTAGTAGATGCGATAACTTTTGCGCAAACCAATCAAAATATGATTATTGTGATTTTTTTTTACCAAAAATATGTAGCAGAAAACAAATTGGCCTAAAATGTTAAAAAAATTAGATTTTTTTATTTTTTTTTTATTTTTTGCGAATGTTATATAGCAGAATGTGAAAAATATTGTTTTTTTTCTTCAAAATTGTTGCTCTTTTTTTGTTTATAGCGCAAAAAATAAAAATCGCAACAGTGATCAAATACCACCAAAGAAAGCTCTATTTGTGGGGAAAAAAGGACATCAATTTTATTTGGGTACGACCTCGCAATTGTCCGTTAAAGTAACGGTCAGGAAGGGGGCAAATCCTTCCGGGCCTTAAAGTGGTTAAGGCAAGCTGGTCTACCAGTACTTGGTTTCTCCCAGGTCTTAGAACAGGATGCTATAGTTCCTGGTAAGATGGCAGTGGGACTGAGTGACTGGGACGAGAAGGGGAAGCTGTAGTCTTCGGGCTGATGAGGCAGTAGACAATGACTGGTAGTGGAATCCTGGGATAGTCCAATGTCAGGATAGGTAGCAGGCAATCATACTCCAAAAACAGATCTAAGGTCAGGGCTGGTAGTGAGCAAGCATAGTCCACTTAACCTTGTACCTGGAGCTCAGACTGTTATGTGAATCCTCACCCTTTAATACAACCAATTCCATTTAAAATAGAAATAAAAGGCAACACATTTGCGCATATAAATTCTTTAATAAAAATCACAAAATATTGCATTTACAGTATTCTCACAGTGGCTCTCTTATCAGGCCATAGTGGATGTAACACACAGTGGTGGGTAATGGCAACAATCATCACTGAATTTTAAACAGGCATAGAATAGCCTATTTTAAATAACTCCCTAAGCTAGATTTTCAATTAGGTTTCAAACACTTTGTTTAATGGAGCTATATTTACATATAAACTTACCGGCGACGTTATTAGGTACACCTTGCTAGCACTAGGTTAGACCTTTTGGCTTCAAAACTGCCTTCATTCCTTGGGGCATAGATTCATCACGCAGTTGCTGCAGATTTGTTACCTGCACATCAATGATGAGAATCTTCAGTTCCACCACATCTCAAAGGTGCTCTATTGGATTGAGATCTTGTGACTGTGGAGGCCTTTGAAGTACAGTGAACTCATTGTCAAGTTCAGGAAACCAGTTTGAGATGATTTGAGCTTTGTCACATGGTGCATTATCCTGGTGGAAGTAGCCATCAGAAGATGGGTACATTGTAGTCATAAAGGGATGGACATGGTCAGCAACAATATTCAGGTAAGTTGTGGAGTTTGAATGATGCTCAATTGGTACTAAGGGGCCGAGGTGTGTGCCAAGAAAATATCCCCCACACCAGCCTGAACCGTTGATACAAGGCAGGATGGATCCATGCTTTTTTATGTTTTTTTACGCCAAATTCTGACCCTACCATCTGAATGTTGCAGCTGAAATTGAGACTCATAAGACCAGGCAACGTTTTCCCAATCTTCTATTGTCCAATTCTGGTGGGCCTGTGCGAATTGTAGCCTTTTAGCTTCCTGTTCTTAGCTGACAGGAGTGGCACCTGGTGTGGTCTTCTTCTGCTATAGCCTATCTGCTTTAAGGTTAGATGTGTTGTGCATTCAGAGATGGCATTCTGCATACCTTGGTTGTAGCGCGTGTTTTTTTGAGTTACTGTTGCCTTTCTTTCTGCCCATTCTCCTCTGACATCAGCAAGGCATTTTCCTCCACACAACTGCCACTCACTGGATATTTACTCTTTTTTTCTCTTTCTTTTTTTTTCTTTTTTCTACCACTCTCTGTAAACCAGAGAGATGGTTGTGCGTGAAAATCCCAGTAGATCAGCAGTTCTTTAAATACTCAAACTAGCCTGTCTGCTATCAACAACCATGCCACATTCAAAGTTACCTAATTCCTCTTTGTTTCCCATTCTGATGCTTACTTTGAACTTCAGCAAGTTGTCTTCGCCACTTCTAGATTCCCAAATGCATTGAGTTACTGCCATGTGATTAGCAATTTGTGTTACCAAACAATTGAACAGGTGTACCTAATAAAGTGTCTGGTAAGTGTATATAAATATCCAAATAGGTAATGGTTCAGAAAATTAGTTCATCAATATTTGTTGAAATAGAGGTGTTCAGTAGTGCACCTAATAGATGATGGCACAAGACAGTCACACATTCTACTATGTGTCCAATAAACTATAAGAACTATGACAGAAAAGAAAATATGACATATAGTCTGCCAAAATAAAATGTCACATGAGACAATGAGCATTCCTCATCAAACACAAATTTACATTTATCTGGCCTGTTTATAGGTAATTACTTAAATTCTACATGTGTTCAGTGGTTCATTTCCTCAAGTGGACATTTCAGTAACTTAAGAAGTCTTTATGAATAAACATTACATATTAAATATACCCCTAATATGGTATGCTGTTATGTTCACATAAGAAATAAATCCACGTGTGAAAAAAGTAATAAATCTATCCACTCATAAGAAAAGTATATCTTTCACCAACCACTATTCACACTGATCCCACCACCATCACAGCTCGCTTAACAGATCCTAAGACCCCGCATTATGGAGGTCTGACCAAACTTGCAATGTAATCATTCAATCTGGTGGCTCAAAAATTCTCACAGCATGGAGTATAAAACTCATCAACGTTTATCGAACAATATGTAGAACAATCTCAAGTAAATGGAAGAAGAAGAGGGACCCCATCGTGTAGTACATGAAGGTTGCTTTATTAAATATGCATAATATACCCACAGGATTATAAGTAACATTGGCATGGAATACAAACAGTAATGCTGGACCTCACTGGCATGACGACATCACTGCTTTGGCTCCCACCCTGACACGTTTTGTCAAAATGTCCTCAGAGGGTTGCTGAAGTAACAGGAATGCATCTGATGACATATAAAATAGACTCCTGAGGACGCGTTGGACGCAAAATGGCCGTAGAGCTTGTTATCTCAATGTAACGCTCCTGCGTTTTTGTAGTAGGCTGGATATGCAGCTGCAAAATTTCCACTCAGTAGTCATGTAGAGATGTGTTGAATAACCAGATCCATCTCTCCAGACTCATCACTGTGGGCCTGTCAGCTTCAACATACAGAAATATACACACTCAATAAGATGTTCCTGGAGTGGTGGATATGACAGTATGAAGGTGTTGTGCTGAAGGGACAGGTGTGAACAGGGATAGAGATGGTAAGTACTTGATAGGTTTGTTCAGGAGAGTACTAGATGGTTTTAGGTAGAGTGCAGATAGGTTAGTAATCGAGTATGGTGACAGGTGGTAAGGACAGCAGATGACAATTACAGGATAGACTAACCCAGTGCAAGGATAGATGGTAGTAGACTTAAGAACAAGCAATCTATGTAACAGTGCAGATGATAGATGGTAGTAGAATCAAGAGCTAGCAATCTATGTAACAGTGCAGATAGTAGATGGTAGTAGGCTCAAGAGCTAGCAATCTATGCAACAGTGCAGATGATAGATAGTGTAAGCAGGTTATGGAGGATTCCCCTGTGGGGTACTTATCACTAGTAAATGTTAGTAGTAGAGGGGTCCAGTAGAGAGGGGAAGATCCGGTAGCGAGATACAGGGATCAGTAGCGAGGTTCCGGTCTGCTCCAGGTAGAAGCAGCCAGCTGGAGGTTCCGACAGCAAGACAGGCTTGAAAGCATGTGGATACACAAGGCAGGTTGAACGAACGATGTGAGTGAGAACGCCGGCGGTTGAAATAGCCGCTCTGCGGCACTCAGCGATGACATCATCTGTCTTAAAGGTTTATGCGTACCACCTAGTAAGAAAGGTGGGATGCATATTTGGAAGGAAATAGATTATTAAGGGTACCAGAGGTACCAGAATCTTACAGTACCCCCCCTTAAGGCCGGCTCCGGAAGGCCTATAGCACTGGTTTCTCTGGGTATTTCGAGTGAAACCTTTGTATAAGCCTAGGTGCATGAACATCAGAGGTATCCAACCAGGTGTCATCTTGGGGTCCATAGTTCTTCCATCTTATGAGATACTGGAGTCTTCCTCTATGGATGCGAGAATCCAAAATCTCTTTGATCTCATATTCTTCTCCGCCTTCAACTTGTATTGGAGGTGGAGGCAAGATGGTAGGCCTTATTCCTTGGGTAGGTACATGGGGCTTCAGTAGCGACACATGGAAGATGGGATGGATCTTAAGATCTGCTGGTAAGGTGAGCTGTACTGCAGCTTTTCCAATAAGTTTCTTAATTGGGAAGGGTCCCAAAAATAGAGGTCCAAGTTTTTTGCTAGGGATTTTTAATCTTAAGTTTCTTGTTGATAGCCAAACAAGGTCCCCAATAGCATACTGAGGAGAAGGTCTTCTACGAAGGTCGTAGTACCTTTTTTGTTGACTATGAGCGTGTGATATAGTGGTATTGAGTAAACCCAGAGAGTCTTTTATTTGGGTAAGGTAATCCGTGGCTACTGGGTTACTTGATGGCAGGATGCGTGGTGGAAGAAGAGTGGGATGAAACCCATAATTCAAGTAGAACGGACTTTGCTTAGAAGTACTGTGGGTTGCATTGTTGTAAGCAAATTCCGCCAGAGGGAGGAGATCCACCCAATCATCCTGTAGGTATGATGTATAACAACGTAGATATTGCTCAATGCACTGGTTGACTCTTTTAGTCTGTCCGTTGGTCTGAGGATGGTAGGGAGAAGTGAGCTTTCGCTCAATCCGTAATATTTGACAAAGTGCTTGCCAAAATTTTGAGATGAACTGTGAACCACGGTCGGACAAAAGAGTCTTTGGAATTCCATGCAACTTGAACACATGTTTCATCAGTAGTTCCGCTGTTTGTTTAGACGAAGGTAGTCTACGGATAGCAATGAAATGTGCCATCTTTGTCAAGTGGTCCACTGACACTAGAATGGTATTAAATCCCTTAGAAGGTGGTAGTTCTACTATAAAGTCTAAGGACATAACTTCCCATGGAACCTGGGGTATTGGTAGACTGCAGAGTAGACCAGATGGTTTTGTAGTGTCAATCTTAGACCTTGCACAGATGTCACATGAAGATACAAATTTTTGTACAGACGTCTTCATATCAGGCCACCAAAACTGCCTGGTAAGCAAATTAAGGGTTTTCGTCATACCCATATGTCCTACCATGGGCACATCATGTGACAACTCCAAGATCTTGGTGCGCATAGTAGGGGGTATGTAAAGTTTGTCGTTGTAATAGAGGAAGCCTTCTGCATCAGTACTCAGTTGTGGTGGAGGTGAATCCAATCCTATACTGTGCAAAATCTCTTCCTTCAAGGAACTGACAACACCAATAATACGTTCATAGGGTATTATGGGAATGGAAGGGATTTCGGCGCAGTTATCTTCGATTAATCGTGATAGCGCATCCGCTTTTTTATTTTTGTCTGCAGGCGTGTAGGTCACTAGGAAGTTTAATCTTAGGAAGAATAATGACCATCGTACCTGTCGGTGGGAGAGAGTTTTGTTAGTCTGGAGGTATTGAAGGTTTTTATGATCTGTATATATGAGTATTGGTAACTGGGTACCTTCGAGTAGATGTCGCCAATTCTCCAGTGCCAGTTTTATGGCAAGTAACTCCTTTTCACCTACTGGGTAGTTCACCTCTGGGCTGCTTAGTGATTTTGAAAAGAAAGCAACTGGGTGGAGTGGTGAAGTATTTGTTGGTCGTTGGGAGAGAACTGCTCCTACTGCCATATTTGACGCATCTACCTCCAGAATATATTGGAGGGATGGGTCTGGATGGCGTAGTATGGGAGCAGAGGTAAAGCTTGATTTTAACAAGCAGAAAGCTTGATTCGCTTCTTCTGACCATTTGAATGGTTTCTTTATACTTGTCAGTTGTGTGAGAGGTCTCACAATAGCGGAAAAGTTCTTGATGAACTTCCTATAGAAGTTGGAGAATCCAAGGAATCGCTGTAATGCCTTACGAGTTGTCTGTATAGGTCAGTCCAGAATACAGGATATCTTGCTCATATCCATCTTAATTCCAGTTTTGGATATGATGTATCCTAGAAATAATATTTCTTCCTTATGAAATAAGCATTTTTTTAATTTCACGTATAGATTGTGTGAAAGTAATCTGGATAACACAAGTCTTACATGTTTTATATGTTCAGGCATAGATCGCGAATAGATAAGTATATCGTCCAGGTATACTACGACACAGACATCAAGTAAGTCTCTAAAGATGTCGTTTATGAACCTTTGGAAGGCTGCGGGAGCATTACACAACCCGAATGGCATCACAAGATATTCGAATATCCCGTATCTGGTTCTGAATGCTGTTTTCCACTCATCTCCATCACGCATTCGGATTAGGTTGTATGCCCCTTTCAGGTCTAATTTAGAGAAGTAAGTAGCCCCACGCACTTGTTCAATGAGATCAGGGATGAGCGGCAAAGGATAGCGATCCTTTATCGTAATCGTGTTTAATTGCCTATAATCGATAATAGGCCTAAGACTGGAATCCTTATTGCGGACAAAGAAAAGTCCTGCAGCTGTGGAAGAAGTAGAGGGTCTGATGAACCCTTTTTTCAAATTCTCATCCAAGTATTCCTTGAGATGAGAAAGTTCATCCTGTGAAAGGGGATAAACATGACCGAAAGGCAATTTGCTGTTAGGGAGTAGATCGATAGTGCAATCATAATCCCTATGGGGAGGCAACACTTGAGCATTTTTCTCAAGGAATACTTCGGACAGATCCTGATAGCATAGTGGTGCAATCTCATCTGACACCACAGACAGGATCTTTCCATAAGATGGGAGGTTACACGTAATCTCACAATAGTGAGAAGGGAAGGCCAAAGTCCGTCTTTTCCAATCCATGATTGGTTGGTGTGTGTGTAACCAGGGAAGTCCCAAAATAATGGAAAAATGGGGTGAGGATAGTATATCAAAGGTGATGGTCTCCACATGAGACTCGTTGGCAGTAGCAAGGAGTGCCTGTGTCTGGTTGGTGATTGGACCAGAAGACAATGGAATACCGTTAATGAAACTAACAGAAACAGGTTTAAGCTTTGAAATAATAGGTATTTTATTTAAGGTAACAAAACGTGTATCAATATAGTTTCCACAAGATCCAGTGTCGATCATAGCCTTGGTGGTGATCCTAGTCTGGTCCCACTGTAATTTTAAATGAACAAAAAGATAGGGGTTAGAAAAGGAAGTCGTTAATCCTCCTAGCAAGACATGTGAACACTCACCCTCTTTTTTGCGGACAAGGGGACAGACGCATATCAAATGATCCGGGGATGCGCAGTACATGCAGACATTTCTGGATCTCCTTCTGGATCGTTCAGTAGTTGATAAAGGTGGGCGTATAGTTCCTACCTCCATGGGAGTAGGGTCAACGGCCGCAATCTGAGAAGGACTAGTTAATGGCATTCCCATTTTTTCAGCCCTTCTTTCTCGTAGTCGTCTGTCGATGTTGATACTAAGTTGTATCAAGGCATCCAAGGTGCCAGGTAAATCCGCTCGGGCGAGCTCGTCTTTAACAGCTTCTGATAACCCGAGTCTGAATTGAGTTCGCAGAGATGTATCATTCCACCCTGAATCAAGGGTCCATCTTTTGAACTCTGCTACAAAGTCTTCTACAGGTCTCCTTCCTTGTTTTAAAGCCCTTAATTGAATATCAGCAGTACTCTGCCTATTGGGGTCTTCATATAAACTAGTGAGTTCTGCTAGAAATAAGGAATAGGAGTTGAGAATCTGATCATTTTTCTCAAAGAGAGAGTCTGCCAGGGCCCGGGGATCACCCGTTAAGTATGAAATAACGGTACAGACTTTAATCTGATCAGTAGAGTATGTACGAGGTTTTAACAAAAAAAGCAATTGACATGCGTTTTTGTATTCACAAAATTTTTTCCGATCACCTGTAAACACTAGGGGAGGGTTTATTTTAGGTTCAGGGGGCTGAACAGTAGTAAGCCGTGAGAGATGGGTTACCTGCTGTGTCAGAGTCTGATTCTCTTCTTTTACTTCAGTAAGAGCAAGTATTAACGCATTTACTTGTTGTGTTAATTGTGTCACTTGAGTGGGTAATTCTGCTGAATCCATTTTTTTTTTCTGGTTCGTTCAATCTGTAACGCTCCTGCGTTTTTGTAGTAGGCTGGATATGCAGCTGCAAAATCTCCACTCAGTAGTCATGTAGAGATGTGTTGAATAACCAGATCCAACTCTCCAGACTCATCACTGTGGGCCTGTCAGCTTCAACATACTGAAATATACACACTCAATAAGATGTTCCTGGAGTGGTGGAATGTATATGACAGTATGAAGGTGTTGTGCTGAAGGGACAGGTGTGAACAGTGATAGAGATGGTAAGTACTTGATAGGTTTGTTCAGGAGAGTACTAGATGGTTTTAGGTGCAGATAGGTTAGTAATCGAGTATGGTGACAGGTGGTAAGGACAGCAGATGACAATTACAGGATAGACTAACCCAGTGCAAGGATAGATGGTAGTAGACTTAAGAACAAGCAATCTATGTAACAGTGCAGATGATAGATGGTAGTAGACTCAAGAGCTAGCAATCTATGTAACAGTGCAGATAGTAGATGGTAGTAGGCTCAAGAGCTAGCAATCTATGCAACAGTGCAGATGATAGATAGTGTAAGTAGGTTATGGAGGATTCCCCTGTGGGGTACTTATCACTAGTAAATGTTAGTAGTAGAGGGGTCCAGTAGAGAGGGGAAGATCCGGTAGCGAGATACAGGGATCAGTAGCGAGGTTCCGGTCTGCTCCAGGTAGAAGCAACCAGCTGGAGGTTCCGACAGCAAGACAGGCTTGAAAGCATGTGGATACACAAGGCAGGTTGAACGAACGATGTGAGTGAGAACGCCGGCAGTTGAAATAGCCGCTCTGCGGCGCTCAGCGATGACATCATCTGTCTTAAAGGTGTATGCGTACCACCTAGTAAGAAAGGTGGGACGCATATTTGGAAGGAAATAGATTATTAAGGGTACCAGAGGTACCAGAATCTTACACTCAAACACTTAAGGTCCCAGCCATCGCTTTTCCTTTAGTAGTGGCTTTATGTGAGTTCATTTTTACCGCTATTTGTTTTATAATTTATGTACACTGCACTTTGTACCAGTGATACACAATATAGAGTTTTTTATTAAACCGATTTTACTACATACTGCGCCATGAGCCTCTTCCATTTTTTTGCAAAATTAACCATTGCATGATGTGCTGAGTTGATCATCACACTGGAGGTTACCCATGAGGCCTGAGGTTGCTGACTGAACAGATGCCCTGGAAATCCTGAGACTGGTCGCCTAACACTCGTTTGCTGTCCTATAACCTAGACAGCATCTGGTTCTGGTGAGATGGCACTTCACTTGTTATTGATGTTGGAGATTACCCTTTTTTTTCCTTCTCATCGTTTGATTCTACTCGTTCACTGGATTATACCCAATGAATATTGTCACATCATTTATATGAACTTTCGTCACAAGAAACGTCAAGAACACTTATTTTACTTGTTGATATATTTTCAGCGCTGCAATTTTCTTTTATGGTTATATTCTTGTGTATGTATATTTTATAAAGGAAAAGGAATTGGCAGCACTCCAGCACTCACGATTGTCATAATTTGGATTTCCAGTCAATAAATCTGGATTTTGACTCAACCTGGAGTGCTGCCAATTCCTTTTCCTTTATCAAGTTTTCACGGAGGCGAGCCGGGGCATGCACCTGTGTGAGTCATCAGGCAATTACACCACCTGGAGCAGTGAGTCCTTGTCTCTTCATATGTATATTTTACACTTCCTTTGCTAGCTGCTGTTTTTTATCATTTGCGCTGATTCAATTTTTTTATATCACTCATATAAAATAGACTGCACTAAATTAACCAGCAGAGGGCATTCATTAATAGTGAATATACAGATCTACTTTCCTAAATGAGTCTCTTGGCGATGGTGAGGATGACATCCCACAGGAAGGGATCCTTTGCACACATGCCATCTGATCGGCATTAAAAAACACCCAGAAAACTAAATTACACCAAAAAATTAGCATAACCATAAATCTGACAATCACTAAAAAAAGAGAAGAGGTAAGTAATAAACTAGTAAACTTCTCAATCCTAAAAAGATTCTTGAATCCATTCATCTACTAAATATATAAAAAAACAGCGCCATCTGCTAGCACAAACTAAAAACATACAAACAAATAAATTATTCAATTTAAAACCAAAAAACACCAGTAGTGGAATAAAAAAACCTACACAGTAGTCATGGTTAACCATATTCAACCCTACCAAAAAGTATTATTTGTGAATCATGTGAGATCAATAACTAGAAAAATAAAAAAGTATGCTAAAAACATATACCATGCTAATTCCTTCATATTTAGCTATTTTCTATAAAGCACAGAAATAGCCAGGGCGCAGGATAAAAAAATATATATTTATCAAAGTTTATTAAAACATCACTGGAAAACTTGCATAACAGTTTCTGGGAAGCACTTAAGAGGTGACAATTGTGAAGCTGTGAACAGCAGACTTTTATATTGTGACACAACAATCTTTTTTGAGCGCTTGAGTATGTGCCTTAGGGCAATTTATTGATAATGTTTATAAGATGCTCACCAACACTCACCTGCAGTACCCTCTTGGTCCTGCCAAAATACTGCAATCCACAAGGACACTCCAGGAAATAAACTACATTCAATGTTGAGCATGTAATGAAATTGTTGATTTCATACGTCTGATGAGTAGCTTCGGATTTAAACACCTTAGTCCTAGTGATATTTTATTTAAAACACCTACATATCTTGCACTTCTTTCAGGGAAATAACACTTTCAAATAATCAAATTCACTCAGGTTGCTCAATCAAAATCTTAATTATTCTGTAAGGTTAAAGCCTTCCTAAAAATTACCTTAGGAGCATTCAGTAAATGAAGACCCAGCCCTCATTCTTAATAATGCTCCAATGTTTGCTCAGTAATTTACAGTATTAGTAGAAACACAGGAACATAGAAAAGTGTCCAAATCAGCTGACAGGTGAAGAGCTGGGCTGGATGCCAGAAGTCTCTGCTGCTCCTGCTCGGCTCCAGGGACAGCTCTCAGTTGACGATGGTCTCCTGTAAAAGGGGGGGGGGAGGGGGCGCAGGGAAAACCTCTGATACACAGTGATCAGGGAAGCAAAACAATACAAATCCAAAATTCTGCTGGCAGTCTGTGATGGCAACAATTAAAAGATAGAATGGCTACATTGTAATCACATTTGCATAAATCACAGAAACGCCAGTTCAAATGTGTTACTGATGGAAAACCAAACACACAATTTCAATGTCAAAATTGAAGAAAAAAAAAAGGAATACATAAATAAAAAAAATAAATAAATAATATTAATAATAATAAAGATGATAATAGTAAATAAACACAACAAACTATGTAAACATCAAAAACGATTAAAATACAAATGCAATAGAAATCACACAGGTAAAAGGGAAAATAGATTCAATAATAGGAAATATAAAAATAGAAATAGATGATCAATAGAATAAAAAATGCAAGAAGAAACAGAAAACTGGAAAAAATAAAAATAAAACATAAAAAAGCAAAAATAGCCAGGCTAATCATATCAAGGAAACAATAATAGATCTGGCACCAATTTCCCATTGTATGAAAAGAGCTTAACTAAATATTTTTCGGCGGAGGTGTTTTTTAGTAAACCAATATTTAGTTATGGTTTAGTATTATATCAGGTGTTATTGCATTTAGTCCCTTAGTCCCTCACATACGGTATAGATCATGAGTACTCTTTAGTGGGGAAGGTGTATTATAGTTCAGACTGTCATTTTTAGTTTTTCCTTTTCATTACACACAAAAGAGTAGGGGTATTGTAGGGCTACACTACAGACACCTTAAATTTGTATATACCCATTACTCTAGGGCAGGGGTCTCCAAACTATGGTCCTCCGTTTGTTCAGGAACTACAATTCCCATCATGCCTAATCATGTCTGTAAATGTCAGAATTTGAAAATGCCTCATGGTATGTGAAGTTCTGCAAAAGCTGGAAGACCGTAGTTCAGAGATCGCTGGTCTAGGGTATAATACCTGGTGACAGCAGCTGCTTAGGAATTGGCTGGTGTTCCATACTGCAGAAATTGATTGTATTCAATAATTCATTATTAAATCAAATCAATCGAAAAACTATGAGGACTAAACTCCAGTCCCCAAACCACAACTAAACTTGGAAACGGTGGTAGGATCACGGGGAATGGGGGTTGGTAAAGGAGAGACATTAATTTCACGAGTGGATATACTTTTCTCACAAGACGATATATTTATTACTTTTTTCACATGTGGACTTATTTTTTATTGGACTTTACAGTATATGATGACTTTTTTTTATTCGATACAATTGTGATTTGCATTTTTTATGTGAACATAGCGCAATACATTAGGGTTATATATTATTTTTGGTATCTGAGTATTGGGATATCTGTGAGTCACTATATATTTATATATATTTATTAGTGCACATATATTTTCCAGGACTAAGCACAGTTTTCTTTTGTTTTTAAAACACATTATTTAGCATGCATCTGCTTAACATGAAAAAAGTACACTGCACAAAAAATGTAACTAACTAAAACACTAAACACTTTAAAAACACATCAGATCTCAATGGGGAAAAATATCATGCTGGATATTTATACTGATATGGACTGGGTAATGTGTTCGAAATGAAAAGAATGTCACATTGATTTTTGGGGTGTTTTTAAATTCAGCCCTCTGTAGGTTGATCATTTAAATTTTCATCAAACAAAGTAAAAAAATGATGCAGCAGGCTAGTCCATTTTGCTGAAATTTAATTGCAGCAATTCAAAATGGCACTCAGTAGTCTGTATGGCCCTCACATACTTTTATGCATGCCTGACAACGTCGAGGCATGCTCCTAATGAGACGACGGATTCCTTTCCTCCCAGATCTGGATCAGGGCATCACTAAGCTCATGAATAGGGATAATCAAACTTTTCAAAAGTTCGGTTCGACCAGAACACCAGAACTTCCAAAAAGTTCGGCCCGGATTTCAGAACCCCATTGAAATCAATGGGACCCGAACTTCGGTAATCAAAAAACACCATTTTGAAGCCCTAAAACCCAATAAATGCCCCTAAAAAATGCACAGGGTTCTGGGTCATGCCCCAGAGACTATTAATCACACAAAAAAAAGTTCTTAAAAATTGTCATTTTTGATAGAGAGCCAATTATTGAAAAAATTATTGAAAAAAAAAATGAGATTTTTTGATTTTGACTTTAGTGTCTGGGGGGTCTAAAAAGTGTACCTGTGAAGTTTCAGCTCTGTAGCATGTCCAGAACCAAAAAAAAAAAGATTGTTTCTATTAGGTCACTTATAGAACAGGGATATGGCTCCACTATTTTCACACCTTGTCGGTTTTGTAGCAAGCATTTTTTTGGACATTTTTTGGGGGACTTTGGAGGCAAGCATAACATCAGAACTTCTGTGTAGGGGTATATATACATTAGGGCTGCGCATCTTCACTTACCTCGCAATTCGATGCGATTACGATTATTAGGGTCTGTAACGCTCCTGCATTTTTTGTAGTAGGCTGGATTTGCAGCTGCAGAATCTCCACTCAGTAGTCATGTAGAGATGTGTTGAATAACCAGATCCAACTCTCCAGACTCATCACTGTGGGCTTGTCAGCTTCAGCATACAGATATACACACTCAATAAGATGTTCCTGGAGTGATAGGATGTATATAACAGTATGAAGATGATGTGCTGAAGGGACAGGTGTGAACAGTGACAGAGATGGCAAGCACTTGATAGAAATGTTCAGGAGAGTTTTAGATGGTATTAGGTAGAATGCAGATAGGTTAGTAATCGAGTATGGTAACAGGTGGTAAGGACAGCAGATGACAAATACAGGATAGACTAACCCAGTGCAAGGATAGATGGTAGTAGACTCAAGAGCTAGCAATCTATGTAACAGTGCAGATGATAGAATTAGTATGCATAGATAGTAACAGTCCTTATGTGCAGAGGTAGATAGCGTAAGTAAGGTTATGGAGGATTCCCCTGTGGGGTACTTATCACTAGTAAAGTTAGTAGTAGCAGGGTCCAGTAGTAAGGGAGTGATCCAGTAGCGAGATACAGGGATCGGTAGCGAGGTTCCAGTCTGTTTCCAAGTAAAAGGGAATAGCTGGAGGTTCCGGTAGCAAGGTAAGCTTGTAAGCATGTGGACACACAGCAGGTTTAACGAACGATGTGAGCGAGAACGCCGGCGGTTGAAATAGCCCCTCTGCTGCGCTCGGCGATGACGTCATCCGTCTTAAAGGTGTATGCGTACCACCTAATTAGAAAGGTGGGACGCATATTTGAAAAAAAGTGGAAAATAAGGGTACCAGAGGTACCAGAATCTTACAGGGTCGCGATTCGATACGATTCGATTCTGCGATGCATCACGATGCATCACGATTACTATGGGGACCCTTTTCTAAAGGGGGATCTATGGGGACCCTGCTCTAAAGGAGATCTATGGGGAGCCTGGGCCTGTCCTAAAGGGGATCCAGGGGAACTGAGCTCTAAAGGGGGATCTATGGGGACCCTGCTCTAAAGGGGATCTATAGAATGTCATGCCTGACTCCAAAGACCCCAAAAAATGCCCAAAGAAAAGCCTGCAATAACACACCTGGGCGTTTTTTTTTGGCGCAGGCGTTTTTTTGGGCATTTTTTTGGGGTCTTTGGAGTCAGGCAAAACATCTGAACTTGTGTATAGGGGTATATATACACACACATGTATGTATATATACACCTACACATATATAGGTGTGAAAAGAGCAGAACACTATGCTTGCGCTAATGAAATAATTAACAGGCATATGGCTCCGCTCCTATAACACCTATATGTGTGTATGTGTATAATACATATATATAAGTGTGTGTTTATATATACCCCAATACACAAGTTCAGATGTCATGTCTGACTCCAAAGACCCCAAAAAAATGCCCCAAAAAAAAGCCTGCAATAACACACCTGGGCGTTTTTTTTTTTTTTTGGCGCAGGCGTTTTTCTGGGCATTTTTTTGGGGTCTTTGGAGTCAGGCATGACATCTGAACTTGTGTATAGGGGTATATATATACACACACTTATATGTATTATACACATACACATAGGTGTGATGGGAGCAGAGCCATATGCCTGTTAATTATTTCATTAGCGCAAGCTCTGCTCTTTTCAAACCTATATATGTGTACGTGTATATATACATACATGTGTGTGTATATATACCTCTATACACAAGTTCAGATGTCATGCCTGACTCCAAACATGTCCTCAAAAAAGCCCTATAAACGCCTGCAGCAAAAAGCAGGCTGACCGGAGAGAAGCCATATCGCTGCTCTGTAAGTCACATAAGAGAAACGATCTTTTCTCTATAGCGGTCACCCTGAAATGGAAGGGTTTGGTCACCCTGCCATAGCAGTCAGTGTCAGTTCACCCTACACTACACTACGGTCACCCTGGCACTTAACACTTTCCCTACAGAAACTTGATTTTTGAAGCTAACTATAGTGGAAAATAGCACCCTAACTACACTAGATATCCCTTTCCTCACACTAATAATTGCTAAATGACACTTTTGAAGCAGAAGTAACAGAACTGCTTCCACTATCTTCCATGTCCCTGTATTAAAATGCAAGGAATTTGGCGGGGCTATCTTATATACTGGGGGGCGTATTCACTAATGATTGGCCTCTGGATCCCCTAGTCACTCCAATCACATTCCTAGCATTCTCCTGCCCCCTCAATTGGCTTTTACTAATGGTTCTGGTCCAATCATGGGCTTTTAAAGCCCATTTCCTGTCCCATTGCATTTTGGTCTGTTCTGGTTGCCGAATTCCGAACTTTTTTAGCAAAAAGTTCTAAATTCAGCCGAACCTCGAACAGTCAATGTTCGGGTCGAACCGATGGTCGACCCGAACCGTTCAATCATCCCTACTCCTGAACAGACTGAGGTGCAACCTGGCATTGGCGAATGGACCGAAACATAATGTCCCAGAAGTGTTCTATTGGATTTAGGTCAGGCGAGCGCAGGGGCTATTCAATGGTACTAATTACTTCATCCTCCAGGAACTGGCTGCATACTGTCACCACATGGGGCCGGGCATTGTCATGCATCAGCAGGTACCCAGGACACACTGCTCCAGTGTAGGGTCTGACAATGGGTCCAAGAATTTTATCCTTACTACCTAATGGCAGTCAGGGTGCCATTGTCTAGCCTGTAGAAGCCTGTGCGTCTCCCCACGGATATGCCTCCCCAGACCATCACTGACCCACCACCAAAACCAGTCAAACTGAATGATGTTACAGGCAGCATAACAATCTCCATTGCTTCTCCAGACCCTTTCACGTCTGTCACATGTGCTCAGGGTGAACTTGGTGTCATCTGTGAAAAGCACAAGGCGCCAGTGGTGAACCTGCTAATTCTGGTGTTCAATGGAAAATGCCAATTGAGCTTCACAGTGCTGGGCAGTGGGCACAGGGCCCACTAGAGGATGTCAGGCCCTCAGGCCACCCTCAGAAAGTCTTTTTCTGATTGTTTGGTCAGAGATATTCACACCAGTGGCCTGCTAGGACTCTAGCAGTGCTCATCCTGTTCCTCCTTGCACAAAGGAGCAGATACCGGTCCTGATGGGTTAAGGACCTTCTATGGCCCTGTCCAGCTCTCCTAAGTAACTTCCTGTCTCCTGGTATCTCCTCCATGCTCTTGAGTCTGTGCTGGGAGACACAGCAAACCTTCTGGCAATAGCATGTATTGATGTGCCATCCTGTGCAACCTCTATAGGGGACCAGGTATCATGTCATGTTACCAGAAGTGACACTGACCCTAGCCAAATGCAAAACTAGTGAAAACAGTCAGAAAAGATGAGTAGGGAAAAAAATGTCTGTGGCCTCCCCCTGCAAAACCATTCCTCGTCTCATTGTTGCCCATCTAGTGCACCTGTTGTTAATTGCATTAACAGCAAAGCAGCTGAAACTGATTAACAACCCCCTCTGCTACTTAACTGACCAGATCAATATCCCAGGAGTTTTAATTGACTTGATGCTATTCTCTAAATTAAAAGTGTTCCTTTATTTTTTTTTATTGGTCTACTGTAGGCGTGTCTAGTACACCATCATTGTCACACCACTTGTGGTCACCATGACCATTTTTACATTTCTGCATAACAAAATGATTTTGTGTTCATCATTGCTATTGCTTCTTTGTTCACTAAAATATTATATATCATTTAATAGTGGGCAGATGTATACATTCACACTCTAAGGTAGCACATAGATGATACTTTTTTTTTTTCATTCAACCAGCAAGTTGAACGAAAGAAACTGACTCGATTACCCCATCCACACACTCGATGTGGGTGGGTGAATCCTTTTGACTAAACTATTGTATTCTGACAGCAGGGAGGCTTCCCTGCCATCAGAATGCTCTGATCAGCATTGCAGGCTATAGTCTGCAGCGCTGGCAGAGCATAGATCAAAATTCATCTGATACATAGATCAAAATTCATCTGGTTCAGCAGGGATCCATGTATGGCCTACTTAACTTGCTTGTGCATTTTGAAAAGGCATCACAAAATCTAGAGACAGAGGCCACACAGGTCCCTGTGCCAAGGGATCAATCAACATTACTTATTTGACAGGTGTTAGACCAGGCTATCAAAAACAGTGACAATAGCATCCTAGTCTTATGCCTATTAAATAAAAAAGATCTCTATGAATCAGTTCATAGCGGTTCCTGATCATGTTCTTACCATGACAGCTAATTATTATGATCACATGTGAAAAAAAAACTCTTCAGCCTGCAGATATTACTATAGAACCAGGCTATCAGTTTGATTAGGTTTAATACTGTAACTGTCAGGAACAATTACAATATACATAAATGATAAGAAAGTAAAAAAAAAAAACGTTAAAACTAAAAATGTTCGTCATTATTTACAAATACCACGTTGTTTTTGTCAGCCTATGAAACCATCCCATCAAACTAGACATGTCACTAAAAGCAATGAGATTTCTGCTAAAGATATGAATCAGTTCATAGTGGTTCCTGATCATGTTCTTACCATGACAGCTAATTATAGTGATCACACATGAAAAAAAAGCTCTTCAGCCTGCAGATATTGCTGCAGCACTAGGCTACCAGTTTGACTAGGTTTAATACTGTAACTTTCAGGAACAATTACAATATAAACAAATGATAAGAAAGTAAAAAAAAACCGTAAAAACTGAAAATATTCATCATTATTTACAAATACCGCGTTGTTATCCTATGAAACCACCCCATCAAACTAGACATGTCACTAAAAGCAATGTACAAAGCATTTAGTTAGTCTGTATATCTAGGCTTTAATGACCTCATTAATTGGTGGTCATGAAAGGGTTGAATATCTTTAAATACTTTTCACGGGAATGGGACACCGTTTCCATGAAAGGCTACAGGTTCTTCCATAATCTCTACAATCTGCATTTAAACCAAGAGTGGTAAATAAAGCAAATAAATATCAGAGAAGATAAATATATCTCTCATATATCAAAGTCTGTGAAAACCCTAAATGATATTGTATATGGAAGAAAAAACGTACAGCATATTTAAACCCCAAAATATAATGTTATTATATTGCAGCTATAGGGTCCATAGATATGGTGGCTGTATTAGCTTCTTTTTTTAAGGCTTATTTTTCCCTTGTTTTCACCTGATGATGCTGCCAATATCACACTTTCTCTCCTAGGTTGACAATGTTCATTGTATTGTTCAGAGTATTGCCTGCTCTCCTATTTTGGACTTTATTCACCTTCCCATCAGCATATCCCCATTGTATATAGCTGGATGTTTTTGCCTTTTTGAAAAGAAGGCTTCTCTATATTTGACTTTTCATTTGGACTTGCTGCTCTTTCATGGTATGACCCTTCTTGTGAAGTTTGATAAACTCTGCTAAGAAGCTATCAGATTTTATTTGTATAGTGAAAATATAAAAATGTATACTTACTATTTACTTCATCAAAAGTTTGAGAAAGAGTCACTTATTTTTATTGTGCCCTGTAAATTTGGCTATCCGCTTTATCTTGGTAAAACCCTCAAGAAATTTGTCCAACGTTTTATTTTGCTCTTGTGACTCTCTGATTGACTTGGTATGATGAAATAGTAATGAGCAAAACCCTAAGGGTTCAGATTTGGGGTATGTTTGTGAACTTAATGAAAGTTTAGGTGCTGAATCCAAACCTTATTGAGCTCAATAAGAGCAGTATGTTACAAAACAGCAAAAAAATATCAATTTTCTAGGCTATTAGGCAAGGGATTGATGACAAATTGCATGGGGACTGGGCACTTCCAGGGAAAATGTGCCAAAGCAAATGCCCCTTTGTTAGTATGGCAAATAATGGGAACCCACTACTTCATTGACAACCATTGACAGGGGAACAAGTAAATTGGCATGTACTGTATAGTAGCAGTAAGAAGTTTCTAGATATTTTAGGCTCGGTTTACAAATACAGTATGCACAAATCACATGCAGTGTCTATGTGGTGCAATTTGAGCCATTCATTTGTACACCTATGCGATCTGATTCTGTCAATCGCACTGCATTTTGCAAAAAATTTTGGGGTGCCGTAAACTTAACATTGACACCCTCTGCAGTTCAATGCGGTGCGGAAAACGCATAGGATTTGCTGGGTTTCTCGCACTGCATATACACTAGATTATCAAAAGTATTGGGACACCTGCCTTTACATGCACATGAACTTTATGACATCCCAGTCTTAGTTCAATATTTAGTTGACCCACCCTTTGAAGCTATAACAGTTTCAACTCTTTTGGGAAGGCTGTCCACAACGTTTAGAAGTTTGTCTATAGGAATGTTTGATCATTCTTCCAGAAGCGCATTTGTGAGGTCAGATACTGATATATCTCATCCATGTCTTTATGGATCTTGCTTTGTGCACTGGTCCAAAAGATTTGGTGGAGGGGGGATTATGGCGCAGGGTTGTTTTTCAGGGGTTGGGCTTGGCCTCTTAGTTCCAGTGAAGGGAACTCTTAAGGTGTCAGCATACCAAGACATTTTTGACAATTTCATGCTCCCACCTTTGTGGGAGGAGTTTGGGCATGGCCCCTTCCTGTTCCAACATGGCTGTGCAGCAGTGCACAAAGCAAGATCCATAATGACATGGATGAGAAAGTTTGGGGTGGAGGAACTTAACTGGCCTGCACAAAGTCCTGACCTCAACCAGGTAGAACACCTTTGGGATGAATTTGAGCGGAGACTGCGAGCCAGGCCTCCTTGCCCAACATCAGTGCCTGACCTCACAAATGCGTTTCTGGAGGAATGGTCAAACATTCCTATAGAGACACTCCTAATCCTTGTGGGCAGCCTTCACAAAAGAGTTGAAGCTGTTATAGCTGCAAGGGTGAGCCAACTCAATATTGATATGTGAATGGATAGTGGTGCGCTATTCATGTGTGATTGCTATATACATAAATAAACTTAAATATAAAGAAATATGAAAACAATATTCCAATGCATTGAAATCTTTTCTTAATGAACAACTAGCATCATATTACTAGTGGTCATTATTAAAGTCCATGATTTTGCATGCAGTACATTTTCATTGTAACTAGACAGAATTGTGAAACTTTTGTAACAAAGTGTCTCTTCTTTCATATACAAACAAGGTGCTGTTGTGCCAAACACTTCCACCAAGGTGTCTTTATGTGCAGTGCGTGCTCTCCTGCAGCATATTATTTTATCTTGGGATCTCCACAATACCATCCTTCATTATTTGGATCTCACTATCAAGTTGGACAACAAGTCTATTACAACTAAAACATTCTTTAACCACTTCAGCTCCAGAAGGATTTGCCCCCTTAATGACCAGGCCATGTTTTGCGATTCGGCACTGTGTAACTAACAATTGCCCGGTCGTGTGAGGCTGAACCCAAATACAATTGATGTCCAATTTTTCCCACAAATAGAGCTTTCTTTTGGTGGTATTTGATCACCTCTGTGATTTTCGATTTTGCGCTATAAACAAAAAAAGAGTGACAATTTTGAAAAAAAACACAACATTTTTTACTTTCTGCTATAAAACATTCCCAATAAAAAAAATAAAAAAAAATCTAATTTTTTTATCCGTTTAGGCTAATTTGTATTCTGCTACATATTTTTGGTAAAAAAATCCCAAAAAGCGTATTTTATTTGGTTTGCGCAAAAGTTATAGCGTTTACAAACTATGGGATAGATTTTTGGACTTTTTATTTATTGTTCTGTTTTTATTAGTAATGGCGGCGATCAGCGATTTTTAGTGGGACTGCGACATTGCGGCAGACAGATCGGACCTCTAACTGACATTTTTGACACTTTTTGGGGACCAGTGACATTAATACAGTAATCAGTGCTAAATAAAACGCCCTGTTACTGTATAAATGACACTGGCAGGGAAGGGGGTTAATACTGGGGATGATCAAGGGGTTAAATGTTAGCCTAAATGTGCTTGCTAACTGTGGGGGGGGGGGGGGGGTCTGTGACAGGCATGCAGAGATCTGTGTTTCAGCTTAGCCGAAACACACAATCTCACTGTGCCTGTCAGACAGAAGAGCCTCCTGTTTTGTTTACATAGGCAGACGGCTCTGCTGTCAGTTTCTGTGAAGATTGCGGGAGGCCAGCAGCGATCGAGCCTGCTACTCCCGCGGTCTGACTCCCGCTGTGTCTAATCACAGCGGGAGCACGGCTCCGGGTGGTGCGCGTGCGCCGCCCAAGACGCGTGCACGTAATCACATAGATCTACGTGATTATAAGCAGCTGAGACGGCCCTGCCACAGTAAATCTGCATGGGGCAGTCTGCAAGTGGTTAAGAATGTGGATCGAAATAGTTATAAACCAATGGATAGCTGCCACTTTGCACCATGGCTAATAAATATTCCTAAAGGCCAACTGATTCGCCCCCAAAGAAACTGTAGCTCTACATTAGACTATCATCAACATGATTGGTCATAGATTTGTTGAAAAAGGATATAATCAGAAGTTCAAAACTGAACTCATTTAAGATTGTCCAAAAAAAGAAACATTTACAGTAGAAGTACCAATAATTTTAGAATACCATATACAGCACAAACAAGTAGAAAAAATATTTAGAACATAGAATATGAAAGAAGAGGCACTTTGTTACAAAAGTTTCAAAATTCTGTCCGGTTACAATCGAGAAGCACTACATGCAAAATCACTGACTTTAAGAGCCCATTCACATTAGCGCGACTTGTCAGGCGACTTGTCAGGAACGGGTCCATTGATTAGCACAGGACCCGTTCTAATAGGAGCGACACAAGTCGCTCCGACTTAGAAAAAGGGTCCTGTACTACTTTGGGGCAACCTCGGAGCGACTTGCATAGACTTCCATTATGTGAAGTCTCTGCAAGTCGCGCCGAAGTCGCGGTGCACATCGGTGCACGCGACTTCACAGGTCGCCCCCCAAAGTCGTGTCGCCCTAGTCTGAATGGGCTCTAATAATGACCACTAGTAATGTGATGCTAGTTGTTTGTTAAATATAAAGAAATATGAAAACAATATTCCAATGCAATAAAATCTTTTCTTAAGTTTATTTATGTATATAGCAATCACACATGAAGAGCGCACCACTATCCATTCACATATTACTGATCATTTCAAGTTTTGAGTACTTGAACACGGTGGGAGCAGCAATTCACATCACATAATTATCAATTTTATTGTTATACCATAGCAGCGCACCTTTTCCATCTATTCACTGACAACTCAATATTGAACCCTACAGACTAAAGGTCACGTGCGTGTAAAGGCCAGCGTCCCAATACTTTTGATAATATAGTGTATGTGAACCAAGCCTTATTGATAAACTGGAGTTTTCATTTGGCTTGCTTTGCTCACTGTAGTATGAACCACTAAGTGTACTTAAAGCGGAGTTCCACCCAAAAGTGGAACTTCCGCTTTAGGTGGTCCAAACCCCCTGACATGCCACATTTGGCATGTCATTTTTTGGGGGGGGGGAGCGGGTACCTAGTTTTGACAGGTACCCACTCCCACTTCCGCTCGGAGCGCTGCCGCGCCCTGAGCGGAAGTTCTCCTCTCCCCCTCCCTCCCTGCAATCTTCTGGGACATGTCATGCCAATCACGGCGCGTAGCGCAACTCACGCATGCGCAGTGCGTACCCGGCTGTGAAGCCGCAAACTGTCACAGCCGGGTGCCCACATCAGTGATGCCGGCGCCGCAGAGCAGAGAGGGAGAAGAGCGAGGCTTCGGGCGGCCGCATCGCTGGAACGTTGGACAGGTGAGTGTGTGAGGCTGGAACTCTGCTTTAAGACGAAAGTTGTAAATTCTTTATAATATATGAACAGAAGAATATCCTGACTGTTCCATGCGTAACTGATGATGACCATTGGATTATTGGTTTTGCAGATTAAACCGGTGGCCCAAACTAGATAGAGTTTTTCATACAGTACTCTACCATCCACCCTCCATATTTTTCCAACGTTTCCCTACAGGGCACAAAAAAATAATAAAAACCCTAAAATTCAACATGTTGCCAACATACACCTACAGGGAAAATTAAAAACATTATAAAACCTTACTTTTTAAATTTCCCACTGTATGTTCGCCAGTGGAATGAGGTTTTGGTCTAAATCATTTGGCAGCTGCGCAAATTTAGCTTAGATCACTCGTTTCTATCAGGAGATGGGCTACAAAAGTGAAGCCATTATCATTGGGTGTTTATATACACAAAGAACTGTGAGAATGTCAAAGATATGGATATTTTGTAGACAGCAGGGAATTAGTTAATCAGTGTTTATGCTTGTTTACACATTTTTTCTTGTGCGCTTGTTTACTTGTTGGCTTCATAAGCAGGAAAGTTCTGGCAGGCAGCAGATTTATCTATTAATATCATGTCAGACATGACAAGCTAAGCACTCACGTTTTCTGCACACTTGTGTCTTAATAAGTATATTCCTTCCTTATTTTAGGGCACCAAGGGTCGTAAAGCCCACATGGCAGAAAGCAGGAGATACATCATTAGTGTCTTTTTCCACTGCATGATAATAATACTTTTAAAATGTTAGTGCAGGTGCCCATATCGAAACATTTTGAATTAATGATGTTTTTTTCCCATTAAAATTTTGAGAAGAAGATAATAAATTTAAATATTTATATTACAAATATTTAAACACACTTCATTTTGGAATTTTTCTGAATATCTTGAAAATGCATGATTCTTCTATATAATTTGTATTTATTGACCATTCTAATCAGAATAATGCATCCAATGGAAATACCTTTTAATTATATTTCCATGCACACTATTTAAACTATAGCTACTTTTTTTTTTTTTTTTTTATGTCTGTGTAGCCCAGTCTGCAGCTCCAGTAGATAATGGGACTTTGTCGATATGTTGCCCTAAGAGACACTCACACTGGCACTGCTGTAGGAAAGACTTCTGTCACATAATTTAGAGCAGCTGGTGTTTAACCATCCTCCATATGGGGATAGTTACGTTTCAAATATAAGTATTAAACATACAAAAATTGGTTAAAAACATATATACATAGTTACATAGTTTGTGAGGTTGAAAAAAAGACATCAGTCCATCCAGTTCAACCTATGATGTGTATGTGTGTTTGCTGTTAACCGCACATTGTATACCCCTGTATGTTGTGGTCTTTAAGGTGCCCATCTAATAGTTTTTTGAAACTTTCGATGCTCCCTGCTGATACAGCTGCTTGTGGAAGCGAATTCCACATCCTTACTGCTCTGACAGTGAATAACCCCTTACGTATTTTAAGGTTAAACCATTTTTCCTCTAGTTTTAGTGAGTGGCCACGTGTCTTATTGTATTCCCTTTCTCTGAAAAGTTTGTTCCTTATGCTAGGGTCGCCAGTACAGTATTTGTACATTGATATCGGTTGTACATTGAAAACGGTTCTTAGTCACTATTTCCTAAACATAATTAGTCTTATTCACTGGAATACACCATCAACCCTAATAGAGAATGGAAACCACCAAGGAGTTCAGTCTGTTGCCCTGCAAGACACTCACACTGGCACTGCTGTAGGAAAGACTGCTGTCACATAATATAGAGGAGCTGGTGTTTAACCACCCTCCATCCACTGGGAAGTGTGCGGAGGGGGGGTTTGGGGTTTAAGCAAGGACATGAAGTATTGGAGACTTTTAGGAGGAAATGTGGAGGATTGTGGCAAATGTGGTTCACCAATGAGATCCAGCCATTACTACAGATTTGTTTTGAGGAAGACTGTGGAGGAAGGGTTGGAGCACTTTTTCTTGGGTTGAAAGAGTAAGGAAAAGCTCCTTTCAGAGCAACAACTACATCAGCATATAGTGAGAACTCCTGATCCGCATTCCTGTACTAGTTTACTCTGTTTTAGTACACCTAGAACTGGAAACTAGAAAAGCAGAGATAACTGTGGGTAAATTGTAAGTCCACGTTGCATTATTTAAGCAACAAGAATGCACAACTTTCCATGGACAGCAGCAACAAGGACCCATTCAAATTGCACCGTCAGGGTAACAGAATACAATAGAAAATGAACAAAAGAGGGAGCACCAGCCTTGTGCTTTAACCACTTCTGGCCAGGAGGGATTTGCCCCCTTAACCACTTAAGCCCCGGACGATTTGGCTGCTCAAAGACCAGGCCCTATTTTTTGATTCGGCACTGCGTGACTTTAACAGACAATTGCGCGGTCGTGCATCACTGTACCCAAACTAAATTGGCGTCCTTTTTTTCCCCACAAACAGAGCTTTCTTTTGGTGGTATTTTATCACCTGTGCAATTTTTATTTTTTGCGCTATAAACAAAAAAAGAGCGACAATTTTGAAAAAATAACAATATTTTTCACATTTTTTATATGAAATTCTCAAAAAAAATGTAAAAATCTAAATTTTTTAACATTTTAGGCCAATTTGTTTTCAGCTACATATTTTTGGTAAAAAAAATAGCAATAAGCGTATTTTGATTGGTTTGCGCAAAAGTGCAATTCCGTTTACTAACTACGGGAAAGATTTATGTAATTTTTATTGTTTTTTTTTTTTTTATCTAGTAATGGCGGCGATCTGTGATTTTTTTGCGGGACTGCGACATTGCGCAGACAGATTGGACCCCTTACTGACATTTTTGACACTTTTTGTAGTGACATTACTACAGTAATCAGTGCTATAAATATGCACGGTTACTGTAAAAATTACACTGGCAGGGAAGGGGTTAACTTTATTGGTGATCAGTGGGTTAAATATATCCCTAGGGGCGTGATTCTAACTGTGGGGGGGCGTGGCTTGTGATGTAACCACAGAGACATACGATCCTACATAGCAGGATCACATAGCCTCTGTGCTTACATCAGGGAGAATGACAGGCAGCTGTGTTTACATCAGCCATCCGTCCTTCTCCCTCTCCTGTGGAAGATCGCGAGTGGGCGTCGAACATCGGAGCCCCCGGTCACACGCGCAGGGAAGGCAGGGAACGAGCGGGGGCAGGAGCGCGCCTCCGGCGCGTGCGCTTGCCCCCTACAGGCTCCTGGGTGAGCGATGTAGGTCTACGTCGCTTTGCCCAGGAGCGGCTGACTGCCACAGTAAATAGTCGTGCGGCGGTCGGCAAGTGGTTAATGACCAGGCCATATTTTGTGATTCGGCACTGCGTTACTTAACGGACAACTGCGTGGTTGTGCGATGCTGTACCCAATTAAAATTTATGTCCTTTTTTCCCCACAAATAGAGCTTTCTTTTGGTGGTATTTGATCACCTTTGCAGTTTTTATTTTTTGCGCTATAAACAAAATTCTGAAAAAAAAAAAATATATATTTTTCACATTCTGCTATATAGCATTCCAAAGAAATCTAAATTTTTTTTCACATTTTAGGCCTTTTTTTTTTCTGCTACATATTTTTGGTAAAAAAAATCGCAATAAGTGTATTTTGTTTGGTTTGCCCAAAAGTTATCGCGTCTACTAACTACAGGAAAGATTTATGCCATTTTTTTTTTTTTTTTACTATTAATGGCGGGATCTGCATTTTTTTGCGAAACTGCGACATTTTGGGGGACAGATTAGACCCCTGACTGACATTTTTTAACTTTTGGGGGGGACCAGTGACATTACTACAGTAATCAGTGCTAAAAATATGCACTGTTACTGTAAAAATGACACTGGTAGGGAAGGGGTTAAACAGTAAGTGATCAAGGGGTTAAATGTGTACCTATGGGGCATGTTTCTAACTTTATGGGAAATTATCACAGAAACCTGTGTGGCTATTGTAGCACCCTACAGGGAGCTGCTAGGTAAAAATAGAGTGTGCTTTTCTTGCCTAACAGCAGAGCTATGATTTCTTTTGGGTCAGGTAGGTTGTCATGGTTGCCACTTGTGTCTGCTGAGATGGGAGTCTCCCCACTGGCCCTGTGAAATTGTTTTCATTGGGCAGTGGAGGAAACCCAATCAGAGATACATTCAGGCTTGTATCTATCTCAGAAGGCAGATTTTGCCGCAGAGGATTCTGGGAGTGGGAATGAGTTTGAGGTGAGTGCATGGCTCGCTGTCTTTGGCAGGAAGCAGAGTCCCAGGAGGGAGAGGACGGCTGTCTCTCCTCCTGTCAGAGGAAGTGGATGTCTCTGAGTGCTGCCTGAGAATCCAGAGGGTGCTGAGTTGAGCTGAAGGATCTGGTGTGCAGAGAACCAGCGGAGAGAGAGAGGGGTCCAGTCCCAGGAAAGCCTACAAAGGTCGTGAGTACTGTGGATTGCCCCTGGGTGTCTACCTAGTGTCAGAGGGGACCACCTCGGAGAAGGTTCTGGGATCCAAGAGTCAGCTAGCTGTAAAGGGGCTGCCTTGGTTGAGGACCCTGAAGTGTTAGAGGGAGTACCTAGGTTGAGGATCCTGAAAGTGTTAAAAGGGGCGCCTGCAGTTTGGGCCCTGAAGAGTCAGTGTACAGTGTGGAGTGTACCAGATGAGAGTTGCAGCAGCACAGGAATTTACAAAGAGCAACCTCAAGCCAGCGCAGGGCTGTAGGGAGCTATTCAGTGATTTTTGAGCAAAGCAGTGTCTGGAGTCAAGTATTCTACAGTCCTGGATCTTCTGAATTAAAGTCGAGGTTCCAGCACAGTTTTCAGTGTTACAGTATATCCAAGCCTCAGGAAGCGTTGGCTAGCGTTGGCTGGCATCAAGACAGCGCTAACAGGCATTTTTTGCTAAAAGAGTCCTGAAATTGTACCTAGTTGAGCCAGAGGAGTATCTCACTCATTCCCTTCTCATATCCCCAAAATATAATAAAACACACAAACCAAAGATGCTGGAATTGTCATTGTCTCAGTTCTCACACCTGGAGTTAAAACCCAAATGTGCTGGGAGTGTTACCGGTAACAATGGCAGACCCACCTCAGGCCCAATGCCTTGAAAACCTGCTACACTATATACCAGGATCACAGGCACTCTGTGATCATTCCAAAGACAAGAACGGTCAGCTGTGTGTACAACAGCTGCCCGTTCTTCTCTTTCAGCGGGGAGCAATCGCAGGTGTCGGATCTGCCTACCCCATGCATCGGCATCCCTGCTGTTGAGTGGGGGAAGGAGCGCTCCGGCAGCTGTGCGCGCTTTCCCCCTAGCTGCAGGCGCACAACCAATGTATACCTACGTCTGTTCGCACAGGGGGGGCTGCCTGCCGCAGTATAACTGCGGCGGGCGGTCGGGAAGTGGTTAACCTACATAAATTTATTAGAATATTAAATCATAAGAACTACTCACAAGCATAGGAATAAAAGATTGCTTCTCGAGCCACTCGTCCATGGCTCAAAAGTCTACTTTCATGTTGTGTGTTGATGAGTCAGCAATGGGGTCGAATAGGCACTTCCAAGCACAATGTGGTACTAATTGGAACTAATTGCAGTCACATTCAAGGAGGATAGCTAAAGTTCCATTGACCTTAAACTTTTTTTATAGTATAAATAGCTGTACTGTAATCACAACAACAAGAAACGTTCTTTTAAAATGGGTTTATAAACCCTTACTTTACCCTGCTTATATATATTATCTTTTACCTTCCCACCTTAGACAACTCTCTGCTTTTCTCTTTTTTTTGTGCATTGGATAAGTGTGTAGTGTCTACGGAAGATAACCAATATCTTACTGTTTTTTAACTTCTATGGTGTACATATAACTATGTCCATGCCATTTAAATGTTTTTATTTATTATTTATATGAATAGGCGTTTCATATATTGTAGGAATGTATCTGACGTGAAGTAATGTGACTTTGGAATAAAAAAAGTTTTTCACTTTTAACTTCAACAGTTGAAACTTTTTTCATGGTAAACTGGGGTTCTGTAAAAAACCCATATGGCTCTGGGAATCAAAAAGAAGGTGTTTGAAGTGCTTGGCTTTAAAGGTGTACAGGGATCGCGGCGTGCTAAAGTCATCCCTGCCTTCCAGGAAGTAAGGATGGGCGGAGGAGCGGGCAGCTCTTTTTGAATACCCGCGCTTTACTCTGCATATATATATATATATATATATATATATATATATTGTGACAGGAAGTCAGGTAAATCTGTGAATGTAGTCACAGACAGGAGCTACACTTCCACCTGGGTTAGACAAATCACCAATTACTATAGGGTGTCGGGTGCAGAGGTAGCCAGAACTGTCTAAGGAAGTTGAAAGGCCTTCAGCTGTTCAGAATGAGGAAGTTAAGGCCTCTATAATTTGTCCAAAGGAAGTCCTATTGTTTGCTGCCTTTTGTCGCCATGTGGGCTGGGAGAGGAGGACAGACAGATGTGTGCCTCCCAACGCTGAGGACGCCTGGGAGAAGGACTGCTGCCTCCTGTCGCCGTATGGGCTGGTAGAGGAGGACAGACAGATGAGTGCCTCCCGACCAGCTGGTGAGCATGGGAGAAGACCCCCTGAAGTGATGTGCGCTAAGGAGGGTAAACAAGTGTGAAGACTACTCAAAGTGAGGTCTTGGATCGTCTCAAGGTGAGAAGAGAAACTATTTTTATGTGGAAAGAAATAAATGCACTGCTTGCTATGTGGAGAGACAAGCAAATGAACTGTGTTCAATGTGAAGAGTGTGAAGAGACAAAGGGACATGGTCCATATGAAGAGGAAAAGGGACATGTTAAATGAACTGTTTGCTGTGTGAAGAGATAAAACATGGACTATTGAGAGTCTGCTGTATGACCAGCCAAGTCTGCCCAACAGTAGGTTGGGGACAGACTTCATTAGATAGGTTCCAGTGTGTGAGAAGGTAGCTGCCCACAGTGGCAAGGATTTATTTTGTTTTATTTTATTTTGGCTGTTTTGAGGCTTGCAATTGTGTGAAGTAAATTGCATGAATAAAACAAAGTGTTGTTTGCAACCACTGCTCGGCTATCTCTCTGTGAAAATGCACCCCCAAAGGGGTCATCCACGCCTACCACCGAGCTAATCCCTTACAATATATATATATATATATATATATGTGTGTAATCATTTTATTACTTAATAAAGCCATACAATTTTATGCTATGGAGCTATTTTATTTTCTCTTTATGGTGGCGATGCATGTGTGTCACTGAGGGCAGGCTCCCGGGTGTCCCCAAAGTTCTATTTGGCAAACACTAGTTCCTGTATCGAGTATCTGTGTCTGTGGCCCAAGAGGAGATCTTTTTCTGGTTGTCCCTTTGCTGGTCACCTGACTTGGAGATTACAGGCTCAACTTTACCATTCATCTGGTAAGGAGAACATCTCATAGGTGGTGAATACAGCACGGTGTGGTGTTATTTACTTCAGCATCCTTTTTCTTCACGGATTTGGGACTTATAGGACTTTACTGATTTTCATTTAATATATTTATGCACTTATTTATTGATTCAGCTTTCATATATTTATGATCATTACTTTATTTATGCACATATTTATTTGATTCAAGTATATTATTTATTCACAATTATTTATAGTCACATATATATTTTATTATCACTCAGTGCAGCTTGTTTTGTTTATCTGGTTTTTGGTGCTATCACACTGGAAGCTGCAGCTAATATTTTTGGTTACACGAGCGCGGTTACATATTGCTTTAGGGATCACTAATAGGGTTGAGCGGACACCTAGATGTCCGTGTTCGACGGGTTCGGCCGAACTTTAAAAAAAAGTCCGGGTCCGTGTCCCGGACTTTTACCGAACTTTTCCCGGACACCGAACCCCATTGAAGTCAATGGGGACCCGAACTTTAAGGCACTAAATTGGCTCTAAAACACCAATGGAAAGGGCTAGAGTGCTGCAAATGGCAGCAAAACGTAGTTAAGAGCATGGCAAGTGCTCTGCAAACAAATGTGGATAGGGAAATAACTTAAAACAACAAAAAAAAACAGAAAAATAAAACAATGTTCTTCATCTCTGAAGGATGAGGCCCATAAGGAGTAGGAGGGAGGTTGAGGTGGTGGTGGATGTGGCGGTGTCATAGGCGTGCGCACAGGGTGTGCCTGGTGTACCTGGGCACACCCTAATCACCTAGGGCACATAGCATTATCGCTCTGTTTGCCAGTGAGGAGATGGGAAAGATCTCCCTCGCACCTGCTCTGCTCTATTTCTCTTTGCCAGCAGGGAGAGTAATGTATCGGGGCCATGTACATGTAGGCAAACACATGCATGTGTATTTCAACTTTGGGGTGCACACCCTAATGCAATAGGCTGCGCACACCTATGGGCGGTGTAGGTGGAAGCGGCGGTGGAGGAGGACCAGGGCCGGATTAAGAGCATCATGGTCTTGGTGCTGAGGATTTTGAAGGGCCTTAAGGGCCGTGCCTTGGCATGCACCCAGAGGAGGAAGGGTGCAGCCATGCATGCCTAATTCAACATGGGATGCTGTCTCTGAAGCCCATAAACACATCCATGCATCGGCAACTGTCCCTCCTTGTCCGGCCTTCGCGCTGTGTGGGGAGGTTCTGAGGGTGCTGCCTGGGGAAGCGAGCATAGAAGCCAGACTTCTGTGTTTACAAGTGACAGAAGAGCGGTCACAGTGAATATGGCCAACCCGGGGCCTATATAAAAGGTAGGGGCCTGCATGGAGCTGCAGCTCCAATAGCCCCTACGTTAATCTGGCCCTGAGGAGGAGGACGAGGTAGCCAACACTGCTTCTTTTCACAAATTTTAAATGAGGGTAAACCCCAAAAGAGTGAGAAAGAGCAAAAATGGAACAATGGCTGGGTAAGGTCGGTATCCATTGCTATTCTGCACAAGGTACGGAAAAGTCCCGTGGGATCCATGCCTGGTTCATTTTAATGAACGTGAGCTTGTCCACATTGTCTCTGGACAGGCGGCTGCGCTTGTCTGTTATAACACCCCCAGCCGTGCTAAATACCCGTTCAGATAATACACTGGCTGCAGGGCACGCCAGCACCTCCAAGGCGTAAAGGGCAAGCTCAGGCCATGCGCCCAATTTGGAGACCCAGAAGTTGAAGGGGGCAGACCCCTCATTCACTACATGTAGGCGTGTGCACACATACTGCTCCACCATGTTGGTAAAATGCTGCCTCCTGCTAAGACGTTCCATCTGAGCTGCTGGTGCTGCTGTTTGTTGTGGCGTGCTGACAAAGCTTTTCCACATTTCGGCCATGCTAACCCTGCCTTCTGAGGTGCTGGCGGTGCCCTGGTTGAGTTGGCGACCTCCTCCTCCTCTGCCTTGTGCTTCCACTGTGGCCCCGCTGTCAGATGGGAATGCCAGCAGCATCGCGTCTACCAGCGTGCGCTTGTACTCGCGCATCTTGCGATCGCGCTCCAGTGAGTGAATTAAGGACGGTACGTTGTCCTTGTAACGGGGATCCAGCAGCGTGGCCACCCAGTAATCAGCACAAGTTAGAATGTGGGCAACTCGGCGGTCGTTGTGGAGACACTGCAGCATGTAATCGCTCATGTGTGCCAGGCTGCCCAGAGGCGACGAAAGGCTGTCCTCTGTGGGAGGTGTATCGTCCATGTCCTCTGTATCCCCCCAGCCACGCACCAGTGATGGCCATGAGCTGGCCTGGGTGCCACCCTGCTGTGAACATGGTTCCATCTCCTCCTCCAGCTCCTCCTCCTCCTCATCCTCCTCATCCTCCAGAACTGTGCCCCTGCTGGACAATTGTGTCCCTGGCGTTTGTGTGTGCAGGAACCCACCCTCGGAGCCCCTTGCGAATGACTGCCCTGAAAGCCTTTGAAATGTTACCTCTTCATCCTCCTCCTCCTCCTCCTCATCCTGTGCCACATCCTCTTCCATCATCGCCCGAATTGTTTTTTCAAGGAGGCATAGAAGTGGGATAGTTAAGCTGAGAACGGCGTCATTGCCACTGGCCATGTTGGTGGAGTACTCAAAACAGCGCAACAAGGCACACAGGTCTCGCATGGAGGCCCAGTTATTGGTGGTGAAGTGGTGCTGTTCCGCAGAGCGACTCACGCGTGCGTGCTGCAGCTGAAACTCCACTATGGCCTGCTGCTGCTCGCACAGTCTTTCCAGCATGTGCAAGGTGGAGTTCCACCTTGTGGGCACGTCACATATGAGGCGGTGAGCGGGAAGGCCGAAGTTACGCTGCAGACTATTCCGCAATTTAATTGAGCCCCAAAGGTTTTTATTGAATAGCGGAATAGGAAATATGATCAAAAAAAAGTGTATGTTTTTCACACGTACAGAAGCACACTAGGCCCCAATTACTATTGTTTGTACACCTAAAAGGATGGATGAGGAGGAGGAGGAGGAGGAGTATAGAACAGGCAGCACCCTCAAAGCTTCAGAAGTATGAGATGAACCCCAAAAACTTGGAAAGGTGGATCTCACACGTACCGACACAGACTATTCCGCAATTTAATTGAGCCCCAAAGGTTTTTATTGAATAGCGGAATAGGAAATATGATCAAAAAAAAGTGTATGTTTTTCACACGTACAGAAGCACACTAGGCCCCAATTACTATTGTTTGTACACCTAAAAGGATGGATGAGGAGGAGGAGGAGGAGGAGGAGTATCGAACAGGCAGCACCCTCAAAGCTTCAGAAGTATGAGATGAACCCCAATAACTTGGAAAGGTGGATCTCACACGTACCGACACAGACTATTCCGCAATTTAATTGAGCCCCAAAGGTTTTTATTGAATAGCGGAATAGGAAATATGATCAAAAAAAAGTGTATGTTTTTCACACGTACAGAAGCACACTAGGCCCCAATTACTATTGTTTGTACACCTAAAAGGATGGATGAGGAGGAGGAGGAGGAGGAGTATAGAACAGGCAGCACCCTCAAAGCTTCAGAAGTATGAGATGAACCCCAAAAACTTGGAAAGGTGGATCTCACACGTACCGACACAGACTATTCCGCAATTTAATTGAGCCCCAAAGGTTTTTATTGAATAGCGGAATAGGAAATATGATCAAAAAAAAGTGTATGTTTTTCACACGTACAGAAGCACACTAGGCCCCAATTACTATTGTTTGTACACCTAAAAGGATGGATGAGGAGGAGGAGGAGGAGGAGGAGTATCGAACAGGCAGCACCCTCAAAGCTTCAGAAGTATGAGATGAACCCCAAAAACTTGGAAAGGTGGATCTCACACGTACCGACACAGACTATTCCGCAATTTAATTGAGCCCCAAAGGTTTTTATTGAATAGCGGAATAGGAAATATGATCAAAAAAAAGTGTATGTTTTTCACACGTACAGAAGCACACTAGGCCCCAATTACTATTGTTTGTACACCTAAAAGGATGGATGAGAAGGAGGAGGAGGAGGAGGAGGAGGAGTATAGAACAGGCAGCACCCTCAAAGCTTCAGAAGTATGAGATGAACCCCAAAAACTTGGAAAGGTGGATCTCACACGTACCAACACAGACTATTCCGCAATTTAATTGAGCCCCAAAGGTTTTTATAGAATAGCGGAATAGGAAATATGATCAAAAAAAAGTGTATGTTTTTCACACGTACAGAAGCACACTAGGCCCCAATTACTATTGTTTGTACACCTAAAAGGATGGATGAGGAGGAGGAGGAGGAGGAGTATAGAACAGGCAGCACCCTCAAAGCTTCAGAAGTATGAGATGAACCCCAAAAACTTGGAAAGGTGGATCTCACACGTACCGACACAGACTATTCCGCAATTTAATTGAGCCCCAAAGGTTTTTATTGAATAGCGGAATAGGAAATATGATCAAAAAAAAGTGTATGTTTTTCACACGTACAGAAGCACACTAGGCCCCAATTACTATTGTTTGTACACCTAAAAGGATGGATGAGGAAGAGGAGGAGGAGGAGTATAGAACAGGCAGCACCCTCAAAGCTTCAGAAGTATGAGATGAACCCCAAAAACTTGGAAAGGTGGATCTCACACGTACCGACACAGACTATTCCGCAATTTAATTGAGCCCCAAAGGTTTTTATTGAATAGCGGAATAGGAAATATGATAAAAAAAAAGTGTATGTTTTTCACACGTACAGAAGCACACTAGGCCCCAATTACTATTGTTTGTACACCTAAAAGGATGGATGAGGAGGAGGAGGAGGAGGAGTATAGAACAGGCAGCACCCTCAAAGCTTCAGAAGTATGAGATGAACCCCAAAAACTTGGAAAGGTGGATCTCACACGTACCGACACAGACTATTCCGCAATTTAATTGAGCCCCAAAGGTTTTTATTGAATAGCGGAATAGGAAATATGATAAAAAAAAAGTGTATGTTTTTCACACGTACAGAAGCACACTAGGCCCCAATTACTATTGTTTGTACACCTAAAAGGATGGATGAGGAGGAGGAGGAGGAGGAGTATAGAACAGGCAGCACCCTCAAAGCTTCAGAAGTATGAGATGAACCCCAAAAACTTGGAAAGGTGGATCTCACACGTACCGACACAGACTATTCCGCAATTTAATTGAGCCCCAAATGTTTTTATTGAATAGCGGAATAGGAAATATGATCAAAAAAAGTGTATGTTTTTCACACGTACAGAAGCACACTAGGCCCCAATTACTATTGTTTGTACACCTAAAAGGATGGATGAGAAGGAGGAGGAGGAGGAGGAGGAGGAGGAGGAGTATAGAACAGGCAGCACCCTCAAAGCTTCAGAAGTATGAGATGAACCCCAAAAACTTGGAAAGGTGGATCTCACACGTACCAACACAGACTATTCCGCAATTTAATTGAGCCCCAAAGGTTTTTATAGAATAGCGGAATAGGAAATATGATCAAAAAAAAGTGTATGTTTTTCACACGTACAGAAGCACACTAGGCCCCAATTACTATTGTTTGTACACCTAAAAGGATGGATGAGGAGGAGGAGGAGGAGGAGTATAGAACAGGCAGCACCCTCAAAGCTTCAGAAGTATGAGATGAACCCCAAAAACTTGGAAAGGTGGATCTCACACGTACCGACACAGACTATTCCGCAATTTAATTGAGCCCCAAAGGTTTTTATTGAATAGCGGAATAGGAAATATGATCAAAAAAAAGTGTATGTTTTTCACACGTACAGAAGCACACTAGGCCCCAATTACTATTGTTTGTACACCTAAAAGGATGGATGAGGAAGAGGAGGAGGAGGAGTATAGAACAGGCAGCACCCTCAAAGCTTCAGAAGTATGAGATGAACCCCAAAAACTTGGAAAGGTGGATCTCACACGTACCGACACAGACTATTCCGCAATTTAATTGAGCCCCAAAGGTTTTTATTGAATAGCGGAATAGGAAATATGATCAAAAAAAAGTGTATGTTTTTCACACGTACAGAAGCACACTAGGCCCCAATTACTATTGTTTGTACACCTAAAAGGATGGATGAGGAGGAGGAGGAGGAGGAGGAGGAGGAGTATAGAACAGGCAGCACCCTCAAAGCTTCAGAAGTATGAGATGAACCCCAAAAACTTGGAAAGGTGGATCTCACACGTACCGACACAGACTATTCCGCAATTTAATTGAGCCCCAAAGGTTTTTATTGAATAGCGGAATAGGAAATATGATCAAAAAAAAGTGTATGTTTTTCACACGTACAGAAGCACACTAGGCCCCAATTACTATTGTTTGTACACCTAAAAGGATGGATGAGGAGGAGGAGGAGGAGGAGGAGGAGGAGTATAGAACAGGCAGCACCCTCAAAGCTTCAGAAGTATGAGATGAACCCCAAAAACTTGGAAAGGTGGATCTCACACGTACCGACACAGACTATTCCGCAATTTAATTGAGCCCCAAAGGTTTTTATTGAATAGCGGAATAGGAAATATGATCAAAAAAAAGTGTATGTTTTTCACACGTACAGAAGCACACTAGGCCCCAATTACTATTGTTTGTACACCTAAAAGGATGGATGAGAAGGAGGAGGAGGAGGAGGAGGAGGAGTATAGAACAGGCAGCACCCTCAAAGCTTCAGAAGTATGAGATGAACCCCAAAAACTTGGAAAGGTGGATCTCACACGTACCAACACAGACTATTCCGCAATTTAATTGAGCCCCAAAGGTTTTTATAGAATAGCGGAATAGGAAATATGATCAAAAAAAAGTGTATGTTTTTCACACGTACAGAAGCACACTAGGCCCCAATTACTATTGTTTGTACACCTAAAAGGATGGATGAGGAAGAGGAGGAGGAGGAGTATAGAACAGGCAGCACCCTCAAAGCTAGAGAAGTATGAGATGAACCCCAAAAACTTGGAAAGGTGGATCTCACACGTACCGACACAGACTATTCCGCAATTTAATTGAGCCCCAAAGGTTTTTATTGAATAGCGGAATAGGAAATATGATCAAAAAAAAGTGTATGTTTTTCACACGTACAGAAGCACACTAGGCCCCAATTACTATTGTTTGTACACCTAAAAGGATGGATGAGGAGGAGGAGGAGGAGGAGTATAGAACAGGCAGCACCCTCAAAGCTTCAGAAGTATGAGATGAACCCCAAAAACTTGGAAAGGTGGATCTCACACGTACCGACACAGACTATTCCGCAATTTAATTGAGCCCCAAAGGTTTTTATTGAATAGCGGAATAGGAAATATGATCAAAAAAAAGTGTATGTTTTTCACACGTACAGAAGCACACTAGGCCCCAATTACTATTGTTTGTACACCTAAAAGGATGGATGAGGAGGAGGAGGAGGAGGAGGAGGAGTATAGAACAGGCAGCACCCTCAAAGCTTCAGAAGTATGAGATGAACCCCAAAAACTTGGAAAGGTGGATCTCACACGTACCGACACAGACTATTCCGCAATTTAATTGAGCCCCAAAGGTTTTTATTGAATAGCGGAATAGGAAATATGATCAAAAAAAAGTGTATGTTTTTCACACGTACAGAAGCACACTAGGCCCCAATTACTATTGTTTGTAAACCTAAAAGGATGGATGAGAAGGAGGAGGAGGAGGAGGAGGAGGAGTATAGAACAGGCAGCACCCTCAAAGCTTCAGAAGTATGAGATGAACCCCAAAAACTTGGAAAGGTGGATCTCACACGTACCAACACAGACTATTCCGCAATTTAATTGAGCCCCAAAGGTTTTTATAGAATAGCGGAATAGGAAATATGATCAAAAAAAAGTGTATGTTTTTCACACGTACAGAAGCACACTAGGCCCCAATTACTATTGTTTGTACACCTAAAAGGATGGATGAGGAAGAGGAGGAGGAGGAGTATAGAACAGGCAGCACCCTCAAAGCTTCAGAAGTATGAGATGAACCCCAAAAACTTGGAAAGGTGGATCTCACACGTACCGACACAGACTATTCCGCAATTTAATTGAGCCCCAAAGGTTTTTATTGAATAGCGGAATAGGAAATATGATCAAAAAAAAGTGTATGTTTTTCACACGTACAGAAGCACACTAGGCCCCAATTACTATTGTTTGTACACCTAAAAGGATGGATGAGGAGGAGGAGGAGGAGGAGTATAGAACAGGCAGCACCCTCAAAGCTTCAGAAGTATGAGATGAACCCCAAAAACTTGGAAAGGTGGATCTCACACGTACCGACACAGACTATTCCGCAATTTAATTGAGCCCCAAAGGTTTTTATTGAATAGCGGAATAGGAAATATGATCAAAAAAAAGTGTATGTTTTTCACACGTACAGAAGCACACTAGGCCCCAATTACTATTGTTTGTACACCTAAAAGGATGGATGAGGAGGAGGAGGAGGAGGAGGAGTATAGAACAGGCAGCACCCTCAAAGCTTCAGAAGTATGAGATGAACCCCAAAAACTTGGAAAGGTGGATCTCACACGTACCGACACAGACTATTCCGCAATTTAATTGAGCCCCAAAGGTTTTTATTGAATAGCGGAATAGGAAATATGATCAAAAAAAAGTGTATGTTTTTCACACGTACAGAAGCACACTAGGCCCCAATTACTATTGTTTGTACACCTAAAAGGATGGATGAGAAGGAGGAGGAGGAGGAGGAGGAGGAGTATAGAACAGGCAGCACCCTCAAAGCTTCAGAAGTATGAGATGAACCCCAAAAACTTGGAAAGGTGGATCTCACACGTACCAACACAGACTATTCCGCAATTTAATTGAGCCCCAAAGGTTTTTATAGAATAGCGGAATAGGAAATATGATCAAAAAAAAGTGTATGTTTTTCACACGTACAGAAGCACACTAGGCCCCAATTACTATTGTTTGTACACCTAAAAGGATGGATGAGGAGGAGGAGGAGGAGTATAGAACAGGCAGCACCCTCAAAGCTTCAGAAGTATGAGATGAACCCCAAAAACTTGGAAAGGTGGATCTCACACGTACCGACACAGACTATTCCGCAATTTAATTGAGCCCCAAAGGTTTTTATTGAATAGCGGAATAGGAAATATGATCAAAAAAAAGTGTATGTTTTTCACACGTACAGAAGCACACTAGGCCCCAATTATTATTGTTTGTACACCTAAAAGGATGGATGAGGAAAAGGAGGAGGAGGAGTATAGAACAGGCAGCACCCTCAAAGCTTCAGAAGTATGAGATGAACCCCAAAAACTTGGAAAGGTGGATCTCACACGTACCGACACAGACTATTCCGCAATTTAATTGAGCCCCAAAGGTTTTTATTGAATAGCGGAATAGGAAATATGATCAAAAAAAAGTGTATGTTTTTCACACGTACAGAAGCACACTAGGCCCCAATTACTATTGTTTGTACACCTAAAAGGATGGATGAGGAGGAGGAGGAGGAGGAGTATAGAACAGGCAGCACCCTCAAAGCTTCAGAAGTATGAGATGAACCCCAAAAACTTGGAAAGGTGGATCTCACACGTACCGACACAGACTATTCCGCAATTTAATTGAGCCCCAAAGGTTTTTATTGAATAGCGGAATAGGAAATATGATCAAAAAAAAGTGTATGTTTTTCACACGTACAGAAGCACACTAGGCCCCAATTACTATTGTTTGTACACCTAAAAGGATGGATGAGGAGGAGGAGGAGGAGGAGGAGTATAGAACAGGCAGCACCCTCAAAGCTTCAGAAGTATGAGATGAACCCCAAAAACTTGGAAAGGTGGATCTCACACGTACCGACACAGACTATTCCGCAATTTAATTGAGCCCCAAAGGTTTTTATTGAATAGCGGAATAGGAAATATGATCAAAAAAAAGTGTATGTTTTTCACACGTACAGAAGCACACTAGGCCCCAATTACTATTGTTTGTACACCTAAAAGGATGGATGAGAAGGAGGAGGAGGAGGAGGAGGAGGAGGAGGAGTATAGAACAGGCAGCACCCTCAAAGCTTCAGAAGTATGAGATGAACCCCAAAAACTTGGAAAGGTGGATCTCACACGTACCAACACAGACTATTCCGCAATTTAATTGAGCCCCAAAGGTTTTTATAGAATAGCGGAATAGGAAATATGATCAAAAAAAAGTGTATGTTTTTCACACGTACAGAAGCACACTAGGCCCCAATTACTATTGTTTGTACACCTAAAAGGATGGATGAGGAGGAGGAGGAGGAGGAGTATAGAACAGGCAGCACCCTCAAAGCTTCAGAAGTATGAGATGAACCCCAAAAACTTGGAAAGGTGGATCTCACACGTACCAACACAGACTATTCCGCAATTTAATTGAGCCCCAAAGGTTTTTATAGAATAGCGGAATAGGAAATATGATCAAAAAAAAGTGTATGTTTTTCACACGTACAGAAGCACACTAGGCCCCAATTACTATTGTTTGTACACCTAAAAGGATGGATGAGGAGGAGGAGGAGGAGGAGTATAGAACAGGCAGCACCCTCAAAGCTTCAGAAGTATGAGATGAACCCCAAAAACTTGGAAAGGTGGATCTCACACGTACCGACACAGACTATTCCGCAATTTAATTGAGCCCCAAAGGTTTTTATTGAATAGCGGAATAGGAAATATGATCAAAAAAAGTGTATGTTTTTCACACGTACAGAAGCACACTAGGCCCCAATTACTATTGTTTGTACACCTAAAAGGATGGATGAGGAAGAGGAGGAGGAGGAGTATAGAACAGGCAGCACCCTCAAAGCTTCAGAAGTATGAGATGAACCCCAAAAACTTGGAAAGGTGGATCTCACACGTACCGACACAGACTATTCCGCAATTTAATTGAGCCCCAAAGGTTTTTATTGAATAGCGGAATAGGAAATATGATCAAAAAAAAGTGTATGTTTTTCACACGTACAGAAGCACACTAGGCCCCAATTACTATTGTTTGTACACCTAAAAGGATGGATGAGAAGGAGGAGGAGGAGGAGGAGGAGGAGGAGTATAGAACAGGCAGCACCCTCAAAGCTTCAGAAGTATGAGATGAACCCCAAAAACTTGGAAAGGTGGATCTCACACGTACCAACACAGACTATTCCGCAATTTAATTGAGCCCCAAAGGTTTTTATTGAATAGCGGAATAGGAAATATGATCAAAAAAAAGTGTATGTTTTTCACACGTACAGAAGCACACTAGGCCCCAATTACTATTGTTTGTACACCTAAAAGGATGGATGAGGAGGAGGAGGAGGAGGAGGAGGAGGAGTATAGAACAGGCAGCACCCTCAAAGCTTCAGAAGTATGAGATGAACCCCAAAAACTTGGAAAGGTGGATCTCACACGTACCGACACAGACTATTCCGCAATTTAATTGAGCCCCAAAGGTTTTTATTGAATAGCGGAATAGGAAATATGATCAAAAAAAAGTGTATGTTTTTCACACGTACAGAAGCACACTAGGCCCCAATTACTATTGTTTGTACACCTAAAAGGATGGATGAGAAGGAGGAGGAGGAGGAGGAGGAGGAGTATAGAACAGGCAGCACCCTCAAAGCTTCAGAAGTATGAGATGAACCCCAAAAACTTGGAAAGGTGGATCTCACACGTACCAACACAGACTATTCCGCAATTTAATTGAGCCCCAAAGGTTTTTATAGAATAGCGGAATAGGAAATATGATCAAAAAAAAGTGTATGTTTTTCACACGTACAGAAGCACACTAGGCCCCAATTACTATTGTTTGTACACCTAAAAGGATGGATGAGGAAGAGGAGGAGGAGGAGTATAGAACAGGCAGCACCCTCAAAGCTAGAGAAGTATGAGATGAACCCCAAAAACTTGGAAAGGTGGATCTCACACGTACCGACACAGACTATTCCGCAATTTAATTGAGCCCCAAAGGTTTTTATTGAATAGCGGAATAGGAAATATGATCAAAAAAAAGTGTATGTTTTTCACACGTACAGAAGCACACTAGGCCCCAATTACTATTGTTTGTACACCTAAAAGGATGGATGAGGAGGAGGAGGAGGAGGAGTATAGAACAGGCAGCACCCTCAAAGCTTCAGAAGTATGAGATGAACCCCAAAAACTTGGAAAGGTGGATCTCACACGTACCGACACAGACTATTCCGCAATTTAATTGAGCCCCAAAGGTTTTTATTGAATAGCGGAATAGGAAATATGATCAAAAAAAAGTGTATGTTTTTCACACGTACAGAAGCACACTAGGCCCCAATTACTATTGTTTGTACACCTAAAAGGATGGATGAGGAGGAGGAGGAGGAGGAGGAGTATAGAACAGGCAGCACCCTCAAAGCTTCAGAAGTATGAGATGAACCCCAAAAACTTGGAAAGGTGGATCTCACACGTACCGACACAGACTATTCCGCAATTTAATTGAGCCCCAAAGGTTTTTATTGAATAGCGGAATAGGAAATATGATCAAAAAAAAGTGTATGTTTTTCACACGTACAGAAGCACACTAGGCCCCAATTACTATTGTTTGTAAACCTAAAAGGATGGATGAGAAGGAGGAGGAGGAGGAGGAGGAGGAGTATAGAACAGGCAGCACCCTCAAAGCTTCAGAAGTATGAGATGAACCCCAAAAACTTGGAAAGGTGGATCTCACACGTACCAACACAGACTATTCCGCAATTTAATTGAGCCCCAAAGGTTTTTATAGAATAGCGGAATAGGAAATATGATCAAAAAAAAGTGTATGTTTTTCACACGTACAGAAGCACACTAGGCCCCAATTACTATTGTTTGTACACCTAAAAGGATGGATGAGGAAGAGGAGGAGGAGGAGTATAGAACAGGCAGCACCCTCAAAGCTTCAGAAGTATGAGATGAACCCCAAAAACTTGGAAAGGTGGATCTCACACGTACCGACACAGACTATTCCGCAATTTAATTGAGCCCCAAAGGTTTTTATTGAATAGCGGAATAGGAAATATGATCAAAAAAAAGTGTATGTTTTTCACACGTACAGAAGCACACTAGGCCCCAATTACTATTGTTTGTACACCTAAAAGGATGGATGAGGAGGAGGAGGAGGAGGAGTATAGAACAGGCAGCACCCTCAAAGCTTCAGAAGTATGAGATGAACCCCAAAAACTTGGAAAGGTGGATCTCACACGTACCGACACAGACTATTCCGCAATTTAATTGAGCCCCAAAGGTTTTTATTGAATAGCGGAATAGGAAATATGATCAAAAAAAAGTGTATGTTTTTCACACGTACAGAAGCACACTAGGCCCCAATTACTATTGTTTGTACACCTAAAAGGATGGATGAGGAGGAGGAGGAGGAGGAGGAGTATAGAACAGGCAGCACCCTCAAAGCTTCAGAAGTATGAGATGAACCCCAAAAACTTGGAAAGGTGGATCTCACACGTACCGACACAGACTATTCCGCAATTTAATTGAGCCCCAAAGGTTTTTATTGAATAGCGGAATAGGAAATATGATCAAAAAAAAGTGTATGTTTTTCACACGTACAGAAGCACACTAGGCCCCAATTACTATTGTTTGTACACCTAAAAGGATGGATGAGAAGGAGGAGGAGGAGGAGGAGGAGGAGTATAGAACAGGCAGCACCCTCAAAGCTTCAGAAGTATGAGATGAACCCCAAAAACTTGGAAAGGTGGATCTCACACGTACCAACACAGACTATTCCGCAATTTAATTGAGCCCCAAAGGTTTTTATAGAATAGCGGAATAGGAAATATGATCAAAAAAAAGTGTATGTTTTTCACACGTACAGAAGCACACTAGGCCCCAATTACTATTGTTTGTACACCTAAAAGGATGGATGAGGAGGAGGAGGAGGAGTATAGAACAGGCAGCACCCTCAAAGCTTCAGAAGTATGAGATGAACCCCAAAAACTTGGAAAGGTGGATCTCACACGTACCGACACAGACTATTCCGCAATTTAATTGAGCCCCAAAGGTTTTTATTGAATAGCGGAATAGGAAATATGATCAAAAAAAAGTGTATGTTTTTCACACGTACAGAAGCACACTAGGCCCCAATTATTATTGTTTGTACACCTAAAAGGATGGATGAGGAAAAGGAGGAGGAGGAGTATAGAACAGGCAGCACCCTCAAAGCTTCAGAAGTATGAGATGAACCCCAAAAACTTGGAAAGGTGGATCTCACACGTACCGACACAGACTATTCCGCAATTTAATTGAGCCCCAAAGGTTTTTATTGAATAGCGGAATAGGAAATATGATCAAAAAAAAGTGTATGTTTTTCACACGTACAGAAGCACACTAGGCCCCAATTACTATTGTTTGTACACCTAAAAGGATGGATGAGGAGGAGGAGGAGGAGGAGTATAGAACAGGCAGCACCCTCAAAGCTTCAGAAGTATGAGATGAACCCCAAAAACTTGGAAAGGTGGATCTCACACGTACCGACACAGACTATTCCGCAATTTAATTGAGCCCCAAAGGTTTTTATTGAATAGCGGAATAGGAAATATGATCAAAAAAAAGTGTATGTTTTTCACACGTACAGAAGCACACTAGGCCCCAATTACTATTGTTTGTACACCTAAAAGGATGGATGAGGAGGAGGAGGAGGAGGAGGAGTATAGAACAGGCAGCACCCTCAAAGCTTCAGAAGTATGAGATGAACCCCAAAAACTTGGAAAGGTGGATCTCACACGTACCGACACAGACTATTCCGCAATTTAATTGAGCCCCAAAGGTTTTTATTGAATAGCGGAATAGGAAATATGATCAAAAAAAAGTGTATGTTTTTCACACGTACAGAAGCACACTAGGCCCCAATTACTATTGTTTGTACACCTAAAAGGATGGATGAGAAGGAGGAGGAGGAGGAGGAGGAGGAGGAGGAGTATAGAACAGGCAGCACCCTCAAAGCTTCAGAAGTATGAGATGAACCCCAAAAACTTGGAAAGGTGGATCTCACACGTACCAACACAGACTATTCCGCAATTTAATTGAGCCCCAAAGGTTTTTATAGAATAGCGGAATAGGAAATATGATCAAAAAAAAGTGTATGTTTTTCACACGTACAGAAGCACACTAGGCCCCAATTACTATTGTTTGTACACCTAAAAGGATGGATGAGGAGGAGGAGGAGGAGGAGTATAGAACAGGCAGCACCCTCAAAGCTTCAGAAGTATGAGATGAACCCCAAAAACTTGGAAAGGTGGATCTCACACGTACCGACACAGACTATTCCGCAATTTAATTGAGCCCCAAAGGTTTTTATTGAATAGCGGAATAGGAAATATGATCAAAAAAAAGTGTATGTTTTTCACACGTACAGAAGCACACTAGGCCCCAATTACTATTGTTTGTACACCTAAAAGGATGGATGAGGAAGAGGAGGAGGAGGAGTATAGAACAGGCAGCACCCTCAAAGCTTCAGAAGTATGAGATGAACCCCAAAAACTTGGAAAGGTGGATCTCACACGTACCAACACAGACTATTCCGCAATTTAATTGAGCCCCAAAGGTTTTTATAGAATAGCGGAATAGGAAATATGATCAAAAAAAAGTGTATGTTTTTCACACGTACAGAAGCACACTAGGCCCCAATTACTATTGTTTGTACACCTAAAAGGATGGATGAGGAGGAGGAGGAGGAGTATAGAACAGGCAGCACCCTCAAAGCTTCAGAAGTATGAGATGAACCCCAAAAACTTGGAAAGGTGGATCTCACACGTACCGACACAGACTATTCCGCAATTTAATTGAGCCCCAAAGGTTTTTATTGAATAGCGGAATAGGAAATATGATCAAAAAAAAGTGTATGTTTTTCACACGTACAGAAGCACACTAGGCCCCAATTATTATTGTTTGTACACCTAAAAGGATGGATGAGGAAAAGGAGGAGGAGGAGTATAGAACAGGCAGCACCCTCAAAGCTTCAGAAGTATGAGATGAACCCCAAAAACTTGGAAAGGTGGATCTCACACGTACCGACACAGACTATTCCGCAATTTAATTGAGCCCCAAAGGTTTTTATTGAATAGCGGAATAGGAAATATGATCAAAAAAAAGTGTATGTTTTTCACACGTACAGAAGCACACTAGGCCCCAATTACTATTGTTTGTACACCTAAAAGGATGGATGAGGAGGAGGAGGAGGAGGAGTATAGAACAGGCAGCACCCTCAAAGCTTCAGAAGTATGAGATGAACCCCAAAAACTTGGAAAGGTGGATCTCACACGTACCGACACAGACTATTCCGCAATTTAATTGAGCCCCAAAGGTTTTTATTGAATAGCGGAATAGGAAATATGATCAAAAAAAAGTGTATGTTTTTCACACGTACAGAAGCACACTAGGCCCCAATTACTATTGTTTGTACACCTAAAAGGATGGATGAGGAGGAGGAGGAGGAGGAGTATAGAACAGGCAGCACCCTCAAAGCTTCAGAAGTATGAGATGAACCCCAAAAACTTGGAAAGGTGGATCTCACACGTACCGACACAGACTATTCCGCAATTTAATTGAGCCCCAAAGGTTTTTATTGAATAGCGGAATAGGAAATATGATCAAAAAAAAGTGTATGTTTTTCACACGTACAGAAGCACACTAGGCCCCAATTACTATTGTTTGTACACCTAAAAGGATGGATGAGGAGGAGGAGGAGGAGGAGGAGTATAGAACAGGCAGCACCCTCAAAGCTTCAGAAGTATGAGATGAACCCCAAAAACTTGGAAAGGTGGATCTCACACGTACCGACACAGACTATTCCGCAATTTAATTGAGCCCCAAAGGTTTTTATTGAATAGCGGAATAGGAAATATGATCAAAAAAAAGTGTATGTTTTTCACACGTACAGAAGCACACTAGGCCCCAATTACTATTGTTTGTACACCTAAAAGGATGGATGAGAAGGAGGAGGAGGAGGAGGAGGAGGAGGAGGAGTATAGAACAGGCAGCACCCTCAAAGCTTCAGAAGTATGAGATGAACCCCAAAAACTTGGAAAGGTGGATCTCACACGTACCAACACAGACTATTCCGCAATTTAATTGAGCCCCAAAGGTTTTTATAGAATAGCGGAATAGGAAATATGATCAAAAAAAAGTGTATGTTTTTCACACGTACAGAAGCACACTAGGCCCCAATTACTATTGTTTGTACACCTAAAAGGATGGATGAGGAGGAGGAGGAGGAGGAGTATAGAACAGGCAGCACCCTCAAAGCTTCAGAAGTATGAGATGAACCCCAAAAACTTGGAAAGGTGGATCTCACACGTACCGACACAGACTATTCCGCAATTTAATTGAGCCCCAAAGGTTTTTATTGAATAGCGGAATAGGAAATATGATCAAAAAAAAGTGTATGTTTTTCACACGTACAGAAGCACACTAGGCCCCAATTACTATTGTTTGTACACCTAAAAGGATGGATGAGGAAGAGGAGGAGGAGGAGTATAGAACAGGCAGCACCCTCAAAGCTTCAGAAGTATGAGATGAACCCCAAAAACTTGGAAAGGTGGATCTCACACGTACCAACACAGACTATTCCGCAATTTAATTGAGCCCCAAAGGTTTTTATAGAATAGCGGAATAGGAAATATGATCAAAAAAAAGTGTATGTTTTTCACACGTACAGAAGCACACTAGGCCCCAATTACTATTGTTTGTACACCTAAAAGGATGGATGAGGAGGAGGAGGAGGAGTATAGAACAGGCAGCACCCTCAAAGCTTCAGAAGTATGAGATGAACCCCAAAAACTTGGAAAGGTGGATCTCACACGTACCGACACAGACTATTCCGCAATTTAATTGAGCCCCAAAGGTTTTTATTGAATAGCGGAATAGGAAATATGATCAAAAAAAAGTGTATGTTTTTCACACGTACAGAAGCACACTAGGCCCCAATTATTATTGTTTGTACACCTAAAAGGATGGATGAGGAAAAGGAGGAGGAGGAGTATAGAACAGGCAGCACCCTCAAAGCTTCAGAAGTATGAGATGAACCCCAAAAACTTGGAAAGGTGGATCTCACACGTACCGACACAGACTATTCCGCAATTTAATTGAGCCCCAAAGGTTTTTATTGAATAGCGGAATAGGAAATATGATCAAAAAAAAGTGTATGTTTTTCACACGTACAGAAGCACACTAGGCCCCAATTACTATTGTTTGTACACCTAAAAGGATGGATGAGGAGGAGGAGGAGGAGGAGTATAGAACAGGCAGCACCCTCAAAGCTTCAGAAGTATGAGATGAACCCCAAAAACTTGGAAAGGTGGATCTCACACGTACCGACACAGACTATTCCGCAATTTAATTGAGCCCCAAAGGTTTTTATTGAATAGCGGAATAGGAAATATGATCAAAAAAAAGTGTATGTTTTTCACACGTACAGAAGCACACTAGGCCCCAATTACTATTGTTTGTACACCTAAAAGGATGGATGAGGAGGAGGAGGAGGAGGAGGAGTATAGAACAGGCAGCACCCTCAAAGCTTCAGAAGTATGAGATGAACCCCAAAAACTTGGAAAGGTGGATCTCACACGTACCGACACAGACTATTCCGCAATTTAATTGAGCCCCAAAGGTTTTTATTGAATAGCGGAATAGGAAATATGATCAAAAAAAAGTGTATGTTTTTCACACGTACAGAAGCACACTAGGCCCCAATTACTATTGTTTGTACACCTAAAAGGATGGATGAGAAGGAGGAGGAGGAGGAGGAGGAGGAGTATAGAACAGGCAGCACCCTCAAAGCTTCAGAAGTATGAGATGAACCCCAAAAACTTGGAAAGGTGGATCTCACACGTACCAACACAGACTATTCCGCAATTTAATTGAGCCCCAAAGATTTTTATAGAATAGCGGAATAGGAAATATGATCAAAAAAAAGTGTATGTTTTTCACACGTACAGAAGCACACTAGGCCCCAATTACTATTGTTTGTACACCTAAAAGGATGGATGAGGAGGAGGAGGAGGAGGAGTATAGAACAGGCAGCACCCTCAAAGCTTCAGAAGTATGAGATGAACCCCAAAAACTTGGAAAGGTGGATCTCACACGTACCGACACAGACTATTCCGCAATTTAATTGAGCCCCAAAGGTTTTTATTGAATAGCGGAATAGGAAATATGATCAAAAAAAAGTGTATGTTTTTCACACGTACAGAAGCACACTAGGCCCCAATTACTATTGTTTGTACACCTAAAAGGATGGATGAGGAAGAGGAGGAGGAGGAGTATAGAACAGGCAGCACCCTCAAAGCTTCAGAAGTATGAGATGAACCCCAAAAACTTGGAAAGGTGTATCTCACACGTACCGACACAGACTATTCCGCAATTTAATTGAGCCCCAAAGGTTTTTATTGAATAGCGGAATAGGAAATATGATCAAAAAAAAGTGTATGTTTTTCACACGTACAGAAGCACACTAGGCCCCAATTACTATTGTTTGTACACCTAAAAGGATGGATGAGGAGGAGGAGGAGTATAGAACAGGCAGCACCCTCAAAGCTTCAGAAGTATGAGATGAACCCCAAAAACTTGGAAAGGTGGATCTCACACGTACCGACACAGACTATTCCGCAATTTAATTGAGCCCCAAAGGTTTTTATTGAATAGCGGAATAGGAAATATGATCAAAAAAAAGTGTATGTTTTTCACACGTACAGAAGCACACTAGGCCCCAATTACTATTGTTTGTACACCTAAAAGGATGGATGAGGAGGAGGAGGAGTATAGAACAGGCAGCACCCTCAAAGCTTCAGAAGTATGAGATGAACCCCAAAAACTTGGAAAGGTGGATCTCACACGTACCGACACAGACTATTCCGCAATTTAATTGAGCCCCAAAGGTTTTTATAGAATAGCGGAATAGGAAATATGATCAAAAAAAAGTGTATGTTTTTCACACGTACAGAAGCACACTAGGCCCCAATTACTATTGTTTGTACACCTAAAAGGATGGATGAGAAGGAGGAGGAGGAGGAGGAGGAGGAGGAGGAGTATAGAACAGGCAGCACCCTCAAAGCTTCAGAAGTATGAGATGAACCCCAAAAACTTGGAAAGGTGGATCTCACACGTACCGACACAGACTATTCCGCAATTTAATTGAGCCCCAAAGGTTTTTATAGAATAGCGGAATAGGAAATATGATCAAAAAAAAGTGTATGTTTTTCACACGTACAGAAGCACACTAGGCCCCAATTACTATTGTTTGTACACCTAAAAGGATGGATGAGGAGGAGGAGGAGGAGGAGTATAGAACAGGCAGCACCCTCAAAGCTTCAGAAGTATGAGATGAACCCCAAAAACTTGGAAAGGTGGATCTCACACGTACCGACACAGACTATTCCGCAATTTAATTGAGCCCCAAAGGTTTTTATTGAATAGCGGAATAGGAAATATGATCAAAAAAAAGTGTATGTTTTTCACACGTACAGAAGCACACTAGGCCCCAATTACTATTGTTTGTACACCTAAAAGGATGGATGAGGAAGAGGAGGAGGAGGAGTATAGAACAGGCAGCACCCTCAAAGCTTCAGAAGTATGAGATGAACCCCAAAAACTTGGAAAGGTGGATCTCACACGTACCGACACAGACTATTCCGCAATTTAATTGAGCCCCAAAGGTTTTTATTGAATAGCGGAATAGGAAATATGATCAAAAAAAAGTGTATGTTTTTCACACGTACAGAAGCACACTAGGCCCCAATTACTATTGTTTGTACACCTAAAAGGATGGATGAGGAGGAGGAGGAGGAGGAGTATAGAACAGGCAGCACCCTCAAAGCTTCAGAAGTATGAGATGAACCCCAAAAACTTGGAAAGGTGGATCTCACACGTACCGACACAGACTATTCCGCAATTTAATTGAGCCCCAAAGGTTTTTATTGAATAGCGGAATAGGAAATATGATCAAAAAAAAGTGTATGTTTTTCACACGTACAGAAGCACACTAGGCCCCAATTACTATTGTTTGTACACCTAAAAGGATGGATGAGGAGGAGGAGGAGGAGGAGGAGGAGTATAGAACAGGCAGCACCCTCAAAGCTTCAGAAGTATGAGATGAACCCCAAAAACTTGGAAAGGTGGATCTCACACGTACCGACACAGACTATTCCGCAATTTAATTGAGCCCCAAAGGTTTTTATAGAATAGCGGAATAGGAAATATGATCAAAAAAAAGTGTATGTTTTTCACACGTACAGAAGCACACTAGGCCCCAATTACTATTGTTTGTACACCTAAAAGGATGGATGAGGAGGAGGAGGAGGAGGAGGAGTATAGAACAGGCAGCACCCTCAAAGCTTCAGAAGTATGAGATGAACCCCAAAAACTTGGAAAGGTGGATCTCACACGTACCGACACAGACTATTCCGCAATTTAATTGAGCCCCAAAGGTTTTTATTGAATAGCGGAATAGGAAATATGATCAAAAAAAGTGTATGTTTTTCACACGTACAGAAGCACACTAGGCCCCAATTACTATTGTTTGTACACCTAAAAGGATGGATGAGGAGGAGGAGGAGTATAGAACAGGCAGCACCCTCAAAGCTTCAGAAGTATGAGATGAACCCCAAAAACTTGGAAAGGTGGATCTCACACGTACCAACACAGACTATTCCGCAATTTAATTGAGCCCCAAAGGTTTTTATAGAATAGCGGAATAGGAAATATGATCAAAAAAAAGTGTATGTTTTTCACACGTACAGAAGCACACTAGGCCCCAATTACTATTGTTTGTACACCTAAAAGGATGGATGAGGAGGAGGAGGAGGAGGAGTATAGAACAGGCAGCACCCTCAAAGCTTCAGAAGTATGAGATGAACCCCAAAAACTTGGAAAGGTGGATCTCACACGTACCGACACAGACTATTCCGCAATTTAATTGAGCCCCAAAGGTTTTTATTGAATAGCGGAATAGGAAATATGATCAAAAAAAAGTGTATGTTTTTCACACGTACAGAAGCACACTAGGCCCCAATTACTATTGTTTGTACACCTAAAAGGATGGATGAGGAGGAGGAGGAGGAGGAGTATAGAACAGGCAGCACCCTCAAAGCTTCAGAAGTATGAGATGAACCCCAAAAACTTGGAAAGGTGGATCTCACACGTACCGACACAGACTATTCCGCAATTTAATTGAGCCCCAAAGGTTTTTATTGAATAGCGGAATAGGAAATATGATCAAAAAAAAGTGTATGTTTTTCACACGTACAGAAGCACACTAGGCCCCAATTACTATTGTTTGTACACCTAAAAGGATGGATGAGGAAGAGGAGGAGGAGGAGTATAGAACAGGCAGCACCCTCAAAGCTTCAGAAGTATGAGATGAACCCCAAAAACTTGGAAAGGTGGATCTCACACGTACCGACACAGACTATTCCGCAATTTAATTGAGCCCCAAAGGTTTTTATTGAATAGCGGAATAGGAAATATGATCAAAAAAAAGTGTATGTTTTTCACACGTACAGAAGCACACTAGGCCCCAATTACTATTGTTTGTACACCTAAAAGGATGGATGAGGAGGAGGAGGAGTATAGAACAGGCAGCACCCTCAAAGCTTCAGAAGTATGAGATGAACCCCAAAAACTTGGAAAGGTGGATCTCACACGTACCGACACAGACTATTCCGCAATTTAATTGAGCCCCAAAGGTTTTTATTGAATAGCGGAATAGGAAATATGATCAAAAAAAAGTGTATGTTTTTCACACGTACAGAAGCACACTAGGCCCCAATTACTATTGTTTGTACACCTAAAAGGATGGATGAGGAGGAGGAGGAGGAGGAGTATAGAACAGGCAGCACCCTCAAAGCTTCAGAAGTATGAGATGAACCCCAAAAACTTGGAAAGGTGGATCTCACACGTACCGACACAGACTATTCCGCAATTTAATTGAGCCCCAAAGGTTTTTATAGAATAGCGGAATAGGAAATATGATCAAAAAAAAGTGTATGTTTTTCACACGTACAGAAGCACACTAGGCCCCAATTACTATTGTTTGTACACCTAAAAGGATGGATGAGGAGGAGGAGGAGTATAGAACAGGCAGCACCCTCAAAGCTTCAGAAGTATGAGATGAACCCCAAAAACTTGGAAAGGTGGATCTCACACGTACCGACACAGACTATTCCGCAATTTAATTGAGCCCCAAAGGTTTTTATTGAATAGCGGAATAGGAAATATGATCAAAAAAAAGTGTATGTTTTTCACACGTACAGAAGCACACTAGGCCCCAATTACTATTGTTTGTACACCTAAAAGGATGGATGAGGAGGAGGAGGAGGAGGAGGAGGAGTATAGAACAGGCAGCACCCTCAAAGCTTCAGAAGTATGAGATGAACCCCAAAAACTTGGAAAGGTGGATCTCACACGTACCGACACAGACTATTCCGCAATTTAATTGAGCCCCAAAGGTTTTTATAGAATAGCGGAATAGGAAATATGATCAAAAAAAAGTGTATGTTTTTCACACGTACAGAAGCACACTAGGCCCCAATTACTATTGTTTGTACACCTAAAAGGATGGATGAGGAGGAGGAGGAGGAGTATAGAACAGGCAGCACCCTCAAAGCTTCAGAAGTATGAGATGAACCCCAAAAACTTGGAAAGGTGGATCTCACACGTACCGACACAGACTATTCCGCAATTTAATTGAGCCCCAAAGGTTTTTATTGAATAGCGGAATAGGAAATATGATCAAAAAAAGTGTATGTTTTTCACACGTACAGAAGCACACTAGGCCCCAATTACTATTGTTTGTACACCTAAAAGGATGGATGAGGAGGAGGAGGAGTATAGAACAGGCAGCACCTTCAAAGCTTCAGAAGTATGAGATGAACCCCAAAAACTTGGAAAGGTGGATCTCACACGTACCAACACAGACTATTCCGCAATTTAATTGAGCCCCAAAGGCTTTTATAGAATAGCGGAATAGGAAATATGATCAAAAAAAAGTGTATGTTTTTCACACGTACAGAAGCACACTAGGCCCCAATTACTATTGTTTGTACACCTAAAAGGATGGATGAGGAGGAGGAGGAGGAGGAGTATAGAACAGGCAGCACCCTCAAAGCTTCAGAAGTATGAGATGAACCCCAAAAACTTGGAAAGGTGGATCTCACACGTACCGACACAGACTATTCCGCAATTTAATTGAGCCCCAAAGGTTTTTATTGAATAGCGGAATAGGAAATATGATCAAAAAAAAGTGTATGTTTTTCACACGTACAGAAGCACACTAGGCCCCAATTACTATTGTTTGTACACCTAAAAGGATGGATGAGGAGGAGGAGGAGGAGGAGTATAGAACAGGCAGCACCCTCAAAGCTTCAGAAGTATGAGATGAACCCCAAAAACTTGGAAAGGTGGATCTCACACGTACCGACACAGACTATTCCGCAATTTAATTGAGCCCCAAAGGTTTTTATTGAATAGCGGAATAGGAAATATGATCAAAAAAAAGTGTATGTTTTTCACACGTACAGAAGCACACTAGGCCCCAATTACTATTGTTTGTACACCTAAAAGGATGGATGAGGAAGAGGAGGAGGAGGAGTATAGAACAGGCAGCACCCTCAAAGCTTCAGAAGTATGAGATGAACCCCAAAAACTTGGAAAGGTGGATCTCACACGTACCGACACAGACTATTCCGCAATTTAATTGAGCCCCAAAGGTTTTTATTGAATAGCGGAATAGGAAATATGATCAAAAAAAAGTGTATGTTTTTCACACGTACAGAAGCACACTAGGCCCCAATTACTATTGTTTGTACACCTAAAAGGATGGATGAGGAGGAGGAGGAGTATAGAACAGGCAGCACCCTCAAAGCTTCAGAAGTATGAGATGAACCCCAAAAACTTGGAAAGGTGGATCTCACACGTACCGACACAGACTATTCCGCAATTTAATTGAGCCCCAAAGGTTTTTATTGAATAGCGGAATAGGAAATATGATCAAAAAAAAGTGTATGTTTTTCACACGTACAGAAGCACACTAGGCCCCAATTACTATTGTTTGTACACCTAAAAGGATGGATGAGGAGGAGGAGGAGGAGGAGGAGGAGTATAGAACAGGCAGCACCCTCAAAGCTTCAGAAGTATGAGATGAACCCCAAAAACTTGGAAAGGTGGATCTCACACGTACCGACACAGACTATTCCGCAATTTAATTGAGCCCCAAAGGTTTTTATAGAATAGCGGAATAGGAAATATGATCAAAAAAAAGTGTATGTTTTTCACACGTACAGAAGCACACTAGGCCCCAATTACTATTGTTTGTACACCTAAAAGGATGGATGAGGAGGAGGAGGAGGAGGAGTATAGAACAGGCAGCACCCTCAAAGCTTCAGAAGTATGAGATGAACCCCAAAAACTTGGAAAGGTGGATCTCACACGTACCGACACAGACTATTCCGCAATTTAATTGAGCCCCAAAGGTTTTTATTGAATAGCGGAATAGGAAATATGATCAAAAAAAAGTGTATGTTTTTCACACGTACAGAAGCACACTAGGCCCCAATTACTATTGTTTGTACACCTAAAAGGATGGATGAGGAGGAGGAGGAGGAGGAGTATAGAACAGGCAGCACCCTCAAAGCTTCAGAAGTATGAGATGAACCCCAAAAACTTGGAAAGGTGGATCTCACACGTACCGACACAGACTATTCCGCAATTTAATTGAGCCCCAAAGGTTTTTATAGAATAGCGGAATAGGAAATATGATCAAAAAAAAGTGTATGTTTTTCACACGTACAGAAGCACACTAGGCCCCAATTACTATTGTTTGTACACCTAAAAGGATGGATGAGGAGGAGGAGGAGTATAGAACAGGCAGCACCCTCAAAGCTTCAGAAGTATGAGATGAACCCCAAAAACTTGGAAAGGTGGATCTCACACGTACCAACACAGACTATTCCGCAATTTAATTGAGCCCCAAAGGTTTTTATAGAATAGCGGAATAGGAAATATGATCAAAAAAAAGTGTATGTTTTTCACACGTACAGAAGCACACTAGGCCCCAATTACTATTGTTTGTACACCTAAAAGGATGGATGAGGAGGAGGAGGAGGAGGAGTATAGAACAGGCAGCACCCTCAAAGCTTCAGAAGTATGAGATGAACCCCAAAAACTTGGAAAGGTGGATCTCACACGTACCGACACAGACTATTCCGCAATTTAATTGAGCCCCAAAGGTTTTTATTGAATAGCGGAATAGGAAATATGATCAAAAAAAAGTGTATGTTTTTCACACGTACAGAAGCACACTAGGCCCCAATTACTATTGTTTGTACACCTAAAAGGATGGATGAGGAGGAGGAGGAGGAGGAGGAGGAGGAGGAGTATAGAACAGGCAGCACCCTCAAAGCTTCAGAAGTACGAGGTGAACCCCAAAAACTTGGAAAGGTGGATCTCACACGTACCGACACAGACTATTCCGCAATTTAATTGAGCCCCAAAGGTTTTTATTGAATAGCGGAATAGGAAATATGATAAAAAAAAAGTGTATGTTTTTCACACGTACAGAAGCACACTAGGCCCCAATTACTATTGTTTGTACACCTAAAAGGATGGATGAGGAGGAGGAGGAGGAGGAGGAGTATAGAACAGGCAGCACCCTCAAAGCTTCAGAAGTATGAGATGAACCCCAAAAACTTGGAAAGGTGGATCTCACACGTACCGACACAGACTATTCCGCAATTTAATTGAGCCCCAAAGGTTTTTATTGAATAGCGGAATAGGAAATATGATCAAAAAAAGTGTATGTTTTTCACACGTACAGAAGCACACTAGGCCCCAATTACTATTGTTTGTACACCTAAAAGGATGGAGGAGGAGGAGGAGGAGTATGGAACAGGCAGCACCCTCAAATCTTCAGAAGTATGAGATGAACCCCAAAAACTTGGAAAGGTGGATCTCACACGTACCGACACAGACTATTCCGCAATTTAATTGAGCCCCAAAGGTTTTTATTGAATAGCGGAATAGGAAATATGATCAAAAAAAAGTGTATGTTTTTCACACGTACAGAAGCACACTAGGCCCCAATTACTATTGTTTGTACACCTAAAAGGATGGATGAGGAGGAGGAGGAGGAGTATAGAACAGGCAGCACCCTCAAAGCTTCAGAAGTATGAGATTGTGTTCACTGTACCCCACAAAGATTGTGTTCACTGTACCCCACAAAGATTGTGTTCACTGTACCCCACAAAGGTTTTGTTCACTGCACCCCACAAAGATTGTGTTCACTGCACTCCAAAAGGATTGTCTTCACTGCACCCCACAAAGATTGTGTTCACTGTACCCCACAAAGGTTTTGTTCACTGCACCCCACAAAGATTGTGTTCACTGCACCCCACAAAGGTTTTGTTCACTGCACCCCACAAAGATTGTGTTCACTGTACCCCACAAAGGTTGTGTTCACTGCACCCCACAAAGGTTTTGTTCACTGCACCCCACAAAGATTGTGTTCACTGCACCCCACAAAGATTGTGTTCACTGTATCCCACAAAGGTTTTGTTCACTGCACCCCACAAAGATTGTGTTCACTGTACCCCACAAAGATTGTGTTCACTGTACCCCACAAAGGTTTTGTTCACTGCACCCCACAAAGATTGTGTTCACTGTACCCCACAAAGATTGTGTTCACTGTACCCCACAAAGGTTTTGTTCACTGCACCCCACAAAGATTGTGTTCACTGCACTCCAAAAGGATTGTCTTCACTGCACCCCACAAAGATTGTGTTCACTGTACCCCACAAAGGTTTTGTTCACTGCACCCCACAAAGATTGTGTTCACTGTACCCCACAAAGGTTTTGTTCACTGCACCCCACAAAGATTGTGTTCACTGTACCCCACAAAGATTGTGTTCACTGTACCCCACAAAGGTTTTGTTCACTGCACCCCACAAAGATTGTGTTCACTGCACTCCAAAAGGATTGTCTTCACTGCACCCCACAAAGATTGTGTTCACTGTACCCCACAAAGGTTTTGTTCACTGCACCCCACAAAGATTGTGTTCACTGTACCCCACAAAGGTTTTGTTCACTGCACCCCACAAAGATTGTGTTCACTGTACCCCACAAAGATTGTGTTCACTGTACCCCACAAAGGTTTTGTTCACTGCACCCCACAAAGATTGTGTTCACTGTACCCCACAAAGGTTGTGTTCACTGCACCCAACAAAGGTTTTGTTCACTGCACCCCACAAAGATTGGGTTCACTGCACCCCACAAAGATTGTGTTCACTGTATCCCACAAAGGTTTTGTTCACTGCACCCCACAAAGATTGTGTTCACTGTACCCCACAAAGATTGTGTTCACTGTACCCCACAAAGGTTTTGTTCACTGCACCCCACAAAGATTGTGTTCACTGCACCCCACAAAGGTTTTGTTCACTGCACCCCACAAAGATTGTGTTCACTGCACCCCACAAAGATTGTGTTCACTGTACCCCACAAAGGTTTTGTTCACTGCACCCCACAAGGATTGTCTTCACTGCACCCCACAAGGATTGTCTTCACTGCACCCCACAAAGATTGTGTTCACTGTACCCCACAAAGGTTTTGTTCACTGCACCCCACAAAGATTGTGTTCACTGTACCCCACAAAGGTTTTGTTCACTGCACCCCACAAAGATTGTGTTCACTGTACCCCACAAAGATTGTGTTCACTGTACCCCACAAAGGTTTTGTTCACTGCGCCCCACAAAGATTGTGTTCACTGTACCCCACAAAGATTGTGTTCACTGTACCCCACAAAGTTTTGTTCACTGCACCCCACAAAGATTGTGTTCACTGTACCCCACAAAGGTTGTGTTCACTGCACCCCACAAAGGTTTTGTTCACTGCACCCCACAAAGATTGTGTTCACTGCACCCCACAAAGATTGTGTTCACTGTACCCCACAAAGGTTTTGTTCACTGCACCCCACAAGGATTGTCTTCACTGCACCCCACAAGGATTGTCTTCACTGCACCCCACAAAGATTGTGTTCACTGCACCCCACAAAGGTTTTGTTCACTGCACCCCACAAAGATTGTGTTCACTGTACCCCCCCAAAGATTTTGTTCACTGCACCCCACAAGGATTGTCTTCTCTGCACCCCACAAAGATTGTGTTCACTGTACCCCCCAAAGATTTTGTTCACTGCACCCCACAAGGATTGTCTTCACTGCACCCCACAAGGATTGTCTTCACTGCACCCCACAAAGATTGTGTTCACTGTACCCCCCACAAAGGTTTTGTTCACTGCACCCCACAAAGATTTTGTTCACTGCACTCCAAAAGGATTGTGTTCACTGCACCCCAAAAAGATTGTGTTCACTGCAGCCCACAAAGATTGTGTTCACTGTACCCCACAAAGGTTTTGTTCACTGCACCCCACAAGGATTGTCTTCACTGCACCCCACAAGGATTGTCTTCACTGCACCCCACAAAGATTGTGTTCACTGTACCCCACAAAGGTTTTGTTCACTGCACCCCACAAAGATTGTGTTCACTGTACCCCACAAAGATTGTGTTCACTGTACCCCACAAAGGTTTTGTTCACTGCACCCCACAAAGATTGTGTTCACTGTACCCCACAAAGGTTGTGTTCACTGCACCCCACAAAGGTTTTGTTCACTGCACCCCACAAAGATTGTGTTCACTGCACCCCACAAAGATTGTGTTCACTGTACCCCACAAAGGTTTTGTTCACTGCACCCCACAAAGATTGTGTTCACTGTACCCCACAAAGGTTTTGTTCACTGCACCCCACAAAGATTGTTTTCACTGTACCCCCCAAAGATTTTGTTCACTGCACCCCACAAGGATTGTCTTCACTGCACCCCACAAGGATTGTCTTCACTGCACCCCACAAAGATTGTGTTCACTGCACCCCACAAAGGTTTTGTTCACTGCACCCCACAAAGATTATGTTCACTGTACCCCCCCCAAAGATTTTGTTCACTGCACCCCACAAGGATTGTCTTCACTGCACCCCACAAGGATTGTCTTCACTGCACCCCACAAAGATTGTGTTCACTGTACCCCCACAAAGGTTTTGTTCACTGCACCCCACAAAGATTTTGTTCACTGCACTCCAAAAGGATTGTGTTCACTGCACCCCAAAAAGATTGTGTTCACTGCAGCCCACACACAGAAAAATGGATGTGGATCACTGACACCTGCCTATCTCCTATCCCACACCACACAGCAATATCGATTGTAGTTTGTAGAACACAGTTTCCCTAAAATTCAGCAGACTCTGTCCCTAACAGGATTGAGAAGAGATCGTAGATCAGGAGAACTAAGTGCAGACCCCACCCCACACAGCAATATCGATTGTAGTTTGTAGAACACTCTGACCCTAAAATTCAGCAGCAGCCTCTCCCTAACAGGATTGAGAAGAGATCGTAGATCAGGATTGAGTGCAGACCCCACCCCCCACACAGCAATATCGATTGTAGTTTGCAGAAGACACTGACCCTATAATTCAGCAGACTCTATCCCTAAAATGCCTACAACTCGCCCTGCCTAAACACTCCGACCTGTCCCTCAATTCTATCCGGACACAAATGGTTTTTTCCTGCCTATCTTTCCCTAATCAGCAGCCAGCAAATTGATGTGTGATCTGTCCCTGATCTAAGCAGCATAATGACGCCGCTGCGGCTGCCTCGAACTTATAAAGACTTGGTCACATGCTTCAGACGGCCAATCACAGCTACTGAGACATTTGCAGGCATGGCTGGGATGGCTTAAGGCACACCAGTTAAACGATTGTTGATTGGCTGTTGAAAGCCCGCCATGAAAAGAGCGCCAAAGCATGCAAAACCCGGAAATAAAACGACCGAACACGGATTTTTACCCGAATATACAGTAAAGTGTCCGTGTTCGTGTTCAGGTAACAAAAATCCAATTATTTGGTACGAACACGAATAATACAGTCCGTGTTCGCTCAACACTAATCACTAACTAAGTTTTTATTGAAACAATATACAATTTTTTACACATTATTTTAATAAAATTATTATGACTCCCTCCTAGTGAGAGGAATCCCATGTAAATTTATCTAAGACACTTTACACTTAGGTTGTAAAAGCCTAAAGTCTATAGATCAGCCAACTTCAAGAGGGTTCCTGGCTTGGGGGCTCTTGGAATCCTTGGTCATACTACATTAAATGTTCATTATTTGTATTCATGGTTGTCTAAGTCCCCTCCCCCCAACAGCAAAATCTCTTTGCTATAGTTCTAAGATGACATGGCAAGGACATATAATTTTTGGAGATCTCCAACATCTCAGGAATAATAAACCTTGAGCCTTATGTTAGACAGTTTAAATTTTATTTAAATTCTTCTCAATTGCTGAAATTCCAGCCATAGGTGGCCCTGTAAGGCAAGCACTGCCCAGCTTGATAAAATGTAATTTAAAAATACACTCAGCCAGATGCAAAATTATGAAAGCACGCTGGTTGGAGGGCAGCCCAGCAGCAAAATTGCATACTGGGCAAGTTCTGGCCAGTGGTCTATTCTCATGACCCAGTAACCCAGTGGATTGTCAACTAGAAAGATCTCCATGTCTGTTTTCGCCCCTGGATAATCTCCCAACATATGATGCAGACGCTGCCTATAGGATGTGGAAGCTAACAGCCCTGGGCTCCGAGGACTAAAACATTTTTAAAAATGCATTACTGAGGCAGCCCCCTTCTCCACCGCTCCTCTCTTAACCAACAGAAGCCTCAAAATGATATTTTCTATGAGACTGTAATCTACCAGAGTCTGGAAAGGCATTACATAAACTCCTCTTTAAGGTGTCTTTAAGAGATTTTATCCTCTGCTCTCTCTGTGAGGACAGGATGAGTTCCAGAACTTTCCCCTTGTAATGGTGGTAAAGGAGAGTTTCCAACCAATAATGATCCTTCTCCTTGATGCCACGGTGCCTTGAGGCTTTGAAAAATGAAGGAGCCCATGTACCGCAAGTTTGCGGAGGCATGAGAAGCAGACTCCTCTGGGTCACTGAGGTGTACAGTATCTGGAACTGCCTCCTCCCAGCCATGTACTACTCTCAAGGGTTCTGGGGATGGAAAACTCTTAAGGGTTGACTTATGTCTTCCTCTGCTTAAATGCCTCCAAAACTGCAAGAACCCTCCTCCCTCTCCTCTTTTGTGTTGTGTGGTGTCACAAGAAGGGTGTCTGCATAAAGCAGGCCTTGAGAGGAAAGGAAGTCCTCCTCTTCCTCCCGCTGCTCTGCCTTGAGTCCCCTGTCCATAATGCTACGCATAGCCTCCTCCAGCAGGAAGACAACAGGAATTGTGTCACTTATACATGCATTGCAATGGCTCACCATCCTTGTGGCCTCCTCAAATGGTAAAAGTACAGTTCATGCATCCTTTATTAGTAGCCATTGGCATGGGGAAAAAAAGCAAAGCCAGCCTGAGCATGTTGTTGTGCCATACTGACATAGGTACTCGTAGAAGGCCCTCTGCTGCATGTGCAGCCGCTGCAGCATTGCCAAAGCCTACTCTGGCCTGCTTTAGCAGATCCTCCAAGCCTGGTAACCTGCTTAAGAAATGATGCACTACTAAATTGAGGACATGTGCCAAGCATGGCACATGTGTGAACTTTCCCTGTCAAGGGCAAACAGGAGGTTTAAAATATCTATGGTCTTGCTTAAGACCAAATACAGCGCTTGCTTATGGTTAAGAATACCTATTGAGGTTTTACCCGATTTGTTGCTAATTCATTGATACCAGCACATACTTTCTAAGAACAAATCATAAATAATAGTGCAAATTATATATAGTGATGCGAAAAAAACAAATGGTGTATAATAAATAGTATAAAATTAATTACTTGACTGATTATAATTCCATGGGTAAAACTGCATATAATATCATAAATTTATATATAAAGGTGACTCTGTGCTCAAAAACATAAATAACATGTGTAATAGGTACCGTGTCCTTAATAAATATAAAGTTCAATAAATTGTGGACATTTAAAAATGATATTATTAGTGTTTTCCAAAAATTGATAAATAGTCCTTGATAATAAAAATAGTGAAGTGCACGTGCTTGATCAGAAGGAACTGTGACATCAAATTCTTGCTGAATAAAAGTGGCTGGATCACTTACCAGACGTAGTGGGTTCTATATACCATATAGTATTAGAACCAATCAGGCTTGGGAAGCCCCCTGGGCTCAATGGGTAACCTCTTTAGTATGGTCTCCAGTAGCAGTAAATGCCGTCCGAGGTGTTTGTAATGAGAAGAAAAGAAGGCTCCAAATAGCGTAATTCAATAGAATAATGTTTTATTTCCCATATTGTGGGTAAAGATATTTAAAATAATCGTATCACATCCCCAGTGGTCTAGGGGGGAAAATATGAGGATTGCAGTTTCGCGTAACGAAACAAAATGGATTATCGACTTTACACCCTAATGGAATGAATATAGATCTAGATATAAATTGTTTTATATCAAATCCTTGATCCTAAAATACTTAATGCGATTAAAATAAACTGCAAAAAATAAAATCCACTAAATAATTACTGTGTTTAAAAGATATTAAAAAATAGTTTAGAAATAAATCCTACTCCAAAAAATAGGAATTTTATTTATTTATTGAATGTGTATTTTATTGAAGTGTATATATATTGAATAAGAGCTAATATTGTGTATGTATATATAGGATATATTTATTGGACTATTTATAGTATGTAATATTTAATGGTATTTATAAAAAAGTTTTTAGGAAATTTTATATATATTGATATTAATGAGATGAATTTAATATGATATTAAATATGTTTAATTTATTTAGGGAATTTTTAAAATTGGCCTCAAACATGGCTATAAAGTAGTTTAATCATCCAGGGCATTTTTAATATGAAATCTTAATAATATGAGCGGTTACTATTTTTATGTGGAACTACATCTTTCTATGTTATATAGTATGTATTATATATGTAAGTGTACTGGTGTAGGCTATGTGGGGGCTGTCGGTCCACCTCGCTGCAAATGAATACCCATCGGAGGCTTTTACAATAAGGAAATCATTAGTATTTGTATTACGGGGACACCTCCGATACGTCATTTCCTCTCGGTTTGCTGATTGAGGGCGGGAAGAGGGGTGGAGTCCTCCGTATATTAGTCAGTGGCTGGCTGTGCTGTCCAAGCTCTGAAGACGTCACCGGATGTGACGAAACGCGTCAGCTTGGACCACACACACGTCATCACGTCGTACTGAGTGGAGCGCAAGCCGGAAGTAGCTCTGTCTACCGTGAGGAAGAAAAGCAGCCCGTACCGCTAGACCACTGGGGATGTGATACGATTATTTTAAATATCTTTACCCACAATATGGGAAATAGCGCAATTCAATAGAATAATGTTTTATTTGGAGCCTTCTTTTCTTCTCATTACAAACACCTCGGACGGCATTTACTGCTACTGGAGACCATACTAAAGAGGTTACCCATTGAGCCCAGGGGGCTTCCCAAGCCTGATTGATTCTAATACTATATGGTATATAGAACCCACTACGTCTGGTAAGTGATCCAGCCACTTTTATTCAGCAAGAATTTGATGTCACAGTTCCTTCTGATTAAGCACGTGCACTTCACTATTTTTATTATCAAGGACTATTTATCAATTTTTGGAAAACACTAATAATATAATTTTTAAATATCCACAATTTATTGAACTTTATATTTATTAAGGACACGGTACCTATTACACATGTTGTTTATGTTTTTGAGCACAGAGTCACCTTTATATATACATTTATGATATTATATGCAGTTTTACCCATGGAATTATAATCAGTCAAGTAATTAATTTTATACTATTTATTATACACCATTTGTTTTTTTCGCATCACTATATATAATTTGCACTATTATTTATGATTTGTTCTTAGAAAGTATGTGCTGGTATCAATGAATTAGCAACAAATCGGGTAAAACCTCAATAGGTATTCTTAACCATAAGCAAGCGCTCTATTTGGTCTTAAGCAAGACCATAGATATTTTAACCTACTACCCTTTATACAGCAGCTGCTAAATACTGATTTTAGGCCTCTTTTTTAGCATCTATCCATATTTATATTTATTACCTATTTATAGTGCTCTTCCATTGGCGCGAGGAATATACTTTTGTATATACATAATTAAACAGGAGGTTTGTGCCATTATGGCACATCACTATCCACCATTCTTGGCTCCAGCTGGTGTGGTGTGAGCCACCACTAGGCCTGCCCTGCAGAACTGCAAGAACCTCTACTCTGGTGTGGCTCCTGTCCTCTACACACACCAGCTGCAGCACTACATGTCACCTTTTAGCCTGACTCATTGAATAGCACCTTGAACGCATGGGGGTTATTGGTGGTTCATAGAACAATTCAGCAGAGGAGAGCATGGAGGAGAAGGGGGTGGAGCTGATAAATCTTGCATCATCACCACTAGCTGTAATAAGACATGGCGGCACAACAAAATGCAGCAGTAAGCCCTGTCCTGAATCCTTCTGAGTTGAAAGCAGAGTTACCCAGTGTGCTGTAAACTAAATATATTGTCCCTGACTATACTGGACCACAGGTCAGCAGTAACGTGGACCTTGTGGCTTGCTACCTTGCCCAACGATGCCACAACATTGCCTTCCACGAGATGGTACGGAGCTGGAATGGACTTATATGCAAAGATATAGTGACTGGGAACCGGCCATTGTGGTACAGTACATTCTGCAAATTCACAGAAGGGGCAGAATCCACTAGACGAAAAGGCAGGAGTTGTAAAGCCATTCGCTTTGACAAGCTTGAATTTAGAAGCTGGGCATGTGGGTGGCAGTGACTGTATTTTTTTTTTTCGCTGCAGCAGATGGGCCAGAAAAATTTTCCTGCTATAGTCTATATTTGGTGGCGTGCTACTGGCTGATGTGCTGCAAGGACCCGTGACATCCTTCGCTATACCATCATCCCTGTCAGTAGTGGTTGCTGAGAGTTCATGAGGTATAGTGGGGGGAGACTGAATAGGTGAGGAGTGAAAAGGAGCAAAATCGTGTCCCTTTTGTGTGGCCTTCAGATGCTCTTGCAAACGGGCTGAGTGGTGGGAGGTTAAATGCCTTGCCAAGCATGTGGTACTCAAAGGGCTGGTGTTTTTGCCACGCCTAATGTGCTTGAGGTGAAGTTTGCAAATTGCAACAGTGCAATCGACTGCACATGTAACTAAAAAAGGCCCAGGCAGCTGAGCTGTTAGAAGTAGCCCAGGAGAGAACCGTTCCACAATCTGGTGTAATATGGTGGCTGCTCTCTACTCTTCCATGATGGCTGTCTCGTTAGGGTTGTGTCTCACCCTCACTTTCCTCCTCTGCTCTATCTGCCACCAAAGTCGCATCAGTGATCTCATCATCATCATACCCTCCATCCTCCTCATCACTTGAGCCAACTTGGCAATATGCTGCAGTTGTGAGAATATGACTGCCAATTTGTTGTTTACCAGTGTTCTCCCCTCTCTATAGGCTTATGTTGCTAGCTTCCTGAACCTCAGAACCAACATCTGAATCAAGTAATGGCTGTGCATCATCAAGGCGCAAGTGGCTGACTCTGTGTTTAAATAACTCAGCTGACTCCTCCATGCCTGATGCTGGGGATATGGCAGGACTAGGACAAGGAGGCAGAATAAGCCACTCTGGCAGCTACGGTGGACTGTGCACTAGTTTCTGCTTGGGTGATGGAGGATGAGGATGGTTTAGTAAGCCAGCCCACCATCTCTTCTGCATTCTGTCCTGGATAGCACAGATAACATCACTAAACAGAGAAAATTATGCCCTGCATGAGGATGGACTAAGCCCACCTTTGCTTGTGGACACATACGCTCCTGGCCCCCTCACAGTGCCATGGGAATGTTTGCCTCTCCTTGTTGGCCTCCCAGACATGATAGGGGGGCTTATTAACAAAATGAAATGTGTACGTGGATGCACTTTAATCAGTGAAAAGTGGTGTTTGGTGCACATTAACTTGAGTATTCACTACACAGACACACTCCACTGACACACTACAATATACTGCAGTAAAACTGAACTGATGCACTGCAATATACTGCATTAAACGTGCACTAGCGCACTGAAATATACTTCACCTAAATATACTGTGTTAAAATGCACTAATGCACTGAAATATACTGCACTAAAAAATACTGCGTTGAACGTGCACTAACACACTGCAATAAACTGCATTAGACGTACACCAATGCACTGAAATATACTGCGTTAAGCGTGCACTAAAGCACTGTAATATATGGTGGTAAACGTGCAGTAACGCACTGAAATATACTGCAGGAATCCTGCCCTGATAAAATAAAATGACACTAAAGTAAAAATGAACGATCGCACTACACTGACACTGCACTATCACTAGTTTCACACTAAACTGATACTTTACATTCACAATAGAATCACAGTAGCCCACTATAGCATGCTAACTTTCTAGTAGCACTTAACAGAGCCTTGTTCTATCTCTCTCAATGCCAATATCACACTGCAAATGGCCACTGTGAAAAGAATATTTTTTATAGTGTGGGGTAAAAATAAGAGCAATGCTCTAAGATTGGATAGAGTCATCATGACAATGTCCAATCATGGCTCTGAAAGTGTTATGTGCCCTGATTGGGCAAAGCTTTCATTGCTCCAGCCAATCATGGTTTCCAATGCACTGAGCGGCGGCGCAGTGTATTGTGATTGTTTGGCGGGTTGAACAAATGCCCCGACAATTTAGATGTCCGCCGAACCACTCACCTAACACTAATCACCATACCTTGCAATTATCACGGGTCAAAAGCTAGCAGAGTGAACATGTATGATATTCACCTAGTTTGTTTCACAGTCTGTTTCTATCACAAACTGAAAAATGCCCTACTTTGGCTTTAGATAGAGTTTAGAAGAATTTCAGTGGGAAAAGCAAAAGTGGGAATAATTCACCAAAGATCACTTATCCATATATATTTTATGAAAACTGAAATACAGTAACATTTTTATTTGTATGTATTTGATAAATATTATGGCTGGATTATGGTAAATTATTATTGTTGTTGTATAATATTTCCTAAATAACAGTACAGTGACATTGCAGCTATAGGTGCTTAGAAATTGTGTGCAGTTCTTATTTGTCACTTCAACCTTAAGTGTCTAAAATGTCCTCTTGCTAAATTTACAACTTGTTAATTTGCCATTTCCCTTGGGTTCTTGGTTGGAAAGATGGTAAATAGATAGAAAAACAATAACCTTGAAGAGTGCATTGTTGTTTAACAAACGTATACAGCTTTTTTTTTCTTGGAAGATAAGATTGAGATTATCTTGTTAACTTTTATCAAGTAGAAAGAAAATGATTAACCACATTTGAGTTTTTTGGTGTTTGGTGCGTTTGGTGTTTCCAGGGCCAGATTAAGGTCTTGGGCCCTAAAGGGAAACATTGTGTTGGTCCCTCCATCCATTATTGGTATTGCTGGTACATATGGTGAATCTTCATTCAGTTTATTAATTGAAGGTTCTCAACTCCTTTAGTAAACCAGCTCTCAGGTCTTGCATTTTGTCGGTCCACAAAAATGCACGTGGCAACATTCCACAAACAGAAATTATTTTGCTGATATATTCCTAAATTTCCTTTGTAATGTACATCAATAAATGTCCTTGTGGGCTGTTACCTGTGGAAGACTACTCAAAAAATGGAAGAGTATATTAAAGGCATACTGTCATGTTCGGGGGTCAGGCTCACGGACCAATAGCTAAAGCAATAGGAAGGCTTCCACCAACCAGCTGGAAAAGTACAGAAGCAGATCATCCTGGTGGCTCACCCGAGGAGTAGGGTCTAAGCTCTAACTGGCAGTCCTCAGACCTTCTAAAAATGGAGCTGGAGGGAGCATTTAATGGAACCACTTGGGCATCCCGCTTAGGTGCTTCCTTCTGCCAAACAGTGCCTCCTGCCCTCCAAACCATTACAGCAGAGAATGCACACCAAGGAGGCACATAATGGAGAAATAATACAATGGGACAAAGATACATAACATCGTAAACAGATTATAGTAGGAGACCTCAAGAATCAGGTTGCTTTGAGCTGATCATTTTAACATTTGCTCTGAGTATCACAATCTAAAGTAGTCATTGCTGGTAATGGGGCATCTAGGCCCTAAATTTGGACCTAGCCTAGATTTCCAGAGTCTGTGTATTTTGGGGAGACATGGACTTCAATCAGAAAAAAGACCACTTCAAGGGTCCCCAGGCACACACCTCCAAAAGAGGAGTAGTGTTCCTTTAAAAGCCAGGGCTAATAGTTACATAGTTACATATATAGTTACATAGTTGGTGAGGTTGAATAAAGACAAAAGTCCATCCAGTTCAACCTGTGTAGATATGTGTGGCTGTAATCATCTTGCATACCCCAGAATGTTCTGATCCTTGAGATGTACGTCTAAGAGTCTTTTGAAAGCCACCATACTACCCGCAGAAACCACCTCATGTGGTAGAGAATTCCACAATCTTGTAGCCCTAACAGTAAAGAACCCCCCACGTTGCCTGAGGTTAAAACGCTTCTCCTCTAATCGCATTGTATGCCCCCGAGTTCTCATGCAATCCCTTCGACTGAACAGCTTTTTTTCTAAGCCTAGATCCCCATTTAGATATTTAAAAATTGCTATCATGTCCCCCCTCAGGCGTCTCTTCTCCAGGGAGAATAAATCAAGCGATTGCAGACGCTCCTCATAATCAAGGTCCTCCAATCCCCTAATTAGTTTAGTTGCCCTTCTCTGGACTCTCTCCAGCTCCAACACATCCCTTCTGAGGACTGGTGACCAGAACTGGACCGAATACTCCAGATGAGGTCGGACCAGAGTTTTATAAAGTGGAAGGATTATAGTCTTATCTCTGGAATACATCCCTTTCTTTATGCATGCTAATATTCTGCTAGCCTTGGCAGCTGCCGCTTGACATTGCATGCTGTTGCCTAGTCTATCATCAACCAAGACTCCCAGATCCTTCTCCATTTTTGATTCTCCCAAGGGTTCCCCTCCTAACGTGTATTGTGCTTTTATGTTTCTAGTCCCCAAGTGTAAAACCTTACATTTCTCCACGTTAAACCTCATTTGCCATGTCTTTGCCCACTCCGTTATTTTGTCCAGGTCATTCTGTAGGATATCTGCTTCATGCTGTGCTGTTATTGCCCTGCCTAATTTTGTGTCATCTGCAAAAACTGATATTGAACTACTGATCCCGTCCTCAATGCTGTTTATGAATAAATTGAACAAGGTTGGTCCTAGGACTGAGCCCTGGGGCACCCCGCTTACTACCTCAGACCAGTCTGAGTACGCGCTGTTTATTACTACCCTTTGGACACGCCCTTTTAGCCAGTTCCGTATCCAAGAGCAAACCCTGCTGTCGATACCTGCAGACCTTATTTTATAAATTAAGCGCTTATGGGGAACTGTATCAAACGCCTTAGCAAAATCTAGGTACACCACATCCACTGGTCTGCCCCTATCTAGCTCACAGCTCACCTCCTCGTAGAATGTTAAGAGATTGGTTTGACAAGAACGCCCATTTGTAAACCCATGCTGGTTACTACTGATGATGCTGTTGTCCTTAGCAAACTCTACGATATAGTCCCTTATCATCCCCTCCAGAAGTTTACATACTACTGATGTCAGACTGACAGGCCTATAATTTCCCGGTATATGCCTCTGACCCTTTTTGAATATCGGAATCACGTTAGCTTTCCTCCACTCCCCTGGTACATCTCCTGTCCTAATACTGTCCGCAAAGATCAGGAACAGTGGTCTGGATATAACCTTACTGAGTTCCTTGAGTACTCTCGGATGTACGCCATCCGGGCCTGGTGATTTGTTTGTGTTGAGTTTATCCAGCCTTTCCCTGATTTCACCCTCTGTTAGCTATAGTGGCAAGTCCTGTGTATTACTACTAACCATACAGTCATGGTCAGTGTACCCCTCCGATTCCTGTGTAAAGACTGATGAGAAAAAAGCATTCAGCACGGTTGCTTTTTCAGTGTCCTCTGTAACCATCCCCCCATCATCGCTAATTATGTGTGCAATATGCTCTGCCCTCGTTTTTTTGCTGTTGATATACTTAAAGAATTTCTTTGGGTTTTTTTTGCTATCCTCCGCTATTTGTCTCTCAAAGTCTATTTTAGCCATCTTGATTTTGTGTTTACACTTCCTATTTGCCTCCTTGTATTGGTCGAAAGCCAATACTGTGCCCTCTGATTTATATTTCCTGAAGGCCAATTTTTTTCCCCTAATAAGTTTTTTAACGCTCCGGTTTAGCCAGCCAGGTTTGGCTTTGTCCCTTCTAAATTTATTTCCCATAGGAATGCACTGCAAGATGCCTTTGCTTAATATGTTCCTAAAGCATTCCCATTTTTCCTCTGTGGTCAGGGATCCCAGGGTTCGGTCCCAGTTTACCCTTTCCATCAACAAGTACAATTTTGGAAAGTTTGCCCTTCTGAAGTTAAGGGTTCTTATGTTCCCCACTTGCCTTGCTATATTGTTATTTACGCTAAATGTGATCATCCTGTGATCGCTAGAGCCCAGGTTGTCCTGGACTCCTACCTCCGAGATTAGGTCTGGGTCATTAGTGATCAATAGATCCAGGATTGTGTTTTCTCTGGTAGGGGAATCCACCAACTGTGACATGTAATTATCCTGTAAGGTTTCCGTGAATTGACGGCCCTTATGTGAGTGTGTAGTCCCCTCTCCCCAGTCAATGTCGGGATAATTGAAGTCCCCCAATATGATGACTGATCCTAGCTTTGCCACTTTACCCAAAAGTGCTAAAAGTTCCAGCTCTACCTCCTCCCCTTGTTTAGGTGGCCTATAGCAAACCCCCACAATTACTTTTCCCTTTTCTCCTTCCCTATGGAGTTCTACCCACACGGATTCTAACTCCATACTCATCCCTTCCGTAATGTCACTCCTCTCTATCACCCTTACATTATTCTTGACGTAGAGACATACCCCTCCCCCTCTTTTTCCTACCCTGTCCTTCCGGTACACTGAATACCCTTGGATATTTGCCAGCCAGTCATGTGAGGGGTCGAACCAAGTCTCCGTTATTCCCACAATGTCTATGTCCTCCTCATGTACTAACATTTCCAACTCATCCATTTTATTAGCTAGGCTCCTGGCATTAGCATATACCCCTCTTAGTTTTACGGAAGTTAAACATGATTGGTTATGTTTATTCCTGTTTGGTCTGCGGTTCTCCCGCACAGACCTACCGATTGACGTTGTGGACCTACTGTCGCTGCTGACCCTACAACTGCCTTCAGTCCTGTGCTCCCTCCTGACTGATTCTACTTCTGAGCCCTCCCCCCCGTCTCCTAGTTTAAAAGCTCCTCCAACTTGGTGGCCATCTTTCTCCCCAAAAGAGCTGTACCGCCCCCATTAAGGTGCAGCCCATCCTTACTAAAGAGCCGGTAGCCGACTGAGACGTCAGCCCAGTTCTCCAGGAACCCAAACCCCTCCTTCCTACACCAATTCCTCAGCCACTTGTTAAGTTCCCTAATCTCCTTCTGCCTCTCCTGTGTGGCTCGAGGTACAGGCAGTATTTCAGAGAAAACCACCTTGGAGGTCCTTTTCCTCAATCTATTACCTAAGTCCCTGAAATCGTTCTTAAGTATCCTCCACCTACCTTTAACTTTGTCATTAGTGCCCACATGCACCATGACCGCTGGGTCATCCCCAGCCCCGCACAACAATCTGTCTGCCAGATCTGCGATATGCCGAACGCGGGTGCCCGGTAAACAACATACTGTTCGGTTCACGAGATCTTTTTTACAGATTGCCCTCTCTGTCCTCTTGATAATTGAGTCCCCCACTACCACAACCTTTCTAACCTTTCCTGAGTTACGGCCCCCCTTCTTCCTGGAGCCGACCCCCCCCTGGCAGCTGGGGGAGGGCGCATGTTCCAGCACTGCCACCCCTGGGTTGATATCCCCCTCATCCTGCAACTCGGCAAACATGTTGGGGTCTATCAACTCAGGACTGGCCTCCCTGACACTCCTCCCCCTAACATTCCTAACAGTCACCCAGCTGCGTACCTCTGCTGCTTGCGTCTCCTCCTCTCCTCCCTCCTCTATGCTGACCCCTGCCAGCGCCTGATGGGTAAAGTCCAAGCTCCTTTCCAGGTTGTAGATGCCACGCAGTCTTGTCACTGTGTTCTTTAGATCCACGATGTTGGCTTCCAGAGCAACAAGTCGCTCACATCTTGCACAGCAGTATTCGTCCTCGATTGGATCATCAAGGAACGCATACATGCCGCAAGAAGTGCACTGAGTGGCATCCGCAATCCTGTCGGACATTATTACCCACTACTCTATGGGGATAATATTAACAACCTGCTCTTCCTTATCTACACTACCTCTAACTTCCCTGGTACTAAACCTGGGGTACTCACCAGTCTCTAATAAACTAACCAGTCGCTAAGATACTTACCAGTCGCAAAGATAGCACAGATGCAAGGATACTCACCAGTCGCAAAGATAGCACAGACGCAAAGATACTCACCAGTCGCAACGATACTCACCAGTCGCAACGATACTCACCAGTCGCAAAGATAGCACAGACGCAAAGATACTCACCAGTCGCAAAGATACTCACCAGTCGCAAAGATACTCACCAGTCGCAAAGAATCTCTTCCGCAAGATACTCACCGGTCGCAAAGATACTCACCAGTCGCAAGATACTCACCAGTCGCAAGATACTCGCTAGTCACAAAGATACTCACCAGTCGTAAAGAATCTCACCAGTCGCAGATACTCACCAGTTGCAAATATACTCACCAGTCGCAAGATGCTCACCAGTCGGTCAGTCGCAGAGCACCGTCGGTCAGTCGCAGAGCAGGCTGTCAGTCGCAGAGCAGTCTGTCAGTCGCAGGGCAGTCTGTCAGTCGCAGGGCAGTCTGTCAGTCGCAGGGCAGTCTGTCAGTCCCAGGGCAGTCTGTCAGTCGCAGAACAGTCTGTCAGTCGCAGGGCAGTCTGTCAGTCGCAGGGCAGTCTGTCAGTCGCAGGGCAGTCTGTCAGTCCCAGGGCAGTCTGTCAGTCCCAGGGCAGTCTGTCAGTCCCAGGGCAGTCTGTCAGTCGCAGGGCAGTCTGTCAGTCGCAGAGCAGTCTGTCAGTCGCAGGGCAGTCTGTCAGTCGCAGAGCAGTCTGTCAGTCGCAGGGCAGTCTGTCAGTCGCAGGGCAGTCTGTCAGTCGCAGAGCAGTCTGTCAGTCGCTGATGGTTGCAAGCAAGGTCAGTCAGTCACAGATCCCTAAGTGGTCAGTCAGTCACAGATCCCTATGGTCAGTCAGTCACAGGTCTGTTAGTCAGTCACAATCCCAAGCACCGTCACACAGGAATAATGACCCAGCTGCAGAGATACTCACCAGTCGCCGCTGCTCCTCCTCCCCTGCTTCCGGGAACACTCGCCTCCTCAATACTGTGCGGTGTCTGTCCTCCACCGCCGTCCACTGCCGCAGCTTTCAGTCCCGGTCCCGCCGCTCTTTGTCCCGGTCCCGCAGCCGCCGCTTACCGTCCCGGTCCCGCAGCCGCCACTCTCTGTCCTGGTCCCCTGCACCCGCGCCGGCTTCTAGTGACCTAGTGCGGCTCCCCCGCACGTGTCACCCGGCTCTCCTCCACGCTCTCCTCCACACAGCTCTCCTCGCAGCTGCTGCTGCTTGCTCCTCCCACACTGCTTCCGTGCACTTCCTGTTTTCCAATAGATGGTAGACAAGAGGCCACCCTGTGTTCACCTCCAAAAGCCCCTGTCTTGCTGGGTCTGTCACAGAGCACAATAATCTAGCAAATAGGAAGTTCAAAGCATGTCTAAATTATGAGGTCCTTGGGAGAAGCAAAAAATGTAGGGTACAACAGAAACAAGGTTCAAGGCAAGATTGTTCAAGGAATTGCAGCATCCCAGGTGGCTCAGCAAGAAGAGACACCACCAGACAGAAGAGGTTGCAGGTTCATACCTAAGTCCTGATAGTACTCCTCTCCTCCCAGGACATCTCCGGGAAATCTTAGGGCCATGTTTGTGAGGAAACCTCTGGTCGAATTCTCTTGTTAATCTAGAGGCACGAACGTTCTCTTCAGGTTCCCCATATCCTTCCTATTGAACCACATACTGTAATTTTGTTCCTAAAGAACGACAATTTCTTTCTTACCTTACACCTGAACAGGTGGAGATGCTAATAGAATTCTCCCAGAGAAGGGGTTTTTCGGGAAATGGTTTGAGCAAGGATACATAAAACACAGGGTGAATCTTCATACTGTCATTAGGTTTTAAGCAAGTTTTAGGCAAAAAAGTAACTGGGCTATTTTAACTACTTGCTTTCTGTGCACTTAAACACCCTTCCCATCCAGGCCAATTTTCAGCTTTCAGCACTGTCACACTTTGACTGACAATTGCGCGGTCATGCTACACTGTACCCATTTGAAATTTTTATCATTTTTTTCACACAAACAGAGCTTTCTTTTGGTGGTATGTAATCATCTCTGGGTTTTTTATTTTTTACAAAAAAAAAGAATAAAGACAAAAAATTTTGAAAAAAAAAAAAGTTTTTCTTATTTTCTGCGAGTAAATTTTGATAATAATTTTTTCTCCTTCACTGATGTGCGCTGATGAGGCGGCACTGATGGGCACTGATAGGCTGCACTGATGGGCACTGATGAGGTGGCACTTATGGGCACTGATGAGGTGGCACTTATGGGCACTGATGAGGAGGTACTAATATGCCGCACTGATGAGCACTGATAGGCGGCACTGATAGGCGGCACTGAGAGTCGGCACTGCTGGGCACTGATAGGCGGCACTGCTGGGCACTGATAGGCGGCACTGCTGGGCACTGAGAGGCGGCACTGCTGGGCACTGACAGGTGGCACTGCTGGGCACTGAGAGGCGGCACTGACGGGCGGCACTGATGGGCACTGATAGGCGGCACTGATGGGCACTGGCAGATGGCACTGGACACTGACGGGTGGCACTGATGAGCAGCACTGATGGGCAGCACCATCAGTGCCCACACTCAGTGCCCATAGTGCTGCCAGTCAGTGCTCATCAGTGCCTAGATGAGCAGGCACTGATGGGCACTGACTAGCAGCACTATGGGCACTGATTGTGGGCATTGATGGGGGGCACTGATGGCGGGCACTGTTGGCACTGATGGGGGGGCACTGTGTGTGTGTTTTTACCTCTTGTAATCAGAGCACTGGTGATCGGTGCCCTGATTACATTCTCCTGTGTCCCCGGCGCTGTGAGGCTCCCCCTCCTTCCTCACACTGCAGGCTCCGTGTGAGGAAGGAGCGCCGGCGATGAGAGATGATCTCATATGTTTACATATGAGATCATCGCTCATTGGACGGCCAGATCACGTGGTGAATGGCCGCTGTGATTGGCCATTCACCACGATCTGTGATCGGCCGTGTCCAAGGGACACGGCCGACACAGATTTTCCCCGCAGCGCGCTCGCGGGAGCGCGCTGGGGGCGTGTCACTGGGAGGCCGTTTAAAAACGGCCTCCCGAAAATTCGAGTCCGCGCTGCAGCCGTATATAGGCTGTAGCGCGGATGGGTAGTGGTTAAGCTAAAATTTGGAAAGGTCCCACAAACTTTTGACCCAACTTAACACATGGGGAAACTATGCTGCAAGCTGCCTGTTTGGTTGGTGTGTTCTTCCATCTATGATTATATGAGTGGATTCAAGACTATATTTTTGCAGAGTGAGTGCCCCTATTGGTCTTCCCAAAATCTAATTTTTTTAAGCTTTTGATCTGGTCTCTATACCTCCTCTGCAGTTTTATCTGCTGTGTCCAGGGCCCCTTCTTTGTTACTCAGTAAGGGTCTGATATCGTTTGCCCTGGTAAAATTCCAGTTGGATCAATGGTCCCGGGTGTCAGTGGTCACATACAAGTTTTTAGCCACGGTACAATCTTCCTGATGAAGCCACACCACACGAAACATGTCAAAGTATCTGAGGTAACCTGTGAATGTTACTAATGTGCATTATGTAAAATGCAATATTTGCATTTGCATCATGTTTTCTACTCACTTTTTATATCACAATTTATCTTTGTCTGGAAAAATAAATTGTGATGACACCATTAAAATCCTGCTTCCATTTTCTTTGTGCCTTAATTACCTTATTTTTGGAATGTAGTGTCTGTTGGTTATTTTCCCCTATCAGTCCATTAATCAGTCTATCTATGTTGTCAAGAAGACTTCTTCTATCTTCTAAGACGTCTTCTATATCATCTAGTGATCCAGCCAGTAAGTCTGTTGTTTTTCAAAAGAACAACCCCTAGAATGTATCAGTTAGAGAGATGAGGCAAACCATTTAACACCAGTAGGGATTTTATTTATTTATTTATGTAAAATCTTTATCCCAAAAGCAAAAAACTGTTTGTTTAGATGGAATTTGGCTTTAATTTGTTAGAATATTTAGCAGTGATTGCAGTGACACCAGACTGGTATACCCAAGCACCAGTGTCCTGATCACAGCCATACTAGTGCCAGTGTCAGCAGAGCCAATGTCCTTGATTGCACTTATGCCAGACCAGTATACCCCAGCACCAGTGTTCTGATCACCACTATACTAGTGCCAATGTCAACAGAACCATTGTCCCTGATTGCAGTGATATCAGAAATATACACCAGCACCAGTGTTCTGATCACCACCACAGCAATACAGTTCACCAGAACCTGAATGTCATGTCTAAAAAAATGTACACAATCGAGGAGACATTTCAGATTCTGAGCATAATGGGGGAGAGAAGTGAGGAACTCTCCCTGTCAGATTCAGATTCTAAATATGAACCTGTGTGGAGAGCAAAAGTTCAGTAAAAAAAACAGGTGATCTGATCAGCAGTATGTAACCACCAGCAGCATTGTATATCCCTGCAAAGTGAATACCAGCACTGCAGTACACCCAAATGAAAGGCCAGGTACAAGTAATGGGGTGTCACATCAGAAACAATGTAAAGTAGTGAGTGCACAGCTTGTATAACAGTGTAAATTTGCTGTCCCCTCATAATAACTCAACACACAGCCATTAATGTCTAAACCGCTGGAAACAAAAGTGAGTACACCCCTAAGTGAAAATGTCCAGATTAGGCCCAATTAGCCATTTTCCCTCCCCGGTATCATGTGACTCGTTAGTGTTACAAGGTCACAGATGTCAATGGGGAGCAGGTGTGTTAAACCTGGTGTTATCGCTCTCACTCTCTCATACTGGTCACTGGAAGTTCAACATGGCACCTCAAGGCAAAACACTCTCTGATGATCTGAAAAAAATAATTGTTGCTCTACATAAAGAAGGCCTAGGCTATAAGAAGATTGCCAAGACCCTGAAACTGAGCTGCAGCACGGTAGCCAAGACCATACAGCGGTGTAACAGGACAGGTTCTACTCAGAACAGGCCTCGCCATGGTCGATCAAAGATGTTGAGTACATGTGCTCAGCATCATATCCAGAGGTTGTCTTTGGGAAATAGACATATGAGTGCTGCCAGCGATGCTGCAGAGGTTTGAGGGGTGGGGGGTCAGCCTGTCAGTGCTCAGACCATACCCCCCACACTGCATCAAATTGGTCTGCATGGCTGTCATCCCAGAAGGAAGCCTTTTCTAAAGATCATGCACAAGAAAGCCCGCAAACAGTTTACTGAAGACAAGCAGACTAAGGAAATGGATTACTGGAACCATGTCATGTGGTCTGATTAGACCAAGATAAACATATTGAGTTCAGATGGTGTCAAGCGTGTGTGGCGGCAACCAAGTAAGGAGTACAAAGAGTGTCCTGCCTACAGTCAAGCATGGTGGTGGGAGTGTCATGGTCTGGGGCTGCATGAGTGCTGCCAGCACTGGGTAGCTCAGTTCATTGAGGGAACCATGAATTTCGACATGTACTGTGACATACTGAAGCAGAGCATGATCCCCTCCCTTCGAAGACTGGGCCGCAGGGCAATATTCCAACACACCTCCAAGATGACCACTTCCTTGCTAAAGAAGCTGAGGGTAAAGGTGGCAGACCTAAACCCTATTGAGCATCTGTGGGGCATCCTCAAATGGAAAGTGGAGAAGCGCAAGGTCTCTAACATCCACCAGCTCTGTGATGTCGTCATGGAGGAGTGGAAGAGGACTCCAGTGGCAACCTGTGAAGCTTTGGTGAGCTCCATGCCCAAGAGGGTAAGGCAGTGGTGGAAAATAATGGTGGCCACAAAAAATATTGGGCCCAATTTGCAAATTTTCACTTGGGGGGGTATTCACTTTTGTTGCCAGCGGTTTAGACATTAATGGCTGTGTGTTCAGTTATTTTGAGGGGACAGCAAATTTACACTGTTATACAAGCTGTACACTCACTACTTTACATTGTAGCAAAGTGTAATTTCTTCAGTGTTGTCACATGAAAATATATAATAAAATATTTACAAAAATGTGTGCAATGGCCGCTCACCTCCAGAACACAGGGAATGTGCAACCAATAAGCAGTGAGATGATCCACCTAGGGCTCCTTTACCATCCTTTAGACTCCTTTAAGGTACATCAATGAGTGTGGCTCTATGGGAATATAAAAGAAAATGCCTCATAGTGTAGTAAGTTATACAATGTTTATTTGACATGAAAGTAATCCAAGATAATGCAGTCACATTTAGTAGGCAATCAACAGGCTGAATAAATATCTCACAATGTGTTCTGGTTCCCCGGCTTCACAGCTTCATAGTGTTGTGATCGTGATCGATCAGCTGGGAGTGATGTCACTGGCTCCTCCTATGCCTTGCATCACTAGGCACGTGACTTCATCAGGGTGGAGCACAGTGACTAGTGCCGGAAATAAATACCCGGCTTGTTGATTAACATCAATATGAGATGCCTCAATCAGCTGATCAGCGCGATTCCCTTATTTAGACCAGCAAGCTTCTCATAATAAACATATTGGCAACTCAAGCACATTATGCAATGAATTAAAAATCTATTTTGCATTTAGTGGGGTACTGCTGCCGGAACTCCTGCGCACTCTTGAATCCTCCTCGGAGGTGGGGTCGCTTCCTCCCTCTATGTATGAGGCTGTGGTGGTGGTGCTATTGAAGCCTGGGAAGGATCTGACCCGCCCTGATTCGTATAGACCCATCTCTCTCCTCACGTCGGATCTCAAACTTTTTGCAAAGGTACTGGCCAATCGCCTGTCTAAGGTGATTTCTAAACTTGTACATGGGGATCAGTCTGGGTTCATCCCAGGACGATCCACAGCAACCAATATACGAAGGCTGTACTTGAACATGCAGATTCTGCCAGATAACTGTGGGAACAGGGCCATACTGTCACTTGACGCAGCTAAGGCTTTTGATAGCGTGGAGTGGCAGTATCTCTGGGTGGTCTTGGAGCGACTGGGATTTGGACCTAGGTTTATAGCGTGGATCAAACTGTTGTACAATGCCCCTGTGGCATGTGTGAGGGTCAATAATATGCTGTCTCCGGTGTTTCCGCTGCACAGGGGCACGCGGCAGGGCTGCCCTTTGTCGCCCCTGCTGTTTGCCCTAGCGGTGGAACCTCTGGCAGCGGCTATCGGGGCCAACTCGGCCATTCGGGGGTTCAGGAGGGGGGATGGGGAGGAGAAAATTGCACTATATGCTGATGATGCATTACTGTTCCTTGGGGACACCTCGGGTTCTTTGGTGGAATTGATGACTCTGATCGCTCGGTTTGGATCTTTCTCGGGCTTCCAGATCAATTGGGACAAGTCGGTGCTGCTACCGTTGGACCCGTTGGAGGCTGCTTTGCCGCCCCTGGCGTCTCAGGTCCAGGTAGTGACGGAATTCCGGTACCTGGGAATTATTGTACATCCTGATTTGCGGAAGTATGTTAAACTCAATGTGGCCCCGTTGTTGGGTAGGTTCAAGGAGAAACTGTCCAGCTGGGTCAGGTTGCCGCTGTCGGTGGTAGGCAGGTGTAATCTTATTAAAATGATCTGGAATCCACAACTATTGTATGTTCTCCATAATGCCCCTGTCTGGATACCGATTCACATTTTCAAACAGTTCAACACTGTCTACCGTGCACTTATATGGAAAAAGCAGTCTCCCCGAATTCGCTTGGAGACATTGCAGGAAACCAAGGATAGTGGGGGTCTAGCGGTTCCCAACCCATTATACTACTTTTTAGCCTCCCAATTACAGCATCTCACGGGTTGGTCACGGGACGTTGACGGTGACCCGGTCCGCCGGATACTTGTAACTTGCCTGGTGGGGGATTCGCTTGTGGAGTCCTTGGAGAGTGGGGAGCTGGGTACGTTTCCCCAGCATCCGACCCTGATTCTGATAGACAAGGTTTGGCGCAGGGCTCGGAGTCACTTTGCCTATAGAGGTTTCTCCGAGTTTTCCCGCATTCTACATAATGCCAACTACCCTGAGCTGGATAACCTTCGGGATACCCTGCAATGGGCCAGATACGGCATCCGATTTATCTCACAATTGTACAGGGGGAATACACTTAAGGATTTCCAGGCTATTCGAGCTGAATTTGGGCTACCTAACACCTTATTTTACCAATATCTGCAACTGCGGCACGCCATTACGGCGCAGGCCAGGGACTCCTCGTGGGGCCCTTGTAGCCCGGTTCTGCTCCTTAGCCTGGTAAATTCTACAGAGAAGAAGGGCCAAATTTCCTCCTTATACTCTTCCTTTATGGAACAGATTTCGCGAGCTATGACGTATAAATGTAGATCGGTTTGGGAGGACGACTTAGGGACGCTAACATCGGAGGAGTGGACAGGAATACTTGACAATGTGCTCAAGGTATCCTTGTCTGCCTCACAACGCCTCACGCAACTATTCATACTGCATAGTACTTATCGGACCCCGCAGCGTCTGCATAGCTGGGGCAGGAGGGATTCTCCGTTCGGCACATTGCTTCACATGCTGTGGCGATGCCCAAAACTACACCGCTACTGGACTGAAGTACTTCGCTCCATTAATACCATCTGGGGGCTGAAGCTCCCTCAGGACCCCAAGCTTTGCATACTGGGCTGGCTAGACGAGGAATTGTATACCCCGGGGGTGTTTGAGGCAATTCTTAGGACGCTATTTCTTGCTCGCAAATTGATAGCGAGGAAGTGGATTTCCCCGTCTGCTCCTACTCATGCGGAATGGACGGAGGAGGTCAAATCTCTACTGGCCAGGGAGCACCTGACTTATCTGCATAGGGGGAGTCCCATGAAGTTTGAGTGCATTTGGGGGCCTTGGTTGGATGCGCCAGGCCTGGCGCCTCCACACCTGGTCACGAATAGATTCCTGGGGGGGGTTGTTTCTTCAGCCCCTTGAGTTTGTAGTAGATCTTATGTTTTTTCATTTTAGGCTGGGTCTGGATGGATATCTTACAGGTGGGGGAGGAATGGCCTACATACTACTCTCTAACTGGTGGGGCGGGGAGGTTGTCAGCTGGGGGGGGGGGGGGAGGGATACCTCTGCTGCCCCCCCTGTTGATCAGAGTTTGCACCATCGATCACTATTTTTCTTTCCTCTGTGTTTCTCTTCTTTCTTCTCTTTTCTCTTTTTTCTTCCTTTTTGTCCAGTTGCATATTCCATATGTGATGGGGCCAGTTTTAACGATGCTCTGCTGGTCATGGATCCGATTGGGGGCACTGATGCGTGCACTGGTATGTTCTCCTTGAACCTAGGGGGATCCCCGATTCAGGGGTGTATTCTACTTTATGCATTTGTGTTTTCTCTGAGGTTGGGACAATTTGTCTGTAAATTGAACCAGTGTCAATTATTACTGTTTACTGTTATGTGTTATTGATACCCAGCAGGGGAGCACTGTACTGGATGTGACTCCTTTTTTCTTCTTTTTGTTTTTTCTGTTGTGTGTAATGTAAAAGTTTTTCTAATAAAAATTATCTGATTTAAAAAAAAAAAAATCTATTTTGACTAAACATACTCATAAAATATCTTTTTTATCTATTCAATTTTTTACAATTTTTGAATTATTCATTTTATACACATGATTCAACTTATTGTTAATCCTGTTTTTGAATCTTTATCTGTTCTACCACCTCTGTGGTATAATGTAATATGGATTGATTTTTTATAAGATAGTATGTTTAGTCAAAATAGATTTTTAATTCATTGCATAATGTGCTTGAGTCCTGTTTTACAGGCTTCCATATGATGGCTAGGTTGAGATAACGCTTGTTTTATGCATCTACAACCCACCATAGCCTTTATTCTGTCTGTTGTTTCCCTCGTACACCAAATTTTTGGAGGGTACATTTTAGATATTTTACATTTATGTCCTTGATTTTTCTGCATAAAGAGTAGATATATCAATATACCATTTGTTTTCCTTTAGGATTATGCCCTATAGTGATCAACTGATATTGGTTTTAATAAATACAGGACAGAAAAAGTGCATTACAATCTCCCTATGGGATTTCTTTCCCTATCAGGAAAACTTTGATAACCAATCTAGTCCCAGTAAAATAGGGCATGTTCAACTGGTTTATTACACTATAGTATTTATTTTCTACTTCCTATTTTTCTTACATATTTCTTTGCTCTGAGTGTTGGCGAGTGGGACATGGGTGCCTCCACATCCGCCTGGGGGGACAAATCTTGGCTCTGGGCTTTCATGTTTTTCCCCTTTATCCAACTTGGTGGTGGTGGCACTGCGTTGATGGGTAATAATGACACCAGATGGTTTTTTTATTACACACAGAACAATGTTGTATTAAACTTGTTGTTATTACTATTATAACATACTCTCTATTCACTTTAGTTAAACTGCTAAAACTTCTGAAGAAGCGGCGTATTGCTGCGAAACATGTGAAGTGTGGATGGGTTTGCACTTGGCAGATACAGATATATACCTATCAGGATCAGAAAGTATGGATACACTGCCCAGCCAGCCATGAAACCCATTAAGCATGTATTAACCTTCATCTGGTGAATAGGTAGCAATGTTATGTACCGCAAATTTTTTTTGTGATTTGTGCTGTATTTTTCTATTAACACATTTTAATGAATTGTTTTGTGAAATCAATAAACTAATTTTTTTATTAAAATAGTTATATTTTTGATCTGTTAAACACTGGATATGGTACCATTAAAGGTTTCAACGAGTCCTATTAGTATTTTTTCCATATCTGCCTCTCCCATTCCATGCCTCATTTAGGAAAACAAAGAAGGGTGCACCGACCTAGCGCATTATCCTCAATAATGGCTTTATTAATAAAACATAAAGTGTGTCAGGAGTAGTCCATACAAGTGTCCATTGTCCTATTTGGATGACGGCTGATGCGTTTTGAGGCTTCGCCTCTTCCTCAGAGCCACTGTGTCATGACTTACTCACATGTTTTCCTCGTTTAGGACCTGGCAGGGTAGAGGCGGTTTGTGGAATACACTCTCCTTTATCTCTTATATGTTAATCGGGATGTAGGTACCCATACTTTCTTTTCTTTTTTTCAATTAGATACAGCCACATATATGCCTAACATGTTTTCTTTGTTGTTCTTGGTTTTTATACTTCTCAGTTGAGTAATATATGTCCTTTTTGGCTCTGATAATTACTGCATTAAGGCATTTGTACTTTTATACTTGTATATTTCCATAGCTTTTTACACATTTTAAGAATTCTTTGTATATTTTTTATTGTCTAGTTTTTATCCGTGATGAAGGGATACTGCTGAGCCCTCGAAAAACAAGTTGGCTGTTCCAAAATAAAAATCTTTTAAAAGTTTATACAAGCTGGTGTGGCGCTCCCATCCTTTCAAAACTTTAATGAACCCCTCTGGGGGGTCCAGCAAGACCCCACAGTTGCTGGTGAGAAGCCCCTAGGACCACAAACCACCTCTCCAATCAAAATAAGGTCCTGTGATCCTACATCACAAAGATTGCAATATTTATAAAATACATTGGAAATGCAAGGTTTGGGGAGGCAGAACACACTATTGAGGATTTGGGATGGGCCAAACGACCCCCTGTTTGGTTCGCACCAGAACTTTTGAACATCCCAAAAGTTCAGAACAGAATAATGAACCCCATTGAAGTCTATGGGACCTAAACTGTAAAAATCATAAGTGCCCATTTTGAAGGCTTATATGCAAGTAATTGGGCATACAATGGTTATGGGGGTGTGGGTACTTCTCTGGGGGTCATATACCAATGAAAACAAGTTTGTGAAAATCTCATTTTTATATGAGCAGTGATATACTGATGCATAAAGTGAAAGCATAAAAATGAGAAATAACAATAAAAATGAAAAATTCCTTTCAATATTGTGCCTTTGGGGTCCCCTTAGTCTACCTGTAAAGTGGCACATCTGTACTGTGTATAGAAGCCGCTGCAGCAATAATTGCATTTATAAAGCCAAAAAAATGACATTTTCCTTGCAAGCTTTGCTAATTTTGGAAACAACGGCCAGTCTGTCTGATGAGGCTACAATGCAGTGCACTGGGAACAAGATTAGAGATTTTTTGGATAAATTCTGGTGTCTCTTTCACAGACTTTGGATAAAAGTAACAGGTGCAGAAAAATTGGTCTTTGGGTGTCTGTGGCACCTTCACACCATAAACCTATATAGGTACTCTTAATGAAAGCAATAACTGGCCTTGCTGTCAAAAATTGAAATAATATCCACCTGACAAAGAGGTGCAGACAAATTGGTTTGTAAAATGTACCCATGACACCTACACCAAAAAATTCTTCCAGATGAAAACAACACCCACAACGATAGGCAGCCTAGAAGTCTTGCAGAGAATCCACATCCCAAAAACACCTAATTAGTGACATCAGCATCAGAGGCTTTATAGCTAGAGGCATGACCCCGGTAGAACCCCACAAATTCTGCCGACGTAAATATACGTTACTTTGCGGTAAGTGTTTAATGAACACTGAGAATATGGTTTGGATTACTTCAAATGGGACAGTAATATTTATCCACAATATTGTAATGTTCTGGTACCTTTGGGTACCCTAATTACTCTTTCATAAGTGTTTGCGCCCCACCATTCTCTTTTGGTAAGGTGCGCATACACCTTTAAGACTGATGCTGTCATCACTGAGCGCCGGACTGGATGGCTATTTAGATCGCCGGCTCTCACTCACATGTGTTCGTTCAAACTGCTTTGTGCCTTGATGCTAACCTGTCTTGAAGCTCTCATGCTTGCAAGCATACCTCGCTGTCGGAACCACGCTGCGCTGATCCCTGTATCCCGCTACCGGATCATCCGCTCTTGCCGATCCTCTCCTCTGCTACATTGCTATTAGTGATAAGCACCCCACAGGGGAAACCTCCATAACCTTTATACTAAAGCTTACACTATCTAGCTCTGCATACTAAGGACTATTACTACATCTGCATTATCTAAGATTGCTAGCTCTTGAGCCTACTACCACCTGTTCTTGCACTGGGTTGATCTCTCTTGTATGTCCACCTGCTACTCTGTCATCTGCTACCATACATGATTGCTAAACCTATCTGCATCCCATCTGCTACTATCTTACTTTCAAGAACATTTCCTTTCAAGTGTCTGTCATCTACCATCTCTACCCAACCTGTCTCTTCAGCCTCTCATCACTGTGTTACTATATACATAAGTCACTCTAGGAAACATCTTATTGAGTGTATGTATTTACTTGCTGAATTGAGATCATCCACACATGATGAGTCATTGAGAGTTGGGATTGGTGTCTCAGCGTTTCTCTACATGACTACTGAAGTGGAATATTTCTGCAGCTGAAAATCCACATCATACGTAAAACGCAGGAGCGTTACAGATTGAACGAACCACAAATGGATTCAGCAGAAATAACCACTCAGATGACACAATTAAAACAGCAAGTAACTGCGTTAATACACGCACTTGCTGAATTAAAAGAAGACAATCAGGCTCTGTCGCAGCAGGTAATTAGACTGACACAACTTACCACTGCTCAGTCCCCTGAACCCAAAATAAATCCTCCCTTGGTATTTACAGGCGATCGCAAAAAATTTCGCGAATTTAAAAACGCATGTGAGTTACTTTTCTTGCTAAAACCCCGTACCTACCTTACTGATCACATTAAGGTTTGTACTATTATTTCTTACCTAACAGGCGATCCTCGGGCCTGGGCAGACTCTCTTTTTGAGAAAAGCGATCAGCTTCTCAACTCCTATGCCTTGTTCCTAGCAGAACTCACTAGCCTATATGATGATCCCAATAGGCAGAGTACTGCCAATCTTCAATTAAGATCCTTGAAACAAGGTGGGAGACCTGTAGAAGACTTTGTCGCAGAATTCAAGAGATGGACCCTTGATTCAGAATGGAATGATGCATCTCTGAAAACCCAATTTAGGCTTGGCCTATCAGAGGCCGTTAAAGACGAGCTCGCCCGAGCGGATCTGCCAAAAACCCTGGATGCATTGATACAACTCAGTATCACTATAGATAGAAGACTACGAGAAAGAAAGGCTGAGAAAATGGGAATGCCATTATCCAGTTCTTCTCGGATTTCGGCCGTTGACCCCGTTCCTATGGAGGTAGGAACCATACGCCCACCTCTATCAATTATGGAAAGAGCCAGAAGACGATCTGGTAATCTCTGCTTGTACTGTGCATCCCCGGATCACAAGATAAACGTCTGTCCCCTAGTCTACAAAAAGAAGGGTGAGTGTTCACATGTCCTCCTAGGGGGATTGACAACTTCAATCACTAACCCTTATCTTTCTGTTTGCTTAACATTACAGTGGGACCAGAACAGGATTACTACTAAGGCCATGATTGACACAGGATCTTGTGGAAATTATATTGACATACGTTTTGCTGCTTTAAATAAAGTTCCTATTATTTCTAAACTTAAACCTGTCTCATTGAGTCTTATTAACGGTGTTCCTTTATCCTCTGGTCCGATCACTGATCAGACACAGGCACTCCTAGTCACTACTAACAGGTCTCATATGGAGACCACTACCTTCGATCTAATACCTTCACCCCACTTTCCCATTGTTTTGGGACTTCCCTGGTTGCACACACATCAACCAACCATAGATTGGAAGGAACGGACCCTGACCTTCCTCTCTTGCTATTGCGAGGGTACGTGTAACCTCCCGTCTTTCGGGAAGATCCTGTCTGTGGTGACAGATGAGATTGCACCACTGTGTTATCAGGATCTCTCTGAGGTTTTTCTTGAGAAAAATGCTCAAGCACTACCTCCCCATCGAGACTATGATTGTAGCATTGATCTACTCCCAAATAGCAAATTGCCGTTCGGTCCTGTTTATCCTCTTTCACAGGATGAACTTTCCCATCTCAAAGACTATTTGGATGAGAATTTGGAAAAAGGTTTTATTAGACCTTCCACTTCTTCCACAGCAGCAGGACTCTTTTTTGTCCGCAATAAGGACTCAAGTCTCAGGCCTATCATCGACTATAGGCAATTGAATGCTATTACAATAAAAGATCGCTATCCTCTACCGCTTATCCCTGAGATCATTGAGCAGGTGCGTGGAGCTACCTATTTTTCAAAATTGGACCTGAAGGGAGCATACAATCTCATTCGAATCCGTGATGGACACGAGTGGAAGACTGCATTCAGAACCAGATACGGATTGTTCGAATATCTTGTAATGCCATTCGGGCTATGCAACGCCCCTGCAGTTTTTCAACGATTTATAAACGATATTTTCAGAGACTTACTAGATGTCTGTGTTGTGGTATATCTGGACGATATACTTATATATTCACGATCCCTGTCTGAACACATAAGACATGTAAGACTAGTATTATCGAGATTGCTTGCACACAACCTTTATGTGAAACTGAAAAAATGCTTGTTTCATAAAGAAGAGGTACTGTTTCTAGGCTACATCATATCCAAAACAGGAATCGAGATGGACATGAGTAAGATATCCTGCATTCAGGATTGGCCTACACCAACCACACGCAAGGCGCTACAGCGATTCCTTGGATTTTCGAATTTCTACAGGAAGTTCATTAGAAACTTCTCTGCCATTGTGAGACCCCTCACACAGCTCACTAGCATTAAAAAACCATTCAAATGGTCAGATGAAGCAAATAAAGCTTTTCACCTGTTAAAGACAAGGTTTACTTCTGCTCCCATACTACGCCATCCAGACCCATCCCTCCAATACATTCTGGAAGTAGATGCGTCAAACATGGCAGTAGGAGCAATACTCTCCCAACGACCAACCCACACTTCACCACTTCATCCAGTCGCCTTTTTTTCTAAATCCCTAAGCAGTCCAGAGATAAATTACCCCGTGGGTGAAAAGGAACTGCTTGCTATAAAATTGGCTCTGGAGAATTGGCGACATCTACTCGAAGGCACCCAATTACCAATACTTATATACACGGACCATAAAAATCTCCAATATCTTCAGACTAACAAGACTCTCTCGCACCGACAGGTACGATGGTCACTATTCTTTCTAAGGTTTAACTTTCCAGTGACCTACACACCTGCAGATAAGAACAAAAAGACGGATGCACTATCACGACTAACTGAAGAAAACTACTTCGAAATCCCTTCCGTTCCTATAATACCTCACAAACGCATTATTGGAGTTGTCCGTTCCTTGAAGGAAGAGGTTTTGCATGGTATAAGTTTGGATTCACCCCCACCACAACTAAATACTGATGCAGAAGGCTTCCTCTACTACAACGACAAACTTTACATACCACCTACCATACGCACCAAGATCTTGGAATTATCGCATGATGTGCCTATGGCAGGACATATGGGTATGACAAAGACTCTTAATCTGATTACCAGGCAATTCTGGTGGCCTGACATGAAAACATCTATACAAAAATTTGTCTCTTCATGCAATGTCTGTGCCAGGTCCAAAATTGACACTACGAGACCATCCGGTCTACTATGCAGTCTACCAATACCCCAAACTCCATGGGAAGTTGTGTCCTTGGACTTTATAGTGGAATTGCCTCCTTCCAAAGGATTTAATACCATCTTAGTGTCAGTGGACCATCTGACAAAAATGGCACATTTCATTGCTATTCGCAGACTACCTTCGTCCAAACAAACAGCAGAACTCCTGATGAAACATGTCTTTAAGTTATTTGGTATCCCAAAAACTCTTCTGTCTGACCGTGGATCACAATTTATTTCCAAGTTCTGGCAAGAACTATGTCACATACTACGGATCGAGCGGAAGCTCACTTCTCCTTACCATCCGCAGACCAACGGACAGACTGAAAGAGTCAACCAATGCATCGAGCAATATTTACGTTGTTACACTTCTTACCAACAGGATGATTGGGTGGATCTTCTCCCTCTGGCAGAATTTGCCTACAACAACGCAACCCACAGTACGACCAAGCAGAGTCCGTTCTACTTGAACTATGGGTTTCATCCCTCTATTCTTCCACCACGCATCCTTCCTTCAAATAACCCAGTAGCTTCAGACTATCTTACCCAAATAAAGGACTCTCTGGGTTTGCTTAATACTACCATTGCACACGCTCATAGTCAACAAAAGAAGTACTATGATCTTCGCAGAAGACCTTCTCCTCAGTACGCTATCGGGGACCTCGTTTGGCTCTTAACAAAAAATTTAAGACTGAAAATCCCTAGCAAAAAGCTTGGACCTCTGTTCTTAGGACCTTTCCCAATCAAGAAACTTATTGGAAAAGCTGCAGTACAGCTTACATTGCCAATAGACCTCAAAATACATCCCATTTTCCATGTGTCACTACTGAAGCCCCATGTTCCTGACCAAGGAATAAGGCCTACTATCCCACCTCCTCCTCCTGTACAAGTTGAAGGTGGAGAAGAATATGAGATAAAAGAGATTCTGGATTCTCGTATCCACAGAGGAAGACTTCAGTACTTGGTTCGATGGAAGAACTATGGGCCCCAAGACGACACCTGGCTAAACACCTCTGACATACATGCCTCTAGATTAATTCGCAATTTTCATGCGAAGTACCCAGACAAACCAGCTCCAGAGGCCTTCAGGAGCCGGCCTTAAGGGGGGGGTACTGTAATGTTCTGGTACCTTTGGGTACCCTAATTACTCTTTCATAAGTGTATGCGCCCCACCATTCTCTTTTGGTAAGGTGCGCATACACCTTTAAGACTGATGCTGTCATCACTGAGCGCCGGACTGGATGGCTATTTAGATCGCCGGCTCTCACTCGCATGTGTTCGTTCAAACTGCTTTGTGCCTTGATGCTAACCTGTCTTGAAGCTCTCATGCTTGCAAGCATACCTCGCTGTCGGAACCACGCTGCGCTGATCCCTGTATCCCGCTACCGGATCATCCGCTCTTGCCGAACCTCTCCTCTGCTACATTGCTATTAGTGATAAGTACCCCACAGGGGAAACCTCCATAACCTTTATACTAAAGCTTACACTATCTAGCTCTGCATACTAAGGACTATTACTACATCTGCATTATCTAAGATTGCTAGCATTTGAGCCTACTACCACCTGTTCTTGCACTGGGTTGATCTCTCTTGTATGTCCACCTGCTACTCTGTCATCTGCTACCATACATGATTGCTAAACCTATCTCCATCCCATCTGCTACTATCTTACTTTCAAGAACATTTCCTTTCAAGTGTCTGTCATCTACCATCTCTACCCAACCTGTCTCTTCAGCCTATCATCACTGTGTTACTATATACATAAGTCACTCTAGGAAACATCTTATTGAGTGTGTGTATTTACTTGCTGAATCGAGATCATCCACACATGATGAGTCATTGAGAGTTGGGATTGGTGTCTCAGCGTTTCTCTACATGACTACTGAAGTGGAATATTTCTGCAGCTGCAAATCCACATCATACGTAAAACGCAGGAACGTTACAAATATCCATCAATAAATCTATGATATATTAATTCCACTGTATCAGAATGATGGAACATTGTATGAGCTTTGCCTCATAGACTATTGTAGGTAGGAGCCGGACAGTCTGCTACTGGGGTCTTCTGCTATTGTCTGTTAGGATAATGTGTATTGTACTTTGAGTTCAATGCCCGCAAGTCTGACCTGGAGTGAGAACCCTGATTGTCCAAGTGGTTAGTTTGATTACCTTAATGTTTAGATATGGTAATTATATTCCTATGCCTTTTGTATTGTTAAAGCGGAGTTCTGGGCAGAGAAACGTTTTTTTCTTGAACATACCCCCAGGACAGTCAGGGCTAGTACATTCCACAATGGCTAGCCCCTGATCTGTCCCGGTTCGCACTTACCTTTTAGAAGAAATACTTACTTAGAAATTTTCTTCCACAGCGTTTCCATCTCGGTTGTGGGCAGCTGAAGCCGGCGCGGTCCTCTTCTCCGTCTTCTTCCGCGTCTTCGTGTCCCAGAATGCACTGCACCGGCCCCTCTCGTCACTTCCGATGCGGCGCCGCATTCCTAAACAGCTTGACGGGGTGAGCCTCGGCGCTGGAGGAGGAAGCTGTCATAGGTGAGTATTTACGATTGTCAATAAAAAGGTGAGTAAACAAAAAAAAAAAAATAACTATCCAATTCCTTTTCAGGTGCGGCATACCTAGCGGAGGGGCACAAAAAAAAAAAATCTTTTTTGTGCCCGGAACTCCGCTTTAAGATAATATGATCAGCAGGGGGATGTCCTCCTGTGGGGTATATATTCTGGGTGAATTTGTTCAATAAGGGGTTCCAGATTTGCAGACAAAACAAATTATGCCTAGTTCTTGGTTGCAATATGCAAGCTAATAGACAGCTCATAGATGTTAAAAAGTATAAGGATTATAAGTGTGACTAGAACACACTTCTCATAGTGCTTGCTATATCAAAATTTGTACCTGGATTGGGAAATTAATAAATGTAGTGTCTAAATGCTTTGTGTCTTTTGTTTGGGGAATTGAATCAACTATAAATGTTATGTATATTAAAAAAGAATAGCGCGCAAATGCAAAAGAAATTACTACCAAATCTGAAGAGAGTCCATAAATAAAAATGGGGGTTTGGTCCCACCATATGGCCATATCGTGCTCAAGCCCACTACTGCGTCAAAGTACCCCATTATCAGTGGGTCCTACACTATCCATGAAAAAGAGATGAATCCAGCCCTTCTAACCCTTGGAGATAACACTCCTTGCTGGGAAAAATGTGCAAATGCACTACAGGGGACTAAATGTTATGTGTTTGTGTTTTGTGCAACGTTTGAATTTCACTCCCTAGTTCCACTCCTCATACCGACGGACGAGCGGCGGGATCTCGGCTGGCGATCACAGCAATGGGAGATCATCGCTGGATCGCCAGGAGAAGGTTTTTTTTTTTTTTTTTGCATTTTAAAGGCCGCAAGACTTCTAGAACATGATAGCTCAAATTGGGCAAGTATAGTTATTTTTTTGCAAAATGTGTTTAAAAAGGGAGAATAAGAGAATGAGTGAGGATAATTCCTAAGTATTTAATTCTCTGATTTTTCCACACATACTGGGATGCAACCTTGAGATTATTCTTAACATCTAATGGTACACTAAGGTCTAGTATGTACGATTTCATTTCATTTAAAATTACATTTACATTTATAATAGGACACCCTGTTAAACAATTGTAAGGCTTGATGAACTGAAGTCAGGGAAGATTTCGGATCCGTCAGCATCAAAATAATAAAATGACAAAAATGTGATAGTGCTGCAAAAATAATAAAGTAAACAGTATAAAACATAAAATATCAACCAATTAATATATCAAAAAAAGTAGTATCTTATAAAAGTGCAATGTGAAGTCCCTGATAATAAAGATGCTACCAAGACAAAAAAAACTAAAATCACCCCTAATAAAATTATTAAAAAATATCAGTGTAAGGGATTTAATATTAAAGCATAATTAAAAATGGTGCCAACTAGGTAAAAAACCTAATAAAGTGCAATATATTGGGGAGAACCCCGTATCTGATGTATTAAGGTGCAAATAGAACAGATGAATCCAAAGTGAAAGAATATAAATATAGATGAGTAACCACTCTAACAGTGCAAGTGTGCAGCATATAAAGTCCAAAAAAAGTCTCTATTATAGAAACATCCAGTGATTTATTCCGTGTGCGTCCACTCCTTTAACCACTTTAAGATTGGAAGGATTTGCCCCCTTAATTACCAGGCCACTTTTTTCAACTTTGCACTGTTTGACTTTAACTGACAATTGCGTGGTCGTGCGATGCAGTACCCAAACATTTATGTCCTTTATTTTCACACAAATAGAGCTTTCTTTTGGTGGTATTTGATCACCCTGTGATTTTTATTTTTTGCGCTATACACAAAAAAAGAGTGACAATTCTGAAAAAAATCTATATTTTTCACATTCATATTCATATAACATTCCCAAAAAAAAATTTAAAAACCCAATTTTTTTTAACATTTCAGGCCAATTTGTTTTCGGCTACATATTTTTGGTAAAAAAAATCACAATAAGCATATTTTGATTAGTTTGCACAAAAGTTATTGCGTCTCCTAACTACGGGAAATATTTATGTAATTTGTATTGTTTTTTTTTTTTACTAGTAATGGCGGCGATCTGCGATTTTATGCGGGACTGCAACATTGGGGTGGACAGATCGGATCAGGCCCCTGACTGACATTTTTGACACTTTTGGCGGGACCAGTGACATTACTACAGTAATCAGTGCTAAAAATATACACTGTTACTGTAATAATGACACTGGCAGAGAAGGGGCTAACATTGTAGGCAATCAAGGGGTTAAATGTGAGCCATTGTGAAATGTTCTTCTCTCACAGTGGGGAACGATTGTGGGTGTCAGGCGGCAATCGGAGCCACCTGCCCCATGCATCGGCTTCCCCGCTGACGATTGGGGACGGGAGTGCGCCGCCGGTGGCGCGCGCTCACCCCCTAGCCTCCTACTCGCTACCGACGTACAGTTACAGTGGTTCACGCAGGAGCGGCTGCCTGCTGCAGTACATCTGCGGCGGGCAGTCGTAAAGAGGTTAGGTGATGTGCTACTATCACCAGGGGAAGTGTCTGCTTACTTCCCCTGGTGCTGCTTGGTACCTCTAAATGTTACACCATGTCCGTCATGGCTTCAACTGGAGGAAGAAAAGCTGTCATGGCTTCTCTTTCTCCAGTTGAAGCCATGACGGATGACGGATATGGCGTAACATGTAGAGGTACCAAACGGTGGGCAGGTTTGACTTTTTGGTGTTAACCTCTTTACTGTTGTGATCACTAAATAGCTGTTTTTACCCCAACAAATGTGAGTTTGAAATTTGAAGTTGGGATCTAGGTTTATGCCTCCTGAATGTGTTAATACTGCACCATTGGAGATTGTTTTTTCTTTTTTATATGTCCTAATCTCTTTGGACCAACATTGAGTATACTATGAGCGATCTATTAAATGGACGGCATAATCTAGATGCTCTCTAACTGCCTGAGACCCCCTGAGGGTGAATTATGAAGGTGAGCAGACACTTCACCTGGTGATAGTAGCACATCACTTAAAGGAGTGGACGCACACGCAATGAATCACTGGATGTTTTGGACTTTATATACTGCACACTTGCACTGTTAGAGTGGTTACTCATCTATATTTATATGTTTTCACTTTGGCTTCATCCGTTCTATTTGCACCTTAATACATCAGAGACAGGGTTCTCCCTAATATATTGCACTTCATTAGGTTTTTACCTAGTTGGCACTATATTTAATTACGCTTTAATATTAAATCCTTTCCACTGATATTTTTTTAATTAATTTTATTAACGGTATTAACATCTTTTCTTCTATGCAACTGTTTTTTTTATTTTTTTGTCTTTTGCACTTTTAGAAGATACTACTTTTTTTGATATACTGTATCAATTGGTTGATATTTTATGTTTTATACTGTTTACTTTATTATTTTTGCAGTGCTATCACATTTTTGTCTTTTTCTTTTAATGTGGGAACACATTTAGGTGGAAGCAGCAGTTACTCTATTCATCATAGTTTTATAAGGGTAGCGCACAATTATTTTTGACTCTTATCAGAATAATATCATCTGCAAAAAGGCTAGTAGTGTCCATCGAATTACTCACTGGGAAAACCATAATATGAAAATCAGAACGTATATAAAGTTTGTCGTGGGTTCCATTAAGAAATTAAAAATGAGTGGGGATAAGGGGCAACTCTGGTGGGTGCCATTGGGTATGTCAAATGGGGTAGAGAGCAGAGAGAGGTAAGTAACAGTGACAATTTTGATAATAATAATATTAAAACTTAATGGGCAACATACAAATTTTAAATTCCGTAATATGTAATATGCCTGGTGATGCCCATAACCTGCCTGTGAAGTGGTGCATCTGTACAATGTATACAACCTACTAAAGCAAAATTGATATTTACAAAGAAGAAAAATGCAATTTAACCACTTCCCGCAAACCGACGTACCTGTACGTTGGCTTGAAGAAGTGGTTGTACAGGGGTGATGCCTGAAGCTAGAGGCATCACCCCGGTACCCTTTTTTAGAGCCAGCAGTCGGCCTTCTAATGATAACAACAGATGAGGCTCAGCAGCTGCTCGGCCGTTATCACAGGGAGCGGGAGGGGATGTCCCCCCCTTCCACCTCCTTCCGCTGCTCTGCCCAAGTATCCAGTCCCACCGGGAGACCCAAGCAACCAGCCGGCACATCCGCCAGCTGGTCAGAGTCCCAAATGAAGCCGAATTTAGCTTTGATAGGGTCTCCGATGAAGTAACCTGGAAGTGACACAACGTCACTTCTGGTTTACTCGTTTGCCAATGGCGCCGATTTTAAAAAAGTGACAGTATTCAAAAAGGCAGATCTTGCCATTTTGAATACTTTTAAGTGCAAAGGAGGGATCTGGGGTCTTTTAGAGTACCTGTCACTGCCTATTACTGTCACAAGGGATGTTTACATTTCTTGTGACAGCAATAAAAGTGATCAGATTTTTTTTTTTTAAAGGAACAGTGAAAAAAACAAAATAAAATAAAATAAATAGGAAAACAAATTAAAAATTTAAAGCGCATAAGTAAGTCACGCCCGCAAATGTAAAGAGTGTTAAAATCATACATGTGAGGTATCCCCACGATCGCCAGAGCGAGAGCAATAATTCTAGAAAAAGACCTCCTCTGTTACTCTAAATTAAACATTTTTAAATTGTCACCTATGGATAATTTTAGGTACTGTAATTTGTCGCCATCCCATGAGTGTATGCAATTTTAAAATGTAACATGTTAGAAATCTATTTACTCAGGGTGACATCATATTTCGCAATATACAAACAAAATTGGGCTAACTTTACTGTTCAGTTTTTTTAAAATTTAGTGAAGTGTATTTTTTCCCCAAAAAATTGTGTTTAAAAGACCGCTGCGCAAATACCGTGTGACATAAAATATTGCAACAACAGCCATTTTACTCTCCAGAGTCTTTGTTTTATATATATATATATATATATATATGTATATATATATATATTTATACAGTGGGGATCGAAAGTTTGGGCACCCCAGGTAAAAATTTGTATTAATGTGCATAAAGAAGCCAAGGAAAGATGGAAAAATCTCCAAAAGGCATCAAATTACAGATTAGACATTCTTATAATATGTCAACAAAAGTTAGATTTTATTTCCATAATTTACACTTTCAAAATAACAGAAAACAAAAAAATAGTGTCTGCAAAAGTTTGGGCACCCTGCAGAGTTAATATCTTGTACTGCCCCCTTTGGCAAGTATCACAGCTTGTAAACTTTTTTTTTAGCCAGCCAAGAGTCTTTCAATTCTTGTTTGAGGTATCTTTGCCCTTACAAAAGTCTTCCAGTCTTTGAGATTTCTGGGCTGTCTGTCACGCACTACTCTTTTAAGGTCTATCCATAGATTTTCAATTATGTTGAGGTCAGGATATTGTGAAGGCCATGGCAAAACCTTCAGTTTACGCCTCTTGATGTAATCCCCCGTGGATTTTGAGGTGTGTTTAGGATCATTATCCATTTGTAGAAGCCATCCTCTCTTTAACTTCAACTTTTTCACAGATGGCATCAAGTTACTATCCAAATTTTGCTGAAATGTTATTGAATACATTTTTCCTTCTACTCGTGAGATGTTCCCTGTGCCATTGGCTGCAATACAACCCCAAAGCATGATTGATCCACCCCCATGCTTTACAGTTGGACAGAGGTTCTTTTCATTAAATTCTGTGCCCCTTCTTCTCCAAACGTACCTTTGCTCATTCCGGCTGAAAAGTTCAATTTTAACCTCATCAGTCCACAGAACTTGTTTCCAAAATGCATCAGGCTTGTCTATATGTTCATTTGCAAAGTTCAAACGCTGATTTTTGTGGTGAGGACATAGAAGAGGTTTTCTTCTGATGACTCTTCCATGAAGACCATATTTTTACAAGTATCTCTTTATAGTGGAATAGTGTACCACAACTCCAGTGTCTGCCAGATCTTTCTGGAGGGATCGTGCAGTCAAACGTGGGTTTTGAATTGTTTTTCTCACAATCCTGCGAGCTGTTCTGTCTGATATTTTTCTTGGTCTTCCAGATCTTGCTTTAACTTCCACTGTTCCTGATGACTGCCATTTCTTAATTACATTCCGAACAGAGGATATTGACATCTGAAAATGCTTTGCTATCTTCTTATAGCCTTCTCCAGCTTTGTGAGCGTCAACTATTTTCAGTTTCAGTTTTCTAGACAACTGCTTAGAAGATCCCATGGTGTTGATTGTTGGGGCAAGGTCAGATGAGTCTGGGCATTTAAAACCTTTGAGATTGACATCACCTGGTCTTCCCAGATGATGACTGAGAACAATCCATGACACTGGCAGGTCTCAGCCTTGCAAAGGGGGCAGTGCATGCTATCAATTTTGCAGGATGCCCAAACTTTTGCAGACGCCATTTTTTTGTTTTCTGTCATCTTGAAAGTGTAAATGCTGGAAATAAAATCTAACTTTTGTTGACATATTATAAGAATGTCTAATCTGTAATTTGATGCCTTTTGGAGATTTTTCCATCTTTCCTTGGCTTCTTTATGCACATTAATACACATTTTTACCTGGGGTGCCCAAACTTTCGATCTCCACTGTATATATATATATATATATATATATATATATATATATATATACAAAATGTTTTGGGGGTTCTAAGTAATTTTCTAGCAAAAAATACTGATTTTAACTTGTAAACAAAATGTCAGAAATAGGCTTGGTCGTTAGGTGGTTAAATCTTCAGACACTTTTTTTTGTAACAAAATGGCCTAGGATTTCTTTAATCCATATCAGAACCCTATCTTAGATGAGGATGTCATGTAGATGGGGACTTTCCACACTACATTTTTCAAGAGGGAAACATATGCAAAGAAACAAGTAGAAAAGTATGGTATCCCTTCCAGGTCATTAAAGGTGGTGAGCCCCCTCTAGTCATAACAGTTCATATGCCCTCAACATAGTGGGACTACCTTCTCCGCTACCCTGGCATGGTAGTTGTCAGAGTCTGCAAGCTTATCAGAATCTGGAAGCCCCATTTAACAATAAGGAGATTCATAGATTCCCCAATGCAAATGAGTAAGGGGTACAAAGTACCCCTACTTATTCGCACAAAATAGTGAAAAGTAAATGCATATCCAGTTTTTGAAATATTGTTTAATAAAATAAGCCCCACAATGTAAATCCATTATCAAGAAATTTGTCCAGTGGTGCAGATCTAGGTGAATTATGAGGAATGACACTTGCTGCACATCCAGCCCTGTTGCTGACAGGGGCTAAATAACAATAAAAATAAACAAAGTGTTCTCCCAAGTGATGTCATTACCGAGATATGGCCATGACAGTCCCCAAATAGGGTCATATTTGGTCAGAGTTATCGCGCTAATCCCTCCTCTATGTTTATATGGTCAAGAATTCCAGGTTTGCAAATGAAAGGGCACAGGTGACTTTACTGTTTATTTAGGATGTGGCAGGTGCTTGCATATGCTGCTTACTTAGCAACCATTGACAACAAGGAAGCATGTAGAGTGGGGGAAAAAATTATTTGGTCCCCTGCAGATTTTGTAGGTTTGTCCACTTACACACAAATGAAGGGTCTATAATTTTTTTATCATAGGTGTATTTTAAATTATAGAGACAGAATATCAACCAAAAATTTAGAAAAAAAAAACAAGATACAAATGTTTAAAATTGAGTTGCAGTTCAGCAAGTAAAATAAGCATTTGATCCCCAAGCAAAACATTACTTAGTACTTGGTGGAGAAACCCTTGTTGGCAAACACGGAGGTAAGATGTTTCTTATAGTTGATGACCAGGTTTGCTCACATCTCAAGAGGGATTTTGGTCAACTCTTTTATACAGATATTCTCTAAATCCTTAAGGTTTAATGGCTGTTTCTTGTCAACTCTAAGTTTCAGCTCCCTCCATAAATTGTCTATAGAATTATAATCTAGGGACTGACTAGGCCACTCCATGACCTCTATGTGATTCTTCTTGAGCAACTCCTTTGTTGTCTTGGGTTTTCGGTCATTGTCTTGCTGGAAGACCCATCCGTGACTCATCGCCAGTGTTCTCATCCAAGATTTTACAATACATGGCACAGTCCATTGGCCCCTCAAAACTTGTAACTTTAGGAACGAAAAACCCCCAAAGCATCATATATAGAGTTGAGCAAACACCTGGATGTTCGGGTTCGGCAGGTTCGACCGAACTTGAAAAAAAGTCCGGGTTCGTCAACCGGACTTAACCCGAACTTTATCCCGATCCCGAACCCCACTGAAGTCAATGGAGACCCGAACTTTTGAGCACTAAAATGGCTCTAAAACAAACATGGAAAAGGCTAGAGGGCTGCAAATGGCTGCAAATGGCAGCAAAAGCATCTTAAGAGCATGGCAAGTGCTCTGCAAACAAATGTGGATAGGGAAATAACTTAAAAAACAGAAAAATAAAAAATAATCATCTTGATCTAGGAGGACGAGGCCCATATGGAGTAGGAGGTTGAGGTGGCGGAGGATATGGCGGTGTAGATGGAAGAGGCGGCAGCCGTGGAGGAGGAGGAGGATGAGGCCCATATGGAGTAGGAGGTTGAGGTGGCGACGGATGTGGCGGTGTAGGTGAAAGCGGCGGTGGAGGAGGACGAGGTAGCCAATATTGGTTTTTGTTTCTAATTTTATTTCTTTTTAAATTAGGGTACACCCCAAAAGAGTGAGAAAGATCAAAAATACAACAATGGCTGGGTAAGGCCGGTATACATGTCTATTCTGCACAAGGTACGGACAAGTCCCGTGGGATCCATGCCTGGTTCATTTTAATGAATGTGAGTTTGTCATCATTGGCTCTGGACAGGCGGCTGCGCTTGTCTGTGATAACGCCCCCAGCCGTGCTAAATACACATTTAGATAATACACTTGATGCAGGGCAGGCCAGCACCTCCAAGGCATAAAGGGCAAGCTCAGGCCATGTGCCCAATTTGGAGACCCAGAAGTTGAAGGGGGCAGACCCGTCATTCAGTACGTCTAGGCGTGTGCCCACATACTGCTCCACCATGTTAGTGCTGGGTCATGGTGCTGCTGGTGGAGCTCCTGTTGCAAGGAGAGGACGTGGTCAATCTATGCCAGCTACATGCACAAGTGAAACACCTTTCTCAGCTGCGAGTAGGTGACAGAATCTTACAGCAGTATTTGGCAGGGCCTAATGCGCCTCTACAAATGTTGAGGCCAGAACAAGTACAGGCAATAGTAGATTGGGATGTTGACAGTGCCTCCAGTTCCTTCTTATTGTCTCTCACCCAGTCTTCTGCTGAAAGGTCAGATTGGCACCTGCAGCCGATGTCCATCAATTTTTCACCTCACCCCCTTGCAAATCAGCCAAGCAGTCTGAGCCCCATGTCATGCAGCAGTCTCTTCTTCCTTTCGATGACTCTGTTAGCATGGTTTCCCAGGGCCATCCACCTAGCCCTGCCTCAGAAGTGGAAGAGATTGAGTGCACCGATGCCCAACCACTTATGTCTCAAGATGAGTACATGGGAGGACCATCGCAGCACGTCTCGGATGATGACGAGACACAGGTGCCAACTGCTGAGGAATTCTGATTTGTGAAGACCGACAAGGGTTGCAGGGGTGAAGACTGTGTGGAAGATGATGGGGAGGACGATGAGGTCCTCAAACCCCACATGGAATGAACGTCATGCAGGTGACCTGAGTAGTTTGGAGGAAGAGGTGGTGTTTGCACAGAGCCACCAGCACAGCAGAAGAGGGAGCAGGGTGCAAAAGCAGAGCGGCCGTGCCCTAGACACTACGCCTGCTACTGCCCAACGCAGCAAGGGACCGAGCACACCAAAGCCAGCTCAAAGAAGTTCCTTAGAGTGGCAGTTCTTCAGACAATGTGATGATGACAGGACACGAGTGGTTTGCATAAACCTTCTCAACCTGAGCACAACCTGCATGACCAGGCATCTAAGTGCAAAGCACGAGCTGCAGTGGAGTAGACACCTCAAAAACCAAGAAAGGTCTCTGGCTCCTCCTGCTTCCTCTACTGCTGCTGCAGTCTCGGCCTCCTCATCCACCTCTGTAGTGAGACCTGCACCTGCCACCCCGCAAACAAAGGATCTGCCAGCAACACCACCACCTGGGTCACCAACAACCATCGCCACAATGTCCCGTGGAAGCGTCTAGCTTTCTATCTCCCAAACACTGGAGCGGAAGAGGAAGTACCCCCCCCTACCCACCCGCGATCCCTGGCCCTGAATGCCCTCATTTCAAAATTCCTGGCCTTTGAAATGCTGTCATTCCTTCTGGTGGAGACGCAGAGTTTTAAAAGCCTTATGGCGGTGGCTGTCCCACAGTACGTCGTGCCCAGCCGCCACTACTTTTCCAGGCAAGCCATCCCTTCCCTGCACAACCAAGTGGGTGACAAAATCAAGTGTGCACTGCGCAACGCCATCTGTGGCAAGGTCCACCTAACTACGGATACATGGACCAGTAAGCACTGTCAGGGACGTTATATCTCCCTAACAGCACACTGGGTAAATGCAGCGGCGGCTGGGCCAGAGGCAGATGGCAGTTTGGCGCATGTCCTTCCACTACCGAGGATTGCAGTGCGCTTCAGTTTGCCTCCTGTTCCTAAATCCTCCTACTCTGCTTCCTCATCCTCTACCGCCTCCTCATCCAGTCAGCGTAACACCTTCATCACCAACTTCAGCACAGCCAGGGGTAAACGATAGCAGGCGGTTTTAAAACTTGCCTGTTTGGAGAAAAAACCACACAGTGAGTGGTTGGTGCCAGTGAGCCTCAAGCCCGGACTGGTGGTGTGCGATAATGGGCGAAATGTCGTAGCAGCTCTGGGCCTAGCCGATTTGACACATATCCATTGCATGGCGCATGTGCTGAATTTGGTGGTGCAGAGGTTCCTTAGAAATTACCCCGATATGTCAGAGCTGCTGCAGAAAGCACGGGCCATCGGTGCGCACTTTCGGCGTTCTCACCCTGCTGCTGCTCACCTGTCAGTGCTGCAGAGTAACTTCGGCCTTCCAGCTCACCGCCTCATATGTGACGTGCCCACAAGGTGGAACACCACCTTGCACATGCTGGCCAGACTGTGTGAGCAGCAGCAGGCCATACTGGAGTTTCAGCTGCAGCACGCACGCATGAGTCGCTCTGCAGAACAGCACCACTTCACCACCAGTAACTGGGCCTCCATGCAAGACCTGTGTGGCTTGTTGCGCTGTAACATATGCAGACTAGGCCGCAATGTAATATTTTTTCCCTAAATGGGTGTTTATTGAATAGCGGAATAGAACAACAGTATCCAAAGGGTGTATCTCACAGTAAAATATGCAGACTAGGCCGCAATGTAATATTTTTTCCCTAAATAGGTGTTTACTGAATAGCGGAATAGAACAACAGTATAGAAAGGGTGTATCTCACAGTAAAATATGCAGACTGGGCCGCAATTTATTTTTTCCCCCTAAATGGGTTTGTATTGCAAAGCGGAATACAACAGTATGCAATGGGTGTATCTCACTGTAACATATGCGGACAGGGCCGCAGTTTATTTTTTTGCCCCTAAATGGGTTTTTTTATTGCAATGCGCAATACAACAGTATGCAATGGGTGTATGTCACTGTAACATATGCGGACAGGGCCGCAAACAAATTTTTATGCCCCTAAATGTTTTTTTTTATTGCAATGCACAATACCACAGTATGCAATGGGTGTATCTCACTGTAACATATGCGGACAGGGCCGCAATCAACTCTTTTTTTGCCCTTAAATGGGTTTTTTTCATTGCAAAGCGCAATAGAACAGTATGCAATGGGTGTATGTCACTGTAACATAGGCAGACAGTGCCGCAAACAACTTTTTTTGCCCCTAAATGTTTTTTTTTATTGCAATGCGCAATACAACAGTATGCAATGGATGTATCTCACTGTAACATATGCGGACAGGGCCGCAATAAACTTTTTTTGCCCCTAAATGTTTTTTTTTTTATTGCAATGCGCAATACAACAGTATGCAATGGGTGTATCTCACTGTAACATATGCAGACAGGGCCGCAATAAACTTTTTTTGCCCCTAAATGTTTTTTTTTATTGCAATGCGCAATACAACAGTATGCAATGGGTGTATGTCACTGTAACATATGCGGGCAGGACCGCAATCACATTTTTTTTCCCCTAAATGGGGTTTTTTATTGCAAAGCGCAATACAACAGTATGCAATGGGTGTATGTCACTGTAACATATGCGGACAGGGCCGCAAACAACTTTTTTTGCCCCTAAATGTTTTTTTTATTACAATGCGCAAAACAACAGTATGCAATGGGTGTATGTCACTGTAACATATGCGGACAGGGCCTCAAACAACTTTTTTTGCCCCTAAATGTTTGTTTTTGTTGCAAAGCACAAAACAACAGTATGCAATGGGTGTATCTCACTGTAACATATGCGGAGAGGGCCGCAATCAACTTTTTTTGCCCCTAAATTTTTTTTTTTTATTGCAAAGCGCAATACAACAGTATGCAATGGATGTATCTCACTGTAACATATGCGGACAGGGTCGCAAACAACTTTTTTTGCCCCTAAATGGATTTTTTTATTGCAAAGCACAATACAACAGTATGCAATGGGTGTATCTCACTGTAACATATGTGGACAGGGCCGCAATCAACTTTTTTTGCCCCTAAATGGGTTTTTTTTTATTGAAAAGCGCAATACAACAGTATGCAATGGGTGTATGTCATTGTAACATATGCGGACAGGGCCGCAATCAACTTTTTTTGCCCCTAAATGGGTTTTTTCTTATTGCAATGCGCAATACAACAGTATGCAATGGGTGTATCTCACTGTAACGTATGAATGAAAATCTGATAAATATTTGTCCCCTTAATTGGTGCTTGTTGAATAGCAGATTTGAAATGCAGTGTCTGTCTAAACGCTCACAGTAAAATATGAAGGAAAAAGTTTTTTTCTTTTTTAAATAAAGATTAAGCAGACACATATGCACTCAGCTTGCAGTAAATGGCCGCTACACACCTCACGCCTAACAGGTTGGATATTGTTGTTGTTCTATTCCGCTATTCAATAAAAAAAAACCCCATTTGAATGAAAAACTGAAAAATATTTTTTTTCCCTAAATACTGAAAAATAATTATTTTCCCCTTTCATTGGTGCTTTTTGAAGAGCAGGTTAGAAAAGCAGTGTCTGTCTAGAGACTGTATGTCAAAGTTAAATATGAAGGAAAAAATGTTTTTTCTTTTTTAAATGCAGATTAAGCAGACACATATGCACTTAGCTTGCATTAAATATGCAGCACCGCACACCTAACAGACTGATAAAAGTTTTTTTTTTCTCCTTTCTCCTCCTCACTGGGCTCAGGTCAGGGCATAAAGATCGTGCACTGCACCCCCACACAATACAATCAATGTAGATCGCTGTCTATGCTTTCCCTCAAAACAATCTCCAGCCTGACCGTACAGTAATCTCCTATCTCTCCCTCCAGGCAAAAAGATCATGCACTGCACCCCCACACAATCAAATCAATGTAGATGGCTGTATGATTAAAGCAGATAGTACCTATCTATGCTTTCCCTAAAATCAATCTACAGCCTGACCCTACAGTAATCTCCTATCTCTCCCTCCGGGAAAAAAGATCGTGCACTGCACCCCCACACAATCAAATCAATGTGGATCGCTGCATGATTAAAGCAGATTGTTCCTATATATGCTTTCCATAAAAGCAATCTCCAGCCTGACCCTACAGTAATCTTCTATCTCTCCCTCCACACACAATCAAATCAATGTAGATCGCTGTATGATTAAAGCAGATTGTTCCTATCTATGCTTTCCCTAAAAGTAATCTCCAGCCTGACTCTACAGTAATCTCCTATCTCTCCCTCCGGGCAAAAAGATTGTGCACTGCACCCCCACACAATCAAATCAATATAGATCGCTGTATGATTAAAGCAGATTGTTCCTATGCTTTCCATAAAAGCAATATCCAGCCTGACCCTACAGTAATCTCCTATCTCTCCCTCAGCAGCAGCAGTCAGGAACCTCTCTCTAGTATAGTTATAGCAGAGTGACGCGTGGCGCTGTGTGACTCCAGCTTATATAGAGTCTGGGTCACATGCTGCACTGGCCAATCACAGCCATGCCATTAGTAGGCATGGCTGTGATGGCTTCTAGGGCACACTAGTTAAACGCTTGCTGATTGGCTGCCTTGCACCTGTTGAAAGCGCGCCATTAAAACTGCGCCAAAACATCAAATAACGTTACCGAACAACAGACAGTACTCGAACATACCGTGAAATGTTTTGGTTCGGGTTCGGGTACCGAATACCCAAAAGTCCGGTACGAACCCGAACAATACAGTCCGGGTTCGCTCAACCCTAATCCTATACTAATAAAAGTGTAACTCTCACGCTATCAAATATAAAATGAGCACCCAACAAGTAGTTTACACACCGTGGTGAAGGGAGTCACTTATATATTCATCAAGAATTTAAATATATTTTTATTATTGACTTTTATTATCCATTGACATACAGAAGACTTATGTGGTTTTATTGTTCATTGCACGGTGCACTTTTGTAGATTTTTTTGCACTTGGCACTTTACCATGATGAACTTTATATGAAATAGTGTATATGTATTTATTTTGCAGTGACATGCATGTTCTGTTGTACCACTTGGGTTATGCACTTTATTCACAGATGTGTATATATTACTTATTGATGTTAAGTTACTTTATTAATTGTTTAGTTTAAGGGCAGCGCAGCACTGTCACTATTATTTTATCCCAAAGCATCATGTTTCCACCTCCGTGCTTGACTGTAGGGATGGTGTTCTTAGGGCCGTAGTCAGCATTTTCCTTCCTCCAAACATTGCGAGTCGAGTTAATGCCAAAGAGCTCAATTTTAGTCTCATCTGACCACAGCACTTTCTCTCAATCCTTCTCTGAATCATTTAGATGTTCATTGGCACGACTGTACATGTGCCTTCTTGAGGAGGAGTACTCGCCCTCCTGAGATGTGTGCAAATCTGGTAATCAACTACAAGAAACGTCTTACCTCTGTGCTTGCCAAAGGGTTTCTCCACCAAGTACTAAGTCATATTTTTCTTGGGGATCAAATACTTATTTTACTCACTAAACTGCAACTCAGTTTATAACATTTGTATCATGTGTTTTGTTTGGATTTTTGGTTGATATTCTTCTCTATCATTTAAAAGACACCTGATAAAAATTATAGACCCTTAATTTCTGTCAGTGGGCAAACTTACAAAATCTGCAGGGGATCAAATAATTATTTTCCCCAGTGTATAGTAGCAGTATAAATACCACTACTAAAAGTGACATTCAGCTCTCACTGAATGAGAAACAAGTCTGATGTTTGGACAGCAACAAAAAGCTGATAAAGGTTCTAAGCCCTCTACATTGAATCCAAAACTGAAAGAAAAAAAAATGACTTGACCTTTAAATATTAGTGCACCAGCTAGAGGGAACGCAGTGGAAGGGATCTCAGTAATGGATTGGGTAATTCAGCAGCAGAAAAACATTTTAAACTTTAGCTTATCTCTATTAACCAAAACATTAACAATAATAATTAGTTTATTTGGGAAAAGAATGGTAGATTACCCTTTTCTTGTACTAAAAGAACATATTGTTGTAGCAGACCTACAAAACTAAACCAGATATTTAACCAAGCACTTACAAATATGAAGCTTACAAATATAAGGCTACAAATTGTAACCTCTGCTAACCCCCTCAGCATACTCCTTTTCCTCTCAAATGACAGAGTAGTAAAACCAGCAACACATACTTCTATTTGCGGTTATAGCTAAACATTGGATTGAGTGCTTGCAGCTATTAAGCTGTTCTTTAGAATATTTGCCATTTTGGTTAGCTTGCCCATGGGGACATGGTGCCTACCACATATTTTGCATGTGTTAATGCTTATCAGTAAACACAGGAAAAACCTAAAGTAAGATCATTTACAGTACATACTGTATGTAACAAATATATATATATATATATATATATATATATATATATATATATATATTTATTTTTTTAAAGAAGGTATGCCACTGTATATTACTTATGCTAGATAGCTCTATTTCCTGTGACTTAATCTTTGCTGTGAAAATTACATTTTAATTTTTTTATTTTTTTTATATAAAACAGCGGTAAAGCTAATCATTAGTATTAAGGATTTAAATAACCTGCTATCAATGATGACAACTGGTGCTGCTAAACTCAGTGTGGACGACTGTTTTGCATTTCACCTTAATCACATGAAATTAGGACAGGTGGTAACCCTGCAGGCAGTATAATTATGAAAAATATCTGCTCAGAATGCAAACTGTCTTTACAGAAATTGAGTATAATAAGGCACAATGACATATAACCCTTAAACACAAAAAATGAAAACACATAGTAGCATGTTCAGATGGAGGACATTCCAGCTGACAGTAAATAGCTCATCTAAATACTTCCAACTGCTTAATTACAAATTAAATCTTGTAGAAAAATGCTTTAGTTGTAATCATTACAATATTAATTTGATACATCTAATAAACTGGTAAATATAGTGAAGGATAAAAATTACCTAGCAAAGTACTAATTGGTAAAAACTAAAACAGGGTACACACTGTGAACAAACAAATGCTCCTGCGCTCAAAAGAGATGTGGCGGTGGTAAGTCTCTATGGCTCCAGGTATATGCACAGACCCTGTTGCCTTCCTAGGGTCAGGGGAAACCCAATGAAAACACTGTGAAAAGGACAAAAAGAGGGCACACCAAACTTGTGCATTACCCAAGTGGCATTTTATTAACTTGAAGTGGAAAGAAGTATACTCACAAACAAAAAAGTCTTAAAAGCATATCAGAAAAAAAAGGAGGAGCAAACACCTAGTGCATTACCCGTGGTCATCATAAAAAATGTTTTAATAAAAAGCCAAATGCATACTCACAGACAAGAAGAATGATAAAAAATCACATGTCAACAATCCACCACACATGGAATGGAACATGTCCTGTTAGATAGGACCGCTATTGCGTTTCGGGAGTCAAGCTCCCTTGATCAGAGCACTCTCTGATGAGTGCTCTGATCAAGGGAGCTTGACTCCCGAAACGTGTTAGAGGTCCTATCTAACAGGACATGTTCCATTCCATGTGTGGTGGATTCTTGACATGTGATTTTGTATAATTCTTCTTGTCTGTGAGTATGCATTTGGCTTTTTATTAAAATATTTTTTATGGTGACCACGGGTAATGCACTAGGTGTTTGAGCCTCCTTTTTCTTTCCTTCTATGTACCCATGTTGGAGTTCCCTGCCTGAGGAGAGCAGCACACCGGTCGTCCCCTTCGGAGTGAGCGCTTGGCGGAATTGTTTGTTTAAAAGCATATTAATCCACAATGGATACAAAGCAACCAGGTCACCAGGACAACTGTCTAGGTGACCTGATTGTTTTGTGTCCATTGTGGACTGATACGCTTTTAAGACTTTTGTGTTTGTGAGTATACTTCTTTCCACTTCATTTTAATAAAACTCCACTTGGGTAATGCACAAAGTTGGTGCACATTATTTTTGTTCTTTTCACAGGGTACACATTGTGTTCTAGGCTTTAAAATGGTCAGGAAACTCCTTTGTGTCCTTCTATATTTGTATTCTTATAATATTATTTTATTCTTTAATATGTTTTGATTTGAAACATGGAAACATAGAAGAGTGACAGCAGAAAAAACACCATGTGATCCATCAAGTCTGCCCCATTTTTTAAAACATGTTTATTAATATATTTTACCTTTTTTTGTCTGAGAATAGATCTATGTTTGTTCCAGGAATGTTTGAATTCACTTACGGTTGATCGACTCACTACTACCTCTGCTAGAAATCTATTGCAAGCATCACCTACTCTTTTGTTGAAATAATACTTTCTAAGGTTAGTTTTGAACTTTCCTCTTGCTAGTTTGAGGTCATGTCCCTGTGTTCTTGATCTTGGCTTCATATTGCAAATGCTGCCCTCCCAGACCTTATTCCTCCTTTTGATGAATTTAAATGTTTGACATGTCTCCCTTTTCCTTTTTTCCTCCAGATGGTACAAACTGTATTTGTTCCCTTAACTTAAACTCCTGATTCGAAGTATATTATTTCACATGCAATCATTTGTAAAAATAAATAAATAAATAAACATGATTTTGAAGGTAAAAAATGTGCATTTATTTTATTTTTCATATTGTTTTGTTTTACTATGGATACTGGGCAACAGGCTGCAGAAAATGTCAGTAAACTACGAGGGAGCAGTTGAATTACCTGGTAGTTTGTTAAAAACCATAAACTGGCTTCTGCAGTGGCATTCACGGATCAATGTGAATAAATGACACTGCTGTGTGGGCAGAGCCCCGAACAGACACTCTGCTTTGAAATTTGACAGTGGGTACGGGGAGAGGATCCTCCACCTGCTGTCACACTGCGGTATTTGAGGGTAAGCAGGGCTACTGCATTATAGAAGCTGTTTTTTTCCTGCACTACGGAGCCTAAAGAAACCCTTAGTTGCAGCTGCTCATCACCATGTGAACATTGAAAACAACCATTTGAAACACAGCTCAATAAAGGGGTAATATCAATCCTTATAAGTTTAAATGAATATGACTGTGAAAAAATAAAATGAAAAATAAATCCTCTTACCAAAAAATATATATACATGTACTCAATTGAATAATAGTAGTGCAATCATTTTAGTGCAACACTAGTGTTAGAATGACCACCAAATATATATATATAAATGTCCCAATTCAAACAAAGTCCAAATCAGCAGGTAGCCAGTGAAGAAAAAAGTGAGATGTGTTCTGCGCTGTCTTCCTAGTGCTACTTAGTGCCAGTCAATAAAAACCATGCAATAAGTGAAGGTGCACTCCCAATTTCAAATCCACTCACCGGCCTCTGTGGACTCCTTAGCAGTACTGCATGTGGGTCATTCAGGCTTAGGGTACAGTATGATTGGGCACTGGTTAGCCTGGTGGGCATTTTGTTCCTGATCCCCCCAGCGGTAGATGGACTTGGTGTAGATATCCCCAGTGGACATTAATTCATAAGTTGCAGAAAAGAAAAGATCTCCATAGAGTAATACCGTTAAAGAAGTTTTATTAAAAAAGCTAAGAACGCAAAAGTTAATTAAAAAATGACCTTAAGCAATTATAATTTAGACTATGTAGTGGGGTAATTTCAGTCCAGTAAAAGTGCATTTTTTAACAATGGTGATGGCTTACATGGCAACTACAACAATGGATTAGCAGAACCCTTGCTTATTCTCACCTGTGGTGTTTTTCTTCAAGACAAACCTTTGGACTTTGATGTCTTCACATATTTTATTTATTTTGCTAGGTTTTACCCTGATATGGTCTTTTGAATTCAGCAACTTTATTACCACTGTGTTAGTGCGGCAACATATGTGATCTAAATTGGTATTTAGTTTGTCTTTCTATTGGTTGCCAGCAGCTGTGTTATATCATCTTCATTCACATCAGCACATTTTCAATTTTTTTTTTTTTGTTGGGCAATTGTCCGTTTAGCAGCCAAAACTAATGAAGTGGACATTTTCTGCTCAGAATCAAAAAGTCCAAGAATTTTATGGTGGTGAAGTGCCACCCATGAAACTACTATAGGGAACAATGTTTGAAACAGAACAATCATAGTGGACAAAAAGGTGAACAGTTGTGGGAAGGACCACCAAATGTTTAATACATCACTACTTTGACTGCAACCCTTGAAACATCTGTCAATGTAGTTCTTTGTTTGCTTCACATAGTTGAACAAAAGAACTAGATTCTGCCTTTTAAACCTTTCAAAGCTAAAAATAGGTACAATCTATCAAGTTTCCTATCTATTTGGTGCATTTCCATCATTATGTCTATACATATTAATTCAATATTGTACATGATTGGGTTTTTTTGCACGATAAATTTACACAGCTACATGATACCACCAAACAGTAAGCAACATACTGGGAAGGCTGGTACATAAACCCATACAAGTCTAAAGTCCTTCTTCTTCTTGGTCATTGACAGCCAAGACCATATTGAGTATAGAATGGTATTTTGAGGTGAAAAGTTTATCTTGTTTTCAAAAGTTCAGGTGACATAAGGACCCATTTTAACATAACAGGGCATGCACTGTGATGACCCCCTAGTTAATGCTTAAAAGAACAAAACTGTGTTTTACCTAAAAATGCATCCTTTAAATCTAAAAGGCATATTTCTATTCAGGTTTTTTTTTATTTATTTATTTAGCTGTGTGTTTATATTTTGAAAATGTCTTTAAGACATTATTTTTCTAAAGTTATACATCCATTCTAAAATGTGCTTTTATAAAGGTAAGCGAATGATTATTACTTCAAGGAGAAGGTGAAAGCTTCAATAATGTTAAGACAGCTGAATAGCTTAATATTTAATGTGTCTTGCTATTTATTCAGATTTTCTGTTCATAATATATTCTTAAAAGTGAATTATTTGCAACAACCTGATCAGATTTATAGATTAGAGTTCTAATGGTATTAACTGGGATTTGGTTTAATGCTAATTAAATATTTATTCACATTGCAGTGTGTTAGCCTTTGCAACACAGATTTTCTCAATGTGATGAGATAGGATTATGTTTTGTTTTTGTATATCACTGTGACAAGAATAACTAACTGCATATGCTAATACATAAAAATAAGCCTTAAATAGCGCATAGTACAAAACACAAAGATTACATATTTATTCAAACTAACATTGAAATAATGGTTGTTCTTGCACATTTTAACTGGTGTGTATTTATTGAGCATTGTGGATTAAATTACCTGTCAGTACCTTTATGGTATATAATTCCCATGCTCTGTAAAAGGCAAAATGCAATACTTTCCAGTCTACTTAAGAGCTTGCTTGCTTTTCTAACATTCAAATCTATGCATAGGCATAACCAAACATTTTAATTGTAGGGCTGTAGCTTCTTCAGTATAATTTGGGTACTCATAGTTTTACTCTAAAGTTCAGTTATGGTATATTTATATATTGGGACATAGCTGGCAGATGCACCTGGAAGCTTGAAATCACTTAGGGTAGACACTGTTACTTCAGTCATCTCTACTTGCTTCCAGGTCCCATGCTGAGCTACTGGCCTCATGCCTTCTAAATACAGGAGACTGACATAGCACAGGCACCAATCAGAGAATGCCTTGAATTTTCTGAATGAATGCAATGTATTCCTTGACTCCATTCTGTCCAATCTGAGAACTCTTTGCATTCATTAAGAAAATGCAAAGCATTCTCTGAATGACACCTGTGCCAAGCAGCCAACCTCCTGTGTTCAAAATGCAGCAGGTCAGACACTCAGCATAGTACCTGGAAGCAAGGGAGCCTGTGGATATCACTGGAGTAGTGATGTTTAGTTCAGTGATTTCTAGCATTCAGGCACATTGGTCAGATATGGTGTCTACATCTATCTGTTATTTAGTGAGGAAGTAAAGCTTTCTCTGTAACTTGTACCTATAGGTAAGCCTATGATAAGGCTGTAAATATCTTCTAAACATGCACAGTTTAGGAAATATTTATTTTGCATGCAGCCAGTGACATCACTGGCGCATGCGCTCTCAAGGAAAGGCTGCCCGTGCCGTTCCTTCAGAGCCCTGTTTTCCCGTGAACAGCGGCTCCTGCACGCACCCTGAAGTAAGACGGCAGAAGATGTTGGCCATGTCACCGGTGAGCGGGCGGCACTGCGGGGGCTTCGTTCTAAGGTAAGTATTTCATAATGAGCTATTATGCAAGGCATACTAGCTCATTATGCCTTTGTCTTTCAGGGTTTTTTTTGTATTTTTATTTTTTTTTCTGAGGTTTACAACCTCTGTAATGCAGAAGGTACTAGCAGAAGTTTCCTGCGCTACTCAATTTCTCTACCATCATCTGTGTTCTAGCTCCAGGCCACATGCCCTACATCAATTGGTGGGGGCCCTGGGTCCCAATGCTGCAAACACCTGCATTTGGCGATTCAAGAGGTGACACTCTGAAACTGCTCTTCAGCTCAGTGCTACAGGTCTGATAAGTGAGCTGCCTAAGTAGGATTGCACTGTGCTGAGAAAAAAAAAAAGCCCACTCATACCTATTAGGGGTAATGGCTGCATGCTCTAAGACATTTTTGAGGTGAGAGTGTTGTGTGTGGGAGAGGGGGGATTTGTGAAGAGGTGGAAGAACTGTAGAGCAAAAGAGAGGCAGCTGTGTAGAGAGGCAGCTGTGGGAAGGTTAAGGGTTTGGTGCAGAGTTGAGAGTTGTGGTAGAGGGGCGGGTTGTGCAGAGATTTTAGCTGGGGGGTGAGAGCTGGGAAGGGGGGATTGGTATGGAGGAGAGGGCTGTGGGGCAGAGGCACAATTTGTTCAAAGTGACAGCTGTAAAGGAGGGGATTTAGGCAGAGGTAAGAGCTGCAGGGAGAGCTGGGGGTGCCAAGTGAAAGATGAAGGGTTGCAGAGGTTAGAGCTGTTGGTTTCAGTGAACTGTACATGGGGGTTTACAAGTGAAATGCAGAAGAGGGCAGAGATAAACTGTGGTTTGGGGTGTAAGCTGTGTACAAAGGGGTGTAGAGGTGAGATGTTGATGGGTGGCAAAGGTGAGTTGTTGACAGGGGTGCTAAGGGGAACTGTGGACAGGAGTGCAGGGTTGAGCTGTGGTCAAGGAGAGAAGAAGGAGCTGAGCATGGGGAGAGAAGAAGTGAGCCGTGGATGTGGGGGAAAGAAAATGTGATCTGTGGACAAGGTGAGAAGAGATGAGCTGTGGATGGGGGGAAGAAAAAGTGAGCTATGAACAAGGGGAAAAGAGGTGAGTTGTGGATGGGGGGTGCAAAGGAAAGCTGTGGTTAAGGGTTGTAGAGGTGAGCAAAGAGGTGTGCAGAGGTGAGAAATCAATGGTTACTTTGGCGGTGGGGGGAATTCTTGAGGGAAGGGGGATTTTTCTTGGTATTCTGAGAAATAAACCGTCAAACTCCACCACAAGGAACAAAACCAGAAAATGTTCCCCAAAACAAGTTGCATTTTTGTGGTTCTCGTATTTGCATTAAACACCTTGGTACTTAACCAAATACTGTATAAGCAATCCAAATGTATGGGCTGCATATTGATTTCAAGCAACTATGAAATATTACCATGATAAATATAAAGATATGTAGAAGCTACTGCCCTGTCCACAGCCCACCATCTACTTTCTTTTGTTATTTTTTTAATTTTACTTTAACAGTTCATTACAATTTATAATTGGAAATTTAAGTTCTATAAGTAAATATACATTTAACTTTACAGAGCAGAAGAGAGAGAGGAAAAAAATGACAAAAAACAGACAAATTGGGCAAATTTAGTTAGTCATTGTTAGTTCAGCTTTTTAAAATACCATTTTGCATAGAATAACAGAGTAGTAAAACTGTTAAATGTGCCTAATTAATGCATCCTAGGCTATCAAGCACATCTTTGAATCCATTGTATTATGAAAATGTAAATTCAGTGTAAGTGCCGGTTCACATTTATGCGATCACAGAGATCGCATGTAATTCGGAGCGCACTGCTCCTAAAATTACATGCGATGTCTGTGCGGTGCAAATTCAGCCATACAGTTTGTATGGCTGAATTCACACCGCAATCGCACTTAACAAGCACAGGACCTTTTTTTTGGTCCGCAGCAGAATCAGATCACATGGTGGTTCACACTAGTGCGATACGATTCTGTGCGAACTCTCAGATCGCACTGCGATATGCAATCTGATCTGGGGGCGTCATTAACTTTGAATTGACACCCCCAGCGTATCGCATATGGCAGTGTGAACTGCCTGTGCTGCGTATGCGATGCGGGGACACCCTGTATATTCGCAGCGTTCCCGCATCGCATAAATGTGAACCGGCACTAATAGATTATGGCACTTCTATCCAGATACTATTAATGAAATAGACAGAATGAGCAAGTCTGAGATGATAGCATACATTTTTTTTGCCTCTTAGAGGGGTGCACTGCATAAGAATTTAAACCATGTAAATAAGATTACTTACATTGACAAAGAAAAGCATTTGGATGGTAAAGATGCAAACAAATTCAATTGACAGTGAATGACCAACTAACTCTGACTCCACACTGTGTGGTATAATTGAAAGTGTCAAATATTTAGATAGTTTGAGAGGTTACATTTAAAATAAAGAGTATCAACTGCCACAAAGGAGCCTTCAAAAAACTATTTTTATAATAATTATATTCTGTATCTAAAATAGTTCGTATAATAGACAGCATGTGTTGATGGGTTTTGGCCTTGTGCTAATTGTAGCAGTTTGATATCGGTTTGAGATGCTTCTGAGATTATTCAGGATTCATTGAAAGTTGTATTTGATCTTCAGTTGACCTCCTTCTTACCTGCATTTGATTTGCTTTAGGCAGGCTTTGCATTCCAATTGACTTAAATAAGGAAGCAAAACCTGCTTAAAGTGATCAACCCAGGCCCTTTAACAGAACCTTTTGTAAACTAGTTTTTTTTTTTTTTTTATCTAAGTGAATGGGAATCAGGTAGATTTTCCTTTACATTGGCCTAAAACATTCCACCATTCTGAGGTTCACATTGGAATTGAGGAAATATAACTTTTGTGTGGACCAGGACATACTGGGTCCATAACGTCACTAGAGGGTGGGCTTGCGCCACTGATGTCATTGGGTGACTCCACCCCTTACCTAATTAAGAAATGTCAAACAGCAGAGCAGGCAGTCGGCGGGGAGCCTTCAATGTAGCCAGGTTTTTTTTTTTTTCTATTTTTTTATTGTTCAGTGGTGCATGATTGATGATGGATCTACACTGAAGGTTATTGATTATGATTTTTGATGTTTTAATAAAGGAATTGTCAAAAACTTGTGTACTGTCTTTTTTTTACTTTGTAGACTTTTTTTAGGATTGGGTAGGGGTACTATGTACTCCATACTCATTTACATAGGGGGGGGTAAGCTGGGATCCGGGGCCCCCCTTGTTAAAGCGGGTTTCCAGATTCTGATAAGCCCCTCACCTGCAGACCCCCACAACCCCAGCCCAGGGAGACAAGGTGCCCCCCCTGCCCCAAAGCATCTCCCCATGTTGAGGGCATGTGGTCTGATATGGTTCAGGAAAGGGGGGGTGCTCGCTTCCCCCCTCTTTCCTGGCCTGCTGGGCTTAATGCTCAGATAAGGGTCTGATATAGGGGGGGCATGCTTTTTTTATAAACAAAATTGGGTGTGGGGTTTCCCTTAGAATCCATACCAGACCTGAAGGGCCTGGTATGGATTAGGGGGGACCCCACGCTGTCTTTTTTCTGACTTTTCTATTGCCGGCATTCTTTGTTTACATTTTAGCTTTCAGATGAGTCATCGGTTGTTAAGGACGTGGCAGCCGGCTTCCCAGCCTGCTCCTTAACAACCAGCTATTCTGCACACAGAATTTGAATCATTCAATCATTTATGGACGGATCCAAATTTGAATTGTTCTGAAAATTTGGAACTCGTTGTAAAATTAATAAAATATACACCAAATCTCCAAATAACCAATATTGTGTTTAGGTTTAAATGTAAATTCAAACTAACTGCACATGTCTATTTCTGAGTCTACTAATACACTAAATACAATATGAGACCTAAAAGTACTACTCATTCCCAGCCTTCTTCCAAAACATTGGTTTAATAATTGTTAGGAATTGCTAGCTTAGTGTTTTTTTGTCTTCTGAATTGCAGTCATCTGCTGATGGGGGCCTATCAAGATCTCTGATATCCCAGAAACAGGTTGACCCAATAGTAGATTGACAGCTACTATTGATAGATAGTGTGCATGGCCTGTACTTACAGCTGTGCAATTTATGGGGGGGGGGGGGGGGGAGATAGAAAGCATGGGGTTTTTTTTGCAAAATGTGCAGAAAAGCGAACTGAACTATTATGAATTCTCAATAAGCCTGTGTGAAGCTGAATCTTGCATTGAAAAAATTCTAATCATATTCTTATCAATATTCCAAGGAATTCAAGGATTTCAATTTGCTTGCTGAGCAACTATTGGCTAAACTGGATGGTGCAGAAAATCATTCCAGACAGAAAAGTATGTGTATACTTGTTTTCACCTAAAGCTGAAAATCAATCAGCACTGGAAAGATTTGTAGAAGATCTTATAGAAAAAACTTTCCCTGCATGCTGTTTTTTCATCCAGTGTTGTGACTTAGAGTATTATTAGAATTCCAACAAAAAGCTCCACATGGTAATGCTACTAGGCCACTTAGTATATTCAAATGATATGCATTAGAGACTAGACTATGATTTTAACAGCAGACAAAGCATTCTGTGACTATATGTATGGATATTTTGGGGATCTTCATTGTCCTCTATTAATACCTTTTAAGGCAATTGAGGAGGACATTTTAATTGCCCTATGCAGTGGAAAACTCCCCCATTCAAGAGCTCAAGCTAGCTTCAGTTTTTCTTGGAGAAGCATCTATTGATGTTCTACGTCTCCTGTCCAGGACAATGTTGTCCTCTGTCACAGCCAAACGAGCCCTGTGGTTGCGCCCCTTGCTGGTAGATCCAGCCTCCAAGCAAGCATGGTGCAAAATTCCTTTTGAAGGTTCTTCCCTATTCGGGAACAAATTGGATAGCGCCATTACAAGAGCTACTGGTGGAAAATCAGGTTTTCTCCCTCAGGATAGGTGCCTCTTTGGTCCTAAGAAACAGCAACCAAGAAAACAATTTGCAGAGCGTTCAAGAGATGCCAGCTCATACAGACCTGGGCGAGATTACAGGAGAATTTGGAAAGGAAGTCAAGCATCTTCCCGTAGAACGGTCAGAAGTTCAGCGCCTTCTGGGCAAGAAACCTCAAAGTCTTTTTGAGATTGGGCCCGTTCAGACATGCCAGGTGGGGGCGCGCCTGCTCCACTTTCAGCGTGTCTGGGAGGCCTCAATCGCAGACTTCTGGACCATCAAGACAGTGTCCACAGGATACACATGGACTTTCTCAACAGATCCCGTTCCCAGGTTCATTTCCACCTGCTTGCCTTATCAAGACGAGAAAAGAGATGTTTTGCTCGACTATGTAAGCACTTTGGTGGCTCAGGGCGCAATAGTTCCGGTGCCCGTGCAAGAAAGGTTCCAGGGAGTGTATTCGCCCCTCTTTCTGGTACAGAAAAAGAATGGATCATGAAAACCTGTGATAGACCTCACCTATCTCAACAAATTTGTAAAGAACGAAAAGTTCAAGATGGAAACTTTATCTACCATCCAGAAAGCAGTACTTCCAGGAGATTGGCTAGCGTCAATAGATCTCAAAGACGCATATTTCCCTGTGCCTGTGGCAGTGAACTTCCACAAATACCTCCGCTTCGCGATAGAGCATCGGCACTTCCAATTCACCTGCCTCCCTTTCGGTCTGTCCACATCCCCAAGGGTGTTTTCCAAGGTCCTTCTGGCTGTGGTAGCCCTAATCAGGAGAAAAGGTGTACGTCTACATCACTACCTAGATGATCTCCTCCTGTTGTCCCAAGACAAAGATCAACTTCTGTCCCACAGGGATCAGGTCACTGCGACTCTCATGGAGTTTGGCTGGTTGTTGAATCTACAAAAGAGCCATCTAGAACCTACTCAACATCTGCTCTATCTAGGGGCTCAATTCAACACCGTTCAAGGTACAATTTCTTTACCTCTAGAGAAAATTCTGGTGCTACGGGAGAGGATCCTACCAGCCCTCTCCTTCTCTTTTCTGAGGGCATCCCAGTTTCTCAAGATCATCGGCACTATGGTCTAAATGGCCCCAATGGTCAAGTGGGCATTATGGCGCACACGGCCTTTTCAAAGAGGCTTCCTTCTTCAATGGAATCCGTAAGAACACGAGCAGTGTATCTTTATCTCCCACAACATGAGAAACAGTTTGTTATGGTGGCTACAACACAAGAACCTGCTCAACTGTCATTCCTTAGTTCCCATCTCCTGGACCATTATCACAACGGACGCCAGCAACTCTGGTTGGGGAGCCCATTGTATGGCAGAAGTGGCTCTGGGGAAATGGCCTCCACAAACCCATTCCCCGGACTCCAATTTCCTGGAGCTTTGTGCGGCCTTCTTAGCTCTTCAAGCTTTCCATCATCTGGTAGAAGGCAAATCCGTGCTTCTCCGAATGGACAACACCACGGCAGTGGCTTACGTGAAGAGACAGGGCTGTACCAGAAGTCTCTCCCTACTTCAAGAAGTAGACCCAATCATGACATGGGCCCAGGCCCATCTGTCCAGCATCTCGGTGGTCTACATTCCCGGGCCACAGAATGTCCAGGCAGACTTTCTCTCCAGAGTCCAGTTGAATCACAACGAGTGGTCTCTCCACATCGACTCTTTCAAATGGATTCTGTCTCTAGGGGTCTCACCCGAAGTAGACCTGTTTGCATCTCCTTGCAACCACAAATCGGAGAGGTACTTCACACGCAGCAGGTTTCACCAAGCCTGTGGAATAGACGCTCTGACCGACAGATGAGAATTCAGCAAGGCATATGCCTTTCCCCCCGGTTTCCATTATCCTCAAGTTTCTGCAAAGACTCCAAGCAGAAGATGTGGAGATGGTCATGGTGGCCCCACACTGGCCGAACAGGCCATGGTTCCCACTTCTCCGTCAGTTATCGGAGCCCGATTCCCCTTCCTCTCAGACCAGACCTCCTCTCGCAGGGAACGACATTACACCCCTGCCCTGCTCTGCTCTGGCTGACGGTCTGGTTCTTGAGAGGGAGAGGTTGGAATCCCTCGGGTGCCCTCCTGGGGCAATCCCTACCTTGATGAATTCTAGAAGACCAAGCACGAACAAGGTTTACGGCAGAGTCTGGGCCAGATTCTTAGAATTCACATATCCGGAGGGAAATTCTCGAAGTTTGGAGTACAAGAAGTACTGAAGTTCCTCCAAGCAGGTCTGGAAAAGTCTCTCTCAGTTGGCACTCTCAGGGCTCAGGTATCAGCCTTGTCTGTGTTTTTCATTTTTTCTTGGGCCAAGCATGCACTTGTCCAACAATTCTTCAAGGGAGCAGTCAGACTCAGACCTCAGAGGAAACCAAGATTTTCGAAAATGGGACTTTCCTCTTGTTCTCAACGTCTTCTCAAGAACCAGTCCGACAGACTCCATCTCTATCAGGGATCTTACCATTAAGACAGCCTTTTTGGTGGCAATCACATCAGCCAAGAGGGTCTCTGAGGTCAGTTCCCTTGGTCACAAAGAACCATTCCTCACGTTCTTTCCGGATCATGTGCTCCTCATTCCGATGCTCAATTCCAATCCAAAAGTGACATTGATTTTTCATGAGAACCAAGAGATTGTTCTTCCTACCTTTTGGTCCTCTGATGATACTGAACCTCATTCCCTGGATGAAGGGAAAACTCTAAGGGACTACCTTCAGGCAACAGCTCCCTTCAGGCAATCAGACAACCTCTTCGTCCTCTTCTCAGGCAGGAACAGAGGGAAGCGGGCCTCGTCAAGGTCTATCGCAGCCTGGATTGTGTCTGCTATTTAACAGGCTTACAGTGTAGAGGGTTTGACTCCTCCAGAGGTGGTGACAGCCCACTCAACGAGAAGTATCTCGACGTCCTGGGCGGCTTCACGTCATGTGGCTCCAGAAGTAGTCTGCAGAGCAGCTTCCTGGTCTTCTGTTAATACGTTTATGACACATTATTGTGTGGAGCCAGCCTCCTTATCTTCAGTTAATTTTGGCTTGACTGTTTTGTCTGCTAATAATTTAAATAAAAATTTCCTTGTTGAAGTATTCCCGCCTATGTGGCTTGGGCTAGTTATTTCCCACACGTAGGCTGCCATGGAGACTGTCAGGAAAACGGAAAATTCCTATCAGATACTTACTGTAATTTTCCTTTCCTGATGGTCTCCATGGCAGCCGGAGTTCCCACCCTCTGGTCTTGGATTCGGCTAAGCTATAGAAAACTGGCTGTACCTGCAAGCTGAAATTTATAGAGGGGGGTCCTATACCATTGGAGAGGAGGCGGGGTTAACCCACACGTAGGCTGCCATGGAGACCAACAGGAAAGGAAAATTACGGTAAGTATCTGATAGGAATTTTCCGTTTTAATAGCACTATGCAACTGTTCTGTACAGATAGGCCATGCAGCTTGTTTTCCTGTCTTTGCAAGGAAACTACTTTTCCTGTGGAATAGAAGTTAGAAAAATACCCACATGTAAATGGCCAGGTTAGAAACGATATGGGTATTCTCCTTCAACAGTTAGATACTTTAAACAGAACATATGGCTCAGAGTAGACACTGATACTTCAGTGATGGTATGTGTCTGTAAGAAAATGAATTACTTACAATGAGAGAATAAGACTACATATAAATAATGCTAAGGCCTAAGTAAAAAAATAAAAAAATACATAAATAATGTATAGTTGATTTTTTTTTTCTTTATAATCTTCAGAACGAAAGTGTAATTTTACCATACTGTACATTTTTCATTTTTGTAATGTTGAATATTTCAAATTTACAAAGCCAGTCAGCAGGTTGAGATCTAGTCTATACAAGGATTCAAATAGAGAAGAGCGCACGGCCGCCCTAGCATAATACTGCTTTATTGAAAACATACAGGAAGCCTGATAAAATGTGCACTCACATTTAGAAGGACAATTGTGGGCATATACAGTATATAGTATATATGTGTACTCCCCTCTCCTGGATCGCCGCTACAAGAAGTTTGGAGCCGACAAACCTCCACCTCCAGACCAGATGGCAAATTCCGGGTCCTTCTGTACATCGCTCTGGTGTGCTCACTAGGGTGCACCTGCGCCTGGACCAGCCGGCACTGCGGGTGAGCGTGGGGGACTCCCGTAAGACAAAGGTTAGGGGGAGAGAGATGGAGAGGCCGATACGCAACTGCGTAGGTTGCTATGCCACTGTCCCACTCTCTTTGCTGACCAATATAATTATGACTGACTCTTAACCCTGACCACCGTGGTCAGCCTGCGTGCCTCCATCATCCATAGCTCTCCTCTCTGCTCCCCCCTCCCTGCCTGTCAGCTCCATGTGTCTGTGTCTTTGTCCCCGCCCCCTGCTGCTGATAATAAACCAGTCAAATGTCACTTTCAGCCCCTCTCTGTTAAGCTCCTATCCTGCATTGTATAACTGCTTGTAAGAAACAATGCCTCTAAATACCTTTTTGAGAAGTGTCTTTAGGTCTGTCACGTGACTCCCGGCCATTCTGATAACACAATCCAGGGGTACAGCAGGAGGATCCGAGAGGCCAGCTCGGCGGTCATGTAGCTCCTGGCTGACATCAGAAGGGGGGCCAAGCTCTTTCTGCTCTAGCCCGGGAGTCATGTGACAGACCTAAAGCAACTTCTCTAAAAGGTATTTAGAGGCATTGTTTCTTACAAACAGTTATACAATGCAAGATAGGAGGTTAAAAGAGAGGGGCTGGCAGCAAGGCAATGGTTTAGGGTTACAAACCCTTTAATTAAACTGTTTTAACTAATCAAGTTAACAACAAAGGCTTTTGTTTTATACATTTGAAAATACAGATAAAGCCACACGTCTGTACCAGGGCACCTCTGACAAGTGTGGTTCCCTAACTCAAAACAGTCTCAGTTTTATACAGCAATGTACAAACTTAGAGCAGGTTAACCTGGAGGCTCTTCACTCTTAAAGTTATAGCAACACACCAGTAGGCCAGATATTGCCCAGGGAAGAAGAAGGCTTGAAGGTTGTGTCTGCACCAGATCCAAAAGAGCAGGCCTGCTTAGTTTGTGAAATTGCTGTATAGGTCCTCTAGTTGGGAACTAAGATAGTTTTGTGTTGGGGGACATATACTGTAATTCAGTGTTTCCTGGACAGCTTGAACTGTGCTGGGGACCTTTTGTAATGTTTCAAATATTGCTCTGCCCATGTGGGTCTTTCCTTTTTTTTTGCTAGTTTCTGGTCAGACTGAATGTCACTGTTGCTTCATTGTTGGTAATATGAATGGCTGTCAAGGGGAGCCCAGTATTGCAGAAAAAGGTAACCTTTTCAGCTTTATCATAATTCTTTTCTTTATCGTGCTAGCCTGAGTTTTAAAATAACTTTACTTATTTTTTCTTCATCTGTAGACTTCAATATTATGCAATTTAAGGGAAGCTTTCACACATGACATTCAGTCGTGTGTAAACTACCCCTGCCAACAACGCATACACACACACATTTGGATATTTAATATGAATTCAGGATAATTTAAAAGAGTAAACCAAACTATTTGAAAAAATATTTTTGCATTTTAACAACCAATGTTAAACAACTTAAAAAAACAAAAAATCTGCAATTCTGTTATGATTACATTGAAAAGTCAGAGGCAAAAAAAGAAATAAAGCATGTTAAGCATACACTCTTAACATTTAGCTTATTTTCTCGTTGCTGCTTGATATTAGGAGAAGGACTTCAGGACATTGGATACAAATCATTAATGTTATGATATATATTGCAGCATTTTGCTCATTACCTGGAAATGATTCATAAAAGTGCAAGTTGCTATATGAACTCATTTTCTAATGGAATGATGTGTGTAGTCAGTGGAACCAAACCCATTAGCAAAGTCAGTCAGCACACACAAATTTATACTCCACTTAGCACTACAAATTCTTAGCCGGGGGTATGGTAAACTAAAGGATTTGCTAATGGAGGGAAAATAGCAGTGAAACTATTGCATTTGGAAATTGATAGAAAAGCATAATGTCAAGAAATCCGAGCACATGTATATGTATGAGCTTTCACGATGTTTGCAGATATAATACAAGAAGCAGACACTAAAATTAAAAAGTACAAATATTTCTTGAATATATTTACCTAAAAGTTGTATTTTCTGCTTTCTTATTGTTCAAATCAGTATATGTATGTTTTACTACCAGTAAATGTATATTGTTTATGAACCTCCCTTTCTTAAAACCAGCTTTTGTGCATGTTTAAACCAGCATATGTATATACAGTATTTAAATCAGCGTGGTTGGACAGGTACAATAACATATTCGTTACATGTCTTGCATTAATCTTGAAATTTTGAGGCAGGGTATATGTGGCAGGAAATAGGGCTACTGGCATTAATCTTGAAATCTTCTTTCTAGTACACCGCAGTAACTAGTTTTATAGATTACTGAAATATAATGGTAGCTTCTAAAGGTGAGCTTTGGAGTCATTAGGAGGTTTGAGCCTACTTTTTCCATTATGGTAACTGAGATCCTTTTCTCTGACTGGTGGAAAGCTTTCCCCAATAAGAAAATTGTCATCATTGATTGAGGTGGAGAGAGAAAAACAGGCCAGCTATTTGAAATTTTGGTGATGCGCACCATTCAGGGGAAATTGTGGACTGAGGGTTGACAGCCTCCAGAAACTTGAGAGAGTCATGTGCTGAAAAACTTTTAAACAGCAAGGAATATTTTAGCCACCAATAAGTAACTTCACTGCAATTGCAGTGAATGTCTCATCTGTAGATCAAGATTTTGATTTGTTCGAAGTCTGAAGTATTCAGAAAACATTTCTGAGCATCCAGACAAGTGAGTGTCCCCAGCTTTATTAATAAAAAAACCTAGGGAGGATGGTATGATCTGCACATGCATGGGTCAAAATGCAAATTTTGACTAATCCAGCTTATCACCCTCCAAACAGCTATGTGATCACCTGACCTGCAATAGAAAATATACCTAAAGAAGCAAGCAATGCAAAATATCTGCATTGAGGGATAGAAGCTTACCTCTCAGGCCCCAGACATCAGAATACTGCAGGTCCCAAGTTGACAAACTCAGAGAATCAGCACCATAATATACCAATAATGAGTCCCTTATAAATTCTTGCCCACATTTACTAGGCAGCAAAGCTGGTACCATGAGGACAGGATGGAGATATGCTGGGGAATATCCCCTTGCACATTAAGAACTATGTGACTTTCCAACCAAATCAGATATTGAGGCTTTTCTCTACAAGGTTCAAGACATGTACAGACAGGGTTTCAATAAACTGAAAGCTGAAAACTCTTTGAAAGCTGAAACCCTGGGGCAAGGGTTTGTGATCTTGGTCAAAAGCTGGTGGATACTGCCCAAACTTTGAGTCCATTGACAGTGGAGACCAAACAACAAGACCATAAAACATATTTCAACTAGACAATTATGAAAATATGTGTTATTGGAAAAAAAAGAAGGCTTCAGGGACTACCAGAGGCTCCTGGGGCCCACGAAATGATGATGACTTTATTACATATCTTCAGCCATATTTTGTAATGACTGCTTGCTTAAACCCTTATAGAATATATGGGCTCATAAGGTTCTAATGTCAAGAATTGAGAACATGGATAATCTTAGGTTTATTACTGCAATATACTTATAAAGAGGCCCTCATGCAACATATGATGGGCCACCTTTTGAATTTGGCAGTACCAAACAGTATTTCTTCCCATACTTGTCAAATCACGAGATTTTTTTTTTTTTTTTTTTGCAGAGATTCCTCTGCTTTTTACTGGATTTGTTCAGGAAGGAAGGGATTGTGTACAGATCAGGGTTACTACTTTGTCAGACAGCAACCAAGGATGGCACCATAGCTAGCATGCAAGATAAGGGGGATCTTACATGCTTCTTGAAAGCCTTGAAACTTCTGATTCAACTAACTGCAAAAGGAATTAAAAATGGTTTGTAACAGACGGCTTCACCAAACTGCAGGACAACCAACCATGGAGTCGCAAAGCTTGCATGGCTCTTTCATTCCATGAACTTGCATCAATCAATTTTTACCTGAGAGGTAATCTAGTAAAATACTATCTAAAGATTTGCCACAATATGACTGTCACTAATCTTTGCTTGTGAGGAGCCAAAGTTTATCATTTTTTGGGCATGGGGCAACATGCATTTTAAGCTCTATTACCAGTGGTTCACCAGAGACCTTTGATATACACTACCCACAGGAGTTACTCATAATCATTGTTGCCTTGTGCGGGACAGTGTGTGTGAGTGATTCAACAAGATCCAACTGCGGGAACTTTACCTCAAGGGTGAGAAAGATGTTTCCTACAGTATATTTAAACATTTGGGACTTCAGTGGTTAATATGAAAGTGGCAATTTTTTTAACCTTACCACTAAAAGGTGTGTGCACATATTGGCATGCTTTTCATTAGATTGGGTTGCTCATTTCTTTCTTTTATATTTTACTAGCAATGGACAGTGGCTTGGCCTGAAGATTTACCAATCCATCCCATTAGTCTGGCCCACTGCCAAGAGGTACAGTCTCCGGAAGGGAGACATGAACACGGATGTCGCTGTACACTCATAATTCTAAAGTGTGGGACACACCTGTGTGCATTGTTAATGCACTTTTGCTTTTGGTTCTGTTGTTATGTTCTTTTGTTAATCACTTGCCATCTGTGTACTGCGGGCAATGAGCTTCAAGGAGGATGCGTGCAGAAAGGTATTTCAAATGCCAAAGTGGGTTAAAGGGCTTCCTGTCCATGTTTATTCATCAGCATTACAGAAAACATGACCAAAAAAAAGTAAGTATATTCAAATAAACAACAAAAGTTATTTAGCCTCCTGGTTAGTAATGCAACAACACTGAGTCTCCTCAGATCTGTAGACATGTTCATACACAGAATGCATGCATCCTTTCTCTAAAACACACTCACCTTGTCCATCCAAGGGAAGGACAAATTTTACCCCAAGTGGGGAAAAGGTATGGCCAGTGCTTCACCCCCTGTATTCTGCCAGAGATCTATCACTACCACCAGTAAGGTATTCTCCATCCACAACTCTTCCCTGGACCAACAGGGCATAATTGTTACAGTATCTCAGTTGAGACATCACCTGCTCTTACCTCTACTATGGTGGAGTTAAAAGTTCTGACCTACAATGTCAGGTTTCTTAGCCCCCCCCCCCCCTCTAAGAACAATAGGGTTTGGAGTGAACATAAGCACAGTAACCACATATTCTAAAGTTTCAAAATTAATTTAACTTCTAACTATGCCTAAATTACCCTCATATAAGTTTAACAAAAGGAGTCTGAGCACATCTGCTAATAAGATGGTGAAAGGGGTAGCTATCACTATTTAAAAACAATGTTAATTTCTACTCCTGAGAACAGGTCTGTTTTTGTGCAGGATACCCTACATAAGCCATCTGTTACTCTAGACACATTGTATTCCCCAAATTCTCAACAGATTATGTTTTTAGTCTAAATGATGCTTTCAAAATCAATATGAACATCATCAGTGACAGGGCATCCTCTGTAGTCTATACTGTTCATATTGATTTTAGAAATGGGTAAAACATGTACTGATACCCTAATACACCAAAGTTCCAAACTGGCCCACACCTCAAGGTGTACCTGGACCAGTGTACCTACATAGTAACCTAGTCAGTCATCTTTTTTTTTTTTTTTTTTTTAAATAGTTTTTATTAAAGTTTCAACATATAACAAGTAACATGTATTAAAAAGTACAACAAGATGATTGCGTGAAGTAAGGATAATTACAACTTAAACGACATAAAATGACCAAGAGAAGATGAAACATATGGTTACACATATGAGAGCTTGCCTCCGTATGCGTCCACAGCTGGGTGTAAAACGACCGGCGATCCCTCAACTACGGTCCCGGAGGGTGCGTCAGGCCGGGCGAGGCTATAGGACGCCCGAATGCTCTAGGTCAAAGCCGGTGAAGCAAATAAAAGTGATCAAACTGTTAAAATTAAGTATAAACGAGGAAACACGGAAATTTACAAACATTTCCAAAGGCAAAATCAGCAGCATTTAATATAGTAAAGGTAAGTAACTCTCAATAAAGTCATCTAACATAGTCCATTAGCCAGGGCGCTGTGCCATGGTCACCAATTTGCGGTGTACAGGAGGACATGACCTTCCTTAAATGCCAATATCTTTTCGTATTCATCTATCACTTTTATATGGGATATAACTTCTGTTATGGAAAGGGGGTCATTAGTCTTCCATGTGCGCATAATTAGAGCTCTAGCAGCAAATAGGATATGCATGGCGATGGATCTGGAATGTTTCGGGTTAGAGGTGGCCTCAATTCCTAGTATAGCTAATTCCACTGTGGGAGTGAGATTAGTGCCAGAGATCGTGTCAATCAGGTTGAATACGTCCCCCAGAAGCCCTGCAGGCGAGAACAGGTCCACATCATATGAATCAGCGTGCCTACCTGACCGCAATCCCGCCAACACTGATTAGATTGGCCTGTGGAAAATTTAGCTGTGATATAAGGGGTATAGTGCCACCTGGTAAGAAATTTATGAGACAGTTCCCAATAGTTGGAGCACCGAGAGTATTTATAAGTGGTGGATATTGCTGTTGACCATTGACGATCTGTAAATGATAGTCAGTCATCTTGAAAAAAGAAACTAGTCCATCTAGTTCAACTAATAAAAACACACAGTATCTGACAAACTAAGATTTATTCATTGTTCCATCAGGTAGCTGGAGAAGTTGTGGCCATATCTGCATTTCTGTATATGTGGTGGGAACGCTCAATCACAAAAAAAAAAAACTTTCTGAGAGGAAATAAGGGGTCTAATTAGAAAAGTCACTCAACAACATGTTCCTGATGACCCATTGTTTTTTTTTTCCTTGCAATTCTGTGCAATCTATTGGTTCATATAAGAGGTCTTTTTTGCCACATCTGTTAAATGTAAGGAAAATATTAAATAGGTATTAATTAGCTACATAGGGTTTACACTATAAGTGAATAGTTGACCAAAGTGAACAATAATATGGAGGAGGAGGAATGGACACACAAACTGAAGGATAAAAATGAAAATGTTTAAAAAGTGTGGGAAGTATGGACACATTTATTGATTTAGACTCATACAAACAAATAATGTCACAAACATAGGGACCCCGTGGTTTCATTTTTATATGGCACAAAGAGAGAATGATAACAGATTTCAGTCAAATGGAGTTTATATATTCTTGTTTCTTTTCTCTTCCTCCTAACCTTCTCCTTCTATTCATATCCCCTTCCTGCCCCTCCCTTCTTCTTTCCCATTCTGTTAAAGCACTTGGTTATAGTATGTATACAGACATTAGATATATATGTGCTACAAATATGGTGGAATTATTCTTGCATGTTATACTACATATTCACACAAACTGTAATGTCTGTGAAAATCTCTGTAGCACTTTTCTTTTTTAATGATTGTCTTTTTTTTTACAATTAAATTTTTATTTTATTGTTAAACATATAAGCAACACAAATATTCCAATACAATACATTACTCTGCACAAAACATAATATTATCCATACATACAAACACACAAACAAAAAAAAAAAAAAAAAAAAATTCTTAGGGAGAGGAAGGGAAGGGGAATATCAATAAACCAGTTTAGGAGCAGGAAGAAGAAAAAAAAAAAAATTAATTAAAAAATTAATTTATCATCTAATTAGTTAATAAGTACCTACTTATGTCATTATGGAACAGGTGACATTGGCACACCTACTGCGTCAATCCAGGCTGACCAGACTTTATCAAATTTTTTTGGGCAATTCCTACTACCGTATGTGAAACGGTAGAATGGAAGTGTCTTAGTAACGGCAGCTATCCAGGATAATCGGGTGGGAGGTTCGGGTAACTTCCATCGCAAAAGGATTTCTCTCCTGGCATAAAACAGGGTATATGTAATGCACATTTTAGCATATTTGTCCCCAGCCAGTTCTGTAAGGTTACTCAATAAAGTTTCCTTTGGGTCCAAAGGAATCATAATGTCAAAGATTTCACCAATAGTGTCCGTCACTTCTTTCCAAAAGGTTGCCAGGTCAGGGCACGACCAAACAACATGTAAGAATGTACCTATTCCATGCCCACATCTAATGCACAAGGGATCTTTCATGGGATATATCCTAGCAAGACGTTGCGGCGTATAATATGCTCTATGTAAGAATTTGAGTTGTATAAATCTGTCCCTAGCCGCTATCATTGAGGGGATATAATTATTAACCGAGTCCTCCCACTCTTCAATAGTCAGATCTGGAATGTCCTCCTTCCATTTATTATAGGTTTTCTCAGGGGATTGACTATGATCTGTTGAGAGTATGGAGTATATAGCAGAGAGAGTTTTCCCTATTACCTTAAAAGTTAACATTTTCTCCAAGGGGTCTGATTCCAGGACAACAGGGCCTTGGAACTGAGCCCGCATAGCATGACTAAGCTGGCGGTAACGAAACCCCATGGTGGGAGGTAATGAATGGGTAGACTGAAGAACATTAAAGCCTTGAAGTCTTCCATCTTTAATAACATGTTTCATAGTCACAATCCCTCTAGCAGCCCATACCTGTGGATCAGGGAGATGATATAGATGTTTTAAATTAGGATTACCCCACAACGGAGTGTGGGGGGATATATGCAATGGTGTGTTATATATCACCCGCGCCCGAGTCCATATCCGCAGGACAGTCTTCATCAGACTGGTTATTTGAGGATGTGCCTGTTCACCACGGAAAACAAGATTACTAAGGGCCGCATATGAACCCAGTATTGCTGCTTCTAGTGTAACTGCGGAGTTAGTTTTGGGCTGGGAGAACCACCACCGGACCGTCACCAGAACAGCCGCCCAAAAATACAATTTAAAGTTAGGAAGCGCTAAACCTCCTCTTGCAAGAGGAAGATATAGCGTGCGCCTTGCGACTCGTGGAGTTCGCCCAGCCCATACAAAAGTTGTTACAATACTATCTAATCTCGAAAAAAAGGTTCTAGTCATATCAATGGGGGAATTACGAAAAAAATACAGAAATTTCGGAAGATAGTTCATTTTTATTAAATTAATTCTGCCAACGGGGGACAAGGGAAGCATGCGCCAAGACGCACACTTTTTATTTAATTGTACAACTAAAGGGTCAATGTTATTTTGTTGGTACACCTCCAATGTTGGACCCACTTTGATGCCTAAGTACACCATATCCTGTACCCATTTCAACGGTGTCTGAGTATCAATTAAAGGTATCGATGGGTGGGGGCGCATGCGCGGAACTCGCCGATGTCAGACGTGTCTGACTGAGCTCCGCTCCGTGAGGTGACAGCCCGCCGCTCTCCCCGGTGACCAGCCGCACAATCCGCAGCCCGATCTCACCCCGCAGGCTCCCGCAACCCCCCCTCCGCCCTGCCATGGTCTCGGGCGGCGCAAAATCGAAATTAAAGAGCCGCAATATCCGTGATGTCCTGGTCAGGGCATCATCCAAGATGGCGCCGCCGTCAGTATCCCGCGCCGGAGCCAGCACATCCAGGTCCCCCAGGATTGCTTTGCCTCACCCAGATGAAGGTGAGTCAGACACTGACTTCTCACCCACTTCGGGGGCAGCTGCAACATATGGCCCCTCAGAGTCTGCTATGATGCGGCATTTTGAACACATCCTGCATAAGGCCCTCAAGCACACCTCAGACCAGATAACTGACAGACTTACTAAAGAAATCAGGGAGCTGGGCCAGCGCACCGCTGACCTGGAACTCAGGGCAGACGAACTTGAGGTCAGTTTCTCACACCACTCCGATGAGCTAGAAGCCCTTAGGGAGGAAAACCAACTTCTACAAGCACAATTGGAGGACCAGGAGAACAGGGCTCGACGCTCCAATATCAGGATTCGGGGGATCCCTGAAACTGTGTTGGACTTACAATCCACAGTGACTGCCCTCTTCCAGGAACTCTCCCCCTCCATCCCTATTGAACGCCTGGAGATGGACCGCATACATAGGGCTTTGGCCCCCCGCAAACCTGAGGGACCTCCCAGGGATATCATAGCCAAGCTCCATTTTTACAAAACTAAGGAACAACTCCTTCAGGCTGCAAGGCAGAAAGACACCCTCCACTTCCAGGGCTACATGTACCAGCTTTTTGCTGATCTCTGCAAGGCTACAATCACCAAGCGTAGGGCGTTCAAACCCCTTTTGCAAATTCTCCAACAACACCATATCATTTACTCCTGGGGCTTCCCATTTTCACTGCGCTTCACCTACCAGGGCCGCAAACACATCTGCAAGACCACTGATGACCTTCAACAGCTCCTCCAAGACCTGCACCTGACCTCCGACCTAGTGCCTCCCACCGCTCAACAACAGCGCAGACGCTCCGCTTCCCGCTCCCCTCTGAAACCTACCGCCACCACATCCACTACCCCTAAGCGGAGCCGGCACATCTCCCCCCTGCCTGCATTTATGGACTCGATGGACTGAGAGCCCCACCTGCATGTGTCCCTGCCTTTTTTACTTCACCTACTTTGAGTGACTCTCGCTACTCGGTTTTACACCTACTGACTTTGATTTTCTTTTTTCCTCTCCCTCTTCCCCCCCCCCCCTTTTTTTTTTTTTTTTTTCTCTCTCTTCTTTTTGTTTATCTGCTGAACTGACTTTGCTTCCCAGGCCAGCCTCGCAGACTTCTTCCGGCAGATCCTGGATCCCTCGTCAGACGGCACCACTTCACGGGACACCGCTTCATCACTAGGCTCACCCGGCCTGACAGCAACTACACAGTCTGGACGGTATTCACGGTAACCATGTTCCCGCCGGGAACTTCCTATCCTCCTTTACTACAGGATTCCCTCCTGACGGGGACAATGATGGACCCTTTCTCCCCCCCCCCCCCACACTTTTATTTTGTTTTTTGCGTTTCTTGCTCGTAAATGCTTGTATGTTCCTGATATTCTGTTCACTCCTACTGTTCGTGCTGCACCCTCACACGGATGCCCCTCCTTTTATTCACCGAAGACTCCCCTGGTCACCACCATGGACTTTATCACCTTCTCATGCCCGCGGGCGGATCTGTCACCCGTCGGCTGCCACTGCTGCCCCAACCCGCCACCGGAACCCTCCTCTAGGAGACTTCCCGTGGTGGCCCATCTCCCTCAGCGTAGGCGGTCACCCTCTACGTTGACGGACAATGTTTTTGATTTTTTATTTTGTGTTTTTTGTTTTCTTGCTTGTGCTGATATGTCTGCTGATTCCAGTGTCTCTTCTTTCCTCCCTTTCTCTCCCTAGTCTGTGCCTTCTTTCGCCCCCTCCTCCCCTCCCCCCCCTCTCCCCTCCCACTCGCCGGGGGGATCCGGTTAATGTCACACTGATCCCTGATCTAGTCTCCCGCCTCACACACAAGCGATGGCCTCCTTGAATGTATTGACCCTCAATGTGCAGGGTCTCAACTCTCCACAAAAAAGACGCAAGGCCTTTCGCTCATTGGCCTCTCTAGATGTGCATGTAGCTTGCCTCCAGGAGACACACTTTTCAACCTTGCATACTCCCAAATACCTAACTTCCTCTTATCCTCAATTTTTTACAGCGTCTGCCTCGGTTAAGAAAAGAGGGGTTTTGATAGCTTTCCACAAAACGGCACCGTTCACACTCCATTCATCCATTGCAGACCCTGAAGGCAGGTACCTTATACTCATTGGCACCTTACTGGATACGGAGGTAACCCTAGCTTCCTATTATGCACCTAATGTAAACCCCCATGCCTTTCTCTCCCATTTTCTTCAAATCACTGCAGAGCACAAAAAAGGCACACTTATTCTCTGTGGAGATTCCAATCAGGTCCTCTACCCTTTCCTGGACAAATCCCCGGCTACACCCTCACGGTCAGCAGGTAGACTCACCTTCCAGCAGTTACTCCACACCCACTCTCTGATCGACACGTGGCGCGAACATAACCCATCCAAACGACAGTATACTTTTTATTCCAACCCGCACAAGACATCCTCGCGTATCGATCATATACTTACCTCTATAGCGACTTCTCCCTCCCTCTTGGCTTCCTCGATCCTCCCAATCCCCTGGTCTGATCATAACGCAGTAGTCTCCACCTTCAACTCCCTGATTCCCAAACAGCGCTCCTTCACCTGGTCGCTGAACGACACCCTCCTAACGCACCCTTCTCACAGGCTAGAGATAGCCGAAGCACTAGAGGACTATGTCACCCATAACGACACCTCTGACGTTACACCGCTTACGCTTTGGGAGGCACACAAGTCCGTCATCCGCGGCGCTCTCATCAGCCTGGCCTCCCGCCGCAAAAAAGAACGCCGACGACTCTATGACACCCTGAACTCAACCTACACTGGTGCTTATGACCAGTACCAATCACACCCCACCCCAGACTCTAGGCTTGCCCTCGACGGGGCCGCACTGGAACTGGATCTTTTTCTCACTGATTCAGCTGAGAAGCAACTGCGACGCTCTCACCACCGGTTTTACACCAAAGCTAATAAACCTGACACATTTTTAGCTTTGTCCCTTCGCAACGCCACAGTCCTCCGAAAACCAATACGCCTTAAGACCTCCCCTACCACCCATACCAGCAATCCGGTCAAGATCTTGGAGACGTTTCGTCAACACCTCTCCAAGCTCTACTCTCCTCCTCAACCCCCCTCTGACGCACAAACTTCTGATTTCCTCTCTGACCTCGACCTGCCCACCTTATCTGCTTCCCAACGAGATACTCTTGACGCACCCATTTCGGACCTCGAACTTCGTAATGCGATCAAAACTCTTAAACTCAATAAAAGACCAGGTCCTGATGGGTTTACAGCCAATTATTATAAACGTTTCTCTGACCTCCTGACCCCTATGCTTAACAAGGCTTACAACTCCGTGCTTAAAGGTCACTCCTTTGGTTCTGATTCCCTCACCGCAGCTATCTCGATGATCCCTAAACCACAGACGGACGACTCCTCTTGGGCCAATTACCGCCCGATATCCCTTCTTAACATAGACGTTAAGATCATGGCCAAAATCCTAGCGGCACGCCTCAACCCGATAGTTGGATCCTTAGTGCACAGGGACCAAACAGGATTCATCCCCTGCCGCCAGGCTGGTGATAACGTGCGGAGAGCGATACACCTAGCGCACCAGGCCCGCCATCGTAAAGTCCCCACATGCTTCGTCTCCCTCGACATTAAGAAAGCTTTTGACACCCTGTCTTGGCAGTACCTGCAGACTGTGCTCCGCGTGTGGGGTTTCGGACCCCACTTTTTAGCTTGGATCTCCTCACTCTATTCCTCGCCCTCGGCCTATGTGCGTTATGCAGGATTTCGATCTTCCACCTTCCCTATAGGCTGCGGCACCAGACAAGGTTGTCCCCTCTCACCTCTCCTCTTCGCCCTCGCCATTGAACCCCTAGCCCAGAAAATTCGTGCTTGCCCTGATATTAGAGGCTTGGAAATAGGGGGACATCACCACAAGTTGTGCTTATTCGCGGATGATATCCTCTTGTTCCTCACATCCCCGCTGACCTCCACACCCAATCTCCTTGTTCTCCTTCAGCGCTTTGCTGTGATTTCTGGGCTGGTCGTCAACCCTCAAAAATCTAAGGCTCTTAACATCTCCTTGCCCCCCACCCTCCTTCAGCAATTGCAGTCAGTGCTTCCCTTTACCTGGGCTACTCATCACATACCCTACCTGGGAATTAAGCTCACGGCAGATCCCCTGGAACTATTCATGGCCAACTACCCCCCCATGCTGCGTCATCTCACTAAACTCATGGAAACGTGGGCGCCCTTACCTATAGCCTGGTTGGGCCGCATCACGGTAGCTAAAATGGCCTTACTACCTAAAATATTGTACTTGTTCCGGGTCTTGCCTATAGCGGTCCCCCCTTATTACCTGAGACAACTCCAGTGCAGAACCTTCTCTTTCATCTGGGGCAAAACCAGGCCCAGGGTACCCCGTAGGGTCCTCTACCTTCACAAGCTACAGGGTGGATTGGGTGTTCCCCAATTTGCCAAATATTATCAAGCGGCTCAATTGGCGCAGTTACCCAAGTGGCATGCCAGCCAAGAAGTCCCTCTTTGGGTGTCCTTTGAGGCGGTAGAATGCGATCCCCTTTCTGTTGCCAACCTGTTGTGGCTAGCACCAACAGACCGTCGCTCATTGACTAACCCTATCTTATGCCATTCCCTTCGTCTTTGGAACACACTGAAGTTCAAATACAAGCTCCAGTCGCCCCACAACCCTCTACTGTCCTTTCTAAATAACCCATCTTTCCCGCCAGCCTGGGACTCTCCTTCCTCATTCCACAGATGGGCATCGGCCGGCCTGGTTAGGGCCCACTCCCTAACCCTGTTTGATGCCTTCAAGACCTTCCAAACACTTAAAGACACGCATAGCCTCCCTGACTCTGAAATCTTCCGCTATCTACAGATTAAACACTTCCTAACTCCATGCCTTCGCACCGACACATCTTTGCCCACCCTGACCTCCTTCGAACACGTTTGCCTCCATGACCCACATACCCGTGGCCTGATCTCCATGCTCTATTCCAGACTCACAGACCCCCCGGATCGTGCTCCCCCCCCGTACACTGTTAAATGGGAACAAGATTTGGGAATTACGCTTGACCCTGCAGATTGGTCACATATCTGGCAGACGACGAAGGCTGCCTCACAAAATGTGGTAGCCTCAGAGACGAACTACAAAGTTATGATGCGCTGGTACCTAGTGCCAGCACGTATTGTGAAATTCTTACCCACATACTCCCCAGTATGCTTCCGAGGTTGCTCAGCTGTCGGCACGCACTTGCACATCTGGTGGACTTGCCCTAAAGTTCAAACGTTTTGGCGAGCGGTCTTCCAAATCCTTTCTACCCTGACGGAAGTGCCTCTCTCCCCGGACCCCTCGCTAGCTCTATTGAACCTGAAACCTGACAATGTTTCTAAATTTAGGCATAAGCTATTCCTGCAGGTCACCACGGCAGCCAAACAAACTATAGCGAAAGCATGGAAAACACCAAACTTGCCCTTGCCAGAACTCAAACATAGAGTCACCAACGCGATGATCCATGCCAAAATAGAAGCAATCTTAACTGATAAGGTAGAGAAGTTTGACAAACTTTGGCACCCCTGGGTGACCCATTATCTGCCCTCCAACTTTGACGAAGCCCTGATGCTTCCTTAATCGGCTTCCAAACTTCGAATAGATCACACCACTTACTTCCAGTTTCCCCCCCGGCGACCTGTCTTTCCCCCCACCTCTCTCTCCTACCCCTCTCCCACCCTCCTGTCTCCTTACCTACTCTGTTCCCCTCCTTCCCCCCCTCTCTTTTTTCATTACTGCTATGAATTCTTTCTTTGCAAACGTTCTTATCTGGTTCAACTGCTATTGTCCAACCACTGGTCGTGTGGTAACGGAGAGCTATGTTTCCCCCTGTTCACTGATCGTAACCTCCTGTTCCAGCTGTCTTGGTCCCTGCCCAGGACAGCCCTCTTTGTCCCTTGTTTCCCTCCTCCGGGATCTGATTACCCTCTTGAAGTTGCCTAATCACTCGGCGAGTGCTTGTTGGCCTCACCGCTCCTCCTGGGCACAGCTTGTTCCCTTTATGGGGTGCCTGGGGGAACGGGCTCCTTCTACCACCCTCCATCCCCAGATCCCCCATTTGTTCATTGCCTTTGTTGTCACCAACTGAGGTTTTCCTGAGGTTACGACTGTTTGTTACTTTATGATTGCTCTCTGTACCCTGTGAGTTGTTACTTGTATCACTATAACTTTTCAGTGCATGTTACACGTTGTACTGCATTTGTTAATTTCAATAAAAAATTTTGAAAACGAAAGGTATCGATGGGTGTAGTGGAAAGAGGACGGTCTTAGACCAATTAATACTTATACCTGAAAAACGACCAAAGATGTCAAATAATTGTAGGGCCCTATGTAATGATGTGGAAGCATCCGCCAAATAGATCAAGGTGTCGTCTGCATATAAAGACAACTTCTCTTCAATAACTCCCACCTTAATGCCTCGGACTTGTGGGTCCGCTCGCAACATAATCGCGAGCGGCTCCAAAGCCAAGGCAAACAAGGCTGGGGATAACGGACATCCCTGTCGGGTACCCCTCAGTAGAGGGAATTTATCCAACAGAGATGTATTAGTACGGACTCTAGCCGTAGGGTTCTCATAGAGAAGCTTAATCCATGAGACGAAATTAGGGCCAAACCCAAAGCTAGCTATGATCCTCCAAAGAAATGGCCACTCAACAGAATCGAATGCTTTCTCGGCGTCGAGGGAGGCGACCACACCTGCTCCCTCCCCCGACGCCAAGGCCATATGTGTAAACAATCTCCGGATATTGATATCAGTGCCCCGTTCAGGTATAAATCCAGTTTGGTCCGCATGGATCAAGCCTGTAATAACACTATTAAGTCGAGTGGCCAAGACTTTTGAAAGGATCTTCCCATCAACATTTAATAAAGAGATAGGTCTGTAGGATGAGCATAATGATGGGTCCTTCCCTGGTTTAGGGATCACAACAATAACCGCTTCGCTCATTGTTTTAGGGAGTTCCCCATCATTTAGAGATCCTAGAAGGGTGGCTAATAAATGCGGGCCCAAAATGTCCATATGGGCCTTATAGAATTCAACAGGAATTCCATCCGGTCCTGGTGTTTTATCAGGTTGTAGGGAGGCCACCACTTCCTGGATCTCCAAAAGAGTAATAGGGCCAAATTAGACGCCCCTATCTCTACCAGTTAAGACTGGAAAGTCCACTGCCTGTAGATAATGATCGAGTTCATCTCCTGAATAATTAACCCTAGTATTATATAGGGCCCGATAATAATCAGTGAAGTTATGATTAATAGCTTCTGGATTAGAGTGAAGAGTACCTGATTGATCCTGAATATGTGCTATACTATGCCCACTTGTCTGTTCCCTAGAAATTTGCGCCAGCATTTTACCGTTATACTCTCCATGTACGAAAATATGTTGTGATTGGGAAAGCAGTTTTTTCTGTGTAAGGGCTGTGCGTATTGCCATTACCTCCCTAGTCAAAGATTGAAATCGTGTATAGTGAGTGGGGTCTCTAGTTTGTATGTATAAATTTTCCATATCTCTAGCTTCCTTTTCTTTTTGCAGTAGATTTGTTCGCCTATATCGTTGGATCTTCCCAATAGCTGTCTGATAATACCCCCGGGTGCAAACCTTAAAAGCGTCCCAGACCATAGCCACTGATGACGTGCCCGGATTTATCTCCCAAAAGGCCGCTATCTGGGGTTCGACTAGAGGGTTTATATCAGAATCAGCGATCCAATATCTGGATAAACGCCATAATCTATGAGAGGGGTTACCAGATAATTCCATATTTAAGAGAAGTGGAGCATGGTCGGAGATCCCACGAGGAAGAACCCGAATCTCCCGCACCCGAGATAGTAATGACCCACCTGCAAACATTAAGTCAATTCGAGAAAAGGATTTATAAGTGGCGGAGTGGCAGGTATATTCCCTAGCATGGGGATGGTGCCAACGCCATAGGTCTGTCAACCCATAGGTCTCAGCCCATACAGCAAGATCCGATCTGGTGGAAGAATCTCCAGTCATTCTATCCATGTTCGGGTCTGGAACCATATTAAAATCACCCACAATAAGTATGTTATCATTCTCATATTTTGCAATTTCTTTAAAAATTTTATATAACAGCCTGACTGAAGCCGGCAGAGGTATATATAACCCTACCATCAATAAAGTAAAAGATGATATCTGCAGATTGAGCAAAACAAATCGTCCATCCGGGTCCAGGGAAAGACCCATTAGTCTGAACGGGAGAGACTTGTGGATAAGAACGCTGACTCCACGAGCATACGTAGAAAACGTAGAGTGGTAATGATGCCCAACCCATGGTTTCTTAAGAGCCAGCGTTCGGGTGCCCAACAAGTGGGTCTCCTGCAGGACACATATGTGGGGATTAAACGCTTTTAAATATTGAAACACTAAAGAGCGTTTCTGCGGGGAATTCAAACCTCTAGTGTTCCAAGAAATCACCCTTAAAGATTCCATATCCACTCATAAAACAGTGTATACAACATAATAAACCATAAATATTACAGTATTCCCCACGACCTCGGTGGAAGTTGGTGCATTCAATATTCATCCGCATTCTAGCTAACATTTTTATATATATTTGTGTGCCAATGTCCCAAAAAAAAAAAAAAAAAAAAAAAAAGGGAGAAAACAACTGAAAAATACAATAAATACAATAACAGAGTAATGATTCAAACATCCCCATCCCCCCCACCCCACCCATCTCCCCAAATTTGGAGAGGGTTTGTATCCCACCCACCGCGGACCTCATAGTCCACCCTAGGGGGTAAGTGTCAAAAAAAAGGCGCTATATTACCCCCCCCCTTAGAAAAAAAAAAAAAAAAAAAAGGGGAAAAAAAAGGGGGGGGAGGGGAGAAGACTCCGGCGTTCAAAAAGGATGAGGAAAAAAAAAAAAAAAAAAAACTTGTATCTTGATTCACCCAACTGTCGTGTGAAATTTGGAAAAGCAAACTGTGACAGGCCAAGAGGAAGGAGAAAAAAAAAAAAAAAAAAGGGTTCAGTTTCAGTCTTACTTGTATGTCTCAAGCCAGGATAACACCTCTTTTGGGGAAGAAAAGAGACGCACATGTTCACCATCTTGTACCTGCAATTTAGCTGGGAACAGAGTACTATATTTCAACCCCCTTTCCCTTAACTTAGAACGGGCTTGATCAAATGACTTCCTCTGTCGCTGTGTTTCAACAGAATAATCTGGAAAAATAAAAAGTTTACCACCCTCGTATTTCACTTCACCCTGAGAGCGGGCTGCTCATAAAACAGTGTCCCGGTCACCATAATGAAGGAACCTCAGAATAAAGGTGCGTGGAGGAGAGCCAGGAGGCCCTCGCTTCCCTGGTATCCGATGTGCACGTACCACTCAAAAAAAAGCAGAGAATTTAGCTTCTGGAAGGATGGTCGGAAGTAAGTGCTCAATAAAGGTCACCGGGTTTGCACCCTCGGACCCCTCCGGAAGACCTATAATCCGTAAGTTATTCCTACGGTTGCGGTTTTCTACATCTTCTGCTCTTATTTCCAGCTGCTTAACCCTGGCTTTGAGCAGCTGAACATCCGAGTTATAACCTTTCTGTGTGTCTTCTACTTCTGAGACCCGCATTTCCATCTCGGTAACTCTATCTCGGAAATTGTCCATATCTTTACGGATAAGTCCAATATCTGATTGTATACAATCAATTTTAGAAGTCAGGGCCGTCTTACAGTCTACTATGGCATGCATGAGTGTCTCTAAACTTGCAGGCGGTTCTACTTCCCTGATCACTGTTGTCAGTTGGGTCTGAGACGCCATAGTTACCGTAGACTTAGACGGTGATGTCACGACTGCACGGCGTGTCTGTACACCCCCTTTATTTTTGGGCATTCCTCCCAAAAAAAAAAAAGGGGGGGGTAAAAGGGGGGCAAAAAGGGAGAAAAAAGTACTCAAACGTCCCAGTCCCTTTCTTTCCCCCCTCCTCTCCCCTTCCTTAATATAATATAGCTGGAATATAGCTGGAAAATTCGGGAGGTTTTAGGTCCATCCAATCTGCTTTATTAATTTTATAGCATACAGTATTTATATCTCACGCTTTATGTGATCAGAAGTTTACTATATAGTCCCGTACTATGACAAAAAAAAAAGGAAATAAAAGATGTTTGATATAGGAGGCTGGAGATATAATGTAGAGTGGACTTGAGTTGTAAAAAAAAAAAAAGCAGAAAGGGAGCCGTTTAAATAAGTGAAGAGGGACCTATATCCATTTTAAGCATTACTCACTGCTTTATTAGCGTCCTCAGGGGAATAGAAAGACCAGCCAGTGTAAGCAGTCCGATAACTACTACTGCTACTAGTAGGCAGGTCTGCTCCTCTATACTTCCAGAGTATGGCACCAAGCAGCGGATCCACAGGACGTCACCCAGCACACCAGCTCACCAGCCCTCCAGCAGACATGTAGCCCGCACACCGCGGGAGCTCATACCGGTCACCGCCACTCCAGTTGGTCTCGCCAGCCCCGGTCACCGCCTCGTCAGGCTGCCTCGTCAGCCCTCCGGCGTCCAGCACCTCAGAGCACCTCAGAGCAGGCACGAATGAGGGCGGAAGGGACACACGAGCCGCCCAGCACGAACCGCCAGGACACCAGAGAGCAGCCCGCATAGAGCACACAGCAAGGCAACAGCAAGGTAACAGCCCGCAGCAGCCGGTACATCCACCGCTAGATAGCCCGCCTTCCACCTTTTCCCCGGACACCGACGTCAGAGGGTGCTTGCAGCCGAGCACCAGGGGATTCAACCTGGGTGAACTGTAAGGATAGACGCCGGAGTCGGGAGCTCAGTTAACACACGTCTGCTCCCGGCGCCATCTTAGACACCACCCCCGCATTGTGATTGTCTTTAATGAAAAATATTAAAACATTGTTTGAAACAAAGATTTGGTTGAGAGAAACAAAAGACTGGACACTAGATCTGGTGTGAAGAAGCAGCCTAAATGTACCCATACTGGAAGAGGGAAAGATGTCTGCCTGGTACTAGGCTCTGGTAAGAAGTCATAAAGAGCTATACTCCTGGATAAAGATGTACGAGGCCTTGTGAATTGAGCTGTAAAACACAGACCTGAAGGCTAGACAATGTCTGAAAGGGAATTAGATTGAGTATCAGATGTCCCTGCTCAGAAAACCCATTGAGTGCAGTAGAGCATGCTTTGGAATACTGATTGTATGTGTGGATCTGAAAGCTCCAAGTGTTATGAGAGCGGAGAAGATGTGTGTAAGTTGTTTTTCTCTTCATGCATGACCCACAACATTTAAGGTTTCCCACTGACAACCACTGCTGATCATGGCTTACAAGTTCATGTGCTGTGAGCAGGTTTATCAGTATACTTTTCATGGCATGAACCATATTTTATGACATTTACCAATATGTTTTGTTACCCTTGCTTATGTACATTCCATGACACCTGTTTTTGCATTTTGGGCTGGTCCCAAAACAAACATGGTGTCTGCAAATACCTATTCAGCAGGTAGAAAAATATATCAAAGGATGTAGGCATAACTAGAGTGTTCAGCAGAAAAAACAGGTAAAACAGGGTTTTTTATGTTAAACTTACTTTAGAAATGTATTTGGAATTTCAAATCTCAGCTCAGCAACTGCCCACAGTAAACCCTAAGCCCAAAGGTGGGATGCTCGAGATGTAAAAAGAAAAATCATTTGGCATTTGAAATACCTTTCTGCATGCATCCTCCTTGAAGCTCATTGCCCGCAGTACACAAATGGCAAGTGATTAACAAAAGAATATAACAACAGAACCAAAAGCAAAAGTGCATTAACAATGCACACAGGTGTGTCCCACACTTTAGAATTCTGAGTGTACAGCGACATCCGTGTTCATGTCTCCCTTCCGGAGACTGTACTTCTTGTTGCAGTGGGCCAGACTAATGGGGTGGATTGGGAAACCATCAGGCCAAGCCACTGTCCATTGCTAGTAAAATAGAAAAGAAAGAAATGAGCAACCCAATCCAATGGAATCCAATAAAGTGCAACTGTTCTTTATAAAAACACCCAGAGTGATGAAAACACACTTAAATAAAATAATGTCAACAGCAACATAAATAAGCACTCATCTCCGTTCACCACCTCTGTTTCTTGTAATAGGCGTGTGATGACACCAAGCTCTGTTGAATGCATTTTGTCACTGCCAGACTTCATCAGGAATGGTAACTGGTGGCACCACTAAAATTACAATATGTACACAAGTTCATCCAGGAAAACAGTTAATATAACCAACAGGCCTAACCTATTCACTCTGTTAGACTTCACCACAGACAATGCCCATATCTACACAAACTATACTACGATCCAGTTAAGCTGTCACAATTATACCAGCTACTTTAAACATATACGGTTTCTTTCAATAGTAGTTCATCCTGATAGTATTTTTTTATACAACACATAATCCACAAACTGGATATACATTTTTCAGGATAACTGAATTATTATAGATTTAAAAAAAAAAACCTACACTGTTTCTCTCTATAATGGTTCTTTCTAAAAATTATTATTTTTACTACAGCACATAGTATTTTAATAATGTTTTTAATGATTCTGTGGCCTATTACATTTATATTCATAAATATATGTTTACCAAATGCACCACTCAAAATAAAATGTTACCCTACTTTCTCCAGCAAGCTAAAACAAATCATGATCCATTAGAGCATATACAACATAATTAATCATTTTCCCAAAAAAAAAAAAAGTTGAGATTCACTTCCATATTGAGACTATTTGGCTGCAACATATCCAGAGTGTGAATCAATTTGTTCTAATTTCTCAAGATCTCCCTTTTCAAATTGGAACCTTTCTATATTTCCTCCACCTTTTTTTCCCATAAAACTTCAATAGACTATGGTCTCCAAAATACTTTTTTTAATGTTATTATTTTGTTCTTCTTTTCTTTGTTCCAAGCATCTAGTGGTCCTCCCATTGTACTGTAATGCTCAGGGACATTCCAAAACATAGGTTACGTGTGTCATATTGCAGCAGATAATATTTATTATTTCAAAATTCCTTCCAGAAATATTTGACATAAAAGACACTTTTCCCCCTACCTCGCAATATGATCTTACAGGGTACACACGTAGAACCCGGTAAAAATAAAGATCTTTGATTTACCAAGGATTTCCATCTGTCTTCACCTTATTGGCTGTTGTTGCTGGTCATCATTACAGATCACAGGGATTGGCTGTTACTGAAGCCTGCTTTGCCTATATACAGTATCTGTCTTTACCTTATTGGTTGTTGTTGCTGGTCATTGTTACAGATTACAGGGATTGGTTGCCTTGCCTATATATCTGTCTTCACCTTTTCGGCTGTTGTTACTGATCACTGTGACAGAACACAGGGATTGGCTGTTACTGAAGCCTGCTTTGCCTTTATAACTATTCTGAACCCTGCTGGGTTTCAGTGCTGCTAGGACAGCATCTGCTTCACACCTTTGTTGTTGTCAGCCTGTAGATACTCATGGCTTTTTACTATAGATTGGGGGGGGGGGGGGGGGTTGCTATGTCTGTCTCCTGCTACATTGAAATAGTGATATGCTGGTATGACCCTAATTTTCATTTTTAGCTGACTTGTTGTCTGAAATTGATCCAGTTAATACCTCCCTCTTGTGTGCTTCATTGGCTGCAATGCATGTGAACCCTATTTGATTATCTTCTTAGATAGTGCTGGCCTTCAACAATTTGCCTTTGATTCTGATTCTAATATGAACATACATGACTATTATATTGCTATATACACCTATAGCGAACTCCTTTTCTGTATTTTCTGTTCAGAAATACTTTTTCTCTTTTTTGTTCCTTTTCTTTTGTTTTTTGTTCTTTGCATGGCTCATTCTTTGTTTTATACAGCCTTTAGATGTATCCCTTTTGGGATTTTGGCTCCACATTCGTACCCCCAGTGGCATCACCCATTCAAGCAGAGGTCTCTCCACGTGTCCACTCGCTTACTGAGCTAAGGCTCCGGGACCAGAACAGACAACTGTGTAGCAGTGCTTTTGCTTTTATATATATATATATATATATATATATATATATATATATTCTGGGCCCTATCTGATAATGAGGCATCACCTAGGAATCAGGTCAGTGGTCATCCTATGCTATGCATTATGTCTCATGCACTGCTCTATATGTCGGTTTTTATATGTTATGTACTCATTGTTACTTGTATTTTAGAACTTCTATTTATGACTGTACATGAGCATCCCTGAAGAAAAGCACAATACCAAGTCTCGAAACGCGTTGGATGTCTCATCTCATGTGTGTTTCCTTATGTAGAAGTTCTTTTTTTTGTATTTTTCTATCACGCCTATACCCCTTTAGCCCATATCTCCACCTAGTTGTGGATAGTTTATGCTGTAATTTTCAAATAAAGTAAAGAAAAGTTTTTTTCCATATTTTTCAATGTCCGATTATACCTACAAATAGTCACACCCTTGGATGTTTTTTTACATTTGGTTTACCAAGGAATCCGAGTCATTAGGAACTAGACTATCCCTCAATCTGGGGGCTCTACAATTCACCAGTTCAGACTTACTAGGAAACAAGATAACCTTATCTTTTTCAAGACGGGTACATTTTTATCTCTACATCCCTATAGTTTTATGTTAAAATCAGTAATGAAAACAAACTTGATAAATTCTTTCTCTTTCTTTCTTTCTTTCTTTCTTTCTTTCTTTCTTTCTTTCTTTCTTTCTTTCTCTTCTATCTTTAAAAATAATGAATTCTAAAATGTGTTTCACTCGTTTCTATCTGGCCAGAAAAGCTGTCACATACTCATTAATAATAATATACTCTAAGGATTTCAGTAATTAATTTATATCCCCCATCTATATTAAAACTCATCATTAATAAAATATTTCGACAAAATAAATCTTGCCATAAACCATTAAAAATACATTCCTTTCCCAGGTTGCTATAAATAAATTAGCCAGACTTTGATGATGGTGACTCCTAAGAATTCACCATAGCCAAAAATGAGTCAAAGGCAATAGGAAACTCCAACCTGGTTGAGGTGTCGTCATTCATGAGAGGGGGGAATCAATGGCAGACAACAAATAAACCACCAAAGTACACAAACATTAAGGTAGGCAGGCAAAGTATCTGCTAGATACTAGAGGCATTCCCACTCAAGAAAGAAGAGAGAAGCAGTCTAAGCGTGCAGAGACAACTCACACAAATATAAAAAAAAGCAAGCTTTTTGTACATGCACAGCCAATGAGCAGAGGGGACAGGGTAGGAAACATCCAACCAGAGAGTCACAGGCAGTCACAATTATTGGGGAATGGGGAACGGGGAAAGGGTGTTGCAGAGAAAGGAGTGTAGGGGTAGGATTTGTTGATGTGTTCCGGCTGCCTCAATGGTCACTGTGTATGAATTGTCCTTGAAAAAAAAAAACATTGCATTTTTTTCATAAAAAATTCTTATTTATGAGGAAAAATGTTTTTCTTTTCTGAATAAGTGTTATAGATTTATTTTGTGTAGCCTAAATTTGACACATTGACATGTTCTCTCCTAATAAAGACTCACCATGAATGACATTACCCAAGCCATCAGCTAAGTGTAAACAAAAGGGTGGGGTATCCCAGGTAGCATTATTGACCAAATATGGACATGACCATATTTGGCCAGGGACATCACGTGGTGTTTTGACCAGATAGCATAGGCCAGGAGCGAACGTATGTTTGAGCGGGTTGGCGAGCATAGTTTATCAAAATTGCCATGGATATACATCACTGGATGAAGTGATTGATAATGGAATTACACTGGGCATTATATCATAAAAGGTCAGTCACGATGAACAATGCCTGCCAACCCACTGATACAAAAATGCAACCAGCTTACACATCCACTAACAAATCTGCACCAAAACTCTGCAGATTCAGCTGGTGATTGTATCTGGAAGATATGTGTTCTAGTTATCTTAGAACCCTCTACACAACTTACTGGTGGTTGAACCTTTATACCATGTTTCATGAAAACTAGTCAGTAAATTGATGGGACAGATCTAATGCACAGACTTCCATACTTTATCTCAGTATATGGCCATCTTGTTTTAAAAAGGGGAAATCCTACATAAAGCATCCATTAAACCCCCACCCATTAACTTCACCCTTTCTAACTGATTGTCCTTAGTCAAATAAATCCATAGTCACATGATGCCTCAGTTCTAAGTCTTCTTTCGTCCTCTGTGTACATCTGTGTACTGTAAAGGGGGCAGGGTCATTCCTCAGGTGTTCAACATCACTGCCTGCATTATATGGAGACTTCCTTTTGCCCATTTAGGGGGACTCTCAGGATCCAGAAAAGTAATGTCTGTGGTGATGTCAGCAAAAGGGGACAAACAGGGACCAGCCAGTGCAGGTACATCTACATGGGTAGTATCCTATACCTGTAAACAGCACCAGTGAGGGACCAGGAAGTTAGACTTAGGTAAGTAAAACATGCAATGCAAATAAAGGTGTGAGTCAGACAAAGGTATAAAATGAATCCTCATCATGGCACCATCCCATACAAGTACATAACAAACCACAACATAACCCCTGTAAGAGGGAGGACAACATCCTAAAAAGGAGGAGGGGACCTCAACAACCACAGGAGAAGGGACTTTAATTGGGCCAACAAATGAGGAAGAAAAGATCCTTCAATAGTATAAAACATCATTTTATTGTATCACATTAAAAAGATGAAGTGCTATCAAAAGTAAAAAAACAATACAGTGTTAGGCAGTCAGTCTTAAGTATATGGAATCCATGCACTTCGCTGTTACAAGCTTCTTCAGGATTTATGCTTAATGATGGACACCACATAGATCAGGCTGTTACTGGTTTTCAGGGAGACCTGGGCATTGTTACTCTAGAGCCTATCCTGGTTTAACCATAGAGAGACATGTGATCTTAGAAATTAAACTTGGACTTCCCAAATATCAAGTAAATGTAGTATAAATGTCACAAAAGTATTATTCTTAGCTTTGCATCATGCAATCTCCTTGCTATATCAATTATTGATAAATCCCGTGCCTACGTACCGGCCCCCATATATTGCGCATTGGGAAAGAGACCTGTGATTGTCCTTTACGGACTCACAGGTGGAGAGGCTCATGTTCTCTTATAATTCTTCTGTCTGCTCTAAATACCAGGAAGCAGGTTACAAACTCTTAACCAGGTGGTATTATACCCCAACTAGGATCCAAAAAATGTTCCCACTCTGTTCTGACCTTTGCTGGAGATGTGGGGAGGAGCCTGGTTCCCTCCTCCACGTCTTCTGGTCATGCCGCCTCCTGCGGCCATATTGGTCCGCGGTATTGGAGCTCACCCAGAAATTCACTGACCATAAGCTCAATTTGGACCCTGCACTCTTTCTGCTGCATCATCACCAGTTTCCGTGGGCGTCCTACAAGAAATACATCTTGCCGATATTGATTACATCAGCTAGGAGCTGTATCCCCCTGTTCTGGAAGCAGACTCAAACCCCTCAGTGGCCGTGTGGCTGAAAAAGGTAGCCTACATTAATGAAATGGAGAATCTTGTTGCCACAGAGAGGGGCACGAAGGACCAGCTTCTTGATCGGTGGTTTTACTGGCATGAATTTGTGTGCTGTGTGGAGTACAGGAATCTCATAACCTAAATTGGCTCTCATTACTCGGCAGGGCATCTCTACATTTCACCCCCCACCTTTTTTTCCTTCTTTTCTTCTCTCCTGTGACTTCCATTCTGCTTATCCCTGCACTTCTCCGTTTCTGCGCACTTTTCTACTTGAAAAAATTTGTTCTTGGATATGCTTACATTCGGGATGACATTGCTGTGCCTGTGTATGGTGTGAAAAATCGGCGCTAATTCAAATCATAAATAAATGTGATACACTCTGTGACAATAACGATGTCTACCACTGTGGATAGTGCTCTATATGATAAAACCTGATGCAAAAATGTCGAAGTAAAATCAATCCTCAATGTAAAACTGTAAAAGCGAGCCTATACACAAAAGATCTTCAGTGGATGACTCTGAAAAGACTGTGCATAAATAAAGTCCTCAAAAAAATAGTGTGTCAATCCCAAGGAAATATATATATATATATATATATATAATGCAATCACAAAAGCAATGCAATAGATGAAAAAGGGTGATGATCAATATAATCGTTGATGACCGATATGTGATGAAAAAATTCCTAAAAATATTTCATAAAACAATTCATAAAAAAAGTTGTGTATAAAAATATAAGTGTCTGAGAAAATCCCACAGTGTCCAATATACAATCAAAGATGAATGAAATAAATCTTCAAAGGATCAACCAATGGTAAAATATAACATCAATAATCTGGATATCGATCCAATGTCCAACAAACAGGTGTGTAGTGGCCGCTTACCTCCCATACACACTATCTGCACATGTGTGTAATCCAAACAAGCCGATTGCTTTCCTTTGAACTGGGCTTCCGACCTCTCTCCTCCAGGCGTGTAATCACTGATGTTCACAGTACATCGATCTCCCAATCCAGTAACGATCTTCAGCTGCACAATATGCTCACTCCAAGCCGTTCCGCCTCATAGGATATAAAATGATACGCTCATGGTGCAGTAACTTCAAAACCAGTTTAATTACAATAAGAGATACACTTACAATCAAATAGCAACAAACGAGCAAAAGCAATACACTGTAGAACCTCCGGCTACGGCCGTAAACACGGAGGTGACGTCACCCGGCTCTTCCCGATGCGCGTTGCGTCACTACCCACGTGACTTTATCAAGGGATTGCTGTGCCTGTGCTGGTGATCGCCTATCAGTTTGTGCTCCATTGCCCTCGTTTGCCGGCCAATAGACAGATGCTGGTGGAGGTGGTGGTCACTCCTGGGGCCCACCTGCATGCCCGGATGCTCCTTTATCTCATTATTTTATATGACAAGGCGCAGGAAATCATTCTTGGTCATATTTATTTATACTGTCTTTTATATTATGCATTTTCCATGTCTGCCGAAATGTTATACATTTGTTAATTTTCCTGTACGTATTGCATACCTTTAAATAAAGAATTTACAAAAAAAATAGATGGCGAAGCAAGGGGGAGATCCGCTCTCTGTGCCCATCCCATCCCCTATGCTTCGCCATATATGCTCTTTTTGTTAACTACGGTGGGGAAATCACCTCCTACAGTGCTGCAATCATAGATTTACGTTTGTGCTGAGAGAAAACACTGTTGCTGTCAGGATAAACAAATCAATGCTGCAGCTGATGCGGCGTACCTGCAAAACAAACAATGGTTAACAATAAAACACAGTAACAATAAAACATTACAATATAATAGTATACAATACAGTAAAACAGTAGAATGGCGGCATCTGCAAAGCAAACTATGGTTAACAATGAAAAACAGTAACAATAAAACACTACAGTATAGCAGTATGCTATAAAGTACAGTAAAACAGTAAGAACAGACATTTAACTCAATAAAATGACAACTATTTGGGGTTTTTATTTTTTTTTATCTTTTGTTTTTATTTTTTTAACTTTTTTTATACTTTTTTTGTAACTGTAAAAACTTTAAACATTCAAGTCTAGGGTCTAAAAATGCGATAGCCATCTAACATCTTTCAAGACCCTATGTGAAAGTGTGCCCTAGACTGTGCCATGCTGTACCAGTGCTTCTTAACCTTTTTTCAGTCAAGGCACCCTTTAAAAATTATGGGCATTCCTGAGGCACCCCATTCTGAAATGTAAAAACTATTGTAATAGTCTTACATAATGCAGCAACATCCACACACGTAGGACACCCAATGTTAGAGGGGATTTATTCTTCCAAAGCAAATACACTTTTGCAAACTGGTACTGACTAGTATTCCAATGTTTCTCTTTTCCCTTTAGTTTTTCTTCATCACTCAGTTAATGTGGCCCCAACGTTCATGGAGAGGGGCAGGTGAGGAGGATACAAGGATGCTATGCAGGCGACTGACATCCTCCCTATCAACTGATGATGCCATTGGTCATCAGGATGCCGACAGCTAGAAAGATGTAATGACACACAATGGAAACCTGTGGCTTTATGTATTTAAAAGTCAGGCTTCATCCACACGCCGGCTTGTATACATTTATTAGGCAATTTTTGGGCATTTTGCCAAGGCACCCCTGAAGAAACCTCAAGGCACCCAGGGTTGAAAAAGGATGCCCTATACTAATACTCCACTAGTGTGTGGTAGCGATGGAAACAGTCCCCGATGCAGAGACCAGGTTGGCCAGGACAGGAGGTACAAACTATTCAGAGAAAGGGAATACAATAGGACACGTGGCCACTCACTAAAACTAGAGGAAAGGTGGTTTAACCTTAAAGTACGTAGGGGGTTCTTTACTGTCAGAGCAGTAAGGATGTGGAATTCTCTTCCGCAAACAGTCGTATCAGCAGGGAGCATCGATAGTTTCATAAAACTATTAGATGGGCACCTTAAAGACCACAACATACAGGGGAATACAATGTACAGTTAACAGCAAACACACACACACATCATAGGTTGAACTGGATGGACTGATGTCTTTTTTCAACCTCACTAACTATGTTACTATGTATGTAACTATGTGTCATACCTATATCAGCGTTTTCTACAGACACAACATCTTCTTTGGGGGGCTCTTTGGGTAGAGGTACTGGGGAGGAAATCCGGAAAATGCCTCTCATGCACCTGGTTTACTGCATCTGGATAGTGAATTTGGGCCACAACACCTTTTGGATACAGAAGGGCTGTGTGGACCTCTTCCTGAAATTTTAGGAAAGATCCACTTATTCCTGATGCTTTGTATAGCACATAGGTTTTCAGCAGAGCCAATTGGAAAAAGTATACAGACACTTTTTGTACCAGCGTCTGACCTTACGGCAATTAGGTATGACGCCAACATCTGGTCCTTGAAGTCCACCCCTCCCATGTTAAGGTTTGTATTTGTGTGTCCCTCCACTTCACTGCAAGAAATGTATTACACTTCAAGCAGGCTCTCTCCCCCCGTCTAAGTCAGGGATCTACAAGCTGTTGGGGGAAGCCCCGGCAATTAGATGGCCCAGTGCCACATGGGCCAATTCCAGAATAAAAAAGGTTACTAAAAAGTGGTAATAATTGTCCACAAATAAAGGGTAACCCTTTCCGAATAAGGGTGACACCAAGCCCCAAAAAATCTTGCCGATGCTCCCTATGTAGTCTGGGCAGTTGGGGGCTCCACACTGCTATCTTTTCCCTCGTAAATCCAGAAACGACACGTATAGACTGTTGCCCTGTCACAGAGCTTATACATCTTTACCAGATATCTGGCACACTTGCTGGGGAGAAATTGTTTGAAAAAAAGGTGGCCAGAAAATTCAATCAGGGACGCGGACAGCTTGTTGAGGCGCATACAAGGCTGCAAAGTTTAGGTTGATTTATAAGGAGCTGAATTTTGTGGAGCTGGTCATATCCAGGGTCACCCCGAGGACGACAGAGTTCATTGTCATTGAAATGCATGAACCGCAAGATTTGCTTGTATCTAGTCCTGGCCATGGCAGCAGAGAACACGGGCATATGATGAATTGGGTCAGTAAACCAATATGACAGCAACTCACTCTTTTTAGTAATGCCCATGATAAGGGACAGATCCAGAGAGGTATTAAATTAGGAAACAGTGATACATTTCCATGCAAATTCTCCAGCAAGGGTCAAATTTGGGTTTGTGGCGATAAATTGATCAGCATATAAATTGCTTTGATCCACAATAGATCTGTGCAGATCATAAAAATCAAGGGGAGCAAAATCGTCAGTTTCTACCTGAATTCTGGGTTGGCCAGCTAATGGGGGATGTATGGGTGCTGCAGAAGTGGTGGGCTCCCAATTAGGGATAATCAAACTTTTGAAAAGTTCGGTTCGGCCAGAACACCTGAACTTCCCGAAAGTTCGGGTCCGGATTCCAGAACCCAATTGAAATCAATGGGACCCGAACTTCGGTAATCAAAAACACCATTTGAAGCCCTAAAACCCAATAAATGCCCCTAAAAAGTGCTTAGGGTTCTGGGTCATGCCCCAGGGACTATTAATAACACAAAAAAGTTCTTAAAAATTGTTGTTTTTGATAGAGAGCCAATTATTGAAAAAATTATTGAAAAAAGAAAAAATAGATTTCTTTGGATTTAGGCTCTGTTCACATTTATGCGATGCGGGAAGGCTGCGAATTCGCAGCCTGTTCCCGCATCGCACACGCACCCCCGGCAGTTCACACTGCCATATGCGATACGCTGGGGGTGTCAATGTAATCTTAACGACACCCCCAGTTTGATCGCATATCGCAGTGCGATCGTGCAGTTCGCACAGGAGCGGATCGCACAAGTGTGAACCGCTGTGCGATCCGATCCTGATGCGGCTGCAAAAATGCCTCCTGTGCGTGTTTGCTCCGGGTGCGATGCGAATTTAGCCATACAAACTGTATGGCTAAACTCGCACCGCACAGCTGATCGCATGTAATGTCGGAGCAGTGCGCTCCGACATTACATGCGAACCCGGCACTCGCAGAACCGGGCTAAGTGTCTGGGGGTCTAAAAAGTGTACCTGTGTCCAGAACCAGAAAAAAAAGATAATTTTTATTAGCGTAGGGATGGGGTTCCGCTCCTGTCACACCTGGGTGTTTTTGTTTCAGGCGTTTATTGGGCATTTTTTGGGCGTCTTTGGAGGCAGGCATGACATCTAAACTTCTGTGTAGGGGTATATATATACACACACACTTATATATATATATATATATATATATACACATACACACATATAGGTGTAAAAGGAGCGGAACCCTATCCCTGTGCTACTGAAATTATTTGCAGGGATGGTGTTACCCTCCTTTCACACCTATATGTGTGTATGTGTATATATATATGTATATATATATATATATATGTGTGTGTGTGTGTGTGTATATATACCCCTACACAGAATTTCAGATGTCATGCCTGCCTCCAAAGATGCCCATAAAATGCCCAATAAACGCCTGAAACAAAAACGCCCAGGTGTGTTGTTTCAGGCATTTATTGGGCATTTTTTGGGCGTCTTTGGAGGCAGGCATGACATCTGAAATTCTGTGTAGGGGTATATATACACACACACACACACACACATATATATATATATATACACATACACACATATAGGTGTGAAAGGAGGGTAACACCATCCCTGCAAATAATTTCAGTAGCGCAGGGATAGGGTTCCGCTCCTTTAACACCTATATGTGTGTATGTGTATATATACATATATGTGTGTGTGTGTATATACCCCTACACAGAAGTTCAGATGTCATGCCTGCCTCCAAAGACGTCCACAAAAAAGCCCAATAAACGCCTGAAACAAAAACGCCCAGGTGTAAAAGGAGCGGAGCCCCATCCCTGCTCTACTAATAATTCTAAGAAAAATGATATTTTTCTTATGGCTGTCACCCTGAAATAGATGAGTTCTGTCACCCTGGCATAGCAGTCAGAGTCAGTTCACCCTACACTACACTACAGTCACCCTGACACTTAACACTTTCCCTACAGAAACTAGATTATTGAATCTAACTATAGTGGTATATAGTACCCTAACGACACTAGATATCCCTTTCCTCACACTAAAAATTGCTAAATTACACTTTTGCAGCAGGAGTAACAGAACTGCTTCCAGTCTCTTCCACAGCCCCTGTATTACAGTGCTAGAGATTTGGCGGGGCTATGTTATATACTGGGGGGCGTATTCACTACTGATTGGCTGGACCCCCTAGTCACTCCAATCACATTCCTAGCATCCTCCTGCCCCCTCGATTGGCTTTTACTGATGGTTCTGGTCCAATCACGGGCTTTTAAAGCCCAGTTCCTGTCCCATTGCATTTTGGGCGGTTCTGGTGCCGAATTCCAAACTTTTACCGCAAAAGCCAAAAGCCAAAAGAAATACAATTCTGGTAATGAAAGCAAATTGGCTCTATCTCCGGAAGGTCCATACCTGTGTGAGCTACCACTCTGGTGACTTTTAGCTACAGAGCTTTCCTTTCGCTGGTAAGGCCTAATTAGAGCAACAGAGCAGCACATAAAGGTTTGTATAGCATTTACATCTGTGGACTATTGCAATATTGTTACCGGTTGCCTTACCCTGCACAAATTCATTAAACACTTAAGCCCCGAAAGATTTTACCCCCTTCCTGACCAGGGGGTATTTTGCGATTTGGCACTGCGTGACTTTAACGGACAATTGCGCGGTCGTGCGATGCTGTACCTAAACGAATTTGACGTCCTTTTTTTCCCACAAACAGAGCTTTCTTTTGGTGGTATTTGATCACCTGTGCGATTTTTTGATCATGCGCTATAAACAAAAAAAGAGCGTCAATTTTGCAAAAATAACAATATTTTTCATATTTTTTATATGAAATTCCCCAAAAAAAAATGTAAAAATCTAATTTTTTTTAACATTTTCGGCCAATTTGTTTTATGCTACCTTTGTTTGGTAAAAAAAAATCGCAAAAAGCGTATTTTGATTGGTTTGCGCAAAAGTTATTGCGTTTACTAACAAAGGGAAAGATTTTTGTCATTTTTGTTGTTTTTTTTAACGCGTAATGGCGGCGATCTGCGATTTATTTTGCGGTACTACGACATTGCGGCGGACAGATCGGACCCTTGACTGACATTTTTGACACTTTTGGGGTTACCAGTGACATTTCTACAGTAATCAGTGCTATACATATGCACTGTTACTGTAAAATTACACTGGCAGTGAAGGGGTTAACTTTATTTGAGAGGGAGGGGCTGTGTGTGTCCCTAGGGGCGCGATTCTAACTGTGATTGGCTGTGGCTTGAGCTGTAGGAACAATGATCAACGGTCCTACATAGTAGAACCGTATGATCATTGTTTCTACACAGGGGAGAATGACAGGCGGCTTGTTTACACTAGCCGTCTGCCTTTCTCCCTCTCCCCCGACGATCGCAGAGTGACCGGCGGACATCGGGTCCGCCGGTCACACGCGCGGGGGGGTCCGTGACCGCGCGGGAGCGCGCCGGCGGCGGCGCGCGCTCGCTCCCCAGAGCCTCACAGGCTAGTGACGTATATATACGTCACTTTGCCTGTGAGGGGCTGACCGCCGCAGTATATCTACTTGCGGCGGTCGGCAAGTGGTTAAAGTCATTTTTTTAACCTAAGTTATCAGTACCTTTTAGAAAAAAAATATTCTTTTTATTGGCCCCTCTCATCCATTAACCACTTGCCTACTGTGCACTTAAACACCCTTCCCATCCAGGCCAATTTTCAGCTTTCAGCGCTGTCACACTTTGAATGACAATTGCGCGGCCATGCTACACTGTACCCATTTGAAATTTTTATCATTTTTTTCACACAAATAGAGCTTTCTTTTGGTGGTATTTAATCATCTCTGGGTTTTTTATTTTTTACAAAAAAAAAGAATAAAGACAGAAAATTTTGAAAAAAAAAAAAAGTTTTTCTTATTTTCTGTGAGTAAATTTTGAAAATAAATTTTTCTCCTTCGCTGAAGGGCGCTGATGAGGCGGCACTGATGGGCACTGATAGGCTGCACTGATGGGCACTGATGAGGTGGCACTTATGGGCACTGATGAGGTGGCACTTATGGGCACTGATGAGGTGGCACTTATGGGCACTGATGAGGAGGTACTAATATGCCGCAATGATGAGCACTGATAGGCGGCATTGATAGGTGGCACTGATAGGCGGCACTGATAGGTGGCACTGATATGCGGCACTGATAGGCGGCACTGATGAGCACTGATAGGCGGCACTGCTGGGCACTGAGAGGTGGCACTGCTGGGCACTGAGGTGGCACTGCTGGGCACTGAGAGGCGGCACTGGCGGGCGGCACTGATGGGCACTGAGAGGCGGCACTGATGGGCACTGGCGGATGGCACTGATGGACACTGACGGGTGGCACTGATGAGCACTGATGGGCAGCACCATCAGTGCCCACACTCAGTGCCCATAGTGCTGCCAGTCAGTGCTTATCAGTGCCTAGATGAGCAGGCACTGATGGGCACTGACTGGCAGCACTATGGGCACTGATTGTGGGCATTGATGGGGGACACTGATGGAGGGCACTGTGGGCACTGATGGGGGGGCACTGTGTATGTTTTTTACCTTTTAGTAATCAGGGCACTGGTAATCAGTGCCCTGATTACATGTCTCTTTGTCCCTGGCGCTGTGCAGCTCTCCCTCCTTCCTCACACTGCAGGCTCCGTGTGAGGAAGGAGCGCCGGCGATGAGAGATGATCTCATATGTTTACATAGGAGATCATCTCTCATTGGATGATCCGATCACGTGGTGAATGGCCGCTGTGATTGGCCATTCACCACGATCTGTGATCGGCTGTGTCCAAGGGACACGGCCGACACAGATTCTCCCCGCTGCGCGCTCGCGGGAGCGCGCGGGGGGCGTGTCACTGGGAGGCCGTTTAAAAACGGCCTCCCGAAAATTCGAGTCCGCGCTGCAGCCGTATATAGGCTGTAGCGCGGATGGGAACTGGTTAAATTTCACTATGCATTACTTCAGAACTTCAGAAAGTTACATAATCTGAATCAATTTCATTACCATAAGTAAATGTCAAATGTCTGAAATACATTTTTTTACTGATTAAACTGTCAAGGACAAGTACATTCAAGAATAGTGATTTTAGGTGCTATTACATGTTGCAGAAATAAATAGAAGCAGAATTAAATAAATCCTGTAAAATAACTTGAAAGTTTTATTTTTGTTTAAGCTGAAATCATATCGACTATTTATTGGCATAATGCATAATAATAGTGGCATAGGCAACAGTAGTTGTAGCAAGCCCTTTCATTGGGAAAAGAGGAATTTTGTTGCTAATTTAAAGCCGTTGTAACTAGAGTTGAGCGGACACCTGGATGTCCGTGTTCGGCGGGTTCGGCCGAACTTTAAAAAAAAGTCCGGGTCCGTGTCCCAGACTTTTGCCGAACTTTTCCCGGACACCGAACCCCATTGAAGTCAATGGGGACCCGAACTTTCAGGCACTAAAATGGCTCTAAAACACCAATGGAAAGGGCTAGAGTGCTGCAAATGGCAGCAAAACGTAGTTAAGAGCATGGCAAGTGCTCTGCAAACAAATGTGGATAGGGAAATAACTTAAAACAACAAAAAAAAACCAGAAAAATAAAACAATGTTCTTCATCTCTGAAGGACGAGGCCCATATGGGGTAGGAGGGAGGTTGAGGTGGTGGTGGATGTGGCGGTGTCATAGGCGTGTGCACAGGGTGTGCCGGATGTACCTGGGCACACCCTAATCACCTAGGGCACATAGCATTATCGCTCTGTTTGGCAGTGAGGAGATGGGAAAGATCTCCCTCGGACCTGCTCTGCTCCATTTCTCTTTGACAGCAGGGAGAGTAATGTATCGGGGCCATGTACATGTAGGCAAACACATGCATGTGTATTTAAACTTTGGGGTGCACACCCTAATGCAATAGGCTGCGCACACCTATGGGCGGTGTAGGTGGAAAAAGCGGTGGAGGAGGACCAGGGCTGGATTAAGAGCATCATGGGCTTGGTGCTGAGGATTTTGAAGAGCCTTAAGGGCCGTGCCTTGGCATGCACCCAGAGGAGGAAGGGTGCAGCCATGCATGCCTAATTCAACATGGGATGCTGTCTCTGAAGCCCATAAACACATCCATGCATCGGCAACTGTCCCTCCTTGTCCGGCCTTCGTGCTGTGTGGGGAGGTTCTGAGGGAGCTGCCTGGGGAAGCATGCATAGAAGCCAGACTTCTGTGTTTACAAGTGACAGAAGAGCGGTAACAGTGAATATGGCCAGCCCGGGGGGCCTATATAAAGGTAGGGGCCTGGAGCTGCAGCTCCAATAGCCCCTACGTTAATCTGGCCCTGAGGAGGACGAGGTAGCCAACACTGCTTCTTTTCACAAATTTTAAATGAGGGTACACCCCAAAAGAGTGAGAAAGAGCAAACATAGAACAATGGCTGGGTAAGGTCGGTATCCATCGCTATTCTGCACAAGGTACAGAAAAGTCCCGTGGGATCCATGCCTGGTTCATTTTAATGAACGTGAGCTTGTCCACATTGTCTCTGGACAGGCGGCTGCGCTTGTCTGTGATAACGCCCCCAGCCGTGCTAAATACCCGTTCAGATAATACACTGGCTGCAGGGCACGCCAGCACCTCCAAGGTGTAAAGGGCAAGCTCAGGCCATGTGCCCAACTTGGAGACCCAGAAGTTGAAGGGGGCAGACCCCTCATTCAGTACGTCTAGGCGTGTGCACACATACTGCTCCACCATGATGGTAAAATGCTGCCTCCTGCTAAGACGTTCCATCTGAGCTGCTGGTGCTGCTGTTTGTTGTGGCGTGCTGACAAAGCTTTTCCACATTTCGGCCATGCTAACCCTGCCTTCTGAGGTGCTGGCGGTGCCCTGGTTGCGTTGGCCACCTCTTCCTCCTCCTCCTCCTCTGCCTTGTGCTTCCACTGTGGCCCCGCTGTCAGGTGGGAATGCCATCTTGCGATCGCGCTCCAGTGAGTGAATTAAGGACAGTACGTTGTCCTTGTAACGGGGATCCAGCAGCGTGGCCACCCAGTAATCAGCACAAGTTAGAATGTGGGCAACTCGGCGGTCGTTGTGGAGACACTGCAGCATGTAATCGCTCATGTGTGCCAGGCTGCCCAGAGGCAACGAAAGGCTGTCCTCTGTGGGAGGTGTATCGTCCGTGTCCTCTGTATCCCCCCAGCCACGCACCAGTGATGGCCATGAGCTGGCCTGGGTGCCACCCTGCTGTGAACGTGGTTCCATCTCCTCCTCCAGCTCCTCCTCCTCATCCTCCTCATCCTCCAGAACTGTGCCCCTGCTGGACAATTGTGCCCCTGGCGTTTGTGTGTGCAGGAACCCACCCTCAGAGCCCCTTGCGAATGACTGCCCTGAAAGCCTTGGAAATGTTACCTCCTCATCCTCCTCCTCCTCCTCCTCATCCTGTGCCACATCCTCTTCCATCATCGCCCGAATTGTTTTTTCAAGGAGGCATAGAAGTGGGATAGTTAAGCTGAGAACGGCGTAATCGGCACTGGCCATGTTGGTGGAGTACTCAAAACAGCGCAACAAGGCACGCAGGTCTCGCATGGAGGCTCAGTTATTGGTGGTGAAGTGGTGCTGTTCTGCAGAGCGACTCACGCGTGCGTGCTGCAGCTGAAACTCCACTATGGCCTGCTGCTGCTCGCACAGTCTTTGCAGCATGTGCAAGGTGGAGTTCCACCTTGTGGGCACGTCACATATGAGGCGGTGAGCGGGAAGGCCGAAGTTACGCTGCAGCGCTGACAGGTGAGCAGCAGGAAGGGTGAGAACGCCAAAAGTGCGCACAGACGGCCGGCACTTTCTGCAGCAGCTCTGACATATCGGGGTAGTTTTTAAGGAACCTCTGCACCACCAAATTCAGCACATGCGCCAGGCAAGGGATGTGCGTCAAACCGGCTAGGCCCAGAGCTGCTATGAGATTTCGCCCGTTATCGCACACCACCAGGCCGGGCTTGAGGCTCGCTGGCAGCAACCACTCATTTGTCTGCTGTTCCATGCTCCTCCACAACTCCTGCGCGGTGTGTGGTTTGTCCCCCAAACAGGCAAGTTGTAAAACTGCCTGCTGTCGTTTACCCCTGGCCGTGCTGAAGTTGGTGGTGAAGGTGTTACGCTGTCCGGATGAGGAAGCGGAGTAGGAGGAGTTAGGAACAGGAGGCAAACTGAAGCGCCCTGCAATCCTCGGTGGTGGAAGGACATGCGCCAAATTGCTATCCGCCTCAGGCCCATCCGCCACTGCATTTACCCAGTGTGCCCTTAGGGAGATATAACGCCCCTGACCGTGCTTACTGGTCCACGTATCGGTAGTTAGGTGGACCTTGCCAAAGATGGTGTTGCGCAGTGCACACCTGATTTTTTCCCCCACTTGGTTGTGCAGGGAAGGGATGGCTTGCCTGGAAAAGTAGTGGCGGCTGGGCACGACGTACTGTGGGACAGCCACCGACATAAGGTTTTTAAAACTGTGCGTCTCCACCAGACGGAATGACAGCATTTCAAAGGCCAAGAATTTTGAAATGCTGGCATTCAGGGCCAGGGATCGAGGGTGGGTAGGGGGGTACTTCCTCTTCCTCTCAAGTGTTTGGGAGATGGAAAGCTGAACGCTTCCACGGGACATTGTGGAGATGGTTGGTGACCCAGGTGGTGGTGTTGCTGACAGATCGTCTGTTTGCGGGGTGGCAGGTGCCTGTATCACTACAGATGTGGCTGGAGCGGCCGAGACTGCAGCAGAAGAGGAAGCAGGATGAGCCAGAGACGTTTCTTGGTTTTGAAGGTGTCTACTCCACTGCAGCTCGTGCTTTGCACTTAGATGCCTGATCATGCAGGTTGTGCTCAGGTTGAGAAGGTTTATGCTTCGCTTCAGGCTCTGATTGCACAGGGTGCAAACCACTCGTGTCCTGTCATCAGCACATTTTCTAAAGAACTTCCACGCTAGAGAACTCCTTTGAGCTGACTTTGGTGCGCTCGTTCCCTTGCTGCGTTGGGCAGTAGCAGGCGTAGTGTCTAGGGCACGGCCGCTCCGCTTCTGCACCCTGCTACCTCTTCTGCTGTGCTGGTGGCTCTGTGCGACCACCGCCTCTTCCTCCAAACTACTCAGGTCACCTGCATGACGTTCATTCCATGTGGGGTCGAGGACCTCATCGTCCTCCACATCATCTTCCACCCAGTCTTCACCCCTGCCCTCCTTGTCGGTCTCCACAATGCTGAACGCCACAGCAGTTGGCACCTGCGTTTCGTCATCATCGGAGACGTGCTGCGATGGTCCTTGCATGTACTCATCTCGAGAAATAAGTGGTTGGGTATCGCTGCACTCAATCTCTTCAACTTCTGGGGCAGGGCTAGGTGGATGGCCCTGGGAAACCCTGCTGACAGAGTCCTCAAAAAGAAGAAGAGACTGCTGTATGGATTGGGGCTCAGACTGCTTGCCTGATTTCCAAGGGGGTGTGGTGAAAAACGGTTGGACATTGGCTGCAGGTGCCAACTCTGACCTTTCTGCAGTAGACTGGGTGGGAGACAATGTGAAGGAACCGGAGGCACTGTCAGCAACCCAATCTACTATCGCCTGTACTTCTTCAGGCCTCATCACGTCTAGAGGCGCATGATGCCCTACCAAATACTGATGCAGGTTCTGTCGCCTACTCACACTTTTTGAAGGTGTTTCACTTGTGCGTGTAGCTGGCACAGATCGACCACGTCCTCTCCTTGCAACAGGAGCTCTACCAGCAGCACCACGACCCAGGCCACGGCTCCTATTTGACGGTCTCCTCATATTTCTGTAATTTATGATCTTGCCCTAGAAAGGTGTTTATTGAATAGCGGAACAAAACAACAACAGTATCGCACGGGTGTATCTCACAGTCAAATATGCAAACTATGCCGCAATTTAATGTTTTTTATCCCAAAAGGGTGTATATTGTATAGCGGAATAGGAAAAAGGATAAAAAAACGGTGTATCTCACACGTACAAACACAGACTAGGCCCCGATTCAAATTTTTTGTACCCTAAAGGGAGGATGAGGAAGAGGAGTAGGAGTAGGAGGAGTTGGGAACAGGAGGCAAACTGAAGCGCCCTGCAATCCTTGGCGGTGGAAGGAGATGCGCCAAACAAATTTAAAAGGTGTATCTCACACGTACCGATACAGACTATGCCGTAATTTAATTTTCTTACACTCCAAAAGGGTGTATATTGAATAGCGGAATAGGACAAATTTTACAAAACGGTGTATCTCACACGTACAAACACCAACTAGGCCCCAATTACAATTTTTTGTACCCTAAAGGCAGGATGAGGAAGAGGAGTAGGAGGAGTTGGGAACAGGAGGCAAACTGAAGCGCCCTGCAATCCTCGGCGGTAGAAGGAGATGCGCCAAACCAATTTAAAAAGGTGTATCTCACATGTATCGGTACAGACTATCCCGCAATTTAATTTTTTACACTCAAACAGGGTGTATATTGAATAGCGGAATAGGACAAATTTTACAAAACGGTGTATCTCACACGTACAAACACAAACTAGGCCCCGATTACAATTTTTTCTACCCTAAAGGCAGGATGAGGAGTAGGAGGAGTTCGGAACAGGCAGGAGGCAGACTGAAGCACCCTCAAATCCTCGGCAGTATGAGATGCGCCCCAAAAATTGGAAAGGTGTATCTCACACGTACCGACACAGACTATCACGCAATTTAATTGTTTATACCCAAAGGTTTTGATTAAATAGCGGAATAGAAAATATGATCAAAAAAGTGTATGTATATCACACGTACACAACCACACTAGGCCCAATTACTATTGTTTGTACCCCTAAAAGGCTGGATGAGGAGTAGGGGGGAGTATGGAACAGGCAGCACCCTCAAATCTTCAGAAGTATGAGATGAACCCCAAAAACCCCAAATATCATTCAGCTCTGCTGCAGGCCACAACTTAATTTTTTTAACCCAAGGCTGTATATTGAATAGTGGAATAGAAAAAAAGTGTATGATTTTTGAAACCACTCAATATTAGCACATGTGAACTGAACACAGCAGTGTATGATCAGTCACTCAGCACAGCACAGCTGAAGGAAAAATGCTGCACACAGTGACTGATAGAAAAAGACTTTTCTCCCTCCTCCTCAGTGGGCAAAAAAGATTGTGTTCACTGCACCCCAAAAAGATTGTGTTCACTGTACCCCAAAAAGATTGCGTTCACTGCACCCCAAAAAGATTGTGTTCACTGCACCCCAAAAAGATTGCGATCACTGCACCCCAAAAATATTGTGTTCACTGCACCCCACAAAGATTGTGTTCACTGCACCCCAAAAGGATTTTGTTCACTGCACCCCAAAAAGATTGTGTTCACTGCACCCCACAAAGATTGTGTTCACTGTACCCCACAAAGATTTTGTTCACTGCACCCCAAAAAGTTTGTGTTCACTGTACCCCAAAAAGATTGTGTTCACTGCACCCCAAAAAGATTGTGTTCACTGTACCCCACAAAGATTGTGTTCACTACACCCCAAAAAGATTGTGTTCACTGTACCCCAAAAAGATTGTGTTCACTGCAGCCCACACACAGCAAAATGGATGTGGATCACTGACACCTGCCTATCTCCTATCCCACACCACACAGCAATATCGATTGTAGTTTGTAGAACACACTTTCCCTAAAATTCAGCAGCAGCCTCTCCCTAACAGGATTTATAAGATCGTAGATCGGGACTGCAGACCCCACCCCACACAGCAACAACGATTGTAGTTTGTAGAACACACTTTCCCTAAAAATCAGCAGACTCTATCCCTAACAGGATTTATAAGATCGTAGATCGGGACTTCAGACCCCACCCCACACAGCAATATCGATTGTAGTTTATAGAACACACTTTCCCTAAAAATCAGCAGACTCTATCCCTAACAGGATTTATAAGATCGTAGATCGGGACTGCAGACCCCACCCCACACAGCAATATCGATTGTAGTTTGTAGAACACACTTTCCCTAAAAATCAGCAGACTCTATCCCTAACAGGATTTATAAGATCGTAGATCGGGACTGCAGACCCCACCCCACACAGCAATATCGATTGTAGTTTGTAGAACACACTTTCCCTAAAAATCAGCAGACTCTCTCCCTAACAGGATTGATAAGAGATCGTAGATCGGGTGACTGCAAACCCCACCCCACACAGCAATGTCGATTGTAGTTTGTAGAACACACTTTCCCTAAAAATCAGCAGACTCTCTCCCTAAAATGCCTACAACTCGCCCTGCCTAACACACTCCGACCTGTCCCTCAATTCTATCCGGACACAAATGTTTTTTTTTTCCTGTCTGTCCCTAATCAGCAGCCAGCACGTTGATGTGTGCTCTCTCCCTGATCTAAGCAGCAGAATGACGCCGTAGCGGCGCTGCCTTGAACTTATAAAGACTTGGTCACATGCTTCAGACGGCCAATCACAGCTACTGATACATTTGTAGGCATGGCTGGGATGGCTTAGGCACACCAGTTAAACGCTTGTTGATTGGCTGTTGAAAGCCCGCCATGAACAGCGCGCCAAAGCATGCAAAACCCGGAAATAAAACGACCGAACACGGATTTTTACCCAAATATACAGTAAAGTGTTCGTGTCCGTGTTCAGGTAAAAAAAATCCAATTATTCGGTACGAACACGAATAATACAGTCCGTGTTCGCTCAACCCTAGTTGTAACCTAAAAAAAAAAAAAAGCTCCAGTTCCTTTAAAGCAAGAATAACAGCATAGTGCCACTATGTCCAGCAAACTGTCAGCTTGTGAGCAGGCAAGCAGGCTGGCAGGCGGGCGGGCGGGGAGAGGAGGCCAGTGCTGGTGAAGCTGGGGCTTAGGGGGGCTTGGTAAACATGTGTTTACCAGCCCCCTTCCTTTAGTACATCACTAGCGAAGGCTCCTATGTCCACTGACAGCTGATCAACTGATCATATTGTTTACTATGTCAGACTGTCAATTTTTATAAATTGGATAAGGAGTCTCTATACAGACTCCTTATTCATTCATGTAAAGTGCTGTCTTAAAAAAAAGAAAAAAAAAAAGAGATATGGGGGGTCTGTTTAGACCTCTGATATTTCACCAAAGACCCCCCCCCCCCCAAAAAAAAAATACAATAAAAATATAAATAATAAATATATAATTGTAGAAAAATGCAAAAAAAACAAAAAAAAAAAACATGGAGCAGACTGTGTCAAGCAGATCCGCCTGGTCAGCGGGGATCTACCTGACAGATGACAGGTCAGCTGATGTAGAGTGGACATGCACACAGCCCGCTGTTCTATATGGGACGGTCAGATTGAAACCGACCACCTGTCCATTTCCATCTGATCTAATCGGCTAGATGGATGGGGAATGGAATCCCCATCCATCTGTTTTTAGTGGATTGGAGGCGGGTGTAAACGCACACATATCCATTTACATCAGCCTCTCCATAGAAAATAAAGGGTGGTCCGATTGAGCCTGCCTGAAAAACGGATAGGCAGACCTGATCGGTCTGCTTCTGCAAAAGGGGCCTAAGGCCTTGTTCACACAGGGCATACATAGCGAACCTTTACCGGGATTCACAGGTGTTTCATGCATCTCTGTGCAGGCTGTCCTATTTAGTGATGAGCCAAACACACCCCCCCTGGACTCGAACTTCAAAAATCAAAAGTCCTAATTTTAAAGGCTTAAATGCAAGTTATTGCCCAAAAAAAGTGTGTGGGGGGTCCGGGTACTGACCTGGAGGACATGTACCAATGCAAATTAAAAAAAAAAAAAACAATTGTTTTTAAAGGAGCAGTGATTTTAATGATGCTTAAAGTGAAACAATAAAAATAAAAAATTCCTTTAAATATTGTGCCTGGGTGGTCCCCTTAATGTGCCTGTAAAGTAGCGCATCTGTACAATATACAGTATGTAGCCTGCTGCAGCAATACTGACATTTCTAAAGAAAAAAATGTAATTTAAACTTGCTCACCACCTTAATGTATTGTCGGCTCCCCGCAATACAGATAAAAGAATGAAAAAAACGGCGTAGGGTCCACCCCAGTCCCTTTGGGTCTAGTATGGATTTGAAAATTATTTAAAGAAAAAAGCAAAACACGCAGGGCACAGGAACGAGCCCTACTATTAAAAATTCCATACAAATTTGAAATCACATGTACTTGTCATACAGGTGAAGAAAAATTGGGCCTTGGTTGCTAGTGGTGCCTGAACATCGCAACCCCTCGCAGTTACTCTTGCTGGGCGCAGGAACGGGCCTTGCTGTAAAAAAATCCATACAAATTTGAAATCGCATGAACTTGTCATACAGGTGCAGAAAAATTGGGCCTTGGTTGTTGGTGGTGCCTGAACACTGCAACCCCTCGCAGTTACTCTTGCTGGGCGCAGGAACGAGCCTTGCTGGTAAATATTCAATACAAATTTGAAATCGTATGTACTTGTCATACATGTGCAGAAAAATTGGGCTTTGGTTGTTGGTGGTGCCTGAACATCGCAACCCCTCACAGTTACTCTTGCTGGGTGCAGGAACAGGCCCTGCTGGTACAAATTTGATACCAATTTGAAATCGCAAGTACTTATCATACAGGTGCAGAAAAATTGGGCCTTGGGTGTTGGTGCTGCCCTAAACCAAAAACATTGTCAGAAGCTAGCATTATGAAGATTGAGGAATAGGATAGGCAGCATATGCAGTCTTCAAGGGATGGCTGACCCCTAGAAAATTCAATCAGTTACATCAGCATCAGGGGCTTGATAGCTGCTGTTGATCCAGGACTGATTCATTTGAATAAAAGTCAGCTGGTCAACGGAGTTTGTTAACAGACGCACTCTTTTGTCCTTCACAAAACCTCCAGCAGCATTGAATGTCCATTCGGAAAGCACAACAGGCCAGTAGCTTCATTGCATCTTGAGCAAGTTCTGGCCAGTGGTCGATCCTCAAGAGCCATTAACCCAGTGGATGCTCAGTTGGAAAGGTCTCCAAGTCTGCTCTTGCCCCTAGATAATCCTGCACCATATGATGGAGACCCTGCTGGTGGTTGCTTAAACCTAACAGCCCTGGGTGCTGAGGACTAAAGAACTGGTTAAAGGCATCTGTCAGCCGGCCACCTTCTCCACCTCTCCTCCTTTGGCTGAACGATGCCTCAGAAACACGTCCTGAGAACGTTAACCTCCCAGTGTCTGGAAAGGTGTTACACAAATTTCTCTTCAAGGCGTCCCCAAGATGTTTCGTCCTCTGCTCCCTCTGTGAAGGCAGGATGAGCTCTGCAACTTTACCCTTGTAACCTGGATCAAGAAGGGTTGCCAACCAGTAAAAATCCCTCTCCTTGATACCACAAATCCTCTGGTCCTTTCGCAGGCTTAGCAGAATCAGGGACCCCATGCAGCGTAAGTTTGGGGAGGCATGAGATTCTGAGTCACTAAGGATGGCATTGTCAGGAGCAACCTCTCCCCAGCCACGTACAACTCCTGGGGTTTCTGGGGAATGACAACCATCCCTTGAAGACTGCTGTATGTTATCCTCTACATCAATGCTGCCATAATCCTCCTCCTCTTCCTCTACCTCCTCTTGCCCCTGTGTGTTTTGTGGCCCCACAGAAATGACATCTGCATAAAGGGGACCTTGTGAGAAAAGAAAGTCCTCCTCTTCCTCCCGCTGTTCTGCCTCAAGTGCCCTGTTCATGATTCCACGAAGCGTGTGCTCCAGCAGGAAGACTAGAGGGATAATGTCACTAATGCATGCATTGTCCTGGCTCACCATCCTTGTCGCCTCCTCAAATGGTGACAGGACAGTGCATGCACCCTTTATTAGCAGCCACTGGCGTTGTGAAAAGAAGCCAAGCTCCCCTGAGCCTGTCCTTGTGCAATACTCACACAGGTACTCATTGATGGCCCTTTGCTGCATGTGCAGCTGCTGCAGCATTGCCAATGTTGAGTTCCTCCTGGTAAGCATTATAGGAGCAGAAGGAAGAGGGTACAGCAAATATGGCTCTAATATTATTGTTGCTGGTTCACCACCCACCAAAAAACACCCACGTCTGGTGCAGAAGGAAGAGCGCCTGAGATGCACAAGGGGGTATAGCAATTATGGCCCTAATATTATTGTTGCTGGTTCATCACCTACAAAAAACACCCACGTGTGGAGCAGAAGGAAGAGCGCCTGAGATGCACAAGGGGGTACAGCAATTATGGTCCTAATATTATTGTTGCTGGTTCACCACCTAAATAAACACCCACATCTGGAGCAGAAGGAAGAGTGCCTGAGATGCACAAGAGGGTACAGCAATTATTGTCACCATAAAAAAAAAACACCCACTTCTGGAGCTGAAGGAAGAGCATCTGAGATGCCCAAGGGGAGCACCAATTATGCCCTTAATATTATTAGTGCTGCTGCACAAAAAAAAAAAAATTGCTGCTAATGCAGGATGTACTACCACCTAATTACTAATATTGCAGCAACAGAACCTGATGCTGCTATAAAAAAAAAGACAAAATAAAAATTAATTGAAAAGAAAAATAAATAAATATATATACTGTATATATATGTATATATATATATATATATATATATATATATATATATATATAGATCTGTGGGGTGACACTAATTTGTTGTATACAATACACTTCAGTGGCCTGACTACTATCACAGCACAGCACTAAATTGACTGCAGTACACTGTGTAACATAAGAATCAGCCCTACACTACACGGCAATGGCTGATTTATACACTGAAATAGCTGATAAATAGCTGAATAGCTGATAAATATATAGATCTACTACACTGGCTGATCTATTAATCTATACAACGCACACTCCACCAACTACCCTGCCTAATCTTCCCTCCTAACACACTACATGCGGCTGCCGTTTAAGCAGCATTTATATAGTGTGTGGCGTGGACTTAGCACTGAGCCGTGATTGGCTAAAGGCACCCTGCGTTTAGCCAATCACGGATATTGTGCTGTGATTGGCCAAAGCATACAGGTCAAGGTGCATGCTTTGGCCAATCACAAGCATTGTATTATGGCGGGCGAATTTCCCGCAATCGGCCCCCATTTGTTCGCTGTTCTACGAACAAACGAACAGCCGATGTTCGAGTCGAACTTTGCTTCGGTGATCATGGTCCTCCTGCGTCTGCCAAATCCCTTCCCTTTTCCAGGCCATTGGTCCAAAGGAGCCCTAGGAAGGAATCCCCTAAACGTCAAAGGTACTCTGAAGTGGTTAGCTCTGGTCACTCGGGCGTCCCACGCTGAACTCCCCTCCGACCAAAGTCCCTATGCCTTACTCTAGGCTATGCCCTGGAACTGCCACCTCTGGGCTGAGTGCCTGGGGGCTATGTGGTGCTTTCATAGTGCTTCTCTCAGTTTCATTCTCTATGTTACTTTAACGATATCTGCACTGTTTATTATGCCACCTTGGATTCAATATATATTGTACCCTTGATGTTGTGTGTCCCTCTCCCGTTTCCTTTGTGTACACCCTGGTTCCCTGTTTCCTCGTTGTGGGCCCTGATACATTGATTGACAGGACTATCTTATGGGCCATGGTATCTCTTGCCCTACCCCGGAGTCCTAGCTTGGAGGGCTGCGCTCCATGTTGTACACATGCGGAAAAAAGAGAGGTTTGTGCAGTTCTTTTTTTGCTTTGTTACATGTTTCATTTGTTTCTGGTTCCATCTTGTTTTTCCTGTCAATCCTTCCCCCTTCCCAGCCCGCTTTGAGATCATGCCTGTTTCATTTTCACTGGCTCCCTGGGTCTACAATTCCGCGCCGGTCAGGTCCCATTGTGCTAGGCGTGTACTGTTCTTGCTCCCGGGTACTGGTAGGTGTCCCATGTTCTCTTCCTGCCTTAGATCTACACTTTTCACCACATGACAGTTGTGACTTGGAATGTTAAGGGTCTTAGATCCCCGGCTAAGAGGATAAAAGTCTTACGTCACCTTAAGCGACTTAGGGCGGACAACGCTCTCATCCAGGAATCACACCTCCCTGCGGAGGACATGAAACGCATGGAGAAACTGAGGGTAGGTAAGGTCATCGGCTCGACTGCATCCGGCCGTAAGGCTGGAGTGCTAATCCTGTTTCACAAATGCCTCCCAGTGGAAATCCTCTCCACTGACGCAGATTCCAACGGTCGGTACGTGTCAGTTCATCTGCGTCTTCATACTACAGAACTTGTTATCTCTAATGTGTATGCCCCTAATGTATTTGGCCAATCCTTCCACGCTGCGATTTCGGCACCCTTTCTGACCGGTTTTCTGACCCTTCCTAACGTCCCCCCGCCTCATAGGAGGCGATTTTAATGCCGTTATGGATCCTATCCTTGACAAATCCCCCACTCGTCCTTCGTCGCATCCCCGCGCCCCCGACTGCCCCACTCCACTGGCGTCGGTGATTGGCTCGCTCTCGATGAATGGACGTTTGGCAAAACTCACACCCTCCGGATCGGGAATACTCCTTTACTCTCACCCCCATAAATTATTTACGAGAATAGACTATCTGTTTTGCACCGACTCCCTCCTCCCACTTTTGCATTAGGCCACAATCCACGAAATAGCGGTTTCACACCACTCCCCTGTTTCCGTTTCCCTGACACTTTCTGATACCCATACCACCCCTCTTATTTTAAGATTTCCCTCCTACCTCAAAAACAATACTGACTTTGTATCCTACTTACACCGTGTGTGGGAAGAATACTAGGCGACCAATTCACAACATAGCGGCTCCCCTCTCCTTTTTTGGGAGGTCAGCAAGGCCTTTTTGAGAGGCCGCATTATATCTTATGCGGAAGCTTTTAAACGCTATGCAAACGGTGGGTACAAAACTGCCAGTGAAAGGTCTGAGGCTGGCTCAGCACGCACTTATCCAGACCAATACGCATGTCGCTCCCACATCCTGGCTAGCAGCCAAACAAAATTTCGACGCCTGGGCTGATAAGTTGGAGAACATTCACAAGGCACACCGGGCCCGATGATCTTTCCGGGGAGTTTTATAAAGTCATTGCACCTAGTATAATCCCCACACTCGTCGATGTCTACTCCTCTATCTGGGACGGCGGCCCCTACCTCCCGACGGGTAACCAAGCCATTATCAAATTGCTAGCCAAAAAAGGGAAAGATCCTCTAGAGCCGGGCTCATATCGCCCTATCTCCCTGTTGAACCTCGACATTAAAATCCTCTCAAAAATAACAGCTTCCCGCTTGGCTAATATAATGCCTCACCTCATACATCCGGCGCAATCGGGGTTCACTAAGGGTCGCTCAGCTACCGCCAATATCAGGAAGGTGCTGGTAGCACTGGACCAGGCCCGAATTCACTCTGATCGTGACATGGCCATAGTGACAATTGATGCCGAGAAGGCTTTCGATAATGTAAATTTCACCTGGCTCCGCAGAGCCTTGGACGCCATGGGCTTTCAAGGACCCTTCGTTAACCTCATTACCTCGATGTATTATTTTTCCGACTGCCAAACTGTGTGTTGGGGGTTCCCTCACTGATGATTTTCGGCTTTATAAAAGGTACCCGCCAGGGCTGCCCTCTCTCGCCGCTCTTGTTCAATCTAGCGATCGAGCCCCTCTCCCGATATCTTTTAACTAAAGCCCCCCACCATGGGATATGCGTGGGCTCTCAGGAGCTCCGCTTATCCCTTTTTGCAGATGATGTCTTACTATTCACCTCCAACCCCTCGGCCGATATCCCGGTGATAGTTTCTACATTTGACAGTTTTAAACAATGCTCGGGTTTAAAAATTAATTACTCCAAAAGTGAAATACTCCCGCTAGGGGGAACTACGACCCGGCCCTGGGAAGGGGACTTAATGTTTCTGATAGCCTCCAAACATATCACTTATTTGGGTATCAAAATAGGGAGAACCCTGGCCTCTATATATACCTTAAACTATCCCCCTTTATTCTACAAAATAACGAGGGAACTGGATAACTGGATGGAACTACCGTTGTCGCTCTTGGGAAGATGCCACCTAATCAAGATGGTGAGCTTTGCCCGCTTATTATATTTTCTCCAGACTCTCCCCCTGCTGATCAGACATAAAGACGCACAACTCCTTGATCTGGCATTTTCCCGTTTCCTTTGGCGGGGGAAGGGGCCCCAAATCTCTTACAAAAAACTCCATCTCCCCAGGAGCGACGCGGGTACTAATTTCCCTAACCTGAGACTGTATAATTTGTCGTGTCTACTCAGAGTGGCCTTAGACTGGATATCGCAGACCTCTCATTATTCCAATTATGAACTAGAGGCCCAGATGTCCGGTCCATTCTCCCTGTCGGCTCTCCTACATACTAAATGGGTCCAATTGTGCCCCGAACTCCGTCACAACCTTCTCCTGCGAGACACTGCTATTGCATGGAGGAAGTTGCACAAACTTCTGAAGCTACCTTTGTATTTCTCCAAGAATCTTCCGATCCGTGGCAATCCCAACTTCCCTCCAGGCCTGGAACATGCAGTGTATCAACTCTGGGAAAGGAAGGGCCTGGCGAACCTGTGCACACCTGTGCGATTTGAGATCTGGAATTCCCTATCCCCTCCAGATCACCAAGGCTAAATTTTACCTTCAGGCTTCTGACACCTTTTACTTGGCACAATGCCTTCACTTCCTAAATACCGTCGCCGGTAAACCGGTTGATAGATTCAGGGCATCCATCATCGACGACTTCAACAATTTACAAGCCTCTCCTGAAGATGTGTCCACCAGCTGTATCTACCTCCACAGCTTCCAACTGGCTCAAGGATTTCCCTGGGGAGGACACCCTACCCAATATGCTCAATGGTCTTCGCACTACCCCCGGACTCACCCCTAATGCTATATGGAAGGAAACTCAGCTAAAAAATTTTAACCGAGCTCATATCCCTTTTCTCTCGGATAAAACGATTCCGGATGCTCATAAATGCCCTCTGTGTGCAGAGGAGAGACCATCTCTCTGCCATAAGTTCTGGTCCTGCCCTTCCATCTCGCTGTTCTGGGATCAATTTTTATCCTTCGTCAAGGACGTGACAAGACTCAGCATACCCAAAGACCCTATTCTGCTTTTGTTTGGATACTGGGATAAACACCTACAAAAGTGGTCAAGCACTCCTGCCTCGCCACATCGTCTGTGGATTCTGACATGTCTACTGGTAGCCAGATGAACAATACTGGCCAATTGGATATCCACGACTCCCCTTTCATTTTCCCCCGGGTTAGATCAGAGCTTTCCACACTTCTCTCCATTGATCGCCCCAACACGGACATTACAGCCCCTTCCTCACGGAAAACATTCCTCCAGAAATGGGACTCCTACCTCATCTTCTCCTCCCCAAAGACCGATCCCTCTATAGACTGCTACACTTTCACGTTCAAGGACCCTCCCAAGATCATCTCCCCACTGAACCATTCCCCTTCCGAGGTCATGGACTTTTGATCTTGTGCCCCCCCTCCCTCCCGCCCTTCCTACCTCGCCCTTCCCCAGTTCGGTATTCCCCCTTTCAGATTGCATTTATCTGTAGTGTGTGTATGTATACCTTTTTAGACATTGATACTTACGTGTCATGCTATAAAATTTTAAATAAAAATAAAAAAAAATACTCTCTATGATATAAAATTATGAATTGTCAACTCACTAAAGAAAAAGCAAAACTGCACTAAAAACACAAAAACATGAGAACTGCACAGACTCTTCACAGAAATGTCTCTTTGACCTCATAATCGGGGTAACATGTGGTTGCAGAATATAGTCTCCATAACACTCTACAACAACAGAGAGTTAAGGTAAGAATCACTACTTTAGTAAAAAGCTAGTTGTGATTATCCTAATGGACATCATGTGTCACAATAAAGTCTGGGGTAGCTCTAGTAATGAACGTGAATAGCTGGAGGGATCCAAGGCCCAAAAACAAATCACCGCTGCTCTGGAACTACCATAATTTGATAGCAATTAGGAAGTGGTGGTTTCAGAGAAGAGTGAAAGGTCTGACTTGGCTACCTGCTACATGCCAGTTCTAAAAGAGGGCCTCTCACTTGGCTGCAGATCACATGACCAGCAACTTCTGCCTCTACAGATGTTGTCTTTCTGAGTTGTTGAAGGGAAGCAAAGAAACACATCTTCCCTGGGCATACCCAGGAACCCAGAAGGTTGTTGGAAAAGAAGTTAAAAGGGCATGTGCCTGCATCTGAGCATGGTGAGTAAATGAAACGTACACCACTGAATTGCAGTGTGTGATGGTATTCACCGTCACTGGAGGTGAGGAGTAGGGATGATCGAACGGTTCGGGTCGACCATCGGTTTGAACCGAACATTGACTGTTCGAAATTCGGCCGAATTCCGAACTTTTTGCAGAAAAAGTTCAGAATTCGGCAACCAGAACCGACCAAAATGCAATGGCACAGGAACTGGGCTTTAAAAGCCCGTGATTGGACCAGAACCATCAGTAAAAGCCAATTGAGGGGGCAGGAGGATGCTAGGAATGTGATTGGAGTGACTAGGGGGTCCAGAGGCCAATCAGTAGTGCATACGCCCCCCAGTATATAAGATAGCCCTGCCAAATCTCTAGCACTGTAATACAGGGGCTGTGGAAGAGAGTGGAAGCAGATCTGTTACTCCTGCTTCAAAAGTGTCATTTAGCAATTATTAGTGTGAGGAAAGGGATATCTAGTGTAGTTAGGGTACTATTTTCCACTATAGTTAGATTCAATAATCTAGTTTCTGTAGGGAAAGTGTTAAGTGTCAGGGTGCCCGTAGTGTAGTGTAGGGTGAACTGACTCTGACTGCTATGGCAGGGTGACCAAACTCTTCCATGTCAGGGTGACCGCCATTGAAAAAAGATCATTTGTCTTAGAATTGCAGTAGAGCAGGGATAGGGCTCCGCTACTTTCACACCTGGCCATTTTTGTTGCAGGCGTTTATTGGGATTTTTTGTGGACGTCTTTGGAGGCAGGCATGACATCTGAACTTCTGTGTAGGGGTATATACACACACACACATATATGTATATATACACATACACACATACAGGTGTGAAAGTAGCGGAACCCTATGCCTGCGCTAATGAAATTATTTGCAGGGATGTGGCTCCGCTCCTATCACACCTGTATGTGTGTATGTGTATATATACAGTATACCCCTATACAGAAGTTCAGATGTTATGCCTGCCTCCAAAGACGCCCAAAAAATGCCCAATAAATGCCTGCAACAACACACCTGGGCGTTTTTGTTGCAGGCATTTATTGTGCATTTTTTGTGCGTCTTTGGAGGCAGGCATGACATCTGAACTTCTGTATAGGGGTATACATACACACACACATATATGTATATATAAACATACACACATACAGGTGTGATAGGAGCAGAACCCTATCCCTGCAAATAATTTCATTAGCGCAGGCATAGGGTTCCACTACTTTCACACCTATATATGTGTATGTGTATACAGTGCCTTGTGAAAGTATTCGGCCCCCTTGAACTTTTCGAACTTTTGCCACATTTCAGGCTTCAAACATAAAGATATAAAACTGTATTTTTTTATGAAGAATCAACAACAAGTGGGACACGATCATGAAGTGGAATGAAATGTATCGGATATTTCAAACTTTGTTAACAAATAAAAAACTGAAAAATTGGGCGTGCAAAATTATTCAGCCCCTTTACTTTCAGTGCAGCAAGCTTTCTCCAGAAGTTCAGTGAGGATCTCTGAATGATCCAATGTTGACCTAAATAACTAATGATGATAAAAAGAATCCAGCTGTGTGTAATCAAGTCTCCCTATAAATGCACATGCACTGTGATAGTCTCAGAGGTCCGTTTAAAACATCCAAAAGAGCACTGTGCAAGCGATAATATTGAAATGTAAGGAGTATCAGACCACTGCAAATCTACGAAGACCTGGCAGTCCCTCTAAATTTTCAGCTCATACAAGGAGAAGACTGATCAGAGATGCAGCCAAGAGGCCCATGATCACTCTGGATGAACTTCAGAGATCTACAGCTTAGGTGGGAGACTCTGTCCATAGGACAACAATCAGTCGTATACTGCACAAATCTGGCCTTTATGGAAGAGTGGCAAGAAGAAAGCCATTTCTTAAAGATATCCATAAAAAGTGTCGTTTAAAGTTTGCCACAAGCCACCTGGGAGACACACCAAACATGTGGAAGAAGGTGATCTGGTCAGATGAAACCAAAATCAAACTTTTTGGCAACAATGCAAAACTTTATGTTTGGCGTAAAAGCAACACAGCTCATCGCCCTGAGCACACCATCCCCACTGTCAAACATGGTGGTGGCAGCATTATGGTTTGGGCCTGCTTTTCTTCAGCAGGGACAGGGAAGATGTTTAAAATTGATGGGAAGATGGATGGAGCCAAATACAGGACCATTCTGGAAGAAAACCTGATGGAGTCTGCAAAAGACCTGAGACTGGGACGGAGATTTCGCCCCCCTTGAAATTTTCGACCTTTTGCCACATTTCAGGCTTCAAACATAAAGATATAAAACTGTAATTTTTTGTCAAGAATCAACAAGTGGGACACAATCATGAAGTGGAATGAAATTTATTGGATATTTCAAACTTTTTTAACAAATAAAAAACTGAAAAATTGGGCGTGCAAAATTATTCAGCCCCTTAAGTTAATACTTTATAGCGCCACCTTTTGCTGCGATTACAGCTGTAAGTCACTCTGGGTATTTTCTCAATCAGTTTTGCACATTGAGAGACTGAAATTTTTGCCCATTCCTCCTTGCAAAACAGCTCAAGCTCAGTGAGGTTGGATGGAGAGCGTTTGTGAACAGCAGTTTTCAGTTCTTTCTACAGATTCTCTATTGGATTCATGTCTGGACTTTGACTTGGCCATTCTAACACCTGGATATGTTTATTTGTGAACCATCCCATTGTAGATCTTGCTTTATGTTTTGGATCATTGTCTTGTTGGAAGACAAATCTCCATCCCAGTCTCAGGTCTTTTCCAGACTCCATCAGGTTTTCTTCCAGAATGGTCCTGTATTTGGCTCTATCCATCTTCCCATCAATTTTAACCATCTTCCCTGTCCCTGCTGAAGAAAAGCAGGCCCAAACCACGATGCTGCCACCACCATGTTTGACAGTGGGGATGGTGTGTTCAGGGTGATGAGCTGTGTTGCTTTTAACGCCAAACATAACGTTTTGCATTGTTGCCAAAAAGTTCAATTTTGGTTTCATCTGACCAGAGCACCTTCTTCCACATGTTTGGTGTGTCTCCCAGGTGGCTTGTGGCAAACTTTAAATTATACTTTTTATGGATATCTTTAAGAAATGGCTTTCTTCTTGCCGCTCTTCCAGATCTGTGCAGTATACGACTGATTGTTGTCCTATGGACAGAGTCTCCCACCTAAGCTGTAGATCTCTGCAGTTCATCCAGAGTGATCATGGGCCTGTTGTCTGCATCTCTGATCAGTCTTCTCCTTGTATGAGCTGAAAGTTTAGAGGGACGGCCAGGTCTTTGTAGATTTGCAGTGGTCTGATACTCCTTCCATTTCAATATTATCGCTTGCACAGTGCACCTTGGGATGTTTAAAGCTTAGGTAATCTTTTTGTATCCAAATCCAGTTTTAAACTTCTCCACAACAGTATCTCGGACCTGCCTGGTGTGTTCCTTGTTCTTCATGATGCTCTCTGCGCTTTAAACGGACCTCTGAGACTATCACAGTGCAGGTGCATTTATACGGAGACTTGATTACACACAGGTGGATTCTATTTATCATCATTAGTCATTTAGGTCAACATTGGATCATTCAGAGATCCTCACTGAACTTCTGGAGAGAGTTTGCTGCACTGAAAGTAAAGGGGCTGAATAATTTTGCACGCCCAATTTTTCATTTTTTTATTTGTTAACAAAGTTTGAAATATCCAATAAATTTCGTTCCACTTTATGATTGTGTCCCACTTGTTGATTCTTCACAAAAAATTACAGTTTTATATCTTTATGTTTGAAGCCTGAAATGTGGCAAAAGGTTGCAAGGGGGCCGAATACTTTCGCGAGGCACTATATATATATATATATATATATATATATATATATATATAGGTAGGTTTGAAAAATGCTATCAATTAAGAATGCTTTCAGAAATAGAAGTGTTAACACTCTATTTGTATCAATTAACATATTGGAAAGTAAATGCACAGAAGAGAAATCCAAATCAATATTTGGTGTTACCACCCTTGGCCTTCAAAACAGCATTCATTTTTCTAGGTACACTTTCACACAGTTTTTTATTTAGGGAAGTCTGCAGAAAGATCGTTCCAAACATCTTGGAGCACTAACCAGAGATCTTCTGTTGATATAGGATGCCTCAAATTCTTCTGTCTCTTAATGTAAAGCCAGACAGACTAGTTGATGCTGCGATTAGGGCTCTGTGGGGGTCAAAACCATCACTTCTAGGACTCTTTGTTCTTCTTTACACTGAAGATAGTTCCTAATGACATTGGCTCCATGTTTGGGTCGTTGTCCTGCTGCATAATAAATTTGGGGCCAATTACGTGCCTCTCTGAAGGTGTGGCTTGATAGATAAGTATCTGCCTGTATTTCTCAGGATTGAGGACACCATTGATCCTAACCAAACTTCCAACTCTGTTTTCAGAAATGAAGCTCCAAGTTTGCAAGGAACCTCCGCCATGCTTCAGTGTTGCCCGAAGATGCCTATTATTGTACCACTGTCCAGCCCTTGAGCCTTGAGCCCGTGAGCAAACTGCCTTATGTTATAGCCAAATATTCAAATTTTGACCCATTAGTCCAAAGCACCTACTGCCATTTTTCTGCCAGTTCCTATGTTTTCATGCATAGATGAGTCACATAGACTTGTTTCCATGTCAGAGGTATGGCTTTTTGTCATCAGTTCTTCTATGATGACCACTTCTGGACAGGCTTTTACAGAATAACAGATGGGTGGACCTGGGTCCCACTTTTTTCCACCAGTTATGTGCGATGGCACTGCTGGAAATGTTCTGATGTTGAAGGGAAGTAAGCACGATATGTCTTTCATCTGCTGCATCAAGTTTCCTTGCCTTACCACCATGTCTACAGTCCTCAGAATTGCACAGCACATTTTTAAACCCCAGTCTGCTTTGAAATATTTGCCTGGGAGAGACCTTGCTGATGTAATATATCTAAGCCTTGTGTCTTGTTGCTGTACTCAATCTTTTCCTAGCGTATGACCTGTGAAATAAACTTTCTTCTATAACCTCACCTTAGTAGCAGAGTTTGGCTGTTCCTAACCCAGTTTTAATCCTCCTACACAGCTGTCTCTTTCTTTTTTAACAAATGGTTATGTTTCAACCTGCATGTGAAATTGATGATTATAAGCCCCTGCTTGGTATAATTTGTTATACACCTGACTCGAATCCAACAAAATCCCTGATTTTGTGCAAATGTACAAAGTGTGCAAGTGTAAGAATTGATGCTGTTTATAGCCAAAGGGTCGTCACACCAAATATTTATTTGATTTCGATTTTACTTCTGTTTGCTTGTGTTGAATTTTGTAATACATTGTATTATCATAATTTGTTTATATAGGAAGATTATTAGGATATACTAAAATTTGTTTTCCAACTTTCCCTTTTAACATATAAACACATATAGATGAAAAGAGTTTACCCTTTAATATTCAGGGTGAGTATATATGCAAAAGCAGAAGTTTGCAATTTTGGGAAAAGTTAAACACAAAAGATTTCATTAAGTGTCTTAGCCACCCTGCGGTGTTCTGCTTTTATCTGAGAAAAAATAAATCCTATTCATTTACCAAAACATACAGGAAAACATTGCTTAAATTGACTGAGGGTTTTTGTTTATGCTTACATAATCAAGCAGAATAAACTGGAGGGCATTGTTTTCAGTTAACTGTAGAAAACAGTTGACTCACAGTAGATATCTTTTACCCTGAAACCTCTCAAGAGAAAACTGTGAATAAAAATTACAATTGCAAATAACACAAATTTAAAAAGAGGAATGAATATTCTTTACACAAAAAGTTACCACTTCTTTTTAAAGAAAAGTTGACGCAATAATATTATAAACATTTATTGTGTCATTTATTATAAATAACTATATTTAACCACTTGTGGACCTCCTATTGTGCATTTAGTGCAGCAGAGCCAGACCATGTACCTAGTATGTGGTCTGACACTTCTGGGTCTTGGGTGCCCACATGTGCCGCCAGTGACTGGCTCTCTCTGTGATCACACAGCGGGGGGCATCGCAGACTCAATGTCTGCCGATACCCAAGATTACACAGGACACAGACAGAACAACAATCTGCCTATGTAAACAAGGATCAGACGGGAAGGTATTGATCCTGTGTTTCTGTTAAGCAGGAACATGAATCTTTGCCTTCCCCTAGTCAAAGCACCTCCCCCCAGAGTGAGTAAGCACAGGCTAGGCATGAAGTTAACCCTTTGATCACCCCTGATGTTAACCACTTCCCTGACAGTGTCATTAGTACAGTGAAAGTGCAAATTTTTTAAATTTAATAATAAATTAAATAATGTATGCTTATTGTTTTTTTTTTTTTCTTTTACCAAAATTTTTTAGCAGAATACATATTGGTCTAAATTGATGAAGAAATTAGATTTTCACATTTTTTATTGAGTATGTTTTATAGCAGAAAGTAAAAAAAATAGCTTTTTTTTTCAAAATTGTTGGTCTTTTTTTGTTTTTAGCGCAAAAAAAAAAAAGTGCAGAGGTGATCAAAAAAAAAAGGACAAAAGTTTTATTTGGGTACAGTGTCATATGTAAACAAAACAATAAAATTGCTGCGCTAAAGAAAAAATGTATATAATAACTGTAAAAACAGCAAATGTAGTTGGGTCCAGCAGCCACACTAATCCGAATTGTAGCAGATTAAAAAGAAATAAAAACAAAACTGTAGCGCTAAAAACCCTTGGTCATGACAGTCCCACTTAAAGATGTGAATAAAGCAATATGATGACAGTCCATATGAATCCGACTCTTCATTCAAAAAGTGATTTCTAGGATAGAAAACCGCCACCAGACAGCACTCCAACACCAGTAATTCTAACTTCTTACCAGAAGCTGTTGATCCCCATGACAGAGATCAAAAATTGCGCATAACCAGTGATAGGTAAAGGCTCCTCCAGTGTGTTCCTGATATGCTCAAAACATCAAGGTGTAACTCGCATGTAGTAAGCATAGAGACCTCCGGGTGTCTTAAGGGCGTCCTGTCCGTGGACCACCAAACCTATGGTCGTCCTGTCTCCTCCAGGGATTCCGGCACGCGCTACCCAGCACGCCACCCGACGTACGTTTCGTCCGATTGGACGTCGTCATGGGGTGTGGCTACAGGGTGCACCAATGCCTTCTATAGTGGAGGAGAGAGCCGCCCACCGGAACTGAGCAGCCGGAAGTGAGGTATGCGCTCCACACGACCGGAAGTGATGCTCAGACCGGAAGGAAGGAAGGGGAGAACCACACGGTGAGAAGAGAAAGGAAAAAGGAAAAAAACTTCCAAAAGAAACTCACCATATTGAATCTCCGCTACCTTAATGGAAACAAAACCCAATACATGGAATAAACCAAAAAAGGGGGGGAAATACTCCATATACCGAAAGGCACATAGAGAATATTAAGCCGCGACTCCGGGGGAGACAGCGCCATCTTGTGGTGCCCCAAGTTCAGAGCAGCCCAAGCACAAGGAGGTCTCAAAAAGCACATACATATACAAACAAATAATGTAACAAAATGACACATGAAAACACTTAAAATGCTACACAATAAAATGAATTAGTATATTGTAAAACATGTATGCTCATACACATAAAAATAGCACAGCAAACAAAAAGAAATAAGGAAAAAAGAGGGGCAATCTAAGAATTACTGATATGGGCATTTAGATCCCATTCAATATTCAAACCCAAGGGGGTATAGGATTTGAGTCTATAAATCCAGCTCGTTTCGAGTTTGGAAACCCCTCTTGTTAAATTACTTCCCCTCCAATGTCCTGAAAATCTGTCAATACCTAAGAATAGGGTGCCACTTGGATCACTGTTGTGGCACTCAGCATAATGCCTAGAAAGGCTGTGTTTAGGAAAGCCCTTAACTATGTTGGCCACATGTTCCTTGAGCCTCACATGAAGCTCTCGGATAGTGCGGCCAACATAGTCCAGGCCACAAGGACATCTCACCAAGTAAACCACGTACCTGGTGGTGCAGGATATAAATGGTTTAATTTTATAATCCTGTCCAGTGGAGCCAGATTGAAAGGTATCCACACGTCTCTTTTTCTCCACATTAAGGTGGCAGATAGTGCACCTCCTACATTTGTAAAAGCCTCCCATTTGCTGAAAAAAGGAGACCTTTTTGGGAGGATCCCTAATGTTGGGGGCAATCTGCAACCTTAAGGGAGGGACACCCCTATAGATAACCTGAGGCTGGGGAGGTAAAAGGGGGCCCAATACTGGATCATTCCTCAGAATATGCCAATGGCGTCGAAGAATGGTCTTAACTGAAAAATGTTGAGTGGAGTACGAAGAGAGGAATGCAAAATCAAAGGGACGTTTAATATCCCTCTGTTTAGGTTGGAGAAGATCCTCTCTCACTCTTGAATCAGCCTTTAACAGGGCCTGATTCAAAAGAGATTCATCGTACCCCTTCTCACGAAATCTTTCTTTGAGGACCGAGGCTTCCTGCAGGAAATCTTCCTGACGCGAACAATTACGCTTCAGGCGCAAAAACTGACTGACAGGAACGGATTCCAACCACTTCTTATGATGACAACTGGTGGTGTCATCACCATGTGGAGAAAAAGAGACGTGTGGATACCTTTCAATCTGGCTCCACTGGACAGGATTATAAAATTAAACCATTTATATCCTGCACCACCAGGTACGTGGTTTACTTGGTGAGATGTCCTTGTGGCCTGGACTATGTTGGCCGCACTATCCGAGAGCTTCATGTGAGGCTCAAGGAACATGTGGCCAACATAGTTAAGGGCTTTCCTAAACACAGCCTTTCTAGGCATTATGCTGAGTGCCACAACAGTGATCCAAGTGGCACCCTATTCTTAGGTATTGACAGATTTTCAGGACATTGGAGGGGAAGTAATTTAACAAGAGGGGTTTCCAAACTCGAAACGAGCTGGATTTATAGACTCAAATCCTATACCCCCTTGGGTTTGAATATTGAATGGGATCTAAATGCCCATATCAGTAATTCTTAGATTGCCCCTCTTTTTTCCTTATTTCTTTTTGTTTGCTGTGCTATTTTTATGTGTATGAGCATACATGTTTTACAATATACTAATTCATTTTATTGTGTAGCATTTTAAGTGTTTTCATGTGTCATTTTGTTACATTATTTGTTTGTATATGTATGTGCTTTTTGAGACCTCCTTGTGCTTGGGCTGCTCTGAACTTGGGGCACCACAAGATGGCGCTGTCTCCCCCGGAGTCGCGGCTTAACATATGTATTCTCTATGTGCCTTTCGGTATATGGAGTATTTCCCCCCCTTTTTTGGTTTATTCCATGTATTGGGTTTTGTTTCCATTAAGGTAGCGGAGATTCAATATGGTGAGTTTCTTTTGGAAGTTTTTTTCCTTTTTCCTTTCTCTTCTCACCGTGTGGTTCTCCCCTTCCTTCCTTCCGGTCTGAGCATCACTTCCGGTCGTGTGGAGCGCATACCTCACTTCCGGCTGCTCAGTTCCGGTGGGCGGCTCTCTCCTCCACTATAGAAGGCATTGGTGCACCCTGTAGCCACACCCCATGACGACGTCCAATCGGACGAAACGTACGTCGGGTGGCGTGCTGGGTAGCGCGTGCCGGAATCCCTGGAGGAGACAGGACGACCATAGGTTTGGTGGTCCACGGACAGGACGCCCTTAAGACACCCGGAGGTCTCTATGCTTACTACATGCGAGTTACACCTTGATGTTTTGAGCATATCAGGAACACACTGGAGGAGCCTTCACCTATCACTGGTTATGCGCAATTTTTGATCTCTGTCATGGGGATCAACAGCTTCTGGTAAGAAGTTAGAATTACTGGTGTTGGAGTGCTGTCTGGTGGCGGTTTTCTATCCTAGAAATCACTTTTTGAATGAAGAGTCGGATTCATATGGACTGTCATCATATTGCTTTATTCACATCTTTAAGTGGGACTGTCATGACCAAGGGTTTTTAGCGCTACAGTTTTGTTTTTATTTCTTTTTAATCTGCTACAATTCGGATTAGTGTGGCTGCTGGACCCAACTACATTTGCTGTTTTTACAGTTATTATATACATTTTTTCTTTAGCGCAGCAATTTTATTGTTTTGTTTATCCTTGATTTGTCATAGGTGCTGCCGCTGTAAGATTAGATTTTAAGTCTATTTGTTGTAAAACAATTATGGATATATTTGAATATCGCACATCACACATTATAGACACAGTGGGAATCTTTTCTGCTGTAGATTCAACCTCGGATGATTTAGGGGGATTGTTCCTTAGGTTGAAAAATCTGATGACGGCCGAGCTCCATGCCAGATGGGATGTGGTCTTCTTTGAGAAGTATATCGCGGACGGCATGGTGCCCAGGAGTCTCAGATGGGAGGTATTTCCCCAAAGTGATGTGGACGATCTTAGTGAATGGTCCTTGTATTTTAATAAGGCTGGACTTGGTCTTTTGAATTTTATGTTGTCTAAGAAGAAGCTCAAAATGACCAAGTTAGATGAGGATATTAATATAATCAAAGAAAAATTGACCTCATTTAAAAACAAGGATGAATATAAAACTAGGTCAGCAGCCCTTAAGAGGCATCTGGAGAAGGTGGATGCAGAACAGAAGGCCAAGAAACGCAAAAAATTTGCCAGAGATCTGGGAGATTATAACTCCCAGAATATCTTTAAGTGGCAATCGGTTAAATTGGCCCCAACTTCTACCAATGATCTAGATAACGAGATGGAGGTATCATCTGTCCCCAATCTTGATACTAATTGCCTAGTAAGAACGGAGATGAGCCAACCCTACTCCCCTCTTCCCCAGCCCTCCCAATGGAGTTATCAGGCCAGAGGGAGAGGCAGGGGACGGGGGAGAGGTCGAGGTAGAGGTGGGGGACGTCCACCTCACCCACACCATCCCGGAAATAATGTGCATACTAATAATAGGTTTGCGCCATTGGCAAATGAAATTAGGGAACCTGATCGTTACATGACGGTCCACCCACAGAGAGGAGGAGGTTCTTCCAATCGACAGAGTGGCCGGTCAGGTAACTCAGGGGATGAATACTTTGAACAGGCTTCTGGGGGCAAGGAAGGAAACTTCCAAAATGCACCGAATGCTAACCAACGTTTTTTTCCCGTGGTTACCCCCAAAACAAAAAGGAGAAAAAATGGAAAAAAAGGGGGACAAGGGGGGGGAGGAGACTCCGCCAGAAAAAAGAGGCGTCTTTAAAGGATGGAGGCCTCTTTAACCTTAGTTCCGCTGTAATCTCTAATGATGAAAAATGTGTCCTTAATAGGGGTTTAAAGTATGCACCCCCGAAACAACTGGATAAGTTCAACACATTTATCGACCTTCAAAAATTTATAAGAAAGGTCAATATTAAGAGACATTTCACGGTAAATCCTCCCACATCTAAAATTGAATATAATATGGGCATTAAAAGCACTAGCTTTTCTAATGCCTCTACGTTCAACCCCCCCGGCGCGGTGGCGCCAGCAGTGGCTGTATTTAGAGATCTAGTTGCAAAAGACATCGATCAGCTTCGGTTGAACAAATGTGGGATGCACTCCGCCTTCAATAGGGGACTGAAGTCTCTCAGAGAGCGAAGTGATATCGTAGTGAGGCCTGCGGATAAGGGCGGCGGAATCGTCATTATGGACACCGCCGCCTATGATGCAGAAATGATGAGATTACTTTCTGATAGGGACACTTATGTTCCCTTAAGAGGTGACCCTACTGCCAAATACAAAAAGGAACTGATTGCCCTGGTGAATGATGGCTTTGACAGGAAGCTTCTCACTAAGAAGGAGAAGGCTTTCCTAGTGCCCTCTGCCCCCAGGGTACCCGTTATGTATTTTCTGCCCAAAATACATAAGGATCCTATTTGCCCACCCGGAAGACCCATAGTTAGCGGTATTGATTCCGTTACCTCCCGGGTGGGCAAATACATTGATCATTTCCTACAGCCTGTGGTGGTAAAAATGCCCTCGTATTTACGAGACTCCATGCAGGTGATTAATGAGTTGGGCAATATCACCTGGCAGGATAATTACATTTTGGTAACCGCGGATGTTTCATCCCTGTATACAATAATTTCCCACCAGCATGGCAGAGAGGCAGTGTCACATTATTTGAGGTCAGAAAGGTTGTTGAGTTTTCAGAGGGATTTTATTATTTCCCTTCTGGACTATGCAATGTCCCGAAATTACTTCTGGTATAATGACATTCATTATTTACAGAACAGGGGTGTGGCCATGGGCGCGAAATTCGCGCCCAGCATGGCCAACCTGTTCATGGCCAAATGGGAAGAGGATGTCGTCTGGGGTGTGCCGAGGCCGGAGCTTGTGCTCTGGCGGCGGTACATCGACGACATCCTCTTCCTATGGGACGGCACGGGCGATTCCCTGATTGAATTCATGGAAACCCTAAATGACAACAACAGAGGCATCAGTCTGACTTATGAGTCAAGCGTTAGCGAGATTCACTTCCTGGACTTAAGAATCCGTATTGAGGAAGGTCAGATCGTTACCTCAACTTTCTTTAAACCGACTGACAGGAACGGGTTCATAGACACCACCAGTTGTCATCATAAGAAGTGGTTGGAATCCGTTCCTGTCAGTCAGTTTTTGCGCCTGAAGCGTAATTGTTCGCGTCAGGAAGATTTCCTGCAGGAAGCCTCGGTCCTCAAAGAAAGATTTCGTGAGAAGGGGTACGATGAATCTCTTTTGAATCAGGCCCTGTTAAAGGCTGATTCAAGAGTGAGAGAGGATCTTCTCCAACCTAAACAGAGGGATATTAAACGTCCCTTTGATTTTGCATTCCTCTCTTCGTACTCCACTCAACATTTTTCAGTTAAGACCATTCTTCGACGCCATTGGCATATTCTGAGGAATGATCCAGTATTGGGCCCCCTTTTACCTCCCCAGCCTCAGGTTATCTATAGGGGTGTCCCTCCCTTAAGGTTGCAGATTGCCCCCAACATTAGGGATCCTCCCAAAAAGGTCTCCTTTTTTCAGCAAATGGGAGGCTTTTACAAATGTAGGAGGTGCACTATCTGCCACCTTAATGTGGAGAAAAAGAGACGTGTGGATACCTTTCAATCTGGCTCCACTGGACAGGATTATAAAATTAAACCATTTATATCCTGCACCACCAGGTACGTGGTTTACTTGGTGAGATGTCCTTGTGGCCTGGACTATGTTGGCCGCACTATCCGAGAGCTTCATGTGAGGCTCAAGGAACATGTGGCCAACATAGTTAAGGGCTTTCCTAAACACAGCCTTTCTAGGCATTATGCTGAGTGCCACAACAGTGATCCAAGTGGCACCCTATTCTTAGGTATTGACAGATTTTCAGGACATTGGAGGGGAAGTAATTTAACAAGAGGGGTTTCCAAACTCGAAACGAGCTGGATTTATAGACTCAAATCCTATACCCCCTTGGGTTTGAATATTGAATGGGATCTAAATGCCCATATCAGTAATTCTTAGATTGCCCCTCTTTTTTCCTTATTTCTTTTTGTTTGCTGTGCTATTTTTATGTGTATGAGCATACATGTTTTACAATATACTAATTCATTTTATTGTGTAGCATTTTAAGTGTTTTCATGTGTCATTTTGTTACATTATTTGTTTGTATATGTATGTGCTTTTTGAGACCTCCTTGTGCTTGGGCTGCTCTGAACTTGGGGCACCACAAGATGGCGCTGTCTCCCCCGGAGTCGCGGCTTAACATATGTATTCTCTATGTGCCTTTCGGTATATGGAGTATTTCCCCCCCTTTTTTGGTTTATTCCATGTATTGGGTTTTGTTTCCATTAAGGTAGCGGAGATTCAATATGGTGAGTTTCTTTTGGAAGTTTTTTTCCTTTTTCCTTTCTCTTCTCACCGTGTGGTTCTCCCCTTCCTTCCTTCCGGTCTGAGCATCACTTCCGGTCGTGTGGAGCGCATACCTCACTTCCGGCTGCTCAGTTCCGGTGGGCGGCTCTCTCCTCCACTATAGAAGGCATTGGTGCACCCTGTAGCCACACCCCATGACGACGTCCAATCGGACGAAACGTACGTCGGGTGGCGTGCTGGGTAGCGCGTGCCGGAATCCCTGGAGGAGACAGGACGACCATAGGTTTGGTGGTCCACGGACAGGACGCCCTTAAGACACCCGGAGGTCTCTATGCTTACTACATGCGAGTTACACCTTGATGTTTTGAGCATATCAGGAACACACTGGAGGAGCCTTCACCTATCACTGGTTATGCGCAATTTTTGATCTCTGTCATGGGGATCAACAGCTTCTGGTAAGAAGTTAGAATTACTGGTGTTGGAGTGCTGTCTGGTGGCGGTTTTCTATCCTAGAAATCACTTTTTGAATGAAGAGTCGGATTCATATGGACTGTCATCATATTGCTTTATTCACATCTTTAAGTGGGACTGTCATGACCAAGGGTTTTTAGCGCTACAGTTTTGTTTTTATTTTTTTTTACAGTGTCATATGACCACGCAGTTGTCAGTTAAAGTAACAGAGTGCTGTATTGCAAAAAATGGCCTGGTCATGAAGGGGGTAAATCATCTGGAGGTGGTTAGAGGGGACCTGTCAGAATATAAAACATAAAAAAACTGTCATTGGCAACTTGTTTTTGAGGGGCAACTTGTTCAAGGTCACCGAATCACCCAATTTTTGAAGCAAGGATAAGGATGATGGACTGGAGCTGCAATTCAGCAATAACAGCTCCTATAATTATTTGTTGGTGGGTTGATTTTAAAATGAAAGTGAATCCTTTTTTCTTCTGACCTTCTGTTTAACCACTTGCCTTCTGTGTACTTAAACACCCTTCCCATCCAGGCCAATTTTCAGCTTTCAGCACTGTCACACTTTGAATGACAATTGCGCGGTCATGCTACACTGTACCCATTTGAAATTTTTATCATTTTTTTCACACAAATAGAGCTTTCTTTTGGTGGCATTTAATCATCTCTGGGTTTTTTATTTTTTACAAAAAAAAAGAATAAAGACAAAAAATTTTGAAAAAAAAAAAAAGTTTTTCTTATTTTCTGCGAGTAAATTTTGAAAATAAATTTTTCTCCTTCACTGATGTGCGCTGATGAGGCGGCACTGATGGGCACTGATAGGCTGCACTGATGGGCACTGATGAGGTGGCACTTATGGGCACTGATGAGGTGGCACTTATGGGCACTGATGAGGAGGTACTAATATGCCGCGCTGATGAGCACTGATAGGCGGCACTGAGAGGCGGCACTGATGAGCACTGATAGGCGGCACTGCTGGGCACTGATAGGCGGCACTGCTGGTCACTGATAGGCAGCACTGCTGGGCACTGACAGGTGGCACTGCTGGGCACTGACAGGTGGCACTGCTGGGCACTGAGAGGTGGCACTGAGAGGCGGCACTGATGGGCACTGATAGGCGGCACTGATGGGCACTGGCGGATGGCACTGGACACTGACGGGTGGCACTGATGAGCGGCACTGATGGGCACTGACTAGCAGCACTATGGGCACTGATTGTGGGCATTGATGGGGGGCACTGATGGCGGGCACTGTGGGCACTGATGGGGGGCACTGTGTGTGTGTTTTTACCTTGTGTAATCAGGGCACTGGTGATCGGTGCCCTGATTACATTCTCCTGTGTCCCCGGCGCTGTGAGGCTCCCCCTCCTTCCTCACACTGCAGGCTCCGTGTGAGGAAGGAGCGCCGGCGATGAGAGATGATCTCATATGTTTACATATGAGATCATCGCTCATTGGACGGCCAGATCACGTGGTGAATGGCCGCTGTGATTGGCCATTCACCACGATCTGTGATCGGCCGTGTCCCTTGGACACGGCCGACACAGATTTTCCCCGCAGCGCGCTGGGGGCGTGTCACTGGGAGGCCGTTTAAAAACGGCCTCCCGAAAATTCGAGTCCGCGCTGCAGCCGTATATAGGCTGTAGCGCAGATGGGGGGTGGTTAAAGAGAATAGTCATAGAATTAAATAACAGAAAAAATATATCAAACATAAGTTTACCCCCTCTCCATTTTGTTTATGCCCGGCGCATATTTCCTATATTATTTTGCTTTCCCTGCTACTAGTCCTCCTTGGATAACCACTATGTAGACGATAAATCTCTCAAATTTGGCTTTTTCCCGTGTGTGCTAGGGGTCCAAGTATGAGACTGGTAGCAAGCTGGAAGTAACAGAGCTTCTTTAGCAGAGGCAGCAGCAAAAAGAGAAATAAGATAGGTACCACCAATCCTAATACAACTCAAAGCTCCAGACATCCATACTGAAGGTTCAGCATAAGCTCCGGCCATAGATATCCTAATAAATAAAAGGACATCCTAATTTAAGGTGTTTTTTAAAAACTATCACCACAATTATATACTTTTAAATGGCTAGCAGTTGAAAGAGCTGGATATTGTGCAGAGAGTTTTTCCAACTTGGTTGAAATCTTAATGCTAGCAAAGCTGATTCTTCATTCTTCATTATAGAACAGTGAAGTGTCAGAGGTACGATCTGTAAGCCACTGTCATTGCTGCTTCTGTTGGTTGCTGAGAAATTATATTTATCATCTTGGTGACCGTCAAATAAAATGATAGAACCCAATATTAAGTAAGCTTTTAACAAAGCCCTCACTGACCTCTCTAGCTGCAGACCCTGTCGATCAACTCAACCTCAAAGATCACAGTAAAAGCACTAATGTAATTCCCTTCCAGCAGTGGCTTGGCAGACTTTCAATCTTATGATCTCTATTGAACTTTGAGGATGAATTGCTTTTCATTGTACATTAGTTATAGAGGTCAGTGAGGTCTTTTTGTAAAATTCCTTTTCAGTTTTTTTTTAAGAATATATAAATACCTAAAATGTAAAATACTTGATTAATAGAATGAACTAGTTAGCAGCTCATTGAACCTCATTTGGTTTGGTTTTGGTTTTGGTGTGGCAAACTTTACTGAGGTTTGGATGCCAAATTTAAATTCTGTTGAAATCAATAGCAGATAGCAGTGAATTCTTAAAATTAGTAATGGCCATTTTCAAGGCTAATCAGTAAGTTGTCAAGCAAAAAGAATTATAAGAAGAGCAATGCCCTGAAGACATGTACCGCAAAAACAAAAATGTTTAAAAATTAACTAGCGTGAAGGGGAAAGTGTTTTTTGTGGGCAGCTTTGGAGAAAACAAAAAAAGTGGCATAAAATAAATTGCATTAGTTATATTGTAGTCTACTTTCAGATTGAACTACATACAGCATCAGCCCACCTAATTGTTTGATTTTCACTTAAAAAAAAATGTTTTTATTAGGTAGTTTTTGCAAAGACAGATTTTTTTTTGTATAGGTCTGTTGTATAATTGAGCAGTGGAAAGAAAGAAACAAACAGTAAAAAAAACTCAAAATTCTTATACTCAAATATATACCATCTATACTTTCATTATAGGGCAAATGTTATTGCCTATATATGGCCACATGTCTATCCCCATTCATTTGTCTATGTGGCAGGGGATTCCTGATCAAGTAAGCAAATGGTCAGATGACATTAGTGGTTGGTAAGGAAGCAGCAGGTGCAAGAACCCACTGCTTCCTTAGAGATCGCTGACAGCCGGAATCTGTCACATTCATCCTTGCTGACCGCTCTAAATATTCAGTGCTTGCGCAAATTTCCAAACAGCTAATGTTCTGTCCCAACTTATCAGAAGATAGACAAAATGTTACAGATTTGCATCAAAGCTCTTAAGTCAGGCTGCAACTTAATTGAGTATTTTACCTTTGAATTTAATTGGGTATTTGACTTTATTTAAACCCTTTTTGGACATGCCAATTATTTCATAGGTAGAGAGCAATAGATTGCAGCTGAAAATAAAAAATTGTTGCATTTTGTAAAAAAAACTGAAGGAAAAAAGCAAATTTTTACAGATTTGCACCACAGATTTATAAGTGTAATTCCACTTTTGAAACCAAATTGGGATAACACTTTCTTAATTTTAGTTACATGTTCCCATTCACATGGCATACATTTTTAGATTTTCTATCTTGTGATAACACCAGCACTTAAAAATCATACTTAGTACTCTTTAATTATGGTAAACACTGCTCTGCTGCCCTATCATAAACAAAGATTTATCTAAAATGTTAATGAGAACAAATGTAACCTGATATAGTTCAGAAATACTTGAAGTCTGCTTTGAGGCCTTCTCCTGAGAAACATCTAAAATAAAAGAAGTATTAAAAAAAAAAGAAATAGGTATGCTGTGTAACAATAAAAACTTAGGGTATTTTTCCACAGAAAAAGGAGGGATATAAATTTACAGATCTGCAGCATAGCTTTTGTGACCTTTAGGACAAGCTGTTTTGAGTTAGAGTAAGCTGTTTTTAATTTTAAGACAGAAAAATGTTAATGATTTCAAACACTCTTTTAGGCTTTTTTGTATAGTCAGCAATATCTGAGCGATTAAGCAGGCAGATTCCATCTGAACATAGCAATATGTAATTGCTTTTAAATTTATTTTTCAATTTTGGAATCATTTTACAGAATTGCATCTTCTGCTTTTGAACCTATTGAGATAGACTTTTTTCTAAGGTAAAGGGCAGGAAGATTTCAGCAACAAATTAGAAAATTTAATTTTTTTTTGTGGAGACAGAAGATACCAAAATATACTTATATGATGCAATGAATATAATCCTTATTATTAGGAATCTAATTTAGGAGAAAAAGTGTTGGCTTATTTCACTCATAAACATTAAATGAAACTGCATTTAAAAAAAAAAAACACTGTAAAAATTATGCATTTGCTAAACAGAATCTCCTTTCAACCACTTCTGGGCCAGAAGGATTTAGCCCATTAATGATCAGGCCATTTTTTGCAATATGGCACTGCATTACTTTAACCACTTAAGCCCCAGCCCTATTTCGGACACTTTTTGTTTACAAGTTAAAACCAGTATTTTTTCCTAGAAAACTACTTAGAACCCCCAAACATTATGTATATTTTTTTAGCAAAGACTCTGGAGAATAAAATGTCGGTCATTGCAAAACTTTTTGTCAAGCGGTATTTGCGCAGCGGTCTTTAAAACGCCATTTTTTTGGAAAAAAATAGAAAAATCACATTTCACTGCATTTAAAAAATACTAAACAGTAAAGTTAGCCCATTTTTTTGTATATTGTGAAAGATGATGTCACGCCGAGCAAATAGATACCCAACATGTTACGGTTTAAAATTGCGCCCCCCCGTGGGATAGCGACAAACTACGGTCAATAGAGATCTCAATCTGCAACGCTTTAAATTTATTTAACGGTTACCAGTTTAGAGGTAGAGTGTAGCTCTTTTTTATAAATTATTGCGCACGCTCTGGCGATCGCGGCGATACCTCACATGTGGGGTTTGAACAGCGATTTCATTTGCGGCTCGACTTGCGTATACGTTTTTTTTTTGTGCGCGAGCTAACGGTGACGGGGGCGGCGAAATTTTTTTTTTCCTATTTATTTTTTATTTTTTTTAAACTTTATTACAGGTTTTTAAAAAAAAAAAAAAAAAATCTGATCACTTTTATTGCTGTCACAAGCAATGTAAACATCCCTTGTGACAGCAATATGTGTGACAGGTACACTTTATGGAGGGATCGAGGGTCTAAAAGACCCTAGACCCCTCCATTACACTTCCCTGTATGCAAAACGCCGAAAACGGCATTTTTGCATACAGCCGTTTTTTAAATTTGCCGCCTTTTGCAGCACAGTAACCCGGAAGTGACGTCATGGACGCCGCCTCCGGGTTACGTCATCGGAGCCCCGATCGATGCCGTTTCCGGCATTCATCGGGACTCCATCCAGCCGGCGGACGTGCCGGCTGGGTGCTCGGGGCTCCCGGTGGGACGGGAGCCCCGGGCAAAGCCACGGAAGGCGGCGGGAGGGGGGGGGACGTCCCCTCCCGCCCCCCGGGTAACGATCGAGCGGCTCCCGAGCCGCATCGGTCGTTACCGACGGAAAGCCGACCATCGGCTTCAAACCACGGTACCGTGATGATGCCTCTAACTAGAGGCATCATCCCGGTATAAACCCGCAAATTGTACCGACGTATCGGTACGTTACTATGCGGTAAGTGGTTAACTGACAATTGTGCAGTAATGCGATGCTGTACCCTAATAAAATTGATGACTTTAATATAATTCTAGAAGTTGTATAAAAAAATGCACAAAATATCATCATTTTTTTTTTTTTTTACATTAGTTTTTATTGAAAGAAATTTTCACAATACAGCAAGGAAATACCAACCAGTATAAAACAATAGATAACAAATACGTTTGCAATTGCATTCAGGGTGCCACTCGAACAGTCCAGACCCAACAGTGTTGCAAGCAATGAGATAAAACATCATTAATACTATTGATAACAGCAGTTCGCAGGAGCGGGACATGAAAATCTTTGTTGCTCTTTTGGGAGGGGGGGGAGAGAGAAGTAGAAGAAGAGGAAGAAAGGAGAGGGAAGGGAAGAAAATGAAGAGAGGGGGGAGGGGGAAAAGTAGAGAAACAGGAAGGAGAGCGAGAAGGAGGGAGGAGGTGGAAGAGGAAGAGGGGGGGAGGAGGAGGAGAGGAGAGAGAGGAGGGGATGGCGGCCAAGCCACAGGGGGGGAGAGTGGAGGGGGGGGCAGAGGGAAGGGGGGAGGGGGGATATAGTGAGGAAGGGGAGGAGGGGAGAAGAGGGGAGGAGAGGAAGAAGGGGGGGAATCAGGGCGAGGGAGGGAGGATATGAGAGGGAGTGGGAGGGTTATAAGGGAGTGAGGAGCAGAGGAAAGAAGAGAGAAGAGGGAGACAGCTAGGGGGGGTATGTGTCCACCCTGAGGGGAGTTTAGGATATTAACATATTCAGTAAAAATAGCACTACTCGAGTCAGAGCACCTATGGTTAAATCTGGAAAAGAACAAGAATGCAATATAACATGTGGGGAGGGGAGAACAAGGGGGGGGGGAGGTAAGGGAAGGATGGGAGGGGGGGGGGAGGTCAGCTCATAGGAAGTTGTAAATACTCATTACAGCGTAGGTACTCTAAGAATTGAACCGTTACATAAGTATAATATGGATCTCAGTTAACAGATAACCAGGAATGCCAAAGGGACCATTGTGTGTCAAATTCCTGTCCTCTGCCCGCCTTGCGGGCAAACACCCCCTCATATGCCTGATTAGTCTTTACTAGTTCCAGTACCGCAGACACCTTGGGCGTCTCATCTGCCCTCCACTGTCGGGCTATGGTGCCCCTAGCAGCCAAGAGGATGTGTGTAACCACGCTCCAACAGTCTTTGGGGAAGCGGTCAATACCCAAGTTTAGGATCGCCAGTGCTGGAGAGGGGCGGGTGAGTACTCCCGTGACGGCCGAGATAACTGTAAACAGTTTGTTCCAGAAACTAGTTAGATTTTTACACGACCAAAATACATGTTTGATGTTGGCTGTCTCTCCGCACCCCCTCCAGCACAAAGGCGAGTACTCCGGAACGAACTTAGAGAGGCGATAAGGGGTAAGGTACCATCTCAAGTTTATTTTTTGGGAGAGCTCCCAATGGTTGGCACAGGAGGAGGCAGACCTGATGGATCGGAGGGCAGTGCGCCATTGGTCATCCGTAAATTTTTCCTCCAAGTCTGCCTCCCACTTCTCCAAGGGGGGAGTCTTGCAAAAGTCCAATTTTTGCTGAAAGCAGTTATAAAACAAGGAGGTCCCCTTAGCGGAGCGCGAGGTCCCTATGAGATACAACCAGCCAGAGGAGGGCAGATATATATGCGGAGACGACAAAGTGCGGAGCAGGTGTGCAATTCTAATGTATAAATAGTATTCATGGCCAGGAAGCCCAAACTCACGTTGCAGTTGGGGGAAAGGTTTGAGGGAGTCTTTGAGCAACAGGTCATCTACGGTTGACATACCCCATCCCGTCCAGCTTCCAAGAGAGACGTGTGGTATCACTAGTTCTAATATCTTGAGTGGAACGGTAACTCTCACCAACAATGAAGGCCTAAATGGAAGTGAGGCAAATTTCCTCCACGCCAGGAGGGAGGCCTGGATTGCCAACGGCAGGCCGCGTAAAGGGAAAGGTCTCCACCTGTCCACCAGAAGCACTGATCGCAGGGACAAGGGGGTACAGAATTCCGCCTCCATTGTGCTCCAGGCGGTCCCGTGTTTCGAGGACACCCAGGACCGCAACTGGGCCAACTGGGAGGCCAACAGATAATCGCCAATGTCCACCATACCCATTCCCCCCGCGGACCAGTGCCTGACCAACAGATTGTGGGTACTCCTCGGTCGCTTGTCCTTCCACACCAATCCCTTCAAAGCGGCCTGAAGTTGCACAACATATTTACGCGGAATGGGTATAATCAGTGATCTGAAAATATAAAGAATTTAGGGTAAGAGGATCATTTTGAACGAGGCAAGGCGGCCCGACCAGGTCAGTTCATTTTTAGAAATCCGGTGACTTTCAGCAGATATCTTAGTAAATAAGGGTGGCAGGTTAGCAGTAACCAGCTGGGATACCCTAGGGGTCAGGTGGATACCTAAATACGGAATGCTATGCGTTTTCCATGTGTAAGGGTATAGTGCACGCAGTTTAGAACACAAGTGTGGGGGGACGAACATTGGTAAAATCAGGGACTTGGAGAAATTGACCTTGTAGTAAGATACAAGGCTAAAGCGCTGGAGGATCTCGTGCGTGGCCCTCAGGGATCGAACAGGGTCCGTCAAGAAGATGATAACATCATCTGCAAAGAGATTGACCACGTGATGGCGTGAACCTATTCGAAATCCTCCGACGGCCCCCGAGGACCTCACAGCTTCTGCAAGTGGTTCTATGAGTAGGTTAAAAATCGATGGGGATAGCGGCAGCCCTGCCTCGTGCCGTTTGTAATGGGAAAGGGTTGGGAAAGCATATTGGAGGTGTACACCCTGGCAGAGGGATTGGAATACAACGCCATTATTGCCGATATAATAGGGCCTCCGAAACCGAACCTCCGCAACACCTGCTCCATGTAGGCCCAATGGACCCGGTCAAATGCCTTCTCCGCATCCAAAGATAGCAGCAGAGAAGGCACCCGACCGGACCCAGCTCTGTCAATCACACCAATCACTCTCCTTGTTGCATCCGAGGTCTGCCGGCCCCTTACAAAGCCAGCTTGGTCCTCTTGTATCAAGGCAGGCAGAATGGGGTGCAATCGTAGCGTTAGCACCTTGGCATACAGCTTAACATCCGTATTCAATAAAGATATAGGCCCAAAATTGGGAGGAGACGTGGGGTCTTTCCCAGGCTTAGGCAGTGTCACTACATACGCTTGTAGCATCTCAACAGGCATGGAGGCAGAGGAGACAGCCGACCCGAACACTGAGGCCAGATGTGGGCTCAATACATCAGCAAATTGTTTGTAGTAGAGGTTTGGTAGGCCATCAGGGCCCGGAGACTTCCCACCAGGCAATGTACGGATGGCTTTAACTAGTTCCTGAGGGGATATGGGGGCGTTAAGGTCCCGCAGCTGGGAAGCAGTGAGCTGTGGAAGATTTATGGAGGACAAGAATTCAGAAATAGATTGGTCGGTGGGTTGAGGAGTGGAGGGATCCTCTTTTAGGTTGTAAAGAGAGCTATAATATTTAGTAAAGGATTCGGCGATGGCCTGAGGGTTCATAATTTTGGAGTTGGTAACAGGGTCTAGTAAGTATGCAATTTTGTTTTTGATCCGCCTCGCCTTCAGTTTTTGAGCTAGTAATTTGCCTGCCTTATTGCCATTGGAGTAATGGGAAGACCTCAGAGCCCTGAAAAGCTTGTCCTGTTGTTCCACTAGGAGTAGCCTAAGATCTGATCTCAGACGTGTAAGCTGAAGAGCCAACGCCTGTGATGGGGAAGATTTGTTCAGGGGTTCTAACCTCTTAATTTCCTTAAGCAGTTGGTCGAGCTGCTGGCTCCTCTGCCTTTTAAGTCTAGCACATAGCTGAATAAGGATTCCCCGGATAAAGGCCTTGTGCGCGCACCAGACTACCGTGGGGTCTGATACGGAACCTGCATTGGTCGAAAAGTAGTCCCGCAAGCACTGTGCAATGTAGGGAGCATGTTGAGAGGATTCCAGGACTTGACTGTTCGCTCTCCACAAAAAAGCAGGGCCAGGGGATCCTGACCCAGATAGCTCCACAGAGACCGGTGCGTGGTCCGACCACGTAATGGTATGTATATCCGAGGCTTGCACAAGTTGCAGTAACCGCTTGTCCACCAGTATCATGTCTATGCGGGAGTAGGAGTTATGTTGTTGGGAGTGGAAGGAGTAGTCCCGCTCTCCCAGGTGGAAGCACCTCCAGGTATCATACATATCCACTGAGTGGAGCAGGGGCTGCAAAGCAGGTGGAGAGCGGCGGGGAGAGGAGGTGGTGTCTATTTGAGGGTCAGAGGTGATATTAAAATCTCCACACACCACAGGGAAGCCCCTCCCATGCTTGGTCATTAGGTGGAATATTTTCCTCCAGAATTTAATCTGGTGTTTGTTAGGGGAATAAGCATTTATCACCGGGAATGGCGTGTTGTTGATTTCACAAATCACTATCAAGTAGCGACCATTCGGATCGGTGATAGTGTCCACCAAGGAAAAAGCTACCGAATCCCTGATCGCGATAAGGACACCTTTGCGTTTTTGAGAGGCCGAGGCTTGAAAGACATGCGGGAATTGTCTGTGCGCTATTGCCGGTGCAGACGTAGCCTGTAGATGTGTCTCTTGGATGCATAAGACATCACTATGAAGCTTCAATGCCTCTTTCCACATAGATGCCCGTTTGGCCGGGTGGTTGAGCCCTCTAACATTAAAAGTGGTAATCTTAACAGGCATGTGTATGGTTCAAAGGACTGATAAAGGTACCTGTGTCTCGATGCATCTCCAGGGAGCCCTTCCGAAGGCTACCATGGGGCGTAGAAGGCAGGTGTCCAGTGGCACACGAAGGATCAAGGCGGTGAGCCCAGGTCCTGGGCATCCAGAGGGTGAGCTGACCAAGGAAGGTATCGGGAAAGGTTAAGGAAACAAAAACACGGGTAAGAAACAAAAACACAGTCAGTAAAAAGGAGAGCATAAGCTCGAGAGCAGTCGTGCTGCACATCTTGGTGGAGGGGTTGAGAGCACCAGTGGTCTGAGTAGCCAGACGCTCAGAGAGAATTAGTGCGGGTTGCTAATGGGTGGCGAGCTCGAGGGAGCTTTTTTACCCTTTTTCCCGTAGGAAACCGTTTGCCAGTCCGCCTGAACAGGGGAAACCTGGGTAGAGGGTGCAGAATGGGCTGAGTCCTGATTTGGGAGGATGCCCCATGTACGTAGGAGATCCAGGCCTTCCTGCAATGATGTAACAACAAATGACTTGTTATTATAGGTTACAGTAAGCTTGACCGGGAACCCCCATTTGTATGTGATGGCGTGGTTTCTAAGCGCTTTGGTAAGAGGTTTCTTCTCTTTTGTAAAGTGTGCTGAGACAGATCAGCGAAGAGCTGGATCCGGGCATACTTCTCTGGTATGGGAGACATCTTCCTGAACTCCGCCATTAACCGGTCCTTTACATGAAAGAAGTGCACTCTCATGATTACGTCCCTTGGGATGTCAGCCGAGAGGTGAGACGGCTTAGGGAGGCGATGGATTCGATCGATCACCAGCTCCGTGGAGGGGATAGATGGGAGGACCGCATGTATCAGGTCACGGGCGTATTGCTCTAGATCACCCATTTGGACCGATTCAGGCACCCCCCGAATTTTGACGTTGTTACGTCGCGAGCGGTCCTCCATGTCTGCTATTTTGCTCTTAAGTCTATCCAGTTCCTCCTCATGGGTATAATGGGCATCAATGAGTTCATTATGGGAGGCCGCAAACTCCCCCATCTTAGATTCCACCTTGTCCATCCGTCCCCCCAGGGCCTTAACCTCTCCCTTAAAGGATCCCACACATTCCATGAGGTCCGCGTGCATAGATGCACGGAAGGACATCATCATGTCCTTCAGTCTGGCCTCTGAGACCGGGCGATCGCTGACAGGGAATGTGTCAAAGTTAGTAATGAGTTCCCTAGTGGAGTTCAGGGACGAGGATTCTCCCGGGCTTACCTCCGCAGATGCTGTGCCTTCAGAGATCCTGGGCCTGCTCTTTGCGGGGCTCCTGGACAGCGGGTCGATGCGGAAGGAGAGCGGGGATGTCCAGCCTTTTGGAGAGCTGGAGGTGAAGAGCCGTGCTGCGAGCCAGGCGTCCCGTTGGAAGAGGCTGGGGAGTTACTGCCGGCGCCATCTTGTCCCCTATGCTTGTCCTGGACCATGAAGAAATGCTGCAATTGCCTCGGTTGGCCTCCGTCTTTTTTCTTCCTCGCCATGGCAGCAAAGGCAGGAGGTGATGCGGGTTCTCCGGAGGTAAGTGGCGGCTCGAAATACTGAGTCAGGGCGCCGATGATGATGGATGTTCTCTCCGGGCTGTCGGAGCTGCGAGCTCAAGCGTCCATGCGGCTACGCGGCGACCACGCCCCTAAAATATCATCATTTTAAATGGGATTTCATTGTTGAAGCAGAGAAAAAAAAAATAGGATCATGCCAGTGCACTCAAGTAGACCGAAATGATCGATACAGACAGCATGATGTAGCGTGAAAAAAACTAAAAATATTTTCCAATTGGGGTGAGATATGCTGAAACACAAAAGGGTAACTCCACTTTTGTTTCAAAAAAATATAGCAAATAAAAAATACTACAGCATAAACAATTGCTATACAAGTCATATAATAATTATATAATTATACATATAATTTAAATTCTAATTATAATATAAATTATATATATACTTTAAATCTGCAGTTGTTGTAATTTTCTGTAAAATGCAATGTATTATGGCATCCTGCAGGCCTTCCGTACACAGTTGGTATACAGAATTTCCCCAGAAATGTCCTTTCCTGCTTTTCTGATTTTCTCACTGATTTTCCCAGAGGTCTGCACTAAGAAACAAGTAAGGTTTTTTAGGCATTCTCAGCAATATGAATATTTTTGGTGAGATATTCCTTAAGGGGGTAATTATTTCTGAAGGGTTGCAGACACTGCAACTTTCCTCATTAGAACCCTACATGTGCACCAGCTGATTATTTTGAACACAGGCACTCCCGTTCAGGGATCAGTATTGCAGGGACAAAATTGGAACATATCCCTTTTCTCTCAAGACCATAAACAGGTAGGACTCTACTCCAAAGTTTATTAAAATCCAATAACCCAGAAGGGATTGTTTTTTCCATTGGACTACATTATAAGGACTAGTATGAGATGGTAATTGTGGCAGGCCTACAGTGGTGACAGTAGAAGGTTACAGTGCCAGGCTAGCAGTGATACTAGGAGGTATCATTGGTGGCAGGTTGTGCTTCTAGCGGAAGGTGATGGAAATGGTGGCAGAAGGTGGTATTGTTTCAGTGATAAAAGAAGAGATTTCAAGGGGTATATAACATGAGGAAAATTGGTATGTGTTTAAAAGAGATGGTCTTTCATGTTTAATACATTTTCGAAAAAGCCAAAATTATGTACAGAAACTGCACTAAAACCCCTCATGGACTTTGAAGACAGACCAAAACTGTAAAAGTTTGTTTTTGAGTTATAAAAATATATAGATACATACAAAAACTACAACCGTGTACAAAATAGATACACATAAAAAGTACAAACTAAGTGTAGTGAGAATATTAACATTTTAAATATATATGGAATATATATGACAAAAGTCCATACAAAAAAATCCATCAGGGACGTGTCGATGAATCAAATGAGTATCACCAATGAAGATACAAAAAAGTGAAAAAATACAATAAAAAGTCCCATACAGCAAATAAATGCCAATAAACAAAAATAAATATAAAAATAAGTACACAACGGAAGTGATGGTATGATGATGCGAATGGTATTCTGATGCTGTCACCAATTAGAGTGAATTGAATATGCTCTTACCAAAACGCATGGACCTATAAGGCCTTCTAGCATATAGGTCAAATCAGTATAAAATATACAATCCACATCAATGGAATATGGAGCCCAACTGTGATAGAAGGATGATCCCAGTAGTGTTGTAGATACGTCACTCAAATGGAAATACAATATGCGCTTACCGAATCGCATAGACCTGTGTTGCCAAACAGGTCAAGTGGGCTTGGCAGAAAAAATCTCTGGATTTCCGTGAACTTGATGTTACTAGCAGATGTTCCCGTATATTCCCAATCCAAGGGGAGGAGGAAAAGTGAATCCCTCATTCATCGAGATCATGTGAATAAACCAAAAAAGGAACATAGTGTAATACTGCTACGGAAAAATCAATTTTGAAAACTGACATGCACTTACAAGCATCCACAAGTATAAACACCAATATGATGTAAAAGAAATACACTGGATCCACAAAAATCACCCAACATCGGTGTGATTTGATGAAGATGATAGTTAAAAGATCCCGTCACAAGATAGGTTAATGCATGCGCTTACCAAATCGCATAGACCAATGATGCCATACAGCACACAGGTCAAGTAAACTTAACAAGCACAATCCACATTGATGGAATATGACATCCAGAGCTTGAAAAGATGGTAAAAGTGGTTAGGTCCCGCCACCAGATAAAATTAGTCCTAAATGCGCTTACCAAATCGCATGGTCCCTTTATTGCCATACAGCACACAGGTCAAATACACTTAGCAAGCATAATCCACACTAGTAAATTATGAATCCAAAGAAGGTGAAAAAGTAGTAGTCAAGACAGGCAGCCTATGATGAAATGTTGACGCGTTTCGCTACAGTGAACATTCTCAAAGGATAATGCCTGACGATGGTGAGGAGAACGTCCACTACTCCAACAGCCAGCTGATGTTTATCACCAATATGTTTAATTGATAATTAGTACTCTCAGGTAAGGTATATAACCATCACTCCAACAAGTCAGCTTATGATGCATGGAGTTGATGGCTGTTGGCTCTCTCTTTCATGGTTGCCTCCTCAAATGGTCCTGAATAAGGAGCCAATGACATGAGGAAAAATCTCCAGCTTCCCCAAGCCTGTCTTTGTTCCATACTTGCATAAGTACTCAGTTACACCCTGCTTATGCATGTACAGCTGCTATAAAATGGCCATATTCCCACTTGTGGGCATATCACTTATCAGGTGGTATGCAAAATTGTCATTTGGTGGGACTAAAGTGAAGGGACCAGAAGAGTGTGGTAAGTTTTTCTATAGGTGGATCAGCATGCTTAAGGGTCTGGTATTCATTTTTTGGAGGACTGTATGCTTTTTTTTTTTGTTTTTTGCATTGGGCTCAACCTTAAAATTCATACCAGACCTGAAGCCCCTTGTATAAATTAGGGGGACCCCATGCTTTTTTAATGTTGTAGTTCCCCATTACCATCTATATGAGACCCCAATACAGGATAAGGGTCTGGTATAGATGGATGAAATCCCCTGGATCTCTGTTTACGAACAGAATGATGTGGCTGGGAGCTGTCAATTTGCTGTCAATTTACAGTAAAGGCATTTTTTCTTGTAGCTATTTTTCTGTAGTAGGTTGTATACATCTCAAAGAGGTTCCACTTCACAGATAGGCTCAGGGCATCTCCCAGGCATGTTAGTTAAAGAATTATGCATTTTAAGCATTACTAAAATTGTTGCTCCTTGCCAAACTGACTTTTTAAACTTTTTTTTTGCTTTGAATCATGTTTGGGACCCAAACTTGAATAAAGTTTATCCAATATGAGTGGAACAAAACTTAATTATGTTTAACTAATCGATATACATCACCCAGGCCTTGTTTCTGGCACAGGCAGTGCCTAACCCATACCTTCAAGAATTATATGGGGTCAAAGACAGCCTTACAATGGAAAACTCACTTGACTACTGTGTCCTGAGCATGGACCACTGGCTTGAGCTTGTCCAGTATGCAATTGAGCTGATTGGCTGCTCTAAAGTCATGGTTCTTTCAGAATAGGCATTTGGTGCCATGGCTTTGTGACCGAAAAAAATACCACCTATCCATAGACTCAGTTGACAAGCTAACCTTTATAAAAAAAATGATCTGGATCAGCAATGGGTACCAAACCCCTATAGCTGATGATAATGATACATTTTTTTAATTGAACATGACCTTAAAAACATTATTATACTACACAGTATTACCATCTCTTACCACTGCTGCTGGCCTGACACCCTTACTATCCCCTAACAATACTGCAGGTTTTACCATCTCATGCTGCCTTTACAGCTCTAATCCAATTCTTCTGCACTGTCAAGGTGCCACAGCTAACTTTTCTGCAGTTGCTCCTCAGTTGCTAAATTTAGAATTTTTTTTTTGCAGGGTCATTCCTGCATTGCACCTCAGTGTTTGCCTTACATAATATGCTGCTGCAAAGTGTTTGAAATAATATCTCTGCAGGGCTTCTTAGTTGTGAGACTCATAGTGTTTTCAAGCTCTTGATCCTCTGTTTTTCAACTTATGCCAGCCAGTCAATTAGCAATATTTGTGACTATTGTCTCTCTTTAATAGTGCAATCTAACAGTGTTTTTTTTTTTCATGAAAACCTGTCTATCTTTGCCAGAATAAACTGTAGGCTAGTAAAAGTTCTTGCACAGTGCATGGAGTCTAAAATATTGTATCGGCCTGTTCTTGGTCAAATAATTCACTCTAATGACAATGTTATGATTATTTTTTTTTTTGAATTTGTAATAAAACCAGCCTAATTTCTCCCTCTTCAAATTCAGTCTACTAAAAAGATTTACATAATCTGCAGTATGTCCATTCTTTATTGCCTTAGACCTGATGCACTATATTTTGTATTTCATGGCAAACTTGACTAATCTCTCCCTCTTCAAACATAGCCTACTAAAAAGATTTTCATAGTGTGCAGCTTGACTTTGTTATATTTTGGTTCATGCCTTTGACATAACAATTTGTTATATTTTTTCTATTTTTTGTAAAACCTGCCTGGTCTCTCCCTTTTACATTGCTGCCTAATCAAGTTGCTTACTGTACATTCTCTACAGCCATGGTGCCATATGTCTGGCTATTGTCAATTAAATATGGCTCTGTATTATTTATTTCTTCATACTATCTCAGCTTTGGAGTGTGGGGTTTTGGTGTTGAAGTATTTTTGTGTTGTTATTATTACAGTTATTTACATAGCACTGACAATATATGTAGCACTTTACATATTCACATCAGCCCTGATCTACCTCACATGAATCCATACATATACTGGGTTAAATTTGGATAAGCACCCACTAAGCAACCAGCATTCCTTTGGAGTGTGGGAGGAAACCCACACAAGTACAGGGAGAATTTACAAACTTGGGATTTGAACTAAGGACCCTAGTGCTGCAATGCAGAAGTGCTAACCCTTAAGATACTATGTTAATGTTATATAAAATACTATGTAGAAAATGTATGTATTACATGTTATGTAAATTATTGTAGTGCTTCACAGAAATGAGGTCACAGGCTATTCTATGTTTATGAGATCTAGCTTTATTTTTCTTCTAAGTGTAAGCTTGCAATAGTTTTAAGATCTATTCTGTGGACTACTTCATACGCTCAATTCTAGCCTTTACTACTAGATGAAAAAATCATATATAGCAGCACAAACCACCCACAAAATACTTTTTTTGACAATTTCAAATGAATAAAGTAGCGGTGCTGTTGCTTTATGTAAGCCAAGGAATAATATCCATTTTTTAAAAATGAAGACCATATACTGTACAAACTATGTGTTGCCAGAATACATGTCACTTGTGTAGTTTCAGAGATTTGTACTGTTCTGAGACACCACATACAGCTTAAAGGCATCTCCCAATTATGTAATTTGAAGCACTGGATTTTTTGTCAATGTTGCCCTCAAAGTCACATAACATGAAGGGCCTTATCCCTGCTGAACAGTGTTTTTTTTTTTTAAATTGGACGTGTGAATGCTGACTGGGCCCAATTATGGATGGCTACAAAATCCTGTTCATGCAGTGATTTATCAATAGAATTAACCTGGCATCTCGTACACTCTAGAATGGCAATCTATATTCCAGATTACACCCTTTGTTTTTGTGGATGTGGTCAGACTTGCTCATTTTTTCACATATAGAGGCCCTGTGGCAGCACCATTCTGATCCCAAGAATTGTATATGCTTGTAAACTGGTAACACACTATAATTCACTAAGCGAAGTATGCAACCTGAAACCTCCCAGCCTGACTGATTTAGTCCGATGGTCTTTATTTTTACAACTGTTAAGCAAACGATAGAAAGGGTCTGAAATGATCCTACCCATGCTGACTACCAGTTTAGGCTAGAATTCATCTAAGCTGCTCAGTGTGAATAGGGGGACCAGTCATCTCACTGCCCCCCTGCAGTCAGGTGACATCCACACCACTTGTCAACCACCCACCGCAGATTGACTGTGGCAGGCTGACATAGCTGCATTTTAACGATGTAGCCCTACCTTTGAAATGATCACAGAGCGCCTGCGATCCTTCTATATAAGATCACAGGTCTCTATGATCATTTCACAAGCCCATCCCTCATGCAGTTAGTAAACACTCAGCTAAGCTCGCACGTTTTGATCAACCCTAGGTTAATCCCTTCCCTGCCAATGTCTTTATTACAGTAACAGTGCATATTTTTTGCACTGTGTAGTAATGTCACTGAACCCCCAAAAGTGTCAAAAATGTCAGTTAGTAATCCGATCTGTCTGCCGCAATGTCACAGTCCCGCTAAAAATCACAGATCACACATTACTAGTAAAAATAAAATAAAATAAATAAAAATAAAAAACATAAATCTTTCCCCTAGTTTGTAGACGCAATAACTTTTGCGCAAACCAATCAAAATATGCTTATTCCAATTTGTTTCACCAAAAATATGTAGCGGAATACAAATTGGCCTAAAAGGATGAAAAATTTAGATTTTTTAATTTTTTTTGGGGGGGAATTTTACTGTATATAGCAGAAAGTGAAAGATATAGGTTTTTCTTCCAGAATTGTCACTCCTTTTTTGTTTATAGTGCAAAAAATAAAAATTGCAGAGGTGATCAAATACCACCAAATTAAAGCTCTATTTGTGGTAAAAAAGGACATCAATTTTATTTTGGTACACTGTTGCACGACCGCGCAATTTTCCGATATTTTAATTTTGCAGAATCGCAAAAAATGGCCTGGTCATTAAAGGGGCAAATCCTTCTGGTCCAGAACTGGTTAAGAATAGGCATCTGCCTGCTGCTCAGCCCCACCTTAATTCTACCTATCCTCACCCAGCCCCTGCCCCCATCTTCCCTTCTTGACATGGCCATGTTTAAAGATAGTGAAAATAAAGACATAGAAGGCAGCAGCATAGGGGGAGAGATGAAGTGCAAGAAACACATGTGAGATATAACTTTGTTAGCACGATGCAGTTCGGGGCTCAGATGAGTTCAAATACAATGCTGTACCTAGGATATCTGATACTCTGGCTAAATGTTTAGACACCTCCCCCACCAAAAAGTTATGAAGTGTTAAAGCACCACACTGAATTGTGGGTGTGGAATGAGCCTGAAAGGACATAGTCAAATAAAACCTGAGCCTATTCACCTATACAAAGCATACATATGCCAGTGTAATTTACCCCCCCCCCTCATGCCCATATCCCCTCCCCTGCGGTATGTATCCAGAGGGGGGAAGGAGGTTTGGGGTTGTATATATTATGTACCTGGAGTTCAGCTTTACATTTCTAGGACATATTAAGTTGCTTAATGTCTACCATGCCAAGTTAAAACAACTAATTTTCATTAAAAAATTAAGTTTAATATAAAGTTTTTTTTTTTTTTTTAGTTTTGAATGGAGCGGGGAAGGGTTAGTCCATCTGACAAGTTTTGTTGCTGTTTGTCCTTGTGAGCATTGTCTGAAGGTAAATCCACAATATTAGCAATGTCAGCAGAACATCAGGTAATGAGAAATGTTCAAACGGGCACTCTTGTTTCAGTGACAACTGTCTAAAAGCCGAAATCCTTTTAATTTGGAAGAATGCCTCTAATTTTCTTTAGTGTCCTTAGTACACAGGCAGCAAAAAATATGCTTGCAGGGGTTTTAGCTCTTTCCTACTCTATGAAAAAAGTTTGGGTTATACATATGGTTCAAGCTTAAAAATAAATACAAGAGTAGTGCACAGTAAAATCCATAACCTTTTGAGTATTCTGTCATGTGAGGAAAGAAAAACAACAATTCTTGCAGTCCCTTTAAGGAATCTGGAAGAATCCAGCTGGTACAAAGGAAGTAAAAAAAACAGAAAGGGTGCTGGAAAACGTTAAAGATCTGGAATATTTCATAAGCAATAAAAAAATATACACTCACACATGGAAAGGAGAAAGTCCAAGTGGTGAAAGGCAATGCATTTCAGAGCTACCATCCTTTCGTCAAGCCTTCCTGTTGTGTGCCTAAACAGGTTTAAATCACAAAAGAATCTAAATCACCCTTGGTGATTTAAACCTGTATTATACACACATCAGGAAGGCGTGACAAAGGGGCAGTAGCCCTGAAACACGTTACCTTTCACTATTTAGACTTTATTTTCTTTCGCTTCAGCTGCTGTAGATGCTGCTCTCACTAACAGTTAAATGGATTCAGTGCTCTAGTGCCAGCTTTATGTGTGACAGCTCAATGGTGATATCGAAAGAACGGGACATCTTTGGCATTCTGTGGCTATTTTATATACCCTAGGACAGGGATTCCCAAACCATGGCCCTGCAGTTGTTCAGGAACTACAATTATCATCATGCCTAGTCATGTATGTGAATGTCAGAGTTTTACAATGCCTCATGGGATGTATAGTTCTGCAACAGCTTCAGTGTCGTAGTTTGGGAATCCCTACCCTAGGACATCTACCTCAGTGTTAGTGGATATTGTTTTTAGTGCTCATTATATGTTCCAAATCTTTAAAAGAGAAGTGGCCATACTTTTCTTCTGGGTCACAGGAGTGCACTTACTCTTGCCAAAGTCTGCTTTTGGCTGATGTGACAGAGTCACTCCAGGCTCTGTAAGGTTCCCAATCCTATTGTTGAGATTCACCCAGCTGCATGATTGGCAGCTGGCACTGGCATTCAGCTCGTGGCTGAGAGCTGAAGCCAGCTGTGCCTGCCCCCTCTCCAGCCTAGTGCTTCAGTGAGCGCTGAAGGGGCACAGCGGAGAACAGTGACTGACAGAGAGAACTGAGCAATCAGTGGTCATGTGATTGCTGTGACAGTGGGGAACAGCTGTAGCATGACAGCCATGCTGCAGCATCAAGGCGAGTAGGTATGTTTATTTTTTTAAGTACCCCAAACTCCTTTTACATAATCCTGTACCTTGTATGTTTTTACCTACTTTACACACAGTTCAAGGGCTAACTTGCTGGGGATGGGGGTCTGGTTGAAGAGCACTAATGTTAATAAAAAAAAAGACCCCTGTGGCCTAAACAAAACACTTTTTCAGTCCAATGTTATTTACCTGGGCACCAATTTAGACCTATTTTTGGTCAAAAAATGTGGCACATTCCTGACTGCTGAATAGAACTATATTTTCTCTGATATACCACCAAAAAAAGAAAAAAAAAAACAACACATATTAATTGTTTCATTGGCAGTAACTTTGTGTTGGGTTTAATACACTTTGGTAGCAGAGCACCTGAATCATGTATTGTCGGCATTTTGTGCTGTATTTTAAATGACCAAATCTAATGTATGAAAGCTAAACAGATCGGAAAAATACAAATAGCCACCTTGTGTACTTTATATTTATGAACAATTGCTTTCTGGAAAAAGAAAAGACCTTTGCATTCATCTGTCTTCAGAATGTTTTATGGACACAACGCAATGTTAATTCTATCGCTAAAACTTGCAGATGTGTGCGCAGTTTTTCATAGTGAAATATATACATATTTACAGCAGTAAACAGCCCCTGAATTATAGTAAATGATATAAATTAATAATTTTTACATTTCTGAAGTGTATTTATTACAAATCACTCGGTAGTTTGTGGCGTTGTGAATATCAATTCCAATTGCTTTGTGAATAACAAAATCAGTGTCTTCATAGCAATTGTTTTTGCACACTGCAGGCTTAGTAAGTCTAACCCAATCTAATTATAATAATTTTGCAAAAGCAGGATGGAGTGGGGTGTGTTACCTACCAAGGGCACAAAGGTTTAAATACGGTATTCATTTTTTTAAATGTGGAATAAACTTCTATATACAGTATACCTGTATTAATAGTGAATGTGGCATTCACCAAATATTCAGGTGAATCTTCCTGACGTATGTGCTTTAACTACTTCCCACCATATAATAGAATGATGGCCGAAAAGTGGTTACATTTTCCTGACTGGGCATCATATGACATCCAGCAGGATGCACCACTAATGCGTGCCCCCGGGGACGTGCCCTGCAGCAATCAGGGATGGTGCTTGTCCCTCGGACAAAGCCCATCCCGGATCAGGGTAAACAGCCAATAAAATTGGCTGTTTACTATGTGATTGGTTGTGTCCAATCACAGCCAGTCATAAATGTGAACAGAAGAGACGTTACCAGCAATCCCGGCTTCTTCTACTCACACAACAATTGTGTGAGAAGGAGAGCTAAGATTTGTGAGTTACTGCTATTCTGCTATATTTTTACACCTTACTGTGCACCACACCCCCCCCAATAAAGAGAACCTTTCACCAGGGATCTGTCACACAGCACATCTAGATCTGTCACACAGCACATCTGGATCTGTCTGGATCTGTCAGTCACACCCCATCTGGATCTTTCACACAGCACATCTGGATCTGTCACACAGCCGATCTGGATCTGTCTGGATCTGTCACACAGCCCATCTGTCACACAGTCTATCTGGATCTGTCACACAGGCCCGCCATCAGTACTGCCATTAGTGACCTGTCACACAGGCCTTCAGTACCGCAATCAGTAACCTGTCACACAGGCTGGCCATCAGTGACCTGTCACACAGGCCTTCAGTACTGCCATCTGTACCGCCATCAGTGACCCGTCACACAGGCCTTCAGTACGACTATCTGTACCACCATAAGTGACCTATTACACAAGCCCACCAACAGTCTATCTGGATCTGTCACACAGGCCCGCCATCAGTACTGCCATTAGTGACCTTTCACACAGGCCTTCAGTACCGCAATCAGTAACCTGTCACACAGGCTGGCCATCAGTGACCTGTCACACAGGCCTTCAGTACCACCAACAGTACCGCCATCAGTGACCTGTCACACAGGCCCGCCTTTAAGTAATCTTTACTATGTCGGATGATGAGAGCAGTGGGGAGCTTTCATTGTCTGATTCTGGTTCGGAATTCGAGCCAGTAGAGAGTAGTGAATCAGAGACCAAATCAGATCAGAGGAGGAAACAATCCCTCCTAAAAGAAAGAAGGAGAAAAACAAGATCAGAAGACCTGCCTACTGCCAGCACCACCATACACCCCAATGGCACCAACACAAACAAAGCTGGACTCCAGGAAGAGGAGCCCAGTACCAGCACTGAACCCAAATCTACCTTTTCCAATGCCCTGGAAAACCCTTTATGGTTGCCTGGCAGCTTAGGGTCAGCTATAATCCCCCCCTTTCACCGCACAGCTAGGTGTACAGCCCAACACAACACATTTTTCTAAATTCGATTATTTTTCCCACAAGATTTGCTGCAGTATATGGTGGACCAAACTAATCTCTCTGCAGAGCAACAACATATACCAACATATATCGGAACCAGTGGGAAAATTATCTGGGACCTGGCATATCCCCTGTTCAAAGAAGGCTGTCATATACTGTATATGTGGACAATTACTACACCAGCTTGCTCTTTTTTCGTCACCAGTACCGTGCAAAAATCCTGGCCTGTGGTACCTCCAGAAAAAAATAGGAAGGGCTTCCCACACAATTTAGTAACAAAAAGGTTACAACGGGAGGAATCCACATTTCTGAGGAATGAGGAAAAAAATTGCCATGAAATGGAGGGATAAGAAAGATGTTTACAACATGTCCACCATCCACAGTGACACCTTGGTGGAGATTCACAGAAGACAGGGTCCTATGAAAAAGCCTGAATATGTCCATGAATATAATCAGTTCATGGGGGGGGGGGGTAGATTCAAATGACCAGATTCTACAACCAAATTTATAAACCTGAAAGTCCCATTACTGGTATTGAAAAGTTGCCTTTCATCTCTTTCATATGGCCATGTTTAATTCTTATGTCTGCTGTCAAAAGTCACCAGAAAACCAACCAAACACCTGCCTCAAATATATTGAAGATGTTGTCATTGCCCTGATTTACCAGTAAGGACCCGCCCCAGGAAGCATTTGCTCTGATTGTGTAAGTCGACTTCTTGAGCAACATTTTCCTTATAATATTCCCTCCACAGAATCAGAAAGAAGACGCCAAAAGAAATGTTGTGTATGCAGCAGAGAAGGAGTTAGAAGAGAAACTAGTTATCATTGTCCCCAATGTCCCTCCCAGCCTGGCCTATGTATCAAAGAATGCTTAAGAATTTATCACACATCCATAAGATATTAGTTCCCCCTTTTTTTAACACACTGCCATTTCCCTGTTTCAAATACCTGTGCGGATCATTTCCCTGCTACCACGTTTCTACCTTCCATGTTGCCTGACCCTGGCCTGTTTACCAATGATGCTTTTTCCTGCCATTTTAAACCACATTTCTGACTTCCCAACCTCTGCCTGTTAATCAACACGTTTTCTGCCTGCCACTTGGACTGATTTATAGCCCTTCTACTTTAGTACACAGGGGTCTCATATATGTTAGGGGCTTCAGAATAGTGTTCTGAGTGGAGAAAAACTGTTTTTGGTTTCCTGTGTTCCCAGAACAGGGTCTGGAGTCCAGAGGCTTCAAAGAGATTTGGGTGGGAGAATCCTTTACCCCTGTCCCTATTCTTTTCTGAGAGAGGCCCTAAGCTTCATGGTCCTTTCTGCTGCCTGGACTAATACTTTGGCTTTGCTTACAATATCAATGCTTGTAATGACTAGGGATGAGCTTTGAGTCGAACATTGGCTGTTTGCTCGTTTGTCAAATGATGTATAAATGGGCTTCTTTGTGGGAACTTCGAGATCCTGCATTATCATGGACTCTGACCTCAATAAACCCAAAGCCATGTCATTACAAGCCTAGTATTCTACCATCTACGCCACCGTTAAGCTTGCTTAAGCTGAGCGCACTCTCCCTAACTTTTATCTCATCCACTGTGTATAGGGTGAGATAGAAGTTAGTTAGTTAGGCAGGGAAAGTGTGGTCAACCTAAGTGTGTTTGACGGTGGTGTAGCTGCATAGCTGGTAGAACACCAGCTTTGCTAATTGCGGGGTTGTGGGTTCGATTCCCTTGGACAGCAGTTGAATTTTAGGTGGAATTCTATAGTTAATAAATACATTGCTGGCAGGTAGAGAGATTTTTGCTTTTTACAGTTTGTTGAGATCAGATAGCGCAGTGTATACCACAAAGTTATATACTGTATATATATATATATATATATATATATCGACACTTCAGTTTATATCAGTTTATGTCAGTATTGCTGAAAAAAAACAGTGTGGGATCCCCCCAGTCCATATCAGGCCCCCCTAAAATCAATACCAGACCCTTATCTGAGCACACAGCCTGGCTGGAGCACCCCCCCTCCTGGACCGTACCAGGCCACATGCCCTCAACAAGGGGGGTGGGTGCTTTGGGGCAGGGGGCTCTGCCCCCCTACTCCAAAGCACCTTGCCCCCCTGTTGATGGGGACAGGGGTCTCTTTCCCACAACCCTGTGCTGTGGTTGTGGGCATCTGCGGGGGGGGGAGAGGCTTATCAGAATCTGGAAGCCCCCTTTAACAACGGGGCCCCCAGATCGGGTCCCCCTATGTGAATGGATATCGGGTACATCGTACCCCTACCCATTCACCAAAAAAGTATAAATAAATAGGTCACAATAAAAGGGCTGTCAGTTTAGAACGCGCAAAGCTTCCGGAGAAGCAGGAGCTTCTTTTTTTTTTTCTATTTTTCGGGCAGACGGGTGACTGATCATCGGTGGACACTATTTTTTTTTTTTATTTTTTAATAAAGGACTTTTCCAAAACCGTCTTTTGTCTTCATTTTTTTCACACTTTTTTGGATTAATGGATAGGGGTACTATGTACCCCCTATCCATTCACATAGGGAGGCAGGTTCTGGGGGCCCCCTATTTAAAGGAGGCTTCTAGATTCTGATAAGCCTCCGCCCGCAGACCCCCACAACCACAGCCCAGAGTTGTGGGGAAGAGATCCCTGTCCCCATCAATATGGGGGCAAGGTGCTTTGGGGTGGGAGGGCAGAGTCCCCCCTGCCCCAAAGCACCCACCCCACCATGTTGAGGGCATGTGGTCTGGTATGGTTAAGGGAGGGGGGGGCATTCGTTCGCCTAAACCCCCATCCTGGCCAGCCAGGCTGTGTGCTCAGATTAGGGTCTGGTATGGATTTTAGGGGGAACCCAACACCGTATTTTTTTAGACTTTTAGCATGGGGTTCCCCTTAAAATCCATACCAGACCCCAGAGGCCTAGTATGGACTGGGGGGGACCACACGCCGTTTCTTTCATTTTTTTACCTGTATTGCCGGGAGCCGACAATACATTACAGCTGCGAGCAAGTTTAAGTGACATTTTTTCCTTTAGAAATGTCAGTATTGCTGCAGCAGGCTACATACATCGCACAAATGGGCTACATTACAGGCACATTAAGGGGGCCCCCAGGCATGCTATTTAAATGAATTTTTCATTTCTATCGTTTCACTTTAAGCATTATTAAAATCACTGCTCCTGTAAAAACGATCATTTTAAAAACATTTTTTGAATTGATTCATGTCCCCCAGGGCAGTACCCAGATACCCATACACTTTTTTGGGCAAATAACTTGCATTTAAGCCTTTAAAATTAGGACTTTTGATTTTTCATGTCTGTGTCCCATAGACTTTAATGGAGTTTGCATGTTCGCTAGAACATTTCCCCTGTTCGAGATGTTCTGTGCAAACCGAATAGAGGGGTGTTCGGCTCATCACTAGAATGACTCATCACTAGAATGGACCACATCTCTGCCTGCTACCTGGACCAAGACTTTGGCTGTGCTGCTAGTATCTCTGCCTGCTGCCTTTACTGACTATGGACAGTATTCCTGCCTGCTGCCTGGAGGATTGCTTTTGCTGTTGCTGACCATATCCCTGCCTGCTACCTGGATGCTCTCCTCTGGGGACCACTGCACTACTAAAACTACAGGTAATCTTTTTTTTATCTTTTTCTCAGTAGAATGTATTTTGGGGTGTAATTGGTATGTATATGCGATCTGTTAGAAATATGAAGGGCCTTCAAAAATGCAATAGGTTGTCAGGAAATTAGATGTATAATTTCTGCAAAGTTAAAAAAGCTATAAATAATAAGAAAAGAGTTTTTAAAAAAATATAAAAATGAAGGAACACTATCATTGTTTAACTGTTACAAAGAATATAACAGAATATGTAAAAAGGAAATCAAGGACGCAAAAATTCAAAATTAACGAACGATTGCAAAAGATAGCAGGACAAACCCCAAAAAATTATTCAATTATATTAATAGTAAAAAGGTCAGGTCTGAGCATGTAGGCCCTTTACAAAATAATCTGGAGTGGGTGACTGAAGACAAAGTAAAGGCAAATGTATTAAATACTTTCTTCAGCTCTGTGTATACAAAGGAGCATGGGGGAGCTCATGACCATAATGGGGATGGTATTGACACAGCCCCAAATGATCCATTATCCAAATATCCAAAGTTATATGGTCCAGAAATATTTAGACAGAATAAAGGTGGATAAAGCACCTGGACCAGATTGCATTCACCCACGGATCCTAAAAGGATTGAGCTCTGTCATTTTAAAGCCATTGTCTTTAGGGGCTAATTAGGGACTGGAATAGTAGGAGGGCCAATGTGTTGCCTATATTTAAAAAGGAATAAAAGCCTTTACCAAGTAACTATAGACCTGTTAGTTTAACTTCTATAGTTGGGAAAATACTGGAGAGTTTAATAAAATACCACATAGATGAGTTCTTGCTGGAAAAAAATATTTAAAGTAACAGACAGCATGAATTCATGAAAGACAGAAGTTGTCAAACAAACCTGATTTCCTTTTGTGAGGCGGTAAGTAAAACCTTGGACAGAGGGGTGGCTGTGGATGTATACTTTGATTTTGCAAAAGCGTTTGACACAGTTCCCCACACACGGCTATGTGTAAGGTAAAGTCTACAGGCTTGGAAAGATCAGTTTGAAAATGGATAGAAAACTGGCTAAAAAATAGAATTCAGAGAGTAGTGGTTAATGATTCTTACTCTGAATGGTCTAAGTTTATCAGTGGTGTACCCCAAGGTTCAGTGTTGGGACCCTTACTTTTTAATATCCTTATAAGTAATATAGGGTCTGGGATAAAAAGTACAATTTCAGCCTTTGCAGATGACACCAAGCTATGCAGTGGAATAACTTCTTACAGGATGTGTCCAACTTACAAGCCAACCTCAATGCACTGTTTCATTGGGCAACTATGTGGCAAATGAGGTTTAATGTTGATAAATGTAAAGTTATGCACTAAGAATATACATGCATCATACATACTAGGGGGAGTACAACTGGGGGAATCCATAGTGGATAAGGATCTCTGTGTTCTGGTAGATCATGATCCCCTGATGACGTCAGCTCGTACTGACGAAACGTATGTCGGAAACGTGAGACCGTAGTGACTTCCAGGTTGGAGGAGCGCTGGCGTTCGGCAGTGCTCATCGCCCCGCTGTTTGTAACCACCTGTATTGAGCGAACGATTCATGGAAACTCTAGTAAGTGCAAATCTGTAAGAATAAATAGTCATGTTTAAACTTACTGCACCATGAGAGTTTTCTTTGCTCTATCTATGTCCGCCACGAGATCCGGGTTGATTCTGAGAGGTTATCACAGGAATATGTACCCTGGAGCAGAGGAGTTGAGGATCGTGTATTGAGCGGATATCTTTGTCTATGTGACCCCCTATAATCAAGGGGTCATATATCTCCGGTAAGGAGTACCTTGCTTGAGCACTAGGTGGAATTGTGGAGGTGAAGGCTTTTTTACACCACTATCAAGTCTCTCTCTATAGATAGTGTTACCAATGCTATATGGACTTTGGGTTCTGTTGCTTCATATGGACTTTTACACTGTTTTATTGAGTTTTTGATTGAAAATCTCCACTTTTTTATGTTATGAAATTATACCTATGCTAATTTATTTGCAAAAGCACTTTATTACATGTTGAGCGCAACAATTTTTCACCTTTCAAACATGTATAAATACATAAGGGGGCCATATTGTGAACTTGGTGTTGAGTTATTTACTTTAAGGTCATCACAGAGGACAAGGTGGCACTGTTTAGATCTAGAGGAAAAGAGATTTTGTCTCCAAATACAGAAAAGATTCTTCACAGTAAGAGTTGTGACTCCCTCCAGAAGTGGTTCTGGCCACCTCAGTAGATTGCTTTAAAAAGGCCTGGATTTTTTCCTAGATATACATAATATAACTGGATACTAATATTTATAGGTAAAGTTGATCCAGGGAATATCCAATTGCCTCTCGGGGGATCAGGAAGGAATTTTTTCCCCTCCTGTAGCAAATTGGATCATACTTTGCTGGGGTTTTTCGTCTTCCTTTGGATCAACTGTGGGTTTAGGATTGTGTATATGGGATTGTATGGTTGTGTTTTCTTTTTTGATTTTTGTTTTTTATTGGTTGAGCTAGATGGACTTGTGTACCTTACTAACTATGTAACTATGCTCCTAGAACGTGAAAAGAAACAAAAGAACCGCCCTCTTACATCATAAAATACATATCATCATAGTAAATAAACAATAGTGAACAGACAAATAAATAAATACATCTTTATTTAAATGATAGAAAATACATACAAATTGTGAAGTCCATATATAAACCCACATGTGAGAATAGGAAAGGTTCCTCTCCACCAGCATGCAGACACACTATACACTCACCAGACTGAAGGTGACTGTTGGATTTTGGGCCTATGTATATGGCCAGGCTGTGTAAAAGTCTCACACATGTGGTACTGCCATACTCAGGAGGAGTAGCAGAATGTGTTTTGGGGTGTAATTTTTGCTATGTACATGCTATGTGTTAGAAATATCATATAAATTGACATCTTTATGTAAAAAAAAAAAAAAAATAGGTTTTAATTTTCTTTCCACGTTTTTCAAAAACTTGTGGAAAAAAATGACATGTTCAGAAGACTCATAATGCCCCATAGAATATACATTGGGGTGTTTGCTTTACAAAATGGGGTCATTTTATAGGCGTTTCCAGTTTCCTGGTGCTCCAGGGTCTTCAAAAGTGTGATAGGTAGGAATGAAATTTGATGTGTAATTTATGCTCCTAGAATACCTACTAGAGGTGCATTTGAATGTTGGGCCTCTGTATGTGGCCAGGCTGTGTAAATGTCTCACACATGTGGTATTGCCATACTCAAGAGGAGTAGTAGAACAAAAGTATGCATATGCTGTGTGTGAGAAATAACTTGTTAATATGTAAATTTTGTGTAAAAAAAAAAAAAATATTTCTTTATTTTTCCAAGAATTGTGTGAAAAAAAATGACAACTTCAAAAAACTCACCATGCCTCTTAATAAATACCTTAGATTGTCTACTTTCCAAAAATAGATAATTTGGGGGGTATTTTTACTGTCCTGGCTCGTTAGGCCCCTTTCACACAGGCGGACCATTCAGATCCGCCTGTCAGTTTTTTTGGAGGATCTGAACGGCCCCCCCATGCATCCCTATGGGGCATCGGGTGTCAACTGAGACATGTCCGCTGACATCCAATCCGATCCGTCAAATCTGGACGGATGGAATTCCTATTTTCCATCCGTCCAGCGGATCGGATCGGATGGGATCGGATGAGAATGGACCGACGGTCCGTTCCCATTCGATTCCCCCATAGAGATGTATGGGGCTCTGACAGCTGTGTCTCATCACACAGTGCGGAGAACAGCTGTCATTCTCCTGCTCAGCGGGGGATCGGCGGATCGATCACCCGCTGAGATAAACGGAGTCCTCCGACGGAGCGGATAGTGTGAAAGAGCCCTTAAGCCTAGTACACGCGCAACGATTATCGGCCGACCGATTGTCCGTCTTTTGTCCAGAATTGTGTTTTGTTGGTTGGAATGTGCTCTAGACTGCACTGGACTTTTGTCGACCGACAGAAAATGACGTCACTATGTCCGACGCTACAAAACAGGAAGTGAGTTTTTGGCCGTGACCCTTCTGGGCATCTCGCTGTGATTTCGGTAGCATTTGTTTGGTTAACGACATTTTGCTAGTTTCCGAGACATCGTTCGAGAATCAATTATGAAGACCGAGGATTCGGCTCTTGCTGTAGTTTCGCTTGGAGTTATGGCTCTGAGCCAAGTTATTAGCAAGAGGAAGAAGAAGCGGACCTCCTGGACCAAAAATTGGTTGCTTAACCGTGATCAATTTTCCCACATGTCCTTGCTGAGGGAGCTCCAGGAAAATAATCCTGATGACTTCAGGAATTATTTGAGGATGACGGATCCCATCTTTCACCGTCTTCTTGCCCTGGTGTCCCCCTATATTCTGAAGCAGGATACATGTATGCGGCTTGCAATTACTCCTGAGCAAAGGCTAATTGCAACTTTGAGATATCTTGCAACAGGGAGAAGCCTGCAGGATCTCAAGTTTACCACAGGCATCTCCCCCCAAGCTCTTGGAGTCATCATCCCTGAGACCTGCTCTGCTATCATCAAAGTCTTGCAGAAGGACTATATCAAGGTATGTTTCTTTTTTTTATATTACATTCCATGTATTTGTCATCTCATCCTAATTTAGATTATTTTGGATGTACGTCAAATTACAGATGTCATTATTTTGTAACTACCCTCTGTCTGCATGCACATAGTAGTAAAGCTTTATATTTTCCTAACCATTTGTAAAATGACCCAGTAACCACCCCAGCATTCTCTCCTATGTGTCCCTAAATGCATTGCCTGTTAACAGTATATTGAATCTGTGTAATTTTCTGACTTTCCCAGAACCAATTATTCCTTTGCAAATGTTTTTGTACCTAGTTTATGAGTTATTTTAAAGACATCAGTCCATCCATTCCAACCTATGATTGTGTATGTTTATTTTCTGATGTAAAAAACGTTCAGTGGGCACAAGCTCTTAATGATGTTTAAAGGCATAGTTTTACTTACCCACCCACCCATGCTAAATGTAAAGGTCAGCATATACCAAAGCTGTAGCTGGTGAACTACAATATTATCACATTAGGAGGTGAAAAATAAATGTATGTAGATGTCATACCCCAAAATGCTAAATATTCCCTTCATGTTGTTCTTATCTTAAAGTTGCATAAGCATTTTACTGACAAATGTGTGTGTGTAATAATGTGATGTGCTCAAGCACTAATTGTATTTTCATTTTTTTCCCCACAGTTTCCCTCCAACGCAGAGCAGTGGCAGGAGATTGCTGGTCAATTCCAGGAGCAGTGGAATTTTCCCAATTGTGGGGGTGCTATTGATGGGAAGCACGTCCGCATTGTTCCACCACCGAATTATGGGTCATATTTCTTTAATTATAAAGGCTTTTTTAGCATTGTCATGCTAGCCATAGTCAATGCTAATTATGAGTTTATCTTTTTGGACATTGGGAAGAATGGCCACAATTCGGATGGGGGAGCGATTGACCAGACCGAGTTTGCTCGGCGGCTTGAGAATGGCACTCTCAACTTGCCATCCAGGGAGCAAACTATCGAGGGGCTGAGTTTTGTATTTGTGGCTGATGATGTGTTTGGGGAGCATCTTATGAAGCCCTTCCCTCAGAGGAACCTCACCCCCGAGCAAAGGATCTTTAACTACAGGTTATCCAGAGCTCGAAGAGTGGTGGAGAATGCCTTTGGGATCATGTTGAATCGCTTTAGGATTTTCCTGACTTCTATTCATCTGGCACTCTACAAAATAGATCACGTGGTCCTGTGTTGCTGCATTTTGTACAACTATTTGCGCAGGCATGCTGAGACCTATGTCAGTTTGCAGCAAGTGGAGACTGACCCTGCCATGCCAGGGCCGAGTGGAGAGGCAGAACCACGTGTGCCAGTGGATTCCCTGACATCAGTGGAAGTCGCCCGTTCTGGATTGGCATCCCGAAGTGCCCGCTGAGACCTATGTCAGTTTGCAGCAAGTGGAGACTGACCCTGCCATGCCAGGGCCGAGTGGAGAGGCAGAACCACGTGTGCCAGTGGATTCCCTGACATCAGTGGAAGTCGCCCGTTCTGGATTGGCATCCCGAAGTGCCCGTGATATAAGGCAACAATATCTTGAATATTTTGTGGGGAGAGGGGCTGTTTCGTGGCAGCAATTCCTGCCTGATACATTATAAATTGGATATATATAATATTCTTTGTGCAATAAAAAAATATTGCAATTATTCTGTATTGTGTCTTTTAATAATTTGTGTACATATCAAAATCATCATTTTTTGGGTTCATCATGTGTTATATATGTGTGACTTTTGAAGGGTTAATACATTCATCAGTGTGTTTATCTACTGTTGTCTCTCCCCAGCTGTTCAAATGCGATTATGGCCATGTGTGTTTGGTTAACCAGTGGTCAAAATACAAGGGCCTTCAGCACCCCTGTTAATTTCTAAAAGCCCTCTCACATTGAAAAGTAGGTCACACCCAAGGTCCATCCAATGTCACCTTACATTGGTGGTCATTGGCCAGAAGGTGCCCATACTATATATTTTTAGTAATACATTAGTGTAATAACAACGTACCTACACCTGTTATGTTGTGTTAATTTATGACATCCTCCTCACTGCCCACCAATGTAAGGAGATGTCAGTGTTATGTGAAACTTGCTCAGTGTAGAGATATAAGTGTTATATATAGGTAATGTAAAGTGAAATGGACAAACTCAGCTGCAATGCACTATATATTACACTGATCTTCCTACACTGATTGCTAGTACCCATCTCAATGCCATATAGAATCCTAGGAGTGCTAGTCCTTTAAATAAAACCTGTATATTTGTAGACTGATTGCCACTCAGTTCACAGATATCATTGTGCATTCAGTGTACTAGTGAATATCACTTGTTAGATGGCCACTGGTCCTGAAGATACAATCATTTTGGCCAGCTGATAATTATACACACAATCAAAAATGCTTTAATTAACATTCCAATATGTGAACAGGACAGCCATCACACATTTTGTGCCACCTTACCCAGCTTTAGACCTGCCCCCCCCCCCCCCACCGAAAGTCAAAGAAATATTCTAACACACATTGTTAAGTGTAAACATTTTTTAATTAAACACATTCACAGGGTTAAGGTTAGGGTGTTGTAAAGTGCTTCATATGCATAGGAGCCCTGTATAAAACATTAAAAAACTTGGGGACACCTTTTGCAGATGATGATGTCTTGGCCAAAAAATAGGCCATCAAATTTTGAACGATCATCGGGAAAACAAAAAATATCCCAATAAAAACAAAAAAAATATATACATAAATAATATTAAAATTTCGCTAGCATGTCAACAAAGTCGCGCATTTTCGTTTGTAATGCTGTAGCAGCCTCCTTAATTTTCTCCAGTTCAGAGCAACATTGTAAAGCCTCAACTGTCATCCTGGCTACTGTGCAACTAGGAATAACATGACCTGTTAATAAAAAATAATATATTAAGTACATGCCAAGCAACTAGATGAGGTAACATAATATCTAAACATTTGGGGTCAAGTTCATCTTAAACTAATGAAGAGTTAATACCTACCCTGTACATTGTTGTGTGTAACCAGCTTGCCCTCATGACACCTATACTACTATGAAAGTACACATTGCAAACATTATGTTCTCTTTACACTGGTGTCTGTGGCTCATAAACGATTCCACCTGTTGACACAAATAGCTCACTACCTACACCTCTTCCTTCCCCATGGTAATGCACTTTCTAATATGTTCATTAGCACTGTATGGTTTCACACCTTGCTAATGTAGCAAACAGTGATGTTGTGTGAAAAAAGTGTGCATGAACAATAGGAAAAACTGCAAACTTTGAAAATATATGTTATGTATAAAATGTGAATCAGGTGCGCAAAAATTATAAATAAGGTGTCAAATATATAATCATATAGTGACAAATCTACAAAAATTGAGTAACATTTTGATGATTTGTCACTATATAATTATATATTTGACACATTATTTATAAGTTTTGCGCACCTGATTCACATAATGTAACAGGTAGTTCCTTTGAAGCATTACATCAAATACACCAAACAAGAAATACACTAGAAACAAAATTCGAAAAATACTTACTTGGACACAAAACTGGCTCCCCAACACTTGTTTCATTTTCTTGATTTTGGGGTGACACACTCGGAATGATGATCGGAATGCTGGCAGGGGATCTTGTATCAGAAATGTCAACATCTGATCCGGCTGGAGGTGATAGATCCCATGGCTCAAATGAGGAAACCTCTGCAATGTCCATTTTGTCTGCAATACAACAATAGAAGGTTAAAAAATCATCCCCAAAACACATATTGTTCGTATCCCATTTAACAAAATTCAGTGCCTACCAACCTTGATGTTGCTGTGGTGGTATGCTTCTTTGCTGCACACTTGTTGACTCCACCATGCTGCACTCTGGACTACTTTACATTTCCTCCCTAGTGGTCACAGTGGGTTTTCTGGGTTATTTTTCTACATAATAATAAAAATGTTGCATGTCAGAAAATTCACAAGAGGGAAATTAGCTACGACTTGGTGCACTGCTTGACAGCTATTTTCACATAAAAGATTCAGACATGTACATGGTTACCTCCTAAAAACTAGGGACATTAATGTTTGACTCAACATAGGGAATAATTACCTTTTTGGGAATTTGTCTCAGCATCAGGGCCCATGTCCTCTGTTTCTTCATCCAATGTGGATGGAGCAGCCACTGTCGATTCCCTTCTCCTCATCTTTTGTCATTCTTTCATTTTCATTTTTCGTTTTTGCCCTATTTAAAGGTAAAAAAATCATATGGAACATATATGAGTTTCTAAAGAAAATTCTTTGCAAAAAAGAAAATTCTTGGCCAAAAAATACATATATAGTTTACTGTGGATTCCTGTCTTTTAATGTAATATACAAATAAATCATCAATATATCAATGAAATCAAGACATGACCAATAAAAAATAAAAAAGTACAGTTTTAATATACATTAGTATCTATACATTTCTATACAACATACACCAAATATACAGACAGGAAAAAAGGAGAGGAAGATGAGAGAACCTCACGTAGTAGTGGGGTCTCTTCACCTCTCAAATAAATGGGACTTTATGGGCAGCTAGCATGTGTTGATCTAGATGGAAATAAATATAGCCATCACTTCATAAAAAATAACATTTATTAGGCACAAAGAGTAAAACATACAAAATGCAATAAAACATGGTAAGATCATGCATATAAATAGTAGGACTTACTCCTATATCACTGGAACCCTAAAAACCTCATAATTGAGGGCAATACATATACAAAAATTGTGAATCATGATGTGACATGATAAGTGGTCATGAAATTATAGGGTTCACTTGTAATAGATGTGGAATCGCGACGCGTTTCGCTTTATCGCTTCCTCGGGCGATTCCTGAAAAGCTAGGAGATACAATATATTAAATATATCTGTCATTTAAAGATTTTGCTCTTACTATACATTTTATTAATTTAATTCATTAAAACATTTCTTAATGTACACATTTAGATTTACACATTTTAAATGTAATTAGTAGTGATGGTATTGTTTTTAAATTCTTGAATTTTATCTTTAAAAATATTTCATAAGAACGAACATCAAAATCAGTTGTTCATTGCATTGAACTTGTGGCCAAAAAAAAAAAAGGGGGAAAGAGGGGAAGGGGGAGAAAATTGAGGGGGAGGAAGAGGTAGGGGCTACTCAAGGTGCCTCTACCTCTTGCCTAGGCCAAAAATACGTGGGGAGAGAGAAAGAGAAATCCAGCCAGAGCGAGCCGAACCAGAAATGCGGGCTTATCTGCATTCTGCTTGGGCATTGCTCTTTACATCCAAGGCATATATGAAATATTGCATAAAATGGGGTGTGTATCAAAAGGAATCAAACCAGAACTGGCCGAACCAGAGATGTGGACTTTTCCACGTTATGTTTGGACATAACCCTGTATATCAAAGTCATGTGTTGTATATCTCATACAAGGAGAGTGATGATATTCAACATATTCTAATTTTCTAGATATTATGTGAGCATTTATGTAGGTATTCTGATTCCTTAATTAACGTTTATTAGGTTATACCGGGTATAGAGAAGATCCCCCCCTATATGTCTTAATTTAGTTAAATATTATCACATGAAATAAAAATTAAACAAATTAAGCTTACTTACTTGTCTCACAATGGGCAATATTTTGATCTACCCTTTACTTAGAACAGGGTGTCCGGTTTATATATAGGCATGTGTCTTGTGGCTCCATCGTTTTATTCTCTGTTAGCCCCCATAAGAAAAATGCTGATGATCACAGACGTGGTTATGCGGGGTATCCACTTATTGCAAAGGGGTCAGATATGTCCAAGGCTCCCTTCGTTGTACATAAAAAATATATGCAGTGTGTTTGTGGGGCTTACACATATATTGGGGACAAGCAGAGGATAGAAGAAGCCATTCAGTATATATATGAAAGGAAAAGACAAGGGAAACGTTCACACCCGAGAATCCAGTCATCATTTAAATACTGACCTTTTAAACAGATGCTCACAGTATATGTAGTGAGAAGCCGGTCCTGTGCTGAAAAATCGTCAGCCTCTCCCGAGAGAACAAACTTGGGCTCTAGAATTAGTGAGGGATTTTGCCCTCCTTTTAAATCATTGGGAGGTGGCCAGGATTTTCAAAGTCCGCCCCAACCGCGCCAGGCATGGTGCCTGGCGTGGGCGGATACGACCCCGAACGCTAAGTGCCGCCATGGCATGGCTCCATGAATGGCTCCTTCTATCCTCTGCTTGTCCCCCATATATGTGTAAGCCCCACAAACACACTGCATATATTTTTTATGTACAGCGAAGGGAGCCTTGGACATATCTGACCCCTTTGCAATAAGTGGATACCCCACATAACCACGTCTGTGATCATCAGCATATTTCTTATGGGGGCTAACAGAGAATAAAACGATGGAGCCACAAGACACATGCCTATATATAAACCGGACACCCTGTTCTAAGTAAAGGGTAGATCAAAATATTGCCCATTGTGAGACAAGTAAGTAAGCTTAATTTGTTTAATTTTTATTTCATGTGATAAAATTTAACTAAATTAAGACATATAGGGGGGATCTTCTCTATACCCGGTATAACCTAATAAACGTTAATTAAGGAATCAGAATACCTACATAAATGCTCACATAATATCTAGAAAATCAGAATATGTTGAATATCATCACTACCGTCCCTCTCCTCATACATCCATATTTATTTATTTATATACATATATATCCCTCTGTTTCACCTGATAAAAACATCTCATTGTATGAGATATACAACACATGACTTTAATATACAGGGTTATGTCCAAACATAACGTGGATAAGTCCACATCTCTGGTTGAGCCAGTTCAGGTTTGATTCCTTTTGATACACACCCCATTTTATGCGATATATCATATATGCCTTAGGATGTAAAGAGCAATGCCCAAGCAGAATGCAGATAAGCCCGCATTTCTGGTTCGGCTCGCTCTGGCTGGATTTCTCTTTCTCTCCCCCCACATATTTTTGGCCTAGGCAAGAGGTAGAGGCACCTTGAGTAGCCCCTACCTCTTCCTCCCCCTCCATTCTCTCCTCCTTCCTCTCCCCCCCTCTTCCCCCCCCCCTTTTTTTTTTTTGGCCACAAGTTCAATGCAATGTACAACTGATTTTGATGTTCATTCTTATGAAGTATTTTTAAAGATAAAATTCAAAAATTTAAAAAGAATACCATCACTACTAATTACATTTAAAATATGTAAATCTAAATATGTACATTAAGAAATGTTTTAATGAATTAAATGAATAAAATGTATAGTAAGAGCAAAATCTTTAAATGGCAGACTGCATATTTAATATATTGTATCTCCTAGCTTTTCAGGAATCGCCTGAGGAAGCGATAAAGCGAAACGCGCCGCGATTCCACATCTATTACAAGTGAACCCTATAATTTCATGACCACTTATCATGTCACATCATGATTCACAATTTTTGTATATGGATTGCCCTCAATTATGAGGTTTTTAGGGTTCCAGTGATATAGGAGTATGTCCTACTATTTATATGCATGATCTTACCATGTTTTATTGAATATATGTTCACTTTTGTATGTGTTTTACTCTTTGTGCTTAATAAATGTTATTTTTTATGAAGTGATGGCTATATTTATTTTCATCTAGATCAGCACATGCTAGATGCCAATAAAGTCCCATTTATTTGAGAGGTGAAGCGACCCCACTACTACGTGAGGTTCTCTCATCTTCCTCTCCTTTTTTCCTGTCTGTGTACCTGAGGGATGTGGCAACAGCATGCTTTAGAGTGTGTCTCACTCACTGTTTATCATACACCATATATACCCAATACATATTGCTTGAAAAATAAAAGTTGCTTACTTTTTTTCAGGATATGATGGATGTGACCTAGCTGTTCTTGCTCCCGATGTTTAAGATCTGACCATCTTTTTCTTATTTGGTCCTTTGATCGATCCACCCCATAAATCATGTTTAACCACTTGCCGACTGCCGTCAGTAGATTTACTGCGGCAGTCAGCCCCTCACAGGCAAAGCGACGTAGGTCTACATCGCTAGCCTGTGAGGCTCTGGGGAGCGAGCGCGTGCCGCCGGAGGCGCGCTCCCGCTCCCCCGCGGTCACGGACCCCCCGCGCGTGTGACCGGTGGACCCGATGTCCGCCGGTCACTCGGCGATCGTCGGTGGAGAGGGAGAAAGTGTAAACAAGCCGTCTGTCATTCTCCCCTGTAGGACCGTTGATCATTGTTCCTACAGCTCAAGTCACAGCCAATCACAGTTAGAATCACGCCCCTAGGGACACACACCACCCCTCCCTCTCAAATAAAGTTAACACCTTCAATGCCAGTGTAATTTTACAGTAACAGTGCATATGTATAGCACTGATTACTGTAGAAATGTCACTGGTAACCCCAAAAGTGTCAAAAATGTCAGTCAAGGGTCCGATCTGTCCGCCGCAATGTCGCAGTACCGCAAAAAAAAACGCAGATCGCCACCATTACGCGTTAAAAAAAAAACAACAAAAATTACAAAAATCTTTCCCTTTGTTAGTCAACGCGATAACTTTTGCGCAAACCAATCAAAATACGCTTTTTGCGATTTTTTTTACCAAACATATGTAGCATAAAACAAATTGGCCGAGAATGTTAAAAAATTTAGATTTTTACATTTTTTGGGGGGGAATTTCATATAAAAAAATGTGAAAAATATTGTTATTTTTGCAAAATTGACGCTATTTTTTTGTTTATAGCGCATGATCAAAAAATTGTACAGGTGATCAAATACCACCAAAAGAAAGCTCTGTTTGTGGGAAAAAAAGGACGTCAAATTTGTTTAGGTACAGCGTCGCACGACCGCGCAATTGTCGGTTAAAGTCACGCAGTGCCAAATCGCAAAATACCCCCTGGTCAGGAAGGGGGTAAAATCTTCAGGGGCTTAAGTGGTTAAAGCTGAGATCACCTTATCCAGAATTCTGTCTTTTCTGGAGTTGGGCCTTTCATAATTCTGCAGCCTGCCATCATAGTAATTTTTTTCAAGTATGGCCACCATCTCCACCATTTCACCCTTGCTCATAGGTGTGGCTTTTGTTTTTTTCTTTGCCCAACCACTGCGGCCTTCACTGGAACTCCGCGATTCTGCCATTTCCTCCACGAATCTTCCGCCGACTCACGTGTGTGTGTGTCGCACGCAGCTTAATATTCGGCACGTACACGCCCCTGCGTCAGCGCGCCACTGGAGGCGGAGTTGACGCATGTGCTGTATTTAGAGGACGCCAGATTGTTCGCTCGACGATTTGCCATCGGACAGATCGTTTCGAGGAGCACGATCGATCGGCGAACCACGATTCTTCAGCACAAACAAAGGTACGACTTTTGATTCAAAAGTGGGTGTTTTTGGCCCTATACAGCTTATATTGGGCCTATCTTTATTATGTGACAAAATACATGCTCTTTGACTATGTTTTGTGTTGTGTTGTGTCTTGCAGGCATATACATCATAATGGTAGATAAATTTACCTCTGCCAAATTTTTACAAACATTCATTGATGAATATAGAAAATTGCCTTGTTTGTGAAAGGTCAAGAGTAGGGATTACTCTAACAAACAAATGAAAAATGAGGCATATCTAAAATTGGCGGAGTTATGCAAGCCAATTTGCCATAACATCATTTATGTCAAGGGCAAAATCGGTAACCTCCACACCACCTACAAAAGGGAGCTTAACAAAATAAAAAAGTCGGAGAAGTCAGGAGCTGGTACCGAGGACATCTACATCCCAAGGCTCTGGTACTTCGAGAGCCTACGGTTCCTGATGGAACATGCCGAATCCAGGCCATCCCTGTCAACGTTCCCTTCCACTTCAGCAGAGGGCTCATGTGGTGCAAACCAGTAGGAAGAATTCCTGGAGCCAAACTTGACACAGGTATAGCATTTCACAATATATTGTCTGCAATAAACATAATGATGCAATAAAAATATTATCAAGACAATAATTCACCCTGAATGTAAAGTCTGGTTAAAATAATCCAACAAACATGACTTTTTATATACACTATAACATTATAATAAATTGTTAATTTCATCAACAGGAAAGTGTCACGGTGGAGGAGGCAAGTGCCAGCCAGGAGTCTGTGGAGCCGTCTGGATCCACCCAACCTCCTGCAAAACGCAGAATGAAAACTAAAAACTTGGAGGAGATAACGACAGCTTTCCTGAGCCAGGCCTCTATAGCCCTCAAGAGGAAGCCTGATGAGGAAGAGTCATTTGGCTCTCTGACCACTAACAAATTGTGCCAAATGAATGTGCAGCAGCGCCAAAGGGCAGAGCTCCTCATCCTCCAGGTGCTCAATAGAGGGGTGTTGGAAGAACTTCATGAACACACCCACCTCTCTGATTTTCAACCACCCCCTCCACCTCCACCTCCACCACAGCAACAGCAGCCACCACCTCCACCACAGCCACAACTGTCACATGGCAGTCAGTGGCAATATGCCCCTGATCCCCACCTACCCTCATGGTCACATGATTATACTTATTCCCAGTTATAAATGACCCGAATTTATAACATGTTTTTTCTGTTACCCCTTTTTATTTATTTATAGTTTATATGAGGAGGAAATGCCCTTTTTTAAATATTTTGAATACGGAGAGTATGTCTATATTTATGTTGGAATTTCTTTATTTATAAAATAAATATAATGATAAACAAACTACTTGCCTATCTTTATTTTTTAATATTTAGGATATTGGGAGTAAGCAGCAATATATGTTTTATACATTAATTCCAAAATGAATAAAGGGACACATCAATAGTTAGATATTTGCAGTCATAAAACAGATATTTGCAGTCATAAAACAAAGAGAATGGTGAAGAGTTTTAAAAATTATTTTTTAAAAATACATGCACCATATAGAATAGCCAAATCATTATCATCATCATAACAGAACACATGCCTCTTTAATTGTAAAGTATAGAATTATGAGCAGCAGCTTCCTTCTTCTCACATTAACCAAGATGAGCATGTGCTCCACATTTCATATATTTTTTTGACTGCCGCGAGACGAAAGTTCTTTCTTGATACAATGGCTAGTTTTCTTCAGAATATTCTTCCGGGTCGTTATTTGCTTCCGATCATGCGTGTTCCGATTAGTAAATTTTTGTCTGACGAAATCTGTACTGACTGACGGAAAATCGGACGTTGTGTTGATGTACAACAAAAATTTTATAGCCTGCACACCAGATTTTTTCCGGCCAAAAAGTCGGAGTCGGTTGTCGGAAGCATCATAGTAACAAGACGAAAATCGGCAGATCGGTCGTCGGATGAAAATTTTAGTGAAATGGGATGAGGCCGTCAGTATATCAGGTGTGATCAATTTTCAATGATTGGCACCATAGCTTCTAGACTCTATAACTTTCACACATACTAAATAATATACACCAATTTGGGCTATTTTTACCAAAGATATGTGGCAGTATAAATTTTGCCCCAAATTTATGAAAAAAAAATGACTTATTGGCAAAATTGTATAATATAAACTAAAAAAAATTTTTTTTTTCAAAATTTTTTGCTTTTTTTTGCCTATATCGCAAAAAAAATGTATAATATTATTTACTAAAGATAAATAGACTGTGCGCTCTGCAAGTTCTGTTGCTCTATAGATTATTAACCACTTTAGGACCGGAGGATTTTCCTGCTTTACGTCCAGGCAACTTTTTGCAACTTGGTACTGTGCGAATTTAACTGACAATTGCACGGTCATGCAATGCCGTACCCAAACAAAATTGACATCCTTTTTTTCCCACAAACAGAGCTTTCTTTTGGTGGTATTTGATCACCTCGGCGCTTTTCATTTTTAGCGATAATAATAAAAAAAGAGCGACAATTTTGAAAAAATAACAATATTTTTCTACTTGTGACAGTTAAAAAAATATCCCATATATTAATTTTTTGTCATATATTTAGGCCAAAATGTATATTTTTCAAATTTTTTTATATGAAATTCCCCCCCAAAAAAATGTAAAAATCTAAATTTTTTAACATTTTAGGCCAATTTGTTTTCTGCTACATATTAATAAGCAATAAGCGTATTTTGATTGGTTTGCGCAAAGGTTATCGCAGCTACTAACTACGGGAAATTTATGTAATTTTTATTGCTTTTTTTTAACTAGTATTGGCGGCGATCTGCAATTTTTTTTGCGGGACTGCGAGAGATCGGACCCCTAACTGACATTTTTGACACTTTTGGGGGTACCAGTGACATTACTACAGTAATCAGTGCTATAAATATGCACTGTTACTGTAATAATGACACTGGCAGGGAAGAGGTTAACTTTATTGGTGATCAAGGGGTTAATGTATGTCTGGTGCTTACTGACGTGTGTGGGGGGAGGGGACTGTGTGACACAGGCACAGATCGCAGGTTCAGCTATGCTGAATCCTGTAATCTGTCCCTGCCTGTCACATAGGAGATCCGTCCGCTTTGTTTACACAAGCGGGCGGATCTCCTCACTCGATCCCGAAGATCGGGGAAGAGGGGCGGTGATCACCGCCTCTCCTCCCCTGGCCCTGTGTCTGAATACAGCGGGAGCGAGCCTTCGGCGGCGCACGTGCGCCACCCACAAGGGGAGGAGTCTAGCGAGGAGTCTTGCGACGCTGGTCTCTCTGCATTGAAAGGGGGCACGCTGGTCACTGTGCATTGAAAGGGGGCATGCTGGTCACTGTGCATTGAAAGGGGGCACGCTGGTCACTGTGCATTGAAAGGGGGCACGCTGGTCATTCTGTTGGGAAAGTCGGAACTGGTTACTAAAAATTTTGAATCCCACCACTGCCAAAGAAAATTTCACCATTGAAGAATTGTTATCATGTGACACCATGGGAGTACTATATTGCAACAGGTGCCCATATTAAAAGCAATATGTGGGACACACAAAACAAGAATTTAAAGTAAACGTAAAACGTAGAGCTGGGCGAATGGTTTGGGCCGAGCAAAATTTCAGCCTGAACATTGCCTTTTCCCCCTTTCGCACCACCGAGCACCCTGGAATGCACTGCACGCTGCACAGTACATTCTAAGCCCTGAGTGGGCTAAGCTTTGCCCAATCAGGGCACAGTGAATAGCTGGTTGTTAAGAAGTGGGGCTGGAAAGCTGGCAGCGGCGTCCTTAACAGCCAATAAGTCATTAGCTGTTATGGGTTTCCCCGCTGACAGCTGAAAAAAAAAAGAAGATTGCCGGGAATAAGAAAGTGTAAACAAAATTTAAAGTGGGGGTCCACCCCCAATCCATACCAGACCCTATCCAAGCATGCAGCCCGGCATGCCAGGAAAGGGGGGGGGAGGCAAGCAAGTGGTCCTTGTCCTGAACCATACCAGGCCCCATGATGGTGACAAGGGCCTCTTTCCCATAACCGTGGGCAGTGGTTGTGGGGGTGTGTGGATGAAGATGGAGCTTATCAGAATCAGGAAGTCCCCTTTAACATGGGCCCCCAGATCTCGCCTCACCCATATGAATGAGTATGGGGTACATTGCACCTCTACCTATTCACCAAAATAGTGATAAAAAGTAATAAAAACACAGGGACAGTTTTTAACAATTCCTTTAATAAAAAGTAAAAAAAACAATTCCCCCTGATGTAGATCCATCGCCATTCACGACGCCGTCTCCACCACCATGCCCCCTCTGTGATGTCACTGACCAGTGCATGCTGGGTTGGTGACATCACAAGGGGGCAGTGCTGCCAGGTGATGTTTCTAGGTGGGTCCGCCCTGACCTATATAAGAACTGTCAAAAGGCAAGCCATTTTTTTTCTCTTTTTGGGGTCGGGCGGTGGGGGGCACTGTTTTTTTTTTTTCTTACTCCTCGTACACTACCTCCTGTTTTTGTTTTTTTTTTACACTTTATTGGTGAATGAGTAGGGGTACCTAGGTACCCCATACTCATTCACTTAGGGGGTGGTATATGGGAGCCCCCTGCCTGCAAATTTCACAACTACCACCCAGGGTTGTTGGGAAGAGGGTCTTGTCCCCATCAACATGAAGAAAAGGTGCTGTGGGATGGGGGGCAGAGCCATCCATATTGGATTGGGGAGAACCCTGATGTCATTTTCTTGCCGGTAATTTACATGTAATTTTATTCATTTTGCTGCAGTAGGTTCTATACATTGTACAGATGCGCCACTTTACAGGCAGACTAAGGGGACTTGGGGGGCACTATATTTAAAGGAATTTTTCATTTTTATTGTTTCACTTTAACCACTTTAAGACCGAAAGACTTGACCCCCTTCCTGACCAGGCCCTATTTTGCAATTCGGCACTGTGTTACTTTAACAGACAATTGCGCGGTCATGCAATGTTGTACCCAAATAAAATTGATGTCCTTTTTTTTCCAACAAATAGAGCTTTCTTTTGGTGGTATTTGATCACCTGCACAATTTTTAATTTTTGCGCTAAAAACAAAAAAAGAGCAACAATTTTGAAGAAAATATATATATTTTTCACATTCTGCTATATAACATTCCCAAAAAAAAAAAAAACTTTAAATCAAAATTTTTTAACATTTTAGGCCAATTTGTTTTCTGCTACATATTTTTGGTAAAAAAAATCCCAATAAGTGTAGTTTGATTGGTTTGTGCAAAAGTTATCACGTTTACTAACTACGGGAAAGATTTATGTCATTTTTATTGTTTTTTTTTTACTAGTAATGGGGGCGATCTGCAATTTTTTGTGGGACTGCGGCATTGCGGCGGACAGATCGGACTCCTAAATGACATTTTTGACACTTTTGGGGGGACCAGTGACATTACTACAGTAATCAGTGCTAAAAATATGCACTGTTACTGTAATAATGACACTGGCAGGGAAGGGGTTAACCCTATGGGTGATCAAATGGTTAAATATGAGCCTCATGCTTACTGACGTGTGTGTGGGGGGGTTCTGTGACACAAACAGAGATCGCAGGTTCAGCTATGCTGAATCCCGTGATCTCTCCCTGGCTGTCACTGAGAAGATCCGCCTGCTTTGTTTACATAAGCAGGCAGGTCTTCTCACACTTTCCCCGACGATCAGGAGAGAGAGGCGGCAATCGCCGCCTCTCCTCCTTTATCTCGACTCCTGCTGTGTCTAAACACAGTGGGAGCACGCTGCCAAAATCACTAGGGGTCCAGCGACGTAGGTCAATGTCGCTGGGCCCAGGGGAGCTGCACTGCCGCAGTAGGATTACTGTCGGTAGTTGGCAAGTGGTTAAGCATCATTAAAATAACTGCTCCTGAAAAAAACAATCTTTAAAAAAAAAAGCATTGATACATCTCCCCCAGGGCAGTACCCAGACCCCCATACATGTTTTTATGGCCAATGACTTGAATATAAGCCTTCAAAATGGGCACATTTGACTTTTCAAGTTCGGGTTCCATAGACTTAGATAGGGTTCACAGTTCCGGTCAGACTGTCTTAACCACTTAAAGATGAGCTTGTACAAGTTGGGATAGCTGAATCGCTGAAGACTCTTATGCAATTGTCTATCCAACTTAATTGTCAACTATGGGAATATGGGATAGAAAGGAACCTTTCCTGTTAATCTACATGGATGCTATCCCGAGCTACCAGCAGCTACCAGTATGTCATATGTCTTTACTGTAGAGAATCGGGTCACTACCAGTGTAATTGCCCAATATGACTTAATCAGGTCTGAACCCAAGCTTCCACATATCTTAATGTCTCAGGGATTCAGGTGACTACAAGCCATCATTGACTCTGGAGCATGCATCGGTTTTATGGACATTTCTCTTGCTAGACATTTTCATATCCCACTTGTTCATAATGAACAAGAACTGAAAATCCAAATGGCAGATGGAACTCACCCTAAATTAGGTGCCATTACCCAGAACGCTTCTCCTATCTGGAACTTAATGGGCACGGGCCACCAGGAATTCCTCTGCTTTGATATCCTGTGCTTGCCCATGTTTCTTATTCTGTAACTTACTTGGTTGCAAATGAATTAGCCATAGATTAATTGCACCAGAAGAAATGTATCTTTCCTGTCTGTGTATTGTCAGTAACATTTCTTCTGCCCAAACTCTAAAGAGGCTTGATTTTGCTTAAGTGTCCTGCAAGATCCCAGCCAGCTTGTACCAACTGTATACCATGACTTTTCAATGTCTTTCTTAAAAACAAAGTGGACATTCTCTCTCCTTACCAGTCTGACGACTGCCCTAATAAATTGCTTCCAGGTGCAGAAACTCCTTTTGGCTGTATTTTCCCACTTTCTGAGACAGAAGCTAAAAAACTCTGGCAATGCATCAAAGGGTATTTGGAGAAAGGGTCCATCATCTCCCATCATCTCCCATGAGGGGGCAGGTATTTTTTTTGTTGAAAAGACCACTCACCTTGACCTTGTGTGAACTTTCAGGAACTCAACAACATCACAGTTAAGAATTGCTACCCAGAACTCTTCCAGAGATTTACAATTTACAAGATTTTCACGATTTTGGACCTTGGTGGTGCTTATAAGTTGATCTGTATCAAAGAAGAGGATGAGTGAAAACACGTGGGGGCTAACTCAACAGTTTGTTGAGGTCATCATACAGTTGGGCCATCTCCTCAAAGACTGAAGAAGTAGTATTTTTCTCAAGGAAGTGTTGTGCCCAGGATTTAGATTCACCAAGAAGGAGCAATATGATGAACCCCACATTTGTAGATTCCAATTAAAGTGTCAGAGGTTGCAGGGCAAAGTATAACTGGCAGGCATTCTTGAATTATTTTAACTTTCATTGGTCCCCTAAGAAGCTGGAGTTGGTACCTAAGGCTCAAGTGGTGGCACTAGAGACAAACAGAAACAAAGAAAGGGCGCACCGACCTAGTGCATTATCCTCAATAATAGGCTTTATTCATGCAACATATAAAAAGGAGTGGCTCTGAGGAAGAGGCTGAGCCTCGAAACGCGTCAGCCGTCATCTTATTGGATTATGGACTAACATTTGGACTGTTCCTGACACTGGAGCAACTGAGCTTGTTATGATAATTTTTCACCAGTGTTTGTGAGTAGCCATTTTATATGTTGCGTGAATAAAGCCTATTATTGAGGATAATTTGCTACGTCGGTGCGCCCTTTATTTGTTTCTGTTTGTCTCTAGTATCGTTGGACTACCCCATTCTTCTTGGGCAGCAAGACCTTAGCCATCCAAGACGCCAGCTGTGAGTTCCGTGGGGAGTGTGGTCGGGGAGCTTGGATCCCTAGCGCAGGAGAAGGGTGGCATCACCTTGTTTTTTTGGAGCAGCTTCAAGTGGTGGCACTACCATAGGGGAAATTATTAATTGTTGGTCCCTAGAGGTAATTTCTGGATTGGCTGGAATGGAAGATGCAGAAGGGGTTGTTAGAGCTCAGAATTTTCCCTTCAGTTGGAAGTAACCATCCTGTAGATTCTTTATGGTTTGCATGAGCACAGAGATCTGCTGATTTCCAAAAATGGAAGTATGTATTTTGGCCTCTAACATTGTAACTGGATAATACTATCAAGTAAACGACAAGAGAAAGGCGCACTGGCCTTGTGCATTACCACTAAAAAAATTTTTTAAAATCAAAGAAGGTAGCGTACAATATACTCACAAACATAGGATATGTACAAGCATGTAGAAAATAGGGACTGATCGCTTCCAGGACACTTCTCTACTGCTGGATAGCGTAATGGCATCCTCACAACCTTGTATGCATAGCCATACAAAGTTGTGAGGACTCCATCACGCTATCCAGCAGTAGAGAAGTGTCCTGGAAGCGAGCAGTCCCTTTTTCCTACATGCTTGTACATATCCTATGTTTGTGTGTATATTGTACGCTACCTTCTTTGATTTTAATAAACTTTTTTAGTGGTAATGCACAAGGTCAGTGCGCCCTTCTCTTGTCGTTTTCTTGTAGTGCTTTTTTGGATACCCTTGGTCCTTAGGAGGGCAGCAAGACCATTTGTGCCTAAAAACCACCTAGATCGTTGACCTTTCCGCAAATCACTCAAGCGCAGGAGAGATACTGTTTTTTGTAATACTATCACGTACCTGGTTAGAGGCTGAAGTGACACCCCTAAAAATAGTGACAGGGAGTGAAAGAGAACAAAGTGGTATGAGTACCAAGAGTCCAGTGCCCCAGAGATCACTTCTGGTAGGAAACGTGGCAGAGAGGTAGTCTTTTAGACTGATGAGAAGATCACTTGAGAACTGGGTGAAGAATCCATGAAGGATCACACTGGACCAACAGCTGAAAAAGGCACCCGAACCCATGACAGGCTAGTAACAGAGTGTGAGGTGGCTAGTGGTTGAAAACCCTCAAGGCAGGTATCAGGCAGGTTGGAAGGCAGAGGTGTGTTTGGGAAGCAAGTCAAAGTCAGCAATGGATAAGCAGCAGGAACGTTTTCAGGCATGGGTAATCAACAGAATCCTGGGCAAGAGGCAAGTTGAGGTCAGCTGTGAGTAGTCAGTAGGATCATAGTCAAGAAGCAAGCTGAGGTCAGCAATGAGTATTCAAGGTAAAATGAACCAAGGTCAAAATAAAGCCAGGTCACAACAGGAGACAGGAGCATAGATTAATTCAGAGACTAGCCAAGTCAGCAATGGGAACTTAGTAAACCCAGATTCAGCACACAGGGAACAGCTAAAGATCATCCAGCAGCCTCCTGGTTCAGCACTCTTCTTTAACCACTTCCTGCCCAGCTACTGTACATATAGAGCCAGGCTACTGTACATATGCGGCTGAAAAGAACAAGAGGATGTTTGGGATTCTAAACACCAACACATCAGTCAAAGTGTGCCCAGTCCCTACCACACCAGTCAATGTGTTCTTGATCACTGCTACACCAGTCCCAGTGTCCCTGATCTCCATCTCATCAGTCACAATGTCTCTAATAATCACCACACTAGTCCCAGTGTCCCTGATCACTACCACACCAGTCTCGGTGTCCCTGATTACCACCACACCAGGCACAGTGTCACTAATCCCCACCACACCAGTCACATGTCCCTGATCACTATTACACCAGTCCCAGTGTCCCTGATCACCACCACATCAGTCATAGTGTCACCATAACTATGAATCACTTGTTATCTTGAGCAATGTTCTCTGAAGAGCCATCCAAACACTGCTACACACAGAATGTACCATTAGTTGTACATAGGATAAATAAAAGATTGATTTTTCTTTTATTAATTGGTACTTTCATGGCAATGGTTATATATGTTTAAATATTTTCATCACATTGACACTCTAAAAGTTCTTGAATCAATGGTTCTAGATCTTATATTTTAGCACCTATACTAGTAATTAAATATCCTATATACAGTTTATAGTATATGTAGAGTACTGTGCAAATGTTTTAGGCAGGTATGTAGAAATGCTGTAAAGTAAGAGCTTCAAAATGCTTAAAAATTTTTGATTGTTTATTTTTATCAATTTACAAAACGCAAAGTGAGAAAATAGAAGGCAAATCTAAATCAAATTTGGTATTACTACCCCTTGTGATTAACATAGTCTGGCTCTCAAGCCGAATAATCAGACTCAGGGCACCTTCTCTACAATTTGCTCCAAATTTTTTTGGCCCTTATACAATTAGCTCCTGGAAAAATCCAATCTGTTTTAAACTTTAAATTCATCAGAACTTTAAGATTGTTAACCCTTTCCATGTTTTGTTTCCTAAACCTTTACTCTTTAACAAATTCTTTTAATCTTTTACTTCCACTGCTCCAAAGCAATCATAAATAAAAAGTGAAGCAAATAATGGACTTCCAGTCTTCTATACTTCAGTACCCTGCTGATTAGAAAGGATTTTGACTTGAGGAAAGGTCATGTATTCCTGCATCAGATGTTGTATCACTCTATACCATGAGAAAATGTCATCAGAAATTTCCTTTTCATCCCAGGCACTGGTGGTCTAGGAGGCCTCTTAAAGTGGAAGTAAACTCTTAATAAAAAAAAAAAAGTTTCCCCCGGAAAGGCACTATCATAGTGTGTTAGTATGCACACTATCCATCTTGAATATCTGTGTATTCAGTCAGCCTTGACCTTTTGTCTGTTCCTCGTGACCAACTAATTGTCAATGGTACTTAGAGTAGGGTGAACCCTGGGGATGCAACCTTGTGGCAGCATGCATCAAAGTAGAAAAGAAAATACATTTTTTTTTATTACTTTAGCATGCATGAAAGTCCAAACCCTGTGAGGGGTCCCTAGGTAATGGCAGCTAACAAATATACTCTGATGCTAGTAGGGAGATTCTGCATTACCGTCTATCACCTACAATCCTGAATAAACCCACTGCACACTGCTAACAACCTTTTCTGCCAAGCTCCCCATAAAAAACAGGGATTTCTAGTTCACATACATTGCAATACATGTTTAAGCTGGCCAGCTGCATCAAAGTAATCCCTGCCTAGCCAATCCTTCTCTGCCCTGAAAAATGTTAAATACATACTTGTCTATAGCATACTTCAGTTGATATACAGTAGTACCAATATATGTCAAATAGGCATTACATTGCAATATACAGTATGTTTAAGCTGCCCAACTGTGACAAAGTAATCCCTCTCTAACTGCTATTACCTGGGATCATCCTCCTACTTAAGGGAGTCTTGACACTACACTTCCTAGATAAGCCTAACTCCTCTAATTGAGTATTCCTTACAGTGTTTCTTGAGGGTCAACATTGGCATAGTTGGCATCCTGACATGTAGAACTTTGCCTACATCAGCCTTAGATATCATACATTTACTTTCCAGCATAGCACAAATGCAAAGAACCAACCGTTGTTTGTGCATGTGTGGTTCATAGACTTTACATAACATTGTCAGCTGAGCAGATGTTTTGCATGTTTTCAACAAAATAGTATATTTTAGTAATATTTAAAATGTACCTTTTAGGCTTGATGATATGTGGTTGAAGAAGTAGTGGGTAACATTCATAGTTGGTATGCAAGCATTCTTCGTTTTAATCATTCAAAGTGTATGTGGCTTTTTGTGTTTGCTTTGGGTTGGTAAGACAGCAATTAGAACTTTTATTGAGCTTTTGTTGCTGGGTAAATTAACTCCCTTACAAGTCTTAATTGTCCTTATAATTATTGTCACTGAGACAGTAAGTGATGAGAAATCCAAAATGTTGAAGGTAAATCTTCAAATTTGGTCACATAGCATCCAATGCATGCCTAGTTATTTTCTCTGTGATGTAAACACATACTTTCTAGCATGGTGAGATCTCTGTTATTTGCTTTGCTTGCTTGTGTCTGTGTCAGATCTAATTAGGATTTAGCCTGCACCTGCACCAGTGCTAGACTGAGTGACCCAGGGATTATGGGATGTGTAGTTTCTTTCCAGGAAATCTAGTTCTTACACTACAGACAGAGGTCATGCATTAACCTGTGCAGTGCTATGTTCCATGCCTCATGTTTGAATACAAACAGAAACTTCTGACACAGACACATGAATATTTACTCAACTACAGTATAGGCTATGCATACAGGAAAACAGATTGCATCATGAAACTATATGATCAATGCACATTGTATGCAAATGAAAAAAATGCAAGGTGCAGGTACAAAGGTTTATAATGCATTTAAAGTGTATGTCAAGCCATTTTTTTCACCAGACAGCAAATGAGGAAACATCGCCAACACCAGACATACATTTATTCATCTAATGTATATCTCAGTTGCAGATTTCCTCTTGTTTCCTGTTTGGGTGAACTATTGCCACCAAGACAGTAAGTAAAGAGACATCTCTTTAACTGGACACTGAATAGCTGCATGTCTGAAAAAAACAAAAATACTATAGGCAGGAATTACATTAAAATTTTTTCATGTTATTAACAAATGTTTCCATCAAATTTCCACCAAACCATTTTTAAAATGATTTTTGTTTGTAAATAATTCTGCCATGCTGTGTACCAAAAAAAGGATTTTAGATGTATATTTAAAAAGCAGTGAATCTCACACAAATCTACTGCAGGTGAATCTTCTGCTCCTTATTTTTCAAATAACAGTAATTGACTCACTACCAGCATAGGTTAGGTAAAGGTGCTCTTTAGGTCCAATAACTTATAAAAATGCCCCATAATGTCATGAAGAATTATACATTTTTTTGTCCCTGTGTTTGGTGTAGTTTAGAAATGTGGCTGCCATATCTTTAAACATAAGATTTAAGATAATTTTTGGTTAGTACAGATTTCTTTATATTTTTTTGGTCGTTTTGACTGCTGAATTTCTGCATGTTTCCCGGCCCCCACTGCTTTCTGGGTCTGACCACAACTGGAGTGCACAGGCTGGGTTTTGTTTAAATTTGGTATAAGCTGATAATGTATGTCTGTCATTAATGGTGTGGGTGTCTAGACTGTATATATCTGACACTATATAGCTCTTGTTATGTGCTTGGTTGTATCAGGATAGTGCCTTGTGCGTGCCTCACAGGCCTCACAGCTGTGCGATCTGTCACCCTCAGATGACAGACCAGTGTACCAGGCTGCTGCTGGTACCATATGATTGCTGTGACCAATTTCAGCAGATCACATGGCAATTGTACACAATGAATGGCTTCCATTCATTGTGTACTACTTTGTTGATCTCTGTAATTGGTCAGTGATCACATAGTACAGACAGGGACAATCACAGCCCATCTGTACCATGTGATTAGCTGTGGCCATTTACAGCTAATACCAATAGTACACACGGAATGAATAGTTGTTACTCATACAAAATGGTTGCTTATGGCAGAGAATATCATTGTTTTAAGCAATCATGTGTACAAAAAAATCCTGATCCCCTCCCCACAGAAAAAAATATTGTAATAAAAAAAATAATTAACCACTTGCCGACTGCCGCAAGTACATATACTGCGGCGCTCAGCCCCTCCTGGGCAAAGTGATGTATCGGTACGTCACTCGCCTGCGAGCCAATAGGGGGCAAACGAGCGTGCGCCGCTGGAGACGCGCTCCTGCCCCCACTCGTTCACTGCCATCACCGCGCGAGTGACCGGCGGCTCCGATGTACGCCGGTCACTCGCGATCTCCCGCTGGAGAGGGAGAAAGGCAGGCGGCTAATGTAATCAAAGCCGCCTGTAATTCCCCCTTTTGTAACTGCAGAGATCATACAATCCTGCTATGTAGGATCGTATGTCTCTGTGGTTACATCAAAAGCCATGCCCCTTGACAGTTAGAAGCACGCCCCTAGGGACACACTTAACCCCTGGATCTCTAATAAAGTTAACCCCTTCCCTGCCAGTGTCATTTTTACAGTAACAGTGCATATGTATAGCACTGATTACTGTAGTAATGTGACTGGTACCCCCAAAAGTCACAGTCCCGCAAAAAAAAAAAAAACGCAGATCGCCGCCATTACTAGTTAAAAAAAAACAATAAAAATGACATAAATCTTTCCCGTAGTTAGTAAACGCAATACATTTTGCGTAAACCATTAAAAATACACTTATTGCGATTTTTTTTTCACCAAAAATATGTAGCAGAAAACAAATTGGCCTAAAATGTTAAAAAAATTAGATTTTTACATTTTTTTGGGGGGAATTTCATATAAAAAAATGTGAAAAATATTGTTATTTTTTCAAAATTGTCGCTCTTTTTTTGTTTATAGCGCAATCGCACAGGTGATCAAATACCACCAAAAGAAAGCTCTGTTTGTGGGAAAAAAAGGGTGTCAATTGTCCGTTAAATTCATGCAGTGCTGAACTGCAATATAGGCCCTGGTCTTTGAGCAGCCAAATCCTCCGGGGCTTAAGTGGTTAAATTGATCAGTCAGTTCCCCTGATCACCGCCACACCAGTTATATGGTGATTCTGTACTGCACAGGTGACAGTGTGTAAAAAAATATATACATATATATATTTATATTATTTATTTTAATTAAATGTTTTTTCATTTCTTAATTTTTCCCCAAAAAAATACCAAAAAATTACAACTTTAAAAACTCCACATGCCTCTTACTTAATACTTTGGACTGTCTACTTTCCAAAAATTGGTAATTTTGGGGGTATTTGTACCATCCTGACATTTTAGGGCCTCAAGAAACGGCAGTTAGTACATCAGAATTGATCAATGTTCAGGTATAAATATGGATTTCAGATAGTTTCAGATCATAGTTTGTAGACAATATAACTTTCCTACAAGCTAAATAATATACATTGATTTGGGCTATTTTTACCAAAGATATGTAGCAGTATACATTTTGCCTTCAATTTATGAAGAAAGATGATTTATTTGCAACATTTTATAACAGAAATTAAGAAAACACATCTTTTTTAAAACTTTTTTGTATTTTTTTTTTAAATATTTAGCAAAATATTAAAAACCCAGTGGTAAATAAAAGAGAAGTTTGGGAATCTGGGTTTTTTGCAGACTTATACTTACCTAGCTGGATGCAGCATCTGTCCCCCAATGACTCTAGCACTGAGAACAAAATGATCAAATGTCTGATTGCTTGGTTCTTACAGCTCTCTGCTCTGCCCCATCCCCCCTCGCTCACTGGAGTGCTGGGCTGTGGAGGGGGTGGAAGTGGCTGTCTCAGGCTCTCAGCAGCTCGCTGAGAAGCTGACCCGGGTGCTGGTTCAGGCATGTGGGTGGATCTTGACCATATAGTCATGGTCTTACCGAGCCTGGACTGGCTATGTCACGTCAGCCGACAGTTGTCTGAAAACGGGTCACAGGAGTGCAGAACTAACTGCACTCCAGTGATCCACAGGAGAAGTATCGTCAAATGAGTTTTGGCGATACTTCTCCTTTAAGTACCACCAAAAGAAAGCTTGATTTGTGTGAAAAATGATAAAAATAACATTTTTGTACAGTATTGCATGACTGAGCAATTGTCATTCAAAATGTGACAGCTCTGAAATCTGAAACATGGCCTGGGCAGCAAGAGGGTGAAAGTGTCCGGTATTGAAGTAGTTAATTATCGACCAGTGAACTATGATATTATATTGACACCAACATATGTATAGTGATGAGGGGAAATTTGTAATGCTGCTAGATGCTCTGCCTATTTGGTTTATTCGGTTTATTTATTTATTTTTTATTAAATTTCAAAAAAGTAGCTTATAAGAGCAAATGGGTTACTGTCACATTTTACAGTGTACTAAGTTCCATGCAATCACGTACACAATATCTTTTTTTTTTTTGCAAATATTTTTTATTCAAGTTTTTAAAGCATAACAGAGAAAATAAAGAAAAGAAAACATTTCTCAACATTGTAAACAATGAGCAGTAACATCCGCTAGAATCACGTATGACAGAGTATCAATTAAGTCAAGCAAGTATATCACATCCAACAGTAAGACAACATTAACTCAAGGTGGCTTCATGGCCCAAAAGTCCCAGCAAGCATTAAAGGATTGCAGCCTATTTATCGCCAGAGCCCTTTCAAATTGATAGTTAACTTTGAGTAGCTGAACTGCATCCGCCAGATTCGGAGCTTCCTTCCTTTCCACCTGCGGAGCACAGATGTGCGAGCCGCAAGTAAAACATGGGTAACCCAGGGCCTATATTGGGCCGGCAAATCATTAATTCCCAGATGTAGTAAGGCTAATGCGGGGGATGGTTTTACTATGCACCCGGTATGAGAGGACACATATCTAAATATCTGGTTCCAATAGCTCGTCAATGAGGGACAGGACCACAAAACGTGGAGTAGAGTCCCTACCTGAGAGCATTCCCTCCAGCAAAGTTGAGAGTAAGATTGGGAGAAGCCCGCCAGACGATAGGGTGTATAATACCACCTATTCGTTTTTGAGACATCTCCCAATGATTCGCGCAGTGCGAATACTTATATATGGTTGTGAGGGCAGATTTCCACTGAAGAATAGAAAATGTAGTGCCAAGGTCTTTGTCCCATTGGAACATGTGAGTAGTTTTGTAGAACGTGGAGTTATCCAGCAGAACATCATAGTAGTGTGATAATTTGGGGGTTGTCGGCATTGTGATCGTGAGGAGGTCCCATATCCTGCCATCAACCAAGATTGACTTCAGGGGATGGTCCTTTAGAAAGTGAAATATGCGCAAAAGGTGATAGTGCATATATTGAGGGAGGTCGTGTTTTTGAGTAAGATCCTTGATGGGGACTGGGGAGCCACAGGCATATAGAGAGTTAATAGAGGAGATATTCCACCGGGCTAACAGGTGCGTGGGAAGATCAGGTATGTATCGGGTAAGGATATCTATTGGCAGTGTACACGAGTCAGTGATCTCCCGTACGTCCGGAGACACCGGAGACAGGTGCCACACCCGTAAGGCTGCCTGCATTGTAGGCGGTAGGTCAGCGAGCCTCCACTCCGTCCACTTGTCACTCAGGAGCAAGGTTCTCAGGTCTTTCGTCGGCGACACATCTCGCTCTAGTTCCACCCACATGGGCGGTTCTGGGGCCGTGAGCCATTGTCTCAGTTGTGCCAAAATCGTGGCTCTGTAGTAGGTAGCTATGTCAGGAACGGATGCCCCCCCAAATTGCTTTTTCTTAACCAAAATTGAGGCTGCGCATCTGGGGCGTTTACCTCCCCAAATGTAAGCTGTTATCAGCCTGGACAGTTTGAAAAGATGTGTCACCGGAAAGTGGATGGGAAGTGCTCTGAAGAGGTACAATATTTGGGGCAGTATAAACATTTTATAGGCCGCAACCCTTCCACTCCAAGAAAAGTAGGGAATACGCATACAAGAGATGTCCGCAGCAATCTTGGTCACCAATCGGTTGACATTTACGGTTAACAGTCTAAAGGGGTTGGCCTGTAGGTCAATACCCAAATAGTGGATACTGTCTGAGGACCAGGGGATAGGGACAGAAGCCTGCAATTTAGATTGGAGCACAGTGGAGACTCCTAAATTGAGGACAGTAGACTTAGAGGCATTGAGCTTATAGAACGAGACCTTGCTATAAGAGAGGAGTGCGGCATAAGAATGGGACCAGAAAAACCGAATTTTTGGAGTGTAGCTCGCATGTAACCACAATGGACCCTATCAAACGCTTTTTCAGCGTCTAGGGTAAGTAGTACAGAAGGGATTTTGGAGGAGTGTGCCTGGTGCATGATCCCCAGGAGTCTCCTTGTTGAAACAGATGTCTGCCTACCTGGTGTGAATCCCATCTGGTCCCTATGTATAAGTGTGGGGAGTATAGCTTGAATACGTTTGGACAGGATACGGGCGTAAATTTTTGCGTCAGAATTCAACAGGGAGATGGGACGGAAATTTGCAGGTGTGGTGGGGTCCTTACCTGGCTTGGGTAACGTGACAATATGGGCACCTAGGATATCTGAGGGCAATGAGGAAACTTCCATTGCTTTGTTGTAGACTTCCGTCATAGTAGGGCTTAAGTGTTGACTAAAGAGTTGATAAAATTAGTTGGAAAAACCATCGGGGCCAGGTGATTTGCCCTTTGGCAATGATGTGATACTGGAACGCATTTCCGTGAGAGTGATCGGAGAATTAAGAGTGAGCAGTTGGCTATCCGAGAGGGAGGGTAGGTACACCGCGTTGAGGAAACGGTTAATATCCTCCGCAGACGGTTGATGTTCGGACGGATTATCCCCAAGGTTATATAAGGCACTAAAAATCAGCGAATGCATCCGCTATGGCTTGTGGATGAGTAATTTTAGATGTGGGTGAGGGGTGAAGTAGGAAGGGAATTCTGGATTTAGCCTGTTTGTGTTTAACCTGGGACGCCAAAAATTTGCCAGCTTTATTGGCTTGACAGTAGTACTTTTGTTTGAGATACTGAAAATGTCTGTTCGATTGTTCTAGAAGGAGGAGGCGCAATTCTTGTCTCAGTGTAAGAAGTGCCTGGGACGTGGAGTCAGTAGGATTAATTTTGTTATCTGCGTCTAAAACATGTATCTTGTGTGTCAGGACGGAGATCTGATCCCTCCGCTGCCTCCTGAGCCGCGCCTGCTGCTGAATGCACAGCCCTCGTATGAATGCCTTTTGTGCACCCCACAGCACCCAGGGGTCAGAGACAGAGGTACCGTTAAGTTGGAGGAAATCCTGCAGCTGTTTAGATATGTGGGCTCTACATTTCTCATTATGTAACATACAAAGATCACATCTCCAAATATAAGAGCTGTTACATTTTGCCGTGTCCTCTATGGTCAATTCCACAACTGCATGGTCTGACCATGTGATGTCATTGATCGCAGAGGAGGAGGCCTTGTCCAGTAAAAACATATCAACAAAAAACATGTCCAAATGAGAATAGGAGTGATGCCTGGAAGAGAAAAAAGAATAGTCCCGCTCCGTGGCGTGGTGACATCGCCATACATCAAACAATTTTTCCTCATGTAACACATGCCCCAAAGACTGTTGTCGGCCCCGGGGGGACGCCGAGGAGTCCATCCCGGGATCGACAACAGCATTAAAATCCCCACATAATAACAGATGACCATATTGGAGCGCTGATACCTTCCTAAGGATCCTCCGCAAAAAACGAACTTGGTGGGAGTTCGGAGCGTAAACGCTCACCAAAGTGAGCGGAAGGTCATTAAGATCACATGTCACAATAATATACCTGCCGTCCGGGTCCAGTACCGACTTGTGTATACGCACAGTGAGGGAGTCCCAAAAGGCTAGCATCGCCCCTCTCTTCTTTTCAGTGCTGGAAGCAAAGAGGACCTGTGGGTAATTCTTGTGACCATGGTGAGGCGCGTTATCGACCTGAAAGTGGGTCTCCTGGACTGCCAGCACATCGGCTCTGTGAAGCAAAGCTTCCTTCCATAAAGAACGTCTTTTGGCCGGATGATTCAGACCGTTGGCGTTGATGGACATTAGTTTGATGGTCATGTTTCAGGTACAATGGCCAAGGTAGAGCAGATGGTACATGTGATCAAGGTAGTAGCAGCGACTAAACGTTGAGAAACCAGTAAACAAAAACAACAAAAAAAAGAGCCAGAGAAGAGCATAAAAAAAGAGCCGTCTCGGCAGCTCGGGAGCGAGAATCTCGCAAAAAGAACCAAAGGAGGGCCAAAAGAAAGAACATCTTTCGAAGGCCATAGACACATCGTGGGTCATCAATGGTGGTTAGGGCTAGCCTGAGTGGAGGAAGGCCTGGAAGACTGTTTTCGGGATGCCACATGCCATTCACTGTCCAGTTGGCGCAGAGGTGACGGGTCTGGAGCAGAGGCTTGATCAGCAGGGAGGATGTTCCATCTCCTAAACATAGTGACGCCCTCCTCTAACGATTTGATCACTGCAGTGGAACCTCCATGTGTCACCAGAAGAGTTGCAGGGTACCGCCACTTATGCTGGATTTGGTGGTTACGCAGAGCTTTGGTTATGGTAGAGAGGTTGCGTCTGGCCATCAATGTGTGCTTGGAAAGATCGGGCAGCAATTGCACATTACAGTAAGGTTCTGGAAACTGTCCACGCTGTCTGGATGCAAGCATTATTTTGTCCTTAGCAGTTAAAAAATGGACTCTAAGCAGGACGTCTCGTGGTACAGTACCCTCCAGGAATGCTGGTTTGGGCAGCCTGTGGATCCGATCGATAAGGAGTTCCGATTCAGGCAAGGCAGGAACCAGCAATTTAAATAGAGAGGTAACATGCTGCAACAAGTGATCAGAGGAGATCGCTTCGAATATACCTTGCAGCTTAATGTTGTTGCGTCGAGAGCGATCCTCCAGATCCGCCACCTTGTTCTTCAACCAGGAGATTTCTTCTGTTTGAGTGTTCAAGCGATCTATGACAGAGTTGATGGTTTCAGCATGAGTGTGCACAGACTGTTCTACAAATCCAATTCTGGACCCTAAGGCAGAAATCTCTGCTGTAATTTGTTGTGTCTGTTGTCTCATGCCAGCTTGCATGGAAGACTGCAGGGAGAACAGCATGGCCCTCATCGCTGATTCTGATATGGGGTTTCCCCCAGTGGAATGCTGAGCAGGCTGGTCTGTGGCTGAGGGTAGCTGCAGTGCCAGAACAGAGGGAGGGATAGTAGTGTCCATACCTGAACCATCATAAACTCCGGGGGGCGAGTCCCTCCTCTGCCTGCTCTTGGCTGGGCTCCTGGAGGTCGGTGATGATGGAGAGGGTGATCCCAAGGAAGGACCGCTGTCAGGGTTCCCTATCACCCTGTGCTGCGGATGTGGCGGCTGCAGTGGAGGAATTTTAGCAAGTGGTCCTGCTCCCTGCTTGTCGCTCCGAGTGTGTCCCAGTCCGCCTCCGCCATCTTGGTGTAGCCCATGTGCCTGGGAGATGAAGAAGCCAGACAGCTTGTTAAGCTGACCGGTCTCCTTCTTTTTGCTGCGGGTCATCTTGGCGGCTTCAGCGGGCACTCCCCGAGCGGCACGGCGGATCGTTGGAGCAGAGGCAGCCCTGGATGCGGCGTGTGTCTTAGGGTGGCCGGCGGAGCAGACTCAAAGAACGTCCATCTTCCGCACTGGTAGCCACGCCCCCCCACGTACACAATATCTTGAGAGTTGTAAGAAGAAAATAAAAAGGTCAAACTATGCAAGAACAGAATAAAACAGAATGATATCAGGTAAATGCACCTGGGAGGACCGGGGTGGGACAAGCCAACTTTGGCCTCTGCATGTCAAAATATACAGAAGCCAAAACAAGTCATACGAAAAATGAAAGGCACATTAGTGTTTTCTTAACAAGGTTAGTATACCATTATACAGTAAAAGGAAAAAGGAAAGATAAAGAAATGCAGTTAGCCTTTGGACCAATTAAGGAGTCAGGGGGGGGGGGGCAGATTTAGAACGGTCCCATGCATCCCCAATTTTGTTAAATTGTGTTAAAGTAGCGCTAGTAGGAGAAGAAAGATTCTCTTAATATCCACAATGATATTCAATAGCTGGGAAAGAGGTAGGCCTGTGTATAGCCAGCACATAGATATGGCTCTTTTGGTAGCCGTTAGAATGCACAAACTTAGTTTTTAAAATGCTTAGCAATTCCAGAAAAAGGTAAACACAATAAGTATCAGAGAGTGCCTAGCTAGATTTATCAAGTGCCTTGCGGAGGGTGTGCATAACAGATGAATAAAAATATGGGAGCATAGCCAAAAAATATTGTATTAGTAGACTGGTTCACAGTTACATCTCAAGTAAGTTATTGATATTGTCGGGATGCAAGAATGGAGCATCTCAGGGGTTTTGTACCAGAACACTGCAACCTTGGAAGTAGCCTCTGCACCACACAGCACTGAGATTTGGAGACAGAGTCCTGAATTTTCTCCAAGGGAGATAGGGCAGTGTAGAATAGGAAATGTACAAGAAAGAGAATACGGCACCCCATGATCACATTGCTCAGTAGTAGAACTGCCAGCAAAATTGGGAAACCGATTCACCTAATAAAGGTGGCACCTAGCCCTTCAAATTCCAGAACACAGACAGAAGTCGAAAAGGAAATAGGGAACAGAAATCCAAAATAATTCTATAGTGGAGGAAGGGAATCAGGCAGACCGCGATGACCTCCTGTAAAACAATCTTTATTGTTGCATATTATGTAAAATCGAACACAAATAATCATAAGAGCAGACTACACAGAAGGATTAATATGACAACATTGCCACTACAAAACACACAACCTGGGATTACTGTTACACCAGTATGATACAGCAAATAGAGCAAGTAGCAAAAAACTGAACAGTGTATTGATCTGGCCATGGTGAGAGGCGGGAAACCTCAGCAGTGACAGCTAGGAATCAGCTGTACAAACTTAATGAGGACATTTGCACTCACCAATTGTCAGCGATCCCTGCAGTGTAAGCTTGTGTGTATGTAGTAATAAAGAGTTCCCTCCTGAAACCCTGGATCAGCTGAGTGTCACTCGTAGTAAGGGGCTGGCTCTGGTACATAGTGTCAAACAAACTGTCACAAGGGGGAGAGATCCCGTAGGGATGGAAGGATGGGCTAAGCCACATCAAATACAGGAGAACTGAAGGTGAGATGGGGCCAAGCCCAGACAGGGCAATAAAGTACTCACTGTTTCATGGGTAAGAATAGCGGGGTCACTCTGGCTGGTGCTGCAAGTTGCAGTTTAGAGAGTCTCTTTATCCTTGCTAGCCATATTCACTGAAGGGTGGTAGATTCTCCTAAACAGGAGTTGCATCACAAGGCTCCAGGGCCTCAGTAGAGATGCTAGTTGTACACCTGCCGTGGTTTGCACACTAACAGCCAGAGAGAGCATCTTTCTCTCATTAGAGGAAAGCTAGGAAGGTAGGAGCCTTAAGGCAGCCAGTTGTAGCCTCAATCAATGTTGCAAGACATGGAGCATGCCGTTCACAGATGCCACTGTGGTGAATCCCATTAGAGAGATATTCCAAAAGCATTCCTCCATTTACAGCAGGGTGATCTTGATTGTATAAATGAGCTTCACATGGGCCCAAAATGATTTCCTTAGTGATAGCCCATCAATTATATGCGAGGGCTCCAGACAACAGATCCAAGGGGAAGGGGGGATAGCACAGAGGTGCAGGAGTGAGGCGGGAGGTACAGTGGCACAAGCACCGATGCATTTCATCCACTAGGTGGCGTGGACTTCCTCAGTGTAGAATAGGAGCCCACTTATGCATAAAGGAGTGGGATTCCTCTGATAGTTGAGTTTCTTTGTGGAGAATTTTGTAAATTATACGACATTAAGTGTGCTTAATATGGCACAGATTCAAATTTAGCAGGCCTATTTAAAGTTACAGTAGGTGATAAAGAAGAAAAGTAATGTTTAATGTGGAAATATGAATTAAAAAAAAGAGTCCAGGAATATGTTTTTGAATAGAGTTCATCAAAGGAACGTAGCTTATGGGTAACTGAATTTACAAGATGGCGAAGTTGAAATATAGCAGTCTAAGGCATTGTATGCCCATAGGACAGACTATCCAAAATCACCGGAATATATAGGACATTGGATGAATGTGGGCATGGTGAGGAGAGGCAGCACCACGCAGAGCATTTTTCCCAATGGAATATATAAAGAGCATAGGTGCTAAGCATTAAGGATTTAATTAGTTGTAGTAATGTTAGGCAAAATGGAAGAGCACGGGTATGAAGGGTAAAGGGATCCCATCTCAATTTCTGATGCCTTGTTAGAAGCATGTTGAGTGAACCAAGAAGGGGTGGCACATAGCTCTGTTGTGTAGTAATACCTTATAACATCTAGTGCTTCTGGGGGATTTAGGAGAGGCGAGTACTGAGTTTGCTATGCAGTGGGATTTGTTCCACCAAAATAAAGCTGTAAAAAACCTATGTATGTTGTGAAATTATTGGTTAAAGCACCAATTGCATGATTTAGAAGACCATAATACCATTAGATCCAAAACAATAGGAGCGTGATCTGACCAAGTAGTTGTTCATTTCAGAGGTGACAATGTTGGGTGTTAGAGGGCCCGAAAGAAAAAAAATGGTTGAATCTAGAATACATTTTATGTGCAAATTCAAAGTGTACAGAAATACACCACACAATCAAGTGCTAAGTAACCACAAAAGTGTGCACCTCTACTTAATATACAGTGCCTTGCGAAAGTATTCGGCCCCCTTGAACTTTTCGACCTTTTGCCACATTTCAGGCTTCAAACATAAAGATATAAAACTGTAATTTTTTGTGAAGAATAAACAACAAGTGGGACACAATCATGAAGTGGAACGAAATGTATTGGATATTTCAAACTTTGTTAACAAAAACTGAAAAATTGGGCGTGCAAAATTATTCAGCCCCTTTACTTTCAGTGCAGCAAACTCTCTCCAGAAGTTCAATGAGGATGAACTAATGATGATAAATAGAATCCACCTGTGTGTAATCAAGTCTCCGTATAAATGCACCTGCACTGTGATAGTCTCAGAGGTCCGTTTAAAGCGCAGAGAGCATCATGAAGAACAAGGAACACACCAGGCAGGTCCAAGATACTGTTGTGGAGAAGTTTAAAGCCGGATTTGGATACAAAAAGATTTCCCAAGCTTTAAACATCCCAAGGAGCACTGTGCAAGCGATAATATTGAAATGGAAGGAGTATCAGACCACTGCAAATCTACGAAGACCTGGCCGTCCCTCTAAACTTTCAGCTCATACAAGGAGAAGACTGATCAGAGATGCAGTCAAGAGGCCCATGATCACTCTGGATGAACTGCAGAGATCTACAGCTGAGGTGGGAGACTCTGTCCATAGGACAACAATCAGTCGTATACTGCACAAATCTGGCCTTTATGGAAGAGTGGCAAGAAGAAAGCCACTTCTTAAAGATATCCATAAAAAGTGTTGTTTAAAGTTTGCCACAAGCCACCTGGGAGACACACCAAACATGTGGAAGAAGGTGCTCTGGTCAGATGAAACCAAAATCGAACTTTTTGGCAACAATGCAAAATGTTATGTTTGGCGTAAAAGCAACACAGCTCATCACCCTGAACACACCATCCCCACTGTCAAACATGGTGGTGGCAGCATCATGGTTTGGGCCTGCTTTTCTTCAGCAGGGACAGGGAAGATGGTTAAAATTGATGGGAAGATGGATGGAGCCAAATACAGGACCATTCTGGAAGAAAACCTGATGGAGTCTGCAAAAGACCTGAGACTGGGACGGAGATTTGTCTTCCAACAAGACAATGAACCAAAACATAAAGCAAAATCTACAATGTAATGGTTCACAAATAAACATATCCAGGTGTTAGAATGGCCAAGTCAAAGTCCAGACCTGAATCCAATCGAGAATCTGTGGAAAGAACTGAAAACTGCTGTTCACAAACGCTCTCCATCCAACCTCACTGAGCTTGAGCTGTTTCGCAAGGAGGAATGGGCAAAAATTTCAGTCTCTCGATGTGCAAAACTAATAGAGACATACCCCAAGCGACTTACAGCTGTAATCGCAGCAAAAGGTGGCACTACAAAGTATTAACTTAAGGGGGCTGAATAATTTTGTACGCCTAATTTTTCAGTTTTTTATTTGTTAAAAAAAGTTTGAAATATCCAATAAAATTCATTCCACTTCATGATTGTGTCCCACTTGTTGTTGATTCTTCACAAAAATATACAGTTTTATATCTTTATGTTTGATACCTGAAATGTGTGAAAAGGTCAAAAAGTTCAAGGGGCCGAATACTTTCACAAGGCACTGTATAACAATCAGTAATAAATACAATAGTTTTTCCGTAGGCTACCTAAATATATAAATAAAATAAACACATCTATCTTATTCTATGGACTTTATATAGATGTGTTTATTACATTTTATGTAAAGCTGAATAAAAGGTGAATTGTTTGTGGAGGGGGTGTTTAATCCTCCAAGAATCCAAAAGATTGTGTTCTCTGATTAGCTTATGAAGTGAGGTGGTTTGACTATGTGCCTGTGTGGATGCAAAGTTCTGAAAAAGCATTTGTCTATCTTTCAATGGGGACATGATAGGATAGAAATCTCCACCTACAATCGTAGGATCATAGAGGGCTGAGTGAGTTGATGCAACTTAATAAAGGCTTTGGATAGGAAGTTGATCTGACCTGAGTTGGGTGCATATAAATTAATCAAAGTAAGCAAGGTATTTATGCAATCACAAGGCAGGATAATGAACCGACCATGATTGTCAATAAGAAATAATTTTCCCCCCATAAAAGATGACAAAGGAAATATTACCACTGAGGACAGAGAAAAGGCGGAAGTGTTAAATAATTTCTTCGCTTCAGTCTTCACAAAAGAATCGGGGGGCTACACGAACCTAGCTTGTAAGGCCGAACTAAACAACACACCTCCGGAAGTGCCGCCATGGCTAACAGAAGATAGACTTAGAACTAAACTAGAGAAACTTAACATAAATAAATCCCAGGGACCGGATGGCTTGCAACCGAGGGTTCTTAAAGAGCTCAGCCAGGTGATTGCCAGACCATTATTCTTGATCTTTAAGGATAGTTTACAGACAGGTATGGTGCCAGCTGATTGGAAAAAAGCCAACGTGGTACCAATATTTAAAAAGGGGCCGAGATGTATCCCGGGTAACTATAGGCCGGTCAGCCTAACATCTGTAGTCTGCAAGATTTTGGAGGGGATGTTAAGGGACCACATACAAGACTTTAGTAATGAAAACGGTATTATTAGTAATAATCAGCATGGATTCATGAAAAATTATTCTTGCCAAACCAATCTATTAACCTTCTACGATGAAGTGAGCTGCCACCTAGATAAAGGAAAGCCTGTGGATGTGGTGTATCTGGACTTTGCAAAGGCCTTTGACACCGTTTCCCACAAATGCTTACTGTACAAACTAAGGAAGGTAGGTATGGACCATAAGGTGAGTACCTGGATAGAGAACTGGCTCCAGGGGAGAGTCCAGAGGGTGATGATTAATGGGGAGTACTCGGATTGGGCGGGTGTGGAAAGTGGGGTCCCCCAGGGTTCTGTCCTGGGAACAATCCTGTTTAATTTATTCATAAATGATCTAGAGGAGGGGATATCGAGTACAATCTCAGTATTTGCAGATGATACTAAACTAGGCTTGCCAATATCTTCTATGCAGGATGTGGAAACCTTGCAAGCAGACTTGAACAAAATAACGGGGTGGGCAACTACATGGCAGATGAGGTTTAATGTTGAAAAATGTAAAGTAATGCACTTGGGGGCCAGAAACCAGAAAGCAAGCTACTCACTAGGGGGGAACCTTTGGGTGAGTCTAGGATGGAAAAGGACCTGGGGGTACTAGTAGACAACAGGCTTGGCAGTGGCATGCAATGCCAAGCCGCTGCAAGCAAAGCCAACAGAATACTGGGATGTATAAAAAAGGGGATTCACTCCAGAAATAAAGAGATTATTCTCCAGCTCTGCAAGACTCTGGTCCGGCAACATCTGGAGTATGCTGTCCAGTTCTGGGCACCGGTCCTCAGGAAGGATGTGCTGGAACTGGAAAGAGTCCAGAGAAGGGCAACAAAAATAATTAGGGGAATGGAGGACATCAGCTATGAGGAAAGACTACAAGCACTGAACCTATTCTCTCTGGAGAAGAGACGATTGAGGGGGGATATGATATCAATGTACAAATACTGTACTGGCGACCCTAGCATAAGGAACAAACTATTCAGAGAAAGGAGATACAATAAGACACGTGGCCACTCACTAAAACTAGAGGAAAGGCGGTTTAACCTTAAAGTGCGTAAGGGGTTCTTCACTGTAAGAGCGGTAAGGATGTGGAATTCTCTTCCACAAGCAGCCGTATCAGCAGGGAGCATTGATAGTTTAAAAAAACTATTAGATGGGCACCTTAGAGACCACAACATACAGGGGTATACAATGTACGGTTAAAAACAAACATACACACACATCAAAGGTTGAACTGGATGGACTGATGTCTTTTTTCAACCTCACTAACTATGTACTATGTACTATAAATGAACCTCTCCTCAGGGGATGATGAGGCATTGAGGAGGGCTTCTTTGGTTTCAACTTAGCTGGAGTCCATAACTTGCTTGGAGTTGAAGACAGACGTGGGGATGCAGGTGGTGGGGTCGAAGCATCCTCTGGAAGAGGAGGGAGACCCAGTGATTTGAAGAAGGCCTCAACCTACTGTAGACCTCTTAGGCTGTATTGGGCTCCATCTTTAATGACATTTAGATGAAATGGAAATCCCCAGCGATATGGTGTTAGGTGGTTCTGTAGGTGCACAGTAATGAGACGAAAATTGTTATAGCAGACAGATCTCTGTAGATATGAATCTTCTCTGCTTTGATGTCAATCAGTGATTTGATGCGCATTGACAGCAGTGGCGGCCGGCCCATAGGGGGCGCAGGGGCGCCGACCCCCCCCCCAAAAAAAGAAAAAGAAAAAAAAAAGATTTAAAAAAAAAAAAAAAAACATTTTTGCCCACAAGGGGCGCCCGTCTCATTGGTGCCTATGGGGGTGGGGTTTTCCACCCGCAGAGGCGCCGATAGACGGCCTTCTGGGGCGTAACTGTAGCGCAGAGCTCTGCGCTCCACCACCCCTCTTTCGGCGTCCGCCGCATTGGTGCCGATGGGGGGTGGGGTTTTCCACCAGCAGAGGCGCCAATTGGCGGCCTTCTGGGGCGTAACTGTAGCGCAGAAAAATGCGCTACACCACCCCCTTTTGTGATGTCTTGGATCATGATTGGTCCAGACTCCAGCCTGGACCAATCATGATTCAGGACATCCATGGTGACCTCGTTGGGGGCGGTGCCGGTGCGTGCATCAGTCACTCACCGTCACCGCCCGGTCACTTTCCCGCCGCAGCCCGCGAAGAAGAGGAGTCGCGAGGAGGGGAGAAGCCGCCGCCAGGAGCCGAGCAGAAGAGGACGGACATCAGAGTCGCGAGGAGGGGAGAAGCCGCCGCCGGGAGCCGAGCCGTCGCCAGGTAAGTGCCTATTCCACCACCTGCGCCATGCCTGTGCCATGCCTATTCCACCACCTGCGCCATGCCTGTGCCATGCCTATTCCACCACCTGCGCCATGCCTGTGCCATGCCTATTCCACCACCTGCGCCATGCCTGTGCCATCTGTGCCATGCCTATTCCACCACCTGTGCCATGACCTTACCACCACCTGTGCCATGACCTTACCACCACCTGTGCCATGACCTTACCATCACCTGTGCCATGCCTGTACCATCTGTGCCATGCCTATTCCACCACCTGCGCCATGCCTGTGCCATGCCCATTCCACCACCAGCGACATGCCTGTGCCATGCCTATTCCACCACCTGCGCCATGCCTATGCCATGCCTATTCCACCACCTGCGCCATGCCTGTACCATCTGTGCCATGCCTATTCCACCACCTGTGCCATGACCTTACCACCACCTGTGCCATGACCTTACCACCACCTGTGCCATGACCTTACCATCACCTGTGCCATGCCTGTACCATCTGTGCCATGCCTATTCCACCACCTGTGCCATGCCTGTACCATCTGTGCCATGCCTATTCCACCACCTGGGCCATGCCTGTGCCATGCCCATTCCACCACCAGCGCCATGCCTGTGCCATGCCTATTTCACCACCTGCGCCATGCCTGTGCCATGCCTATTCCACCACCTGTGCCATGACCTTACCATCACCTGTGCCATGCCTATTCCATCACCTGTGCCATGCCTGTACCATCTGTGCCATGCCTATTCCATCACCTGCGCCATGCCTGTACCATCTGCGCCATGCCTATTCCACCACCTGTGCCATGCCTGTACCATCTGTGCCATGCCTATTCCACCACCTGCGCCATGCCTGTGCCATGCCTATTCCACCACCTGCGCCATGCCTGTACCATCTGTGCCATGCCTATTCCATCACCTGTGCCAAGCCTGTGCCATGCCTATTCCACCACCTGTGCCATGCCTGTACCATCTGTGCCATGCCTATTCCACCACCTGCGCCATGCCTGTGCCATGCCTATTCCACCACCTGCGCCATGCCTGTACCATCTGTGCCATGCCTATTACATCACCTGTGCCATGCCTGTGCCATGCCTATTCCACCACCTGCGCCATGCCTGTACCATCTGTGCCATGCCTATTCCACCACCTGTGCCATGACCTTAACATCACCTGTGCCATGACCTTACCATCACCTGTGCCATGCCTGTACCATCTGTGCCATGCCTATTCCATCACCTGCGCCATGCCTGTACCATCTGCGGCATGCCTATTCCATCACCTGTGCCATGCCTATTCCATCACCTGTGCCATGCCTATTCAATCACCTGCGCCATGCCTGTACCATCTGTGCCATGCCTATTCCACCACCTGTGCCATGACCTTACCATCACCTGTGCCATGCCTATTCCATCACCTGTGCCATGCCTGTAACATCTGTGCCATGCCTATTCCATCACCTGCGCCATGCCTTTACCATCTGCGGCATGCCTATTCCACCACCTGTGCCATGCCTGTACCATCTGTGCCATGCCTATTCCACCACCTGCGCCATGCCTGTGCCATGCCTATTCCACCACCTGCGCCATGCCTGTACCAACTGTGCCATGCCTATTCCATCACCTGTGCCATGCCTATTCCACCACCTGCGCCATGCCTGTACCATCTGTGCCATGCCTATTCCATCACCTGTGCCATGCCTATTCCACCACCTGCGCCATGCCTGTACCATCTGTGCCATGCCTATTCCACCACCTGTGCCATGACCTTACCATCACCTGTGCCATGCCTGTACCATCTGTGCCATGACTATTCCACCACCTGCGCCATGCCTATTCCACCACCTGTGCCATGGCCTTACCATCACCTGTGCCATGCCTATTCCATCACCTGCCCCATGCCTGTACCATCTGTGCCATGCCTATTCCACCACCTGTGCCATGACCTTACCATCACCTGTGCCATGCCTGTACCATCTGTGCCATGCCTATTCCACCACCTGCGCCATGCCTATTCCACCACCTGTGCCATGACCTTACCATCACCTGTGCCATGCCTATTCCATCACCTGCGCCATGCCTGTACCATCTGTGCCATGCCTATTCCACCACCTGTGCCATGACCTTACCATCACCTGTGCCATGCCTATTCCATCACCTGTGCCATGCCTATTCCACCACCTGTGCCATGACCTTACCATCACCTGTGCCATGCCTATTCCATCACCTGTGCCATGCCTATTCCATCACCTGCGCCATGCCTGTACCATCTGTGCCATGCCAATTCCACCACCTGTGCCATGACCTTACCATCACCTGTGCCATGCCTATTCCATCACCTGTGCCATGCCTGTACCATCTGTTCCATGCCTATTCCATCACCTGCGCCATGCCTGTACCATCTGTGCCATGCCTATTCCACCACCTGTGCCATGACCTTACCATCACCTGTGCCATGCCTATTCCATCACCTGTGCCATGCCTGTACCATCTGTTCCATGCCTATTCCATCACCTGCGCCATGCCTGTACCATCTGTGCCATGCCTATTCCACCACCTGTGCCATGCCTGTACCATCTGTGCCATGCCTATTCCATCACCTGTGCCATGCCTGTACCATCTGTGCCATGCCTATTCCACCACCTGCGCCATGCCTGTGCCATGCCTATTCCACACCTGCGCCATGCCTGTACCATCTGTGCCATGCCTATTCCACCACCTGTGCCATGCCTGTACCATCTGTGCCATGCCTATTCCATCACCTGTGCCATGCCTATACCATCTGTGCCATGCCTATTCCATCACCTGTGCCATGCCTGTACCATCTGTGCCCTGCCTGTACCATCACCTGTGCCATGCCTGTACCATCACCTGTGCCATGCCTGTACCATCTGTGCCATGCCTATTCCATCACCTGTGCCATGCCTATACCATCTGTGCCATGCCTATTCCATCACCTGTGCCATGCCTGTACTATCACCTGTGCAATGCCTGTACCATCACCTGTGCAATGCCTATTTCATCACCTGTGCCATGCCTGTACCATCACCTGTGCCATGCCTGTACCATCTGTGCCATGCCTATTCCATCACCTGTGCCATGCCTATACCATCTGTGCCATGCCTATTCCATCACCTGTGCCATGCCTGTACCATCACCTGTGCAATGCCTATTCCATCACCTGCGCCATGCCTATACCATCACCTGTGCCATGCCTATACCATCACCTGTGCCATGCCTATACCATCACCTGTGCCATGCCTATTCTACCACCTGTTCCATGCCTATACCATCTGTGCCATGCCTATTCCATCACCTGTGCCATGCCTGTACCATCTGTGCCATGCCTATACCATCACATGTGCCATGCCTGTACCATGACCTCAAAGTCATGCAATTTTTTTACCTCGTTTTTTGCCGCGAAGCAATACCTATTACATTTTTGTTTTTGCGCCCCCCCAAAAATTTTGAGCACCAGCCGCCACTGATTGACAGTAGAGCTTCTTTGCTGTCATAATAGTGAAATAGTATGATAACTTCACTGGGTCTGGCCCCAGCTGGTGGTTTAGGGCCCAGTAATATATGAGCTCAGTCCAGACACCAGTCAGTATCCAGTATATTGAGGGCTAGAGTGGTAAATAAGCTCACCAAGTATGACTGCAGATGTATCCCCCACTGATTCTGGGATACCTCTCAAGCCTAGGTTTGATGTCTCTCTCTCTGTTTTTTAGGTCCTCCTGCAGTATTTGGAGTTTGGAGACCATATGCCTTGTTGTCCACCTTCAGTACATGGATCAATTGGACTAGGTCATCAAATTGTCGATGCACTCTCCAATTTCTGTTATCACTCCCCTAAGTTCCTGTTTAGTTTTGCCCAATTCCAAAGAGATATTACAGTCAGGTCCATAAATATTGGGACATTTCTAATTTTTTGGGCTCTATACTCCACCACAATGGATTTGAAATGAAACAAACAAGATGTGCTTTAACTGCAGACTTTCAGCTTTAATTTGAGGGTATTTACATCCAAATCAGGTGAACGGTATATGAATTTCAACAGTTTGTATATGTGCCTCCCACTTTTTAAGGGATCAAAAGTAATGGGACAATTGGCTGCTCCGCTGTTCCATGGTCAGTTGTGTGTTATTCCCTCATTATCCCATTTACAAGGAGCAGATAGGTCCAGAGTTCATTTCAAGTGTTCTATTTGCATTTGGAATCTGTTGCTGTCAACTCTCAATATGAGATCCAAAGAGCTGAAAAAAACAAACCCATCAGAGAGATAGCAAAAACATTAGGTGTGGCCAAATCAACTGTTTGGAACATCCTTAAAAAGAAAGAATGCATCAGTGAGCTCAGCAACACCAAAAGACCCGTAAGACCACAGAAAACAACTGTGGTGGATGACCGAAGAATTCTTTCCTTGGTGAAGAAAACACCCTTCACAACAGTTGGCCAGATCAAGAACACTCTCCAGGAGGTAGGTGTATGTGTGTCAAAGTTAACAATCAAGAGAAGACTTCACCAGAGTGAATAAAGAGGGTTCACCACAAGATGTAAACCATTGGTGAGCCTCAAAAACAGGAAGGCCAGATTAGAGTTTGCCAAACAACATCTAAAAAAGCATTCACGGTTCTGGAACAACATCCTATGGACAGATGAGACCAAGATAAACTTGTACCAGAGAGATGGGAAGAGAAGAGTATGGAGAAGGAAAGGAACTGCTCGTGATCCAAAGGATACCACCTCATCAGTGAAGCATGGTGGTGGTAGTGTCATGGCGTGGGCATGTATGGCTGCCAATGGAACTGGTTCTCTTGTATTTAATGTTGATGTGACTGCTGACAAAAGCAGCAGGAAGAATTCTGAAGTGTTTCGGGCAATATTATCTGCTCATATTCAGCCAAATGCTTCAGAACTCATTGGACGGCGCTTCACAGTGCAGATGGACAATGACCCGAAGCATACTGCGAAAGCATCCAAAGAGTTTTTTTAAGGGAAAGAAGTGGAATGTTATGCAATGGCCAAGGCAATCACCTGACCTGAATCCGATTGAGCATGCATTTCACTTGCTGAAGACAAAACTAAAGGGAAAATGCCCCAAGAACAAGCAGGAACTGAAGACAGTTGCAGTTGAGGCCTGGCAGAGCATCACCAGGGATGAAACCCAACGTCTGGTGATGTCTATGCATTCCAGACTTCAGGCTGTAATTGACTGCAAAGGATTTGCAACCAAGTATTAAAAACTGAAAGTTTGATTTGGGTTTGTTAATCTGTCCCATTACTTTTAGTCCCTTAAAAAGTGGGAGGCACATATACAAACTGTAATTCCTACACCGTTCACCTGATTTGGATGTAAATACCCTCAAATGAAAGCTGAAAGTCTGCAGTTAAAGCACATCTTGTTTGTTTTATTTCAAATCCATTGTGATGGTGTTTAGAGCCAAAAAAGATTAGAATTGTGTCGATGTCCCAATATTTATGGACCTGACTATATGCACAACTTGTAATAGGGCTTGCAGCTTTTCATCCAGCACTTCAACAGTTGAGACATTTGCCGAAGATGGCATATGAGAGAGGGAAATAGCATTGTCACCTTCTTCTATGGCCTCAACTGGATCCTCTAACTTGGCCAAGCCACTCTGCATACTCAAGCATGCATGTAAACAAGGACATAATATGCCACTGCAGTGTTACCTTAACTGTGGGTGAATTAGGGTGACCAAAGTAAGTACAACACCCCTTAACAACTATATTCACCATCACCCCTAGGGCAAATTCTGGGGTGTGATCCTCTAGACTACAGCAACATATAAATAATAGGATTAGAAATCTCCAAGATTGTCTTCAAAGAGGAATCAACTGGCATAAAAAGTTTCAACAGCTTTAGTGTATTATTCCAAAATTATAAAATATGTACTGTATATAAAATACCTCCACCATTGCGAAAAAGTTAAAATAACAATGTTGTCATCACAGGCCAGGCAGCTGCTCTATTTATCCTCACACACCTAGTCAAGGGGAATAATCATTTGGGGTGCAAAGTCATGAAAATTGCAGGCCGGCCACTGCAGACATACACATCTATTTCAGGAAGTAGCTAGGAGATATTGTTCGCGCAGCGAAGCGGCGATGAGTGGTGCATGGGAGAACATCTCCTTTGGAACCCTAAGGACACTGCCAGGGTGGGGTGAGAATCTCTGACTGACCTTGGTACACTTACAAACATCAGGTATTGGCCCACGCACATGCAGCGCAGCTTCCACTTTTCTGACTGCACACATACTCTGCCTGCCTGCATTTGCCATCAAACCAGCCCTGTTCTGCTCGGGAAGCTACTGGGCACCAACTCTGTCACTATTTTGCAAAGTCTGCAGTTTATCTGTGGACTGACAGCTTGGCCCATCCATATGAGCACCCGACTACATATATTACTGGGGAACTTCCTACTCACCATACACCTTATTGACTCAAGGTCAGATATTGTTAACCAAACCATTTGCATATAGGGCTGCTGATTGACCTTATATTGCATGAAGGACTGCACCTTATGGCTCTGGAGACATACAGTACTATCTGTACTATTGCAATTTTCATGACTTTGCCCCACATGATTATTCCTCTTGATTAGGTGTGTGAGCATGAACGGATATATGACTGCAGCAGGTGCCTGGATTGTGATGACAACATTGTCATTTTAACTTTTTTTAATGGTAGATGTATTTTTGGATTAATAAAGCTGTTGAAACTTTTTATGCTGGTTGATTCCTCATTGAAGACAATCTTGGGGATCTCTAATCCTCCTATTTATACTCTGCATACTCACTCCTGGATGCAAGCCTAGTTGAGAAGTGTTAGTAGGGTAGGGTAGAGTAGGGGGAGGCCACAGCACTGGCGTAGGTGGAGGACAGGGGTTTCTGCCTCCCAATATTACCTATGAGGTGCTTGAAGTGTTCAAAAGTCCAGTGCTATAATTATGTGGCATCAGAAGCAGTCAAAAGCAGAATGGGGGTGAGGGAAAGCAGATGGGGAGTGGAACTATCACATCATGCATCCCCCATGATCAAGAGCCCTGCATGTCGTTATTTATTTTGTTTTAATGTTGTATCATATCAGTATCATAAGTATTGCTAAGCCCCCGTTCACATGCAGGCGACGCTACCTCGCACCGCGACCTCCGAGGTCGCGGTGCGAGCAGAGCGCCGCGACCTCGGAGCGGCCGCCACGGACTTCATAACATTGAAGTCTATGGCGGTCGCCTCCTGGTCGCCCCAAAGAAGCTCCGGACCCTTTTTCTAAGTCGGAGCGACTTGTGTCGCTCCTATTAGAACGGGTCCGCAGCTTCCCTATGGGAGGCGACCTACGGCGACCTGTGAGGCGACCAGGTCGCCTCACAGGTCGCCTTAGTGTGAACGGGGGCTAAAGGTTTTGCAGAATTAGCAGGCCCATATCTGAAGTTTGAGTTGAAGTCAACCAAAATGAATCCTCAAAAGTTCTTTTCATTTCAGTATTCAAAAAAAAAAAAAAAAACATTTAGGATATGTAACAATAGGCCTCTGTAACAATAAGTCACTGTGTTACAAATCTATCCAGTCAAATTTTCTGGAAACAGAGGCATAATTTGTAAATTAATTGGAAAGAATTATTACAAAGAATTAAATGTCCCATTTTCTTCAGAACAAAAAAAAATTATCTTTAGACCTTTTTTTTTTTTCTGTCAAGAAGCATTAAAATTCAAATATCATTATACAAAATCATCTCAAGGTGATATTTAACTCCAGAAACATTAAATGCAATCAAGCAGCTGGTATCTACTCTTACATTTGGTTTTATTTTCATAAAATATTCTACTATTAGCAACGTTTTACAACATCGTTTTGATCACTGTATTCTCAGTAGCTCCCTCTTTTGAATATATTTAGAAGTTAACCAAGCCTTTTGCACACATAGGGTACACTGTCTACACACCCATCCTTGTGAAATTTGAAAATATTTATTACTCACATTAAAATAACTCATACAACTCAGTAAATTCACCCTAAAACCAGATAAAACAATGAGCTCAAAACTAAGCTGTTTCCATTGTAAAACAATTGAAAACAACAGTTTATTAAAATAAAGCATTACATCTGATTGATTGCTGTTGGCACCAACCTAAACTATGTACTCATTTTAATTTCTCTTGTTTTAATAAATTATTCTCAATGTGTATTATATTTTTATCAAATAGACACATAAATAAAATATTTTAATAATCTAAGTAATCTAATATTTTATTATATACAGTATTTTTCTCCCTTTTTTTATTTCATAGATTTTGTATTAATTTTGTGTTTTAGATGATAGCTAATCTCATATGAATTTATGTGTAAAAATAACTTGTATGTAGCACAAGTAGCATCAGCGCTCAAAGTCACATTAGGGTCCTTTCACACGGTCCGCCGATCCCCGCTGAGCAGGCAGATGACAGCTCCGTCTCCGCACTGTGTGCGGAGAGGGAGGTGTCAGAGCCCCACTGCTCTCTATGGGGAATCGGATGAGAGCGGACTGCCTGTCTGCTCTCATCCGATCTTATCCGATCCCCTGGACGGATGGAAAAATAGGGTTTCCATCTGTCCGGATTTCACAGACAGGATCGGATGCGGATGGCAGCAGGTGTCAGCGGACATGTCTCCGCTGACATCCGCTGCCCCATAGGGATGCATGGAGGGTCTGATCAGGTCCGCCTAAAAAAACTGACAGGAGGATCTGATCGGATCGTTCGTTTGAAAGGACCCTTAGGAGGAAAAGTCCATATCATAAACAGTTCATTAGCAAAGAAAATCTGTAGCAGGTGGACATCAAACAATTAGCAGCACCTGATATAAGACCAGTTGTACGGCGGCAGGTCGGCTCTTCCAGGCAAAGTGCCATACATGTATGGCGCTAGCCTGGGAGGAGCTAGGGGGTGATCGCGCGCCACCGGAGGCACGCCCCCGCCCCTGCTCGTCAGCTGGGGAGCCAGCGCGTGTGCCCGGCGGTTCCGATGGCCGCCAGCCACTCGCGATCTCCCGCAGCTGAGGGAGAAAGACAGACAGCTGATATAGGATCGCATGTCTCTGTGATGATCTAACAAGCCACGTTCCTGACAGTTAGAATAACGCCCCTAGGGTCACACTTAACCCCTTGATCACCAATGAAGTTAACCCCTTCCCTGCCAGTGTCATTTTGACAGTAACAGTGCATATTTATAGCACTGATTACTGTAGTAATGTCACTGGTACCCCCAAAAGTGTCAAAAATGTCAGTACGGGGTCCGATCTGTCCCTCCGCAATGTCGCAGTCCCGGAAAAAAAAAATTGCAGATCGCCGCCATTACTAGTAAAAAAAAAAAACAATAAAAATGACATAAATCTTTCCTGTAGTTAGTAAACGCTATAACTTTTAGGCAAACCAACCAAATTACGCTTTTTGCGATTTTTTTTTTTACCAAAAATATGTAGCAAAAAACAAATTAGCCTAAAATGTTAAAAAATTTAGATTTTTACATTTTTTTGAGAATTTCATATAAAAAAAATGTGAAAAATATTTTTATTTTTTCAAAATTCTAACTCTTTTTTTGTTTATAGCGCAAAAAATAAAAAATCGCACAGGTGATCAAATACCACAAAAAGAAAGCTCTGTTTGTGGGAAAAAGAGGACATCAATTTTGTTTTGGGTACAGCATTGTGCGACCGCGCAATTGCCCGTTAAGATTACGCAGTGCCGAATCGCAAAATAGGGCCTAGTCATTGAGCAGCCAAATCTTCCGGGGCTAAAGTGATTAAAAAACACCAGTTTATTGTGTAGCTCTGTCATGTACCTGAGAGGAGCCTGAAATCACAAGGTCGGCCTCTCTTGTATTTCCAGCCCAGGGTCCATTGAAAGTGGAACAGAGGGTGCCATGGGCAGTAGGAACATGAACGCCTGCAGATGTAGCTAGGAGAACTTGTAGCAGAGATGTGGTCCCAAAGGAACTGGTGAACTATCAGGTCAGGAACAGTAGCCATGCTCAGTAGTCCAGCCGAGGTTAAAGAAGCAATCCACTTGTGCTGCAGGCCCAGGACATGTGGCTGGTCAGAGCTCTCAGCAGACTTGCAGCAGGAATATTTAGAGGGGTGCAGAACTGCATTAGCAGACAGCCAGGCCGGCACTGAGACAGGTTGGGAAGCCAGGATCAGATACAGAAGTATGGTCACAGGATTAACCAAGACCAATAATAGGCAGGCAGTGAGGTACCAAATCATGAGCAGAGCCAAAGTCAGGAACAAGCCGGTCAGGAACAAACAACAAGCCAATAGCAGAATCCAAGACCAGGTCAGGAGCACACCGGGTCAGCAACAAAAGGAACACACTAGTAGAACACAGGACACAGGGAACAGCTGAAGACCAGTCAGCACTTAAGCACAGGCAGGAGCATCCTTAAATAGTCAGTCTGGTGCCAACATGCACTGTGTGTGTGTTTCCCTGCTTTTGTACACATTCATGTGTGCATGTGCGCGCCTGGTTACCATTTTGTGGAGAATGCCACTTGCATGCACATTTCTGTGAGCCAGACATCTCACAGGAATTCCATTACAAACTTACTCACATGTAAAATACTTGTATACAGCTCCATTGGCAGAGGGAGAATGGGCAGTAACCAGCAGGCAGCAGTCTGGCAGGATCTATGATTGACTGTTGCAACACACAGACAAAGACCTACAGATGAGAGAGAGGTAGCCCTTGCTCTAACCACACCGAGGAACAGGTAGAGGTAGAGGTGGGCCGCAATGCGTTTCTGAGGACTCGCCTCCTTTATAAAGCTTACCCGCCCCAATAGGAGCTTTCAGGCTGGCTCGTGTGGGTCAATCAGGTAGGTGATGGGAGAGGCTGTCACATGGCACTCATCGCAAATAGCCCGTATAGAGCCGCCAAGGGACAACAAAGCCTAGCATGGCAACCAAGTAAAAAAAATACAAAAGTATATATCTAGCAAATGTTCAAAAGGGAGTGGGTCCCCAAATCTGGCGTCCATACATAGTATAAATATATAATGTTAATGTACAGCAGTTAAAAGCAGCATTTTGGGTTGTTATTGAAAAAAAGCCACGTTTTAGGCTGAAAAAACAGTTGTGCATCCGGCGTTTAAATAATTATTTCCAATATATAGCAGTTCACTACTGCATTTGTGAATTTTGGTGACCAAATCTGTGCTCTAGGTCCCCAAATCTGGGTTCCATGCACAGTATAAATATATACTGTTAATGTACAGCAGTTAAAAGCTGCATTTTGGGGTGTTATTGAAAAAATCTGTGTTTTAGGCCGAAAAAACAGTTGTGCATCTGGCGTTTAAATAATTATTTCCTATATATAGCAGTTAACTACTAGGGTTGAGCTAACCCGGACTGTATTGTTCGTGTTCGTACCAGACTTTTGGGTATTCGGTACCTGGACCCGAACCCGAACCGGAACAGTTCACTGTATGTTCGGGTACTGTCCGTTGTTCGGTAACGTTATTTGATGTTTTGGCGTGGTTTTAATGGCGAGGTTTCAACAGGTGCAAGGCAGCCAATCAGCAAACGTTTAACTAGTGTGCCCTAGAAGTCATCACAGCCATGCCTACTAATGGCATGGCTGTGATTGGCCAGTGCAGCGCGTCACTCTGCAATAACTATACTAGGGAGAGGTTCCTGATGCTGCTGAGGGAGAGATAGGAGATTACTATAGGGTCAGGCTGGAGATTGCTTTGAGGGAAAGCATAGGAAGAATCTTCTTTAATCAGACAGCGATCTACATTGATTTTATTGTGTGGGGGTGCAGTGCACAATCTTTTTGCCCGGAGGGAGAGATAGGAGATTATTGTAGGGTCAGGCTGGATATTGCTTTGAGGGAAAGCATAGGAAGAATCTTCTTTAATCAGACAGCGATCTACATTGATTTGATTGTGTGGGGGTGCAGTGCACAATCTTTTTGCCCAGAGGGAGAGATTGGAGATTACTGTAGGGTCAGGCTGGAGATGGCTTTGAGGGAAAGCATAGGAAGAATCTTCTTTAATCAGACAGCGATCTACATTGATTTGATTGTGTGGGGGTGCAGTGCACAATCTTTTTGCCCGGAGGGAGAGATTGGAGATTACTGTAGGGTCAGGCTGGAGATGGCTTTGAGGGAAAGCATAGGAAGAATCTTCTTTAATCAGACAGCGATCTACATTGATTTGATTGTGTGGGGGTGCAGTGCACAATCTTTTTGCCCGGAGGGAGAGATAGGAGATTACTGTAGGGTCAGGCTGGAGATTGATTTGAGGGAAAGCATAGGAAGAATCTTCTTTAATCAGACAGCGATCTACATTGATTTGATTGTGTGGGGGTGCAGTGCACAATCTTTTTGCCCGGAGGGAGAGATAGGAGATTACTGTAGGGTCAGGCTGGAGATTGCTTTGAAGGACAGCATAGGAACAATCTTCTTTAATCAGACAGCGATCCACATTGGTTGTATTGTGTGGTGATGCAGTGCACGATCTTTATGCCCTGACCTGAGCCAAGTGAGGAGGAGAAAGGAGAAAAAAAACTTTTATCAGTCTGTTAGGGGGGGCGGCATTCGGTGCTGCACATTTAATGCAAGCTCAGTGCATATGTGTCTGCTTAATCTGCATTTAAAAAAGAAAAAAAAAATGAAAACTCTAATGTTTTTTTAATTGCTTCTGGTTCTGATTTACACATTGGTTCTGATTTGACATTTGTTGTTGTTATATAAATAATAAACTGTACCATGGTATACTCACCATTATTGTCTTTTGTCTGTTTGTTACTTGTTGTATGAAAAATATTCAATAAAAACTATTGCAAAGTAAAAAAGAAAAAAAAAAATCCTTCATATTTAACTTTGACATACAGTCTTTAGACAGACACTGCTTTTCTAACCTGCTCTTCAAAAAGCACCAATGTAAGGTGAAAATAATTATTTTTCAGTATTTAGGGAAAAAAAATATTTTTCAGTTTTTCATTCAAATGGGTTTTTTTTTTTTTTTTTATTCGATAGTATAGTGGAATAGAACAACCACAGTATTCAACCTTTTAGGCGTGATTTTTAAAAAGAAAAAAAATGTTTCCTTCATATTTTACTTTGACATAAAGTCTTTAGACAGACACTGCTTTTCTAATCTGCTCTACAAAAAGCACCAATGTAAGGGCAAAATAATTATTTTTCAGTTTTTCCTTCAAATGGTTTTTTTTTTTATTCAATGGCGGAATAGAATAACAACAGTATCCAACCTGTTAGGCGTGCGGTGTGCAGCGACCATTTCCTGCAAGCTCAGTGCATATGTGTCTGCTTAATCTGCATTTAAAAAAGAAAAAAAATGTTTTCCTTCATATTTTACTGTGACTTAAAGCGTTTAGACACTGCATTTCAAATCTGCTATTCAACAAGCACCAATTAAGGGGACAATTATTTTTTGGATTTTCATTAATATGTTACAGTGCGATACACCCTTTGCATACTGTTGTATTCCGCTTTGCAATAAAAACCCATTTAGGGGATAAAAAGTAAATTGCGGCCCTGTCTGCATATGGTACATTGAGATACACCCATTGCATACTGTTGTGTTGCGCATTGCAATAAAAACCAATTTAGGGGAAAAAAGTTAATTGCGGCCCTGTCTGTATATGTTACAGTGAGATACACCCATTGCATACTGTTGTGTTGCGCATTGCAATAAAATCCCATTTAGGGGGAAAAAAAGTTAATTGCGGCCTAGGCTGCATATGTTACAGTGAGATACACCCATTGCATACTGTTGTGTTGCCCATAGCAATAAAAATACATTTAGGGGAAAAAAAGTTAATTGCGGCTATGTCTGCATATGTTACAGTGAGATACACTCACTGCATACTGTTATGTTGCGCATTGCAATAAAAACCAATTTAGGGGATAAAAAGTTAATTGCGGCCCTGTCTGAATATGTTACAGTGACATACACCCATTTCATACTGTTGTATTCTGCTTTGCAATAAAAACCCACTTAGGGGAAAAAAAGTTAATTGCGGCCTAGGCTGTATATGGTACAGTGAGATACACCCATTGCATACTGTTGTATTCTGCTTTGCAATAAAAACCCATTTAGGGGATAAAAAGTAAATTGCAGCCCTGTCTGCATATGGTACAGTGAGATACACCCATTGCATACTGTTGTGTTGCGCATTGCAATAAAAACCCATTTAGGGGATAAAAAGTTAATTGCGGCCCTGTCTGCATATGTTACAGTGAGATACACCCATTGCATACTGTTGTATTCCGCTTTGCAATACAAACCCATTTAGGGGAAAAAAATTAATTGCGGCCGCCATAAGGCTTTTAAAACTCTGCGACTCCACCAGACGGAATGACAGCATTTCAAAGGCCAGGAATTTTGAAATGCTGGCATTCAGGGCCAGGGATCGCGGGTGAGTAGGGGGGGTTACTTCCTCTTCCACTCCAGTGTTTGGGAGATAGAAAGCTGAATGCTTTCACGGGACATTGTGGAGATGGTTGTTGGTGGTTGTTTTTGACCCAGGTGGTGGTGTTGCTGGCAGATCCTCTGTTTGCAGGGTGGCAGGTGCTGGTCTCAAAGCCAACAGAATATTGGCATGCATTAACCAGTTAAAGGCCGCCGTTTTACTGCGGCAGTATCACGTACCTGGAGATGAGCCTGACACTGTGAGGAAGGCCTCCCTTGCGCCTCCGACTCGGGACCCCTGATAGTGCAGACAGGGGACACCTGAGTGTAGAGTATCACGAGCGCCTGGAGACTTGCTTGGAGCGGACAATGGCTACTGGTGAAGGTTGCCAGAGAGGTCCGATGAGCAGGGTGTTGAGCAGGCAGCAGGTGCTGGAAGCAGGGGTTCCTGGGTAACAGGAGGAGCTTCCTATGCTGGATGGACGGATCTGGGAATGACAGAAGCGTAGTAAGACAAGCCGGGTCAGGAGCCAATCGGTAACGTAAAAGCCAGTAGGAGCAGACAGGGAGAGAGGTCACGGGACAAGCCAAGGTCGGTGCAGGTGGAGATCAGAGAATCGTCAGGACAAGCCGGGTCTGGAACTAGGAACAAGATGCAGGTAAACAGGTAACAGGTATCCAAGGCTGAAGACAAAGCAGCACTAGAGCAGTGCAATGGCTGGGTTTAAATAGTCCCTTTGGCGCCAATGTCTAAAGTACGTTCGTGTACTCGCGAACGTGCGTGCGCGGTTGCGCGAGTTCACACATGCGCATTGGCCATTGTCCGGTTTCTGACAGGAACATGTTTTTGTACAGAAAACGTTCTCTTACAGGCAGGCAGCCCATCCTGCGCAAACTGATGTCTGTCTTCATCTGTCGCGCTCCCACCCCCTCTTGGCACCGGGGACTCTGATGCACAGGGCTGGGGGCTCCCGTGATCACTGAGAGAGAAGAACGGGCAGCTGTTGTAAACACAGCTGACTGTTCTTCTCTCTGAAATGATCACAGAGCGCCTGTGATCCTTCTATACAGGATCACAGGTCTCTATGATCGTTTAAAAAACCCATCCTCCCCACAGTTAGAAACACTCCCCTAGGCTTACATTTAACCCCTTGCTCACCACTGTGTTAACCTCTTCCCTGCCAATGTCATTATTATATTAACAGTGCATATTTTTAGCACTGATTACTGTAGTAATGTCACTGGTCCTCCCAAAAGTGTAAAAAATGTCAGTTAGGGGTCTGATCTGTCCACTGAAATGTCGCAGTCCCGCTAAAAATTGCTAATCGCCGCCATTACTAGTAATAAAAAAAAACAATAAAAATGATTTACGGGCCCCCGAAAACCAATCACCACCTCCAGAATTAAAGTAAATTGCACATTTTACTTCTTCACTACCTATCACAGTTTCAGAGGCCCTGAAATTTTAAGATAGCACAACCCCCCCAAATGACACCATTTTGCAAAGTAGACACTCCAAGCTAGAATGTATTTTGGGGTGTCATTTCACATATACTCACGGCATGTGTGAGAAAAATATGATTTAGTGACAACTTTGTGTAAAATAAATAAATAATAATTTTCCCGAAACTTGTGGCAAAATATAAAATATTCCATGGACTCACCATGCCTCTCAGCAAATAGCTTGGAGTGTCTACTTTGCAAAATGGGGTAATTTGGGGGAGGGAGGGGTTTGTGCAATCTTGAAATTTCAGGGCCTCCGAAACTGTGACAGGTAGTGAGGAAGTAAAATAAGCTATTTACGCCATTAGAAAACCTGAAGGTGGTGATCGGTTTTCGGGATCCCGTACACAGCTAGGCTCCTAAAAAAGTCTCACACATGTGGTATCCCTATACTCAGCAGAATGTATTTTGGGGTGTCATTTCACATATACCCATGGCATGCATGAGCAATATATAATTTAGTGACAAATTTGTGTAAAAAAAAAAAACAACAGAAAACAAATTGTCATTTTCCTGAAACTTAGGGCAAAATGTAAAATACTCCTTGGACTCAATATGCCTCTCAGCAAATATCTCAGGGGGTTAAATCTTTATTGGGGAGATGGCGGCTACCCTAAACCTACTTGGGACAGAAATTAACTTGCTAGCGCTAACTGAAGTCACAATCACACTATCACAGAAATACAGAAAACTGCTATATACCTGTATCTAGTGTGCAATGTGACAGGGGGTGAAGGGGTAAACTGGGGGTGCTCAGGGGAGGATCAGGGGGTTAAATCTTTATTGGGGGGTGGTGGGTATCCTAAGCCTAAAACTAATGGTCGCTAGCGCTAAATGATGTCACAAGGCACACTATTACAGGAATATAGAAAACCGCTATATACTGTGTATAGTGTGCAATGTGACAGGGGGTGTAGGGGTTAACTGGGGCGGTGATCAGGGGTTAAATGTGCCTATCTACATGTGTGGAAGTGTGCTTGGTGCAGTACTCACAGTCCGATCCTCTCTCTTCTCACACTGGAATCCAAAAAGGATTTTGGGAGGGGAGAGAGGGTTTCTGTGCCTGTGGTTACATTACACAGGCACAGCCAGGTCTGTGATTGGTGAGGACTGATCAGCAGGTCCAGGCCAAAAATCATTGGCCTGGACCTGATGACTGATCAGTTTTGTACCGAATCAGACCATTGGCGGGAGCGGGGGCTCACAGGTACGTGTCCCAAAGCCCCGGGAGCGAGCACCGTATCGGTACGTGACTCTACCTGCCCGTGCCACTTTGCTGATGTTTATATGCAGTAAGCAGTCGGCAAGTGGTTAAAAAGGGTATTTACTCAAGAAAGAAAACTATAATTATGCCACTTTACAAAACCCTGGTCTGGCCTCATCTTGAGTATGCAGTCTAGTTTTTGTCACCAATCCCGAGGAAGGATGTCTGAGGAAGGAGTCCAGAGAAGGGCAACAAAGCTAATAGGGGGGCCTGAGGATCTCAGTTATGAGGAATGACTACAAACATTACACTTATTCTCCCTATAGAATATCCCTATATATTCTCCCTATATATACAAATCTTTTAATGGGGACTATATTATTGGGAGAAAACTATTGAATCTTGAAGCTGGACAAGATGCAGTTTAATCTTAAACTGCGTAAAGAGTTCTTTACTGCCAGAGTGGTCAGGATGTGGAACTCCCTTCCACAGTTGTCAGTGGCGAGTTTGAATAAATTCAAAAAACATTTAGATGTGTTTCTTTATGAACACAATGTACAGTACTAGAATATTGAAAATGGGAGTCTCAGACACACACATGCTTGCAGGTTGAACTGGATGGACTGGTAACTTTATTCAACCTTATGCAAGTATATGTAATGTAATTTTCTCCCATATATTTTTTTCCCATTAGCAGGGAAAGTGTGCCTATTCCAGAACAGGAAAGTCTGTGCAGTGGAACAAAGTGTTGTGTGGGCGACAGCAATTTTAGATTGGGTGTGAGAAATAGCAGCATGAGCTTGGGTTGAGAAGGGGGGAAACAGCATAGAATGATGGAGTTAGAGATAAGGAGTGGGGAACAGTGAGCAGGGGGAAAGGAAGGTATGGTCACCAAGGTTGTGAAGTATCATGTCTAGGGAATGTGAGGTAGATGGCAGGAAGGCAGTGAGGTGCTGTGTTTGGGAAGGTGGGAGTGGTGGACAATGGAAATCCATTGTAACCTGGAGAAGTGTAAAGTGAATGAGAGGGATATAATGAGATTTGGGGGGGGGGGGGTAAGCTGGATGTAGTGACTAGAGTGAGGGATGTTATACCTAGAATATGTAATGGGTGGCAGGGAGGCATAAAGAACAGGGATGAAGACAACAGCATGAAGACGGAAGACAACAGCATTAGATGGATGGATGAAAATCAGGGGGCTGCGGCCTCTGATTAGAGGTGAGGAGTTTGGGGTTGGTTGAGTTTCTAAGTGAATATGGTTGTAAAGTGGTAGAGCAGTGGAGTTGGAGACAGCATAAGGTGGTGAAGAGGTGGTGTCAAGGGGAGAATGCTGATGTGATGCATGTGATTTTAGGAGCAGTGCGCTCCGAATCATATGCAATGTCTGTGAGGGCATATGTGTGAACCGACACACAAGCCCCGTACACACGAACCGATTATCGGCCGTAAATATTCGGCCGACGACCGATCAGCCGATTGTAGGCTTGTTAGTATGATGCTTCCGACAGCCGACTTTCGGCCGAAAAGAAACTGTCGTGCAGGCATTAACATTTTTGTTGGCCAACACCAGAACGGCCGATTGTTCACCAGACAATCAGCAGATTTGCAAGACTGGGCATGCTCAGAGAAGAAAAAACACAGGGAAAGTTAACCATCACATGACATCACTTCTGCAGTCGGCGGACAAAATTCTTGTGCAGTCTTTTGTACTTTTCAGCGGACAGGACAGCCCTGGACAAAAGACGGCCGATCGGTCGGTCGACGATCGGTACGTGTGTACGAGCCATAAATTGTATTCTAGTTGACTAAAATCGAATGGGTTCTAATAACATGTCATTATGTATGGTATTAAGCTTTGAAAATGCACTACAGACACAGATTTATGATGATATATAGCGTCTTTATAATAAAACTAACTTTATAAACAAAAATATTGCTTTTTGACAAACAGAAGTGCAACTCTAAAATATATATAAAAAAAACAAAAACCTGTAAAAGCTATTGGCTGTAATCCCATTGCACATATTATCTACTGTAAACATATTACCATTATTAAATCAAAACAATAAAGAGCTTAGTAGATGCCCCCTACTTATTCCGATGTGGTGGTGCTGAAATAGTGTAAGTCCCGGTTCACACTGAGGCGACCTGTGAGGCGACCTGGTCGCCTCACAGGTCGCCTCCCATAGGGAAGCTGCGGACCCGTTCTAATAGGAGCGACACAAGTCGCTCCGACTTAGAAAAAGGGTCCGGAGCTTCTTTGGGGCGACCAGGAGGCGACCGCCATAGACTTCAATGTTATGAAGTCCGTGGCGGCCGCTCCGAGGTCGCGGTGCGAAGTAGCGTCGCTCGTATGTGAACGGCACTAATACATGTTTAAACTTCAATGTGCTATTATTATAGGCTGGGCATTGAATTGTGGAACTGCATAGAAAAGAAAAGGGATTGATGGGTGCCTGCATCTCCTAGGCAATACAGCTTGCCTATAGAGTCGCGGAGTTCAGGCTTTAATAGGCAGGCGGGCTCTGAGGAAAGCAGAAGATCAGGTGGGTAAAGGCCCCTCTTTTACATCTATGTTCTGTTTATGTTCGTTGATGAAAATTAGCATTGATTTTCTTCATCGTTTACGTAAATTGACTTAATTAGAATTTTGTTTAGTTTTCGTCACTGAAAATACGCAGCCGACAAAAACTATGATGAAAATATTTTTGATGACAAAGTTAACACTGCTTCCTACCCTTGGATACTGCATCCGGGAAATTGATAAACATATGTTTGAAAAATATACCTATGTTTAAGGTAACGCCTTCAAAAAGTTTGAAAAGATACGTAGATGCATCAGGATCTAATATTCATTTCAATTTATAATAAAGATTCGGTATGATTTTAGCACAGAAGTTTTTTTATATGCTATCTGCATTGGAGTATTTCTGAATATTTTAGAATATATTTGAATATTTTTGGAAAACTGGATGATAATGTATTAAATGTACTGATGCTGATATTGTTTAGTGTGGCAATTTGACCTTGCTCTGAATGTTTTTTTGGCTTTTTTTTTTTTTTATCTGTTTTTTATCTGTTACAAAACTTTAAAAATTAAAACTGAATTATAATACAGAACTTATATAGCGCCAACAGTTTGCACTGTGCTTTGCAATATAAAGGAAGACAACTCAGTTACAATAGTGTACTGCAATGAGAAAAACATACAGCTGCAGCTTGTAAAGTATGTTTACTAATAATGTGACTCTGCCTGTCATCCTTCAATTGCAAACAGATGGAAAATTGTCAGCCAAACAGCACTTGCATCCAATCAGATGGCCATACACTGTATGAATTCCATCTGATTCCTGATGAACTGATTGAAATTTGATGGTCCTGTTTGCATCCTCCCACTTAACAGTCTTCAATTAACCACTTAAGCCCCGGAGGATTTTCCTGCTCAAAGATCAAGGCATATTTTGCAATTCGGCACTGCGTGACTTTAATGGACAATTGCGCGGTCGTGGAATGCTATACCCAAATTAAATTTATGTCGTTTCTTTCCCCACAAATAGAGCTTTCTTTTGGTGGTATTTGATCACCTGTGCGATTTTTATTTTTTGCGCTATAAACAAAAAAATAGCATAAATTTTGAAAAAAATAACAATATTTTTCAAATTTTTTATATGAAATTCCCCCCCCCCCAAAAAATGTAAAAATCGAAATTTTTTAACATTTTAGGCCAATTTATTTTCTGCTACATATTTCTGGTAAAAAAAATCGCAATAAGCGTATTTTGATTGGTTTGCGCAAAAGTTTTAAAGGGAAAGATTTATGTCATTTTTATTGTTTTTTCTAACTAGTAATGGCGGCGATCCGCGATTTTTTTGCGGGACTGCGACATTGCGGCGGACAGATCGGACCCCTAACTAACTAACATTTTTGACACTTTTGGGGGTACCAGTGACATTACTACAGTAATCAGTGCTATACATTTGCACTGTTACTGTAAAAATGACACTGGCAGGGAAGGGGTTAACTTTATTAGTGATCAAGGGGTTAAGTGTGTCCTTAGGGGCGTGATTCTAGCTGTAAAGGGGCGTGGCTTGTGATGTTACCACAGAGACATACGATCCTACATAGCATGATCTCTGCAGTTACACCAGGGAGAATGACAGGCGGCTTTGTTTACATCAGCCGCCTGCCTTTCTCCCTCTCCAGCGGGAGATCGCGAGTGACCGGCGGACATCGGAGGAGTTGGTCACTCGCGCGGGGATGCCCGTGAACGAGCGGGGGTGGGGGCACACGATCGCCCCCTGCAGGCTCCTGGGCGAGCGACGTAGTATTACGTTGCTTTGCCCAGGAGGGGCTGACTGCCGCAGTAAATATACTGTGGGCGGTCGGCAAGCGGTTAAAAAATCAAAGATACAAGATGGATAATTGTCAGCCAAACAGCGGCTGCATCCAATCAGATGCAGCAACTGTTAAATACTTTGATAGACAGCATGGCGATCTGTCAAAATACAATGGAGATTTGTCTATCCACTCTGCATTGCATGGATGAAGGTATCTGTTGTTTTTTGGTTCAGCCATAAGGCCGAAGGAAAAAAAAACAAATAGTTAATGGTCAGCTTTAGTATGACACAAAAAAAAAAAGATAGGGAGGTGTGTAAATATTTATTTACTATATATGAATAACAATAAACTTAGGCAGGTTAAAAAGAGACATTTCTCTCCAAAACTTTCAGAGAAAATCAGTAAAGGCCTTATGTGTGCCTATGTGTGCTTGGTTCCATGTAGTTCTTACTATCACTTCTTTAACCACTTTACCACAGGAGGATTTTGCTGTCTTACGTCTGGGCCACTTTTTGCAATTCGGCACTGTGCGACTTTAACTGACAATTGCGCGGTCATGCAACGCCGTACCCAAACGAAATTTATGTCCTTTTTTTCCCACAAACAGAGCTTTCTTTTGGTGGTATTTGATCATCTCTGCAATTTTTATTTTTTGCGATATTAATAAAAAATGCGACAATTTTGAAAAAATAACAATATTTTTCACATTTTTTTATATGAAATTCCCCCCCAAAAAATGTAAAAATCTAAACTTTTTAACATTTTAGGCCAATTTATTTTCTGCTACATATTTTTGGTAAAAAAAATCGCAATAAGCGTATTTTGATTGGTTTGCGCAAAAGTTATTGCGTTTACTAACTGAGGGAAAGATTTGTGTCATTTTTGGTGTTTTTTTTTTAACGAGTAATGGCGGCGATCTGCGATTTTTTTTGCAGGACTGCGACATTGCGGCAGACAGATCGGACCCTTGACTGACATTTTTGACACTTTTAGGGGTACCTGTGACATTACTACAGTAATCAGTGCTATACATATGCACTGTTACTGTAAAAATGACACTGGCAGGAAAGGGGTTAATTTTTATTGGAGAGGGAGGGGTTAATTTATGCCTGGTGCTTACTGACGTGTGTGGGGGAGGTGACTGAGTGACACAGGGACAGATCGCAGGTTCAGCTAAGCTGAACCCTTCAATCTGACCCTGCCTGTTTACACAAGCGGGTGGATTTCCACACTAGATCCCCGGCGATCGGGGAAGAGCACCGCCGCTCCTCCCCTGGCCCGACTCCTGCTGTAACTGAATACAGCGGGAGCGAGCCTCCCGAGAGAGGGGAATGTCTGGTGACGTAGGTCTACGTCGCCAGACGATAACGAGCCACTGTGCCACAGTAGCAGCACAGTGAGCAGTGCGGAAGTGGTTAAGAAAATGTCTCTCTGGGTCAGGATCTGAATCTGTAACTTCTGTGGTGTCTGTCTGAGACTTCTCGCTGTGCCACCTGAAATGCTGGACAGCTCTCTGTTTTTTTTTGTTTTTTTTTTTATTTTTTATTTAAAAAATACAATACAGGCAACAAGCAAATATGCAGATACATGAAACAACAGGTTTGTCATTACAACACAAAAGTGTGGGGAACCAAAAGCGGACAGTATGAAAAAATAGCCGCTGCTTTAAATTACAATTGTGGAGAGAACGTGCTATTCCCAGGGCCTCCGTGTAAGGGAGGCAAACATACCCTGGGAAGGTCGTCTCCAAAGTCAAACCAGCAAACCAACTAGTGAAGGAGAACAGAGGAACAGACCTCCAAGTGGGCAGGAGTAAAAAAAAAAAAAGGAGGGGGGGAAAGGGTACATATCCCCCATCCCCCACCCCAACCAGGACGGGATGAGTGGGATTCTCGAAGGGATCGGACTGGCCAGAAGGGCGCCCAAAATGAGCTGCAAAAGTTGCTACAACCCAAGCGGCACCAACCCCCTATGGAGGGTCAGAGTATGGCAGGTACTCGTCGGAGACACGTAATAGGTTCCAATGTATCCACCTAGTCCTGTGAGCCTCTCTCGCCCCCCGAAGCTCGGACGTAAGCTCCTCCATGTGCTCGAGTTCATTCACCCTGGCAAGCCATTGCGAATCTGTGGGGGAAGATTGTTGTTGGAATGCAGGCTCGGGCAGCACTTAAGAGGTACTTGAGTAGGGATTTGCGGTATCTCTTCTTCGACATAGGCGTGAGGTTAAGCAGCACCGCCTTAGGATCCCCCTGCAAAGCCACATCCGTGAATTTCTGGATGAACTGAAGCACTGGGTCCCAAAAGGAGGCAAGGACAGGACATTCCCAGAAAATGTGTAAGAGAGTGCCATCTCTTGACATCTCCAGCACTGTTTTCTCTGTTGAGGATAGTATTTGGCCAACATCGATGGTGTTCTGTACCATCTAGTCATCAATTTATAGGTGGTTTCCTGATATCGGCCGCTGAGTGCCGACTTGTGCGCAAAATACAATATGCGCTCCCACTGAGGGACAGAGAAAGTAACTCCAAGCTCCCCTTCCCATTTAGCAAGAAAAGTGGGCTCAGATCCAGCCTTGAGCTCCAAAAGGAGCTTATAGGAGTTGGAAAGGGATCCACGGATCGGTCCCTCCCCCAGGCACAACTCCTCAAAGGTGTGCAGGTCACGCTGGAAAGACGAATGGTGCGGCAGTGAGTGCAGGAAATGCGAGAGTTGATGAGAGCGCCATTGGTTAAGGAAGGAGGGGGGTTGGCCAGGAGGCAGAATACGATCTACGCGCCACCCCCCGGGACTCAGTATTCGGGAAGGGCGAACCAACCCAGCGGCAGACAAAAGACAAAAGTGAGTGGCTGCAAGCCTGGGCTGGAAGCCCAGATGTCCAATAATATGTGTCATAGGAGAAGGATGACCCTCCAAGGAGGCCATTCGGTAGAATCTATTCATCTCTACCAGGGTGGCACCTATCAAGGGGTGCCCCGAGATGGAGGCCAAATGATGACGTCCCATCCAGGACAATCCCGCAAGCGGTGCATCACATGCCACCTGTTCCAACTGGACCCACAGCTTAAGGGACTTGTGTCTGCACCAGTCCAGGACCCTTGTCATATGGGCAGCAGTGCAGTATAATGCAGGGTCCGGAAAGCCTATACCCCCCCTGTCCTTGGAACGTAACAACAGGTCGACAAGAACAGCATCGACAAGACGGGGATGCCGACCATGCCAAATAAATTTGATAAATGCTGAGCGGACCAAATGTAAAAAGATTTGAGGCAGTCTGATCGGCAGAGCCTGTAAGAGGTAAAGCAATCCAGGCATCTCGTTCATTTTCGACCAAACCCCGACAAGGCTAGCGAGTCCCATTTCTGTAAGTCACTGGACAGAGTGCCTAGAAAGGGCTGAAAGTTCAAAGAGAAGACCTCAGACAAGTTCGCCGAAATCTTCGTGCCCTGGTACTGAAATGAACGCGTGGCCCATCGGAACGGGAAGTGTGGGCGCAGGGCCGACATAGTCGCCGCAGGAATTGAGACATTCAAAACCTCCGATTTCTGAAGATTGATCTTGAAATTGGACAGTGATGAGTAGTGGTTCAACTCAGCAAGTAAAGAAGGAAGGGATATGAGAGGCTTGGTGATATAAAAAAGTAAGTCGTCTGCGTAAGCAGCCACTTTATGATGGTAGTCTGTTGCACGTACACCCTGGATCGAGGGATTATCCCGAACGTGTTGGAGGAACGGTTCCAATGTCAGAACAAATAGCAATGGAGACAGGGGACATCCCTGTCGGGTGCCGTTGGCTATAGGAAAGGGGTCCAAGCTAAACCCATTGACGCGGACCGACGCAGTGGGGGTAGAGTACAGCGAGGCTATCCAGGACAGCATCGGGGACGGCAAGTGCACATGTTTCAGCGTTGCATGAAGAAAGGACCAGTTCACCCGGTCAAACGCCTTTTCGGCATCTGTAGACAGGAGCAGTAGCGGTGTGCAAAGCCTCTGTGCTCCCTCTATAATGTTTAGGGAACGAACAGTGTTGTCCCTAGCCTAACGTGTCTGAATAAAGCCAACCTGGTCCAAAGAGACAAGACGCGGCTTCAACGGGGCCAGTCTTGTCGCCAAGATCTTAGAGAAAAGCTTGACGTCGCAATTGAGCAGGGAGATTGGTCTATAACTCCCACACAAAAGGGGGTCCTTGCATGGTTTGGGGAGGACTGTTATGCTGGCTCTCAGCATATCCGGCGGTACCTGTTTGTCATCAGTAATGGCATTAAAGGCTTCGACAAAATGTGGCGCGAGAATGTCCTGGAAGGTCTTATAATACATTCCCGAAAAACCGTCGGGCCGGGGGCTTTGCGTAGAGAGGTGGACGCAATTTCCCCGCTAAATTCAGCCACCGAGATGGGCTGAGAGAGGTCCTCCACTTCTTCAGCGGTGAGGGTTGGAAGGTTAGCCTTACGAAGGTAGGAGGCCAGACCAGGAGGAATCTGGGGATCCAAGGGCGAGGCCGGCGCTCTATCAATGTTATATAGCGAACAATAAAAGTCACGAAAGGCCTTCGCCAGGTCCGGGGTGGAATGAATCCTCATGCCCGTCGGAGTAGACAAGGCAGACACGAAGGTAGAGGACCTCCCTGCTCTCAGGGCATTAGCGAGCAGGCGGCTGCACTTGTCCCCGTATTCATAAAAAGACCACCGAACCTTCACCAGGACATGTTTCGCCTCATACAGTGAGTGTGCCCGTATAGCTTCTCAAACCTCCAACAACTCCACGACCGTGGCCGCATCTGAACCCGCTTTTTGGCTGCCTTCCAACCGCCGAAGGCGTGACAGGAGCCCAGAGAGAGTCTCTATTCTCTTTTTTTTCACAATGTGGCCGTGCTTAATAAAGATCCCCTAATAACGCACTTGTGGGATGCCCAAACTGAAAGGGGATTGTCAACCGAGTCTGAGTTGGCTGCAAAAAACGCCTGTAATTCCGCAAGGACGTCCGCGACTATGGCGGGGTCCTGCAAGAGAGCTTCATTCAGCCTCCAAGAAGGAGTGGTAGGATTAGAGTTTTGGATGTTGAGTTCCAATGCCTTGGGGGCGTGGTCCGACAAGGCGATATGCCCAATCTCAGCTTTGGAAGTCAATGAAATGGACGAGTGTTGAAGCAAGAAAAAATCGATCCTGGTATATGAGTCGTGTATCGCGGAATAGAAGGTGTAATCCCTCTCCAGGGGGTGAAAGATCCTTCATATATCCACTAAATGATGGGAGTGTAGTAATTCGTGCAGGCGGCGTCTCACTCCACTCGTCATAGAGGAGGTACCCCCAGAGGAATCCACCCGTGGATCCAGGCATAGGTTGAAGTCCCCTCCCAAGATCAAAGTACCCTTGAGGAAGGTGTCCAAAGTGGCAAGGAACTTTTCCAGGGCAGAAAGTTGGTTACTATTGGGTAAGTAAACAGTAGCTAATGTGACCTTGTGGTCGTAGATCGTGCCTTTAAGCAAGAAGAAACGCCCATCCGGATCGGAAAGCATGTCCCGGAATTGCCAAGGGAGAGAACCCGCCAAGAGGATACTGGTCCCTTTGGACTTAGAGGACGCAGAAGAACTATGGTAGACCGTTGGAAACTGTTTGTTCCAAAGTTTTGGTATTTTGTCGCTCCGAAAATGGGTCTCTTGTAAGAAGACAACCTGCGCCCTCTGACGCCAGAGTTCCGATAGGCAACCAGTTGGCTTTTCAGGCGAGTTCAAGCCCTTTACGTTCCAAGAAAGAACCTTCAAGGCCATGATCCCCAACACAACTGAGGACAAGAACCAGTCCAAGACAGCATGGGGGAGGGGGGTAAATGGGGAGGGAAGAGAGAAAAAAAAAACCCACAGAGAAGTGAAGGAGAGGAAAAGGCTGGAGGAGAGGCTAGACTGAGAAGGAGTGCAAGGTAGCAAGAAAAGAAAAAGAAGAAACAGAAAAGAAGAGACTTATGCTACCAAGAAATCTCTATTGAGATATTCGTCTACCACCAGGGTAGAGACGGCCTAGTGAGGGAAGTGGCAAAGCACGGGTATGCTCAGAGCCCCGGCCATGTGGCTCCCCCATAAAAAAAAATAAATGCGTTGCTCGGGAGTCGCAAAAAGAAAGTAAAATAGCAAAGATAAAAAAGAAGGTGGTTACAACCCAAGGACATGGCACCCAACAGACATTGGAAGGACCAGGTCCTGTACAGGACAGTAGAAAAAAGGCACATCAGAAAGGTAACATAGTGGCAAAAGAGCCTGAGAACAACAGTTAAATCTATAGTCCTGAAGAAGGGAACAAAGCCCCCCACAGACATCACAAATCCAACCAGAGTAGCTCGGCCAGTGCCACTCCGATCGCCCATAATAATGGCGGTGCTAGGGGATCCTCCTGCGCTCCCCCCCCCCCGAGGCAGAGCCTCCACTCCATGGGGAGATAACGGCGCCAATGTACGGTACGCAGTCCCCAACGAGGGGAAAAAAAGTCAAGTAAGGCTTCCAAAGCAATGAATAAAGTACCTCATTGAAAGTAACGTGTAACGAGCCCGAGTCACGAGCTGGCGTTAGGCGAAATTGGCCAAAAAAAAAAAAGCGGGTGGAGAGATCAGTCAATTGTAACGTCTAGCAGTGGTGGGTACGAACATCCAACCCCCAGGGGGGTCGCTCATAAAAATTGAGTGATCAAGAACTCGTAGTCCCAATGTGAGTAACCAGAAACGATCTCTTTATGGTGTGGGCAGTCTGGAGCTTCGGCGTCTGCCCCTCCATGGGCGATGGTTGTAGCGATCCTCACGAGGGTCCCCTCTGAAAGTACTGGGACGAGGCTCCGGGGTGCCCACAGCTGTAAGACAATTCGGCACCTGCATGGGTTCCATTGCAGCGAACTAAAATAGGTCAGGAAGGCCAGAAGGGTGGCGCAGGTAGAAGGATCTGTTGCCATTTTTCACGCTGACATGAAAGGGGTGTCCCCACTTGCAGGTGAGACCCTGTTCCCCCAGCCGTTCCAGCCAGGATTTAAGGGTTCTGCGCATTTGCAGTGTTTTGCGTGACATATCTGGCAGCAGGTGGACCGCTGCCCCATCAAACTCCAAAATGCCCACTTGCCATGCCCGCTGGAGGATTTCCTCTTTAAGGTTATAGGAATGTAGGTGGCACAGCACATCTCTGGGTCTATCAGAAGTTGTGAATTGGGGACCCAGGGTCCTGTGAACTCTGTCGATGACAATGTCCATCTCAGGGGGTCGATCCAAGTACCTATTGAAGATGGAAGTCACTTTAGCTCGAAGCGCCCCCTGGTCAAATGTCTCTGGGATCCCCCTAAGTCTGATGTTCTGTCGCCGGCTGCGGTTCTCCAGGTCGTCAAGAAGCAGCTGCAAGTTGGTAACCTGATCAGTCAGATCTGTATGGGAGAATTGCAAAGCTTGGACAGCTTGGGATGTGGTCCCACACTCCTGTGTCACAGCAGTAACCTTAGCATCCAGCTCTGTGACCTCCTGTTTAAGGTGGAAAGGGGCACATTGGTGTAAATAGCGTTCCCAAGGGTTCTCACTGCGTGGTGTGAAGCAGGCACCTGGATCATGCTGGCAGGAAGAGAGGACTGTGTGTGTCCTGCAGAGGAGAATCTGGCCGGGGAGCCTGAGAGATCCATCCCCCTCACGATCTCCTCCTCATCCAAGCCCAGGGAGAGGGGGTAATTGATGGTCGTCCCCCTGCATGTCCCTTTGGTCCGCCATTGCAGCGCTCCGTAGCTGTGGCAAGGGAGCAGAGCGCGCCGGCGCCATCTTGGCCGCGTCTGGGGTGGAGGCCGCGGGCTGGAGCGGCCGAAGAAAGCGATCCATAATGCGAGACACCCCCGCTGTGTACTCGTGATCTCGGGGGGATCGCGGATCCGGTGCCGGTGGCAGGCAAGGCTGGTATTTCTGCTATGGTGAGCTGATAGGGAGCCACTGACCGGGAGCTCTGAAAGAAAGCGTCTTCACGCGGTCATACTCAAACCACGCCCCGGCAGCTCTCTGTTTTATCTCTTAGGACAATCTTGCCTTATTCTTGTTTACAGTATGGTGAACCTTCAACTCATTGCTCCCATTAACTTCCTAATTTAAGCCATGCCTGTGCACTTCCTTTTTGCCAGATTATTGTGCTCTCTTTACAGCTGATATCTTGCTCTTTTTCATACCTGCAGTTGGAATTACCTCCTCTATTATTTTTTATCAACCTTTGGCTTGTTCCTCGACTATGCTTCCACTATATTCCAACCTAAAACCACTTGTTACAAACCTTTGGCTTGTTTACTGACCATGCATCTGCTTGTTTACTACCTGCAATATTTTCACTGGACCCTGATTTGCTCACCTCCTGGTGAGGCAATCCTGACTAATGCGACCTGATACTAACATGCAGCAAAACCCATCTCCACGATCTGGAGCTCTGATGAATATCAGTTAGTGCTTAGATCAATAAAAATAAGAAGCTGCACTAAATCCGAAAAGTTCAATCATGAGTAATCATATGTTAAATAATGTGGCATTAAAAACAACTAAACATGCAGTGAATAAAGCAAATAGAGCAAAATATATCATTGAAAAAAATCAATCGTATGAAAGTGTTATGATGAAATAGATGCAAAATCAAATGTTAGGTGAACATAAAAAAGTCCTTTCAATGAAAAAGCCCTTTTCAATATTAAACAAGTGTCCATAAAGTGCAAAAAAGTGTATAAGTAACGTTGATTGATGAAATCCACCACCAAGCACCAACACTTAACACTTTCCAGATAGCACAGACTATCAATTATAATGGTCATAAAAGCACAAAATAACCCAGCACCTGAGATAGGCGGGGGCTGCTCAGCAGCAGATCCCCAAATAGATTGGGATTATAAAAAAAAAAATGAACAAGCATAGTGAAGCCTGCTAACATTTAGATCCTTTTATTTAAAATATATAAAAAGTACCTTCTGTGAGTTGTAAACAGGCACAAACGAGTAAAAAAATCAGCAGACTGTAAGCACTTGAGAAAACACAGCCCTCTGTCATTCTCCCTGAAGTAATAACAGAGGCTATGCGATCCTGCTATGTAGGATCGTATGTCTCTGTGAAACTTCACTAGCCACACCCCCTAACAGTTAGAATTTAGGCCCCTAGGGACACACTTAACCCCTTGATCACCAATACAGTTAACCCCTTCCCTGCCAGTGTCATTTTTACAGTAACAGTGCATATTTATAGCACTGATTACTGTAGTAATGTCACTGGTACCCCCAAAAGTGTCAAAAATGTCAGTCAGGGGTCCGATCTGTAGGCCACAATGTCACAGTCCCGCAAAAAAAAAAAAAGGAAGGCCGCAGCCATTACTAGTTAAAAAAAAAAAAAACAATAAAAATTACATAAATCTTTCCCGTAGTTAGTAAACGCAATAACTTTTGCGCAAACCAGTCAAAATATGCTTATTGTGATTTTTTTTTTTTAAAAAGTATGTAGCAGAAAACAAATTGGCCTAACATTTAAAAAAAAATAGATTTTTACATTTTTTTTGTTGAGAATTTCATATAAAAAAATGTAAAAAATATTGTTATTTTTTAAAAATTGTCACTCTTTTTTTGTTTATAGCGCAAAAAATAAAAATCGCACAGGTGATAAAATACCACCAAAGGAAATCTCTGTTTGTGGGAAAAAAAGGACGCCAATTTAATTTAGGTACAGCGTCGTACGACTGCGCAATTGTCCATTAAAGTCACGCAGTGCCGAATCGCAAAATAGGGCCTGGTCATTGAGCAGCCAAATCCTCCGGGCTTAAGTGGTTAAAAGTGGATATCTAAAAAGTAAAGAACCTGTAAAATCCAATATCTAAAAAATACTATTACATCAAAGTCTTTGTCCTGTTTCAGTGTTGTATTGAAAAACGTAGCTTTACTTCTCACTGTGCAGAGATTTCATCACTGTCGTATTAGTTTAGGCAGAGCTGAGCAGATTGTTTATTTTAGTTCTCTTCTGCTTTAGGCTCTAACATCAGATGTAGCTCCTAGAGTGATGAATTCCAACTGTAATTTCTCAGATTATACAAATCTGCAAAGGAGTACTGAAATGTTTTCCCATGAGAGAATATTGTGTGCATTTTTGTTTGGTTTGGTTTTGTGTTTTCAGCCTAATAAATTGAGATCTTCAGGCACAATAAATTGTGATGTTAACACTCTACAGATACTGTATGCTGCTTTCACTAAAATAGATGTTAGTATAAGTGCAACTGTTATATGTTATACTTTAGAAAGCGTACATAATTTAATGTATGGTATGTTTCTAACCACTAAGATAAAATCTTCTCAAGTAGAAAGGTAATAACACTTGTTATAAATGTAGCGCCCCCCCAACCTCCAGTGGCCTGGTGGTGACCCCCCAGAGGCAATGATTGCTGACATTCCTACACAGGGTGCAGGTTATTAAGCATGGTGGGTGGTGTACAAGGTAGAAAGATGGGCGCCAGTCACTTTTATGCTTGAACAAAGAGAAGTTTATTTCTCACAAGAGGAAAAATGTAAGAGAGAGGGGTAAGACACAGGACAGCCTTAAGCTGGATACACACTATACAACTTTTGTTACATAGTTACATAGTTACATAGTAGGTGAGGTTGAATAAAGACAATAGTCCATCCAGTTCTACCTGTGTAGGTGTGTGTGGCTGTAATCATCTCACATAGCCCTGAATGTCCTGATCCTTGAGATGTACATCTAAGAGTCTTTTGAAAGCCTCCATACTTCCTGCAGAAACCACCTCTTGTGGTAGAGAATTCCACAATCTTGTAGCCCTAACAGTAAAGAACCCCCCACGTTGCCTGAGGTTGAAACGCTTCTCCTCTAATCGCATTGTATGCCCTCTTGTCCTCATGCAATCCCTTTGACTGAACAGCTTTTTTTCTAAGCTGAGATCCCCATTGAGATATTTATAAATTGCTATCATGTCCCCCCTCAGGCGTCTCTTCTCCAGGGAGAATAAATTGAGCGATTGCAGACGCTCTTCATAATTAAGGTCCTCCAATCCCCTAATTAGTTTAGTTGCCCTTCTCTGGACTCTCTCCAGCTCCAACACATCCCTCCTGAGGACTGGCGACCAGAACTGGACAGAATACTCCAGATGCGGTCGGACCAGAGTTTTATAAAGTTGGAAGGATTATAGTCTTATCTCTGGAATACATCCCTTTCTTTATGCATGCTAATATTCTGCTGGCTTTGGCAGCTGCCGCTTGACATTGCATGCTGTTGCCTAATCTATCATCAACCAAGACACCCAGATCCTTCTCCATTTTCGATTCCCCCAAGGGTTCCCCTCCTAACGTGTATTGTGTTTTTATGTTTTTAGTCCCCAAGTGCAAAACCTTACACTTCTCCACATTAAACCTCATTTGCCATGTCGTTGCCCACTCCGTTATTTTGTCCAGGTCATTCTGTAGGATATCTGCTTCATGCTGTGCAGTTATTGCCCTGGACAATTTTGTGTCATCTGCAAAAACTGATAACGAACTACTGATCCCGACCTCAATGCTGTTTATGAATAAATTGAAGGTTGGTCCCAGGACTGAGCCCTTGGGCACCCCGCTTACTACCTCAGACCAGTCTGAGTATGCGCTGTTTATTACCACCCTTTGGACACGCCCTTTTAGCCAGTTCCGTATCCAAGAGCAAACCCTGCTGTCGATACCTGCTGACCTTATTTTATAAATTAAGAGCTTGTGGGGAACTGTATCAAACGCCTTAGCGAAATCCAAGTACACCACATCTACTGGTCTGCCCCTATCTAGCTCACAGCTCACCCCCTCGTAGAATGTTAGGAGATTGGTTTGACAAGAACGCCCATTTGTAAACCCGTGCTGATTACTGCTGATGATGTTGTTGTCTTTAGCAAACTCTACGATATAGTCCCTTATCATCCCCTCCAGAAGTTTACATACTATTGTTGTCAAACTGACAGGCCTATAATTTCCCGGGATATGCCTCTGCCCCTTTTTGAATATCGGAAGATATTGCATTGCATACTAGCTCATTATGAAGTACTTACCTAAAAACGAAGCCCCCTCAGTGCCGACAGGACGGCCGACATGTCCGGCCGTCCTTCTTCCTGGATCTCGTCCTCCGGTCATCTGGGGGCACGGTTACATCACTCCCGCCATTCACGGCACTGGGATCTGAAGGAACACCATGGGTGGCCGTTCCTTCAGAGCGCATGCGCCGATGATGTCATCGGCTGCATGCACTGTAAATATCTCCTAAACGGTGCATGTTTAGGAGATCATTATAGCACCTATAGGTAAGCCTTAATGTAGGCTTACCTATAAGTAAATGTAAACAAAAGGGGTTTACAACCTCTTTAAGAGCAAGACTAGGCATGCTCATAGACAAAAGAACACATACAAAAAAATCCAACAAATGACGTCACTTCTGAAGTAGAATTCTGTCGTACGGGAAAATTCATATGAAAATAACCTCTTCACTTTCCACATCAGACTAGCATGCCACAAAAAACAGACCACAGATCGTTCTATAATCTGATCGTGTGTACGGGGCTTTAGGCTGGATACACACTATACAACATTTCCTTCAGATTTACCTTCAACTATGTAGTGCAGGGGCCTACCTAATAGCATACAAATTGAAAGTGTTTAGGTCTGACCTCATATTATATGATTTTGGTAAGTCTAAAGGAAACAAATCTAAAGAAAATTGTATAGTGTTGTTGTGGAAATTGCATATTACATATTTCCTTATTAATACAGTGGCTCACTAATGCATTCTAGCCTCCAAGTTATGGTCAAGAAGCCATATAAGGTCATGTGTATAGCTTATACCTTTCTGATGCAAGGCTTGAGGAATGCAGGATGACCAAGCCCACCTTTCCCCTTAAAAGGTGAAATCACTGTCCAAACAAGTCTGATTGGTCATTTAGCCACACAATGGCCTGTATCTACCACAGCCCAAACTGGAAGAGTCAGTCTCATCCAGGACTCCATGGGGCATTGAAGACCAGAGATCCCTGTAACCAAGATGCTTTCACCTGATTCTCCAGCCACTGCTTAGGAAGCCTGAGTCCTCGTTGTCATCGGAGAATCAAGAACACTGTTCCTAATAAGTTAAGTAACTTTAAGTGTATTTCTGTTTACAGACCATAGGTTGTTCATGTGTTAGGCATTGTTATATCTGTCAGTCTTGTATTATGTTCCTAATATTGTAATAGTTTTATATGTACCGCAGGTTTTGTATAGTAAAATCACATTTATACACTGCAGAGGTCTGAGCTTCCTTGATTATACCGCAAAGTAACCTTGCTAGATAGACGCAAGCAAAACAAGTGTGTATCCAGCTTTAGTCAAAAACAGCAGCAGACTTGCAGATTGGCAGACTCCTTAGACAAAAATGTAGAAAAGGTAGACAGCAGTACAGAAAAAGAGCCTTTAAGCTGGAACCATCAATCTGTACTTTGTAGCATAAGCTGCCTCCTATAGCAACAAAGTCAACTCACAGAAGATGCATGAACTCTCTGGATTTATCCTTCTTGATGCTTTCCCAGGCTCTCCATGGTTTCCCGGTCCATGGTAGAAAGGTAAAAGGGGCTATAAAAAGGGGTTCAATTGAAAAAGGCTGAGTCACCTCAGAATACAGAGCTGTGGTGCTCTAGGAACTTGTCTCCACTGAGCAAACAGTGTCTTCTGAGGCAAGAAGATGAGCCTGCCGCGGTGCCTGATTGAGAGGGCGGGCGAAGATGGAGGTAAAGAATGGATCTTAAGGGGTTTAGACCTACCTCGGCCGTCAGGTCAAGAGGCTCCAGTGGGAGCCGCATCTCTGCCTCTGTTTACTCTGGAAATGCGGGGGCTGAAGAGGGACAGCTGGCTGAAAAGAGACCATCTGAGAGTCCATGTCACCTCCAGAAGAACAGAAGGAGCTGCAGGAGGAATTTCTAAATCATCAGCAGAGAGGCAGCGTCACCTCCGGCCCTGGGAGTAGGCGAGTTCCACTCAATAGACACTCCCTTTCACCACTGTGGTCAGCTCCGGCTAGAATCGCTGTGCAGACCTCACCGTGCAAGTGCGGAGCTATAGGAGGTGCATTCCGGGGTGTGGCCAGAAATTCAGTCAGAGGAGGAGCATCATTGCAGCGGCTGTCTGTAAGATGGCCTGGAGAGGAGACACCATGGCAATAGATGTCACCTGCAGATGTCAGAGTGGGGGCAGCAGCAGCCATAGCACCTCCTGTCCAAAGCAGCAGTTTGAATGGTAATGTCATCCCTGTCATCGGCCCATAGCTATAGCCCACGGGTCCTTTAATACAGCAGCCTGGTGCTGATGAGTTGTCCTCTCTACCCATACTATCTAATATAGCGTATCTGTTGGCCAAATTGGCTAAGGATATAAATGCAGTTCAGAACTAAACTCAGGCTATCCCAGCTCCCGTTAGTCAGCCTTTAGATGTCTCAGCCTCTGAAGTTTGGGCGCCATCTAGTAGGTTTTCTGCTAATAGCGCTCAGTTCTCTTAAACTAATCTTGATCCTTCTTTCTCTTCTATTTCAATCAATCAATTAGCAAGGTCTCAGAATATCCCTGAGACTTTTTTAAAAGAATCCCTAGCTTGCGAGCTCTCATCATTGGGATATAATTTATCCTTGGCGGTTAAAGAGAACATTTGGCACAGTGAGTTTGTGGATATTCTATACTTACTCCCTTCAGCCAAAGAGTTTATTTCAAAGTCAGATAAAAAAGAAGACAAGGAAAAAACAGATGATGATAGCAGAAAACCTGTATCTGGGTAATTTCATAATTAGTTGCAAGCATTTTGCATTTTCTCTGATGTAGTATGCGAGAAATTTCCAGAAAAAAGTACTGGACTTTTCCAGCATCTTGTCATAATTCTTGAAGCGTTTAAGAATTTAATTGGTACTGCTTGGTTTAATTATGATGAAGCTTTTCATCAAAAGTTGTCTGTACATCATACTTTGAAGTGGGGAGGGGGGAGGGGGGGTGTTAAAGACATTTGCCTATGGCTAAATCTTTTTCTCCCTCAAAAGCCAGTTTATGCCAAGCAGACCCCTGGTTCTCAGCCTTTAGCCATTTCTGTTTACAAAAAAGGAGTCTGCTTCAATTTCAACGATGGTCAGAGCAAATGGCCAAACTCTTGCAGGTATAGGCATGAGTGTGCCTTCTGTGCTGGAGCCCATCCAGTTGCAAAGTGCTTCAAAAAAGTTCCGTAGCCAATCAACAGCAAGGGAGCGTTTCAAAGAGCATCAACCCGGTGAGATGGCGGGACATATAGTTACATAGTTACTTTATAGTTACATAGTTAGTGAGGTTGAAAAAAGACATCAGTCCATCCAGTTCAACCTATGATGTGTGTGTGTGTGTTTGCTGTTAACCGTACATTGTATACCCCTGTATGTTTTGGTCTTTAAGGTGCCCATCTAATAATTTTTTGAAACTATCAATGCTCCCTGCTGATATGACTGCTTGCGGAAGAGAATTCCACATCCTTACTGCTCTTACAGTGAAGAACCCCCTGCGTATTTTAAGGTTAAACCGCCTTTCCTCTAGTTTTAGTGAGTGGCCACGTGTCTTATTGTATTCCCTTTCTCTGAATAGGTTTTTCCATATGCTAGGGTTGCCAGTACAGTATTTGTACATTGATATCATATCCCCCCTCAATCGTCTCTTCTCCAGAGAGAATAAGTTCAGTGCTTGTAGTCTTTCCTCATAGCTGATGTCCTCCATTCCCCTAATTATTTTTGTTGCCCTTCTCTGGACTTTCTCCAGTTCCAGCACATCCTTCCTGAGGACCGGTGCCCAGAACTGGACAGCATACTCCAGATGTGGCTGGACCAGAGTCTTGTAGAGTGGGAGAATAATCTCTTTATTTCTGGAGTGAATCCCCTTTTTTATACATCCCAGTATTCTGTTGGCTTTGCTTGCAGCGGCTTGGCATTGCATGCCACTGCCAAGCCTGTTGTCTACCAGTACCCCCAGGTCCTTTTCCATCTTATACTCACCCAGAGGTTCCCCCCCTAATGAGTAGCTTGCTTTCTGGTTTCTGGAACCCAAGTGCATTACTTTACATTTTTCAACATTAAACCTCATCTGCCATGTAGTTGCCCACCCCATTATTTTGTTCAGGTCCGCTTGTAAGGTTTCCACATCCTGCCCAGAAGATATTGGCATGCTTAGTTTAGTATCATCCGCAAATACTGAGAATTTACTCGATATACCCTCCTCTAGATCATTTATGAATAAATTAAACAGGATTGGCCCCAGGACAGAACCCTGGGGGACCCGCTTTCCACACCCGCCCAATCTGAGTACTCCCCATTAATCACCACCCTTTGCAACCTCCCCTTCAGCTGGTTCTCTATCCAGGTACTCACATTATGGTCCATACCTACCTTCCTTAGTTTGAACAGTAAGCGTTTGTGGGGAACGGTGTCAAAGGCCTTTGCAAAGTCCAGATACACCACATCCACAGGCTTACCTTTATCTAGGAGGCAGCTCACTTCATCGTAGAAGGTTAATAGGTTGGTTTGGCAAGAACGATTTTTCATGAATCCATACTGATTACTACTAATGATACCGTTTTCATTACTAAAGCCATCCGGTCCCGGTGATTTATTTATGTTAAGTTTCTCTAGTTTAGTTCTAAGTCTATCTTCTGTTAGCCATGGCGGTATTTCCTGAGGTGTGTTGTTTAGTTTGGCCTTACAAGCTGGGTTAGTGTAGCCCCCCCCCCAATTCTTTTGTGAAGACTGAAGAGAAGAAATTATTTAATACTAACGCCTTTTCCCTGTCCTTTGTAGCCAAAACTCCCTTATCGTCTTTTATAGGGCCAATGTGTTCTGGCCTCGCTTTCTTACTGTTTATATGCTTAAATAATTTTTTGGGGTTCTTTTTACTCTCTTGCGCTATATGTCTCTCGTGTTCTATTTTAGCCGCCCTGATTTCATCTTTACATTTCTTATTACACTCTTTGTAATGCTTGAATGCTGCCAATGACCCCTCAGACTTGTATTTTTTGAAGGCCTTTCCTTTAGCATTAATATGCATTTTTATGTTTGAGTTTAGCCACCCAGGGTTTAGTTTTGCTCTTTTAAATTTATTTCCCTTTGGAATGCACTGGTCAATCCCTTTGTTAAGTATGCTTTTGAAGCACTCCCATTTTTCCTCCGTGTTCTTTGTTCCCAGGGTTCTATCCCATTTGATATTTTCTAGCAGAGAGCGCAGTTTTGGGAAATTGGCTCTTTTGAAATTCAGTGTTCTTATATTGCCCTTGTGTTTCCTATTACTATAATTAATACTGAAACTAATTGACCTATGGTCACTGTTTCCTTAGTTGCCCCGCATTTCTATATCCGTGAGCAGGTCTGTATTGTTGGTAATCAGTAGGTCAAGTACCGCATTGTTTCTTGTCGGTGCATTCACCATCTGACCCATTAAATTGTCCTGCAAAACATTTAGGAACTGCCAAGCCTTGGCTGAATGCGTGGTTCCTTCTGCCCAGTCTATATCTGGATAATTAAAGTCCCCCATTATAATGACATTTCCCATCCTTGCTGCCAATCCTATCTGTAAAAGTAGGTCCGCCTCCCCCACCTCCCTCTGGTTGGGGGGCCTATAACATATGCCCAATATTACCTTCCCCACAGTGCATTCCCTTTGAAGTTCTACCCATAGGGATTCTGCCTCGTCCATAGCTCCATTATTAATATCATCCCTCATATTTACCTGTACACTGTTCTTAATATACAGACATACCCCTCCCCCCTTTTTACCTTCTCTATCTCTGCGATAAAGGGAATACCAAGTCTCTGTTATCCCCACAAAATCTAAGTCCTCCTCAAACATCAGTAGCTACTGTGAGGAAAATGTGTATCTGTAGATGCCATTTTGATCTTAGCACAGTGACATCTCAATATATGTCACTATATGTTAGAGTACTTCTTTATATCTTAAGAATATGTTTTGCTCTAAAACAAGTTTCAGATATTTAGCTTCGCTAAGATGTTTTTGCAATATCACACCTGTTCGTCTTAGACGGATGAGTTTGTGGTCAAAAAGATAAGTATCAAAGACAGGATGTATTAAAGACAGGATGCTAGAAGAATTAGCTGAAGTATATTGCCAATTTATAATATGCCATATAATAAGATGGTTTAAGAATACTGATTGTTGATATATATTCATATAACATACATAGTTTAAACATATATTTGCATTAACACAGCTTGCATAAGTTTCTTAGCAATAGCAATTAATAGTTAACAGAATAAGGATCTACCAAGAATATTTCTGAGAGAGATGTTTAGCAGAAGCTGGGATGCAAAACCTGAGATGTGTGATAGGAGCTGAAGTGCTTTCGCAGAAGTTATCTTCTGCAGGTGTAACCGCAAAATGTTCAGACAATGCCGAAAGTAAGAACAGGGAAATATTTTGTGGTAACAGATGGTATAAACTGATGACACAATAATATGTTATTTTTTTATGATCTTTGAACTATATTTGACTTTCTATATCTCTGGGGAGACTTTATAACCTGGTTAATTGATTGGCTAATTGAGCTAATTGGGAGTGGGGCGGGTTTCTGAGAAAAGGGGAGGTCCTGGGAGGGATAAGATAATTTTGTGGTTGGATAAGATAATTCTGTGGTTGTGTAAGATAATTTTGTGGTTTAAGGCTATATATTCTTGACGATGTTTGAAAATAAACGCAGTCATTAGAACCAAGCTATTGTGTATGGTTTTCCTTGATTGTCCGGCTAGCTGAAGATTCATCCACAGGACAAACCTAGGGTGCACCCTAACTCGGGATCCTTACAGAATGGTACCAGAAGTGGGGTACTGACTATCCGGGTAAGTGATATTTCTTCCATTTTTTTATGCTGGTTGAGATGTTGCTTTCCTGGATACAGTAGAACCCGGTACTATTATTAGTGTAAGCAGGTTATTGGTAAGCTAGTTTAGTTTTTGCATGGCTGTGACAGGCACAGATTAGTACACTGTGTTCTGTAGGTTTTCAGGAGGGGCGTACTCCTGGACAACACGCAGCGTGGCTGGCAGGGGACGGTGTTTTATAGTAACACGTGTCATACGTTGGCAGGGATTTTCCAAATAGAGAATTAGTCTCATTTGGCGTTGGCAGGACATTTTCCAAACGAGGAGTTAGTCTAGTTTGGTGTTGGCAGGACTTATTGAGTTTAAGGATCACTCAAGGAATTTATATAAAGTACAAGGAAGTACAAGGAAGTACAAGGAAATACATATATAAAGGTTATATATAAAGGTGAAATAAGATATATAAAGGAAAAGGAATATACGCACAGTAAGTGAAACTAATATATCGAAAAGTATATGTTTGTTTTTAACTTACTTGGATTGTCTGTGGATTGAATCAGTTGTGCAACATAACTGTACAGTCAGATTTGGGACAATATTGGTTGAATGGTACAAATAGTGGTATTTGTGAATACTTGTTATCAAACTCATAGATTGTGGTGCCCACATTGTCAAAGAAATTCTAGACACGTTGTAAGAGTATTTTAAAGTATTTATGTATTAAGTATTTATTGTGCTTGCTCAAGCTTATCACTAACATAACGCTAATTATACAACTGCTGCTATTCTTTATCCGCATTGTGCTATTGTTTGAAGGAATATATAGAGCTAATTTTAGATTTTATTGAAAAGTCATGGGTAACGATTTGGGAAAGGATCCGGATGGTGAGCCGGAGACCAGACCCACACCGTTACTCTTTGTATCAGGCACCTGTGGGATAACAGTTACTAATCCATTTTGGGCGAACATATATGCGCGCGGTCCGCAATTGGGAATTACGCGGCTCAGCGCTATAGGTCCTCGCAATGAAGGGGACTGGGCGGAGGTTAAAAAAATGGTGGGGCTTCACCCAAAATACAATTATCCCCCCGAGTGCCTGGGATGAAATGTATGTGATGCAATGTTGTAAGAAATGGGAAAAGGCATTAAAGGAATAATAAATAGTTAACTAGGGCTTTTAAGAGTAAGTCCTCATTACCCACAGCAATTGCTTGTAAGTAGAAGTCAGGTGAAACTGTCCTGGAGTTTTGGACAAGGTTTAGAAATGTATGGACTTATGAGGCCGGTTTTAGTGTCACCCAGGAGTGGCACAGCCTCATAATTCAGACATTTATCAGTAATTTTAAAGTCCCAGTACATGCTAAGGTTTCATACTGGGCTGATAAAGACATGGATGGTTTTCAAAAAGCCATAATAGGAAAAAATGCAGCTGGCTGTTTATGATCTGCTGAAAGGAAAACAGCCTGTCAACACGCATTTTCAAGGGTGTTATCAGAGAAGCAGAAGAAAGGGGGAATTCAGAGGCAAAGTAGGAAATTTTCAAACTAGGTCCCCCCACAATTGAACAGCCTTACAACAACATTACAACAGTGAGTGTATTTACAGTGACATCGGGACAAGATAACACTACGCCCCTGTTGTGTTTAAAGCATAGCAACCTCTGTGAACAGTAATAATAGTGAATAAAAACACTATTTTATTAGGCAAAACATATATTGCCATTGTCGGCAGGATATTTTGAAGTTATTTTTTATAGAATTATAGATAATGAAAAATTACATTTTGCAAATGGTCCCCTATGTGAAGGGGAGCCTTCCTGCAAAATTTTGAAAATTGGCTACTTGCCAAGAAAGCGTTCAAGTGTCATATCTTTATTCCTGTTAAAGTTATGGAATTTAATTTTTGGACAGAAAGAGTTACTGCAATTAGTGTGACCATTGGACCCTGTTGGCACAAAGCCAAAAGTTTCAAATCAGATTAACTTTTTATCTGATTATAGTTTTTAAATTATATTTTATGGGTATCCTCTATTGAAAGAGGGGAACCTCTAGCCAGATTTTTGTTAGAATGGCACGAAGCAAAAATAAATAAATAAATAAATAAATAAGTTTTTGGGAAAATTGGCACTAAACCAAAAAGTTTTTTAGTTCTTTATCTGATCATAGCATGCAAGTGGTATCTGATGTGCCATCTCTACTGACAGCCATACCATCTGATGCTACCCACTTTACAGTGATTGGTTTAAGAAATGTTTTTTTTTTAGCGTCCTATTGGACGAGGAGACACAGCCATCTTTGTTTCTTGTTTTTCAGTCCAGGTAACTGACCTGGTGTAGAGCAGTTCGCTTGTCCGCTCTATAGTTCTCCAGACCATACAAGAGGGGATGGACACCTGCTCATGCGTCAGTCCCGCTACAATATGTATATGACATATGTAGTCACTCTGTGGAGGCCAGTCAGAGCGAGTGAGTTTATTGAAATGTACATGTATGTGGACACAAAGTGTCACAGGAATAATGACAAAGGTGTCAGGAAAGTGTTGTTTACCTTGGTTTTATTCTCACAGAGGGTGATAGTAGAGTCAGTCACATAAGAAGTGGGTCTTGCCAGCCCACAGTGGGTCTTGCCCGCCCACAGGATCATTGATTGTTATGGATCCGGACTGCTCCTATCTATATTAACATTTTGAGACAAACCACAGGTCCAGAAATGTCACAAGAAATGTTAAATGTGTTTATATATCTGAAAAATGCTATGGTTGTAGCGCCTGCACTGGGCCTCCCAAATCATGGAAAAATGTTTTGTGTTTATGCAAGGGACAATTGTAAGACCATGACAGGTGAACTTGCCCAGGAGTATGGTGGTAAACTTTGCCCTAAAGTTTTTGTCTAAAGATGGTCGCAGTCCAGGACTAAAGGCATGCCTAAAGTGACTCTGAACATAGCATATAGCATCTTGTGAGATGGTAATAGGGATGGCTACATCATTGATTCAATAGACGGATGGTTTGGAGGAATGTTCTCCGGAATATTTGGATTCTTTAACCACTTGCCGACCGCCGCACGACTATCTACGGCGGCGGTCAGCCCCTCACAGGCAAAGTGACGTAGGGCTACGTCACTAGCTTGTGAGGGTCTAGGGAGCGAGCGCGCGCCGCCGGAGGCACGCTCCCGCTCCCGCGTGTTCACGGACCCCCCCGCGCGTGTGACCGGCGGACCCGATGTCCGCCGGCCACTCTGCGATCGGCGGGGAAGAGGGAGAAAGTCAGGCAGCTTGTGTAAACAAGCTGCCTGTCATTCTCCCCTGTGTATGAGAGATGATCATATGGATCTACTATGTAGATCCGTTGATCACTCTGCATACAGCTGAAGCCACAGCCAATCACAGTTAGAATCACGCCCCTAGGGACACACACAGCCCCTCCCTCTCAAATAAAGTTAACCCCTTCACTACCAGTGTATTTTTACAGTAACAGTGCATATATATAGCACTGATTACTGTAGAAATGTCACTGGTAACCCCAAAAGTGTCCAAAATGTCAGTCAAGGGTCCGATCTGTCCGCCACAATGTCACAGTACCGCAAAAAAAATCGCAGATCGCCGCCATTACGCGTTAAAAAAAAAACAACAAAAATGACAAAAATCTTTCCCTTAGTTAGTAAACGCAATAACTTTTGCGCAAACCAATCAAAATACGCTTTTTGCGATTTTTTTTACCAAACATAGGTAGCATAAAACAAATTGGCCGAAAATGTTAAAAAATTTTGATTTTTACATTTTTTTGGGGGGAATTTCATATAAAAAAAAAGGGAAAAATATTGCTATTTTTGCAAAATTTACGCTCTTTTTTTGTTTATAGCACGTGATCAAAAAATCGCACAGGTGATCAAATACCGCCAAAAGAAAGCTCTGTTTGTGGGAAAAAAAGGACGCCAAATTCGTTTAGGTACAGCGTCGCACGACCGCGCAATTGTCCGTTAAAGTCACGCAGTGCCGAATCGCAAAATAACCCCTGGTCAGGAAGGGGGTAAAATCTTCCGGGGCTTAAGTGGTTAAGAAGGCAGGAATAGTGATCTTGATGATTATAGTGTTTCTGATGATGATATACTGTGTCATTAAGTTTGCTATCTGGGGAGTGGGAAAGATCATGGCAAGAATGTCACCAAAAACAGTGTCTAAGCCAGGCAAGAAGGAAGGTGAGAGAGCTATCAGGATGGCCATGTTACAGGACACTTGGTATCAGGAATGATCCTATGAAATTTATAATTTCATATGATCACAGGGGGGATTGTGAGGAAAATGTGTATCTGTAGATGCCATTTTGATCTTAGCACAGTGACATCTCAATATATGTCACTATATGTTAGAGTACTTCTTTATATCTTAAGAATATGTTTTGCTCTAAAACAAGTTTCAGATATTTAGCTTTGCTAAGATGTTTTTGCAATATCACACCTGTTCGTCTTAGACGGATGAGTTTGTGGTCAAAAAGATAAGTATCAAAGACAGGATGTATTAAAGACAGGATGCTAGAAGAATTAGCTGAAGTATATTGCCAATTTATAATATGCCATATAATAAGATGGTTTAAGAATACTGATTGTTGATATATATTCATATAACATACATAGTTTAAACATATATTTGCATTAACACAGCTTGCATAAGTTTCTTAGCAATAGCAATTAATAGTTAACAGAATAAGGATCTACCAAGTATATTTCTGAGAGAGATGTTTAGCAGAAGCTGGGATGCAAAACCTGAGATGTGTGCAAGGAGCTGAAGTGCTTTCGCAGAAGTTATCTTCTGCAGGTGTAACCGCAAAATGTTCAGACAATGCCGAAAGTAAGAACAGGGAAATATTTTGTGGTAACAGATTGTATAAACTGATGACACAATAATATGTTATTTTTTTTATGATCTTTGAACTATATTTGACTTTCTATATCTCTGGGGAGACTTTATAACCTGGTTAATTGATTGGCTAATTGAGCTAATTGGGAGTGGGGCGGGTTTCTGAGAAAAGGGGAGGTCCTGGGAGGGATAAGATAATTTTGTGGTTGGATAAGATAATTCTGTGGTTGTATAAGATAATTTTGTGGTTTAAGGCTATATATTCTTGACGATGTTTGAAAATAAACGCAGTCATTAGAACCAAGCTATTGTGTATGGTTTTCATTGATTGTCCGGCTAGCTGAAGATTCATCCACAGGACAAACCTAGGGTGCACCCTAACTCGGGATCCTTACAGCTACAGCTCTCCCATCTTGTAAGCCAGGCTTCTGGCATTGGTATACAAACCTCGTAATTTTGACCGGTTACATATATCCTCACATGTTTTAAGGCTATAGGGGCCGTGGCCTGGGTCGTGGTGCTGCTGGTAGAGCTCCTGTTACAAGGAGAGAACGTGGTCGATCTGTGCCAGCTACACGCACAAGTGAAACACCTTCCTCAAGTGTTAGTAGGCGACAGAACCTGCATCAGTATTTTGCAGGGCATCATACGCCTCTAGAAGTGATGAGGCCAGAACAAGTAGAGGCGATAGTAGATTGGTTTTCTGCTGACAGTGCCTCCAGTTCCTTCACATTGTTTCCCACCCAGTCTACTGCAGAAAGGTCAGAGCTGGCACCTGCAGCCGATGTCCAACCGTCTTTCACCTTACCCCCTTGCAAATCAGGCAAGCAGTCTGAGCCCCAAGCCATACAGCAGTCTCTTCTTCTTTTTGATGACTCTGTCAGCAGGGTTTCCCAGGGCCATCCACCTAGCCCTGCCCCAGAAGTGGAAGAGATTGAGTGCAGCGATGCCCAACCACTTATTTCTCAAGATGAGTACATGCAAGGATCATCGCAGCACGTCTCCGATGATGACGAAACACAGGTGCTAACTGCTGCGGCGTTCAGAATTGTGGAGACCGACAAGGAGGGCAGGGGTGAAGACTGGGTGGAAAATGATGTGGAGGACGATGAGGTCCTCGACCCCACATGGAATGAAGGTCATGCGGGTGACCTCAGTAGTTTGGAGGAAGAGGCGGTGGTCGCACAGAGCCACCAGCACAGCAGAAGAGAGAGCAGGGTGCAGAAGCGAAGCAGCCGTGCCCTAGACACTACGCCTGCTACTGCCCAATGCAGCAAGGGAATGAGCGCACCAAAGCCAGCTCAAAGGAGTTCTCTAGCGTGGAAGTTCTTCAGAAAATGTGCTGATGACAGGACACGAGTGGTTTGCACCCTGTGCAATCAGAGCCTGAAGCGAGGCATAAACCTTCTCAACCTGAGCACAACCTGCATGATCAGGCATCTAAGTGCAAAGCACGAGCTGCAGTGGAGTAGACACCTTCAAAACCAAGAAACGTCTCTGGCTCATCCTGCTTCCTCTTCTGCTGCAGTCTCGGCCGCTCCATCCACATCTGTAGTGATACCGGCACCTGCCACCCCGCAAACAGACGATCTGTCAGCAACACCACCACCTGGGTCACCAACCATCTCCACAATGTCCCGTGGAAGCATTCAGCTTTTCATCTCCCAAACACTTGAGAGGAAGAGGAAGTACCCCCCTACCCACCCGCGATCCCTGGCCCTGAATGCCAGCATTTCAAAATTCTTGGCCTTTGAAATGCTGTCATTCCGTCTGGTGGAGACGTACAGTTTTAAAAACCTTATGTCGGTGGCTGTCCCACAGTACGTCGTGCCCAGCCGCCACTACTTTTCCAGGCAAGCCATCCCTTCCCTGCACAACCAAGTGGGGGAAAAAATCAGGTGTGCACTGCGCAATGCCATCTGTGGCAAGGTCCACCTAACTACCGATACGTGGACCAGTAAGCACGGTCAGGGGCGTTATATCTCCCTAACGGCACACTGGGTAAATGCAGTGGCGGATGGGCCTCAGGCGGATAGCAATTTGGCGCATGTCCTTCCACCACCGAGGATTGCAGGGCGCTTCAGTTTGCCTCCTGTTCCTAACTCCTCCTACTCCGCTTCCTCATCCTCTACCGCCTCCTCATCCGGACAGCGTAACACCTTCACCACCAACTTCAGCACGGCCAGGGGTAAACGACAGCAGGCAGTTTTAAAACTTGCCTGTTTGGGGGAAAAACCACACACCACGCAGGATTTGTGGAGGAGCATGGAACAGCAGACAAATGAGTGGTTGCTGCCAGCGAGCCTCAAGCCCGGCCTGGTGGTGTGCGATAACGGGCGAAATCTCATAGCAGCTCTGGGCCTAGCCGGTTTGACGCACATCCCTTGCCTGGCGCATGTGCTGAATTTGGTGGTGCAAAGGTTCCCCGATATGTCAGAGCTGCTGCAGAAAGTGTGGGCCGTCTGTGCGCACTTTCGGCGTTCTCACCCTGCTGCTGCTCACCTGTCAGCACTGCAGCGTAACTTCGGCCTTCCCGCTCACCGCCTCATATGTGACGTGCCCACAAGGTGGAACTCCACCTTGCACATGCTGGAAAGACTGTGCGAGCAGCAGCAGGCCATAGTGGAGTTTCAGCTGCAGCATGCACGCGTGAGTCGCTCTGTGGAACAGCACCACTTCACCACCAATAACTGGGCCTCCATGCGAGACCTGTGTGCCTTGTTGCGCTGTTTTGAGTACTCCACCAACATGGCCAGTGCCGATGACGCAGTTGTCAGCTTAACTATCCAACTTCTATGCCTCCTTGAAAAAACAATTCGGGCGATGATGGAAGAGGATGTGGCACAGGATGAGGAGGAGGAGGAGGAGGAGGATGAAGAGGTAACATTAACAAGGCTTTCAGGGCAGTCATTCACAAGGGGCTCCGAGGGTGGGTTCCTGCACACACAAACGCCAGGGACACAATTGTCCAGCAGGGGCACAGTTCTGGAGGATGAGGAGGATGAGGAGGAGGAGATGGAGGAGGAGATGGAACCATGTTCACAGCAGGGTGGCACCCAGGCCAGCTCATGGCCATCACTGGTGCATGGCTGGGGGGATACAGAGGACACAGACGATACACCTCCCACAGAGGACAGCCTTTCGTTGCCTCTGGGCAGCCTGGCACACATGAGCGATTACATGCTGCAGTGTCTCCACAACGACCGCCGAGTTGCCCACATTCTAACTTGTGCTGATTACTGGGTGGCCACGCTGCTGGATCCCCGTTACAAGGACAACGTACCGTCCTTAATTCACTCACTGGAGCACGATCGCAAGATGCGCAAGTACAAGCGCACGCTGGTAGACGCGATGCTGCTGGCATTCCCACCTGACAGCGGGGCCACAGTGGAAGCACAAGGCAGAGGAGGAGGAGGAGGAGGAGGAGGAAGAGGTCGCCAACTTCAGAAGGGCAAACTTTCCAAAATTGTACTCATTGATGAAAAGGGTAAACTGGGACAAAACCTTGGGATCCCTGACCACAGAGGAAAAATGGGAATGCTTTAGGAACATATTAAGCAAAGGCATCTTGCAGTGCATTCCTATGGGAAATAAATTTAGAAGAGACAAAGCCAAACCTGGCTGGCTAAACCGTAGCATTAAAAAACTTATTAGGGGAAAAAAATTGGCCTTCAGGAAATATAAATCAGAGGGCACAGTATCGGCTTTCGAGCAATACAAGGAGGCAAATAAGTAGTGTAAACACGAAATCAAGATGGCTAAAATAGACTTTGAGAGACAAATAGCGGAGGATAGTAAAAAAAACCCAAAGAAATTCTTTAAGTATATCAACAGCAAAAAAACTGGGGCAGAGCATATTGCACACATCATTAACGATGATGGGAGGATGGTTACAGAGGACACTGAAAAAGTCAGTATTTACACAGGAAACGGAGGGGTACACTGATCATGACGGTATAGTTAGTAGTAATACACAGGACTTGCCACTATGGCTAACAGAGGGGGAAATCAGGGAAAGGCTGGACAAACTTAACACAAACAAATCACCAGGCCCGGATGGCGTACATCTGAGAGTACTCAAGGAACTCAGTAAGGTTATATCCAGACCACTGTTCCTGATCTTTGCGGACAGTATTAGGACAGGAGATGTACCAGGGGAGTGGAGGAAAGCAAACGTGATTCCGATATTCAAAAAGGGTCAGAGGCATATACCGGGAAATTATAGACCGGTCAGTCTGACATCAGTAGTATGTAAACTTCTGGAGGGGATGATAAGGGACTATATCGTAGAATATGCTAAAGACAACAGCATCATCAGTAGTAACCAGCACGGGTTTACAAATGGGCGTTCTTGTCAAACCAATCTCTTAACATTCTACGAGGAGGTGAGCTGTGAGCTAGATAGGGGCAGACCAGTGGATGTGGTGTACCTAGATTTCGCTAAGGTGTTTGATACAGTTCCCCACAAGCGCTTAATTTATAAAATAAGGTCTGCAGGTATCGACAGCAGGGTTTGCTCTTGGATACGGAACTGGCTAAAAGGGCGTATCCAAAGGGTGGTAATAAACAGCGCATACTCAGGCTGGTCTGAGATAGTAAGCGGGGTCCCCCAAGGCTCAGTCCTAGGACCAACCTTGTTCGATTTATTCATAAATAGCATTGAGGATGGGATCAGTAGTTCGATATCAGTTTTTGCTGATGACACAAAATTAGGCAGGGCAATAACAGCACAGCATGAAGCAGATATCCTACAGAATGACCTGGACAAAATAACGGAGTGGGCAACGACTTGGCAAATGAGGTTTAACGTAGAGAAGTGTAAGGTTTTGCACTTGGGGACTAGAAACATTAAAGCACAATACACGTTAGGAGGGGAACCCTTGGAGGAATCAAAAATGGAGAAGGATCTGGGAGTCTTGGTGGATGATAGACTAGGCAACAGCTTGCAATGTCAAGCGGCGGCTACCAAGGCTAGCAGAATATTAGCATGCATAAAGAAAGGGATGTTTTCCAGAGATAAGACTATTATTCTTCCACTTTATAAAACTCTGGTCCGACCGCATCTGGAGTATGCTGTCCAGTTCTGGTCGCCAGTCCTTAGAAGGGATGTGTTGGAGCTGGAGAGAGTACAGAGAAGGGCAACTAAACTAATTAAGGGACAGGAGGACCTTGATTATGAAGAGCGTCTCCAATCGCTTGATTTATTCTCCCTTGAGAAGAGACGCCTGAGGAGGGACATGATAGCAATTTTTAAATATCTCAATGGGGATCTCAGCTTAGAAAAAAAGCTGTTCAGTCGAAGGGATTGCATGAGGACTCGGGGGCACACAATGCGATTAGAGGAGAAGCGTTTTAACCTCAGGCAACGTGGGGGGTTCTTTACTGTTAGGGCTACAAGATTGTGGAATTCTCTACCACAAGAAGTGGTTTCTGCGGGTAGTATGGTGGCTTTCAAAAGACTATTAGACGTACATCTCAAAGAACAGAACATTCAGGGGTATGTGAGATGATTACAGCCACACACACCTACACAGGTTGAACTGGATGGACTATTGTCTTTATTCAACCTCACCTACTATGTATATGTAACGCAACCAGGGCACCGCCAGCACCTCAGAAGGCAGGGTTAGCATGGCCGAAATGTGGAAAAGCTTTGTCAGCACGCCACAACAAACAGCAGCACCAGCAGCTCATATGGAACGTCTTAGCAGGAGGCAGCATTTCACCAACATGGTGGAGCAGTATGTGTGCACACGCCTACATGTAGTGAATGACGGGTCTGCCCCCTTCAACTTCTGGGTCTCCAAATTGGGCACATGGCCTGAGCTTGCCCTTTACGCCTTGGAGGTGCTGGCGTGCCCTGCAGCCAGTGTATTATCTGAACCTGTATTTAGCACGGCTGGGGGCGTTATCACAGACAAGCGCAGCCGCCTGTCCAGAGACAATGTGGACAAGCTCACGTTCATTAAAATGAACCAGGCATGGATCCCACGGGACTTTTCCGTACCTTGTGCAGAATAGCGATGGATACCGACCTTACCCAGCCATTGTTCTATTTTTGCTCTTTCTCACTCTTTTGGGGTGTACCCTCATTTCAAATTTCTGAAAAAAGCAGTGTTGGCTACCTCATCCTCCTCAGGGCCAGATTAACATAGGGGCTATTGGAGCTGCAGCTCCAGGCCCCTACCTTAATATAGGCCCCGGGTTGGCCATATTCACTGTTACCGCTCTTCTGTCACTTGTAAACACAGAAGTCTGGCTTCTATGCTCGCTTCCCCAGGCAGCTCCCTCAGAACCTCCCCACACAGCACGAAGGCCGGACAAGGAGGGACAGTTGCCGATGCATGGATGTGTTTATGGGCTTCAGAGAAGGCATCCCATGTTGAATTAGGCATGCATGGCTGCACCCTTCCTCCTCTGGGTGCATGCCAAGGCACGGCCCTTAAGGCCCTTCTAAATCCTCAGCACCAAGCCCATGATGCTCTTAATCTGGCCCTGGTCCTCCTCCACCGCCGCTTCCACCTACACCGCCCATAGGTGTGCACAGCCTATTGCATTAGGGTGTGCACCCCAAAGTTTAAATACACATGCATGTGTTTGCCTACATGTACATGGCCCCGATACATTACTCTCCCTGCTGGCAAAGTGAAATAGAGCAGAGCAGGTCCGAGGGAGATCTTTCCCATCTCCTTACTGGCAAACAGAGCGATAATGCTATGTGCCCTAGATGATTAGGGTGTGCCCAGGTACACCTGGCACACCCTGTGTGCATGCCTATGACACCGCCACTTCCACCACCACCTCAACCTCCCTCCTACTCCATATGGGCCTCGTCCTTCAGAGATGAAGAACATTGTTTTATTTTTCTGTTTTTTTTTTTGTTTTAAGTTATTTCCCTATCTACATTTGTTTACAGAGCACTTGCCATGCTCTTAACTACGTTTTGCTGCCATTTGCAGCACTCTAGCCCTTTCCATTGGTGTTTTAGAGCCATTTTAGTGCCTGAAAGTTCGGGTCCCCATTGACTTCAATGGGGTTCGGTGTCTGGGAAAAGTACGGCAAAAGTCTGGGACACGGACCCGGACTTTTTTTCCAAGTTCGGCCAAACCCGCCGAACACGGACATCCAGGTGTCCGCTCAACTCTAGTGATGATATAATCAATATCTAAAGTCCATGAGAACTGTGATCGTGCTCAAAATCCAATAAATTGTGCATTAGTGTCCAGGTGTCCAAATAAGAGATGCAATCTTGTGAAAAGTAAACACCAATCTGTGAAATCCCTCCACCTAATAGATTGGCCTCTCACCTCCAAATGGGACCCAGATGGGCCAGCAAAAGCATATAATGAGGATATCTGACTCCTGGAATGACACTCCAGCCTCTCACCTCCGGAGGTCTCAAGACACTGGACATGTGATGCAAGATATAAAGGCAAAATATAGTGCTCTCCATTTCAACAATAAGGCTTTATTGAGGTAAATGAAAATTTACTCACATATACAGGGCACTTCGCCGTGCCTGCTGTTATGGCAATGATAGCGTGTGTCACTAGAGAGATGTTCGGCGTCGGTCACGCAAGCTCCGCCCCCCTATACACGTTACGACAAGCGTATAGCTCCAACGTCTTCCTCGGTAGGGGTGGCTTCAGTGTTGTCATGAAAAGATTTAATGGTGCAAACATGCACCTTTTGCAGGCAGTGTGCACTCAAATAATCCAAGCCGTGATGGCAAAGCAGGAGATGTTGCGGCTGTGTATCCTTTAGCCCTTATAACAAAGCCCTTATAGCGGAGCTTGCGTGACCGACGCCGAACATCTCTCTAGTGACACACGCTATCATTGCCATAACAGCAGGCACGGCGAAGTGCCCTGTATATGTGAGTAAATTTTCATTTACCTCAATAAAGCCTTATTGTTGAAACCGAGAGCACTATATTTTGCCTTTATATCTTGCATCGCATGTCCCGTGTCTTGAGACCTCCGGAGGTGAGAGCCTGGAGTGTCATTCCAGGAGTCAGATATCCTCATTATATGCTTTTGCTGGCCCATCTGGGTCCCATTTGGAGGTGAGAGGCCAATCTATTAGGTGGAGGGATTTCACAGATTGGTGTTTACTTTTCACAAGATTGCATCTCTTATTTGGACACCTGGACACTAATGCACAATTTATTGGATTTTGAGCACGGTCACAGTTCTCGTGGACTTTAGATATTGATTATATCATCACTATTTGAGTTATTGGTGCACGTCTGGGGCAGCACGTTTTTTGTACTTATAACATTGTGGACATGGCATTACTATTAAGAATAAATTTGGCCTTGGACCGCCTAAGGGCTTTTTCTGTGTCATTAGACAGAATTTTGTCAAGGGCCCTCCTTTTGGAGGCAATCTGTTCCATCAAGGCTGAGGAGTAAGAGAGATTATGTAGGTTATAGAGTCGATCTAATTCTTTAGTAAGGGATTTTATATTAGCTAGTCTAGCTTTATTTTTAGCTGAGGCCAGGGCGATAATTCTACCCCTAATCACCGCTTTGTGAGCTATCCAAACAGTTTGTGTGGGAGTGTCGTCATTCTCATTTATGCCGAAGTATTCAACCAAAGAGGATGAGATCTGGGCATTAAGTGCAGGATCGTTCAATAAAGAGTCATTAAGTCTCCAATTGAATGTTGTACTCTTCAAACCCACTCCACAGGCCTCAAATGACACAATATGATGATCGGACCACGGACAAGCGTGTATTCGGGCATCAGAAGAATTTGCCAACCAGACCAGCGTGCAAAATATATAGTCCAGTCTAGCGGCGCTGTCGTGAGGGTGCGAATAAAAGGTGTACTCCTTAATAAGAACGCGGGTCAGAGTTTTAGGGAAGGCCTTGGAAGAGGCCGTAACTCTACTCCTGTCCAGTGATGGGTGAGCCGAAAGATTGAAGTCTCCCCCAACCACCATGTGTGGGGACTCAAACCTGCCCAGGACCTCAAAAAAGTGTTTGAAAAATGTGGCATGAGCATCGTTTGGGGCATATAAAGATGCAACTGTAATCAACTTGCCCGCTATACTACCCTTGATGATTAGGAACCTACTTTCTGGATCACAATATGTAGATGAGATATCAAAGATTATGTTGTTACGTATAGCAAAAAGCAACTCCTCTTGTTTTATTTTGGAAAGTGGAATTGTCTAAAGGTCTTATCGAAAAATTTTGGGTGCTTGTCTGTAGCGAAGTGCGTTTCTTGCAAGAGAATAATGTCTGCACCTAGTCTTTTGTAGTGCCTGAATGCCTTATGTCTCTTATTAGGGGAATTGAATCCCTGGACATTATGTGAGAGTATTTTAAGGCCCATTCCTAACAGAAGGAAGACAATTATCAAACTGGAAGATCAGTGGGATTGATTTTAGAGCATGAAACAAATGAGCTAAACAGGACACTAAATGTGCAAGTAAAAGAAAACCTTGACAAGACTTGGAAATTCACATCTGATCATATAAATGAACATGTAACATATTAATGAGATATACTATAACCATTGGACCAAAACCACGAACAGGCCAATTGACCAAAGAACCAGTAGTGATGTTATAAAGATCTGAGTGGATGACTCTCTATTTTTCCAAAAACAAAATTTTTGTGGTAAAAAAAAACAAACAAAACATGCAAGAATCCTAAAGACTCTTTGAAGTGAAAAGTAACTCAAGGGGAAGAGTAGTAAAAATAAACCCATCCAAAGTGTAACCAACCAATGGACAATTACGTCCAAATGCCATTCGTGGGGGTCCGAGCCCCACGACCCTGGAAACCAGGGCCTGTACTTAGGCCTGCTCCCAGCAGGGGCACAAACACCCACGAAATAGCTCATAGGGGACAAACCAGCGGGAGGGGAGAGAGAAAGGCAGAAATAAACATTGAATTCACATATCGCCTGAATTAGAGCAGTCAGCAACATAACTCAAAAAGTTGAAGCCTAAAAGGGCGCAGCCGACACAACATGCCCGCACCACCAGTGGATGAGCAGCCATACTGCGATGGGGGCCCGCAGTGAACCTCTAGCACTCCGAGGAGCAAATCATCATTTATAGAAAATTAAAACAAAGTTCTCAGTTCGTATGTGAAGGGTCAGAAGGATCCATCTCTAAAGGGGTTACGCCATCTACGTTGATCCCTTCTCGTCGCAGGGGTGGACCATACAGGCGAAGGTCTTGGGGTGGCTTGTGGTCCGAGCTTCAGGTGCAGCGTTTAGAAGGCCCAATTTAATTAGCAGTTCCTTCCCTTCAGATAAATTATAGACCACGTATACAGAGCCGTAATGTGGTACTGTGAGCTTAAAGGGAAAGCCCCTTCTATAACGGATCCTGACTGCTTGTAATACTGAGGTAACTTCCTTCATTCTGTGACGCTTTTCAAGAGTGGCTTGCGATATATCCGGGAAACTTTGAACCTGGGTACCCTCCAGCATGATATTTGGGGTGTTCCTGGAAGCACGTAGAATGTCTTCCTTAACCAAGGAATCTTTAAGACACAATATCACGTCTCTTGGAGGCTTATCAGGGGGAGGCTTAGGGCGCAGGGCTCTGTGAACTCTATCGCATATGAAAGCAGAAGCAGGTTTATCTGGTAGCAGCTCACTGAAAAGCTTGGACACAGCAGGGGTTAACTCAGACACTGATTCTGGAATACCTCTGAGACGCAGGTTATTCCTGCGATTTCTATTGTCCAAGTCCTCTACTTGTGATTGCAGTAAACCGTAGTTGTCAGACAAGAGTTCAAAGTCCTTCCTGAGATCATTATGTGCAATGGCCAGTTCATCATGCTTAGCCTCCAATAAATCTGTACGGCCCCCTAATGCAGCTATCTCCTGCGACAGAGTGTTAGTTGACTTATGGATCTCGGTTTGAAATTTGTCTGCCAACTTGTCATACATTGCTGCAAGACTTGCATCAAGATCAGCTTTAGAAATGCCATTAGAGTACTCACGATCCCCAGCCGGTGTTGTGGAAGAGGATGGCAGTGAAGAAGTTTCTGCCTGCAGCATGGGGAGAGCCTGGACGCCAACCTCTGGTCATCCTGGTGACTTCCTTAGTGCGCATGAGATAAGTTGTCAGGGAGTGCTGCGGAGGGCGTCCCCGGTTGTTTTTCTTGGCTGACGGCATGCACGGGATGTTCCCACGGGGGTGCTGATAGTTAGTGCTTCGAAAGTTGTAGAATTGGCCCCGGGGAGGCTTCCTGTCTCTCCCCCCCAATCATGTGAGTTTCAGTGCAGTGAGCATACTGATAGGAGAAGAGAGCAAAGCAGGTTTCTAAAGACCCCTCATTTTTTATTCAGATAAGTGTTGATGTATTATTATTCTTATTCCATGTATAAGATTTTTTTTCATTCAAATTTTAATTTTGATTTTCAAAAAGCCTTCTTTGTAATTGTTTTTGAGGACTGTTATGTGATGCTTCTTTTTCAATGATAAACATGCATTAAATAATACATTTTGGTAAAGAACAGAAATACAGACTTTTTATATTTGACTTGGGTACTGTACATTTATGAATACAGCAATATATTTCTGAAATAGAAACATATAACTAGTAGCAGTCTGGAATTTATATACAACCATCCAGATGGTATTTGGGTTTTGTAGCTAATAAGCAATCTGCTTCTGGGGGCCAGCACATTAACACATTATTGGAACGTTTGAAACCAGCAGCTGAAACATGACTATTTAATCATTCAGGGAATAACCTATAGTAGCTATCCAAATCAATATACAAATAAACTAACTATGCCTAAAAATAAAAGCCAGAAATGTAGGTACTTAATTAAACAGGGTATACTATCTATTTAACAAAAAAAGGCTTCAAATGTACAGTATTTAATGACCACATAGGTTGATAAGGTATAAAAAAATGACATGAAATTATTTCATTTCAGGAAATATATTGCTATGATTGAGTCGCATATACATATTTTAATTATAAGTTTACTTCAAGTATTTAAAATGGGTATGATATTTCCCATAGTCTACTTGGAATAGGTCTTGAGTACCCCAACTCTGACCATTATTGAAGATAAACATTTGGAACCTTTAAATAATCCTAGATAAAAATAGAAGCCCCATCTGATGCGTTGACATTTTTTTAACAGAAGTGTTTTGAGAATAATCTACTTACTAATCAAGTGCTAAGCACAAGAATGGACCTAGGTTTTATAAACTTAAGTTCTGTAATATACACCATGATCCCCTCTGGGACAGTGCAGAACATACAATTTTACAGATGTTTTCAGCAAAGAGATTGCTCAATGCTCATTACTGTTCTTCTCAATTGGAAAGACACAGCAACATGCATGTCCCATAACTGCTCTCTTCTTCCTCGTGTTTCTAAGAAGACAGACTGTGCACAGATGTTATTATTAGCACCATAGCAGGAGTTTACGAAACTGAAGATTTAATTTAAGGCCAATAAATGAAAGCAATGCTTTTCTTTAAAGGGCAAGTAGGATGTTTTGGACAAAATTTCATGGTTTTCTTTATGCCAAGCCAAGTGGGACACTGGCTAAAAATTGTATTGCTTTAAAATGTAATTTGTTTTAGATCAGATATGTAGCCATACATTTCCAGACATTGATTTGTGAATGTAAAGAGAGTAGGAAGTTGACTGCATGGCAGCACTTACTAATCAAGTGCTAATCACAAGAATGGACCTAGATTTTATAAACCTAAGTTCTGTTATATAAACCATGATCCCCTTACTTGTGGTCCTAAGGATCAGCCATCGGTTACAGCTAACAGCTAGTAAACAGATGTATATATGAAGTACCAAATCCTAAAACAAAAGTCAGAAACCAGTCTTATGTCCAGGGCAGGCAGCAGACAGTCAAATTTAAGAAATAAAAAGCACATCTACCATTTCAATACAGGGCATTTTTACCCCCGTCCTTCCCAGGCCAATTTTCAGCTTTCAGTGCTTTATCATTTTGAATGACAATTTCTCAGTCATGCAAAACTGTACCCAAACTCATTTTCATCATTTTTTTTAGACAGGTAAAGCTTTCTTTTGGTGTTATTTTATACCCACTGGCTTTTTGTTTTTTGAGATATAAATAAACATACCAAATATTTGAATAAAAAACATAATTTCACTTAGTTTCTATTATAAATTTTTGGTAAAAATAACCAAAATCAGTGTATACTATTTAGTCTGTGTGAAAGTTATAGAGTCTAAAAACTATTGTTTGTGTAATTGAAAATTAATCAGTCTTGATGTACTGATGGCCTATTTAATTTCTTGAGGCCCTAAAATGCCAGGAAAATACAAATTCCCCCCAGATGACCGAATTTTGGAAAGTGGACAGTCCAATGTATTTAGTAAGAGGCATGGTGAGTTTTTTTAAGTTGTCGTTTTTTTTACAGTTCTTTGAAATATGAAGAAAATAAATAAAATTATTTTTTTCATAAAAGTGTCATATTACCAATTTAATTCGCTAGTAAGGCATAGGCATACTTTCAATTACATCCCAAAATACATTCTGCTACTCCTTCTGAGTATTAGAATACCACATGTGTGGGGCTTTTTCACAGCCTAGCCACATACAGGGACGCAACATCCAAGCAGCACCATCAGGTGTTCTATGGACATACAGTAGATTACACTTCTAATTTCCTGACTACCTATCACAGTTTTTAAGGTCCTGGTGCACCAGGACAGTGGAAACACCTACAAAATGACACAATTTTGGAAAGCAAACACCCCAACATATATTCTATGAGGCATATGAGTTTTTTGAACATGTCATTTTTTTCCGCAAGTTGGAAAATGTGGAAATAAAAATAAACTCCATTTTTCTTTACACAAAATGATCAAGTTATGCAATATTTCTAAAACAAAGCATGGACAAAGCAATAATTACACCCCAAAATAAATTTTGCTACTTCTCCTGAGTATGGCAATACCACATGTGTGAGACTTTTTCACAGCCTAGCCACATAGAGAGGCTCAACATCCAAGGAGCACCTTCAGATGTTCTAGGAGCATAAATTACACATCTTATTTACTGACTACCTTTAAAATGTTTAATTCCTGGAGCACCAGGACAATGGAAATACCCACAAAATGACCACATTTAAAAAAAGCAAATACCCCAATGTATATTTTATGAAGCATAATGAGTAGTGTTGAGCGAACACGGACTGTATTATTCGTGTTCGTACCGAATAATTGGATTTTTGTTACACGGCCCTGAAAACTTTACTGTATGTTCGGGTTTAAAATCCGTGTTCGGTCATTTTATTTCCGGGTTTGTATGTATTGGCGCGCTTTTAATGGCAGGCTTTCAACAGCCAATCAACAAGCGTTTAACTGGTGTGCCTTAAGCCATCCCAGCCATGCCTACAAATGTATTAGTAGCTGTGATTGGTCATCTAAAGCATGTGACCAAGTCTTTATAAGTTCGAGACCGAGCGCCGCTGCGTCATTCTGCAGTAGTACAGGGACAGAGCACACATCATACGTGCTGGCTGCTGATTAGGGACAGACAGTCATAAATTATATTGTGTCCGAAAAGAATTCAGAATCAGGGACAGGTCGGAGTGCTGCAGGCAGGGCGAGACGTTAGAGCATTTTAGGGCGAGGCTGGAGATAGGCAGGGTCAGTGTTCTACAATCGATTTTGCTGTGTGGGGGGGGGTTTGCAGTGCCCGCAGTGACCGATCTTATTGATCATTTTAGGGACAGGCTGGAAATAGGCAGGGTCAGTGTTCTACAATCGATTTTGCTGTGTGGGGGGTTTGCAGTGCCGGCAGTGACCGATCTTATCGATCATATTAGGGCGAGGCTGGAGATAGGCAGGGTCAGTGGTCCACATCGATTTTGCTGTGTGTGGGGTGGTGTGAACACAATCTTTTTGCCCACTGAGGAGGAGGGAGAAAAAAGTATTTTTTATCAGTCAGTTGTGTGCAGCGTTTTTCCTTCAGTGCTGCTGACTGTGATAATACACTGCTGTGTTCACATGTGCTATTATTAAGTGATTTCAAAATGTATACACTTTTTTTCTATTCCACTATTCAATATACACCCTTTTGGGTTAAAAAAATTAAATTGTGGCATAGCCTGTACTAATCTATTTAAAAATTACAAACTTAAAAGGGGAATTTTCTTTTTTTTCCCTCCATAGCCTGCAGCAGAGCTGACTGATATAAGACACTGCTGTTCACATGTGCTATTGAAAAATCACCAATTTTATATCATATTTTCTATTCCGCTATTCAATCTACACCCTTGGGGTAAAAACAATTAAATTGCGGGATAGTCTGTATCCGTACGTGTGAGATACACCTTTCCAATTTTTGGGGCGCATCTCATAGTGCCGAGGATTGCAGGGTGCTTCAGTCTGCCTCCTGCCTGTTCTGAACTCCTCCTACTCCTCATCCTGCCTTTGGGGGTACAAAAAATAGTAATTTGGGCCTAGTCTGGGTCTGTACGTTTGAGATACATACACCTTTTGATATCATATTTTCTATTCCGCTATTCAATCTACACCTTTGGGGTAAAAACAATTAAATTGCGGGATAGTCTGTATCGGTACGTGTGAGATACACCTTTCCAATTTTTGGGGCGCATCTCATACCGCCGAGGATTGCAGGGTGCTTCAGTGTGCCTCCTGCCTGTTCCGAACTCCTCCTACTCCTCATCCTGCCTTTGGGGGTACAAAAAATAGTAATTTGGGCCTAGTCTGGGTCTGTACGTGTGAGATACATACACCTTTTGATATCATATTTTCTATTCCGCTATTCAATCTACACCTTTGGGGTAAAAACAATTAAATTGCGGGATAGTCTGTATCGGTACGTGTGAGATACACCTGTCCAATTTTTGGGGCGCATCTCATACCGCCGAGGATTACAGGGTGCTTCAGTCTGCCTCCTGCCTGTTCCGAACTCCTCCTACTCCTCATCCGGCCTTTGGGGGTACAAAAAATAGTAATTTGGGCCTAGTCTGGGTCTGTACGTGTGAGATACATACACCTTTTGATATCATATTTTCTATTCCGCTATTCAATCTACACCTTTGGGGTAAAAACAATTAAATTGCGGGATAGTCTGTATCGGTACGTGTGAGATACACCTGTCCAATTTTTGGGGCGCATCTCATACCGCCGAGGATTACAGGGTGCTTCAGTCTGCCTCCTGCCTGTTCCGAACTCCTCCTACTCCTCATCCGGCCTTTGGGGGTACAAAAAATAGTAATTTGGGCCTAGTCTGGGTCTGTACGTGTGAGATACATACACCTTTTGATATCATATTTTCTATTCCGCTATTCAATCTACACCTTTGGGGTAAAAACAATTAAATTGCTGGATAGTCTGTATCGGTATGTGTGAGATACACCTTTCCAATTTTTGGGGCGCATCTCATACTGCCGAGGATTGCAGGGTGCTTCAGTGTGCCTCCTGCCTGTTCCGAACTCCTCCTACTCCTCATCCTGCCTTTGGGGGTACAAAAAATAGTAATTTGGGCCTAGTCTGGGTCTGTACGTTTGAGATACATACACCTTTTGATATCATATTTTCTATTCCGCTATTCAATCTACACCTTTGGGGTAAAAACAATTAAATTGCGGGATAGTCTGTATCGGTACGTGTGAGATACACCTTTCCAATTTTTGGGGCGCATCTCATACCGCCGAGGATTGCAGGGTGCTTCAGTCTGCCTCCTGCCTTTTCCGAACTCCTCCTACTCCTCATCCTGCCTTTGGGGGTACAAAAAATATTAATTCGGGCCTAGTCTGGGTCTGTACGTGTGAGATACATACACCTTTTGATATCATATTTTCTATTCCGCTATTCAATCTACACCTTTGGGGTAAAAACAATTAAATTGCGGGATAGTCTGTATCGGTACGTGTGAGATACACCTTTCCAATTTTTGGGGCGCATCTCATACCGCCGAGGATTGCAGGGTGCTTCAGTGTGCCTCCTGCCTGTTCCGAACACCTCCTACTCCTCATCCTGCCTTTGGGGGTACAAAAAATAGTAATTTGGGCCTAGTCTGGGTCTGTACGTGTGAGATACATACACCTTTTGATATCATATTTTCTATTCCGCTATTCAATCTACACCTTTGGGGTAAAAACAATTAAATTGCGGGATAGTCTGTATCGGTACGTGTGAGATACACCTTTCCAATTTTTGGGGCGCATCTCATACCGCCGAGGATTGCAGGGTGCTTCAGTTTGCCTCCTGTTCGGACCTCCTCCTACTCCTCATCCTGCCTTTAGGGGTACAAAAAATAGTAATCGGGGCCTAGTCTGGGTCTGTACGTGTGAGATACATACACCTTTTGATATCATATTTTCTATTCCGCTATTCAATCTACACCCTTGGGGTAAAAACAATTAAATTGCGGGATAGTCTGTATCGGTACTCGTGAGATGCGCCCCAAAAATTGAAAAGGTGTATCTCATACCGCCGAGGATTGCAGGGTGCTTCATTTTGCCTCCTGTTTGGACCTCCTCCTACTCCTCATCCTCATCCTGCCTTTAGGGTACAAAAAATTGTAATCGGGGCCTAGTCTGTGTTTGTACGTGTGAGATACACCACCGTTTTGTAAAATTTTTCCTATTCCGCTATTCAATATACACCCTGTTTGAGTGTAAAAAAATAAATTATGGCATAGTCTGTATCGGTACATGTGAGATACACCTTTTTAAATTTGTTTGGCGCATCTCCTTCCACCGCCGAGGATTGCAGGGCGCTTCAGTTTGCCTCCTGTTCCCAACTCCTCCTACTCCTCTTCCTCATCCTGCCTTTAGGGTAAAAAAATTGTAATCGGGGCCTAGTCTGTGTTTGTACGTGTGAGATACACCGTATTATAACATTTTTCCTATTCCGCTATTCAATATACACCCTTTTGGAGTGTAAAAAATTAAATTACGGCATAGTCTGTATCGGTACGTGTGAGATACACCTTTTAAATTTGTTTGGCGCATCTCCTTCCACCGCCAAGGATTGCAGGGCGCTTCAGTTTTCCTCCTGTTCCGAACTCCTCCTACTCCTCTTCCTCATCCTCCCTTTAGGGTACAAAAAATTTTAATCGGGGCCTAGTCTGTGTTTGTACGTGTGAGATACACCATTTCTTATCCTTTTTTCTATTCCGCTATTCAATATACACCCTTTTGGGGTAAAAAAAATTAAATTGCGGCATAGTTTGCATATTTGACTGTGAGATACACCCGTGTTGTTTTGTTCCACTATTCAATAAACACCTTTCTAGGGCAAGATCATAAATTACAGAAATATGAGGAGACTGTCAAATAGGGGCCATGGCCTGGGTCGTGGTGCTGCTGGTAGAGCTCCTGTTGCAAGGAGAGGACGTAGTCGATCTGTGCCAGCTACACGCACAAGTGAAACACCTTCCTCAACTGTGAGTAGGCGACAGAACCTGCAGCAGTATTTGGTAGGGCATCATGCGCCTCTAGAAGTGATGAGGCCAGAAGAAGTACAGGCGATAGTAGATTGGGTTGCTGACAGTGCCTCCAGTTCCTTCACATTGTCTCCCACCCAGTCTACTGCAGAAAGGTCAGAGTTGGCACCTGCAGCCAATGTCCAACCGTCTTTCACCTCACCCCCTTGCAAATCAGGCAAGCAGTCTGAGCCCCAAGTCATGCAGCAGTCTCTTCTTATTTTTGATGACTCTGTCAGCAGGGTTTCCCAGGGACATCCACCTAGCCCTGCCCCAGAAGTGGAAGAGATTGAGTGCAGCGATGCCCAACCACTTATTTCTCAAGATGAGTACATGGAAGGACCATCGCAGCACGTCTCCGATGATGATGAAACGCAGGTGCCAACTGCTGCGGCATTCAGAATTGTGGAGACCGACAAGGAGGGCAGGGGTGAAGACTGGGTGGAAGATGATGTGGAGGACGATGAGGTCCTCGACCCCACATGGAATGAAGGTCATGCAGGTGACCTGAGTAGTTTGGAAGAAGAGGCGTTGGTCGCACAGAGACACCAGCACAGCAGAAGAGGGAGCAGGGTGCAGAAGCGGAGCGGCCGTGCCCTAGACACTACGCCTGCTACTGCCCAACGCAGCAAGGGAACGAGCGCACCAAAGCGAGCTCAAAGGAGTTCTCTAGCGTGGAAGTTCTTCAGAAAATGTGCTGATGACAGGACACGAGTGGTTTGCACCCTGTGCAATCAGAGCCTAAAGCGAGGCATAAACCTTCTCAACCTGAGCACAACCTGCATGATCAGGCATCTAAGTGCAAAGCACGAGCTGCAGTGGAGTAGACACCTTCAAAACCAAGAAAGGTCTCTGGCTCCTCCTGCTTCCTCTTCTGCTGCAGTCTCGGTCTCTCCATCCACATCTGTAGTGATACTGGCACCTGCCACCCCACAAACAGACGATCTGTCAGCAACACCACCACCTGGGTCACCAACCATCTCCACAATGTCCCATGGAAGAGTTCAGCTTTCCATTTCCCAAACACTTGAGAGGAAGAGGAAGTACCCCCCTACCCACCCGCGATCCCTGGCCCTGAATGCCAGCATTTCAAAATTCTTGGCCTTTGAAATGCTGTCATTCCGTCTGGAGGAGACGCACAGTTTTAAAAGCCTTATGTCGGTGGCTGTCCCACAGTACGTCGTGCCCAGCCGCCACTACTTTTCCAGGCAAGCCATCCCTTCCCTGCACAACCAAGTGGGGGAAAAAATCAGGTGTGCACTGCGCAACGCCATCTGTGCCAAGGTCCACCTAACTATCGATACGTGGACCAGTAAGCACATTCAGGGGCGTTATATCTCCCTAACGGCACACTGGGTAAATGCAGTGGCGGATGGGCCTGAGGCGGATAGCAATTTGGCGCATGTCCTTCCACCACCGAGGATTGCAGGGCGCTTCAGTTTGCCTCCTGTTCCTAACTCCTCCTACTCCACTTCCTCGTCCGGTCAGCGTAACACCTTCACCACCAACTTCAGCACGGCCAGGGGTAAACGACAGCAGGCAGTTTTAAAACTTGCCTGTTTGGGGGAAAAACCACACACCGCACAGGAGTTGTGGAGGAGCATGGAACAGCAGACAAATGAGTGGTTGCTGCCAGCGAGCCTCAAGCGAGCCTCAAGCCCGGCCTGGTGGTGTGCGATAACGGGCGAAATCTCATAGCAGCTCTGGGCCTAGCCGGTTTGACGCACATCCCTTTGCTTGCGCATGTGCTGAATTTGGTGGTGCAGAGGTTTCTTAAAAACTACCCCGATATGTCAGAGCTGCTGCAGAAAGTGTCGGCCCTCTGTGCGCACTTTCGGCGTTCTCACCCTGCTGCTGCTCGCCTGTCAGCGCTGCAGTGTAACTTCGGCCTTCCCGCTCACCGCCTCATATGTGACATGCCCACAAGGTGGAACTCCACCTTGCACATGCTGGAAAGACTGTGCAAGCAGCAGCAGGCCATAGTGGAGTTTCAGCTGCAGCACGCACGCGTGAGTCGCTCTGCGGAACAGCACCACTTCACCACCAATAACTGGGCCTCCATGCGAGACCTGTGTGCCTTGTTGCGCTGTTTTGAGTACTCCACCAACATGGCCAGTGCCGATGACGCCATTGTCAGATTAACTATCCCACTTCTATGCCTCCTTCAAAAAACGATTCGGGCGATGCTGGAAGAGGATGTGGCACAGGATGAGGAGGAGGAGGAGAATGAAGAGGTAACATTTCCGAAGCTTTCAGGGCAGTCATTCGCAAGTGGCTCAGAGGGTGGGTTCCTGCACCCACAAACGCCAGGGACACAATTGTCCAGCAGGGGCACAGTTCTGGAGGACGAGCAGGATGAGGAGGAGGAGTTGGAGGAGGAGATGGAACCATGTTCACAGCAGGGTGGCACCCAGGCCAGCTCATGGCCATCACTGGTGCATGGCTGGGGGGATACAGAGGACACAGACGATATACACCTTCCACAGAGGACAGCCTTTCGTTGTCTGTGGGCAGCCTGGCACACATGAGCGATTACATGCTGCAGTGTCTCCACAATGACCGCCGAGTTGCCCACATTCTAACTTGTGCTGATTACTGGGTGGTCACGCTGCTGGATCCCCGTTACAAGGACAACGTACCGTCCTTAATTCACTCACTGGAGCGCTATCGCAAGATGCGCGAGTACAAGCGCACGCTGGTAGACGCAATGCTGCTGGCATTCCCACCTGACAGCGGGGCCACAGTGGAAGCACAAGGCCAAGGCAGAGGAGGAGGAGGAAGAGGTCACCAACGCAACCAGGGCACCGCCAGCACCTCAGAAGGCAGGGTTAGCATGGCCGAAATGTGGAAAAGCTTTGTCAGCACGCCACAACAAATAGCAGCACCAGCAGCTCATATGGAACGTCTTAGCAGGAGGCAGCATTTCACCAACATGGTGGAGCAGTATGTGTGCACACGCCTACATGTAGTGAATGACAGGTCTGCCCCCTTCAACTTCTGGGTCTCCAAATTGGGCACATGGCCTGAGCTTGCCCTTTACGCCTTGGAGGTGATGGCGTGCCCTGCAGCCAGTGTATTATCTGAACGTGTATTTAGCACGGCTGGGGGCGTTATCACAGACAAGCGCAGCCGCCTGTCCAGAGACAATGTGGACAAGCTCACGTTCATTAAAATGAACCAGGCATGGATCCCACAGGACTTTTCTGTACCTTGTGCAGAATAGAGATGGATACCGACCTTACCCAGCCATTGTTCTATTTTTGCTCTTTCTCACTCTTTTGGGGTGTACCCTCATTTAAAATGACTGAAAAAAAGCAGTGTTGGCTACCTCGTCCTCCTCCACCGCCGCTTCCACGTACACCACCGCCACATCCACCACCACCTCAACCTCCCTCCTACTCCATATGGGCCTCGTCCTTCACAGATGAAGAACATTGTTTTATTTTTCTGTTTTTTTTGTTGTTTTAAGTTATTTCCCTATCCACATTTGTTTGCAGAGCACTCGCCATGCTCTTAACTATGTTTTGCTGCCATTTGCCTCACTCTAGCCTTTTCCATTGGTGTTTTAGAGCCATTTTAGTGCCTGAAAGTTCGGGTCCCCATTGACTTCAATGGGGTTCGGTGTCCGGGTAAAGTTCGGAAAAAGTCCGGGCCACGGACCCGGACTTTTTTTCAAGTTCGGCCGAACCCACCGAACACGCACATCCAGGTGTCCGCTCAACTCTAATAATGAGTCTTTTGATCATGTACTTTTTTAAACAGGTTTTTGGAAAATGTTAAAGAAAATTAATATTATTATTATTTTTTTTTTTTTTACACAAAGTTGTAAATTTATAAGATATTTCTAAAACACAGCATGGGCATAGCAAGAATTACACCCCAAAATACATTCTGCTACTCCTCCTGAGTATGGTGATACCACATTTGAGACTTTTGCACAGCCTGGCCACATAGAGAGACACAACATCCGAGTACTTCAGGTGTTCTAGGAGCATAAATTACAAATCTAATTTCCTGACTACCTATCACACTTTTGAAGGCCCTGGAGCACCAGGACAATGGAAACGCCCACAAAATTAACTCATTTTGAAAAGCAAACAAAGACATAATGAGTCTTTTGAACATGTCATTTTTTTCCACGTTTTTGGAAAATGTGAAAATAAAATAAAAAATATATTTTTTTTTACACAAAGATATTTCTAAAACACAGAATGGACACAGCAAGAAATACCATAAAACACATTCTGCTTCTCCCCTGATTATGGCAATACCAGATGTGTGAGATTTTTCCACAACCTAGATGAACAAAGGGTAAACAAAAGATTACCTGTGATTTTAGTATAGCAGTTGTCTGCAGAGGAGAGCCAGTCCAGGCTCCGGGAAGCAGGCAGGGATGTGGTCCAAAACAGCCAAAAGAATCGTCCAGGCAAAAGGCAGTAACATCATCTATAAAAAGTCCTAGGTCAGTGCAGGCAAAGATATGGTCAGCACAGCCAAATATTGATCCAAGCAGCAGCCAACATGGTCCACAAAAAGTCCTGGATCATTACAGGCAACAGGCAGACAAATGGCACATGGGGTGAGCCACTGCTGGGAGCGCTGGGCAGCCATTCCTCCATGCAGCGACATACCTGATACCCTTCAACCGTCCTGCCTCCCTCACACCTGATGCGGCATAATCCTCCCTATCCCCTGGTCTAAGAAGTTCCAGGACTGCCTGACTTGTATGGCAGTAGTGGTGGAGGTAATGAACTGGTTGGACAAAGAGAGGGTAAGCAGGCAGCTCTGGAGGATCCCGGGACCAAAGGTGGGTCGGCAACTGCTGAGCTGTGTAGGAGGGCGTGAGACAGAGCTATATTCCGTAGATGGCCAAAAGCGGCTGAAAAAGATCAGGACGAGCTGACTGCAACTGGCCTGCACTCAAAAGTATTCGGGGGAGCCCACATAGAGCCGAGGAGTCACAAGCGTGGCTAAGGAGTGGAGACTGAGGGAAAGAGCTCGAGATTGGTTATTCACAGATAATGTGTTTTCTGCTGAGAATTGATCGAAGAGCTGAGAAAACTGGATCCAGAGGGGTTTAGGAGGATTCTAACAGACTTTTCTTAGGACATTGATCCTCCTAGGACAAGTTACCTATGCCTTTGCAGACCCCCCCCCCCCCCCCCAAAGCGACTTTTCTGTCTTTTTACTTTGTTTTACTGTCTGACTGTTTATTTTTCATAGTGTTGGTTGTTTGTCGATTTCAATCAGCCACGCAGGGGACACAAAAGTATCACTGGGGGCTGAGATTTAAAGGGAGTTAGATAATAAAACACAGAACTATGAGAGGTAAAACCGCAAGAGGAAGGGCAAAGGCTAAATCACCCAAGATTAGCTCAAGCCCTGGAACAATCACAAAATACATGACACAAGAAGATGGCCCAGACAAGCAGGCTCCAGGAAAACAACAAGGGACCTACACAAGAGAGACAGAAGTAAAAGAAAAAATTTACAAAATAGACCATCGATGGGCACAAATACTTTAGGGCAATCAAGAGTAGAGCAGGATTTAGTGAGCGACGCAGAGACGGACCACATTGTGGATCAAGACATGATCACCCAGTTACCCAAAAAAGTGGAAATGGTGGCTATGTTTGCAGCGTTACAAAAGTCTAAAATCTACCAGTAAATGGTAACAATCCATAATGACCTGGGCCACCTATTGTCACTTGTGGAAGAAATTGGAAAAAGACAGCTTGGCTCTAAGATAAGACAGAAGAAATGTTTCAAGAACAGTGGCGATTGAAAAAAAAAGAAAAGAAACTGAACTGTTAATCCAAATCAAAGAAAGGGCAAAGAGATTGGCCGGGGGGGGGGGGGGGGGGACTCTGCCAGGGGATGGAGAGAGGCGGGTGGAAAGGGAGGAGGAAAAGAAAAGAGTTAGGGAGCTCAGGATGGCGAATCTAGCTAACTAGCAGGCCCTGAATCTCGTTTCCCCATGTAAGGCACATGCCAGATAGAGCACCACTTAATGATAATAAGAGAAGATGGGCAAGGAATGCCTAAGAAGAACAATATATGCTACTCTAGGACCATGAGCTGGTCAAATTTACATATCACTAGGATTAGCATTAGAATCTGGGGGGAGGATATGGGGAATGTTAGGAGGCTGAGCAGGGATATGGGGCAGGGGGAGGAGAGAGAGGAGGGGCAGGGGGAGGGGAGGGGAAATATGGTTAAAGGTGGGGAAGCAAAGTAGAAGAAAACTATGTAAACTCGTAAAAAAATAAAATTATGGGTAAAAATTGTAAAACTGAATGATGATGTTGTTTCCCCCTCTGATTTCTGGGATAAACTTTTCTGTAGAACCCTTGGTAAATGCCCCTATATCTGCTCAAGGTCTAGATCAAGGAAAAAGGAGATAAAGCACAGGAGGGGAGAGGAGAAGGAGAAACAACATGAATACCCTAAATTTCCTGACGTATAATGTAAGAGGACTAAATACGCAAAATAAAAGACATAAGGTACGGAAACTGAATTTAAAAACGAGAGAAGGAGAAGAGTCCTCACATAGTGTAGAATAGCTTAGAATTTATAAAAAAAATTCTTTAAAAACAACTACAAAGCCAAATTATGTGCTAACATCGGTCCGCTATCTGCCAAACAAAGATGGATGCCACCCGATCTCCGACGTGTGTTCCACCTACAGATCCAAAGTGTTGCACCGGAAGTTCTGCTTAACACGTTTCATCAATGCATCGAGTTTTCAGAAGCTGGCTACCTGTACGTGGTTTTGCCTGCTTCCATTTTGGGGACACTTAACTACTCTGATGAAAGTATGTAAAACAATTTGTAAAAAAAATGGAACAAATGTATAAAAAATTGAAGAAAAAATGATTGAAATTTTGTTTTAGCATACTGTTCCAGTCAGTATCCCTGACCACTGCTACATCAGTCATATGATGATGCTGTACTGCACTGGTAACAGTATGTTAAAAAAAAATGTATTTAATTTTTTAATTTTAAAAATTTGGGACAAAAAATTACAACTTCAAAAAACTCGCCATGCCCCATACTAAATAGCCCAGACCATCTACTTTCCAAAAAGGATAATTTGCGATTAATTTTTACAGCTTGGGATAGCCCATCAGTACATCAGAATTGATCAATTTTCAAATATATATACAATAGTTTGTAACTTTTAAACCAATGAAGATACACTTACCCTTCATTCACATCTATGCAGTTTGCAGAAATGCACTTCAGTCCATTTAACATGGTTTACTATGGTACACATTCACATGTACACATATGCTTTTTTTAAACAGAAAAGAAAAAAGCAAAACACAAAATGCATGAAAACTGCATGCAAAAACGCATCAAACACGCACCGCAAAACGTGCTGGAAGAACACATCAAGCGCAGCTGCATAGATGTGAACCTAGACTTATTGGAATTTTTTTTTACCAAAGACATTTAGCAGAAGATATTGTGGCCTAAATGTATAATGAAATTAAATTTTATTATGTTTTATGACAGAATTTAGAACATTTTTTTTCAAAGTTTTCATTTTTTGTTTATATCGCAAAAAAAAAAACCCCTGAAAACAGTGGTGATAAAATACCACAAATGAAAGCTCTATTTGTGTGAAACAAAATGATAAAAATGTTCATCTGTGTACAATGTTGCATGACCACTCAATTACCAGTTAAAGTAGCGTGGTGCTGAATAGCAAAAAATGCCCTGGTGATGAATGGGGTAAAACTTTCTAGAGCTGAGATGGTTATGTAAATGGGAATAGATACTTAGCAAACCTTACCAATGTTGTCTATTGCAGCATTTTAATTTACATTCTGTTTAATACCCTAAGCACAGTGTATACATTCAGGGCATGCCTATTGTGATAACTGTCCCACTTGCCAGTGTGCTTATGTCAGCTCTCAATTGAAGTTTTAGGCCCTCATATGACAAATTATTTTTCACCAATTATTGGCATTGTTTGTCAACAAATGCTGCTCTTTTATTAATTCAGTCTGATGTAAAATTACCTGATGATGACTCATTCAGCATGTCTTCATTTTACCTTCTTTTCTTTTAATCAAAGAAAAAAATTATACAAACATGAATCACCTTATATCATTTTAATTTCAATTTTTCTATTGACTCAAAAGCATTTGACCAAAGTAATGAATTTGATGAATTATTGTAAAATCTGACACATTTTCATTAAAATTTCTTGAAAATTGTCAGGCAAGTTTAAGCAAGCCTAGCATGGGCCATTGATTTCAATAGAAATCTCTTGTACTCTGTTAGGATTGAGTGGACTAAAGAAGAGCTAGTACAGGTTTATACAAAACTGTCTAGCATTTGTATTACTTTTGTGTGTTATGTGGCAGTTTTTCTATGGTGATTATACAATGGTAAAACTGTATAATGTTTCAAAGGAATCTTTAAATTAGGACATGTATGCTTACATGGTCTAAGGCAAAATAAATAAACAAAGGGAAAGATAGATAGATAGATAGATAGATAGATAGATAGACAGACAGACAGACAGACAGACAGACAGACAGACAGACAGACAGACAGACAGACAGACAGACAGACAGACAGACAGACAGACAGACAGACAGACAGATAGATAGATAGATAGATAGATAGATAGATAGATAGATAGATAGATAGATAGATAGATAGATAGATAGATAGATAGATAGATAGATTATATACACACACATAGACAAAATTTTCAGGGAAGTGATGATAATGTGCTAATATTATAAAATGTATCAGTTTATGTCATTTGATTTTTAGCTTGGTATTTTCCTGATTTTTTTTTTTATTTTTTACTTTATCCTCTATTTCTACCTGCTTTCAGTCACACTTCAATGTCCTTTCATATTTCCAAGGGACTTATTCTGAAAGTTAAATTGTCTGCCAAAATGTGCTCACTACCCTGTCAGTTATCTTTTTCAGTGAAAAATATTTTCTCCTTCATTCTGCTGATGGGTGCCATTGCTGACATACGATCATCCTTAGGGGTTTAGTTTGAAAGATGGAGTATAAAACACAGTTGTATAATAAAGCAGTTTATATATTTGTGGCCATTGGTAAAATAGAACAACTATTTTAAGCAGACTTGATGTAAAATATTATCCATAATAAAAAATTTAGCATTCTATGCTGCCTGCTCAATATTAATATAATATTTTCAATTATAACAATGACATTCTATGAAATAGTATGTTAGCAGCTGCTTTACATATATAAGAATCTGGTATATATTGTAAAGTGAAATAGTACATTTAGGTTTTAGGAAGAAATTACACAGTTGAATAACCCACATATCCTAAATCTCTGGCAATGAGATCTCTGCACCTTAATTTCCAGGACTCTGTACATCCTATAGCCATTTTTAGAATGAATTTACAGTGTATCTTCTTTCAAAAAGTTATGGATTGAGTCATCTAGTTATTTTCCTGTTCTGGCACCATACCTTAATATTAAACCCTCATATAAACCATTCTCCAGAGCTCAACGTTGTATAAGGGGAAATGAGAAAGAAAGATATAAAATGTGACTTTAAATATTAAAATATAGAACACTTTTTTCCATAAAACAATCATTGAAATCATTGAAAACAATCAAAAGAAACTTCAAATGCCATATCATTTGGGTATAACAGGCATATTTCTTCAATTCTAGGAAGGCAAGGAAGATTGATGTGTTTTGCAATATTCTTGATTTCAGGATCCATGACCTTCCAATATACGATCTACATATACATAAACAATACATGTTATTTATAACATAACAAAAACAGATAGGTTGCCAAAATTAGATAAAGGATAATTGGCTTAGGTGTCTGAGAGAAAAAGGGGAGGGAAAAAAATACACAGCCCACAGTCTCATAACATCACCTCTCCCCCTCCACTCCCACTCTATCCCAATGATCCAACATGAAAAAAAAACATATGACAAGTGGGGGGGGGCAGACTCAGACAAGGCATGTCACTAAAATGTCACCTTTAACCACTTAAGCCCCGGAAGATTTTACCCCCTTCCTGACCAGGGCCTATTTTGCGATTCGGCACTGCGTGACTTTAACGGACAATTGCCCGGTCGTGCGACGCTGTACCCAAACAAAATTGATTTGATGTCCTTTTTTTCCCACAAACAGAGCTTTCTTTTGGCGGTATTTGATTACCTGTGCGTCAATTTTGCAAAAATAACAATATTTTTCAAATTTTTTTATATGAAATTCCCCCCCAAAAAATGTAAAAATCTAAATTTTTTAACATTTTCGGCCAATTTGTTTTATGCTACATATGTTTGGTAAAAAAAATCGCAAAAAGCGTATTTTTATTGGTTTGCGCAAAATTTATCGCGTTTACTAACAAAGGGAAAGATTTTTGTCGTTTTTTTTGTTTTTTTTTAACGCGTAATGGCGGCGATCTGCGATTTTTTTGCAGTACTGCGACATTGCGGCGGACAGATCAGACCCTTGACTGACATTTTTGACACTTTTGGGGTTACCAGTGACATTTCTACAGTAATCAGTGCTATACATATGCACTGTTACTGTAAAATTACACTGGCAGTGAAGGTGTTAACTTTTTTAAGAGGGAGGGGTGGTGTGTGTCCCTAGGGGCGTGATTCTAACTGTGATTGGCTGTGGCTTGAGGTGTAGGAACAGTGATCAACGGTCCTACATAGTAGAACCGTATGATCACTGTTTCTACACAGGGGAGAATGACAGGTGGCTTGTTTACATCAGCCGCCTGCCTTTGTCCCTCTGCACCGACGATCGCCGAGTGACCGGCGGACATCGGGTCCGCCGGTCACACGTGACGGGGGGTCCGTGGCCGCACGGGAGTGGGAGCGCGCCTCTGGGGGCGCGCGCTCGCTCCCTAGACCCTCACAGGCTAGCGACGTAGTACTACGTCGCTCTACCTGTGAGGGGCTGACTGCCGATGTAAATAGTCGTGCGGCAGTCGGCAAGTGGTTAAATTACTTCAAAAGCAGGATAAACGTCAGAAAGGGCGATGCTGTCCCCCATGCCCTGACAAGTCATTGCGTCAGTGATGTGAGCATCTCAGTGGGACGCTTCATCCGGTTTACATCACATCTGGTCAAACAGGACTGGATATGAGGTCATTTCATCAGCATTACGTCCCCCACCCAAGCTTGGGACGAAAATGATGCACAAAAGCCACACGTCATCCCCAGCAGCCAAAACTGGATACTGAGTGGGCACAAAAGGAGACAACACCACCCACTGCAACAATCACATCCAAACAACAGCAATCTGAAACAGACCGCCACACTCAGTAAACAATCAAACAAGACATACGGACGGGGTGCAGGACAGACAGAGTCAATGGCAAGGCTGGAATCAGGCAGGAAGGAGGTAAAACCTGAATAAGAGGGAGCAAACAAAAAAACAACAAGAATCAACAAATGAAAAAAAAAAAAAAAAAACAAGACAAACAAAACACCTTATTCACAAAAAAAAAAAAAGAAATCCAAAACACAGTGTCCAAAAACCCCCTGTCCTCTACTTCAAAGTCCACCAGACAACAAAAGAACCAATGTCCTTACATCCTTTACAAAACATCAAATCACTAATCGTAACACAACAACAACAAAGTGGGGCTCTAGAGAATGGTTTATGTGATAGTTAAATTTGAATTTTTTGAAGTTTAGCTCTATCATTCTAGAAATATTGAAGAACAAGTATGAACAATAGAGCAATGGAAACAGCTAATTGAAAATGCTAATCATTAACATTGTAAGGTTACAAAATCAAAAAGTCAATGACAATTATTTAAAGGATAAAGTACTAAGAATGTACAAATTGTAAAGTTCTCAGATTTAGAAAGTAACTTTTGTACCAGGAAGCTGCAGGCCAGATCAAGGAGGAGGAATTATGGAATAACATGAGGATGGCAAGATATTCATGCTTTTCCTTTGCCAATGGGCTTTTATGTGTGTCAGAACTGCTTCTCTCCCTATACAGGTCTATAGGTATGCAAAATTAACTTGAAGCAGGTAAATTAAAAAAGAAAGGGGTAGACTTGTGCCTCATCCAAAAATGCATACAAAACGAATAGGAAAAAAACAAAGGTGTCTCCAGTAACCTACAACAACAGACTATATTGGCCACAGAGAGACATATTTGATAAAATCATAATTTTTTTTTTTAAAGCAAAATTAGGGAAAATTGATATATACAATATGCACACAATAAAAATTAACATATACAGATTAGATGGATACAATACATACAGTGGCATGATATGATGTTGTGTGTTCAATGTTTCGCCACAAACTTGGCTTCTTCAGGACAGAGACATGTGACCAATTTCTTGAGTTATCAGTAAAGCTCAGTAACAGGTCAATCAACCTAACGCCTGGGGCAGGCATAGGAGCGACACCAGGTGCAAACAAACCACAGTGCAGGTGGTAAAAAAGACAGCACTCTTAGTCATAATGCAGTATATAGTAAATATGGTGGCAGGTAATATAGCCACAAAGCACCCACCATCCATTGCTGTCGAGACCGCTGTGTGTAATACGATCTGCTCATCACATGCACTTGTATAGTGCTTTACAAGGTAATTTTATGATTTTATGCTATGTTCAATAAATTAATTTATTGCGGTAATGCACCAGACCTTTGTTTTCCTATGTACCTGTGACCCGCTTTATGGACCTGTGATCTGTTACATGTGAGCCTTATTTTCTGATGAAGAGGAATACTGATCTGATCTATATTGGTGATATCCTTGGAGAAAGTTTATGTCTTACTAGCCTGTCTGGTGACACAGGGGCTAAGTGTGAGGTGAGAGGCTAATGAGACTGGGTGGAGGATTACCAGCACATTGAAGAGTACTGAATGTTTATATCTTGTGCATGCTTCACCATAATTTGCACCTGTGGACTGCACTCCTTGATATCATCTTCATAATCCATAATTGACAGCGCTGCACCTTTTGTTATATAGGTGTGAGTACATTATCAGAGGCCATGGTGCAAACAGGATGGGGTCCATCCAAACCACTGTCACTTACCCAGGCATTCTGCAAAGTCTGGACCAATGGGTTGAGCCATACGGGTATGAGATGTCATGACAAAACCTGCTGGTCAGATGTATGCTGGAGATTGGCTGAAAGAGAAGGATTAGAGCAAGAAACAGGTAAGAGAAAAAAATAAAGTAAAAGTAGGCAAGAGTCCAATAAGAAACCAAAAATGCAGGGGGTAGCCTGCTCCTCCCTGCCGGCAAAGTAACTACATATCTCATCTCCATCATGGGAGGATAAGATCCTGCCAAGTGGATATAGAGGTACCACATCCACAGGGTAGGTAGGGGCACAAGAAGCCCACCCCAGCTGCAGTGCTCCCCTAGATTAAAACTCTAAATTCCAATAGTCTGAATCAAAATCACAACTAACATTTAACCAATATATCCTTCGAAGTAATGAACTGCCAATACTGAGATCCAGGAATGTGGGCTGTAGAGACGGAGAGTTTATAGAGTTTTTTTCAAATAGTTTTTATTTCAGAAAGCAATGACAAAAACTCAAAAGGAGATTACACCTAAACCATTATTTTATGTGGGGCCTTTGCTTTCTGAAGGCCCCAAGCGAGCGTCTGTTGCCTTATGAGGAGTTTATGTGTAATCTCCATTAGTGTGTTGCCTGATGAGGGTTTATGTATAAATCTCCATTAGTAATTGTAAATAGATGGATGTAAATATAAATGTACAAAGTTTTGATTTCAAACACATATTTGATATATGATTGTAGATTTGTAAGTTGTGTAATCCAGACGGACCAGCAGTAGTAATCAATGGTTCACAAATCCATTTGAAATGCATGCCTGAGCTACCAGGGGGCACCTGCTATTTACACTTAAAAACATAAAAATATAAGTCTGTTTGAAGTGTGAGCTTTTTGCTACCCAGGAGGTGACCTGCTATTTACAACTATAAAACATACTGATATGCAAAATAGTAACACTCTGTAATTAAGTACCTGTTAGACATCCTGAGGCCAATGCAATAGTGTTAATAGACCATGTCATGTGCTCCCTTAAATTCAGCCTCCATATCAAAGGCACTCTCTTTAAGATATACAATGAAGATGGACCATCTGTTGAGGGTTTGACAATTTGCCCCAGATATGACCTTGCATATCTAAAATTTCAATTTCAGAGCAAATCAACATGTATAATTAAATTCTACCTCCAACAGAGAGAAGGGGTTAGCAAGGGGCTGAATTATGCTAAGTTAGGCGAGGAGGAAGTTGTCCAATCCAGAAGTGAGTCGACAAAGGAACGGAAGGGCTCTCTGCTTTTATGTGGTGATTTCAACTGTGTAGTGAATAAAAAATCGGACTGCTCTTATCTCCTTCCGGTATCCCGGTGTGAACTACATCCCTTTTTTACACTCTTCAGAGCTCTACAACACTTGGTGCTGTAGAAATTCTTCTCATATAGATTATACGTACACTTTGGCTCCTCCCCATAAATCCCTATTTTAGAATTGATCTAATTTTCTCAGATTGAATGCAAAAACCCTCAGTTACCATAAATTTGGTCACATGGTTGGACCACGCCCCAGTTTCTATAACCCTAGCAGAGAAATATAATGTGAATCTGTGGAGCAATAATGCTGCTCTGCTGACCAAACCATAACTTAGGGAGCATCTGTCCCAACAACTACAACAATTTTTTCAGCTTAAATGTCTCCAATGTATTTTTTTTGTGATGTGTCCACAAGGCCTAAAGCAGAGGTCTCCTAATTCAAACTACAGCAAGGGAAAAGAGGTGAAGGGAACAGGTGTTGACCACACTTTTATCTAAACTGAAGTGATTAGAAGCACAACATAAGAGTGATCCATCACCTTTTATACAGTCTGACCTTTCTAAGTGATTATTTCTGATCTTTAGAAATATATGCTTTGCATTTTACCCTGGTTAATAAGGCGGGCAGGCAAAAATATGAAGATAATTTAAGTGATATTAAAGTCTTGTTTTTTTTTTTGTTGTTTAAAAATAACAAATATGTCATACTTACTGTACCTGCTCTGTGCAGTGGTTTTGCACAGAGCAGCCTAGATCCTCCTTACCTCGTGTCCCTCGTCGGCACTCCTCGCCCCTTCCTCCTGCCCACTGCTCCCACAGATAGCAGCTTTCTATGGGGGCACCTGAGTCGAGCCACTGTTCTGTGTGTCCATTCAGATACAGGGCCGTGGCTTGGCCCCACCTCCTCTCTCTCCTTATTGACTTACTGACTTTGATTGCCAGCAGTGGGAGCATATGGCGCCCGCTGTGTGTCTCAGACAATCAGGAGGGAGAGTCCTGGACAGCCGAGTCTCTTGTGCAACATCGCTGGATGGAGGTGGGGCACAGGTGAATATTAGGGGGTTGCATAGAATGCCTTTAGAACCATTTTAAGTTCCATGATAGGCCCTAGTGTTGGTCAGCCATCCCATTTACCATCCCATTGCTATAGCCAACACTTTCCAGAAATATTATAGCACTTTAAATAACCTGCAAAATGATTTACAAGCCCCTCACCCTACTGTAGCCTGCATTAATTATTTATTGAAGTCTCTAAACTGACCTTCCCTCAATACTTCTCTGTTGATAACCCTAAATGCCCCATTTCTTATAAAGAAATTCTAGATGTGATTTATTCTTTGCCATCCCATATATCTTAATGTCTGGATGGATTTTCCGCTGAATATTATAGGACATTTAAGACTATTTTGCTGCCTCTTTTCAATTCAGCTGCCTCTTCTGCCGAAGAGATGCTGCTATTAATATTGCACTACCAAAACCAGAAAAGAAGCCAGATAGTCCACAGAACTGACCCATATATCTTTTGAATACAGATTTAAAAATATACAGTACTCAAAAACTGTGGCGAATAGATTGGCAAATGTAACTCCCTCTTTGGTTAAAGCAGATCAGGTAGGGTTTGTAAAAGGCAGACCTGATGTAAAACCTGATTGTAAAAGACAGACCCTGATGGCAAACACCCATTTGTTTAATCTCCTCACACTTGTTGAGACTCAAACCACCTACAGTATTCCCAACATTGGATGCTGAGAAAGCATTCAATAGGGTCCAATGGGAGTATTTGCGTGCAACTTTACATAAATTTGGCTTTCAGGGATTTATACACTCCGCCATATCTGCCTTATTTACAAAGCCTTCTGCTTGTGTGTATACATTGAATTCTATGTGAGATTGCAATTAAATACGTCAGGGCTTCCCCTTATCACCGCAGGAGCTATTAGTGAGGTTTAGTGCACTCAGGGAATACAAATCTCAGAGTATGTTCACAAAATTGGATTATTTGCAGATGATGTGGTGCTAAGTTTGACAAACCCAGTTTCTTCCCTGGCAAAAGTCCAGCAGTTACTTATTACATTTGGGTCAGTTTCATATTATAAGCCTAATGTGTCTAAGTCTTGCATATTGCCAATGTGGCAACAAAACTGAAGCATAATTTCCCCTACCAATGGGTAATGAAAACATTACAATACTTGGGGGTAACATTGTATTTCCCTACATCAGCTACCTACGACTCTAACTACCCTAACTTAATATCCACAATTCAGAAAGATTTAGATCACATAGCTACATACGAACTTACCTAGATCAGAAAGGTGGCAGCTTTAAAGATATCTCTTTTACCAAAGCTTCTTTACAATTTTAGAACGATTCCCATTAGCTTACCTGGGATTTTCCATACAGTAGATAAATTGTTTAGGTGTGTTTATGGGGTGGTAAAATTGCCAAGCTTTCATTTCCTATATTAATTAGGCACAAATTAAAAGGTGGAGGTGGGATTCCCAGTAATACATAACTATTATTACGCAGCATTATTGGATTAAATGGAGGCCTGGTTTGACCAGTCTACTTAAAAATTATGTGTGGATATAGAGAAGACGTGGAACAAGGTAGTAAATCAGCCACACTACTTCTTGCTAAATTAACACAGATACATTGATTAAGCCTCTGATTCCCTTCTGTTGACACCTCCCTAAATGCATGGGATTTAAATTACACAGATTTGCAGACTCAGAATCCATACAGAGCTTCTGTTACAGGCATATTAATATCTTATACCTTCCTTTAGAGTTAAACAGTGGTTCCAGAGAAGCATTTCCATTTATAAAGAATGATCATTATCTCCAACTGCATCACTTTCACGTCACATACCCTGATACCCAATATAGAGTTGATCCAGATATATGAGAATACCTAACAACCAGGTTCAATAGGCCTAAGCGACTTTCTTGATTCTCTGTAAAATCTGTAGTATGTTAAATTGGGAAAGAGAGTTGAACCACATTCTCTTATTGAGCATTGAATATTGACATTCTGTTAATCGCTGGGAACTTGCAATGAAACCTTTACATAGTTAACCTTTACCAGTTATCCTACCCCCAAGAGACTCTCCAGGGTATTCCCAGGGACATCTTATCTTTGTTAGAGAGATTATGGATCACAGGGGAATCTCCTATATATCTTATGGAAATGTAAAAGCATCCATAGCTTCTGGAACTCGGTATTTTCACTCATGGCATCTGCAAGTGGGGTTCTTATCACACCATCCCCCCACTTAGCAATTTTAAACCTTACCATAATTAGACTACCTATACAATTTAGAAATATCATTGCCCACATTCTAATATTAGCACATTTTAGGATTACCTCTCAGTGGAAATCAATTAGAGCACCAAATATTTCCGAAGTAGTCTATAGAGTGCAATCATAATACAGTATCTGTATGAAAAATATTTTGTATACTCCACCCAATCATTAGGTCTTTTACAACCAAATGTGAAGCATTGGCCTCTAAGTTCCCAATGGTTGATTTCTAAAACCATGTTCTGTGTTATGTGTGTGGCACCCTACAGGGTAGCTGCTAGGTAAAAGTATAGTGTGCCTTGGCTGCCTAACAGCAGGGCCATGATTTTAGCTGGGCTGTCATGTCTCCCAGGTGTGTCTGCTGAGAGGGGAGTCTCCCCACTGGCTCCATGAGAGGATTCTCATTGGGCAGTGGAGGAAATCCAATCAGAGACACATTCAGGCGTGTATCTACCCCAGAAGGCAGATTCTGCCGCAGAGGATTCTGGGAGTGGGTATATGTTTGATGGGAACGCATGACGCAGTGTCTTTGGCGGAAAGCAGAGTCCCAGGAGGGAGAGTATGGCTGTCTCTCCTCCTGTCAGAAGGATCGGGTGTTCCGGGTGGCTGCCTGGGAATCCAGAGAATGCTGAGTTGAGCTGCAGAGGGGATCCGGTGTGCCAAGGACCAGTGGAGGAAGAGGGATTCAGTTCCAGGAAAGCCTGCCAAGGTTGTGAGTACTGTGAACTGCCCCTAGGGGTCTGCCAAATGTAGAGGGGACCACTCCAGAGAAGGTTCCAGGGGTCCAGGAGTCAGCTAGCTGTAAAGGGGGTGCCTAGTCAGACGACCCTGAAGTGTTAGAGGGGGTACCTAGTCAGAGGACCCTGAAGTTTTATTGAGGGTACCTAGTCAGAGGACCCTGTAGTATTAGAGGGGGCGCCAGCGGTTGGGCCCTGAAGAGCTAATGTGTACAGTGTGCAGTGTACAGAGTTATGAGTTGCAGCAGCACAAGCAGTGACAAGGAGCTACCATTGAAGGGTTGGAGGGAGCTGTTCAGGGACTTTTGAGCTAAATCGAGTGTCAGGAGTCAAGAGTTCTACAGTCCTGGATCTTCTGAGTTAACAAATGAGTTAAAGTCGAGGTTCCAGCACTAGTTCAGCGAAGCAGTATTTTCAAGCGTCAGGAATTGCCGATCGGCATTCAGCTGGTGTCAAGACAGTGCCAAAGGGCATTTTTGTATAAAGTCCCAGTTAACCTAGTTGAGCCAGAGGAGTATCCCACTCTTTCCCTTCTCCCATCCCCAAAATACAATAAACAAAACCAACCAAAGATGCCGGAGTAGTCAATGTCTCAATTCTCACTTTTGGGTTCACAACTTAAATGTGTTGGAAGTGTCACCGGTAACAATGGCAGACCCACATTAGGCTCAAGGCCTGGAAATATTGCTACATGTGGGTTTATTTAGCCCGCATAATCCTTAGTGGAAGCACTTTGTTGTTGGTTTTCTTTTCTTGTTTCTATTGTTTAGTAAATTTGATAATTCCTTTCAATTTTCACTTTTATATTGCATCAAAAAGATATTGTGCAGACAAACATTGTCCTATTCGAGGTTTAAATTTGTTCCAAATTTTAATGTCATCTTTTAAGATGTGACTTTAATGATTGTACATATGTTTTCATTTGTACTATAACATCAATAAAAACTATTTGAAAGAGAAATGGCAAACACAAAAACACACTTTTACTGGCAAAGTTTTTATTTCATACAATATAGTGAAGCCAAAGTAATTCCCGTAGGTTTGGGAGTGTAGGTGTATCCCAATATACAGGTTTCATCATTGGAATTTAAAGAAAAGTGGGAACAGAATTAAACAGCCTGCTCCCTAAATATGTTACAAATGCTGAAACAACATTATGATGTAGAACTTGTGAGATTGGAGAAGGATTTGTGTTAAATAAATTGTTGGCATTTCAACATTCTACCAAATATCAAACCCAGGATGAGTTATTACATTTCATTGATAGGTATACTAAGCAATTAGTACAAAATAAACCACCAAAATATGCCAACATCAGTATATATTATATTCATAAGTACATCTAAAAAGGCCATACATTTCTTACTTAGTTACAAAAATTATAAACATTTGTTCTTATAAAATAAAAGAACATACCTAGACACTGACCTAGTCCAATCTGCCATAACAGGAAAAGGAATAGCCTTGTTTCTGAGAGAATAGTCCACCTACTAATGTTGGAATTGGAATCAGATTGCTCCTTATGAGAACCTTCAACAATGAGTCTCAAATGGCTTGTGACACATTCAACAATAGAGGGAAATTTCCTTAGGATGGTTCAGAGCAGAACAGGTAAATGATAGGATTCTGCCATGATTAAAGTGGAAAGAAAGTTATGGGCCTCAAAACAACCTTGCTTTTGTGTAGTACAAGAAAGGGTGCTCTAAGGGATAAGGCTGGTAATTCAAAAACTCTTAATGTCGAAGTGATGGAAATGAGAAAATGAGGGTAGATAAAGAAATACCTCTAATAGGCTCCAAGAATGGTGTCTAAAGAACCAGGATGAGTCACAGTCACAGGAGGAACAATGTAAAGGACACCGTGTGTGAGAACCTTCACTATGATGTGAGAGGCATACTGCTTGTGTAGTCCTCAGGGACAAGGTTCCCTGATGAACAGGAAGAAGCTGTCACATTTAATAGTGATAATAATACCAGTGCTAAATGTTCCATTTCATACTGCTGCTAGAGATTCGTTCAGCCAGACATCCAATTGTTCTGCCGTTTGCACTGAATTTTCCACAGACAGTGTTCTGATAGCTATTTTCTCTTAGAACTGAGTTTAGGGAATTGTACATTCGTCCAGCAAAGACTTTTATTACACATTCTAAAAACATTACAGGTAATATTTTTTGTTCTTGCATGAATGTTCAGATATTTTTGGATATAGACCCCTAATTGTTTATTTTCTGATGCTAAATGTCTGCTCAGATATTGAGGCCTGTTCAAAAATGATTTTTAGCTGTGGTGCAAACCTGTATGCTCCATATTTCCATTGTCATTGTCCAAAAAGACAGTTTTTTATTTTTTTGCTTAAACGGAAGTCGCTCAGGAAATTGTGGCCTGTCCACACAGGCTTAATGACTGGCTGAAAATATCGCATATGTTTTCCATCTTTGATCTTCCAAAGAAGACACACATTTTAGAATTCAAAGTGCAATTTGATTTCTTTCTCCTTCCAAACATTTGTCATTCAAAAATTGTTCCATTGTTCAGTCTACAAAAATAACTCAAAATTTTCTTTTTTACTAGGATCAAACCTGTGTAGCATATTAAAACTCTTACAATGAGTACTGAGTGTTCATACAATATTTGTGGCTTTGGCTTAAATATTAAACTGAAATATATTTTTTTGTAAATGAAAGATTCCTTATTTCTTCCTCTTATATAGTGGCTATGTACGAATGCTTTCCTAATGAGCAGTGAGTCCCTGCAATATTTATGACTTCTGTGATTGGAATATCATACTCTAATTGTTTTCATTTTGAAAAATGTAAACCATCTCTCCCTCTTACCATTCTTACTTTGGCCCCAGTCAAACAGCATGCATACTGTGTAAAGATGTTTGCTTTTGTCTTTGAATCATGACATTGGGACTTTTTTGTTCCACGTAACTACTGCAATTTGGGTTTGCAGTTTGCACCCAAAACAGTGCATTAATGAAAGAATATCACAATAAGCCTCGCTCTGTGATTTGTTTTGCCCCGTTTAGCAATTTATGTGACGTTGATAACTTTTTTGTCCTGGCTTGATCTGTCACAATAGGTATGTTAAAAAAAAGTCTTGTGTAGAATTTGAGGGGGACCCCACACACACAAAAAAAGGTATGGCTTCCCCAAAATTCATATCACAGCCAGGGATTCCTGACTTGAAGGTAAATGTAAATGAATAGTGGGAATAGTGTTCTTTAGGTCTGGTATAAATTCTAAGGGGGATCACAAGAAAAAGAAACAACAGCCAAGCTCCCTAGCAACCAGGAGAAAACTGTCACATTTAGCAGTCGTAATATTACCACTGCTAAATGTTTGACTTCACACTGCAGCTGAAGGTTCGTTCAGCTGAACACATATTCGTTTAGCCATTCACACAGGATTCTCTATAGACTGTACACAGTGCAGAAGTTATCTTCACGTTTCCCCTTCTTATCAAATAGTGCTAGGCTATTTTCTCTGTTGGTGAATGTTAACTCTCATTGTTGAATGTTCTTACAGCTATTTTTCTACGAGGACCAAATTTTAGGAAATCCTACATTTGCCCGGTAACTGGTAACAAGGAAACTACTACATATATATTGCAAATATTACGATTATTGTCACAATAATGATCGTCATAAAACAAAGTTTTTTCTAAATAGACCCCTTAGTCTTCCCTTTTTGTTTTAATGAGAAAGCTGACAGTATATTCACATTGTTAAGATGAATTGACTCATATTACCATATTGTATGCTAAGTCTTCCTCCTCAGGTCATGCAGTCACACTTCAATAAATCTTTGTGTTAGATTTTCAAACAATACAAAATATAAGGTGTAACATAAGAAAAAAACATATATATAGAGAACCATTTAGCAGGATAATAGTATCATGTTACAGTAGTAATCCGACATACAAATAGCCAAAAATGGCCTTTAAGGTGTAAGAGTCACATATACCAGTATAGCCCATTGAGCTAGGAGTACCTTTTTCAGACGTATCCATAAAAAAGAAAGACGGAAAAAAGAAAGATAGAAGAAACATAATCATAACAAATAATAGCATTACGCATAGGTTAAACAAATCAATAGAACATACCAGCTCTAGCAAAGGAATGTTAATTAATGCAATAAATTGTCTTAGCTAGGACCTTGACTTGCTAAGCAGATATCCCACACTGTGTGAAATTGCTTCTGCTTGACCATTTGGTAAGTTACGGCACCTATACTAAGGAAGGCTAGGGCCGGATTAGTTGTCAGTTGTCATTTAACAGCCTGTAATAACTGAAATGAGTGTAAAGATTTTATTCCAGTAGCTTCTCAGATTAGGGCATTCTCAAAGGATGTGGAGTAGAGGGCATATCTTTTGACCAACATCTCCAACATAACTTATTTTGCTAAACTTGCCAATAGTTTGAGCATTTGGCAAACCTAAAATGATGATTGATGGCCTGTTTCCAGCGGGCCTCAGAAAGAGTTGTGCCAAGGTCCTGTTCCCATTTCATTAGGGAGAAGCTTTTACCAAACTTTTTTTGGGTTTTTAAAGAGAATATAGGAGAGTAATACCTTGAATGTGTTTGTTTTTGGAGGACCAGAGGGTCCAGGCCCTCTCAGGTATAGATAGAGATAGTACTGGGCCTTTCCTGAGGTAGGACGCCATTTGAGTGTAGAAATTCAAAGGTCAACATTTTATAAGCCTCCCTAAGATGTCTGAAAGAGAGAAGTATGCCATCTTGAAATATATCAGAAATATTAATAGTATTAGCCAACTGCAAGTGTGTAAAGGATAATTGGGGAAGCAAACATTTATATACTTTCAGAGGTAGCGTAAGTTTAACTGAAGGGGTAATTATAGCGATGGAATTTAAAAAGTGAGTCCAGTCCAAGAGGGCTGCTACAATTGTAGGGTGTGATATTCTATATCTACCTTTAATAGAAGGGTAGGCTAGGAGCAAATAGTGTTGTTCTATCTTTCTCCAATGGGTATTGGTAGATGAAGAGAACCATTGTTTTAATTTATTTACCAAAACTGATAGATAATAATCTTTTATACATGGAAAGCCCATGCCTCCTATAAAAGAATGTAAAATCCACGCTCAGCACATATAGGGAAAAATAGTATCCACTTAACAAACCTTGATACCAGTTAGTAAATTATAAGGAAAAAATAAGCAGAGCTCCAAATAATACAGCAAATAAACACATCAACGATGAATAACATTCAACTGTGCAACACCGAAAAATAAGCCCATAGAATCAAAACAGTCCTTAAGTGCAAACAGTCTGGTAAAGGCATAATCCGTGCAAAGTGAAAATAAAGAGATCCATCACTAGCAGCACCCTCTCACTCAGGCTTCTTACCAGATATCCAGGACCATAAGTTATTATGGTCAAACAAGCAGCAACAAGTTTATCCAGGAGGGCAGCCGTCAACTGATTACAGATCGCAAAAGGGTATCACAGTGATATGAAAAGAAAAACTTCCATAATGAAGCCCATCGTGATATAAAAAGATTTATTTAAAAGATGTTTACAATTACCTTCATAAAAAACATAACCAGCATTGGTTTTGTTCATCAGAAGAGCAGCAGGCTGTTGTATGGCTGGTGTATGGCTTTATACACCACCGCTGGTTAGTGGTCTCCTGCTTGTTTGTGTTTAATTTGTGTAGAATATGGGCACCTAGGTTTGTTGCCTTGCCAAAAATAACCACACAGCAAGCGTTTCAAGGAAATTAAAAAGGAAGCAGGCACAGAAATTGGCAAGCTAATGATATGTAAGGTAGTAGCAGCATTTTGAAGGCAGCTAGACTCCCTAACCAAGATAGATAATATTTACTTAATCTGTATTGCTCTTGTTTACATGAGAACAGCAAAGGTACATAACTGAGCTTAAATAAGTTAGAGATGGGTAAAGTTAGTAAAATACCCAGGTAGACCATAGAAGCATGGGACCAAACAAAGGGAAAATGTCCCTGTAGATGGAATTTTGTACTCGTATCCAGGCCTATGTCAAGGATATTTGACTTGTATACATTCATGTTATAATAAAAAACAGTGTTAAATACTTTCAGGAGGTCATAAACTGCAGGTAGGGAAGAGGCTCACTGAGGGTCAGAATGATATCATCCACAAAGAGGGTTAATTTATGCTCCTGATTTGAAACATGGATGCCCTTTATTGTACTCTGGATTCTTACTTTTTTGTGCCAAAGGCTCCATCAGAAGCATAAAGATTTAAGGAGATAGAGGCATCCTTGGCATATACTGTTGGTTAGATGAACATTTTGGACAACATGCCTTCGGTGAAAACTTGTGCAGCTAGAGATGAATACAGTGCTGTAATAGCTGACCAGATATCCCCTCAAAATCTAAATTTAAGAAGAACACTCTGCAGGTTCTCGCAGTAGATTCTGTGAAAGGCCTTTTTCTACTTCTAAGTAGTACTTCTAAAAAAGCAACCTTAGCTGATTCAGCATAGTGCATTAAATTGATAATGCAGCGTGTAGCATCTGGTGCTTGACGGCCAGAGATAAAACCAACTTGGTCAGCATAAACCAGTTGGGCCATATAGGGTGATAACCCACCAACTAAGATTTTCACATAGATCTTGAGATAATGATTAAGAGAAATGAAAATGTTGGGGTGATACAGGCTCCTTACCTGGTTTTGGAAGGATAACTTTTCCAGTGAGAAAGCGCCAGAGGACACATCAGCGGTAAAGACATTCTGTATGTGGGGGTAAGAGATGAGGCAAAAAGCTTGTAGTACTCAGCCGAGAACCCATCATGTCCTGGTGCCTTATCATTTAGTAAAAACTGAATGGCTTCCTCAATGCCTTTAATGAAAAATGGATTGTGTTTAGTGTCTGTAATTTGGTATCAGAGAGTTGGGGAAGACAAAGCGAATCTAAGAATGCTGACATGGATTCTAACATAGGTTTGAAAGCATTTGGGTCATTCAGCTAATTGTACAGTGAGCTATAATACGCAATGAAAGCATTGGCTATCTTTTGAGGATTGTACAGCTTGTTACCATGTGTAGGGTGTAGAATGGATGGTATTTCCTGCTTAATCTGCCGGTGCTTAACCTGGAATGCTAAGAGTTTACTGGCGTTATTGTCATTAGCGTAAAAGTTAAAATGCAAAGTGCATAGATGGTGGTAATATTGAGTGGCTAGAAAAGTGCATAGCTTACTCCTATATAAAGAATCCGCGCTTAGGATATACTAGATTACTGATATAGCTGGCTGCAGCCTACCTCTATAACTATAATCCTAGGATATATAGTAAAATTGAAAAGGTAAAGGGGAGGTATGTGGCGCTGCCTATAGCTTCCTGATTGGTTAAGGTAAAAATATTTAAAGTGCAATAGTACAAATAAATATTGTGTGGCCTTTTTATATTAATTGGTGAAGGTAAAATAAATAATAATTTGATGGATCCACTATTAAAAAACTGATAATGAGTAAATTGGTGAATAAACTGTAATGATGTTAGTCAAAAAAGTGTCATAAACTATGGCTATATAAACTGGATACCAATTGGTGATAAAAAACCAAGTGAGTAAACCGTGATTCAGTATAGTGATGTGAAATAAAGGTAATCAAAAAAAATTAGTGAACAAAGGGGATGTAGCGCTCGACAGAAATATATAAATAAATACTAACATGTGAACCATATAAACCATATAGAATGATTCGTGCAATAAAGTCTCTGGTGTCCAAAGCAGGTGTCCAAAGCAATTAGATAATTGACAGCCAATATGGAAGACACAGACTTGATAGGGTGGTTTCCTTAGCAAAGCTTTCACCTTCACACGATCACCCAGTGGAATAACTATATGAGCCGCTTACCAGATTTAATGGACCCCTTGATTATAGGGGGTCAAATGCGCTGTGTACTCCAGTAAGGAACTCTAATCAATCATCAGGGGATCATCTGATGTCAGCCTTGACTGACGAAACATCGGGAACGTGAGACCATACACATCCGGGTCTGAGGTCTGAGGAACGCAGCGTGGAGCGGCGTCTCCCATCCCCAGCAAACGATTTTATTGAAGGCTTTTATCTGCTTTTTGTCTAGTAAGTGCATTTTATCTTAAATAAATGCTTGATTGCTAAGAGATACTGCACCATGAGACTATTTTTTCATCCCTGCATATGGCTTGGCTTTCTGATTATGGCACTGACTCTGGCTGTGATGACCTCTACTTATGGGAGCAAGATGCATTAGAGTTCCTTACTGGAGTACACAGCGCATTTGACCCCCTATAATCAAGGGGTCCATTAAATCTGGTAAGCGGCTCATATAGTTATTCCACTGGGTGATCGTGTGAAGGTGAAAGCTTTGCTAAGGAAACCACCCTATCAAGTCTGTGTCTTCCATATTGGCTGTCAATTATCTAATTGCTTTGGACACCAGAGACTTTATTGCACGAATCATTCCATATGGTTTATATGGTTCACATGTTTGTATTTATTTATATATTTCTGTCGAGCGCTACATCCCCTTTGTTCACTATTTATCACGATTCCACGTTTGTGTAGCAGCTGACAGCGTGGGAGAAATCCCACTTCATCACTATATATTCAAAATGTATTTATATTAATTAATTTTTCACACCATTTGCACAGTTTTTTACCCCTTTTCTCAATCAAAAAAAATTATTATAAATATCACTAATATTCATAAAAAGTAGAAATAAGTGAAAATCCTCTGTGTATGCGTTTGTAAAATGCAACTAGATAAAATCAAAAAATCACAGTGTAAAACCAACAGGACGCTAGTTAGAAACAGGCTAGGAGATACACAATTTAAAAACAGCAGGGAACCCCATATAGAACATGGGATATAAAAAATACAAGAATAAATATCAAAAACCACTCTCAATAAATATGATGAAAAAGCTCCCAATAAAATAGGAAAAAAATTATAAATATAGTCCAACGATGAGTGTCCAATGATTTATATCCCACAGCACATTAATCATAAGTATGGTAATGATCTAATATCCACAAGTGGCTCCTGTGCAAAGAGAGACAATTTTCCAAAAAAGTGACTTCAGTGCAGGTGCTTCAGTACATCTCTTAAGGGTGCCGACTATGGTGATCACTCTGTGCTCCCCGTGTCCCCAGGACCGCACTCACCAGAAATAATTACCCCTGCAGGGGTAACAGGCCTTAGGTATAATATCGCCTCTAGTGCCTCCGGATCCCCTTAGGTCTCCCTGGACGATCCTCTTAGCCCTGAGCGCTGTCCTGTAGCCTGCCCGAGTCCAGTCTCACTGTACTTTGCATATATGCTCCATGGATATGTATGGGGAAGAAAGGGCCTCACATAGAGTAGTATTGTCTAATAGGTATTTATTAAATCCAAAGAATAATACTCACAATAAGAGCGATAATAAAAAGCAGGAAGAAAACAATATCGGTCGCGCACTTCCGGGACGCCGTGCGTTCCACAGACCAGATATGCTTTCCAACCGGGCGGATGTGATGTGATGACGCTCTACGCGTTTCGTCTGTCCGACGTCATCAGGAGTGGCGTCATCACGTCATTCCCGCCTATTTATAGCAGCATGGTAAACAGGCCACCTCCGCTAATCCAATGAAAAAACAGAACACAGTGTCCAATCAGATTGTGTCTTGTCGCACACTGTTGCCAGGTAGACAAAGACCATTCATATGTACTTGGAATCGAAAATGTTCCGGACACTTCCTGTTCTCCTTAAAAATTACCCGCCGAATTCAGATGTTGTTACAAAAAACGTCAATTTTAAAAGCACACTTTTACTTTCGGCAGATGGTGGTATAGTAAATATGATTAAAGGTAAACTAATGCTACCATGATGCTACAAGGTTTTAACCCTGTAAACATCGGCATTTATACACAAAAAAATTATATCTACAATATGAGGAAATCATTTAAAAAGAATCTTATATCCTACGAACTTTAATATAACTATTTGAGACAAATATAAACCCATAAACCAGAAAAAATAAATAAAATAAAAATTAAAAATGGGTAAAACTATATGTATGTTTGAAGGATGGAGTCCCTACAATTAAATGTTTAGATCCCAAATATAAACTCAAACTTTTTAATCGGATTTACAATAACTGATGATGGACTGTTTATTCATGATAAGAGCTCACATTCTAATATTGTTATAAGGAAAAAATTAAGGTATATCCCAAACCTAATTGTCCCAAGACCAGGCATGTTTAAAAATAAATTATTCTCAATGGTATTCCTAGATTTTTATTAATAAATAATCTGTAAAATAATTACAGATAATTAAATATATTATTGTTAAAAAATATTTGACAAAAGGTAAAACTATAATTTATTCCATTGATTAGAAGAGGTAAAGCTATAGTTTATTCCGTTGGGCAAGGTGCCCAGGACCAGGAGAAATTTAATGGTGACCTAAAGTCCAGACATATTATTATTAAAAATTATAATTTATTCCATTGGGCAAGGACCAGAAGACACTTACTGGTGACCTAAGTTCTAAGGGGGTGGGATTAATAAATATAAATGAACCCCTAGGAAAAAACTTTAAATATAAAATATATACTGCAAGTATAAATACATAAATAATGGCTGGACGTAAACTAACCGAAGGACTTGAACATAAATAAACCAGTGTTTAAAAATATAAATATATTAAATATTCATGTTAAAACTTTTTAAAAATCTGAAATAAAACAATTCAGGTCTATATCTAAATTAAGTCCTTTAGGCTGGAGGGATTCGAGTAGATAAATCCACTTCTTTTCATTCTGGGAGATTTTTCTTTTTTATTCTCCCCTCTGCAGTGACCATGAATAGAATCTATACCATAAAAAATCAAGCCCGTCGGGTTTTTATTATGCACCTCTAAATAATGTCTAGAGAGGCTGTGTTTTGGAAAGCCATTCTTTATATTGTTGATATGTTCTCTAATCCTCACATGGAGGGGTCTCGTAGTACGTCCTACGTATTGCAGATTGCATGTACATTCCACTATATATGTGACATGTGTGCTATTACATGTAATTAAATTGTTAATTTTGTATTTCCTATGGTTCACTTTGGATTTGAAATCCAGTATTTTCCGAGGCTGGGAAGGATTATTCATACATGCCAAACACCTTCTACATCTAATTAACCCCTTCATATCAGGAAAGATTTTTACATCTTTAGGAGGGTCTATAATATTTTTAACCAATCTATTTCTTAAGGTCGGTGCCCTACGGTAAATAAATCTAGGCTTTTCTGGGAGTACTTTGGCTAGTACCTTGTCCGTCTTCAGTACCGGCCAGTATCTCCTGAATATCCTCTCCACATTTTTATACTGTCCGTGGTACCCTGAAATGAAGGCACAATAAAAAGATCCGTTAGTTTATTTTGTTTTGGTCCCTAATAGGTTTTCTCTATCCATGTTTCTAACTTCTGTCCTTGTTCTTTCCAGGGTGTCCATTTGATATCCCTTCTCTTCAAATCTCTTCATTAAAATTGATGTAGACTCCAAGCTCCTAGCGGGCCCCACTGATCATCTCATGTCCAAATGGTCCCCGTTCCTGACGGTTTATCCTCAGGCCATCCCCAACCCCAACTGAAGCTTGAGAGGTATCTTGTTAGCTGTGTCCCCCCGTGAATGTCTCCAGGTTAACAATTTGGCTCATTTCTCCCTGCCAAGGTATTCCCCCCCCTCCCCCTCTCTTCCCCCCCCCATTTTGGTTTGTAATATGGATCCCCCAAGTTATAGCCTAAGGGCTTTAGTGTCTTTAACATCTTATGTATAGAAAGGATTCATTGAGTGTCCTGTATGTTTATTCTTTGTGAAACTGTTAAACTCAAATAAAATTTGTTTAAAAAAAAAAAAATTGATGTTTGTTGGTCATAGTCTTCTAACTTTCCACAATTTCTCCTCATCCTCATAAATGGTCCTTTCGGGATGTTGTTTTTCCACTTTGAGTGGTGGCAACTTGTTTTTGGGATATACCCATTCTTGTCTGTGGTTTTAAAAAAAGTTCTTGTTTGTAGGTAACCTTCTTCTTTAAAAATTTGTAAATCCAAATAGACTACCTGATCCTGGCTCCAATGGCCCGTAAAGGTGAGCCCGTATTGGTTAGAATTAATTTCTTCCAGGAAATTTTGTAAGGAGGATCTAGATCCTTCCCAAATCATTATTATGTCATCTATGTAGCGTTTATATAATTTTATCTCCGGTATGTTCTGATTGTAAATTTCCTGTTCCTCCCACATATTCATAAAGACATTCGCCACACTGGGGGCATATCTAGCCCCGATGGCGACTCCTTTTGTTTGGACATAAAATGATTTCTTATACCAGAAGTAATTACTTTCCATTGCCAGTTTTAGGCCTTCGAGGATATACTGTATTTGGGTCTTTTTCAGGCTCTTATCTTCATAAAGTGCTTTTTTAATTGCTCTAAGTCCATCTGTTTGCTTGATGCTTGTGTATAATGAATTTGCATCTATTGTAACTAGAAATTGGGATTCGTCAATGCTTATATTCCTAATCTCTCTTAGAAGTTGTGTGCTGTCCTTCAAGTAGGACCTTCCTTTGGATACAAGGGGTTGAAGGAATTTATCTAAATATTCTCCCAATCGGGAAAACAGGGAGTCTACCCCACTGACTATGGGTCTCCCTGGTGGTTTCTCAAGTCTTTTATGTATTTTAGGTATGTGATAGATCACAGGTGTTTTAGAGGAACCAGATATTTTGCTTCCTTTTCCGTTAGGATCCCTATATCCTTTCCTTTCTGTACATATTCCTTTAGTTTCCACTTGTATTCCATTTTAGGATCTTTCTTTAATTTCTTGTATGTGTCTGGGACTTTAAGAAGGTTTTCCATCTCTTCTTCATAATCTTTTTTGGCCAAAATGACCAGCCCTCCTCCCTTGTCTGCTGGTCTTATGACAACTTCTTTATTTTTCTCAATATTTCTGATTGCTTTCCAGATCCTTTTACTATCTTTCCCATGGATCTCCAATTTCTTTATATCCTCCTCCACCATCTTTTTAAAAGCATTAATACAATCGTTATTCGGTACGTGTGGATTAAAAACAGACTTATTCCTTAAAACAGTATGTTTAAAACGTGTAGAAGTGGTGTTCTTATGTTCGCCCTTGATCTGAAATTTTTTTTTAACATTCAGTTTCCGAATGAACTTCTGAAGATCAATATAAGTTTCAAACTTGTCTATATCCTTGGTAGGTGCGAACTTCAGACCCAAATCTAAAATTCACATCTCTTCTTTATTAAAAACAATATTGCTGAGGTTACCTGTACCTAAAATTCCCTTCTTCGCTTTCTTCCTGCCCCCGCGTTTGCCTCTTGCCCGTTTTAAATACTTTAAATATTTTTACCTTAACCAATCAGGAAGCTATAGGCAGCGCCATATACCTCCCCTTTACCTTTTCATAGCTTATTTCTAGCTTGAAATATTTTTTCACTAAGGAGGGCTGGGTTTTTTTGTGTTGTTCTCTACAAGTTTAGCATACATACACATACATAGTTACATACATAGTAGATAAGGTTGAATAAAGACAATAGTCCATCCAGTTCAACCTGTGTAGGTGTGTGTGGCTGTAATCATCTCACATAGCCCTTAATGTCCTGATCCTTGAGATGTAAGTCTAAGAGTCTTTTGAAAGCCACCATACTTCCCACAGAAACCACCTCTTGTGGTAGAGAATTCCACAATCTTGTAGCCCTAACAGTAAAGAACCCACCTTGTTGCCTGAGGTTAAAACGCTTCTCCTCTAATCGCATTGTATGTCCTCGAGTCCTCATGCAATCCCTTCGAATGAACAGCTTTTTTTCTAAGCCGAGATCCCCATTAAGATATTTATAAATTGCTATCATGTCCCCCCTCAGACGTCTCTTCTCCAGGGAGAATAAATCGAGCGATTGCAGACGCTCTTCATAGTTAAGGTCCTCCAATCCCCTAATCAGTTTAGTTGCCCTTCTCTGGACTCTCTCCAGCTCCAACACATCCCTCCTGAGGACTGGCGACCAGAACTGGACAGAATACTCCAGATGTGGTCGGACAAGAGTTTTATGGTAGTGGTAGGATTATAGTCTTATCTCTGGAATACATCCCTTTTTTTATGCATGCTAATAATCTGCTGGCTTTGGCAGCTGCCGCTTGACATTGCATGGTGTTGCCTAATCTATCATCAACCAAGACTCCCAGATCCTTCTCCATTTTTGATTCCCCCAAGGGTTCCCCTCCTAACGTGTATTGTGTTTTTATGTTTTTAGTCCCCAAGTGCAAAACCTTACACTTCTCCACGTTAAACCTCATTTGCCATGTCGTTGCCCAATCCGTTATTTTGTCCAGGTCATTCTGTAGGATATCTGCTTCATGCTGTGCAGTTATTGCCCTGGCCAATTTTGTGTCATCTGCAAAAACTGATAACGAACTACTGATCCCGTCCTCAATGTTGTTTATGAATAAATTGAACAAGGTTGGTCCCAGGACTGAGCCCTGGGGCACCCGCTTACTACCTCAGACCACTCTGAGTATGCGCTGTTTATTACCACCCTTTGGACACGGCCTTTTAGCCAGTTCCGTATCCAAGAGCAAACCCTGCTCTCGATACCTGCAGACCTTATTTTATAAATTAAGCGCTTGTGGGGAACTGTATCAAACGCCTTAGCGAAATCCAAGTACACCACATCCACTGGTCTGCCCCTATCTAGCTCACAGCTCACCTCCTCGTAGAATGCTAAGAGATTGGTTTGACAAGAAGGCCCATTTGTAAACCCGCGCTGATTACCGCTGATGATGTTGTTGTCTTTAGCAAACTCTACGATATAGTCCCTTATCATCCCCTCCAGTAGTTTACATACTGCTGATGTCAAACTGACAGGCCTATAATTTCCCGGGATATGCCTCTGGCCCTTTTTGAATATCGGAATCACGTTAGCTTTCTTCCAATCCCCTGGTACATCTCCTGTCCTAATACTGTCAGCAAAGATCAGGAACAGTGGTCTAGATATAACTTTACTGAGTTCCTTGAGTACTCTCGGATGTATGTCATCCGGGCCTGGTGATTTGTTTGTGTTAAGTTTATCCAGCCTTTCCCTGATTTCTCTGACTTTCTCTGTTAGCCATAGTGGCAAGTCCTGTGTATTACTACTAACCATACAGTCATGGTCAGTGTACCCCTCCGTTTCCTGTGTAAAGACTGACGAGAAAAAAGCATTCAACACGGCTGCTTTTTCAGTGTCCTCTGTAACCATCCTCCCATCATCGTTAATTATGTGTGCAATATGCTCTGCCTTAGTTTTTTTGCTGTTGATATATTTAAAGAATTTCTTTGTTTTTTTTTTCACTATCCTCCGCTATTTGTCTCTCAAAGTTGATTTTAGCCATCTTGATTTCTTGTTTACTTTTCTTATTTGCCTCCTTGTGTTTTGTTCGAAAGCCAATAATGTGCCCTCTGATTTATATTTCTTGAAGGCCAATTTTTTTCCCCTAATACGTTTTTTGACGCTACGGTTTAGCCAGCCAGGTTTGGCTTTGTCTCTTCTAAATGTATTTCCCATAGGAATGCACTGCAAGATGCATTTGCTTAATATGTTCCTAAAGCATTCCCATTTATCCTCTGTGGTCAGTGATCCCAGGGATTGGTCCCAGTTTACCCTTTCTATCAAGGAGTATAATTTTGGAAAGTTTGCCCTTCTGAAATGTAGGGTTCTTATGTTCCCCACTTGTATATTTAAAAGTGATGGTGCGCTTTTCTTTTTTTTTTTTCCAACAAGTTTATTGAAGAGTAATGAGGTTAACAACATGTAATTATACTTTTCACATTGTATGTAGAAATAACAATCCTATCTGATCCAATAACATTATAAACGAGTAAGTATCAATTTACATTAGGCAAAAGAAATAATCAGATATCAAGGAAAACGTATGCTGTAACACGTATTAATACAGGAATGATAAAACTGAGGTGATTCGCCCTTTAGAGTGCGAAGTTTTATGTTGAATCAACATAGCCCATGAAATATGGCTGTTAAGGGCTAACTTCTTTTTTTTCGCTTAATCAAGCTAAAATAACATAAAAAGAGGAAGTATATCAAAGAGGAAGTAGGGGAGCGGACCCTCTGACCCGCATTGGGTCCGCAGGGAAGGGGGAGGAGTAAGCTAGAAAAATGAGATGGAGAAGAGGGGAAGGGAAGGCAAGGAAAGTGGGCGGAGGGGAGGCGGGTAAGGACCGAAGCAACTTATGTGTCTAGGGCACTATAAGAATCATGGCTATAATAACTGATAATACGGAGGAGGTGGATTAACTAATTATTAAATGAGTTAATAAGCTGTTCATATTCGGCGGAATATCGGAAAATGATCCAATCTTTCCATATTTTGAGATATTTGTTTGGAGAGTCATGTACTGTAGAAATTAGCTCCTCCATTTCGGAGATTTTGTTAATCTGTGTGAGCCAAGTGTGTAGGGATGGGACTTTCGTGGTACCCCATAGTCTGGGGATGCAAAGCTTAGCAGCATTTATCATGATCATGGGAAGGGATTTGAAGTACTTAGGAGGCGAGTTAGGGTGAAAGTGCAATAGGAACTGAGCTGGATGTAATTGTAAGTCTTGGGTGGTAATTTTGAGTATGTAGGATTTGACCGTATTCCAAAATGGCTGTATCAGGTGACAAGACCACCAGATATGTGCGCTTTTCTTATTGTGTGAAAAATCATATATTAAACAATATATAACCAAGATGGGGAAAAAAAAACCCAATGGGAGTCACAGTGATGGGTGGGTATGTGTGAAATGAACAAACAATATTCACAAATAACACTCAATGTGACTATACAAATTAACCACTAAAATAAAAGTCCATAATATATTGTGATCCAAAAATGTGAAAAATGGTGAAAGAATCCAATTAGGAATCAAGGTGATGATGTAGTGTTCCCTCCACCTGGTGAAATGCCTCCTTACCTGGCGGAAAGAAGGTAAGTGCCTGATAATGATATTCTTATATAAATAATGCCAGTGTTCTAATTCCACCTGCACACGTGCACGGTCACCCGGGTGATAAGTATATACAAGCCTCTTACCAGATGTAAGAGACAATCAAGCCTCTAAATATCCTGATCATGAGGATGCTTCCTTAACACCGTAGATGGATGAAATCATTCCCACTTTCTTCCCTCTGTATAAACCAGCGTGTGTCTCCTATTCTTTTGGGGTGATGGACTCCCCGCGATGCTCCAAAGTACATAAAAGAATGGATGGGACTAATAGTGCATTACCTTTAAATACGATTTATTAATATGCAGACTTGCACTTACAGTTGGGTTGAATGGTTACGAGCAGAAAATCTTATGATGACAGGCTGAGGATCTCTAGGTGCATCGGGTCCGGCTGCAGCACGGACCGCCGATGACGCAATGACGGCACGCCTCCCTACTGACGCGTTTCCTCCAATAGGGCTTCGACTTGAGATGGGAGATAGGCGCGCGCCGTCATTTCCGCCAATTTATACAGGTTAGTGTTATCTTCCTCTTCCGGTGTCTGCAGAGAATGTTCCGAGCGCCGGAAGTGTCTCTTTTTTTCCACAGATAGTATATATACTATAAGGATCACTTATATTTTCACTCTTACAGTATTCGACAAGAGATAATTGTAATTAAAGTGATATTTAGCGCTCGGACTTCTATTTTGCTGCATTCATAAGGGGATGTGACACCGGAGAAGGGTATTAACTACTTCCTGTTTACAATTCGTTAAAACCTTTTCCATAACTTACAAATGAATGAGTTTATATAAGAATTTAGACATCTTAGTATACATAACTAAAAACGGTCACAAATATTCAGTGAATTATGTTTAAAATCCATATATCAGTAAAGTTAAAATAAAATTAAATATTTAATACTGAATTATGTGCCTAAAAAGATAAAAACCTTTGTTAAAATGTATGCTAAAAATTTAAAATATTCAAATTTAATAAAATTTCATTAAAATAATTTTATTTAATTAAATTCTTAAAATCATGTAATTTGATAATGTAGAGGTAGGTATGATGTTTTAGGGCTTCGGGAAATTGGTATTAGCTATTGTTAATGTGGGCATTAATATCCCATTCTATGTTATGTCCTCTAGGTTGGAAACATTTTAGTTCAAAAATCCAAAAAGTTTCCCTCTTTGAAATCGTCCTTTTTAGATTACTCCCCCTCCAATGTGGGGTGTATTTTTCTATAACGGTGATCTTCATTTTTTTAGGATTTTTACGGTGGCATTGGGCATAATGTTTTGAAACACTGTGTCCTGGAAAGGCTTTGTAAATATTAGTCAAGTGTTCTCCTATCCTGATGCTAGCTGTGCGGATGGTTCTTCCTACATACTGTTTGTTACACTCACACTGTAACAAATAGATGACTCCTTTAGTGTGACACGATATGAAACCTTTAATCAGATATTCTTTACCAGTCACACAGGATGAAAATGTCTTTGTTCTGACCGTGTTGGCTTCTTTGCATATCCTACATTTGCCACATGGGTAAAACCCATTCATGTCTGGGAAGATTTTCGTTATTGTTGGTTTCTCCACAGGATTTTGGGCTACTAAATTCTTAATGTTCGCCGCTTTTTTAAAGATGATTTTCGGTTTTTGGGGTATCACAGGTCCTAGGACCTTATAATTCTGTAGTACCCCCCAATATTTTCGAAATACATGATTGAGCCATTTATAACCTGAAGAAAACTTCGTGACGAAGGCGAACTCATGATGAGACCGAATTTCTACTGGTTTTGTTTTCTTAACTGGTTCTGTCAATGCAGATTGTTCAATGAGGCTCATTTTCTGTATTTCCTCATCCATCTCTTGTGGGTCATACCCTTTTTCCACGAATCTTCCTTTTAATATCAATGCTTGTTCCTGAAAGTCTGTTTTTTCTGTGCAATTCCTTCTTATACGTCTGAATTGCCCTTTAGGAACTGCGTTGAGCCATGTAGGGTGGTGGCAAATGTCTAGGGCAATGAAGCCATTTTTGTCTGTCGGTTTAAAATAAGAACGGGTGGCAAATTTGTTACCTTTTCTAAAAATGGTTAGATCTAAAAAATTGATGGAACTTTTACTGTATTGATATGAGAATCGGATTCCCCAGCTGTTACAGTTGAGGTTCTTCATAAACTTCTCAAGAGATTCTTCATCCCCCCGCCATATTAACAATGTGTCGTCAATATATCTTCTCCATATCACTAGTTCTTTCACTTTTTCTGAAAAAATATTGCGGTCTTCCCATAAGGCCATGAACAAGTTGGCCAAGCTTGGAGCAAACTTGGCCCCCATTGCAACGCCCGTTTTTTGTAGATAAAACTCGTGATTATAATAAAAATAATTGTGTTCCATCCCGAAGACAAGTAGGTCAAGAATAAATATTTTTTGTTTAAAAAAGGAATTTCTAAGTTTGCATCTAAAAATGTCCTCACCGCTTCATAACCCATTTCGTGTGGAATCACAGTATAAAGAGATGTTACATCTGCTGTAACTAGCAGTACATTTCCTGATATTTCTAATTCTGCAATTTCTTTAATACACTGGGATGTATCCTTCAGATACGCGGGAGTTTCTTGTACAAGCGGCTGAAGAAAAAAGTCCACATATTTGCCGATTCTTGAAGTTACTGAATCGATCCCACTTACTATAGGTCTTCCCGGGGGTTGGGTTAGGCTTTTGTGAATTTTAGGGAGATAATATATGGTAGGAATTCTTGGGCACAAAGGGACCAGGAATTCTTTCTCCTTTTTGTTCAAGATGCCTTTCTTATGACCTTCTTCAACAAGTTTTTCAAGTTTCTTCTTGAACTTAACGGTGGGATCTTTCTTCAGTACCTCGTAAGTTTGTTTATCGGATAAAAGATTGTCCATTTCTTTTATGTAATCCTTCTTATGTAACAGGACAATACCTCCCCCCTTATCCGCCGGTCTTACTATCAGCTCTTTATTTTCGCACAATTCCTTTACGCCTTTGTTTAGATCATGTTGTGATTTCTTTTCCATTTCTTTTGCTTCTAATTCCTTAATCACCAAGTCCCGAAAAATAGTCACTTGTTGACTGTGTAAACCTGGAGGGTTGAATAATGAAGCATTCCTTAATCCCGAAGGTATTGAAGTAGTTGGCTGGTAAGAAACGTAATTCCTTTCCCCAGCTTTCGAGAGAAAATGTCTCTTAACATTTAATTTCCTCACGAATTTATGGATGTCCACAAAGGTTTGGAACTTATTCAAGGCTTGTTTTGGGGCATATTTGAGTCCTTTACTCAAAGTATGTTCTTCGGATTTCGTTAATTCGATACCACTCAAATTAAATATGCCCTGTGTGTTAATAGGACCTTTATTCTTTTTGGAGCCACCCCTATTTCCTCTCTTATTTATTTTCTTTTTTTGCCTTTCTTGTGGCCTTGTCCTAAAAAATTCTTCTTATTCTTAATGGGTTTTTCACTTCGTGGGGTATCAAAAATATCTTCTCTGGTTTCATACCTGTCATTCCTCAGGGGTTCAAACCTGTTTTGGGAATTTTGAGGGTAGAACCTGGGAGTGTGTGGAGAATCGGAATAATTTCCCATATAGTCCATCGGGACCCTTTTAGGAGATCTGGATCAAGATCGTCTGGGTTGTCTCTCTCTGGAATAATATCCATGTTCTTGTTCTCTCCTATGTGGTTCTGGGCCCCCAGAACGGGAGCTATCCCTTTTCTTTTCTGCCTTCTTCTTCCCTTTATTATTGGATGAGTTCTCCTTTAGAGGTTTATATTTTTGGGGATGATTCGAAGTCTTAACTTCTGTGGCACTTTTAGAAGTGGAAGCTTCTTGGTTATCCACTTTCTTAGTTTTGGTTACCCCTTTGATTTCTCTAAAACCCAAAGGAACAGTGCTTTTTTCCACCGTATTATCATTCGTAGCACTTTCCATTTCTTCTGTTTCTTCTTCAGTTTCAATATTGAGTTGCCATTTGAAGACTCTACCCGCTTGGTAGTCTTCTAGGTCTCTGAAGTATTTTTTCCTTTTCTTCTTCTTTTGTTCTTCTTCTTCAATTGCTAATATTTCCCGAAGTTCCTGATTGTATATTTTGTATGCCTCTTCTTGTACAAAAGATGAGAGTTTTTCTTTCATTTCCAAGATTTCTTTATTTAATTTTAGAACTTTCTTCCTCCTTTTATCTATGAGAAAGTTCAAGAGGCTCATACCAGCCCCGTTAAAAAATTGAAACCACTCCATGATAAATAAGAGAGGAAATAGGGGTGGCTCCAAAAAGAATAAAGGTCCTATTAACACACAGGGCATATTTAATTTGAGTGGTATCGAATTAACGAAATCCGAAGAACATACTTTGAGTAAAGGACTCAAATATGCCCCAAAACAAGCCTTGAATAAGTTCCAAACCTTTGTGGACATCCATAAATTTGTGAGGAAATTAAATGTTAAGAGACATTTCCTCTCGAAAGCTGGGGAAAGGAATTACGTTTCTTACCAGCCAACTACTTCAATACCTTCGGGATTAAGGAATGCTTCATTATTCAACCCTCCAGGTTTACACAGTCAACAAGTGACTATTTTTCGGGACTTGGTGATTAAGGAATTAGAAGCAAAAGAAATGGAAAAGAAATCACAACATGATCTAAACAAAGGCGTAAAGGAATTGTGCGAAAATAAAGAGCTGATAGTAAGACCGGCGGATAAGGGGGGAGGTATTGTCCTGTTACATAAGAAGGATTACATAAAAGAAATGGACAACCTTTTATCCGATAAACAAACTTACGAGGTACTGAAGAAAGATCCCACCGTTAAGTTCAAGAAGAAACTTGAAAAACTTGTTGAAAAAAATATTTATTCTTGACCTACTTGTCTTCGGGATGGAACACAATTATTTTTATTATAATCACGAGTTTTATCTACAAAAAACAGGCGTTGCAATGGGGGCCAAGTTTGCTCCAAGCTTGGCCAACTTGTTCATGGCCTTATGGGAAGACCGCAATATTTTTTCAGAAAAAGTGAAAGAACTAGTGATATGGAGAAGATATATTGACGACACATTGTTAATATGGCGGGGGGATGAAGAATCTCTTGAGAAGTTTATGAAGAACCTCAACTGTAACAGCTGGGGAATCCGATTCTCATATCAATACAGTAAAAGTTCCATCAATTTTTTAGATCTAACCATTTTTAGAAAAGGTAACAAATTTGCCACCCGTTCTTATTTTAAACCGACAGACAAAAATGGCTTCATTGCCCTAGACAGTTGCCACCACCCTACATGGCTCAACGCAGTTCCTAAAGGGCAATTCAGACGTATAAGAAGGAATTGCACAGAAAAAACAGACTTTCAGGAACAAGCATTGATATTAAAAGGAAGATTTGTGGAAAAAGGGTATGACCCACAAGAGATGGATGAGGAAATACAGAAAATGAGCCTCATTGAACAATCTGCATTGACAGAACCAGTTAAGAAAACAAAACCAGTAGAAATTCGGTCTCATCATGAGTTCGCCTTCGTCACGAAGTTTTCTTCAGGTTATAAATGGCTCAATCATGTATTTCGAAAATATTGGGGGGTACTACAGAATGATAAGGTCCTAGGACCTGTGATACCCCAAAAACCGAAAATCATCTTTAAAAAAGCGGCGAACATTAAGAATTTAGTAGCCCAAAATCCTGTGGAGAAACCAACAATAACGAAAATCTTCCCAGACATGAATGGGTTTTACCCATGTGGCAAATGTAGGATATGCAAAGAAGCCAACACGGTCAGAACAAAGACATTTTCATCCTGTGTGACTGGTAAAGAATATCTGATTAAAGGTTTTTATATCGTGTCACACTAAAGGAGTCATCTATTTGTTACAGTGTGAGTGTAACAAACAGTATGTAGGAAGAACCATCCGCACAGCTAGCATCAGGATAGGAGAACACTTGACTAATATTTACAAAGCCTTTCCAGGACACAGTGTTTCAAAACATTATGCCCAATGCCACCGTAAAAATCCTAAAAAAATAAGCCTTTCCAGGACACAGTGTTTCAAAACATTATGCCCAATGCCACCGTAAAAATCCTAAAAAAATGAAGATCACCGTTATAGAAAAATACACCCCACATTGGAGGGGGAGTAATCTAAAAAGGACGATTTCAAAGAGGGAAACTTTTTGGATTTTTGAACTAAAATGTTTCCAACCTAGAGGACATAACATAGAATGGGATATTAATGCCCACATTAACAATAGCTAATACCAATTTCCCGAAGCCCTAAAACATCATACCTACCTCTACATTATCAAATTACATGATTTTAAGAATTTAATTAAATAAAATTATTTTAATGAAATTTTATTAAATTTGAATATTTTAAATTTTTAGCATACATTTTAACAAAGGTTTTTATCTTTTTAGGCACATAATTCAGTATTAAATATTTAATTTTATTTTAACTTTACTGATATATGGATTTTAAACATAATTCACTGAATATTTGTGACCGTTTTTAGTTATGTATACTAAGATGTCTAAATTCTTATATAAACTCATTCATTTGTAAGTTATGGAAAAGGTTTTAACGAATTGTAAACAGGAAGTAGTTAATACCCTTCTCCGGTGTCACATCCCCTTATGAATGCAGCAAAATAGAAGTCCGAGCGCTAAATATCACTTTAATTACAATTATCTCTTGTCGAATACTGTAAGAGTGAAAATATAAGTGATCCTTATAGTATATATACTATCTGTGGAAAAAAAGAGACACTTCCGGCGCTCGGAACATTCTCTGCAGACACCGGAAGAGGAAGATAACACTAACCTGTATAAATTGGCGGAAATGACGGCGCGCGCCTATCTCCCATCTCAAGTCGAAGCCCTATTGGAGGAAACGCGTCAGTAGGGAGGCGTGCCGTCATTGCGTCATCGGCGGTCCGTGCTGCAGCCGGACCCGATGCACCTAGAGATCCTCAGCCTGTCATCATATGATTTTCTGCTCGTAACCATTCAACCCAACTGTAAGTGCAAGTCTGCATATTAATAAATCGTATTTAAAGGTAATGCACTATTAGTCCCATCCATTCTTTTATGTACTTTGGAGCATCGCGGGGAGTCCATCACCCCAAAAGAATAGGAGACACACGCTGGTTTATACAGAGGGAAGAAAGTGGGAATGATTTCATCCATCTACGGTGTTAAGGAAGCATCCTCATGATCAGGATATTTAGAGGCTTGATTGTCTCTTACATCTGGTAAGAGGCTTGTATATACTTATCACCCGGGTGACCGTGCACGTGTGCAGGTGGAATTAGAACACTGGCATTATTTATATAAGAATATCATTATCAGGCACTTACCTTCTTTCCGCCAGGTAAGGAGGCATTTCACCAGGTGGAGGGAACACTACATCATCACCTTGATTCCTAATTGGATTCTTTCACCATTTTTCACATTTTTGGATCACAATATATTATGGACTTTTATTTTAGTGGTTAATTTGTATAGTCACATTGAGTGTTATTTGTGAATATTGTTTGTTCATTTCACACATACCCACCCATCACTGTGACTCCCATTGGGTTTTTTTTTCCCCATCTTGGTTATATATTGTTTAATATATGATTTTTCACACAATAAGAAAAGCGCACCATCACTTTTAAATATACATACGTCTTATCATCTGGTTGCAGCCTTTCGCCCAATCAGCGCACCCCTTTCTTTTCAACATTCTTATGTTCCCCACTTGCCTTGTTATATTGTTATTTATACTAAATGTGATCATCCTGTGATCGCTAGAGCCCAGGTTGTCCTGGACTCCTACCTGCAAGATTATGTCTGGGTCATTAGTGATCAATAGATCCAGGACTGCGTTTTCTCTGGTAGGGGAATCCACCAACTGTGACATGTAATTATCCTGTAAAGTTTCCATGAATAGACGGGCCTTCTGTGAGTGTGTAATCCCCTCATCCCAGTCAATGTCGGGATAATTGAAGTCCCCCAATATGATGACTGATCCCAATTTTTCCACTTTACCCATTAGTGCTAAAAATTCCAGCTCTACCTCCTCCCCTTGGTTAGGTGGCCTATAGCAAACCCCCACAATTACTTTCCCCTTTTCTCCTTCCCTATGGAGTTCAACCCACACAGATTCTAAATCCATGCTCATCCCATCCGTAATGTCACTCCTTTCTATCACCTTTATATTGTTCTTGACATAGAGACATACCCCAATATTAGTCAATAAAGTATCTAGCTGCTTTTTTCTTTGGAGTTTCTCTTGAGCACACAGTTTTAACAGAACACCTCTAACATAGGCTATACGAGTATTCCAAACAACAAAGGGGCCTTTGACAGAAAGTGCATTCATTTCAAAATTTTCTTGTAAGTGGTGCTGTAAATGTTGTGTATTAGACAGCTTAGCCATAGAAAAAGTACTATTGAACCATAAGGTAATATGTTTTCTGTTATTCAACCCCCTACATTGACTGATACTGGTGCATGGTCTATAATAGTATGTATTGTATATCTGACATAGAAACACTCTGAAGTAAGACTTTATCAGACACAAATAAGTCTATCCTTGATTTAGTCGAGTGCGGTTTAGAAGTCACGCTCTGCTGCGTGTTGGTATCGCAATATATCATATGGGTCCTCGGACCTAAAGAAGCTGAACAATTTGGTATTACATGCAAGTTCACGTGGTGGGGTCAGAGACATCCAGGGTGAAATTAGAAATTGTGTTAAAGTCTCCACAGCTGAGATGACCTTTCCTCAATTTCTGCACTCTCTTCCAGACTTTGTGCAAAAAGGAAAGTTGTTTTGTGTTGGGTGCAAAGATGGTCACAATCCTGTAAAGGACATCATTATTAAGCTTACAAAGCAAAATTATATACATGCCAATGTCATTTAGGACCGTGGTCAAAGGCTTAAAGTGGGGGGGGGGGGGGGCGTAGCTTGACATGGCAGCATGAGGACGCAGGGTTCTGGAGCTCCGAGGCCGCTGCTGCTTACTGAAGTTCTGTGACACTATTACCGCGCACACTGCACATACCTCGAATGCCCAAATGCGGAACTGAATGGAGGGGGACCCGAGGATCGAGAGACCCGCCATGATTCACAGCTACCTGATGCTCATAACTCCCCACAACAGGTCGACCTCTCAGAGCAATATGGGGCTGGCGGACACCACGAGGGACGGCTCGGCCTTCACTTCCTCTAGCATGGATTGCACTGTAGGACATATACCAGCTCCTGGGCCCCAGCAACCCTCATCATCTCCCCCTGCTACCTTCTCAGAAATGCCTGCAGTATTCAGGGAGGATCAATCTCCCAGCCCTGCACCAAACAGCCAGCATTCACCTACTCCTCCTATAACTACTCAAATCTCACAAGAGCCATGTTCTAAATTATCCCCTGCAAGGATATCAGCCATATTACTCTCCCTACCCACTAAAAAGGACATGGAAATGATTGCCACCCACCTGGAGACATCACTCCGCGAGGATATACAAAAAGTTAAGCAGTGTGTCTCCATATTAGAAACTAAAGAGGCCACCTTATCCTCAGATCAGGGATCTGCCCTACAACACATTGCAGCCCTTGAAGAAACATGCACCAGTTACCAACAAAAGTTCTCCTGCATTAGCCTTCAATAGGATGATCTTGAAACTGTAACGCTCCTGCGTTTTCTGAAACAAGATGGATTTGCAGCTGCAGAAAAACTCCACTCAGCAGTCATGTAGAGATAGGTTGAAATACCAATTCCAACTCCCAAGACTCATCACTGTGGTCTGTCTAATTCAGCATACAAATATACACACTCAATAAGATGTTCCTGGAGTGATAGATGTATATAGCAGTATAGTGGTGATGAGCTGAAGAGACAGGTATGAACAGTGACAATAGGTGAACAGCACTTGAGAGAAATGTTCATGAGAGTATAGATGGTAACAGGTAGGATGCAGATAGGTTAGCAATCATGTATGGTAGTAGGTGGTAGGACAGCAGATGACATACAGGAGAGACTAACCCAGTGCAAGGATAGATGTTAGTAGGCTCAAGAGCTAGCAATCTAAACAACAGTGCAGATGATAGTTACAGTCCTTAATATGCAGAGCTAGATAGTGTAAGCTTAGTAGGAAGGTTATGGAGGATTCCCCTGCGGGGTACTTATCACTAATATCAAGCAGTAGTAGAGAGGTTCGGTATGAGCGAGTGATCCGGTAGCGGGATACAGGGATCGGCAGCGAGGTTCCGACAGCGAGGTACGCTTGTAAGCATATGAGCTTCAAGGCAGGTTGAACGAACATGTGAGTGAGAACGCCGGCGGTTGAAATAGCCGCTCTGCGGCGCTCAGTGATGACAGCATCGGTCTTAAAGGTGTATGCGCACCTACCAGAAGAGAATGGTGGGACGCATACACTGAATTGGAAAGTGGAATAAGGGTACCAGAGGTACCAGAACATTACAGAAACCCGCCATAGAAGAAACAATATCAAATTACGTGGTATCCCTGAAGCGAATAGGAATAAGGATCTACGCAGCACCATCACAGGGATTTTAAATGATTTACTGGGAAAACCTACCTCTTCCCCTATCGAACTGGACAGGGTCCATAGGGTTAATGGGCCAGCCCAGGGGGAACGCTCCCAGCCCAGAGATGTTCTCTGTTGGGTTCATTTTTATAACCTCAAGGAAGAGATTATGAGCAGGGCCTAGAATAAGGGGCCTTTTCAGGTTAATGGAGCTACCGCGCACCTCCTCCCTGAGTTGTCCCAACGGACCCTCTTTATGCAACTCCAAATACATCCCCTACTAGAGTAAATCCAAGAATGTGGGGGGTCATATGTCTGGGGATATCCTTTCAGCCTACTCATCCACTTCAATGGGGATAGTTTTTCTCTACATGATCCAGATCAACTACAGGACTTCTTGGATATACCTTCAATCGACATAACGAACTGGTTGTTGACTGATCAACCAACTGCCTCCTGACCCCTACCGCAACGGAGATGTTGCACGCCACCTTCTAGAAATAGATCTTACCCACCTTCGGATGGGCCTCTCTTCAGAGAACTCTGAGGACATACTTGACCCAAGCCAAAACCTGTATTAGCTTAAGCCATGAGTCACCATAACCCAGTTGCACAACGGTCTTGGCTTACGAAACTACATGGTCATCCTCTTTACCTCTTTATGGCTGGATTACTCTGGCTACAAACTGATTCTACATATGCCTTACGCAGGTGGTTGGGATTGCAAGACACGGGCCTAAACCACCTCTCCCCACCATTTTACCACTCCTTCGGGTCAGTCATCGTCTGCCCCCCACATCTAACTTGTGGGGAGCTCCCACCGTGCATGACACTCTGTCTACCTATTGTTAAATCACCTTATAGGCCCCTTGGGGCTACCTCACATATACGAACACTGGGCCCGGGTCTTCCGTGTGTCCCTTCCCCCCTCCATCTTATCCAGGGGTTTCGGCCCCCTCAGGGATTTCTAGCTTTATCATGTTGGGTATTCGTTTACCTCCTTTTTATAATTCTTATAAGGTTTATAATGGTTATGCAATGTTTTATGGGCTACAGTCCATGCTCACAACCAATGCACAGTTCTATTGGTTATATTTGGTTATTCACATTACAATTTTATGCGGTACCCGCTGCTCACCCGCTCTGGTACTAGCTTACCTTTCCCCACTCTAGGCTATAGAGTCACTGTCTGGCTCTTTAATATTGATTTAGGCAGACCTCTATAGGCTATTTAGCCCCGCCTCTTCTCCCCCTCTCCTTTTTTTTCTCTAGGACCCAAGCATTGTGATATACTGCTCCCGGATTAACTCCACAATGGCATCTCTCCAGCTGTGCTCCTTCAATCCCAGAGGCCTCAACGAACCCTCTAAATGATCCCAAGTCCTATATGGATTCCATAAATCTAAGGTCAGAATTATTTTTTTTTCAGGACACACATTTCCGCACAGACCATATCCCTACATTATACAATAAATATTTCTATACATGCATCACAGTACGTTTGACCAATCTAAATCAAGAGGAGTCTCCATTGCCTTCCACAATTCCCTTCCCTATCAACTCATAGATACATGCCCAGACCCTGAGGGAAGCTACCTTTTCCTCAAAATCATACTATTGGCAAAACCTATACTTTAGCAAATATGTTACAAAGTTACATACGTAGTAGTTGAGGTTGAATAAAGACAATAGTCCATCCAGTTCAAACTGTGTAGGTGTGTGTGGCTGTAATCATCTCTCATACCCCTGAATGTTCTGATCCTTGAGATGTACGTCCAAGAGTCTTTTGAAAGCAACCATACTTCCCGCAGAAACCACCTCTTGTGGTAGGGAGTTCCACAATCCTGTAGCCCTAACAGTAAAGAACCCCCTGCATTGCCTGAGGTTAAAACGCTTCTCCTCTAATCGCATTGTATGCCCTTGAGTCCTCATGCAATCCTTTCGACTGAATAGCTTTTTTTCTATGCTGAGATCACCATTAAGGTATTTATAAATTGCTATCATGTCCCCTCTCAGGCGTCTCTTCTCCAGGGAGAATAAATCAAGTGATTGCAGACGCTCTTCATAATTAAGGTCCTCCAATCCCCTAATTAGTTTAGTTGCTCTTCTCTGGACTCTCTCCAGCTCCAACACATCCCTCCTGAGTGTAACGCTCTTGCGTTTTTTGTTAGTGAATGGATTTGCAGCTGCAGAATTATTACACTCAGTAGTCATGTAGAGATGTGTTGAACAAACATATCCAACTCTCAGGACTCATCACCGTGCACAGCCTGCTTTATGCAAATATACATACACTCAATGTGATGTTCCTGGAGTGATAGGATGTATATGATAGTATAGAGGTGAGAGACAGGCGTTAGAAATGGTGAGCACTCAGTAGTAATATTCAGGAGAGTGGTAGGTGATGATAGGTAGTATGCAGATAGGTTTAGCAATCATGTATAGTAACAGGTGGTAGGGGACAGCAGATGAAGTATACAAGAGAGAGTAACCTAGTGCAATGATGTAGATGATGGTAGGCTCAAGAGCTAGCAATCTATGAAGTTATGCAGATGATAGAAATAGTGCTTACATAGTAACAGTCCTTTAGTATGCAGAGGTAGATAGTGTAAGTTAGTTAGGAAGAAATCCCCTGTGGGGTACTTATTACTAGTTGGGTTAATAGTAGCAAGGTCCAGTAGCAAGAGAGTGATCCGGTAGCGAGATACGGGATCGGTAGCGAGGTTCCGGTTTTGTTCAGGCAAAGGAATAGCTAGAAGCTCCGGCAGCATAGGACAAGACTGGTCAAGCATGCGGTTTGAATGAGCAATGAGTGAGAGAAATCCGGCGATTGAAATAGCCGCTCATAGCGGCGCTCGGCGATGATGTCATCGTTCTTAAAGGTGTATGCGTTCCACCTAGTTAGCAAGGTGGGACGCAATATTAAGGTAGAAATGGGAAATAAGGGTACCAAAGGTACCAGAATCTTACAGTACCCCCCCCTTAAGGCCGGCTCCGGAAGGCCTATAGCACTGGTTTTTCCAGGTATTTCGAGTGAAATGTTCGTATAAGCCTAGGTGCGTGAACATCAGCAGTATCCAACCAGGTGTCGTCTTGGGGTTCATAGTTCTTCCATCTTATGAGATATTGGAATCTTCCTCTGTGGATACGAGAATCCAGAATCTCCTTGATCTCATATTCTTCTCCGCCTTCAACTTGTACTGGAGGTGGAGGCAAGATGGTAGGCCTTATTCCTTGGTTAGGAACATGTGGTTTTAGTAGCGACACATGAAAGATGGGATGTATTTTGAGATCTGCCGGTAAGGTGAGTTGCACTGCAGCTTTTCCAATGAGTTTCTTAATTGGGAAGGGTCCCAGAAATAAAGGTCCAAGTTTTTTACTAGGGATCTTTAATCTCAAATTTTTTGTAGATAGCCAAACAAGATCCCCAATAGCATATTGAGGAGAGGGTTTTCTACGTAGGTCGTAGTACCTTTTTTGTTGACTATGGGCATGTGATATGGTGGTGTTGAGTAAACCCAGAGAGTCCTTTATTTGGGTGAGATAATCAGAGGCCACTGGGTTACTTGATGGAAGGATGCGTGGTGGAAGAAGAGTGGGATGAAACCCATAGTTCAAGTAGAATGGACTTTGCTTATTAGTACTGTGGGTTGCGTTGTTATAAGCGAATTCCGCCAGCGGGAGGAGGTCCACCCAATCATCCTGTAGGTATGAGGTATAGCAACGTAGATATTGCTCAATGCATTGGTTGACTCTTTCTGTCTGTCCGTTGGTCTGAGGGTGGTAAGGAGAAGTAAGTTTTCGCTCTATTCGTAGTATCTGACATAGAGCTTGCCAAAACTTGGAGATGAACTGTGAACCACGGTCAGACAGAAGGGTCTTTGGAATACCATGTAACTTAAAGACATGTTTCACTAGCAATTCCGCTGTTTGCTTGGATGAAGGTAATCTTCGAATAGAAATGAAATGTGCCATCTTGGTCAGATGGTCCACTGACACTAGAATGGTGTTAAATCCTTTGGAAGGTGGTAGTTCTACTATAAAGTCTAAGGACACAACTTCCCATGGAACCTGGGGTATTGGTAGACTACAAAGTAGACCAGATGGTTTTGTAGTGTCAATTTTGGACCTTGCACAGATGTCACAAGAAGAAACAAATTTTTGTACGGTCGTCTTCATGTCAGGCCACCAAAACTGCCTAGTAAGTAAATTGAATGTTTTAGTCATACCCATATGTCCTGCCATAGGCACATCATGCGACAATTCCAAAATCTTGGTACGCATAGTAGGGGGTATGTAAAGTTTGTCGTTGTAATAGAGGAAGCCTTCTGCATCAGCACTTAGTTGTGGTGGAGGTGAATCCAGTCCTATGCTGTGCAAAATCTCTTCCTTCGGGGAACGAACAACACCGACAATACGTTCATAGGGTATTATAGGAATTGAAGGTATTTCGGCATAGTTATCCTCGGTTAATCGTGACAGCGCATCCGCCTTTTTATTTTTGTCTGCAGGAGTGTAGGTCACCAAAAAGTTGAATCTTAAAAAGAATAAGGACCATCGTACCTGCCAGTGGGAAAGAGTCTTGTTAGTCTGAAGGTATTGAAGATTTTTATGATCTGTGTATATGAGAACTGGTAATTGAGTACCCTCAAGTAGGTGTCGCCAATTCTCCAATGCCAATTTTATGGCAAGCAACTCTTTTTCACCCACTGGGTAATTCACCTCGGGGCTGCTTAGTGATTTTGAGAAAAAAGCAACTGGGTGAAGTGGTGAAGTATTTGTTGGTCGTTGGGAGAGAACTGCTCCTACTGCCATATTTGACGCATCTACCTCCAGGATGTATTGAAGGGATGGGTCTGGATGGCGTAGTATGGGAGCAGAAGTAAAGCTTGATTTCAACAAGCGGAAAGCTCCATTTGCTTCTTCTGACCATTTGAATGTTTTTTTTATACTTGTGAGTTGTGTGAGAGGTCTCACAATAGCAGAGAAGTTCTTGATGAACTTCCTATAGAAGTTAGAAAATCTGAGGAATCTTTGTAATGCTTTACGAGTTGTTGGCACAGGCCAATCTAGAATATAGGATATCTTGCTCATATCCATTTTGATTCCATTTTTAGATATGATGTATCCTAGGAATAGTACTTCTTCTTTATGAAATAAACATTTTTTTAATTTTACGTATAAGTTGTGTGCAAGTAGTCTGGACAACACGAGTCTTACATGTTTTATGTGTTCAGATAAAGATTGAGAATAAATAAGTATATCGTCCAGATATACTACAACACAAACATCAAGTAAGTCTCTGAAGATGTCATTTATGAATCATTGAAAGGCTGCGGGAGCATTACACAACCCGAATGGCATCACAAGGTACTCGAACAATCCGTATCTGGTTCTGAATGCTGTCTTCCATTCATCCCGTCACGGATTCGGATTAGGTTGTATGCCCCTTTTAGGTCCAATTTCGAAAAGTAGGTAGCCCCGCGCACCTGTTCAATAAGTTCAGGAATGAGGGGTAAGGGATAGCGATCCTTTATTGTAATGGTATTTAATTGCCTGTAATCAATAATAGGCCTGAGACTTGAATCCTTATTGCGGACAAAGAAGAGTCCTGCAGCAGTAGAGGAAGTAGAAGGTCTGATAAACACTTTCGCCAAATTCTCATCCAAGTATTCCTTGAGATGAGAGAGTTCATCCTGTGAAAGAGGATAAACATGACCGAAAGGCAACTTGCTATTAGGGAGTAGATCGATACAACAATCATAGTCCCTATGGGGAGGCAACACTTGAGCATTTTTCTCAAGGAAGACTTCTGACAAATCCTGGTAACATAGTGGTATAATCTCATCTGTCACCACAGACAGGATCTTTCCATATGATGAGAGATTACACGTGGTTTCGCAATAGTGAGAAGAGAAGGTTAGAGTTCTTGTTTTCCAATCAATGATTGGTTGATGTATGTGTAACCAGGGAAGTCCCAAAATAATGGGAAAATGTGGTGAGGTTAGTACATCAAAAGTGGTAGTCTCCATATGAGACTCATTGGCAGTGACAAGGAGTGCTTGTGTCTGTTTGGTGATTGGACCAGAGGATAACGGAATACCGTTAATGAAACTAACAGAGACAGGTTTGAGTTTTGAAATAATAGGTATTTTATTTAAGGTAGCAAAACAAGTATCGATATAGTTCCCACAAGATCCTGTGTCGATCATAGCCTTGGTGGTGATCCTAGTTTGGTCCCACTGTAATGTCAAATGAATAAAAAGATAAGGATTAGAAAAGGAAGTCGTTAGTCCCCCTAGCAAGACATTTGAACACTCACCCTCTTTTTTACGGACATGGGGACAGCCGCTTAACAAATGATCCGGGGAGGCGCAGTACATGCAGAGATGTTCGGATCTTCTCCTGGCACGTTCGGTAAAGGATAAAGGTGGACGTATCATTCCTACCTCCATAGGAGTAGGGTCAACAGCCGACATCCGAGAAGGACTGGACAATGGCAATCCCATCTTCTCAGCCTTTCTTTCTCGCAGTCGTCTGTCAATATTGATACTGGTCTGTATCAGGGCATCCAAGGTGTCAGGTAAATCTGCTCGGGCGAGCTCGTCTTTAACGGCTTCTGATAGGCCGAGTCTGAACTGAGTTCTTAGAGATGTATCATTCCACCCTGAATCAAGGGTCCATCTCTTGAACTCTGCCACAAAGTCTTCAACAGGTCTCCTTCCTTGTTTTAAAGCCCTCAATTGGGTATCAGCAGTACTCTGCCTATTGGGGTCTTCATATAAACTAGCGAGTTGCGCTAGGAATAAAGGATAGGAATTGAGAAGTGGATCATCTTTCTCAAAGAGAGAGTCTGCCCAGGCACGGGGATCACCCGTCAGATAGGAAATAGTGGTACAGACTTTAATTTGGTCAGTAGGGTAGGTACGAGGTTTTAACAAGAAAAGCAATTGACATGCGTTTTTAAATTCACGAAATTTTTTCCGATCACCTGTAAACACTAGAGGAGGGTTTATCTTAGGCTCACGGGGCTGAGCAGCAGAGAGCTGTGCAAGACGGCCAACCTGCTGTCTCAAAGCCTGATTTTCGTTTTTTACCTCTGTAAGAGCAAGTATCAATGCATCTACTTGTTGTTTTAATTGCATTACTTGAGTGGGTAATTCTGCTGAATCCATATTTTAGGGCTCGTTCAATCTGTAACGCTCTTGCGTTTTTTGTTAGTGAATGGATTTGCAGCTGCAGAATTATTACACTCAGTAGTCATGTAGAGATGTGTTGAACAAACATATCCAACTCTCAGGACTCATCACCGTGCACAGCCTGCTTTATGCAAATATACATACACTCAATATGATGTTCCTGGAGTGATAGGATGTATATGATAGTATAGAGGTGAGAGACAGGCGTTAGAAATGGTGAGCACTCAGTAGTAATATTCAGGAGAGTGGTAGGTGATGATAGGTAGTATGCAGATAGGTTTAGCAATCATGTATAGTAACAGGTGGTAGAGGACAGCAGATGAAGTATACAAGAGAGAGTAACCTAGTGCAATGATGTAGATGATGGTAGGCTCAAGAGCTAGCAATCTATGAAGTTATGCAGATGATAGAAATAGTGCTTACATAGTAACAGTCCTTTAGTATGCAGAGGTAGATAGTGTAAGTTAGTTAGGAAGAAATCCCCTGTGGGGTACTTATCACTAGTTGGGTTAGTAGTAGCAAGGTCCAGTAGCAAGAGAGTGATCCGGTAGCGAGATACGGGATCGGTAGCGAGGTTCCGGTTTTGTTCAGGCAAAGGAATAGCTAGAAGCTCAGGCAGCATAGGACAAGACTGGTCAAGCATGCGGTTTGAACGAGCAATGAGTGAGAGAAAACCGGCGATTGAAATAGCCGCTCATAGCGGCGCTCGGCGATGATGTCATTGTTCTTAAAGGTGTATGCGTTCCACCTAGTTAGCAAGGTGGGACGCAAATTTAAGGTAGAAATGGGAAATAAGGGTACCAAAGGTACCAGAATCTTACACTGAGGACTGGCGACCTGAACTGGACAGAATACTCCAGATGCGGTCAGACCAGACTTTTATAAAGTGGTAGGATTATAGTTTTATCTCTGGAATACATCCCTTTCTTTATGCATGCTAATATTCTTCCGGCTTTGGCAGCTGCCGCTTGACATTGCATGCAATTGCTTAGTCTATCCTCTACCAAGACTCCCAGATCTTTTTCCATTTTTGATTCCCCCAAAGGTTCCCCCCCTAAAGTGTATTGTGCCTTTATGTTTTTAGTCCTCAAGTGCAAAACCTTACACTTCTCCACATTAAACCTCATTTGCCATGTCGTTGCCCACTCTGTTATTTTGTCCAGGTTATTCTGTAGGCTATCTGCTTCATGCCGTGCAGTTATTGCCCTGCCCAATTTTGTGTCATCTGCAAAAACTGATATAGAACTACTGATCCCATCCTCAATGCTGTTTATGAATAAATTGATCAGGGTTGGTCCCAGGACTGAGCCTTGGGGGACCCCACTTACCCCCTCAGACCAGTCTGAGTGACACGCTTTTAGCCAGTTCCGTATCCAAGAGCAAACCTTGTAGTCGATGCCTGCAGACCTTATTTTATAAATTAGGCACTTGTGGGGAACTGTATCAAACGCCTTAGCAAAATCCAGGTACACCACATCCACTGGTCTCCCCCTATCTAGCTCACAGCTCACCTCCTCATAGAGTGTTAACAGATTGGTTTGACAAGAACGCCCATTTGTAAACCAGTGCTGATAACTGCTGATGATGTTGTTGTCTTTAGCATACTCTACGATATAGTCCCTTATCATCCCCTCCAGAAGTTTACATACTATCGATGTCAGACTGATAGGCCTATAATTTCCCGGGACATGCCTCTGCCCTTTTTTGAATATCGGTATCACGTTAGCTTTCCTTCAATCCCCTGGTACATCTCCTGTCATAATACTGTCAGCAAAGATCGGGATCAGTAGTCTAGATATAGTCTTACTAAGTTCTTTGAGTACTCTCGGATGTACGCCATCCGGGCCTGGGGATTTATTTGTGTTAATTTTATCCAGCCTTTCCCTGATTTCACTCTCTGTTAGCCATAGTGGCAAGTCCTGTGTATTACTACTAACCATACAGTCATGGTCAGTGTACCCCTCCTTTTCCTGTGTAAAGACTGAGGAGAATAAAGCGTTCAGCACGGTTGCTTTTTCAGTGCAACCATCCTCCCATCATCGTTAATTATGTGTGCAGTTTTTTTGCTGTTGATATATTTAAAGAATTTCTTTGGGTTCTTTTTACTATCCTCCGCTATTTGTCTCTGAAAGTTGATTTTAGCCATTTTGATTTTGCATTTACTTTTCTTATTTGCCTACTTGTATTGCTCGAAAGCCGATACTGTGCCCTCTGATTTATATTTCTTGAAGGCCATTTTTTTACCCCTAATAAGTTTTTTAACATTATGGTTTAGCCAGCCAGGTTTGGCTTTGTCTCTTCTAAATTTATTTCCCATAGGAATGCACTGCGAGTTGCAATTGTTTAATATGTTTCTAAAGCATTCCCATTTTTCCTCTGTGGTCAGTGTTCCTAAGGTTTGGTCCCAGTTTACCCTTTCCATCATTGAGCACAATTTGGGAAAGTTTGCCCTTCTGAAGTTTAGGGTTCTTATGTTCCCCTCTTGCCTTGTTATATTGTTATTTACGCTAAATGAGATCATCCTGTGATCGTTAGAGCCCAGGTTGTCCTGGACTCCTACCTCTGAGATTAGGTCCGGGTCATTAGTGATCAATAGATCCATATGTATATCCCTAATCAAGACCAAATCACCCACTGTCTTGATTACCTCCATACTCTAATGGGCTTTGCTGAGTGGGTGATTCCTCTGTCCTACGGATAAAGATTATACTTTCTACTCGACTGCACATACCTCCTACTCGCGCATAGATTTCTTTCTGATCAGTCAATATGCTGTAACATACCAACCACAATGTGAAATAGGCAATATTTTGTGGTCAGACTACACACCTATCTACTTATCCCTTTCCCTACCTGACATTGTTAACCAAGAATGGACATGAAAGTTGAATGACTCCCTTCTCCAAGACGCTCTAGGCACTGTGAAAATCACTGAGACCATAACCCACTTTATCTCTGACCATCAGCAGGACAAAACCCCCTTACTCACCCAATGGGAAGTCCTAAAATGTGTACTCAGAGGGGTCTTTATTAAACATGGAACTAGACTCAAAAAATCACGCTTATTCCAAATGTAAGAGCTACTGAAACTGATTACCCCCCCTAGAATCTTCTCATAAACGCACTAGATCCCCACAGATTATGCTAGACCTTTCTGATGCAAGATATCAACTGTTACACCTCCATCTGAAAACCGTATCTATCAAAGATCGATCCCGCAAACTATACTATGCTGAAGGGGGGACAAACCTGGCAGGCTGTTAGGAAAGGCTCTTCACGCTAAACATGGAGCCTCATTCGCAAAGCTGAAGGACTCAAATGACTGCCTCACTCATAACCCTAAAGATATAGCCTGCCTCTTTCAAACTATGAGCGCTTATAAAACTTACCATCTACCCCGCCTAATGTCTCACAAGATACTTTCCTAACCAAAATTTCAGAATACGTATCTAGCACGGCATTTCCTACCTTATTCTCACCTGGGTAAAAACCACAGCCCCCATCATTTGGGGACTGGGCCAGCTAAATGGATTCTATATGCCACATGGAGAGGTTGATTTCCTGGGAAACTGAAAAGCCTGATGAATATACTTTGTCCTGGTAGGTTTGGAATCACTTTCAACATTCCTCTAAATTTGCTTCCTTTGTCTGACCTTCCTAATACAATAATTAATCATACTCACCTTCTCTTCAGATTGAACAAGGTAGTCCCCACTGTTAGGTGCGTTACCCGTTTGAGAATATTATTCTGAATGAATATAACTAGTGTAGCAGAGCGTCCCAGAGAGAGACAGGAAAAGTCCTGTTCGGGGTTTATACATCACCCAGGCATCTCTCGTATACCTTTAGGGATCTCTGATCCATGATGCAGTTCGGATCTTGGTCCTCTTCGCCAGGCCAATTTAAACTCACCTGAGACAGACAGCAGTGCTCTCTCAGCCTGGGAAATTAGACAACGTTTGTCTAGGAGAGCAGAAGGTTGGTAACACTGTCAGTGTGTGTCTTTGGAAGCTGACAAGCTGTAGGCTTGCTCAGTCTGTGTTAGTTAGGGACTGCATTGTGTGTAGTAAGCGCCGGGACACAGCTAGGCTTTTGTTTATTATTATTATTCCTGCTTGTTTTCCTTAAAGCACTGTACAGCACCTGTTTATAAACTTGTATATAGCACCAATAAACACTGCGCTGTTTGTCACTGCCTCACTGGATTTGGTATCTGTGCCTGAAAGACTGCTATTCCCAGGGAGCTTTGCACCTGCTACCTGTTCCCCAACTTACATTAGTTATTTTTAATCAATTAATTTATTTTTAACAGCATATACCAATCACAGTGAATACCGACTACAATAGAGAATACAGTATATAAGTATATTTCTTCACAAGACATGTATTCACAATAAATAGTTAGACTTGAGGTGACACAAAAAGATAACTTTCACATAAAATACAAACTTAAGCGATAAATGCAAATGTGATATGTGGCTCGGTAATAAAAGTAAAAAGAAAGCAGGATTATGTTTTTCCTAGGTGTAATAAAAACCATAGACAAGTGTTCTAGATATCAGACCAAAATTGTCTGCAAATTGCTCAGCCAACAGTCACTCCACAGCAGTTGGAGTGAGAATAGGCTATGCAAGACAGGAGACTAAATCGCTAATATTGAGCTAACTTGGTAATAATTAAAAAACGTAGAAAAACAAAAATCAGTTTTTAGAGAAAAATCTACTATGGTTGATATGACTGGGAATGAAATCTAGTTACCCTTAGCATAAAATCCAAAACATATAAGGAAGGCAATAAACAATAGGAAATAATAATCAAATAATTAGCAATGTATATTTACCACTTTCAAATTGCTGCTGGCTTAAAATGGTCATTACCAGAGTCCTTAAGATTTCCCAAAATGGTGGCCGGTTAGGAAGCAGTTGCATCTGGCGTCGTTCAGAGTTTTAAGTGAGGGATGAAGCAAGATGGAGTATGTATGAGTGAGTATGAGTATGGATGTAGTAGTGTGTGTGTTGAAGTGTATTGAAGTGTTGTTGCCTTGTAGTGCGTCTCCTCTCACATCTGGGTTCCTTTTTATTTTGTGTTGAACAAAAGGGCCATAAAAATTATAATATGCAGAAAGCAGTGTACTCTGAACCCAGCCATGGCACTCTTTGTAACGCTCCTGCGTTTTTATTGTAAGCTGGATTTGCAGCTGCAGGATCTCCACTCAGTAGTCATGTAGAGATGTGTTGGAATACCAGATCCAACTCTCCAGACTCATCACTGTGGGCCTGTCTGCTTCAGCATACAGATATACACACACTCAATAAGATGTTCCTGGAGTGATAGGATGTATATGATAGTATGGAGGTGATGTGCTGAAGGGACAGGTGTGAGCAGTGACAGTAATGGTAAGCACTTGATAGTAATGTTCAGGAGAGTAGTAGATGGTAATAGGTAGAATGCAGATAGGTTAGTAATCATGTATGGTAACAGGTGGTAAGGACAGCAGATGACATATACAGGATAGACTAACCCAGTGCAAGGATAGATGGTAGTAGACTCAAGAGCTAGCAATCTATGTAACAGTGCAGATGGTAGAATTAGTATGCGTAGATAGTAACAGTCCTTAATGTGCAGAAGATGATAGTGTAAGTTAGTTATGGAGGATTCCCCTGTGGGGTACTTATCACTAGTAAGGTTTAGTAAGTGGAGGGGTCCAGTAGTGAGGGAGTGATCCGGTAGCGAGATACGGGATCAGTAGCGAGGTTCCGGTCTGTTCCAGGTAAAGGCAAATAGCTGGAGGTTCCGACAGCAAGACAAGGCTTGTAAGCATGTAGGCACACATTGAACGAACAACGTGAGAGAGAACGCCGGCAATTGAAATAGCCGCTCAGCGGCGCTCAGCGATGACGTCATCCGTCTTAAAGGTGTATGCGTTCCACCTAACTAGAAAGGTGGGACGCAATGTTTGAAAGGAAAATGGTAAATAAGGGTACCAAAGGTACCAGAATCTTACACTCTTAGGTATAGGAGTGGATGATCTCCCTCTTGAAGGTAGAATAATAGCGGCACATATATTATTTGCAACGAGAATAGCAATAGCAGCACTCTGGAGATCATCCACAATCCCAGATATCAACGATGTCAAGAGGAGAGTACATTCTCAATGTGAAATGGAAAGGATGCTGGCTTATAAGGAAAAAAGGCGGGTACGTTCCACAAGAAATGGGATTCTTGGCTAAAAGCTTCTAATGTTACGTGTTGAATATTGATAGGTTAGGCTTTTCGGGCTCTCTGACTCTAGCGTGAAGCATCTTCTAGCACCTTCTAGGCTATTCCTCCAGTGGCAGGTTCCCAGTCATCCCTCCCCCCCTCCCTCCCTTGTTCCCCTCTCCCTTCCCTCCCCCCCTTCTTCCCCCTCATCCCCCTGGTCCCCCCTTGTTGTCCCTCCTTCCTACCCTTGTCCGACCAATCTAGTGATTAGGGTCACGTGGAACCCTGGAGAACCCTATGGTAGGCCAACCTGTGGGCGGCGGTGGTTCTTTTAGCTAAGGTTTGGCATATCCAGCCTATCCTTGCTGGGTTAAGGGGGCAGGTAGTGGCGCACTTGCCCCCTCCATTAGCAGTACTTAGGGGTACCCGATCACAGTGTGTTCCCCTTGGGGGTGACGGGGAGTCCCTTGCTATCCATTCATAGCCTAACGGGATGTAGGCACAATGGGAGTTGATAGGATACGCAGTAGTAGTCCATGTGAAGGGAAAGAACTACCTCCACGGTAGCTATGCAAGAAATTGTAGGGTTCATCAATAATTTGACGTTTTAGCGACATTTGCTGAACTGCACTTGTTTACCTTTGTCATGCAACTTGTTATGCTATTAATGTGTGGAAATGTTGCATTTTCTACTTGTATATGTCTACTTTACTTCAATAAAAAAAGTTTGGTTAAAAAAAAAAAAAAAAAAATTATAATAAGCCAAACCCAGAAGGAGGAACTTCTTTCCCATTGGTTGGGATTACTTAACCATTAACTGGTCGGGTTATTGGACGACACCTCTACTAGTCACCCAGTGTATTGTATATTAAAATTATGTGATAATTTCTTCATTTAGTTATAACCATAAAAACAATGTGAGAATCTGTCCATATTCTCATGGTACAGGCATGGCCATCTGATATTTCCATCATGTATCTATCTAAGGATTGGATATGGTAACGCCGTTTAATAAGTATGCATTATTAATACAGTTTATTAATACAGTACATATTGATTAGGAATAAATGATTTACCCAGATACTATATATTTTACATTTAGTAGCGTTAAAAACCATGTGGATACATATATAGTTATACATATATTGCTACACGACAACTGGTATATGTAAACTTTTCTATATATGGGTTATTGTCAATCAGAATTCTATCTAAAATAATATGCTTCCCATGGGGGATTGTCTGTATGACACAATTTCTACCCCCCTCTTGGTGTAGGTAAATGAATGACACGTTTATGTCTCTGTCCAGGGTTTTTTCGTTATTTGTCTTCTCATGGTAGCAACAATAGTTCATTGGCTAGGTAACAGACGAACACAGGTGTAAGGTTGAATTTGAGTTTCGGCCATCGTGTGTAAAATATTTCATGGCCAGAACATGATGCTTTACGATCTTCCCTGGTTTCTCTCCTTTCATGACCACAGGATAGAGGCGTTTATTTTAAAGACGTGTAAATAATGGCTGAACAGGTTCATCAAACAAAACAATGTGTCCTTGGGAACTAAGGGATTCTGACTGAAATAGTGATGAGGTCATTTGAGGCCTCAGAAAGTTGACAATTCTTGACCTGTAATATGAAAAATGTATGTCTGGGGGGAGTAGCTGGCAGCCAGAGGAGATGGCCGCGTGAGTGCAGATCTCCGTCTCTCCCGGTCTCTCCGTGCATAAGACAGCAACGAGGGTAAGCGGGAAGGGCTCCCATTCTCCACACCTGACCTCAGCAAACCTCTGGGCCACAATGGGGAAGCGCAAAAACCATGGGGGACCCCGCAAACTGATGGATTTCTTTGCCTCAACCAGCACCTTACGCTCCCAAGATGACTGATACTCCAGCGGCAGAGGTAGTGGTGGACAGAGCCCATCGTCTACCAAAACCCCAGCACCTACTGGACAAGGTACCACGGGATGTTATCGCCCGCATACACTTTTTTCACGTTAAGGATGATCTTATGCACTACGCCAGAAAACACTCCCCACTACCTGGTCCATACCATGGGATTTCTGTCTACGCAGACCTGTCTCAGTATACCATGAATGCCAGAAAGAAGCTGATACCTTTAACCAAGCGGCTCAGGAACAACCGTGTAATTTACTCCTGGGGATTTCCCACCAAGCTATTCATCGTGAGGGAGGGCTGCACACATGTTATTCGCACAGTTGAGGATGGATTTGCTTTGACCAAGCAGTGGGGTCTTCTCCTAGAGCCGCATACTTCATCACACTCCGAATCACCATCTCACCTGGACCCAGAATGGCTACGAGTCAATAGATGACATTTTTACTTCCCAAGTTTGATTTCAACCTTGCTTTCTCGGCTGGCCAGCTGGGGGTTTTCATTTTTCCAGCACGGCTGATTTCTAGGAGACGACCGGGAGACCAGTGCTATTACCCCCTTTACCACTACCTGCGATATTGATCGCATGATGGGGTTTTCCCCATACCCCTGTTTACTTGTTTTATGTTATTTCTATGCTCTCTTTTTTGTCTCTTTTTGTTTTAGCCTCAATATTTGCTACTCGCACCCTGAAAACCACCAATCTTATGACCAAAGTTGTTCCTTTCACCATCAGTCGCAAGAGGGGGGCACCATTATGTGGATGTCTCACCTTATCTTTGCAGCAGGTACTATTCTTTTTATATTTCTCCTGCACAGGATCTCTCTACGGATTGCTCGGCAGCCTGACGATCACCCTGACTTTACATATTACTCAGCCCCTCACTATCCTACTCCGACTGGATATGTTTGCGTCTGACTGAAAATTTTTAAGAGTGGTAGAATCTGCTGTTATACACTCGATTTCTTGGTCTGACCACGCCCCGGTCTCGTTGGTGATCTCGGAGCCTCATATGACCTCTCCTGTTCATATGTGGCGCAAGAATGTATCCCTGCTCCGGGATCCAGGCCATCGGGAGCGGTTGGGCAGTCGGATCCGGGAATGTTTTGCCAATAACGACATTCCTGAAACCGATATTTTTCAAATATGGTGTGCTCATAAAGCGTACTCTAGGGCCCTTCTAATTCAACAGGCCTCCAGAGTTAAGAGGGAAAGAACCTTAGCATTAACGTCTCCTTCTAGAGAAACTTAAATCCCTAGAAACAGCCCACAAGGCGGCTCCAAATCCGACTCTGTTGGCCGAACTCACAGAATGTAGGCAGAAAGTTAGGAACAAGCTATTGGAGGAACATCAGCACCTCCTCTATCTTTTCAAGGCAAGGTATTATGCCCAGGGTAATAAATCAGGGAAAATGTTAGCTAACTACCTTAAGAAGAGGCAACAAAAAACCAAATTATCCTCCATTAGAGATCCACACACTAATGCCCAGGTGTATCATCCAAATGATATTGCCAACGCATTCTCTAAATACTACACATCGCTTTACAACCTCAGGGAGGATGATGCTACCCCACAACAGACGGATACTCTCATCAAAGATTTTTTAGATTCCCTTCAACTCCCCACTCTTACAGAGCATATGTTACAATCTCTGAATGCCCCCATCACCGAGAAAGAAATCATTGGCCATTAATAAATCCCCGGGATCTGACGGTTTCTCGGCTGAATATTGTAGGGCCTTCCAACCTATCCTAACTACTTACCTTTGCAAAGTGTTCAGTGAGGCCACCACTCGATCCTCCTTCCCAGAGGAGATGCTTCAAGCAGTGATAGTGGCGCTTCCGAAGCCTGGGAAGGTTATATGCCAAAATCTTAGCCTCCAGACTAGTGGAAGTCAATCCCTATTTAGTCAAGGCTGACCAAGTCCGCAGATAGCAGAGACTCGGGGGGGGGGGGGATAGCTTTGGTAGTGCCAACATCATCCACGTATCAGACTAACTTCTCGAAACTACAGTCTACCATTAAAACAGACCTGTTGCACATTGCATCCTATGAACTCTCATGGCTGGGTCGGATTGCGGCACTAAAGATGTTGGTCCTTCCAAAGATCCTATATTTCTTTAGGACAATACCTATCATACTGCCCGAGTTTTTCTTCCGTACTATGGATAAACTTTTTAGGCAGTTTCTATGGGGTGGTATGGTACCAAAAGTTCCATACTAGACGTTACTTAAACCTAGAACAGTGGGAGGTGTGGGTTTGCCACTAGAGATGTCCCGAACTATTCGCCGGCGAACAGTTCCCGGCGAATATCGCTTTTTCGCCGCGGTGGGCGAACATATGTGATGTTCGGTCCGCCCCTATACATCATCATTGAGCAAACTTTGACCCTGTACCTCACAGTCAGCAGACACATTACAGCCAATCAGCATACCCTCCCTCCCAGACCCTCCCACCTCCCATAATAAAGCAAGGACAGCATCCATCTTAGATTCATTCTGAAGCTGCAGAGTTAGTTAGAGCAGGGAGAGTGCTGCTGCTGAATTATTAGGGAAATCATTAGCTAGACCAGTGTTCTGTGTCCCCTCCTGCTGTAAGGACAGCATCCTGACAGCACCCCAAAAAGCCCTTTTTAGGGCTGGTATAACAGTCTGCTTTTATTTTTTTTATATATATATATATATATATATATACAGACTGTACTGTGTGCACACCACTCATATCGGGTGGCACAGTACCGTGCAGATAAAAGAGTCATTTAATTTTTACCCCTTAATATAATTGCAGTTGCCTGCCAGTGTGTGCCAGGCCCACTGACTGAACTGTGCCCACTGCCAGTGCCCACCACTCATATAGGGTGGCACAGCACCTTGCAGATTAAAAAATGTATTTAATTTTTCCCCTGTAATATAATTGCAGTTGCCTGCCAATGAGTGTCAGGTCCACAGACTGTACTGTGCCCACTGCCCACCACTCATATAGGGTGGCACAGCACCTTGCAGATAAAACATTCATTTCATTTTTCCTCTGTAATATAACTGCAGTTGCCTGCCAGTGAGTGTCAGGTCCACAGACCGTACTGTGCCCACTGCCCACCACTCATATAGGGTGGCACAGCACCTTCCAGATAAAAAAAGTAATTTCATTTTTTCTCTGTAATATAATTGCAGTTGCCTGCCAGTGAGTGTCAGGCCCACAGACTCTACTGTGCCCACTGCAAATGGACTGTTTGCGTTTTTTTGTGGTGCGTTAAACAGGAAGTTTGGTCTGTCAGAGTTTGGTCTGTCACTGTGAAGGGGGCGTAACCCTTACACTACCTGATCGATACAACATCATACCTGATCGTATTCACACACTGGAAGTTTTAAAGCACGTTATTCCAAACAATTTAGGAATGTTAGGTGATTTATGCCCTTTATGGATTAAAGCCCGACTCTGCGTCAACTACGTAATTTTCCATGGGAGTTTTGCCATGGATCCCCCTCCGGCATGCCACAGTCCAGGTGTTAGTCTCCTTGAAACAACTTTTCCATCACTATTGTGGCCATAAAGAGTCCCTTTGGGTTTTAAAATTCGCCTGCCTATTGAAGTCTATGGTGGTTCGCCCGGTTCGTTGGTTCGCGAACATTTGGGGAAGTTCGCGTTCGCTGTTCGCGAACGGAAAATTTTATGTTCGCGACATCTCTGTTTGCCACACCTTGAAAAACTATCACACAGCCGCCCTGTTGGATCAAATGAAGGCTTGGTTTGATCCAGACACTGACAAGTTATGGATGTTGTTAGAAAGGGCGTTGGCAGCACAGAGGGAGCTTCCCTCTCTTCTTTTAGCAGCACTGACCAAGAGACAGGTGCATGTCCCCGAATTACTCTCTCTGCGGGCTACTCTTGCGGCTTGGGGGGGAGTGCAGAATGTTGTAGGAGCTCCGTTGATTAAAAAATAACTCACCTTGGCAGCATACAAATTACTTTTGCCCTCTTTGAAAATCCCACGTCAATCTATCCCAAGTTCTTCCACATACCGTGAAGTACGGACACGAGTGAATGCTTCCCTCTCTTTCTTCCATGCCCAAATACACCATTATAACATCAAATTTCCTAATCCAGTAGTTGAAGTGCCCACTGAGATATGGGATTACCTGCACACAGAGTATCGTAAAACTAAAGGCTTGTCATGGTTTGATCATAAATTACAACCCAAATATAGACATAGCAAATCCGCACATATGTTGGCTTGGGAGAATGACCTCTCGGCAGAGTACCCAATGCGTGACTGGCAGTTGGCCATGAGTTTTTGCTGCCAATTCACGCATTGTACTAACCACTGAGAGGTGGCTCTCAAAATCCTACATCGGAGTTACTTGACTCCAATAAAACTTGCAAATATGTTTAGCGATACCTCTGCCTTATGCTGGAGGGGGTGTGGGGACAAATGTACCATATTCCATCTACTATGGGAATGCAGGAAGATTCAAAGCTACTGGGCAGCATTTTATGCCTTACTCATCTCTATCACTGGCTTGACATTGACTATGTCCCCAGACCTCGCTCTCCTGAACTTGGGCATACACAAAATCCCTCTGGGACTCCGATACTTGGTTACACATATATTGACTGCTGCCAGACTAACTGTAACTGCAGGGTGGAGGACTACCCTTACACCCACAGTACCTGAGGTTATAAATAGGGTTAATACATATTACTCTTATGAAAAGTTCTTTGCTAACTCAAATGACAGTTACCTGAAATTTTCCCAACATTGGGAACCTTGGTCACAAAAGTACCCGGACTGATTGGGAAGTTATCTCTTCATAGTTACATAGTTAGTGAGGTTGAAAAAAGACATCAGTCCATCCAGTTCAACCTATGATGTGTGTGTTTGTTCTTAACCGTATATTGTATACCCCTGTATGTTGTGGTCTCTAAGGTGCCCATCTAATAGTTTTTTGAAACTATCAATGTTCCCTGCTGATACGACAGCCTGTGGAAGAGAATTCCACATCCTTACCGCTCTTACAGTGAAGAACCCCTTACGCACTTTAAGGTTAAACCGCCTTTCCTCTAGTTTTAGTGAGTGGCCACATGTCTTATTGTATCTCCTTTCTCTGAATAGTTTGTTCCTTATGCTAGGGTCACCAGTACAGTATTTGTACATTGATATCATATCCCCCCTCAATCGTCTCTTCTCCAGCGAGAATAGGTTCAGTGCTTGTAGTCTTTCCTCATAGCTGATGTCCTCCATTCCCCTAATTATTTTTGTTGCCCTTCTCTGGACTCTTTCCAGTTCCAGCACATCCTTCCTGAGGACCGGTGCCCAGAACTGGACAGCATACTCCAGATGTGGCCGGACCAGAGTCTTGTAGAGCGGGAGAATAATCTCTTTATTTCTGGAGTGAATCCCCTTTTTTATACATCCCAGTATTCTGTTGGCTTTGCTTGCAGCGGCTTGGCATTGCATGCCACTGCCAAGCCTGTTGTCTACCAGTACCCCCAAGTCTTTTTCCATCCTAGACTCACCCAGAGGTTCCCCCCCTAGTGAGTAGCTTGCTTTCTGGTTTCTAGCCCCCAAGTGCATTACTTTACAATTTTTAACATTAAACCTCATCTGCCATGTAGTTGCCCACCCCGTTATTTTGTTCAGGTCCGCTTGTAAGGTTTCCACATCCTGCATAGAAGATATTGGCAAGCCTAGTTTAGTATCATCTGCAAATACTGAGATTGTACTAGATATCCCCTCCTCTAGATCATTTATGAATAAATTAAACAGGATTGGTCCCAGGACAGAACCCTGGGGGACCCCACTTTCCACACCCGCCCAATCCGAGTACTCCCCATTAATCATCACCCTCTGGACTCTCCCCTGGAGCCAGTTCTCTATCCAGGTACTCACCTTATGGTCCATACCTACCTTCCTTAGTTTGTACAGTAAGCGTTTGTGGGGAACGGTGTCAAAGGCCTTTGCAAAGTCCAGATACACCACATCCACAGGCTTTCCTTTATCTAGGTGGCAGCTCACTTCATCGTAGAAGGTTAATAGATTGGTTTGGCAAGAACGATTTTTCATGAATCCATGCTGATTACTACTAATAATACAGTTTTCATTACTAAAGTCTTGTATGTGGTCCCTTAACATCCCCTCCAAAATCTTGCAGACTACAGATGTTAGGCTGACCGGCCTATAGTTACCTGGGATACATCTCAGCCCCTTTTTAAATATTGGTACCACGTTGGCTTTTTTCCAAGCAGCTGGCACCAAGTCTGTAAACTATCCTTAAAGATCAAGAATAATGGTCTGGCAATCACCTGGCTGAGCTCTTTAAGAACCCTCGGGTGCAAGCCATCCGGTCCCGGTGATTTATTTATGTTAAGTTTCTCTAGTTTAGTTTTAAGTCTATCTTCAGTTAGCCATGGCGGCACTTCCTGAGGTGTGTTGTTTAGTTCGGCCTTACAAGCTAGGTTCGTGTAGCCCCCTGATTCTTTTGTGAAGACTGAAGAGAAGAAATTATTTAACACTTCCGCCTTTTCTCTGTCCTCAGTGGCCATATTTCCTTTGTCATCTTTTATGGGGCCAATGTGTTCTGGCCTCGCTTTCTTACTGTTAATATACTTAAAGAATTTATTGGGGTTCTTTTTACTCTCCTCCGCTATATGTCTCTCGTGTTCTATTTTAGCTGCCCTGATTTTGTCTTTACATTTCTTATTACACTCTTTGTAATGCTTAAATGACCCCTCAGTCTTGTATTTTTTGAAGGCCTTTTCTTTAGCACTAATATGCATTTTTATGTTGGAATTTAGCCACCCAGGGTTTAGTTTTGCTCTTTTAAATTTATTTCCCTTCTGAATGCACTGGCCAATCCCCTTGTTAAGTATGCTCTTGAAGCACTTCCATTTTTCCTCCATGTTCTTTTTTCCCAGGGTTCTATCCCATTTGATATTTTCTAGCAGCGAGCGCAGTTTTGGGAAATTGGCTCTTTTGAAATTCAGTGTCCTTATATTACCCTTGTGCTTCCTATTACTGTAATTAATACTGAAACTTATTGACCTATGGTCACTGTTTCCTAAGTTGCCCTGTATTTCTATATCCGTGAGCAGGTCTGTATTGTTGGTAATCAGTAGGTCAAGTACCGCATTGTTTCTTGTCGGTGCATTCACCATCTGACCCATGCAATTGTCCTGCAAAACATTTAGGAACTGCCTAGCCTTGGCTCAGTGTGCGGTTCCTTCTGCCCAGTCTATATCAGGATAATTAAAGTCCCCCATTATAATGACATTTCCCATCCTTGCTGCCAATCCTATCTGTAACATGAGGTCTCTGTTATCCCCACAAAATCTAAGTCCTCCTCAAACATCAGTAGCTCCAGCTCTCCCATCTTGTTGGCCAGGCTTCTGGCATTGGTAAACAAACCTCTTAATTTTGACCGGTTACATATATCCTCATTTGATGTTTTTAGGCTGCTCTCTTGATTTTTCCCCATACCCACCCTGGGTTTAGGAGCTCCAAACACCCTACCACTAATGCCCCCATTTGTGCCCTCTGAATCTTGCTTTCCACTGGCTAATTCTTTATCTGTACCCTCTCCCCCGTCACCTAGTTTAAAAGCCCCTCTAACTTATCGGCCATCCTCTCCCCCAGTACGTCTTCGTTTTTTTCTTCTGATAAAACTTGTGAATGATGACAAATAGACAGATATGAGGCTTTGTTACAGACTGTCCTGTTGATAGTCTTCAAGTTATTTGAAAATTGTTCCCCTTAAGCATTTATGAACTATAATTAATCAGAGTATGGTTGTTATCAATCCTAAGTATATCCATAATGCTCATTTTGTGGGGAGGGTGGATGGCCGGGGGGACCGAGGCCCCGGGTGCCTTGGGGGGCTGGGGGGGATGGGGTGCAGGCTCGACCACAGTGTTGTTCCCAGTGGGGTGGCTGGGCTTGTGGCCATGTCTCTCTGGCCCTGGATGGGTAGCCTAGTTGGTTGGGCTTTGGTTCCTCCGGTAGCCACGATAGCATCGGGAAGGATATACACTGAGTTTGAACTGTGTTGTATGTATTATCATTTACTATGTACAACCTCTCTGTATTTTATGTGAATTTGACATTTGTTTACTGTTTGTTGTATTGGAAAACTCAATAAAAACTAATGAAACAAAAAATGTATGCCTATTTCGTATCATAGGTCTGACACCAATTACAAGGCCTGGTTCTCATGCTCCCTCTCACTTTTCTTTCCCTCCCCCTTTTTTTTTCTTCTGATAACTGTCGTCCAAAGGTCTCTATCCCTTGGATATAAACGTTATGATATGTACTTACTATAAGATAATAATTAAAGTTGATTTATAAATGACCCACTTAATTAAGTGGGCTCATGCCATGGTCGCCTACATATATAAGATGCACAAAATGCCATGTCGTCTTACAATATTGTATCAAGTAACTATAACCTACTGTTATTACTTTGTATTATACTAATCATGACTTGTTTTCAAATCGTCAAGTTCCGTTTCCATGTCATTGTAATCTCATTTTGTTTTTATATGCATTTTCAAACTTCAATAAACACAGATTAAACAAAGGCTTAAAGTGTACAGTATCTTTAATTGCAACCAAAACTTGGAAAATGTGGAAAAGTCTGTATACCTCTGTCCACAGGGAATAGTGTTTGTTTGGACTGTTTAGTTCCTTAACATTAAATAAACAAATTTTAAAGTGCATCACAATTAAAAAATAATGCTGTTGCTGCTCTTACGTCCCCGAAGAGGAAGTATAGGAGGGATGCTTGTGAACTAAGTGGAATTACCTCAGAGAAGGGGGTGAAGTGGGCTTTTGTTCCCAGGGGCACATACAAGGAATATGCATAGAAGCATAGGTGGAGCTGGACATCAGAAACTTGAGAACGGGAGTATGCCTTAGAAACTGCTTTCTCCAGGGTGCAAACAGGCTCTGTCCTCCCTTCTGTGAGCAGATTTATCTCCCTCTGCAGCTGCACAACCATGCTGAGAGTCCTGGGTGCCGGTGCCATCTTGGCTGACAGGTCTGAGTGGAGGGGGGAAGAATTTGGTCATTTTCTGTGGTTTCTCCCTCTCCTTACAATATAGTGTATTTGCTCTGCCTCTCTAGATGCAGGATGGGTGATTGATCACATTATTTGAACAGCTGTGTTTTTTTCTGAAGGGCCCCCTGACTTAAGTGTCAGTCTGCTATGCAGGGCTTCCTTATATACTATCATTATGAACAACAGAAAGGTTGAAGTTTGCATATTTGTGTGCTTCTGTAACATCTGTGAAGAAGTTAAGACTGTTATAGACTGGATACAAAGTAGAGTTTCTATCCCCTGCCTTCCAACAGATTTTTCTCTTCAAATCTCACATCCAAATCTCTGATCTCATCAAGGCAGTACAGAGGCTTCTTTCTCAGGAAGTGGTAGCTCATAAATTCCTGGGAATAATTCTGAAGTTTTTATTTAAACCTGTTCATGATACCTAAAAAGTTCCAAAAACCATCTCCAAAATTTTCAAATAGAATCTGTGGGATTGGTTGTGGTCTATTTAAAGCAGGGAGAATGCATGGCATCCAAGATGAATCTCTCTAAATCCCTCTCTTCCCTCTAAAAATTTTTCTTCTTTTTGCACTAGGGGAGCAGCTTGTCTAGTTTTTAACTGTGTCCTTCATTTTGTCTACAACTCCTATTTTGGCTCCAATATAGCTGGTGCTGAGAAGTAGGGTCATCTCGTTGATAGACCACCCTTAAGGATCTGATCATCAAAGCACAATCAATACAGTCTGAAAATTGCTCCCTGTGAAATGTTGTGTGGTTGGTAAATTAACCCATACCCCCCCCTTCCCCAGTTCTATTTCTAGCAGACTAATATTCAAACATCACAGTGTACAATTTGTGACAAAACACTTTTCTGCATATATTTAATGTAACTCTTTCACATGCATTCACACACATAACAAGTAAGTAATAATTTCTGTGAAAATCGGATTTTCATGTGTTTTTATACATCAATGTGTGATCATGCGTGCATATCAAATAGTAAATCAGGCTTGTCATATTACACATTTTATCTTTCATATTATGGTAGCACTACCCCCACAGGAGCTTCCAGTATGTTGCCTTTGTCTTCCTCACTTTTTCCAGGCAGGAGGAATTTCCAGGTATTTCCCAAAGTTAGATGCACACTCACTTTCGCGCTTTACTCCAATAACTAGTCTAGGGGTTTTTTTTGTTGTTGTTTTATTGGAGAACTTGAATAGGGTAAGGGATATAGTATCATACTTCCAAACTGAAATATTCACACTGAAGACTCTAACTTCCTTTCCTAGTAAAACTTGACTTGCTCATCTACCTAGTCTCCTAAGCCCAGGACCTTTCTAGGTTGCTTAGGCACAGGGACTCGCAGACAGCATAAGCAGCACCAGAGCACAGCTCTCTGTTAAGCAGACAGCACACAGCTTGTTTATATAAACAATTAACAATTCACCATAGCTCTTTTTTAATCAATAAATACTTTAAAACTCTAAACAAAATCAGCCAAAATCAGCAGGGCGCTCTTCAAATATCCCTCTGGCAACTGGCAAAGACCACCCCCGCTCCTGCTTAAATATGGGTCCTGGGAATTTCTGGAATGCTCTTGGGGTTAGGTGATCTTAAATGACCCTAAATAACCTATCCTAGAGGACCTCCCAGAACTTCCAGAAAATTTCCAATCAGCTGACCTTTCTTGGCCTATTACAAACCACCACATTGAAATCAATCAATGGCGGCTTTAAACTCCTACCATCACCATAACATGAAGGAAAGGGGGGGGGGCTTTAAACAGGCTATTCCCCTTTAATTAAATTGTTTTGCTTCCACTTTGTAATGCGACACCTAGCTAACAGGTGAGAAGCCTCACTTTTGTCATTAACTGCATGTGCTGCTAGTAATACAGAGTCATGTCATAGTTTACTGAGTTTCAAAGAGGGCAAATTGACGGTGCCCGCTTAGCTGATGCCTCTGTGACTGAAGTTGCCAATTTACTGTATTTGCAATGTCATGAGGTACAGTATCAAAGGTTTTGACAGCATATACAGCTTCCGGGAAAACATAGTTTGATATGCATAAGTGACCGAAAGAGACAAAAGTACATTGCGCAGAATTATGACCTAGAATAATATTTGGCAATCCCCAGGAGAATTCAGGCCGTCTTGGATGCCAATGGAGGTCCAACACCATATTAGGTAACAATTTTTTTCTTTTACCTGGTGTTTCCATATTTTTGTCCAACCCCTGTATATACCGTATATACTCGAGTATAAGTTGACCCAAATATAAACCGAGGCACCTAATTTTACCACAAAAAACTGGGGAACCGTATTGACTCGAGTATAAGTCTAGGGTGGAAAATGCAGCAGCTACTGGACCCAACTGACCACCACAAGACCCAAAACAGGGGCTGCGGGCATGGTACAGGAGATGGTACAGGCATGGTACAGGAGATGGTTCAGGCATGGTACAGGAGATGGTTTAGGCATGGCGCAGGAGATGGTTCAGGAATGGCACAGGAGATGGTGCAGGCATGGCACAGGAGATGGTTCAGGCATGGCACAAGAGATGGTACAGGCATGGCACAAGAGATGGTACTGGCATGGCACAAGAAATGGTACAGGCATGGCACAGATATGGCACAGATGGTACAGGCATGGTACAGGAGATGCAGTGCTGCGGGCATGGTACAGGAGCCCACAGCACTGCATCTCCTGAGGAGATGCAGGGGTTGCGGAGGAGTCTCACTTACCTTTCCGCCTTACATTTGGAAATGATGCTGCCTGGTGCTAACACGTCACTGCGCATGCGCCGTCTGCCTGGGAATAGCCGGACGTGTACCGGCTTTCCCAAGCGGAGGCAGCGCATGCGCACTGACCGGGGAAAAGGTAAGTGAGGAGACTCGAGAATAAGCCGAGGGGGGCTTTTTCAGTATAAAAAATCATGCTGAAAAAGTCGGCTTATATTCAAGTATATTTGTACAGTATATTGTACTCTATATTTCAGGAATACTATTACAGATCATATAAATATTTATTAGTGAAACTGCAGGCTGCTTTCAGCATTTTCTTAAAGAAAGTTATAATTACATATAAACGGATCCTTCTTCTAAATCCCATAGCAACATTTTTGAGGTTATGGCTTTTAAAGCATCCACTACCGTGAGTGGCATGAAGCAAAAAAAAAAAAAGAAAAAGAAGAGCAACGCTGAGACCACCACTATTATGTAATCACTTAATTTATTTACAGACAAAAATACTGACACTGAGCAAATAAGCATCATTACTACAAATTGCTTGCAAAAAACACTGAGACTCTAGGGAGTATCTGCTTGAAAAAGTGGTTTATTAATCAAGAGTTTCTTATGTTTTATTAAAACCTCATTGTTTCATAATTACAATTATGAGATTGCTCTAGAGAAGGCATTCATTAACACACTATATGCACCTTTGTATCCAGCATTAATCATGAAAAAGATTAATTAAGGGGAAATATAAATATTCTGATCAGAACCACTGAAAAGAAACAGAATGACTGCATAATATCACCTATAAATTTATCACAATGTAAAACAATTGATTTTGGTTTCTCCTTCTATTATAATTTTTTTTTTTCAAGCAGCATTATAACATTTCAAATAAACTTAAATCAGATCTCTTGTGAACAACAAAAATGCAAAAATGTATGTCAGAAAAAACAATTCAGTTTCTGCTTAAATGAGTCTTGAGAACAGCTCATTTTCAATAGCTAAATCTACTGGGACATAAGAAATCCCTCACAGTTATGTAGAACTTAATTTGCATGCCATCTGAAACATACAATGCTCAAGTTTACTGTGGTTAGAATACACAAGAGAATAATTATTTAGCATTGTCAGAGTCTTACATTCTTGCTAGCATTACATTAATTAAATTTTGTGTTGACAGCTAGTTAAAAGAAAAAAAGTTTTAATACATAATACTGTAATACTTGAAAATAAATTTGCTCAACTATAATGTTTATATATTGGTTTAGCAGCATTTAACATCATGTATTTGTATGTGTCTGTATTTTATTAGCTACATTAAATAGAAACTAATATGACAATTTTTCTTTGATGCTGACTTTGAGAAACCTATTTAAATGCAAAATCTGAACCAGCCACAGCTGTACCATTGATAAAAGGGGTACATGAACCTGTATTCCATGAAGTAAGGTCTACCATATTTTATATTTTACTAATCTAAATAAAAGGAACTCCCTGCACTGAACAAAGACATCTTGACCAAATGGGGATATAATATTTGTACCTATTGACAGTGCAAAAAAACACTAGTCCAATCCAGTATTCATTCCAATAGTAACAGGTAGAGACAGAAATTTATCAAAATTAGAGCAGCCAGAATCTAGAACAGCTATGCATAGCAACCAATTTACTTCTATCCTTCATTTTCAAATATAGGCTTACCTGTAGGTACAAATAATTTCTCCTAAACCGGCATGGTTTAGGAGATATTTACAGTGCATGCAGCCGCTCTCGCGAGCGGCGCATGCGCTCTGAAGGTCCGGGGGGACCTTCAATTAACTTGCCGGGAGCTTGCTGGAAAATCACTCCCGCGCGCATGCGTCATCGCGGCTCCGGCCAATCATCGCGCCAGAGCCGTCTCTTCCGGCCAATTACCGCGCCGGAGCCGCCGAACCCGGAAGAGACGGCGAGGGATCATGGCAGCGCCCGCAGCGATGTCCGGGGGTCCGTGTCGGGGCTTCGTTCTAAGGTAAGTTACACATAATGGGCTAGTATGCAATGCATACTAGCCCATTATGCCTTTGTCTTGCAGGTTTTTTTTTTTTTTTTTTTCCAAGGGTTTACAACTGCTTTAACTGAAAAAGCTGAAGATAGAAAGTGATTGATTGGCATGCACAGTGGCTCCAGATTCTGTATGCTTCAGTTTTAGTAAATTCCCATAGAGTGTCAAGTAACTTGGATTTGTGCTTCAAAATACACATCCAGTGCTGAAGACTGCATTATTAGATGTTTCCACTGACTTCCATGCTCCAAATGTTTTACTGAGGGAGATAATGAAAAATAGAAGCTGTATTGTATGTATAAATGACTTATGTATTACATATTTGTAATGCAATGAGAATGTTACCAAGTTAATGACCAATTTCTTGCAAAAAGTGAAAACAAACAGTGATGCTATACCAAATACTTGAGCTGTGCTTATATCAGAAAACGAATTTACCTTAATCTCTGTATTTCCCTGAAATTCTCTGGCAATCCAAAGGGCACTATTATCTTTGATGGTAACTATCTAACTCTCCCAGCTTCATGTATCAACAATCACATTTCAACATTCAAAGCAGTTTTAAATCTAACTGATAGCTATGATAAACTTGTTAGTAGCTGTAGTTAGTTGCTAACTAGGGATGAGTTCAAGTTTGCCACTACCACGGGATCAAGGTGAGTACTGCAGGCTCCAGATTCATGGTTTCAGCAAATTTACAGTATATGCAAGGTCATCTAGTAGATTTTTTTAAAACCATAATGCACTACATTTCCCTTTAACTTTGGCTAGCAGGCTAAGAAGAGACAATAAGGGTTTTTTTTTTTTTGTTGTTAACGCCAGCCTCGTCACTTTAACCTTTTCCTTACCGCGCTATAGCCGAAAGACTGATCAGTGCCAACCAGGGTTAGTATTTGGTGCATTTTTTATTTAATCTTTAATATATATAATATTTATTTAATATTTTAGGCTGGTAAAGACGTTTATTATTTGTGGTAATCAAACTAAAGCATTCACTTGTCACTGCTGCCTTTTTTCTCTCAGTCTATTGCTACATGATTTAAAAGATAGAAAATGTGCATGAACAGCATGCTCCTAAATCACATTAAATTATATCACTCACATTCACCACAACCTCTAATCATATAGATAAAAAAAAAAATTAGGCATATACTGGTTAAGCCTCGTACACACTATGAAAAAAAAACTGGCAGCTCAGGTCTAAGGCACTGTACTAACAAGCCAATGTTAGTAAAGCGATCTCTTCTGCTGTGCTATTGTGTACTAGGCTTTAGGCCCATTATCCCCAGTAAAAACTGTCCTTTTTTCTTGTAGTAAAACCCAGCCTGTGCTTTTTGTCTTTAGTGAATCTGGACCTGGCCTTTCTAATAAAAATTACCCTGTTGTGAACAATTTTTCATGGTAGATTGTCATCTACAGTCAGAGATGTATAGTAACGAAGTAGAACTACTTAAGTACTGTACTTAAGTACCGAAATGCGGTATCTGTACTTTCCTAAAGTAGAATTTTTTTCTCCTACTTCTACTTTTACTTCACTACATTTTTCCGATGATTTCGATACTTCTACTCCTATATTTTTTTTTTGTGCTGCATCGTTACTCGTTACTTTTAAAAAAATTACCACTGCCAGAACAGTAGATGGCAGGTTGCATAAAGCTCCAAAAAATGTGTATAATGTCATTCATTTGTAAATCAGCACATACGAAAATAAAGGCAGTGTATAATAAAAGCTGCTATACCAAATCTTTCCAATAAAAAGAAAATATGAAACAAACAAAGGTGCTACAGCGGCAGCGCTTAAAGTGCATCAAGAAACAAACTACTAACAAACACAACTTGGCTGTGCGAATAAAGTGCCTGTGCAATTGATATAATATCATCGTTGCCCCCAGTGTGCCCTGCCCACACTTCGAGTCCACACAGTATCAAAAAAACAACAGTGCTAATTGCTAAAGCCTAAATGCATTGAAAATAATTATTCCCACAATGTAGTAACAGTAAATTCAATTCATATAAAAATAAAATATGAAAATAAAATCACAATAAAATAAGTTATGAAATAATAAGTTAGGTGACTTAGGGTCAGGTCAGGTGCGTGCAACAAGTTGAAGTGTGTAAGATAAGATTGCTTTAGGTGATGAACTTCTTGGCGGCCCTGGCAGGATGACGGGGACACCCGCCATTTCTGGAGCCGAGCCACTGTGATTTCCCAACATGTGACAAAGTGACAGCCAGGAGATCTAGTGTAGTGCTCAGCTCAACAATACCGGTCCGCTTTTATATATAAAAATGAAATAAATATACATACTGACTCACAATTTAGTAGTAGTAGTAGTAGGTAGTAGCGTGTAGCAGGCAGCACAACTCAATTCAATCAATCCCACAGCTTCGCTCGCGCCGCGGCCCGCGGAATCACTGTCGTCATCATGATCATCAAGTTAAGAGACCGCACTGGAGGAGCCGTGCTGCCACTTCCCGCTTGAGGTCTCTCCGCCTCTAAACGTGATGTGTCACTCAGACTCCACCCCTTAGGGCCCTTACTGAGTCTGAGAGGAGTTGTGACGCGGGAGCAGGACTCGGAGCATTTTCTTTGGCATCTCTCTCATCTTCTTCTTCTATGAGGTGAGGTGAGTGAGGTGGACCGTGGAGAGACTGAGAGGGCCTAATCCTTGCCATCTGCCACCATGGCAATGTGCCATTTGAGAATCAAATATCAATATAAAATATATATATTATATTAATATACACACACACACGGGCACGGCCTGGGCCGGCCCGGGTCATGGGCGGCTGGGTGGCTTTTTTGAACCAAGATGACGGTGATGGCTATGATGATTATTTATCCGATCATCCATGGTCCATGGACTCACCTGGACCATAAGTGTTGTTGTGTGTGTGGGTGAGGTGGACTGGTGCCTGTGCTTCCTGCGGCCTGCCTCTGCCTGTGCGGCTGTGCCCGCACTGCAGTGGCCACTGGCAGTGGCACAGGCACTTGACTTGAGCAAAGCAAATGAGCACTAGTGTGAAGGAGTCAGGACTCAGGACAGGTGGTGGAAGCATGTTCTGACAAGTTCTTATAATGAAAATAATATATATAGACAGGTTTTTGAACCAGTGCAGTGCCAGTGCTGCTCCTAAGGTGAGACTGAGAGAGGCTATCCAGTCCACCACTTTACTTGAGCAGATCACAGAAGAAAGGTGGAAGCATCTGACAGCAAGTGACAGCACTTCTTAGATTGCACACTGGAATTCAGTTATGGACTTTTCGTTATAAAGTTTAGTTTACACACTTAATCTTGCACCTAACTTATTCACAATCACAACTTATTTTATTGTGGTATTGTCATATAATATATTTTATATGAATTAAATTTACATTGTGGGAATAATTTGCACTGCATTTAGCACAGACATGTCACTTTATTTTTGATACTGTGGACGATTAATCTGATTTTGAATACAAGAAGAATATATATTATTATTATATAATTGCATTTGCAGGTACTTTATTAGCATTTTTAGCACAGCCACTTTGTTAGTAGTTTTTGATGCATTTTTCACTTTTTAAGCGTTGTAGGTTAAGGTTTGTGATTGTGAAGCTGGCCTGGCACATCATCATCAATCATCAAGCGAATCAAATCAATCCGCGGATTCCGTGATTAGACTGCGCATGCTCATTCTGCCTCAGCTGAAAAGATGGACGAACCAAAAACACCACCTTCCACCCCTGGCCCTTCAACTTCAAGTGATCTGCCTGGCTGTGAGAGTGAGGAAGCTCATGAAGGAGACCACCCCTGGCCCTACTTAGAGTCGATGTTCTCATATGTCGGTGTGAAAGACAAGTCATATAGAATGAGGTGCTTACTCTGCCGCCCGAAAGGTTGTGAAATACTGGCCTTCAAAAATTCACCGTCGAATTTGAAGAAACATATCAAGGTAAGTTACAATTTTTTACAAATATCAAAATCACACCAGCTTGAGCTATCAGCTGTAACTGTAAGCCCTTTAGCGTAGCGATTAGCGAGTTAGCGACATGCTTAACGTTAACGCGTTAACTAGCTGTCATAAATTTCATAAAGGCTATGACGCAGCGTTGAATCGTGTTTTTGACCCATCCAGTAAGATTTAATCTTACATTATGTTAAAAAAATCATACAAGTTTTTTTGGTCACATTAAAAAAGTTCATATATAAAGACACAAACAACAAGGCGTCTAAAAACAACACAGATAAATGAAGGAATGGAATACTTTCATCATGACTACCACAAAGGGACACACAGTGGAGTGCCTATGTGTAGATTTCTTGCCCTGTTGCTGCCTATTGGCATTGGCATTGCCCAACATGTTTCGCGGTATCTTCTCCGCTTCCGCTTCGTAAGGGCCAAGGGGTCTTATCATGTTAACAGAGACTTTTTCCTCCTACGTCCTTCCTAAACATCTAAACAGAGAGCTTGCATTCAAAGCAAAGATCTATCAAAGGAATATAGATAAGTTAGAAAAATAATATAAGAGAGCAATATATCAAAAAAGCCACTGACCAAAAAGAAGGTCAGAGCCGTTCAGCCTGGTAATGTAAAGTAAAGCATAGCATAACATCATTTATTTTATTTATACTGTCATCATTATAGCTTGATGGTCCTATGTATGTTGGACTGAAATGGACGGTACAGTAACTAAAGCATAATATTGGAAATGTGTTGCATTTAATGATTTAATAATTAAAACACCTATATTAAAGTGTATCAAACTTGTAATGTTAAGGGATCATAGGACCAGTCCAGGACCAGGAGAGAAAGAGAACTTTCCTCCAAAATAGAAAGATATGTTCATGATATATATTCATATTCAATTCATTTGCCTCTATTTGCAGTTGATCATCCCTTGTTAAACAAAACAGGTGCAAGCAGAAAAATATATGTTAAGTAACTAGTTATTAAGTTAAGTACTGTCTTGTGTCTTGTTTCCCCTTTCCATCATGGCTGCTATATGGTTACATTACGCAGCGCTGGTGAGTGTGACTGGTCAGATGCGCCCATAACCATAATAACCCGGCCGGAATGGCTCTCCATTCCGAATTTCCGGGTGCTGATTGGCTGGGCGGGGGGTGTGGAGATGTCCATCATCTGCCTCCCCGCCTGCCGTCGTACAGACAGTCAGCTGCGCTAGCCATCTGCGCATGCGCATTATGGGTCCGGGTCCGGCCGCGTCACACGCCGATGGGCGTGAGCGGCCGGACAGGACTCGGAGTCCTATAAAATGTCGGCAGATGCCTGTCAGCCAGCCTCGGCCACGACTACACAGACATTAGCACAGCAGGCTCCACGGACGGCCCAGGACGGGACTGAGGAGGTTAAACTACTTGGTAAAAAATGCATTCGGGGTGACGGGGTCCACACTCTTGCTATCCTATCTATCATGATGTCAGGCACTCTCTTTCTTGTGGCTCATTTAATTAACTTTTATATGACTCTCTTTTCTTTGCAGTGAGCCCAGCATGGTAGTCTGACCATGTGGTCCCGTCCGGGCCGTCCGTGGCTTCCACAGTGTGTGTTTCTGTTTGTGACCTGCTGCTGGTCTTCCTTTTCTAATTGACCAGTTTTTTTTTGAGGCACCTCTCTTTGGCTCTCTTTACCATCCCTCCTTCCTTCCCTGCCCTGGTGAGTCTTTGTCTGCAGTGTGCTGAGCCTGAGTCTGACTGAGTGCTGCTGACTGGACTGTCTGCTGATATTATTATATAACAGTACTTTTTTACTGTGTGTGTAAAAATAATATATATATACATATATTTTTCTGCTTGCACCTGCTTTTGTTTAGCAAGGGATGCGAGGCAAACATAATGATCATGATGAACATATCTTTCTATTTATTTTTACAATATGGAGGAAAGTTCTCTCTCTCCTGGTCCTGGTCCTTATATCCCTTATTCCCTTTTAATTTTACAATTGTTTGATGTCTGCAGAGTGCAGACTGTGCAGCACTGCACATTTTAATATATATGTTTTGAATCGATTAAATGCATATTTAGTAACACTTTTCCAATATGCTTAGTTACTTTCTGACTGCCATTTGTCCATTTCTTACTCCAACATAGGACTCCCATGTCCGTCTAGGAGGCGTTTCCGCTCAGTTTTGGTGGTTGCCTCCCCCTCCTTCCCGGCCTGGACCATCTTCTTGGCTAAGTCGTCGTCGTGGGGCCACCTTCCTTCGCAGGAATGTCATCACCAGCTATGTATGTATAAATGATGTCATGTTATTGCTGCTATAAATAAATCTATCTATCAAAGAAATAGATAAGTTAGAAAAATAATATAAGAACAAATCAAAAAGCCACTGACCAAAAGAAGGTCAGAGAGGTAATGTAAAGGCGTCAAGCATAGCAGTGCTATGCATGCTTGATGCCTGACCTTCTTTTGGTGAGTGGCTTTTTGATATATTGTTGTTATATTATTTTTCTCTAACTTATCTATTTCTTTGATAGATTTATTTGAATGCATTATGCAACTAGCTCTCTCTTTAGATGCTTAGGAACTCTCTGTTAACATAAGACCCCTATACGAAGTGGACAAGATACCGCGAAACATGTTGGGCAAGAAATCTACACATTAGGCACTGTGTCCTTGTGGTATCATGAGAGTATTCCTTCATATGTGTTGTTTTTAGACACCTTGTTTGTGTCTTACTTACTCTTTCTGAACTTTCTTAATATATTGTTGTGAGTGAGAGTGACCAAATAAACTTATATGATTTTTTAACATAATGTAGCCTTAGTGTACCCAGAAAGTCCTCATGCCTCCTCCTCCCTTTTCCTTTCTACAATTGATTTTAGGACCTAGGTACTTCTTTATTGGGTATTTGTCATTATGACACCCCAATTAGTACTAGGATTTAACTTGGTGTACTGCAGTAATTTCAGGTTATTTATAAAATTATATATAAAATTATATATGACAATGTGTAGAAAAATTCCCTAAAAAATATTTTAGCCTAGTTTAGACTGGAGTGAGGTGAAAACAGGAAAAAAAGTGCAAAGTAAGTTGGCTAGCTGTTAATTTTATTCAATTATATGGTAGAAAATTAGACTATTAGTCAAAATAAACTTTTTGTGATGAAATCAAAGTGCTGAGTGCTGACTGACAACAAACAAAGCATCTCAACTTGTCTGCTCTGCATGCATCTCAAGTGGTCTTCTTCGCGCACTCATGTTTCTCATCATGAACCATGCTTGTTGTATCAAGTGTTAGGCCTACAGGGTTTTGCAGCAAGAATGCAGAGAAGTACTAAAGCAGAATCCATGAAGGATCTTTGCTTATGGGGGTTTCTTGCTTAGTTTTTTGTATATAGAATTATGGTGGATAAGTATAACTGACTTTAATTGAATTATTTTTGCTTTTTATTAATAGTGTGGGTTATACACTCACCTAGCTATGTTGCTCAGTCACGTAAAACTTTATAATTCTGTGAAGGTAAAACAATATATTTTTTGGTCTCTTTTCAGAGCAAGCATGACTGCCACTTGAATAGATACGAGGAACTCACATCTGCAAAGCGAAAGAAGAAGACTGTGATTCCCTCCCCTTCCATCAAGCAGCCGACATTAATGGGTAGCTGGAGCACAATGCCTCAGAGATCCATTGACAAGGCAATCATGAAGTATGTTGTCCGAGGACTTCAGCCTTTCAACATTGTAGAGCAAGCAGCTTTCCGCGATTTTGTGTTAGACCTGGTACCAAATACCAAAATAATGACAAGAATCACACTCACATCTATGATTGATGATGCTGCCAAACAGATGAAGATCAAGATTATTGAGGCCATGCAAACTGTTGACCACATCGCGACAACCACTGACTGCTGGTCAGCCAGGCGGCGTAGTTTCATTGGGGTCACAGCTCACTGGCTGGACCCGGAAAGTTTAAAAAGGTGCTCAGTGACCCTGGCCTGTAAAAGATTAAGAGGCTCTCACACTTTCGACCTTCTGGCAAATGCACTTAATGATATCCATGCTGAGTATGACATTCGAGGGAAGATAGTCAGAACAACCACGGACAATGGCTCCAACTTCATTAAAGCCTTCAAACTCTTCGGTGAAGATGGAAATGCTGGTGCTCTAGTTGAGGTGGAGGAGGAGGAGGAGGAAGAAGCAGACAAAGATGAGGAGGAGGTCGAGTTTGTCGATGTATCTTCACTTTTGGATGAGGATGATGGTTTTGAGTTCCAGCTCCCGAAGCACCAGCGGTGTGCATGCCACATTCTTAACCTAATAGCCACTGCCGATGCCAGCAAAGCAGTGTCCAATGAGGCGTACAAGAAATTATACTACTCAACATTTGCCAAGTGCAATGCACTTTGGAATAAGTGTTCAAGATCCTCAACAGCAGCTGAAATTGTGGAAGATGCTTGCTCCCTCCAGCTCGTGCGACCAAATGCAACAAGGTGGAACTCTGTCTTCATGGCTGTGGAGAGACTGCTCAGGATAGTGAAAGAAAAGGGAGAGGCAACAATGAGAGTTTTCTGCACAGATTTGAAGGTTCCAATGTAAGTTTAAAAATGGTTTATGGTACTCTTTCTGTTCAAACTCAATTCTGGTCCATATTGTCTACTTGTACAACATTTAATTGAATGGTTAACATTGAACGATGTACCAAATTCATTGCATGATAATCACCACATCCAATCATGTAGCAATGCTGTTTTTTGTTTCTTATTGTTTATATGTTCTTGTCTTCTTCATAGGTTTAATCCAGCTGAACTCGCATTCTTGTCTGAGTATTCTGCTGTCATGTCTCCAGTCGCCCAAGCAACTAACATTTTGCAAGCTGAAACCAATGTCCAGATGGGGTGGCTGCTCCCAACCGTCAAGCTCCTGAAAATCAAGCTGAACAGGATCAAGATGCCTCTGAAGTATTGCAAGCCGCTTGTGGATGCCTTGCAGGTGGGCATTCAGAATCGCTTTGGCCCTATGATGGAAGACCCAGAGCTGGTGGCCGCTGCTATTCTGCTTCCAAAATTCAGGACAAATTGGACACAGGAGGATGAGACTATCAAAATGGGTAAGATATATAGTGTAGTATGGGTGAATTATTGTGTATTTTTTGTGCAATCACAAATTCACATACCATACAGCAGTACAGCTCAAATATTGCGGGATTACTTTTAATTTTTTTTTTTTTATATGAAAACAAACACACATGAGCTTGTCCTGCATAGAAGATATTGCAAACATACCAGGGCATTATGATGTTAGAGTGAGAAATGATGTGGTAGTATGGGAGACTTCCTCTTTAGCATAGCAGTATCATGGCACTGGCAGCCAAGCCTTCCTGTCTAAGGTTTGCCACCAGGCTGTAAATGCTGCAAAAGGCTTTTTGTTTAAGGGAATTATTTGAATTATAAAGTCGCCACTATTATTTCCATTAAAATCATCTACCGACAATGTCATCATGTCAAATCTGTGTTTACTTTCATGGGTTGAAACTCTTATTATTGTATAAGTTCCACAATAATTCTATATAAATCAAACTTAAGCAAGAAACGCCATAACCAAAGATCCTTCATGTATTCTGCCTTAGTACTTCTCTGCAATTACTTGCAAAACCCCTTAGGCCTAACTTCATACAACCAACCATGCATCTCATTCATGAGGAGGAGTGCGCGAAGAGTAGACCACTTGATGCAGACAAGTTGAGATGCTTTGTTGTCAGCACTTTGATTTCATTATTTTGACTAATAGTCTAATTTTCTACCATATACAATTGAATAAAATTAACAGCTAGCTAAGCTAACACACTCTTATATTTCAGGAATGGAATATATCAAACGAAGTATTGAAGACCCCTCGTTGCACTGTACAGAGGTCAACAGGTCCAGCTCATCTGATGAAGACGACTTCTTTTCTGGCATGCAGGGTTCGAAGGCACAAGACAGTGCCAAACAGCTAGATGCGTACTTGTCATGTTCAGCAGATAACATGGACTTGCTCAAGTCTTTTCCAGCTGTGTGCAAGTTGTCTGTTAAGTTAAACACACCTCTTCCAGCATCAGCAGGCTGCGAGAGGCTTTTTAGTATTGCAGGATTAGTCTTTAGCCCTAGAAGAGCGAGACTGACTAGTTCCAATTTTGAAAACCAACTACTTTTAAGGATAAACCAAAGATTTCTAACTTAAACTGGTATGCATTAAGCAGTCATATAAATATATTTAAGAAGGGAATAAGCTGTGGAGAAAAAAAACACAAGCAGGGAAGAGAGGGTAGGGATGCTTTAAAGGGGCATATTTGATCTGCTTTTGTTTAAGCTCAATGTTTTGCTCTAATCACTTTTGTTGTTGCATAAGAAATACTTGAATGTGGCCTACTGGCCTTTGAGATCTTTTAGTTGCCCTAACAAGTTGAGGATGAAAAGAAAATGCGTAACTTCCAAAAATGACTGCTTTATGCACACTGCAGGGAATAAGCTGTGGAGAAATAAATGTGAATATTAAGGGTGCGCTGCTGGCTGCTGATGCTGATATGTAAAAAAGCTGCAACCAGGACAAAAATAAATGAATCTGTGATAAATTAAATATATGGTGCACTAAATCGTATATAAAGCAATATACAATATATTCCAATAATGGAACAGTGTATGAAATGAAAGTCCAAAATATTGTGAATCTTGAAATATGTGACAAAACAAGATGAATATATTTTCAAAGGTGCAGGAATCAACAGGACCTATTCCAAATAGGTGCAGACTCCCACCACCTTGTGGATTTCCCCCTTACCCGGCAGATGAAGGTTAAGT